>NC_090446.1:845883839-847153739 GCF_031143425.1 Pleurodeles waltl
ATCTACTCAGAAAACTTAGGAGAGATGAAAACGACTATTGAAATGGTCATGTTTTTATATTTTCTCTCAAATTTTATGAGGTCAAAAATGTTGCCAGACCAGACCTTCCAAAAGGGACAATGTTAATACATCTGCTTCTAGTAGTACAAATGATGTCTCCAATATTTCAAGTGTGGAAACAGATCTACCTGTCGAGGGTACTTCACACATGGGTTCAACAAAGGAAGGTGCATGTTCTTTTTTAGAAGAACTAGTAAGATACAGGAAAGGGACACAACTAAATTAAAACAAACAGAGCCTAAACATAAAAAACAGAAGGGAAGGGAGGAACAATAGACATGGACAAAAGAGAAAGCATGACCACGAGTTCAGTCTCCTGCAACCAGAGAACATGAGTACAAGTTCCATATCATTATCAAATTCCAGTTTAAACTCAACTAGTAATGCCAACATTGTATAAGCTATTAATCCCTTAACCACTGTACTTTCCTGTGATTAAATAAATGTACTTAGCAAAGGTTTAGGTTTTTGTCCTGTTTCTAGGCCTAACTTTAACAACATACATGTAGATTTATTTACATTTATACATCATCTAAAGCTGAAATGTTTTTTTATGGATAAACCTAGCCAAAGTAACAGGATTAGTATCTTGACTCCAAACTGTGATAGAAGATATACAAATGTTGTTATCTCCTGACAGTGCTAGCTCATCGGTACCCAATATATGGGATATTTTATAGCATCTTGACATCCAGCCTAATTTAGAGGTAGACAGTGAACGTATACCCAAATCTTCCTTTATTCCAACTCTATCTTTGGATAATCACATTGATGTATTCTACAAAGCAGTTAGTACTGACCTATACCACTTGGAGGACAAACAGGGGTCATGAAGGAATATTTACAAAAAACTATCTTAGACACATGGAACAACTAGCTTTAAAGAGACTAGCTATGAACACTGATACTGTGATTAGGGAAGCGGATAAAGGAGGTAATTTGGTGGTGATTAATAGATTGGATTACATGACAGAAATTAACAGACAACTGGGGGACATAAAAGCATATATACGTTTGACTAGCAATCCATTATTGGAGGTCACACGTTTGATAGAGGGCAGACTCTCCTACTGGAAATAACTTTTCCTCATCTAGGACTATGAATATAAATACATGTTCATCCCCGGCACCATGAGCCCCTTGCATCTATCTACTCCCCAAGGCTCGCAAGCCAGGTATTTTACCTCCTGGTAGACCCATCATATTTGGGATTGGGACACCGACAGAACACATTTCAGAAGACATTGACTCTTTCTTACAACCTCTAGTATGTAACCTACCATCCTATATATCCAAGACGCTAGGGATCTACTATGCCAATTAAAAGATGTGGATTGGACCAATGACTGTAAATTTGGGAGTCTGGATGGTAATTCATTGTATATGTCTATTCCTCTAGAAAGAGGCCTGGAGACGTTGACTGCCACACTTTCCTACAGAGATGCAAATCTATTTGAACAAATGAATATGCTAATAGATCTCACACGATTGGTCTTGGAGAATAATGTATTCTCACACAACGGTAACTGGTATAGACTAACTCAGGGAGTGGCCATGGGGGAGATATTTTCACCGTCCTATGAAAACCTATATATGGGACATTTTGAAAAACAACATCTTTGGACAGATTGTCCACCAATTATCTTGCAACATATCCTGTATTGGGGAAGATACATAGATGATATACTTATCATCTGGACTAGTTCCAACTCTAATTTGGACATCCTTATCTATCATATGAATAACAATCATTACAATCTTGTTTTTACACATCATGTGAGTTCAGATCGCATTTAAGTTTTTGATGTTATACTATATACAGTGAATAATAAGGTATTGTCTAGAAAAACCAACAGCATATAATTCCATCTTGCATGCACATAGTGCTCAAATCAATGCAAACCCCTTTGGGGGGTTGACCAGAACTAGATGCAATTGCAGTGATGAGATATTTCTACAAGAATTAAATCTGTTGGAACAGTTTCCGGAACAGAGGGTATTCGGGCAAGGTGAGCTCCCAAGCTAGAAAACATATTAAATCTAAAGAACACAGGACTCTAATAATTTGTAATAATAATAATAATAAGAGTCACGTACAGTGTTTCTCTTTGATTACCAGATTTAGGCCCTCATTACAACCCTGGCGGTAAAGTCTGCTGACTGCCGTGCTGACGGCCGCCAACATGGCATGATCAAGTCTGTAGGTGATAATGATGTGTCTGTCTTCCATTGTCGACAGGTCCACCAGGGGTCTGAACACCGAAGGATGATGCCATCTGTAGTGCTTTCCTCTTATCTAGTTTCTAAGGGCTAACATAACACAACAGAAATGCACTTCTGAGGTCAAAGAAGACTTTTATTGTTGTAATTCTTCCCCAACCACAATATTTATGAATGACGAATTAGTAGCTTTCAAGTCCGCGTTAATCAAACAAAATATATCAGTTTGCAATATACACAGCAGGTTATATTTATAAGATATTGAATGCAAAGCAAAACAAATACTTCACCGTGTGGGAACTATCTACAGCTTCATCTTTCTAAGGTCTGCAAGCTGATGACCCCGTCAGCCGCGAGAAAGAGAGATTCATCTACCCACACGGGATTGCTGGCAGCCTGCGCCAAGCTCCAGCACGAGGTCCGGCAGATTCGAATCTGACCCTCTGCAGCCTGTTACATTCGTTACAAAGGTGTGCCCCCTCCTCTCAGACCTGGGAAACTGAGCAAGCCTTTTGGAGACTGGCCAGGTCTCCAAGACTACTCCTGTTCCCAAGCTCAAGCGAAGAAAAAAAACAACACCCATGTACTCTCTCTTATCATGTCTAGTCTACTGTGAGAAAAACATCTTGGTTCTCTGGTGCAAAAACACAGCTTGGAAAAATACAGCTTGGATTCTCAACTGCAATGTCTAACTCCACGTTAAAGGCAATGGGCAGCTAACCTAGATATCAAATGCAATGTCATGTTAAAGGCAATAGGCAGCTAACCTAAATATCAAATGCAATGTCTAGTGTCATGTCAAAGCCAATAGGCATCTAAGCTGAATACAAAATGCAATGTATAATATCATGTCAAAGCCCATAGGCAGCTGAGCTGAATACAAAATGCAATGTATAATATCATGTCAAAGCCAATAGGCAGAATATCTAATAGCATGTCAAAGTCAATAGGCAGCTAAACTGAATACATCATGTCAAAGCCAATAGGAATGCAATGTCAAAGCCAATAGGCGGCTAGACTGGATACAGCATGTCAAAGCCAATAGGCAGAATACAGAATGTAATGACTAATGCAATGTCAAAGCCCATAGGCGGCTCAACTGAATACAGAAAGTAATGGCTAATGCCATGTCAAAGCCCATAGGCGGCTAAACTGAACAAAACATACCATGTGCTACTGGTGAACATTGAGCAACTAATATGCGCAGTGGTGAAACACAAAGTCATTGGTCAAAACAAACTCCATCAAATAGCAGTACATTCCGCCCTTTGACCAATGAATTTTTGTTTCACATATCTCCTGTTTCAAACAAAAAAAAAAAACATCAGCACAAAAAAAAAACATTATCAGCCAATCAGATTTGAATGATCAAAGCAATCCCTGTAAAGCAATAGAAGTGAATTAACACATTGATCTCATAACCTTTCACATCAGATACATCTACATAGAAAAGACTGGGCAATTTTTTATACTCTGAGTGAGTCTCTAATTCAACAGTGTTAGCAATTTGATGTGGCATGAGTTCTACTCATGTAAAAGGGGCACGGTCCACCTGAAAGGTTTGCTGGAAGGTAAGCAAAAGTCAGAGTTCCATACGAGAGGGAAAAAAAAAAACCACAGCTTAGTTCCAGTGGAAGAATGCAATCAAACAAGTTGAACTTGAACTGAAGGCGCAGTTTGCGCAAAATGGATCCATGGTGCTGGCACTTTACTCAGCCAGGTTCAGGTTGGGGGTTCGGTCCCTTCCCCGACCCCACACGCACACACCGGAAGGGGGACCACACAGCACACTCAGGGACAGTGGCGAAACGTGGTAGGATCTGCAAAAGAAACAAGTATGACTTTTCTTGCAAATAACATTTTTCATTTAAACTGCACCCTTCCTCTTTCTTTCCCTGTTTTATAATCAGCAGGACGTTTTTGAGGCCCTTTGTTATATTCTCTGCAGGTTCTGGAGGGTCACTTGGGGCTTCAGCCCACACATCAGCACTGAGGATTTTATCTGCTGCACCACAGCTTCCCTTTTCTTGCACTGTCAGAAGGGCTGGGGCAGACTCCTTCTTTACCAAACCTCCATTCACTGCACTTTTGCCAATTTGGGCCATTCTGTCTCCAATTTGTATGAATGAATCAGATTCTTTTCTAGGTATCAGCATAATTTCGATTTTTCCTTGGTAATTTGCAGCAATCACTCTCCCTAAAACCTGATCAATTTGCCATTTCTGTTCTGGTAACTTTCCTCTCCCCAACTGCTCTGTGACTGCTTGCATGACAGATTGCTTTTGTGCATGCTGCACAGTTTTTATCAAATCTAGGGGAATGTGCATCTCTCTCATCTCTGCCCACCTGTAAGTGGCTTTTTCTCTCAGCTGTTCACATTTCTGGGGCACCCACTTAGCCATCCCCACTAAGGCAGAATTCTGGGTGTACACTTCTCTCTCTGAATTTTTCTCATTAACATAAAAATGACACATCTCACGTAGCTCTTGCTTTAAAATCTGACACACATTATACAACGCTGTTCCTTCTACTGTGCCAGAAAACAAAATTTCAGTCAATGAATCATTAGTAAAACAAACATGCTTTTTATCTTCAGTAGACACGAATTCAAATGGTGCACACAACTTCATTGATAACTCTTTTATCTGTGGTACTCTAGCCCTGTCTTGCAAGTACCAGATCCATTGTATGATTCTAGCTAGGGGCACTATTTTCTTTCCTTGTTCTTGAGTTACATGTACATAAGTATTTCCTTCTTGCACTGCGCAGAAACCTGAAGTCTGCATTATTTCATTTGCCAAATCACAAGCGCGCACCTGCATATAATTTTTCACAGTCACCATATACAAAAGTGTTAGGATTTCTCTCAAATGAGGGCTATTCTTTTTCCAAAAATCAAACAAGCTAATGAAACTCGGGGTGTCTTGCTCTAAAATCCTTCGTTTTACTTGTGCATTTTGCAACGGTAACTCGTAAATCACATTCTGGTCTCTCTCGTCCGTGTTATCAGTTAAGGAATGCATTTTGTCTGCCAAAAACCCTGGCTCACACGAAAACTCAGTGCAGCTCGGAGCTGTCTTAACCCCCTCATTACTGGAATGGGACAAGAAAGATTCTTCAAAAACAGCCCTTTTATAACTTTCAGTCGGGCTCATTTGCTCACGTAAATTCCTATTTTCATGTTCCAACTTCCTACATTTCTCCTGCATTTCTCTGTAAGCAGATAAAGGTATCCAGACCTTTCTGTCATCATTACTTCCAAAAGACAAGTTTTCTACATATGTACAACGGAAATTATTTCTCAAAACACTATCAGGCATTTTAGCTACACATGCATTTTCTTCTGTAATTCCCCAAACAGAAAACAATTCACAGTTTTTCGTAGCACCATCAGGCAGTTTATCAACACATGCATTCTCAGACATGGTCTGCGGTGCTACTGTGATTCTCCAAACAGAAAACTATTTCTGTAATTCTCCAAACAACAAAAAAACAATTACACTTTTAAAGTGTGCACTTAGAAATCTACCAACTCGTCAACACCCTCTTAATCACCTCTTAATGACCGACCCCACTTCTGGTACCAATTGTAGTGCTTTCCTCTTATCTAGTTTCTAAGCACTAACATAACACAACAGAAATGCACTTCTGAGGTCAAAGAAGACTTTTATTGTTGTAATTCTTCCCCAACCACAATATTTATGAATGACGAATTAGTAGCTTTCAAGCCCGCGTTAATCAAACAAAATATATCAGTTTGCAATATACACAGCAGGTTATATTTATAAGATATTGAATGCAAAGCAAAACAAATACTTCACCGTGTGGGAACTATCTACAGCTTCATCTTTCTAAGGTCTGCAAGCTGATGACCCCTGTCAGCCGCGAGAAAGAGAGATTCATCTACCCACACGGGATTGCTGGCAGCCTGCGCCAAGCTCCAGCACGAGGTCCGGCAGATTCGAATCTGACCCTCTGCAGCCT
The DNA here is from genome assembly GCF_031143425.1 of Pleurodeles waltl. NCBI lineage: Eukaryota > Metazoa > Chordata > Amphibia > Caudata > Salamandridae > Pleurodeles > Pleurodeles waltl. The sequence continues at coordinate 845,890,104 of NC_090446.1, forward strand.
GTTACATTTGTTACAAAGGTGTGCCCCCTCCTCTCAGACCTGGGAAACTGAGCAAGCCTTTTGGAGACTGGCCAGGTCTCCAAGACTACTCCTGTTCCCAAGCTCAAGCGAAGAAAAAACAACACCCATGTACTCTCTCTTATCATGTCTAGTCTACTGTGAGAAAAACATCTTGGTTCTCTGGTGCAAAAACACAGCTTGGAAAAATACAGCTTGGATTCGCAACTGAAATGTCTAACTCCACGTTAAAGGCAATGGGCAGCTAACCTAGATATCAAATGCAATGTCATGTTAAAGGCAATAGGCAGCTAACCTAAATATCAAATGCAATGTCTAGTGTCATGTCAAAGCCAATAGGCATCTAAGCTGAATACAAAATGCAATGTATAATATCATGTCAAAGCCCATAGGCAGCTGAGCTGAATACAAAATGCAATGTATAATATCATGTCAAAGCCAATAGGCAGAATATCTAATAGCATGTCAAAGTCAATAGGCAGCTAAACTGAATACATCATGTCAAAGCCAATAGGAATGCAATGTCAAAGCCAATAGGCGGCTAGACTGGATACAGCATGTCAAAGCCAATAGGCAGAATACAGAATGTAATGACTAATGCAATGTCAAAGCCCATAGGCGGCTCAACTGAATACAGAAAGTAATGGCTAATGCCATGTCAAAGCCCATAGGCGGCTAAACTGAACAAAACATACCATGTGCTACTGGTGAACATTGAGCAACTAATATGCGCAGTGGTGAAACACAAAGTCATTGGTCAAAACAAACTCCATCAAATAGCAGTACACCATCTCATCATCTGCCCCAGCGGATGTGCCCTATGGAAGAGAACGGTGAGCAGAGGGTCATGTACCACATTGGTTGCACAAGTGGTTTTGCTCTAATGTGAGTGAATCCTGTGTGTGGCGTTGTCTGTCCGTATTTCTGCACAAATGTGCAGTGAAGCAGGTAGGTGCCATGCCATCTGCTACCCTGAAATGGTGGCTGCCTGACCTGTAATGAGGGACAAGGTGAAATGAGGTAACTGCGCTGGCGTTGTGCAGGGCGATTCAGCATTGGTTATCATTGGGCCCTAAGGGTTCCAGGAGCCAATGACGATGTACGCCGGTGGTGACGATACGCACCGCTGCGGACGTGACTGCCATTTTCTATCTGTTCACTCACTTGATACCTGACCTTCAACAGGAGAGGTCCTACACTGCAAGTTCTGCTGTGACCTGTGTCTGGAAGCGACAATGGCTCGAGTGTCTGGGGAAAGGGCCCCTGCCTTCACTTCGGAGGAGTTGGAGAGACTAGTGTATGGGGTCCTTCCCCAGTACACGCTACTCTACGGTCCTCCAGACAAACAGATGAGTACACTGTGAGCATGATGCGCGAGCCATAAATGTATGGAATGGTGTGGATGGAAAATACATGTGGGATTGGGGGCTGAGGGTTGCATGAGAGGATGGTGAGTGTATGTGTGTCAGGGTATGGGTAGGAAGTGTTGGGCAATGAGTATGACGAACCGGATGGGGGAGTAATTTCCTTTCATCCTATACCTTTCCTCTAGGTCAGCGCCCACCAGAAGAAGGGTATTTGGTGTGCCATAGCCAAGGAAGTGCGGACCCTGGGGGTCCATCATAGACGGAGCACCCACTGCCGCAAGAGATGGAAGGACCTGTGCTGCTGGAGCAAGAAGACGGCAGAGGTCCAGCTGGGACTAGCCTCCCTAAGTGGAAGGGGTGCCCGTTGCACCATGACCCCCCCTGATGTTCTGGATCCTGACGGAGGCATATCCGGAGTTGGATGGGCGCTTGAGGGCATCACAGCAGCCACAAGGGGGTGAGTACAGTCTCATTCAGCTGACTCTGCACGCTTTATGCGGTTTCTGGGTGGGGGATGTGGGCTATGGGTTCCCCTAGGCCAGGGCGAACTTGGTAGGGTAGGTCCCTTGTTAGGCAGACTCTGTGGCACTCCAACCCCAATAGTGTTAGTGGCCATCTACAACTAGTCATCCTCCTGTGGGTTCCAGGTGTGCAGCAAATGGGGTTAGGCATAGTCCTCCATGGGCTGTTGTTTTTCCTAATAACTGCTCGTGCATGGCCTAGTGCATAGGGCTGCTCCCTGTCAGTTGTGTCCGCCAACGTTAGTGGTGTTGCTGGCATTGACCATGTGTCTCCTCTGTCTTCCCCCCATCTTGTTTTGTCACCCTGTCCTTGTGTGCATTAGCCTCATCTGGCAAAGGAGCAGAGGCACCGGAGATGGAGGGAGCTGCATCCCACATGACTCAGGAGGGTGAATGTACGGAGTCTGAAGGCACCAGTGAGACACAGGGCGAGGGGAGCTCCACGACGGGGACAGGAGGGGAGACCAGCAACAGCGACTCCTCGTCTGATGGGAGCTCCCTTGCGGTGGTGGGCACCTCTGTGCCCACCACAACGACAGGTACAGCCGTCAACCCCCTCCCAGCACCACCCTCCCAGCAGCCCCTCAGCATGTTTCCCGTGCCCGCTTACCCAGGAGGGTGGGCATCTCCTTCCCCCCAAGCACCTCAAGCCCTGTCCCAGTCAGCCCTGCTGCCCTCAGTGAGGAGGCTATTGACCTCCTGAGATCCCTCACTGTTGGGCAGTCATCCATTTTGAATGCCATCCAGGGTGTAGAGAGGCATTTGCAACACACAAATGCATACCTTGAGGGCATTCATTCTGGTGTGGCGACCCAACAGAGTGCATTTCAGGCTCTGGCCTCAGCACTGATGGGAGCCACTGTCCCTGTGTCCAGCCTCCCACCTCTATCCTCCACTACCCAGACCCAGTCCCCTCTACCTCAGCCTATCCCACGCACACCATCAGTCCAGCATGCACGCACATCAACACACAAAAGTGGCTCAGGCAAACATAAGCACCACACATCCCACAGGCACTCACACAAGCACCATACCCATGCAGACACACCAACATCCACCCGATTCCGCCACCTTCCAAGGTAAAGAAGGGGCCAGCATGCAGAAGGGAAAAACCACACCACCCACCCAGCAAGGCCTCATCCAGACCCAAAGAGGACAGTGCCAAGGTGCTAGCAGCGACTACCAAGGTGGGGAAGGGACACAAAATCAAAGGAAAGTCACCTCATGGCACGGAGCCTCCTGATGAGGGACTGGTGACCCCCATTTCTCATTACAGGCCAGCAACCTGTACAACGGTGAGCACCGCCACAACAATTGCCACCTGCACCGCCAACTGCTCTGCCATCTGCACTGCCACCTGCACGGCAACTGCCATGACTACAGTCACCAGCATCATCCGCAGTGGGCAGCCATCTGAGGGTGCTTGAGACGGCCTGGTGTCTCTGTCCACTACTAAAGACACCTGCACCACGGGCAGCACCGCCTGCATCTCCGCCGCAGACACCGCTGCAGCCACTGTCACCTGCCCCGCGACGTGCCCAGCCAGTGCCACTACAGCGGACATCAGCATCATCCCCAGTGGGCAGCCGTCCGAGGCTGCTGGAGACGGCCTGGTGTCTCCCTCCACTACTACAGACACCTGCACCATGGATAGCACCGCCTGCATCTCCGCTGTAGACACCACCGCAGCCACCGCCACATGCCCCTCGACGTGCCCAGCCAGTGCCACTACAGCGGACATTAGCAGCATGCCCAGTGGGCAGCCATCCGTGGCTGCAGGAGATGTCCTGGACCCTGCACACACTACATGAGGCACCACCACCAGCTCTGGCACTACAAGCAGTTTGCAGCCTAAGTCGCCGCAGGATGGAGTGTGGCTCTGCCTCCATGGGGTATCATGCTACCTGTTCCCTGAAAATCTCGTATCTCAGACACCCAGGTGAGGGAATGGGAACTGCCACACCCCAGGTGCAGCATCTCTGGGCACCAAGCCCCCTCCAGAACCAGTGAAGAAAAGCATCCACTAACACAGTCCTTGGTAGGATGAAGCACTCTGGGCACCAAGCCCCCTCCAGAACCAGTGGAGAAAAGCATCCACTAACACAGTCCTTGGCAGGATGAAGCACTCTGGGAACCAAGCCCCCTCCAGAACCAGTGGAGAAAAGCATCCACTAACACAGTTCTTGGCAGGATGAAGCACTCTGGGAACCAAGCCCCCTCCAGAACCAGTGGAACATGTCACCGACTTGAGAGACTGTGGCTTTGCACTCCCCAGGTGCAAGCAGTGGGCAAACCACCCACTTGAGAGACTTGAGAGACTGTGGTTTTGCACTCCCCAGGACCAAGCAGTGGGCAGTGGACCCAATTGAGAGAATTGAGAGACTGTGGCTTTGCACTCCCCAGAACCAAGCAGTGGGCAAACCACACACTTGAGAGACTGTAGCTTTGCACTCCCCAGGAGCAAGCAGTGGGCAAACCACTCACTTGAGAGACTGTGGCTTTGCACTCCCCAGGACCAGGCAGTGGGCATGGAGCCCCCTTGAGGAGCTGTGGCGTTGTCCCATCATCCGGCTGAAGTGCCTGTTTTTTTTTCAACGTGATGCCCCTACAGTGTTCTCTCCGTTTTGAGGTAGGTGTCATGTGTGGGCTTCGCCCATTCTTTTTGGGACCACTGGTCCACGGACATTTAATGGGACAGTGTACGGACTTGTGTACTCGCTGTAAATATTTGTATATACTGATTACTTACTTTTCTCTTGGGCTATCTGTTTTTTCGAATATTATACTTGCTAAACTCATTTTGTTTGGTCCTTGCGTTCTTCCATGGTGTGACGTGTGTGTGTTGTTGTGGGTGGGGGTGTTGCGTGGGGGTGTCACTCTCTTTTCTGTCCTCCCCTCCCCTGTGTGCTAGGCGCAGTACTCACCGTGGTCGTCGCCGCCGTCCTTCGTACTCCTGGTAGATGAGAAGATACACCAACATTGGTAACACCTGTAGTTCGGGCTCCATGGCGTCCTGGTTCCTCGTTGGGTGTAAAGAGGTGAATGGTTTCCCTTCCAAAGACTGTTTCCTCAGTGCTTTTGATGGCGTTGGTACAGCCAAAGAAAAGCTGTTGGATTGGTGCCTTGTAATAGTGTGGGCGGTACATTGAGTTCCACCTGTTTGTTGGCGGTTACCGCCACGGTGTTTGTTTCTACTGCTGTGGCGGTCGGTGTGTTAAAGTGGCTGTCTGTGTTGGCAGTTTCCGACGTGGTCATGATTCCATTTTTTGGACCACCGGCCTGTTAGCGGTATTACCACAGCTTTATCACCGACCACCAGGGTGGTAATGAGGGCCTCAGTGCTGTAAGCACCACAGTAGATTGCATACTGAAGCGACACTCTCACTTGTTATTATTGGACACCTGTTTAGGCAGGATACTAGGTAAGAGACCATCTATAACACATAGTAGGGGACTCATTTTGAGGAATATACTTTGCCCCAGTTATGTCACTCCACTAACACAGGACAAACCCATGACATGGTTGCCCAATAAACCCTCGTTTTTTTTTACATGTGGTGGCTGCATTACCTGCCAGTTTGTTCTGAACAAGACCATGACTTTTTCATACAATGCACATGAGATCTACTAGATTGAACAATTTAGCAATTGCAACACTCGGTATACAGTGTACTGTACTGTGTGCATATGTGGACTAATATATGTGGGTAGTACCATCCGTCCACCTAAGGAACAGATCCAGGAGCATATAAGAGCTATCAAGAATAACAATGTTAACTATCCGCTAGCAGTACACTATGACTCTTCACACAAGGAGTCGGAAATCTTAAAGATCAGATTTCATGGCATTACTCAAATTACCAGACACCCTAGATGGGGGTGATAGGAACAGGGAACTGATGAAGTGTGAAGCCACGTGGATCATAAGATTATGAGCTATCGAGTACGGTTTAAACATGGATAGGGAACTATGGGCCTGATTACACTTTGGCGGAGGGGGTTAATCTGTCCCAAATGTGACAGAAATCCCACCCGCCGTATTACGAGTCCATTATATCATATGGAACTCATAATATGGTGGGTGGGATATCCATCACATTTGGGATGGATTAACCCCCTCCGCCAAAGTTGTAATCAGGCCCTATGTGTTTCTAGAACGTCTTCTGGTTCAATTCCCATAACACCGATAGTTGAGACTACGCTCACCTTTCAGCAGGTAATTGTCTCGCATAAGCTTTTTACACATTCTACACTTACATTGGTTACATCTGGGCATTAATAATCTACACTTTTGGATCGCTAGCTGATTAGGTCGTGCCCCGTTGACCATACTTGTTTTTTTTGTGGTTATGGAATTGAGGGCCATATGTACAAACACATTTTCCCATAGACACAGAATGGGTAAAACCCTTTGCTACATCTGGCCCTAAATGTGTAAACTCTCTCTTATGAATTAACCGCCGAGAGTCAATACCATGCTCGCCATATTGGAGGTATTTATCTTAGATAAGGGGCACTATAACCGTGGACGTAAGGATGCTAACTGTTAAATATGTGGCCTGGTTTTTGCATTAGTTCTCTTTGTTTCGATGAATCAAACTTTTCATATACTCACTTGTCTAAATTAATGCTCATTACTCCAAACGCTATTTATGTACGGAGTGTTGGGCTTTTATGGCAGGACTATCCTCATGAGCATGTTGGCAATTTCATATTATTGCATGGTTTCACTATTAAATCGGGTCTCTGTACAAATATTTGACCACCTTTCTGTACCTAGGTACACGTGGGCATGTTTTTAAGACGTTTTTCCATATTGATGTGATTAATAGAATGGCTCCTTATTGATTTACGTGAATCCCCTGAGCACTTTGGACACACCTAGATGTAATCAATCGTTATCATATTTGGATTTTGTTAAATTCCATATCCTTCTGGGCGTGGCCAAGGCGTCAAGATGGCGGCAGCACTTTCGTAGTGCTCCGGACCCCTCCGTCATCCGCCTTCAACAGAACACACAATCCCAAATCATCTGCATCACAAAAAGGCCCCCCAAAATCCTGTCAACGTGCGGAAGACGGGGACAAACTTGCGCCGCTAATTTGCAAGCGGTCAAGCCGTGTATGAATGCGGTGGCGAACGAGGCGGCTGAGAGGACGGGCGGCGGGAGAGATATCGGGGGTGACCTATGGAGGCCGAGGCGGTGGGGAGGTGCATTGGCGCAGCCCCAAGTGATGTACATGCCCCGTAAAACCGAGGGGAAAAGACTGCGGCACCATCGGTGAGGGGCCGAAGGAGGGGCCACTGCTCTGCCGCACTCTCCGCGAGGCCGGTGGCCCAGAACAAACAGAAGGCACCGGCCAAGAAGCAGGCCGACCGCAGCGATCCCGACCCGGCGATCGGGGGCGCGGAGGAGCGCTGGGGCGCCGGGATGCCTGGGGGGCCCAGGGCCCGCGGATGTCAACCCTTCCCCACTGGATCTCGGGTATACCTGTCAGACCCTGAAGAACCCGGGGCCCACCGGGGGTGAAAATCGTGTGAAGAGCGGCTACCAAAGCGGGGAGTGGAGACCCCGGGGACTGGGCTCGGGCCTCCTCCTGCAAGCCTTTTCGTTGTTTCCTTCTGCTCCGTTGGAGGTCTCCGGAGAGAGACTCCCAGACATCTACCGAAGTATCGGAGCCAGACCAAGTGGAGGCTGACGCGCACACCCACCGGGGTCCCCGCGTCGGCGGGAAAGGTTGCAGAGGTGTGTGGCGATACCTGGATGGCCCCCACACATGACTGGTTCCGCTCCTGGATGCCGACAGACCGTATCACGCCATGGTTTGCAATCGAACGTGCCCACAGAGCTCTTCAGTCTAGGCCCCCCCGGGTTCCCCACCCAGATCAGTGATACTCCGTCTCTTCAAATTCAAAGACAGAGACGCTGTGCTACAGGAGGCGCGCACGAAAGGGGACCTTGTCTGTGACGGGGCAAAAGTTCTCCTCTTCCCGGACTACACAAAAGAGGTACAACAACAACGCCGCTCATTCACAGAGGTGAAGCAGAAAATGAGATCTATGAATATTTAATATCGCCTTCTTTTTCCGGCGAGGCTCCGGGTAGTCCACAACAACAAGATTCATTTTTTTGACCGGCGAGCCACGGCGTGGACCTGGTTGACAGAGGAGATCCCACTGGGTTCGTACAGATACAGACCTCAACCCCAACATGAGGCATCGCCGAACAGTCAGAAGGGGTGACAGTCCGACCGACGCCGCCGTACCCGTTCTAGGAGGCAAGACATATCAGAGATCCCACTCGGACTCCCCCCCGGAGACCCCCTGGGCTTGCTCGCTGGACCCGCGGCCGCCCCGGGACCTGGAAGACGCCCCTCGGGACCGAAACACCTTGGACATAACCCAGGGCAAATTTGGTCATCTAGAAGATACAGACCTATCTCGCAGCCCGATACTATGATCTCAAGAAGAGATCCTCGGACGAACACACCAAGCTGCCATGATATAGCAACTATATCAAAGACTATGCCAACAGTGTTTACTGTGTTCTTGAATTTGATCCGACTTTAAGGAGGGGTCCACCGCCACTGCTACCCTATATGTTGATGTTCTGCCTCATCAGTTCCAGAAGAGAATCAAATCAAATCAAATCATTAACATTTATGAAGCGCGCTACTCACCCGTGCGGGTCTCAAGGCGCTAGGGGGGAAAGGGGGGGTTATCGCTGCTCGAACAGCCAAGTCTTTAGGAGTCTCCGGAAAGCGGAGTGGTCCTGGGTGGTCCTGAGGCTGGTGGGGAGGGAGTTCCAGGTCTTGGCCGCCAGGAAGGAGAAAGATCTCCCACCCGCCGTGGAGCGGCGGGTGCGAGGGACGGCAGCAAGTGCGAGGCCAGCGGAGCGGAGGGGGCGGGTGGGGACGTAGAAGCTGAGGCGTCTGTTGAGGTATTCCGGTCCCTTGTTGTGGAGGGCTTTGTGTGCGTGGGAGAGAGGCGTGGGAGAGAGGCGCAACACTTGGGCGACAGATGCTTCTGAGGGGAAGTATGGGGTGGGGCGGGAGTTGGGGGGCATGGGAGGTTTAGCCTAGTTTCAGAGGCAAAAGTTATGGTTTCTAAGGTACAAACATATATATATACAAGCATCCCAGGTAAGGCACAGAGTAGGAACAACAGAAACTGCACCGTTTTGACAGTGACCCACCTCAGCGAAGACGCAGGCGAAATGGGGAACATCCACTATCCCAGGGCCCAGAGGCAGGCAACACTGACAGATACCACGAGACACTGCCATTTATTCACCCAACATGACTCAAACACAAGTAATCTCATTGAATGTTAATGGCCTTCCAGATAAAATTAAACTCACTGCAGTTTTCACCTTCATACACCAACATAAACCCAAAATACTCCTGCTACAGGAGACACATCTCCTGGGAGACCACTGCCCATTCTTGACTCGCAGGGGCTTTGACAGGGTATATCATGCTGGGTTCACATGTAGATCCCGGGGGGTGGCCATACTACTCCACCGCACTTTCCCCCTGACAGATATTCAAGTCCAGAGAGACAGACAAGGACGATATGTAGCCATCAGTGGCAAGATCGAAGGAATTACGACTAACACTGTCAGTGTTTATGTTCCCCCTTTACTGGTCCGGAAAACATTTGACGATCTCACCAAACTACTCGCTGACCTTCCACCCGGGTGTACGATGATTGGGGGAGATTTTAATGTAACCCCAAACCCGACTTTAGATGTTGCGGGCCCGATCTCAATACATAGGCAAACAGCAGCGACGGGCTGGCTCTACGCAATGGGGCTCTGTGATGCCTGGCGGACGTGGCACCCAAGACGGCGACAATTTACCCACACTTCGGCAGCCCACGGTTCGCATTCTAGAATCGACCTGGTGCTACTCCCCAGCATAGACTGCACAACTCTCTCCCATATAGAGATATTGACCAGGGGTGTCTCTGATCATGCCCCACTTCGGTTTATCATGGGTTCCGCCAGACCCCAGTCCCGTCCCATGTGGCACATGAATGCATGGTACCTCCAAGACAAGTCTTACACCGAACAACTGCGGCAGGCACTGCAAGACTACTTTGTAGTAAACGACGGATCAGTGGCCTCGACGCACACTTGTTGGTCAGCGGGTAAGGCGGTAATGAGGGGCACAGCCAGGGACTTGGTACGGAGACAGGAGCGTGCACGAACCCATCATATTGAACAGTTAGAACTCTGAGCAATGAAACTTGAAAATCAAAACATAACAGACCCAGACGACAGGACGGAACAGCAGTTAATCCTAATCCGAGAAGAGATCTGTGACCAGTCCCTAGAGGTGGCGAAACACTTGGGAAGAGCCACCACAGCGAGGGTGTATGGGGAGGGAAACAAATCCGGAAAGATGCTCTACTGGTTGGTGTCACACCACCACGCCTCCAGGATAGTCTCCCAAGTCTATGACGGAGAAGGGAATCCCGTGGTAAAGCACCCGGAAATAGCGAACGCCTTCACTGCATATTACCAAACACTCTATCAAAAGTCTGTCCGGGTCGACTTGAAACAGGCTCAATGTATGCTTGACGAGGTTCCCCTCCCACGACTACCCATAGCGGAAAGGCAAATCCTAGACGAAACTATCAATGAGGAAGAGATACGAACCGCCATATCGACTCTAAGCGCTGGGAAAACACCAGGACCTGATGGGTTCCCCTCTGAGTACTATGAAGCTCTCAAAGAGGAAGTAACACCATATCTGCTAAGACTTTATACAGAAGTTGGAAAAGACGGATCCTTCCCCCAAGAACTAGATGCCGCCACCATTGTGGTACTCCCTAAGTCCCAACCTCCCTCACTAAACTGTGCTGACTATAGACCGGTATTGCTGATCAACACCGAAGTTAAAATCTTCACCACCATCCTTGCTAACCGTCTAAAGAGGGTTCTGCCACAGTTGATCCACCCAGACCAATGTGGATTCATGGCCAATCGCAGTACTCGACACTGTATCCGTCGCATACATGTGGCCCTGGCTAAGCGCCACAAAATACACAAAGACCTTGCCCTCCTACTCATAGATTTTGAGAAGGCTTCGACTAAGTAGATGGGGGCTTTTTCTTCCTGGTGCTACGGCGGGCGGGGCTGGGTCCACAATTCTGCCGTCTAGTCCAGACACTATGGGGGTCATTACAACATTGGCGGTAAAACCCGCTTACCGCCGTGCAGAAGACCGCCAATACACCGTCACGGCTGCGGAATTCCGCCACAGCTATTATGACACACATCTCGGAATCCGCTGAAACTCAGACACCCACACAACTCCGCCACACCAGAGGTCAGTGTTAAACTGGCGAAAACAATTCCTCCACCTCCACGCCAACAGAAACAGAAACAGAAATACGCCATGCTATTACGACCCACGAATCCACGCAGTGGTCTTTCAACCGCGGTATTCCATTGGCGGTACACACCGCCGAGCTCAAAATACACACACATCTCCAAATCACCGCCACATTGGACAATTCAAAATACACACACCTGATACACATACAAACACCACTCCCACACCCCCAACACAATATAAAACACACACCAACGTCACCCACAAACCCCTACCACCAGAAATTTAGACCAAGGCCAGAGAGACAGCACAGCAAAGACAACTCAGCATACAGAGGCACACAACACCATCACCCACACAACATCCACGCACAAAACACCACACACCACTACACATCACCACACACATCAACACTCACACCGCCCCACACATCACACACATCACCCCATGGCACGCCAAAGACACCCCCGCTTTTCCGAGGAGGAGCTCCGGGTCATGGTGGAGGAAATCCTACGGGTAGAGCCACAGCTATTTGGCTCACAGGTGCAGCACACATCCATAGACAGGAAGATGGAGCTATGGCGAAGAATAGTGGACAGGGTCAACGCTGTGGGACAGCACCCAAGAAATCGGGAGGACATCAGGAAGAGGTGGAATGACCTACGGGGGAAAGTGCGTTCAACGGTCTCCAGGCACAACATCGCGGTACAGCGGACTGGCGGCCACAACTAACAACATGGGAGGAGCAAGTCTTGACCATCATGCATCCTGAGGGCCTCGGAGGAGTCGGTGGAGGAATGGACACTGGTAAGTCAAATCTTAACTATCAGATCCCCCACCCTACCTGCATGCTATCACACACCCCCACCCTCACACCCTCCCCTATCACCCCAACTCCTCACTAATGTACTAATAACACAAACTACACATCCCAACACCAAGCCCTGCATGACACAACTATGCATGGACACCCATCACCAAAGCATGGCCACTGCACATACCCATAACAACCCCCTAACCATCATCACACAAGCCCCCACACAGGAATGCTTGCACTGGGGTACCCACCCATTGCACACCATCACACACACACATGCAATAATCATGCTCTTATGCCCCTGCAGGATCACGAAGGACCGTCACCACACCAGAGGGTCCAGACAACTTCACTCCACCCACAGAAGAGGCCCACAGTGACGATAGCAGCTCTGCCCTACTGGAGCCTGATGACCAGCCCGGACCATCGTGGGCCTCGGGACAGTGGGTTCCCCTTGCACAGGCACAGCCCAACACTGACCTTCCACCCTCTGGTAACACCAGCACAGCACCCACCCAGCAGGCCCAAACCTCCGTACCCAGGACAGGTCAATCAGCGGTGTGTCCACCACTACAGGGCACCCAGGATAACCCACCGCCCCAACAACAACAGGGCCCCCGGGGGCAGTGGTAGTGGGCACACGGTCCAGGGGACGGAGGCACAGGAACACAGGGAAACTGGGAGGGCTGCTGTGCGACAGGGGGCGGACAGGCCAAGTGAACCTACTCTCCACGAGGCCCTATCCTCCATCATGGGAGCATACCACCTCTCCCAGGAGACGATGGCAATGGTCCTGGTCAAGTTTCAGGAGACCCAGCTCCTGCAGGAGGACCAGTATTTGGGCTTCAGGGAGGAGCTCAGGACCATCAGCTCCGCCTTGGGCACCATCGTAGGGGTGCTGAGGGACATACAGCAGACCCTGAGCGACACCGTGGCACTCCAAGGGGCCCCTGACACTAGTATGGACGATGAACTGCCCACCACCTCTGCCGGCGCTAGTGGACAGGACGCCCCGCCACAGGACCACCACACCAGCACCCCACCCCCTGCAGACGGACAACCACCACGCAAGCGGTCCCTGAGATCCAGGAACAGGACCTAGCAAGATGGCAAGACCCCCGCCAGGAAATGAGACCACCCTGATTGTCCCCCCACTGTCCCACTTTGTTACCCTGTCCATACTTGATCTGCCCCAGCTCCACTTCCTATGCCCATAATGGCAGGGCACCTGTGAGACTAATAGACTGGACTCTGCCATGGACATTCCTCCGCCATCACCCATCACCATTTTGGAACCCCCCTCCATTTTTTAGCACTTCAATAAACACCCTTGAAACACAAAACAATCTGGAGTCAGTCTATGATTTGGTAAAATGTAATATTTATGACAGTGTCAAAATGCGTTGTTAGATGTAAAGGCAACATACCAATGTCACACATCACAAGTCCTTGAAGGATGCAAGCAGATGACACACATTGGTAACCACACCTGTGAAACCTTAATGGAAAGAAACAACTCCGTTACCAAATAATTCCATGAAATTACACACAGAATAGAGGAGGACGTGTGACAGTGAATGTAATGGTAAAAAAGAAGATGTTCTCACCTGTGTGTCACTGGAAATATTGCTGTATGACTGACTCCCTGATGTTGTTGTCTTCTTCCTCAGCTTCCTCCTCATCACTGTCCACAGGCTCCACAGGCTCCACAGCTGCCACAACACCGTCATCTGGACCATCCTCCTGCAGAAAAGGCACCTGGCATCGCAAAGCAAGATTGTGAAGCATCGAGCAGGCGATGATGATCTGGCACACCTTCTTCGGTGAGTAGAATAGGGAACCACCTGTCATATGGAGGCACCTGAACCTGGCCTTAAGGAGGCCGAAGGTGCGTTCGATCCCCCTCCTAGTCCACCCATGGGCCTCATTGTAGCGTTCCTCTGCCCTGGTCCTGGGATTCCTTACTGGGGTCAATAGCCAGGACAGGTTGGGGTAACCAGAGTCCCCTAATAGCCACACACGGTGCCTCTGGAGTTGACCCATCATATCAGGGATGCTGCTATTCCGCAGGATGTAGGCGTCATGCACTGAGTCAAGGAACATAGCATTAACCTGGGAGATGTACTGGTCTGCCAAACATACCATCTGTACATTCATTGAATGATAACTCTTCCTGTTCCTGTACACCTGTTCACTCCTGTGGGAGGGGACCAGAGCTACATGGGTCCCATCAGTGGCACCTATGACGTTGGGGATATGTCCAAGGGCATAAAAGTCACCTTTCACTGTAGCCAAATCTTCCACCTCAGGGAAAATGATGTATCTCCTTACGTGTTTCAGCAGGGCAGACAACACTCTGGACAAAACATTGGAAAACATAGGCTGGGACATCCCTGATCCCATGGTCACTGTTGTCTGAAACGACCCACTTGCAAGGAAATGGAGCACTGACAGCACCTGCACGTCAGGGGGGATTCCAGTGGGATGGCGGATTGGTGACATCAGGTCTGGCTCCAACTGGGTACATAGTTCCTGGATTGTGGCACGGTCAAACCTGTAGGTGACGATTACATGTCGCTCCTCCATTGTCAACAGGTCCACCAGCGGTCGGTACACCGGAGGATTCCGCCATCTTCTCAAATGTCGCAGCTGACGGCGCCTAGGAAGGACAACAGCGACGATCAAGTCAATTTTTTTCCAGGTATGTACCCACAGTTACACAGAAGACTACACCAAACACAAAACCCTTCCTGTATGTGTGTTGAGTGTAGGCCTAGCTATGTGTGACTCAGAAGTAAATGAAGCCATGTGGGCCCCTGAAATGGCGGCTGCCTGACCTCTAAACTGGGACAATGGGATTGTGGGGTAACTGCGTTGGCATTGCACACCGTCGCGGTAGGCGTCGTAGACCGCGGCGCAATGCTGCATTGGTTAACATAGGACCCTATGGGTCCCAGGAGCCAATGAACAGGTGCGCCAGCAGTGATGATACGCACCACTGCGGACGTCACCGCCACGGACGTGACCGCCATTTTCTATCTGTTCAATCACTAGATACATGATCTTCGACAGGAGAGGACCTACACTGCAAGTGCTGCTGTGACCTCTGTCTGGAAGAGACAATAGCTGCTGCGTCTGGGGAAAGGGCCCCTGCCTTCACTGCTCAGGAGTTGGAGAAACTGGTAGACGGGGTCCTCCCCCAGTACACGCTATTCTACGATCCTCCAGACCAACATGTTAGTACCCAGGGAGCACGTTGTATGGGCTAGGCCTGGGTGGAGAGGGCTGGTTGTAAGAGGGAAGGGGGCAGAGTTCAGGGAACATTAATGCATGTGAATGAATGGGCCACATGGCTAAAGTAGGGAGGGGGGCCACTCACATCGATGGTGCAGTTGGTAATGACTTCTCGTCTTCCCTTGTGCATGTCATGTAGGTCAGCGCCCACAAGAAGAGGGACATTTGGCGTGCCATCGCCAAGGACGTACGGACCCTGGGGGTCCACCAGAGACGGGGCACCCACTGCCGGAAAAGATGGGAGGACATTCGCCGCTGGAGCAAGTAGACGGCGGAGGCTCAGCTGGGGATGACCTCCCAACGTCGGAGGGGTGCCAGTTGCACCATGACCCCCCTGATGTTCAGGATCCTGGCGGTGGCATACCCGGAGTTGGATGGGCGCTTCAGGGCATCACAGCAGACACAAGGGGGTGAGTACACTCTCAATCTGCGGACTTTGCGCGCAGTGGAGGGGTCTGGGTGGGGGAGGAGGCCTGTGGGTGTACCTAGGCCAGGCAGAAAAACGTAGACTAGGCTCCTCGGTAATGCAGGCCATGTGGCACTCCACCCCACTGCAGTAGAGTGCAAAGTACAGGTATAGATGCCCCTGTGGCATCCATGTGTGCAGATGTCCACCATAGCCATGTAGGCCAGATCACAGAAATTGCATCTGCAAAGGCCAGGAACACGGCATAGTGCAGGGGGCTGCAGTGTCAGTAGTATCTGCCAACGGTAGCGGTATGCCATGCACTCAACCTGTCTATCTTCTGTCTCCCCCCCCCCCTTTTTGTGTTCTCCCTGTTCTTTTGTGCATCAGCATCATCAGGCGGAGGTACAGTGGCACCGGAGCACGAGGGAGCTGCATCCCACATGGCCATGGAGGGCCACACCACGGACTCAGAATGCACCAGTGGGACGGAGGGCGAGGGGAGCTTCACGTCAGCCACCGGATCACGAAGCAGCGACACGGACTCGTCCGCCGATGGGAGCTCCGTTGTGGTGGCGGCACCATCTGTGCGCCCCACTTCTACAGGTACAGCCGCCACCTCGCCTACCAGCACCGCCCTTCCAGCAGTCCCTCAGCGTTCGCCCCGTGCCCGCTTACCCAGGAGGGTGGGCATCACCTTCGCCCCAGGTACCTCAGGCCCTGCCCTAGTCACCCCTGCTGCCCTCAGTGAGGAGGCCATTGACCTCCTCAGGTCACTCACTGTTGGGCAGTCTACCATTGTGAATGCCATCCAGGGTGTAGAAAGGGAGTTGCAACACGGTAATGCATTCCTGGAGGGCATTCATTCTGGTCAGGCTGTCCTTCAGCGAACCCTACAATCTCTGGCCTCAGCACTGATGGCAGCCATTGTCCCTGTGTCTAGCCTCCCCCCTCCAACCTCCTCCACCCAGACCCAATCCCCTGTACCCCAGCCCATCCCAAGCACACCTACAGACCAGCATGCACACAAGTCAACACACAAGGGAAGCTCAGGCAAACATAGGCACCACACAACCCACAGGCACACACACAAGCATCACCCACATGCAGACACAGCAACATCCACTGCCTCCACTGTGTCCCCCTCCTCCTCTTCTCCCTCCTCCCTCCCAGTGTCGTCTACACTCTCACCTGTATGCACTACATCTACAGGCACCAGGACTTGCAACAAAACACCCAGCACCACACCCCGCTCACCTGCACTCACCACCTCCACTCCCATTTACACGTCGCCTGTGTCCTCTCCCAGTGTGTCTGTGACGCCCCCTCCCACAGTACACAAACACGGGCACCCACACACCCAACATCCATCCATCTCACGACAGCCTCCAGTACCTGCACCTGCACCCAAAACACCTAAAGTGACACCTCCTAAAACCACCTCCTCTTCCTCCACCCCAGGCCCCCTCAAACTACCCATCCCAGTGTTCGTCAGAAACTGCCCCTCTGTAAAGTTGACCTTTTTGCCCCCTCCAATTCATCAGTCCCGTCGTAGCGCCTCAGCCAAAAAGCCTCCAATACCAGTGGTGCCTGTTCAAGGTGTGTGGAGTGCACCGGCCACCAGGGCAGGCAGTATGACCCAGAGCCAAGGCAGCCCACCCCCTGTAAAGGCTCTGAAATTGGAAAGTGGCCGACGGGACCCTGTGAAGACTCCTGGAGGCAAAACAACTCACAGGGGTCCCAGGGGGATTGCAGAATCAGCTGTGACTCCTCCAAAGGTGGGGAAGGGCCAGAGGAAGTCTGCACAGCCTGTTGTGAGCATCACGGCGGAGAAGGACGGCATCCTTCCTGGCGGTCGGGACGCCACCGCCAGCACTGTCGTCGTCACTGGTCCGGAGACCACCGCCAGAGTCATTGCCCAGGAGGGACCAAGTATCGTCACTGGTCAGGAGACCACCGCCACCGCCGGAGTCATTGCCCAGGAGGGCCCAAGTATTGTCACTGGTCAGGAGACCACCACCAGAGTCATTGCCCAGGAGGGCCCAAGTATCGTCACTGGTCAGGAGACCACCGCCACCGCCTGAGTCATTGCCCAGGAGGGCCCAAGTGTCGTCACTGGTCAGGAGACCACCGCCAGAGTCATTGCCCAGGAGGGCCCAAGTATCGTCACTGGTCAGGAGACCACCGCCAGTGTCATTGCCCAGGAGGGCCCAAGTATCGTCACTGGTCAGGAGACCACCGCCGGAGTCAGTGCCCAGGAGGGCCCCGGCTGCCACAGCCCCGCTGGGCTATGAGGGAACGTCATGCCACACACCAATGCCCGTTCCAGAACCGCCATGGCAAAGCACCGCTGAACAGTCCTGAACCGCCATGGCAAAGCACCGCTGAACAGTCCTGAACCGCCATGGCAAAGCACCGCTGAACAGTCCAGAGACCGCCATGGCAAAGCACCGCTGAACAGTCCAGAGACCGCCATGGCAAAGCACCGCTGAACAGTCCTGAACCGCCATGGCAAAGCACCGCTGAACAGTCCTGAACCGCCATAGCAAAGCACCGCTGAACAGTCCAGAGACCGCCATGTCAAAGCACCGCTGAACAGTCCAGAGACCGCCATGGCAAAGCACCGCTGAACAGTCCAGAGACCGCCATGGCAAAGCACCGCTGAACAGGGCATGCACCGGGGAAGAATGAAAAGACCGCCACATCAAGCATCGTTATCCCATGTGCAGCTAGGACAGTGATGGGACAGGAACTTTCACGGAGAGACTAATCCAGTCTGGGCACCAGTCCCCCTCCAGAGCCAGTGGAGGCTGTTATCTACTTGCGAAACTGTGGCTTTGCACTCCCCAGGATGGTACAGTGGGCAAGCCACCCACTGTAAAGACTTGAGAGACTGTGGCTTTGCACTCCCCAGGATGGTACAGTGAGCAAGCCACCCACTGTAAAGACTTGAGAGACTGTGGCTTTACACTCCCCAGGATGGAACAGTGGGCAAACCACCCACTTGTGAGACTTGAGAGACTGTGGCTTTGCACTCCCCAGGATGGAACAGTGGGCAAGCCACCCATTGTAGAGACTTGAGAGACTGTGGCTTTGCACTCCCCAGGATGGAACAGTGGGCAAACCACCCACTTGTGAGACTTGAGAGACTGTGGCTCTGCACTCCCCAGGATGGTACAGTGGGCAAACCACCCACTGTAGAGACTTGAGAGAATGTGGCTTTGCACTCCCCAGGATGGAACAGTGGGCATGGAGCCCCGTCGTGGATCTGGCTTTGCACTCATCCGGCTGAGGTGCCCCCCTTCCCTTCCCCCTGAGGTGCCTGTAGTATTTCTATCTGATGCCCCGGCAGTGTTCTCTCCGATTGTGGACAGGTATCTAGTGTGGGCCTCGCCCATGCATTTTTGGACTAGTGGTGCACGGACATTGAGATGTGAAAATCTGCACTACTTCTCGCAATGTATATATTTCTGAATGATTTTATAATATATCTGTATATTTTTGAAACATGTGTATTGATACATTACAATGTTTGAACTGATTTCGTTTTGTCTTTGCATTCTTCCAGGGGGATTGTGGGTTGTTACTGTGATTTTGGTACATGTATTGGTGTGTGTGTTGAAATATGCGAGGGTGGGGGTGGGGATGTTGCGTGTGTGTCCCCCTAACTTTTGCCTCCCCCCTCCCCTATGTCGTAGGTGCAGTACTCACCGTTGTCTTCGCCCGCGCCGGCGTTGGTCTTCGTAGATGAGTAGGAATACAAGGGCCGGTAGAATGTGTAATTCGGGCTCCATGGAGTCCTCCTTCCTCGTGGGATGTATTGAGGTGAGCGTTTTCCCATTGCAGTAACTGTTTCCGCCGTGGTTTTATCCACGGTGAATCTGCCCCGGAAAAGGTGGCGGATTGGCGGGTTGTGATACTATGGGCGGTACATTGTCTTCCGCCTGTCTGTTGGCGGTGACCGTCGTGCTGCTTGTCTGTACCGCCGTGGCGGGCGGTGTGTTAAAGTAGCTGTCTTTGTTGGCGGTTTCCGCCAGGGTCATAATTCCCTTTTTTTGTCCGCCGGCCTGTTTGCGGTATTGCCGCACCTTTAACACTGTCCGCCAGGGTTGTAATGACCCCCTATATGCCAACCCCACAGCACGAGTACAGGTAAATGGAACTCTATCCTCAGCGTTCGAAGTTCGACGGGGCACACGACAAGGATGTCCCTTGTCTCCCCTCCTGTTTGTCCTGGCCATTGAGCCTCTGGCCCAGATGATCAGAGCGGACCCAGTATATTGTGGGTGGAAATGGGGACACTCCCAAGAGGACAGGATAGCTCTATATGCTGATGACATTCTGCTGTACATGGAGGACCCTAACACAACAGGCCCACGCAGCCTCTGTCTTCTACGGCGCTATGAGCTGGCATTGGGACTGAGGGTAAACCCCACTAAGTCAATACTGGTCCCGCTGGCGAGCTCACGTGATTGCTTTGACTGACAGAACTCAATATCGTTATGCCAGCTCAGCTTCAAATATCTGGGCATTTGGATATCCACTGCACCCGAACTGGCATGGGCCAAAAACCTGACACCACTATTAAACAACACCAGGTCTGATCTACAGAGGTGGCAAACTCTACCACTAAATGTAATGGGCCGAGTAGCACTTTCCAAAATGATGGTCCTGCCACGGCTCCTATATATCTTTCAGAACTTCCCCCTACCGATCCCCCGTTACTGGTTTCGAATTCTCGAAAACGCTACAGGCCAATTTCTGTGGAAGGGCACCAGGCACCAAGTAGCGACCCATCACTGTAAGAAAGGTATTTATGACGGAGGCCTAGGGGCCTCAGATCCCTACCTATACTATTTAGTCACCCTACTGATAGTGATCCACGACTGGTTTAATGGGGGATGGGGAGACCCGAAGTATCGAGTGGAACTTGAAAACATGGGATTCCCACATCTCTTGGGAATACTATATGGGGAGCCCCTCCCACAAGGCATGGGGGAGGTGACCAGAACAGTTTTTCTGGCATGGCGTGCAGCCCTCAGATACACTCAGTGGAACGCCACTATTACCCACCAGACCCCATTATGGGCAGGAAAATGGCTAAACGCAACAGCATCACTAGAGGGATTCGCGGATTGGGATCGGTTGGGCATCTCCCTAGTGGGTGACGTGTGGAAAGGGGAGACTATGAAATCCTTCCACGACATGCAAACAGACTTTCAACTAACCCAGACACAGTTCTTCCAATACCTCCAGCTCAGACATGCCCTGAAGGTTCATATACCATCCACTAGCCCCTTACCGGAATTTAACCCCCTTGAAGCAAAACTACTCATGGGCAATCTGATGGGGAAAGGTGTCTCACAAATATACAAAATGTTAATCAATAACTCCCCCAAAACCTGAACTCCACCAGAATAAAATGGGAGTCATGGGTAGGTGCCTTAGAGGACTTGGGGGGTTATTACAACTTTGGAGGAGGTGTTAATCCGTCTCAAAAGTGACCGTAAAGTGACGGATATACCACCAGCCGTATTACGAGTCCATTATATACTATGGAACTCGTAATACAGCTGGTGGTATATCCGTCACATTTGGGATGGATTATCACCTCCTCCAAAGTTGTAATAACCCCCCTTGGAGTGGAGGGAGGCACTGATGGCGCCCAGGGACCTGGCAGTATCGGCCAGACTCCACACCATCCAATTTTACTACTTACACAAAGCCTACTTATCACTATCTAGACTGTACCGGGCGGGTTTGCGCCCCTCAACCCATTGTCTACGGTGTGAGGAAGGCCCTGCCAACTTCTTTCACATGGTATGGATCTGTAACGTGGTTCAGATATATTTGGGCCGGGTATTCCAGGAGATCGGGCCGCCCTGGGGCGGGAGATCAAAAATCTGATAAACTGGCCCTGCTGGGGGTAATGGAGGAGATGGGAGGTCCACGGATGAAACGAGCCATGGCCACCACGGCCATGTTGGTAGCCAAAAGAGACATTGCCGCCACCTGGATCTCTCCCGAGGGCCCATCAATCCGGAAGTGGCGAAGGGGTGTAGACTGGTGCGCCAACCAAGAGAAAGTGGTGTATGAATCTAGAGGCTGCCCCCAGAAATTTGAGAAAATTTGGGGGGGATGGATGGTGGTATGATCATGCAACGGGGAAAGGATAACAATAAGAAAGTGGTATTGAAATTTATACTGAATGCCATGGTTGATCCACACTTGAATTCAAACTGTCTAGAAGGATGGTCTGTCACTAAAATGTATTTTCCTGTAATTGTCCACAGCTGTACTTACCTGCTTTACATAAAGTTCCTTCCTATGCTTTATATACAAATAAAATGTGTTTATCAAAAAAAATTCCATATCCTCACATTAATGCTGCCACATTACAGATCTTCGTTATACAGATATTTACTTCCACTGATGTTCTAATTTTGTTCCCTTCTCTCTAATTGGTTTCTGGATAGATGTAGGACTTATCATGGTCCGGTAAACGGCTATTGCTATTGTACACTTTCGGAGTTTGGAACTCGTCCATATTGGGGACACAACAGAAAAGACAGTCTTTGGACCATGTGCAATGACTTATGTCTATATCATACACCTTAAGCACAGGTACCTACACAGGAACTTCATAATTTTTCTTGTTGGTAAATCTATATTCTCTTGGCTCACTATGGATTACAAGATCTGTGAGCAATTCGTGTTTCATACTAGTTATTCATTGGAAAAACAGTAGCCTAATGACACATCATTATATTTCAGCTTTCTCACACATGACTGACTTACATTCAAAATAGACTCATCATTATAATGTTTCTGTTAATGATAATATCAACACCCTATTGATTTTCTTTCTAAATTTCTATGATTTCTCAATTGGTTACATGTTGATCTAATTCTCCTCTTTAGATGGCTTTACTAATTACTATATGTGTGATTTATAGTTAATTCGAGTGCCCCACTATATTTTTTTGTTTTGTCTCTGGTAGGTTGACAGGATTGAGTAATGACTTTGACTACATTTGCTTCGGGTCGTGTCTGTTTGTACAATTTGGTTACTTTTTTCTGTATTTATTCACACCCACTGTACTTTCTTTGAGGAGTATG
Source organism: Pleurodeles waltl (assembly GCF_031143425.1). Taxonomy (NCBI): domain Eukaryota; kingdom Metazoa; phylum Chordata; class Amphibia; order Caudata; family Salamandridae; genus Pleurodeles; species Pleurodeles waltl. The sequence continues at coordinate 845,912,987 of NC_090446.1, forward strand.
TTTTATCACATATGGTTTGGGACTCACTCTGGCGGTATCTCTGTCTTCCCTATAATATTGAGAATGTGGCACACTCTGACCTATACACAGTGTACGACATCCCTTTACTTTTGGTAACTTTGTATTGTTCGGCTATCTCATGTCCTTATATCCCAACTCCGTTCTTCTGTAAGCATATATATTCATTTTTATATTTCACAGCTTTGAAAAAGTCATTTTGTGATGAAACATGTGTTGGCTGTTGTTGTATGGCTTGACTACGAAGAATTAATGCTAATGGCTGTATGTGAATGAACAGAACATAAGGACTTTCGCTGACGTGAATAAACTATGAGGTCACAATGAGAGAAGATTCTTTATTTTTTTAAAGACTGGTCCAAAATTACCATATATTTGGAAAACCATCACTCACATTCTATGTACTCATGCTGGAGTGCTGTGGTCTTAATTGGATATTTGCATGTTGTGTATTCTTGTGATACATACTGTTTGGTTTTGAGGTAGTAAGGCAATTTGACCACATAGCACCACAAAATACTACTGTATTCAACTACTAGACACATGTCGGAAGTGCTTTTATGTTACTATTACTACCATTATTCATGTTTATACTCATCAGGATGTACAGGCTACACTCCTTTTGTGTCACTGTCTAGAGGGAATTCACAACAGCTCAACTGTCAATCTGACCCAGATACGGAATACAGAGGCAGGCAGAGGCACAGAATGGTTAAAGCAAGAAAATCTCTACTTTCTAAAAGTGGCATTTTCAGACTGACAATCTAAAAACCAACTTTACCAAAACATCTACTTTCAAATTGTGAGTTCAGAGACCCCAGACTCCATATCTCGATCTGCTCCCAATGGGAAACTGCATTTAAAATATATTTAAAGGCAGTCCTCGTGTTACCCTTTGGGAGACATAGGCCTTGTAACAGTGACAACCAAGTTTGGCAGTATTTTACTGTCGGGGCATGTAAAACACATCAGTACATGTCCTACCTTTAACATACACTGCACCCTGCCCATGGGGCTACCTAGGACCTACCTTAGCGGTGCATTATGTGTACAAAAAGGGAAGGCTTGGGCCTGGGAAGTGGGTACACTTGCCAGGTGGAATTGGCAGTTTAAAAATACACACACAGACACTGCAGTGGCAGGTCTCAACCATGTTTACACGGCTACTAATGTGGGTGGCACAATCAGTGCTGCAGACCCACTAGTAGCATTTGATTTACAGGCCCAGGGCACCTCTAATGCACTTTACTAGGTACTTACTAGTAAATCAAATATGCAAAACATGGAAAAGCCAATGGAAAATACAGTTTACACAGAAAACACTTGCACTTTAGCACTGGTCAGCAGTGGTAAAGTGCCCAGAGTAACAAAAAGCAACAAAAATAAAGTCCAAAACCCAGTCCCGGCACAGAAAGCAGAGGCAAAAAGACAGGGGAGACTACACCAAGAATGCCAAGTCTAACAGTCAAATACTTAAATGTGTTAAACAATTAATTCAAAATTAAGAAAATAGCACTGTAGCATTTTTAAATGTGTCCTACTTTTAAAATACAGATATAAAATTAATTTATATTAACATTTAACACAACAATATTTAACCTGCTTTTACTCTTAGTAAACATTTTTACATTTCCCTATACTTTACCACAGGGAGAGCCGATGGCAGAGGTCTCCACCAAGTGTTCAGACATCAAATACGGTTGGAAAGTCATTACTGGTTAGGACATTTACAGTCATATTTTATGTTTTTACTGAATGTCCTCCGTTATTGGTGGTGGGAACATATAAATCTGCACTTTTGAGTAACTTTACACTCAGAGATGTTGAATAGATCAAAGTAGTAAAGTTACTGAAAAGTATAAGTGTAAGCTTACACATCTAGATTTACTCATGTGTAAGTTTACCTTTGTTCATAGTCCCCTTAATACATACCCATCACTGACTGAATTGAAAATATTGTTGTGTCCTGCCACACAGCCCACCACCATGAACAATTACACCCAGATTTTGTTAACCTCTTTATTTAGCATTTTATCAAGTACATATCTTTACATCCTCCTGACCCAAAATAAAATAAACTGATATCCTGCCACCCAACAACCCACACCACCCTCTCTTCAATTCCTTTCACTTCCCTGCCAAAATAATGAAGGAAAACTAACCTTCTGCCACCTACCCGCACTATCCCCTGTTCCTTTGCTCCCTCTTCTCACCTGAAGCTGTGCTCTATGCTTTCCATGGAGCTAACAGCAGGCCCTAGAATGACACCTCTCTGAAATCATTGTCAGCGCAGCTTGAACATTTCTTGTCACTGTGGCTTCCTCTGCAGAGACCCACTCTTGACAAGGAATGAGATAATAAGCAGAGGCAGAGCACTGTTCAATGATCTACTTCCTTGCTTGGGGCTTTTGAACATGAAAAAGTCAGAGAATTCAGATGGGAAGGCCAATCGTTGATGTTTTGCTTCTCTTGTATCTCATGTGGTGGTGAACATCAAAGTGAGTGTTTATCTTTTGAAGTCAATTAAGGGAAAACAAATGTTCCACTACTGTGATGTAGTAATAAAAAAATAACTAGATTTATAATTCTGTATCCAAAGTAAAGTTGTATCCAGGACAAGAAAAAAGTCTGAAAATTGTCTTTAGTGCTATCTGAAAACACAATACGAGCATAGAGACAATCTCAATCCTGGCAGCTAGAGCTCTAAAAACCTTGATTGGACCTCATTCTGTAAAACTAGCCAATATGTGTTTTAAATTAAAAAAAAACATTGGTCCTTATCTGAACCTGATACTAGCTCGAACCATTTATTGGTATCAATTATATTGAATTATTTATTTTAAATGTTAAGCTTGAATGTTAACTATAACTGTAAAAGTTTAAGCTTTAAATCGTGTTTTAAAATTAATGTTAATTAATTATGCATTCATTCTAAGTCTAAACTAATTAATCACTATAATCACTATAAATCTTACTTACATGTAAACATAAATTAATTAACTGATATAAATGTCAGGCGCAGCTCTATCTGTGTGCTACTTGAGGGTGCACATACTCCTATCTAGTTACTTGCAGTTGTGTTTCATGGTTCTCAGTTCTGTCGTGTACCAGCTAGCCTGTTTGGAGGGTCTCTTGAGTTTGGTGGGCTTCACAGGGTGACTTTGTTGGTGCAATTAGCTATCCAGGCGGAGAAGGTCTTGACAGCTTCTTCTAAGTGGTTGTGGTGTTGGGGCAGGAGGTTTTGAAGGAATTAGGCCTACTGGCTCTTTGATACTTTGTTCTAGCTGTAGTGTGAGGTGCTGGGTGGTGGTGGCAGGGGATCGTGTGATGGTGAAGTGGACAATGGGGTGGCTTGTCCTGGTGAGGTTGGAGACATGGCTGAACTCAACTTTGTCGCTGGCCGTGAAGATGGTGTCAAGCATGTGTCCTGCATTATGAATGGGGTCAGTGACTAGTTGAATGAGGCTGACGTTGCTCATGCTTTCAAGGTGGTTGGCTGTGTTGGTCTTATTAAGGTAGTTGAGGTAGAAATTGAGGTCTCTGAGGAAGATGTTGTGTTTAGAGTCGATGGAGAGTGGACCTGAAATCACAGAACTGGGTTTGGACCTGGAAGTCTATAGGCGAGGGTACATCTGATGGCGGGTTTGCCATTGATTTGGGATAGCAAATGGACGTATTCAATGATCGGAGTGGCATCATCTACGGCAGTGGTGCAGTGGACAGTTTCTTTGTGGATGATGCTGATTCCACCTCCATGTTTGTGGCTGCAGTCTCGGTGTGGCATCTTGTCGCTCTCCGGTATTGCTGAGGTAATGTTGCGAGCAGTTGCAGGGCTGTGTCAGGTTTCAGTGGGGAAGACGATGTTGGGGTGAGGTAGGTGATGGTGTCCTAGATCTCGGTGGCATGCTTGCAGAGTGATTGTGCACTGAGCAGGAGGCAAATAAGTTGTTCTGAAACAGCGGTAGGCATGAGCGGTGTGGTGATGATCTTCACATGAGTGTGTGCTCCAGTGTTGCGGGAGAAGAGATAGGGCCTGATTCCGACCCGGGCGGTCAAGAACCGCCGGGGCCGGGGTCGGCGGGAGCACTGCCAACAGGCTGGCGGTGCTCCACAGGGTATTCTGACCGCGGCGGATCAGCCGCGGTCAGAAAGGGAAAACCGGCGGTCTCCCGCCGGTTTTCCGCTGCCCTGTAGAATCCTACATGGCAGCGCAGCTTGCTGCGCCGCCATGGGGATTCTGACCCCCATACCGCCATCCTGTTCCTGGCGGCTTTGGCCGCCAGGAACAGGATGGCGGTATGGGGTGTCGTGGGGCCCCTGGGGGCCCCACCCTGAATTTCAGTGTCTGCTTAGCAGACACTGAAATTCGCGACGGGTGCCACTGCACCCATCGCACATCCTCCACTCCGCCGGCTCCATTCGGAGCCGGCATCCTCATGGAGGGGTGTTTCCCACTGGGCTGGCGGGCGGCCTGTTGGCGGTCGCCCGCCAGCCCAGTGGGAAACCCAGAATACCCGCGGCGGTCTTTTGACCGCGCAGCGGTATTCTGGCGGTTCTCTCCAGGCGGGCAGCTCCCGCCGCCCGCCGGGGTTAGAATGACCCCCATAGTGTTGGAAGCAGCTGTTGTTGTGGAGCCTGGGGTCCAGAGCTTAGAGCTTGGCAGCAGTATATCTGTGAGTAAGCAGTGAATATTTATACATATATACACAGACACAGAAAGACACACACACACACTCAGAGACACACACACTGTTGTCAGTGTTGTCTGTGAAATACAGATTACATTTTCCTGACCACCAAACCACTATGAGGAGCATTGATACTGATAGGGTACTAAGATTAATACACGGCTGAAATATTCATTTGAGAAAGAAACAACATATTTGGTGAAATCTCAATATTTTACAAATCATATTGCAAATTATGTTGCACATGCAGTAACTCCAAATTGTGTGGTAATTACTGCAGACACAAAATCACATAAATCCACAAACCCTTACCATTGCCCATCGCTTTCTAAACAATTTATTCAAGAAAGGAAAGTACAGCTTAAACATTCTAATTACAGTCAGTGCTATTGGGAGCTGCACTTACAAGAAAACATGTTATCCAAGCCCCAAAACAAACTTGCACTTTAAAATAAACATGATGGGTACTATGTATAATATGGTCCCATATTGCCAAGCTGTGGTTCTGGCGACATATACAATCCAGTCAGTGTTTGGCCTTGTGGTTTGTGATGTAACAAAACCTCTTGATTGCAAACATTGGACTCATATTACACAGTTACCTGTTATGAATTCTATTAGATAGATAGATAGATAGATAGATAGATAGATAGATAGATAGATAGATAGATAGATAGATAGATAGATAGATAGATAGATAGATAGATAGATAGACAGGTAGATAGAAAGATTGATATAATATTACACAGTGTCAGTCACCACTGTGTAGTTATAGTTAGGTCCATTTGAAGCATATTTTTTAGCGTTGCTAATAACTTTGGAGCTGTTAAAATATTCACAAAGTATTTTAAGATAAGTTCACACTCCTACATTCCTTCCAGGAAAGCTCGTGATTTGACTAGAAGCAGAGAAAAAGAGTGGGGGTGCTTCAAAATATAATTTTCCCATGTGATTCTAATAGTACATTTTGGGATGTGATGCAGAAAAAACATCTGAACAGTATTCCACCAAATCTGCCAGAAAGTAAGAACTTATACAGATATTTACGTCTACTGATGTCCTAATTTTGCAAATCTTTTAGCCATTCTCAAGACATTTGCTTTCAAAGATGTGCTCAGGCTAGTCGTGAAGGGTTCAAGATCATAGTGATTGCTTTAGTGTTTGGTTCCATGCGAGTCCTGTGGTACTGCAACATAAAAAATTTGAGCTATCTTGTTGGTCAAGAGGGCTATTTTGTCGCAATACATTGTTTCAGTCCTGTGGGACCTGTCTTGGATCAGCAGGACTAAGGGCCTGATTATGAATATGGCAGTCAGACTGCCAGACCGCCATAATGGTGGCCACCAAAAGCCCGCCATGTTGGTGGTCATACAGACAGCCATACTACAAGTTACACAGGCAGGACCATCAAAAGCTAGCTAAAAAAAACCCACAGCCAGTACAGTTGAGGGTGGGAAATAGCGATCCGACCACCAGTACCATCAGTCCGCCAACCACCCACAGAATGTATTACAAGTCAAAAGTCGAAGGGGCGAACACCCAAAGCGGTCCACCGATGGTGGCCTGAACCATGGCAGTTCATGCTCAACAAAGTCATACACACCACATTGGATGGAATTGAAAACAACACAGCTGGCATACATTGCCACACCCCACACACCTGGAAAGCACACCATAAAACACACCTCTTCACTAACCAGATCCCTTTGCATCTACAATGCCAAACACCCAAACTAGAGCACATCAAAAAATTACCAGACCATAAATTGGAAATGGATATATGGCAAAGGATAGTCAATAGACACAGAGTGAATTCTGTAGGCCCCACCCCGTGCACAAGGAACGACATCAGGAAGAGGTGGAACGACCGCAGGGGGAAGGTTGGTTCCATGGCATCCAGGTCCAAGCTGCATGTCCAGAAGATTGGTAGTGATCCCCCCTCCTCCCTTACAACTCACATCCTGGGAAGAGAAGGTCTTGGCCATCCTGCATTCTGAGGATTTGAAGAGAATGCCTGGGGGAGTGGAGTCTGGTAAGTCACAACACAAAAATATCACCAAAATGTATTTCCATGCATGATTACTGATCACCTTTTGCCACTTTTACTGTCACCCCACTCACTAGCCTAGTGTCTATCTGCCCATAGGCCCTGGCCTGGCATCTCACCAGTAAAATATACTCACCTGGGGTATCAACATCTCAGTATATTGAGTGCAATACAGGGATTGACAGCACTATAATTCCCAGCAGGTACTGTTCTACATTTACACAAATCAGAACAGTGTATCCTACTAAAAATTGTCTTGTATGTCAACTCCCCATTGGAGTGTGCCCGCCTGAGAGGATGACATCAGTATAGTGTGTGTGTATTACAGGCAGTGACAGGACTGATAAGGCCAGGAGGCACTGCTACTGTCACTCCACTCAACCAACACAGTGTTTTCTGCTCTAATGACCCTTGTCTCTGAACTCAGCATTGAAGGGTACTCACCTGGAAGGATGACATCTGTACAATGTGTGTGTATCACAGACACTAACAGGACTGATAAGGCCAGGAGACAGTGGCACTGTCATTCCACTCAGCCAACACGGTGTCCTCTGCCCCAATGATGCTTGTCCCTGAACTCAGCATTGAAGGGTACTCACCTGGAAGGATGAGATCTGTACAGTGTGTGTGTAGTACAGGCACTAACAGGACTAATAAGCCCAGGAGGTACTGCTACTGTCATTCCACTCAACCAACACAGTGTCCTCTGCTCCAATGACTCTTGTCCCTGAACTCACTATTGAAGGGTACTCACCTAGAATGATGACATCAGTATAGTGTGTGTATAGTACAGGCACTTACAGGACTGATAAGGCCAGCAGGCACAGCTACTGTCACTACAAACACCAGAACAGTATCCCCTCCCTGAAGACAACAGTATTTCACATCTCTAATGATGTGTACTCAATGGGGAGTTAGCATCTGTCAGGTATTGTGAAGCTGTGAGAGTGACAGGACTACAACTCACAGCAGGCAATGCTCCTCTAACTACAAACAATAAAGCTATGTCCTCCTCCAAAATAGACCTGTGTACCCCCTCATCATTGAAGTGTACTCACCTGGGAGGAAACCATCAGTATAGTGTGTGTAACACAGGGAGTTACATGGCTGCAACTCACGAGAGGCTCCCTTACTGTCACGCCATACACCATTTCAGTGTACACTTGCAAATATACCCTTATTTTTAAAAGCACACATGTACCCACCTGGAGAGATGACATATAACAAGTGCAGGAAGTACAGGGAGTGACATGACTGTTAAGGCCAGAATGCTCTGTCTCTCCAAATCCAAATACAAGCCCAGTGTGGATCTGTCCAAATATCCCTGTCTGTTAACTTGCAATGGAAGCGTACTCTCCTGAGAGAATGATCTATGTATACTGTGTGCAGTACTTGGAGTAAAATGACTGTAGATCCCAGAAGGGCCAGTTCCTATAACTCCAATAACCAAGCCAGTGTCCACATGACATTGTGAATCTGTCTGTGAACTCACAAATGAAGTATACCCACCTGGAAGTGACTAGGAAACAGATCATGGTACACTCTGTAATGTGGCTATCCACCTAGATCCATCTTGAGCAGCTAAGTCAGGTGAAACTATTGTGGACAGGAAGAACAGCTCAGCTTGTGTGCAGAAGAATAAAAAAAACATCAAAGGCCTCAAGATGCATCACCTGAATGGTATTGGCAGCAAACACATTCACAATGCACTGACCACATGATGACAACCACACATACACAACAACATCCTGGGTCTGCCTATATAACAGTCAACTAGGACATAAAATGATCTCAACCACAGTCTGCCCAGCCACGGTTTTGCCTGCACTGCTGGCAAGATGAAAGTCTATGACCATCCTTTCAAGTGCTAATGAACTCATACAATCTGCATCTGGTTGACTGAAATGGAATTGGTATGTCATTCAAATTTCAGGTAAATACAATTTACAGCATGTGTACCTGTCACACAAGGTAAACCTGTGAATTTAATGTGTACATGGCCTTTGCTAAATGTCACTGTAAACTGTTGGAGGTATATTTCACAGTTCAACCTATAACACTGTATCCCTCACATCAACAGGCCTAGCTGTCACTGGGAACTTAGAGTGCACTCAAAAGACTGCCACTACCCCCCACGAATGAAGTCCTCAGTGAGGACAACACTCCTGGATATCTGGACATTGAGGACGGTTCTGGCCCATCAGGGCAACCTAGTTATATAACACCAGTGAGCCTCACCATGACCACATCGTGTCCTCCCAGCGTGGTTGCATCTACATCTCAGCTAGCCCCCAATATGTGTCCCAAGGACTATGACAACCATCTTGTGCCCCCCAGTCCAGGATCCATAGTCACAGCAACACACCTCTGACAATGATGCTCCTGGAATCAATGGTAGGGGGCAAGCCATGCCAAGGGTGCAGGCACATGGGGGGAAGGTATGTGGGAGGGATGTTGTGGGCTGGTTGTATAAGGCTTCTGGGAATGGTCCTGGCCAGGACACCATCAGCCAAGTCTTGGGAGCCAACCAAGAATCCCAGGCATGATGGGCAAGGTACTTGTCAAACTCAGGGAGATCAAGCAGCTACAGAGGGACTTCCATCATGAATCTCTGGAAAAGTGGGAAGCCATCACCATCATCCTGGTCTCCAAATTAGGGGTGTTAGGGAGATCAGCAACACCACTCCCCTTCCTTTGGCAAAGCAACACCAGTCCCATCAACATTTGTGGCGGCCACAGTAAGGGGGGCCCTGTCAGGAGAAGGATCTCCTCAGACACCCCCGCCTCTGCAGCAGCAGAACCTCCCCGCAAGCAGGAACATCTAGCCAAGCATCCAGGAGGTGCATATTGCAAGACACCAACCACTGCAAGCAAGTGACCTCTTCCTGAAGGAACTCCTTTGTGTGTCACATATTTACGCTGTTGACTGTTCTTTGACCACCTTCCATTTCCTATGTTAGTAGGACACTGGAATTTGGACTTCAAATGTTGTGGTATCTACTAATATGATTACATCCACCATGAATAATTTCTCCAGTTTACTTTTCTGTTGCATCTCTCAATTATGTACTGCATCAATGTCATAATCTCAACTATCACTAAAACATTGCCTGCTACCTTCTTTTTCACATATTGAAATGTTGAAATGTGAGCCCATGTGATGCACATGAGAAAGACACAGGATGGTAAGGGAAGGCGCGATATGTCTCACGTAGTATCATCCCTGTGTCCCAAAAACTTTTTTGTTTGACCTTAACCTTTTCCCTGTTCCTTCCCCCATCTCAGACTCTGAAGGATCCCACCAAGCTCCCAGGCCATCCCTTCCACCTCCAAGGCCTCCCCTGTCCCCCTTAAAGTGCCCATACCTCTCCCCCCGAAGAAGCCCAGCCGATCCCTCCTAAAAAGACCAACCCTCCCTAACCCAAACCCCACTCCCAAATCCAGTACCCCCCCAATACCTGGATAATCCCTGAGGTGCCGGACTGCCCTCTTGATGACCCGCCCTGTGGAGGTTACATTGCAGTTGGGAGTCAAGTTTAGGCACAACACTGTGCTATAATGGGACATTAATTATGGACCTGCCAATGGCCTTTGGGCATTAATATCATTCATATTGTTAAACCCAGACAGTCCTTTTTTGGATATACATTTGTCCTGCAATTCCTTTTCTAGCTTGACATTGTTCCTAAGTGAGTTTGTTTGTGTGCCTCCAGTTGTGTGTGTCTGGGCCTACTTGTTGCTCCATGTGCTGTTGTTTGCAGTATGTGAGTTTGTGTGTAGTACTGTTGTCCTCCCAGAGAAGTGTATATGTTGTGTGTATAGGTATGTGTGTGTAAATGCAATGATGGTATACTGGCATTGTGTACTGTTTTGTATAATAAGTATTTATTTTTGTGTTGTCCAATGTGGGCATGTATGGTGTTTGACTTGTCCCCCTGATACGGCTTATGTATACATGGAACATGTGGCATCTCGAGTTTTGGTTGTGCAGACATTGATTGTGTTAAATTGCGCTAGCAGTGTTTGCATTTGCCTGTGCATGTGTCTATTTCAGGGTGTGTCCTTTGCAGTTAGTTCATATATAGGTATGTCCCATACAGTAGGAGTTGTATGTGCTTTTTGACTTGCCCTTCCCCATTGACCAGATGTGCATAACTATTGGTTTTAGTATTGTTTGTTCCTAAGACCCATGTAGGGCCATTTTCTATTCACATGTTGTTTGGGGACCTGTTCAAAGGGTTATATGTACCAGTGCAGTCTCCTTCCCTGGGTGACCTAGATGGCAACATCCCAATTGCATAGGTATAGTTGTCATGCTGTTCTTGGTCTATTTGTGTCTCTTTTTTCTGCATGTCATTGTGCTGCAGTTGTGCTGTGATGTATGTGTCTATTGCAGGGTTGTTTACTGGTGGTGTTGTTTGTGTTCAATGCCACATTGTTACATATGTGTGTTGTATGTGAGGACAGTCCTTGGCCAGTGTGGAATGTGAGTGTGTAAGTTATATTTGTCTATGTGCTGTAGGAGTGTTGCTGTTGATGTGTGTGAGGGGTATGGCCGTTTGTATTTGTGTAGTGCAGTGTGAGTGTGCTGCTCAAAGTGTGTGTATTGTGACTGTGTACCTGTTGATGTATGTTTGTGAGTGTGTGTTGTTTGGGACTTGTACCTGCTACCTGTAGCGCGCCCCCAATGATGTGTTCGCCAGTGCTACAAGCTGTTTTTATGGTTGGAGATGCAGCTAGGTGTGTGTATTTATGGTTGTTGCTGTCCAAAGTGATGTTGATTTTGATGCCTTCTGATGATCACCAGCAGCGGCATGATGTTTGTGCATGGCTCCATGGCAGCATTGGATGTGTAAGGCTGCCTGCAGGTGAGAATCCCCCTTTCTGCCTTCTGATACATTGTGGTTGGACCACCACAAAGCACATTGGTGGTGTGCAACCTCGTAATGAGTCCGGCAGAAACACTGTCTCCGCTGACCTGTTTGTGCTTCCTCTGCATGTGGTGGTCTGTGCTGCCTGGTGGTGCTAGCGGACCACTGGCGATCTTTTATTGGTACGACCGTCAAACTCATAATACGACAGTCACATCCGCCAGACTGATGATGGTCAGACTGCCACCACCAACATGGCAGTTCTGGGACCGCCAATCTCGTAGTGAGGCCCTAAGAGTCTGATTGTCTGCTGCAACATGAAAAAAAATATGTGCCCTCCCCATTATGGGACTCGTTTCCTGTGTACTCTACCAAACGTTTTGAAAGCATACAAGGGGGACCCTGACTCCCTAACACTTCGGGGTCCATAATACAAAAAAAAAACATTTGTTGCACACATTCCATGGAGCTCTTTTTGGACCTACTACAGCCCCCTGTGTGAAACTGAGGGATTCCCACTGGAGGCATAGTACCACAAGACCATGCACACTTAAACTAGTGACACATGTACAATCTTGCAGTACTGCGGATGGCACTTCATCTGCAGTACAGCAGGAATAAAGCTGTACCATGAAAAAAGAAAACATATATATAAAAAAGAAAAATGTGGAGTGGGAGGCTTTTGTCTTCATGAGTGGTTGACTAACCCCACATCTCACAAGGCCAAAGGCAGTACATGATGAGAGTGGTAAGGCCCTGCTGTCAATCCCACATGGCACACAGTAAAAAGCTAGCCCTGTGCTAATCCTATGCTTAGAAGAATGCTAAAAAAAAACAGATATTTGAGATGAGCATGTTCAGAGTGTTGCTGGTGTTGTAGGTTGCTCTATTTATAAAGGAGCAGTTCTCCACATAAACTTGAGAACTAGCCAGAGTTCCTGTTTTCGCTTGATTTCTTTAGTCCTGAAAGGATATTGTCTTGACTTATTCTGGGTGCTCTCTCGAGTCTGAACAAAGCTATACCGCTCAGAGGAGTTCAAGAGCAAAACACGTGTCAGGGGTTGCTTTTATTTATTCAAGGTTGACGTGAATGGTATTTAGAAATTCAAAGCTGCAATACTGTGCCTGGCCAGTGGTAAAAAGCTTTTGTCATTTTTCAGCTCGGCTTGGGTAGCACAGTGCTAATCTTAGGCTTCAAACTTTGCTAGAAAAACAGACATTTAAGTAAGCACATTCAAAGTGTTGCTGGTGATGTAGGATGCTCCATATAAAGGATCTGATCTCCACATAAACTCATCCCCCCGTTTCTCAACAATAATTTTATTGCAAATGTTGCAGAAATATTATCATTAAAGATGTCATGAGAGATGTAATATGTGGGGTAATTAGCAGTACATGGCTTTTGCATGAGTTATAGTTACAATAGGCACGATAATAGTTACTTGAGATTACTATAACTGGTGGATTTCTGTTGTATTTTGAGTGCAAAACTTTACTAGTTACTAGTTACAGAACATTCCAACTAACTATAATGTTACTTCAACTTTAGTTTTTCAGTGGCCAGTCCCTTTGGCCAACCCCTATACCAGCCAAACCCTCCCCCCCTCCCCAGGTGATCTCGGCCTAGGGGACCCCATCCCTGGGGCCTGGCCTAAATGTTTACTTTTTTGGGGGGGAAGGTGCTGTGCGGCCCCCAGGCTGATCTTGGCCCCGGCGATCCCTTCCCCTGGGCAAGGCCTAAGCATTTAAGTTTTTTTTTGCAAGAGGCAGCCCATGCACCCCCCTTGGCCCTGAAGACCCCATCCACTGGCCTAAACTTTTTTTTTTTTAAGGGAGGGGGCCCTCTCCTCGGGCTGATCTGAGCCCCAGAGATCCAGTCCCCAGGGTCTGGCCTTAATATTACATTTTTTCCAGGAGTGGGGGTCTCCATCACCTCCTTCTTTTCCCAGGCTGATCTTGGCCCCAGGTACCACATCCCCCAGGACCCAGCCTTGTGACCTGGGTGCCCCCGAGGGCACCCAGTAACACTGTTGGGGATAGTGGGGGGAACTTGATGGTCCCCATGGTCCCAGCTGGCTCCCCACCTCCTGCAGAAGCCAGCATTGCTGTCACAGAGAGGGATTTGGTAAAGCAGCTCCCTCTCTGTGAGAGCAATTGTTTTCTCTGCACACCTGTTTGCATCTTTTGGGATACAGAGGTAAAGGAAACCTGTGCTTCCAGCAAGGGAGAGCTGATTGACAGCTCTCTCTCACCGTGAGCAGAGTGTTTGCTGTGACTTGGTAGCAGTTGTTAAAGCTGCTGCCAAGTCACAGCAAACAGCTATGCCTCAGGGGTGGGCACCACACGACATAGCAGGAGCCGTCCCTGGGGGATGGGGGTCCTCATGGTCACCAGTGACTCCTTGAGGGGAGCTGCACACCCCCCTCCAACATTGTATTTAACCCCAGGGAGGTGGTGGTCATTGGGGCTGCGTGGATACAAAACTGATCCCCATTATTTTTGCATGTCTGCCCTGGGGAGGTGGTGGTCCCCTGGGATGCGGGGGTCCAGACAGCCCCCATTACTTTTCACATTCTGCCCTGGGGAAGTGGTGTTCCCAGGGCTGCAGAGGGGCTTGGTGGTCCCCCATTACTTTAGTGTGTGTGCCCCGGGGAGGAGGTGGTGTACAAGGCAGCAGGAGGGCTGGCCAGCCCCTGCATTACTTTTCACATTCTGCCTTGGGTAGATTGTGGACCCTGGGGCTCGGGGGGGCTAAGTGCCCCCCCACATTACTTTAGTATATGTGCCCTGGGGAGGTGGCAGTCCCGGGGGCTGCCAGAGGGACGAGATGGCCACCTAACAATACTTTAGTGTGTGTACCCTGGGGTGGTGGTGGTCCCTGGGGCTGCGAGGAACCAGGAAGCCCCCCGCATTGGAGTTACTGTGTGCCCCAGGGAAGAAATCGTCCCCGGGGCTGTGATGGGGCCAGACAGCCTCCCCGAATTCAGATGTTAAATGCCCCTGGCACTTGGCCCACTAAGGGACACTTTTTTTTACTGCAAATATTACATTTATGTTATCAATGATGTTATCAAAGATGTCATGAGTGCCATTCTTTTTGGTGTAATTAGCAGTGCATTCGTCCTCTCTGTGAGAGCAATGTTTCCTGTTCTCTCTGTCAGCATCTCCGCAGGCAAGGAGACAGAGGAAACCACTGCTCACAGCAAGGGAGAACTGATTGACAGCTCTCCCTTGCTGCAAGCAGAATGTTTGCTGTGGCTTGACTGCAGCTGTCAAAGCTGCCGCCAAGCCACAGCAAACAGCTATATCCTGGGGAGGGCACCCAGGGACATAGCTGGAGCCGACCCTGGGGGGTAGTGGTTCCCAGGGCCATCTGTGAATTCTCAAGGGGGACACACGGCCCCCTCCAACTTAAATAGCCCCTGGGAGGTGGCAGTCCCAGGGGTGACCCCCTTTTCTTTTTTTAATGTTTGCTCCCAGGAAGTGGTGCGGCCCCCGCATACAATTACTGAAATGTCTCAGGGAGGTGGCAGTCCCAGGGCTACAGGGGGGCTTGCAAGGCCCACATACACATAATTACTGAAATACACCAGGGAGGTTGTCATCCCTGGGTGTTGCGGGAGGGGCACGTGGCCCCCCCACACAATTACTGAACTGCCCTGGGGATGTGATGGTCCACAGTGCTTCAGATGGGCTGCACAGACCCTGCACATAATTACTGAAATGCCCCAGGAAGGTAGTAGTTCCTGGAGCTGTGGTGGAGGCACGTCACATTCTTTCACTGCAAAGCCCCAGGGAGGTTGTGCTCCCTGGGCCTGTGGGGAGGCCACACAGCCCCCGCACATATTTACAGAAATGTCCCAGGGAGGTGGTGGTCCCTAGGGCTGCGGGTGGATTTGTGGTCCCCCGCACATTATTACAGAAATGCCACAGGGAGCTGGTGGTCCTCGGGGCTGCAGGGCGGTCACGCAGCCCCTTGCACATAATCACTGAATTGCCCCAGGGAGGTGGTGGTCCCCAGGGATGTGGGGGACCTAGGTTTTCCCCCTGCATTAAAATAGCAATGCACCAGGGACTTGGCCCACCCAGGGTCAGTTTATAAAACAAGCATGTGAGCATGCACTTGTGTTTTTTCCCCACAAATCTGCCATGAATCGCAGTGAAAAAGTTTGCAATAAAAATCTTTTTTTACTCCGGGTGGGGGGACCCTCTGGGACCCCAGCACCAGAGCTATGGAGTTAGGATGATTCTATCCTGTCCCCTTTTCTTTTTTTCACATTTTGTCCAGGGACTTGGCTGAAGCCAAGTCTCAAGGTGGCTACCAACACTTTCTGGTTTAAAGTGTTGGCAGCCAATCAGAGCTCTGCAGATCCATGCACGAGCTCACAAGCTCAGATATCTAAATGTATTTACCATTTATTATCTCAAAAACTACTGAACTATTTTACACCAAATAATGAAACGAGTAATCTGTGTACTGAAAGCTAACTTTCTGCTAAATTTGGTTTAATTCTGTCTAGTGGTTCAGGCTGTAGTCATGATCACCCCAAAACTTAACATGTGAAACAAGAATCACAGGCCCACTTTTGTTGGAAAGTTTTATGAAGATTCATCAAACAGCGCCAAAGATAACCTAGTAAAAAAAAAACTATTGTGAGAAAGTAGCCTCTTTCTAGCATGGTTACCCCCACTTTTGGACTGTTCCCACACTGCTGGAAACAAGATGGCAGAGGTCTGAGACACACTGGAGGAGCTCTGGGCACCACCCCTGGGGTGGTGATGGACAGGGGAGTGGTCACTCCCCTTTCCTTTGTCTAGTTTCATGCCAGAGCAGGGACTGGGGGTTCCCTAAACCGGCGTAGACTGGTTTATGCAAGGAAGGCACCATCCGTGCCCTTCAAAGCATTTCCAGAGGCTGGGAGAGGCTACCCCTCCCTAGCCTTTAACAACTATTTCCAAAGAGAGAGGGTGTAACACCCTGCTCTCAGGGGAAATGCTTTGTACCGCCTTCCTGGGACTGAGCTGCCCAGACCCCGGGAGGGCAGAACCCTGTCTGTGTGGTGGCAGCAGCTGTAGCTGCAGAGAAAACCCCAGAAAGCTGGTTTGGCAGTACTGGGGGTCCATAGTGGAGCCCACAGGAGGAATGGAATTGACTCCCCAATACCAGATTTGGCATGGGGAGACAATTCCATGATCTTAGACATGCTAAATGACCATATTCGGAGTTAGCATTCTGAAGCTACATATAGGTATTGACCTATATGTAGTGCACACGTGTAATGGTTTCTCCACACTCACAAAGTCCTGGGAAATGGCACTGAACTATGTGGGGGGACCTTTGCTAGTGCAAGGGTGCCCTCACACTTAGTAACTTTGCACCTAACCTTCAGCAAGTAAAGGTTAGACATATAGGTGACTTATAAGTTATTTAAGTGCAGTGAACATGGCTGTGAAATAACGTGTTCGTTATTTCACTCAGGCTGCAATGGCAGTCCTGTGTAAAGGTTTGTCTGAGCTCCCTATGAGTGGCAAACGAAATGCTGCAGCCCATATGGATCTCTTGGAACCCCAATACCCTGGGTGCCTAGGTACCATATACTAAGGAATTATAAGGGTGTTCCAGTATGCCAATTGAAATTGGTAAATGTGGTCACTAGCCTATAGTGACAAATTTAAAGGCAAAGAGAGCATGAGTACTGAGGTTCTGATTAGCAGAGCCTCAGTGACACAGTTAGGCACTACACAGGTATACACATTTAGGCCACAAACTATGAGCACTGGGGTCCTGGCTAGCAGGATGCCAGTGAGAAAGGCAAAAACATACTGACATACATGTAAAATTGGGGGTAACATGCCAAGAAAGATGGTACTGTCCTACAATTGTGGACTATGTACTTGGCCTGAGAAGCAGAATGGCTGAGTACATGAAAAAGGCCAGTAATTTTAAGGCCAGCCAAGAGCTCCTAAAGCAACGGCATGCCCAGAAGGCTGTCCTGACAGTGTACCACCAGGACAGAAGGTGTGGGTATTGGAGCCTGTGGCCTCAAGAGCACTCCAGGACAAATGGAGTGGACCCCATCTAATTGTAGAAAAGAAAGGTGAGGTCACCTATCTGGTAGACCTGGGCACTGCCAGAAGCCCCTTAAGGTGCTTCATGTCAACCGCCTAAAGCCTTACTATGACAGGGCTGTCATAACCCTGCTCATAGCTACAGATGAGGGACAAGAAAAAGAGAGTGACCCTCTCCCTGATCTCTTTTCCAGCACTGAAGCTGATGGCTTAGTGGAAGGAGTGGTTCTTGCAGACTGCCTTACTACTGAGCAGAAGGAAGACTGTAAAAATCTCCTTGGTCAGTTTTCTGAACTTTTCTCACTCACACCTGGTACAACTACTTAGTCAGCCTCCTACATCTAT
Source organism: Pleurodeles waltl (assembly GCF_031143425.1). Taxonomy (NCBI): domain Eukaryota; kingdom Metazoa; phylum Chordata; class Amphibia; order Caudata; family Salamandridae; genus Pleurodeles; species Pleurodeles waltl. The sequence continues at coordinate 845,931,025 of NC_090446.1, forward strand.
GGAACCAGGGTCCTAACTATTACTACCCAGTGGCGACAAATATACAAATTCAGATTTTCTTTAATTTCTCTAAAACTACTGAACCATTTTATGCCAAAACAAAAAAAGGTCACTTTGTGGACCAGGACCCACATTTCTGACAAATTTGGTGTAATTCCATCCAGTAGTTTTGGCGCTGTCGCTGCTAAAAGCCCTATGGAAAAATGAATGGAGACGAAGTGTTTTGGGAAGCCCTTTTTTCTCAGCCCCACTGGACAAATCAGCATGAAACTTTCCAGACAGCAGCTGATGTGGTAGGCAAATGTTTTTAGAAAGTTTCAGGAAGATTTGTCAAGCAGCCCCAAAGATAAAGGGAGGTAAAAAATCACTTTTTATATAGAAAGTAGGTCCTACCTAAGAACTCATTCCCTCACCATGCACTGATAACGACCCCACAAATTACAACATTCATGATATCTTTGATAACATAATTGATAATATCAATGTAATATTTGGAGTAAAAGTTTGGATGAAAAATCTGGGCATGGCGGGGGTGCATGTTATAATGACTTTAGGGCACGAGTTATAGTTATTTGAGATAACTTTAACTATAATTGGTGAATTTCTATGGCTTGGTACATATAAAATGTGAGCCTAACTATAACGCCCCTATAGCCTTTGTTTTTTAAAGTGATTTTTTTTTTTATATATATATATATATATATACATATATATATATATATAGACATACATACACACAAACTTGTTTTTTTCCATGAAGAATGGCAGGTACAGACTGCTCAATACCACTGAAATTTATTTATTTATTTGTGATTAGTCCACCATAACATGTTTTCACCACCCCAGTGGCCTTGTTCATGTGATGCACAGTGCCATTTTACAACATTTTACAACATTATTTATCACCCCATGTGATTACGTGCACCCAACGCTACTGAAAACAGTCCTCTGTCAATCATTGATAAATGTTCAAAATGGCTACCTATAATTTTTTTGATTCATTTTATGTGTCTCAATGTGCCATCTGCATGTTTTTTGCCTCTGTCCCGAAGTGAAATTGCCCATGAATCGTGCCCAAGTGGGCAAAGTAGCTAAATTCCACTATCATTACAAACATTGTAAAAAACCAAATCTTATAATGATGTTTCCCGATTTCTTTTTGTGTGCCCTGCCAATAACTTTAACACCCTTATATCTTTCTCTGGCATGTGTTATTATTACTACTTGCATGCTTTCTAGAAGGTTTGCCAAGTCCCTTGCCTCTGTGACATAGCAATCTCTATACCTTAAATAAGCATATTAACTCTCAAGTATGATGACATCAGATGCTGTTCCAGCAGATGTACTGCTGACTGTTATCATCTGCTTCTCATTTAACTCATTCTCAGCTAACGTGCTTCCCAGAAATGTATAAAACTCCTCCTCCATATTCAGGCCATTGGGTTCTTTACTGTTCAATCTCAAGATAATCCTGCTCTCATCTGTCTCAAGAGACTTTCGATTCTCTCCCCACCGCCCGAGATGCTGGGTAGCCACATCAAAGACTAAATAATTTAAGCTGGGTACTTCATCACCATGGACATCAGATACATGCCTAGTAATTGGATAGAACCAATCCTTGTTGATCATTTCTCTTATATGCTGTAATATCCTCTTGTGGACTTGCAATTTCATGTATCGTAGCCCACATACACATTGCAATACATATACTACAAATTCTGTCTTGCAATGATATGGTCCGTGAAGGCAGATTGCCTTCTTGGAGAATGGTGACTCTACGTCCTCCATATCCACCCCATAGTTACAAGCCTTACATTTGTGGCACCTATGAAAGCCCTTTTTATGAACATGGAAGCCCTTGTTATGCAACTAAATTGCTTTATTGCTCTTCATCTATGGGCTGCTTGATGCTAGCAAATCCTTCATTGCAAAGGCCCTGCAAAAGGTGACTTGAGGTACTGTGGGCAAGGTTGCACTTAGTACTGAGTCTGCCTGCAGAAGATGCCAATTTGTTTTAATATAGTTCTTATCTTTTTAAGCTCAGTGCTATATGTGGTGATCATCCTCATTTGTGAGATTTCATTTTTATAGTTGTGTTTCGAAAACAGTAAGGATTCTCTACTTATTGTCTCCACCTTGGCTACTGCTGTCTCAATTACTTTCTTACCGTAGCCTCTCTGCAAGAATTGTTCTATTGTTTCTTGCTTTCCAATCTCCCAATGCTGTTTTACACTGTTGTTTCTCTTTACCCTCAATAACTCACCACACAGGATATTAAAAATGGTATACTTGGGTGGAAACTTCAGGTGTGCAAAATCGTATTGGTAGCTCTTGGCTTTCTGAACAAACTGGTTTCCAATCTTTCATTCCTACAAACACCTGGATATCTATAAATTCAACTTGTGTCATATAAATGTGTTCAGTGAAATGCAGATTTAAATAATTTCCATTAATGACCTCTCTCCACACAGTACTATGGTCGCCCAGGAGTACCTGCTCCACCCACACAGCCCAAATGCAAACAAGCTTAACTTGGAACGAAACAGGTGCCCATTGCCATCCCAGCACCTGCCTGTATATTTGCTTGTTGGAAAGTTGATTATTGGTAAGGGAAGGTAGGTGCCTGCACTTAGTATTAGGCCACACACAGCCACTAGGTCCAGTCAAGGTCTAAATAAATTAATTCTTGCTCAACTCTTGATAGCTTGGCCCACAAGCAGTTAGGCTTAACTTAGGAGACTGGTGTAAAAATAATTTAATATCAACAAAATGGTAAATAAGTAAAACACAACACACAATAACAATCCAACACCAATTTATGAAAAATAGGAAATATTTGTATCTTTAAAAAGACGCCAAAATGACACAAAATTCAATGTACGGAACCAGAGATATTAATTTTTAAAGATTACATTTGAAAAAATGCTTTCTAGTGCCTAAAAACCAAAAGCGCCAACCGGGGACATCTGGTCGCACTCGACTGGGGTAAAGTCAAAAGTTGAAGATTACCACAATGAAGCCCTGCTCCGCTACACTGAGCAGAAGGCCTTGGTCATAATTTTACCTTTGGACTTAGTCACTTTTTGGAGCTTTTTCTCTTGTTGGCAGGTGAGGCTCCTCTTCAGGCCAGGCTGAGATGTGACAATGGTGGCTTGCTTCAACGTGGGGTTCCAGTCAACTCCTGGAAGTCTTGTTGACTTGGAAAAGCTCCAGAGATTCAGCAGGACTGACCTGAAATTCAGGCCGGGTCGCGTTTCGAAGACGTCGGCTTTACTCCGATCGATGAGTCAGTAACCTTATGGAACTTTTTTCCAAAGCTGCTCCAAACTTCGGGATTTTCTTTCAAAAGTATTTTCTAGGTCCTTAAAGTGTCCACAAAATTCCTCCAGGGTTCCAGAAGCTCTGAGTTGTTCCTTTGAAGTTGGGCTACAGTTCCCAGGACCCTTGGTCAGTTGGGCTGTTTTTGCAGGACTTGTTGCAGGGGACTCTGGCCGGCTCCTTTGTACCTGTTGCTTACAGGATGTCCACTCCTGGAGTTGAAGAAGCAAGGCAAAGTCATTTTCTTGCTGAAGCCCAAAGTGTGCGGCTGATGCAGTCCTTGTCAGTGCAGTGTCCAGGTGCAGGCTAGGGATCCAATGCCCTATTGGCCTTCTTCTTCCAGTAGGGATTTGAATTGTGCTGCATCTCTGAATTATTTATACTTGTTCCTGAAGAGGAAGCAGGGGAGTGCTCCCACCCAATAGAGTGCAGACTACCACCCTATTGAGTGACCACTCCCTGGGAAGTGTGGCAAAAATCAATTCCAGGGAGGAACATTCATAAAAAAATCAAGATGGCACAAACTCAGTCTCGGTCCCAAACTTAAGAAATGTTAATGCCTCCTTTGTGCTGTTATTTTTTATGCAAAAGCAGCGCTAACCTAGTGCCATATTTAGATATTGTCGCTAGAGCAGTCTAGCAATGAATTTTCTGACTTTACATCATTTTTTAGGAGCGCCTCCTCACCTTGCAACAATGATATGCAAGTTATGTGTTCCCTCCTAAAAGTGACGCTAGCCCACTAGCACAATAAGCTGACAGAAAAATGATGCACGCCTAAGTTCAGACCGAAAAAATAACGCTAATTCTGATTAGCTTAAAAAATGTAATGCCTGGTCAGATCAGGCATCAAAAAGAGTTCCAGCCACAGCTACATAAGGAAAACATATAGAATGGACTCTGGCAAGCAACTGGTGAACATAGACCAGTTACACCTATAGCTTGGCACCAAGAGAAGACAACAGCAACAATTCCAAGTGCCACCAGCACCACCACAGCAACCTCAATCCCCACCACTGCAGCCACAAATGCAGGGCAGAAGGAGGGAGAGAATATTCTGCACACGTGCATCCATCCTTGACCTCCAGGATGAAGAGGTCATCAAACTGTACCATCTCAAGCAGGAGTCCACCATACAGCTGCTCCGCCACATTGCTCCTGACATCACAGAAAGAGTGGAAAGTCCTACAACCATACCACCCATGACCAGACTCATGGCTGTCCACCACATGCTGGCCTCTCGATCATTTCAGACCACTGCAGCACAAGTGGGAGGGATATCACAACCATCACTTTCTACCTTCCTCCCTACAGTCCAGGATGCCATCATCCGCCTCACACCTATCACATACGGTTCCCCAACACCCAGCAACTGCAGCAGGAGACCAAACAAGGATTCTACAAACTAGTTGGGTTCCTGCAAGTGCTGGATGCAACTGACTGCACACATGTCTAACTTGTCCCTTCTGCTGCAACGGAACACCTCTTCAGGAACAGGAAACACACACACTCAATTAATGTGCAGACCATTGTGGCCCTAATGGAATATTCACAAACATCCTTTTCGAGCAGCGTCCATGATGACTACATCTTCAGATACTCAACAAATAATCAACGCTTCCAGGATGGATAATATGGCAATCTCTTACACGTAGGTAAACCAACTTGCACATCATAAAAGACAACACACAAAACATGTGGAGAAACAATAAATACACCACACTACACACATGTCGACAGGGAAACACAGATGTGTGGAAAACAACAGATATGCCACATACCTCACTAACCCTCACTCAATGCACATCACCTTCACATACTCCCATATATATAAGTACTTAGCACCACCTGACTGACACTTTACATGACGGACTAGTGGAGCAATGTCCACTTTGCATTCAAATGCTGGTGTCAAACCACTACATGTGTCCACATGTTTTCACACGAAATACAGATTCTTCACACATAACACTTAGAATGGAATAGCTCAGCTTTGTGTATTTCATTGGCCATGCCACCGTCAAACAAATCACATATTTGTACAGCCCCACATTTACCATGCTGTAGAAACCTGAGGAGTCACCTACAATTGATGCCACCCTATTGGTGGCATCCCCATCTACATATCATAAAAATGGACCTGATATACTCATTGTGTTCACCTTTCCCTTGTGCGGTGCATAGTGCAGCACACATTGAGATAGAGCATCGCCATCATTGATAGATCATGTGAAGGAATGGACACCTCACTGCATACCAACAAACATATCCGTAAATTCCACATCTTCCTTACATGATACAAGTGTGCCAACAGTGGACTGTGACCACTGAACTACTGCCAGTGCACTGGTAGAGGCCAGGAACACACAGTAATAAGGAGACATGGGACTTTGCAGGGTTGGATAGGTGATGCAGGGCAATGCAGAAAAGCACCTCATATCCTGTACTGTCCACAGGTGTCTGGAAACTTGTTGCACACATCACCATACATCCCACACAACTGTGCCATACTGTGCATATGAACCACATGCACACATGCATGCTAGCCAACAGTTGTCAACAACACTTTGTGCAAGGGAGTTATTTCAAGGCTGAGGAGGCGGGATTCACATGCAACACACAGGCGCAACACCTGTCTCATGGCACACAACACTCGAAATAGGTACAAATTATGCATATATCACTTTTCTGCAGGACTATGGAAATGGGACTAAGGGACAAATATAGACAACACCACACATATTTTGCATGGGTAAACTGTCATACCAGAAATTAATAAACAATCACCAGGCCCCTGGGGCACAACCCATGACTAGAAAATGCACCCCACAGCCCACATACAACCATGCATTCAAACAGGGACACACACAATACTTGGTGCAATTTTCAATCACCACTCTACTGAAAACAAATATGTGCCATGGCACATAGCAAGTAACAAATATGCATGTCTGATACATTTTCTCACATTCCATTGCAGTAGACCAAGGTTATGTCATCCAGCCATGGGTCATGACCCCATATGGAAATCCACAAACTGATGCTTAGCGGGTTTACAATGAAGCACACAAAAAGGCCAGGAATGTGGTGGAGAGGACATTTCTCCTCCTGAAATCCAGGCTCAGGTACCTAAGACTAACAGGAGGAAGCCGGTTATATGCACCACCCCTTGGGTGCAAATTTATACTCGTCTGCACAATTTTGCACAACATCTGTGTATGCACCAATGTCCACTGCGGCGAACAGGTAGATGTCCCTCGTGAGGAGGATGACGACAATGATGCACAGCAGGAGTATGTGTAGCAACCAAACTCTGCTGTTGGGGCACACAAAAGAGACCAAATTGTGCACAGCTTTTTCAATTAGATACTGTAACCCTAGCATCAATAAATAAAATTTGTAAATAAGTCACTTGAACTCTGATTTCTCATGGTGTACTTCTTTTCACCATCACATACCGATTTAACTCACCCACCTCTCAGAGAGCATGACTAAACCAAAACAGCAGTCAAAAACTTAGGAACGTAGTCAGGAATCAAAAACAATATAAAACAATGCACTACCACATGAATGTGTGGGTGAAATGTAGGCACAGTCTGCAGCACTAACAATTTACATGGTCACACACATATCACACATCGGTGTTGGCTTGACATATGCCTGCAGCAATCCTGGTAATACACTTGAAGACTGATGTACAGATGTATGGCCTAGGTAGGAAAAGAGTAGCAGTTACCTACAATGGCAGGTTTGTGCCTGCTATGTAACCAAGCAATATATGAATGTCTCTATCACAGGTGATAACAGAAAATATACCCCTCAGTGGCACTGATGGTAGACCAAGAGAGAGTGACATACGTGGACCAAAACACTTAAATGACTAGATCTCTCACACTTAATCCAGTTTGGAATGTGCATGTAAGTCAAGCAATATCTAAACAAGTCACAGACCCTTGCCAAATCGTATGGGTGATGAAGGACACAGATAGGTTGAATGTTGCATCTTTTCTACTCATAGCTGTCATGAGTAATCACACAATCCAAATAAACTCATAATGATTGTGACAAATGTTATAAAATGCATGTGAGTGTGTGCCCATGTGGAATAAATGATGTGGAAGGACAGCTGAGAAACTCCCTCACGTCATTTTGAGATCCAATATGTGGAGGTCACTCAAACAATACACAAGTGCTGTGGTTGGTGTTCTGTAATGTATGGGGGGTCAGTCATGTGATCTAGCAAAGCCTGGGAATGTGAAGGTAAAAAGTCTGACTTAGTATGCTGTGCATGAATGAAGGGGCAATGTTGATGACAAAGATGGGTACTAAGGGTAGTCTGCAGAAATTATGCCAGCAATGTTGAACTAGAAACATACCTGACAAAATGTGCCATGAATGTTTGTGAAGGAACACACATAGACTTATACTCAGTGTACAATACAACAACGTTTCCATGGAACACCAGACACCTATTCACATATATTGTGTAGGTCTGTACATATTGCAGTCACATTGGCATCAACTACAACTATGTGCTTTACCAGCACAAACAGTGTGACAGAAGCAAGTGACACATGACAGGATCGGTAGCCTGGGTCTGCAGATATGACCCAGTTCCACAATTTATTTATGACCTAACCAAGCATCAAAGGAATAATCTCACCTATCTATGCCAAGTAATGTCAAACCATAACAAATGATGACACAAGCTCAGTCCCTAGTAAATAACAGGGCCAGCCTGACATCAAAAACCTCAAAGTTAACAAAACATTCTTGATCATGGGACCACAAATGTGCAGGTGTATGTCTGAAGGTGACTGTTCATTACAGTGCTGATGACTGATCTTGTGGATGGTAATCCCTCCCACCCCTACCACCAGATGAGGCTACTTCGACTCTAGACACAGTCAAAGGCCTGCTGGCTGTGTACAGTGAACTGAGCCGAGATGACCACAGTCAACCTGTGTCAATAAATGTAACAGTGGGCATTTGTGTGGCCATACAAAGTGCCACAGGAGCACTGGTGACTAGGGTGCCATCACTGCTTGAGAGTAGCCCTGCCATACAGATGGTATGCTAGTAGGTAAATCTGGCTATTAAAAAAGGGTGAGTCATTGTATATTCCAAGTGTGTTCGTTAATCATATAAATCCTATATCTTATAACACATGTCCCTCCTAGGTGGACCAGTCTTAGTTCTGTCTATTTGCATATAAAAAAAGTGTACAATTTACATATGAAAATGTCTCAAAGTTAACAAAAAATACTTGATCATGGGACCACAAATGTGCAGGTGTATGTCTGAAGGTGACTGTTCATTACAGTGCTGATGACTGATCTTGAGGATGGTAACCCCCACCCCGCCCCTATCCCCAGATGAGGCTACTTCGACTCTAGACACAGTCAGAGGCCTGCTGGCTGTGTACAGTGAACTGAGCCGAGATGACCACAGTCAACCTGTGTCAATAAATGTAACAGTGGGAATGTGTGGCCAAACAAAGAGCCACTGGAGCACTGGTGACTAGGGTGCCATCACTGCCTGAGAGCAGCCCTGCCATACAGATGGTATGCTAGTAGGGGAATCTGGCTATTAAAAAAGGGTGAGTCATTGTATATTCTAAGTGTGTTCGCTAATCATATAAATCCTATATCTTAGAACACATGTCCTTCCTAGGTGGACCAGGCTTAGTGCTGTCTATTTGCATATGTAAAAAAGAGTACAATTTACATATGAAAATGTCTATGCGTTACATATTTACGTACAAATTTATATGAACAGTACATATGTTTCCACATAGGGAAACATAGTAAACACAGATATGAGTGCACAGCCTTTAGACAATGGGCTACATATACCCATGCTGAATAGAGAAGGGGTAGTTGTCACATACCTAAACACACCACTGTAGTATGCATTACTTATCGTACATGAAACATATCTTTTTACACACAAACATGTCACATACATACCAACAATGACACATTTCAGCATGCCATCTCCAACAATGTGCATGCATGGGGAACTATATGTTACACATGTTGCACTTCATCATGAAGTCTGGCCCTTAGAACACACCAGAGTGTGAAACACACTTGCATTTACATTGTTATGGGTTGCCGGATCATAACCCAGCCTTCGTCCACAGCATCCTTTGCTAAACATTTATCAAAGGTATCATATGCATGAACATGTTTTGCACTTGGCCCATCCTATATTATGCTGTGTTGTGGAATTAACAGTGTGGATTCTAATATAACAATGTAGTACACCTACAATATGAGTTCTATCACCTAGGTACATTCACAGTACACACATTTTATACATGTGTAAACATGTATGTGGAAAAGAGTCTTCATACACATGCATATTTGCAAACAGTATCAGTCCTTCCATGCATCACACACACCTACAAACATATGGAAACAGATTTCTATGTTACCGGTGCACAGTAAAATACTCATGCATACATCCATTGCCCTACCATACAAACAACAAAGATGCATAGCAGCTGTTACTAGGAATGTGAATCTGGGTACACTGTCAACCTTCCCTCTAAAATCCATGCATGGCCGTCATGAGTAAAAGAAAAATGACGCATACAGTAGTTCTACATACATCGCAAATGCCAAAAATGGCGCCCCACACTTGCATGTCTAATCTAAATCAGCATGCTTTCTCAGCCTTCATACAAAAATCCATCCATGGGGGCATGCGTAAAAACAATGCATAAGGTATTCCCTCAAACATCTCAAATAGAGAAAATGACGCCTGACACCTGAAGGTTTAAACTCATTGGTTATGCCTTGCCAGCTTTCATACATGCATGGCCGTCATGCATCATAAAACACTGCATATCAGAAAACAAGACATATATGCCCAGGAAATGATGTAATAGGACTTCCTTGATGCACACATGGAAAAGCGAACTTACTTGACTTTAACTTTACAGTCTTGTAGTCTGTGCTTGGGAGAGGTTGTGTGGTGCTTGTGCTGGTGTGAGGAGAGGTCGATTTTGAGTCTTTTGTGCTGTGTGCTGTCTGTGTCTTTTTCAGCTAGTAATTGTTGTTGTTGTATTGTAAATATTTGTCTTGTTATTGTGTTAGTATTGTCGGGTGTCTGTCTTGGGGTAGTTAGGGTTAGTTGGGGAATAGTATTTTTCTTATTTTTGGGGGTATTTAGGTTGCAATGGAGGGAAATTGCAACATGTCAGGAAAGGTAAAGGTGCAGAGGATGACCTGGGAAGAACTGAGATGGTTTATATGGTTGGTGTGCCACGACCTCCCCAACATGGTGGCTATGGGTGGCCGTGTGGTTAAGGGCTACTCAACAGAGGCACAGAAGCTACGCTGGGCCAAGGGGCTGTATCAGCTTAGCCGCATCTTCTCGGTTGAGGGCACTGACCACCAGTTGAAGCACTTGTGGGCAGACTTCATCACCTGTGAAAGGGATCTCACGGATCACCTTGTTTCTCGCGTTGGCGGAACTGTTGGTAGGTACCTCATATACATAGCTACATCCTTATTTGCATTTGCCTGACTGTAGGACATAAGGATGAGGTCAGCATGTCATGACAAAGGTGAGGACAGTAAGTTCTGTGTTTCAGCCAACCTGCATTCAATATACCGGTTGCTGACCATTTGCACATTCCTCCCTTAGTACCTTGTGTATTGAATATACATATTGAAGTGCCGAAAACAAAACACATATGTGTATTAGTGCAAGGCTTCATGTATCCCAGGTACAACTATTTATGTCCATCATGTCATTTTTGCAAAGTAATGTTTAAGTGATGACATACATGCCACTGGAGTATAGGTAGTCATGGATGTGGGTGTTCCTTAAGTCATGTATGTGCAGAGTGACACAAGGGCAAAAATGTAAGAAGAACTTAGCAGCTCCTACTGCAACATTAGTTTCATGGTTAATGAAGGTAATGTGGCTGATGGAGGCAAGTATTGCCACACCACATGTCAAAGTTGCACAATGAAAGCATTGTGACACTTCTAAACCCTGGTGCCACATGATTAATGCAAGGGTTGTGTTCCGGCGGTAGGAGGCACACAAAAAGCGAGCAGTTAAATCTACTAGATTCCACTGCAACATTTTTGGAGTTAACTTGAATCCATGCCTAAGGCAAGTTGGTTAAATGACACTCCCATTATTTTCAATGTGCCTAATTACACTTAGCAGGTCTGGCACCGTCATGTATGGTGCAAAGCATGTAAAGTGCCACCAAAATGTCATAGTTTACTATGTTAGTGTACTGACATGTGCCATGGTGCACCGTATGTCAAATACGGCATACACATGGTGGAGTTGTGTGGGGGTATGGGGTGGCAGAAAAAGTAAAGTATCTGACTTTTTCACATAGGTTTACTACAAAGTACTAAGGGCCATATTTATACTTTTTGATGCAAAACTGCGCTAACGCAGTTTTGCGCCCCAAAAATTAGCGCCGGCTAACGCCATTCTGAAGCGCCATGCGGGAGCTGTATTTATTGAATGACGTTAGCCGGCGTTAGTCGACCGGCGCTGCCTGGTGTGCGTGAAAAAAAAACACGTACACCAAGCAGCGCCGGCGTAGGGAAAAATGGCGTTTGGGCGTCCCAAAATGGGGCAAGTCAGGCTGAGGCAAAAAAATCGTCTTAACCCGATTTGCGCCATTTTTTTTTGGCGCCCAGACGCCATTAACATGACTCCTGTCTTAGCAAAGACAGGAGTCATGCCCCCTTGCCCAATGGCCATGCCCAGGGGACTTCTGTCCCCTGGGCATGGTCATTGGGCATAGTGGCATGTAGGGGGGCACAAATCAGGCCCCCCTATGCCATAAATTATTATTTTTTTTAAACTTACCACAACTTATCTTTTCTTCCCTGGGATGGGTCCCTCCAGCCTTGGGTGCCCTCCTGGGGTGGGCAAGGGTGGCAGGGGGTGTCCCTGGGGGCTTGGGAGGGCACCTCTGGGCTCATTCTGAGCCCACAGGTCCCTTAACGCCTGCCCTGACCCAGGCGCTAAAATCCGGCGCAAATGCGGGTTTTTTAGTCCTGCCCACTCCCGGGCGTCACTTTTGCCCGGGAGTATAAATCCGACGCAATAGCATCGGAGTCATTTTTTAAGACGGGAATGCCTACCTTGCATATCATTAACGCAAGGAAGGTGTTCACGGAAAAAAATGACGCTAACTCCATGAACTTTGGCGCTAGACGCGTCTAACGCCAAAGTATAAATATGGAGTTAGTTTTGCGTCGAATTTGCGTCGAAAAAAACGACGCAAATTCGGCGCAAACGGAGTATAAATATGCCCCTAAGATTCTGACAATTGTGGGCTAGCAATGTCTGTCTAGATGACATGTTATAGATGACCGTTGCTCATTCCTAAACCTAATTTAATAAGGTCAATCAGCTAAACAAGTGGAATGTGTAACAGATGTCCATGCTTTTCTTTGTACAAAAATCACAAGCTATGTTTTTCTGTCATGTCTTGCAGGTGGACCTCCACCCTACACCATGGGCGAGGTTTCACAATTTGAAGACCCCGATGCAGCCAGAAAGTGTTACCTTGTATGTCAAATATGTAAATCAAGGGATGTGTGCAATGCTATGTTGAAATGGCATGTATGTAAATTATAACACCATTATCTATCCTTGGGTATCAACATCATGTCTGATGTTATGTTGAGGATTTGGAATAAGAAAAAATTATGCACAGGTGCTAACCTGTGCTGCAATGGACTTGTGAGTCTTTGGAAAAGGTAAATATGCACACAGTGATATCAGTCAAGATATGTGCCAGAGGTGCTGGGTCTCAGAAATGTATAGATGTTGGCAACATATTTGTCACAGCACATGTTACTGCACTGTGTACCACATGTTGCACAAAGTTACTCAGGACATGCTACAAGTTATGTCCATCTATCGAGGACATCAAGGGGCTTGTCAATGAGACACTTGCACCACCAGTGCTTCACTCCTCTACTGAAATTAACTGATGCACCAGCCACACACGGAGCTTTTTGACAAGGTCAACAGTTAGCTGAGTACACATTGAGATTTCAGCTCTTCTTCTGATGATTGTGGTCCATATCTATGGAGTGTAGTAAATAAGATGTGTGCAGATGAACCTACATGATCTACCCACCATGATGAGTGTGAGCAAACATGGTCACATCACAAGTTTATGAGATGTGCATGGTGAGGTTTTACCTGGTATATAGGAGATGTTTCAAGCTTGTGCACAGGTAGTGTGCAACACTGGATAGCCCTTATTACTGCGACATGAACAATATATGGTAGATGCTTGGGTGGCAGATTGGTATAGACTTTGGGCATTACATTGTTTTATGAGGTCTGGTGGACTACATGTGTCATCTGAAGATGCTGATTCCATTGCATGCTTGTTTTCCCTCTACATAACACAGTTTCTGATGACATGTTCCCCTCATGCTTTAGCAGCTTCAAAGACTCCAGCACAGAAGCCTGCCTTTTAGAAGAGGGCTGAGCGATTCTGGCAAATCTGTGAGGTTCAGAGAGGGTACCGCAGGATGTCCAAGCTTACAAAATGCATAAGGACATGGCGGAGATCAAGCTGCGGTTGGCCAAACTGGAAGTGGCTAATGAGCGTATTTGCAAACTTTTGAAGTTCATCAAAAAGAAGCTGAAGAAGCACTGACTTTGAACACTTTGCTCTTCCTGCCCTTCCCTCCCCCTAGTTTTTATTGTAAATAGTTTTAATGGGTTTTAGATGGGTAAGCATAGGTAAGTTAGCAAAGTGTAGATTAGTATTTTGGACATAATTCTAATAATGGGTGATCTAACAAGAGTAAATGGTGCTGCTTGTCATGTATCCAATATATTTCAAAAACTACTGATGGTGCACTTAGAAGAAGATCACCCTCTGCTTCTTAATTTCAGTGACAAGTCACTGATAAATCCTTGCATATATGTAAGGCACACATCCAACATCTAGTCCAGTAAATCAATGTCCATGTCTTTATTTCATAATTCAACCACAATTATGCGTGTCCTTATTCTTTGAATCTTGAATTTCCAGTCAATTGGCATTCAGTCACTGCCAACATCCATGCCTGCCAACATGTGTTTCATCAGGGGTGTACCCCATGACTTCCTCAGGGCTGTAATTAATACATATATTTTAAATTATTCATACAATACCATATAAACCACAACCTCAATCAGAAAATTGTTATTTGAGTTCATCCCTCAAGCAAAGAGTGGGAAAATATACATTTTAGCAATTCATACCAGTACTTCTAAAAAATAATAACAATATTAAGTGAAGTCTGTGTATTCCAAAAGTGCTCAATTAACACACTATTAATAAGAATGCATGTACAAAAATCTTCATGCAATTACAAAAAAGAAGAGAATAAAGAGGCAACCAGGCATTCTTAAATGGACCACTCATTGCTTACTCATTTGCAAATAATTCACCACCTTGATATATCCAAAATTGATTTTACACATAAATATTACCATATTAGTCTTTTAAATCGCAGTCTGGTCCCCCCATGTGCAAGCATACAGGAGTGTAAATTATAATCAGTATTTACCAAATAAAATAATGTGAAAATAAAAAGGCAACCCTCCACCTCATGATCAATACCTGCTGGATCTATCTTTCTATCAATCTTGAGTTTCTTAGGAATTTCAATCGATGACTCCTAAAGTAAAATCAGTGTAATTAAATAACACCATAAACTTCTAAAAACTAAGGAATGAGGGCCCCAGTATGTAAAATATTAATAGCCCCTCCTATATTTTGAAATGAAAAAGTCTCAATCTATTTATGTGCCCTCTCTAATTATTTGTAAACGTCACCTATCACTGAAAAAACCCTTATGTTATTCTGCCACTTATTTGGTACATCAAGTACTCAGTGAGTCAGTAAAAACGATGCGGCTCCCGTCATTATAAATTTCCCAGAGAGTCTGCACCTGAGCAACAGCACGTGTAAAGTATTAAATAAACCGAGCCACTTCCAAATTGCGGAACTCCCCACAAACATGTTTCACGGGAAAGCCCAACGGCATAATTCACCCGATACCAATACCCGGTAAGCCTCCCGAGTATCTTCATTCATAAACATGCTCTCCTAAGAAATATAAGTATGACTAAGGAAACCTGTAATTTCAAGAAACAAAAAAACACTTACTGCATTACCGCTATCGTTGCGAGTACGCCTGGTGTTACTATTTGCAGTCCGTTGTCTAATATCCCTTTTTATCTTCTCGTTCCACCATGGAAACAGAAATAGGACTACCCTTTGACCACACTGATCATCTGCCATGTTTATAGTTCAATCCTACTTTCCCAATATATTATACGAATCCTATATTTGCACAAAATACTAATTATAACCATGAAAGAAGTCAAATCCTAATACCAAACTATAAGGACAGCACTATATTATCTAAAGTACAACTTTTTAATCTGCCTGATTAAGATATTATTTTTTTAAATCAAATAATTCTCGTACACTAAATATTTGTATGAGTAAAAGGACATGTATAGTTGCACATTGGTACCCAGAGCCACCTGTAATCGCATAATGCCTTCAATCAATATCAAATAGGTTGAAAAACATAATAGAAATAAACATATTAAAAAGTAAACATCAGTATAATCAAATACCCAAGAAATATTCCAATTCTGAGTCAGTATTCAGACCTTTTTCAACGGCTCGTAATCTCATGATCCACAATGCCTCCCTTCTCCTCAAGGAGGCGGTGCCTCCGTTGCCATGGGTGGGTCTGTTGTTGAAGCTGAGAGACACACACATATCAGGGGATAGAGATGAGGAATCAAAGGTCCCGGCAGGTGCCATTTGTGAGAAAGCGAAAGGCATCACTGCAGCAAGGAGGATCTGCTAGTTTCACAACACAGCAACTACATAATGGTGGTAGGCAGCCATGTATTTAAGGAAGGAGGTCAGATTCCAGTGAATGGTCTCCAGGACATTTTGGATGGCCCCAAGCCAGTTGTCAATCATGGTGCTGCCACTTTGGGAAGGCAATTGTTCCAGCCTCTGCCTCAGAACAGCAGCTATGTTGGCAAGGGACTGTTGGAGTCCATGTAGCGAAGAGTGGGTGCCTCTGGTGCTAGAAGGGTTGTTCTTATTTTGACTGAGGCACCTCTGCACTCTCTCTAGGCTGCCCACCATGGTCTCCATCCCCACCCGCACCTTCTGTGCCAGATCCCGCTGGAGTCCTACTGCTGTCTTCTAAAAGGTAATGTCTGGGTCCTCAGTCCAGGGCTGTGGCTGGACTGGTAGGTGCCTTGTGTTGGTTGTTGGGTGGTTCATGTGGAGACCCCTCAATGCTGTGTGTCATCCATGTGACTGGAGATGGTCTCTGGAGGGAGACCAGGGCATCCTTGAACGTGTCAGCATTGATGGTCACCAGCTGGTCATCCAGATCATCTGAAAAATCCAGGACAGGCAGCTCCACAGGAGGCAAGGCTTCATCCTCTGCAGTGGGATAGTGAAAGGTTAACCTTAGACTGTAGTGGCTGTTGACATGGGTCATCATTTACTTACTACTGGTAGCTTTGTGACATAGTACCGACCCACACATTAAGGCACACATTTATGGACCGCTGGTGCCACACAGTGTCACCTAAGCCTAATTTCTATGGAGTGACCATGGTACAATCTACCATTCCACATTTCCCAGTGTGGTACCCCCACCTTGATTGACTTATCTTGGTCTTCTGCATCGGTACCCTTTTCATTGATTTGACTATGCTACATATGAAGGCCATGGGAGTTGTTAGGGTTTTGTGCACACAGCACAAATGGGGATATACAGAATAAATTGCATTTGGTTTTAAAGCTATTAGAGTAAGTAATTGACTCCTATGCCGCCCTACCTGTGATGAATTTCTGCCTTCATGAAGAACAACACTCATCTGTGCATGACAGGTTTCCTTGCTGCAGAGCTGCAAGGGTGCCTGTATTTCTGGAATGAGTGTTGTTTTGCAGGAAGGTAGACCTTCCTGTTTACACACATACACACGATGTACCTCCTTTTACAAATGTGAAGTTCCATAGAATACAACTTGTAATTTGGACAAAGGATATTCAACACGTTTGTAACAGAGTATCCCATCCACCAAGGTCGTAAACAGGTCCTTTATCTCTTCAGTCACTATCTCATTGAAGACATAGATGGCATCCCTTGGAAGGGTTGGCAAAAAGTCAAAGCAGGTTTGAAAGGTGTACTCTCAACTTCATATACTTTGTATCTATAATTTGTTGATCTGATACAGATTCCGGTATGCCCAGTGTCTCATTTTCCAAATCCTGAAACTCTTGCAATAGTTGTAAATCAAACATCTTTAGTCCCTTTTGTTCTATATTAATGCTTTCAGATAACACTAGAGGTCTCTTCTTCTTAGGTTTCTGCAAGTGAAATTTCACCAATTTGATCTTTCTTATGAATTTATAAAAATCAATACATGTTTGACAGTAGTCAATTCTATTTTCAGGACAATAAGTCAATCCCAAAGCTAAAATCTCTGATTCTCTTGAACTCAATTCCATATAGGACAAATTAAGCACTGTCATGACTGTTCTATGTCCTATTTCCTCCTCCATGTTGTCTGTTTTTGTAGTTTTTGTTTTCCTGCAGACTCTCCTGTGTTGTCGCCTTTGCTGGTTCCTCCTTTGTCTGGTCCGGATCTTCGTGTTCTTGGTCTCAAGGATTAGATTTGATCCACCCTTAAAAAATATAGCTCATCAACTAATGGGGGAACAATAGCTGCATCCATGCTACTGCACCTAGCTCTAACATCCTCCGTCTATTACTCATGCCCTAAGGTAACTACAACTCGTGCCCCCTCCATGCACAGTTTGTTGTCAAACATTTTACTGCAAATATTACATTGATATTATTAATGATGTTATCAAAGATGTCATGAGTGCCGTGATTTGTGAAATAATTAGCAGTGCATGGCGATTGTGCAAGTTATAGTCACCTTAGGACATGTGTTATAGTTATTTAAGGTAACTTTAACTATAAATGGTGAATTTTCTATGGTATCGTATGTTTAAAATGTTAGCCTAATTTCTATATTTAAAAAAAATAATCTATTTCCTAACTATAACATCCCGGTATCCTTTGCTTTTTTCAGTGAATTTCTATGTTTTTTTCAATTTAACATATAATAATTTTCATTACTATGTATTAATCCAACCACAGCTGCGCATGACCCCCTATAAGCACCCAACCATGCATGATCTTTACTTGTGCGCAGCGGAGGTTGCCTGCAAGACCTGGCCTGCAGCCAGTCCCTGCAGCCAACTACCTCAACCACCCTAACCACCCAACCTCATGCTGTGCACAGCATGGGGCGAGTTGGCTGCGGCCTCTCTGGGTGTGAGAATAGGTATGAGAGTTAAGGGATCAGGGTGTCTGTGTCCTGGCCCCTTTTCTTTCTTTTTTAGCAATTATTTCTGGGACTGGGCTGCCGTGTCCCAACATGGTTGCCAACACTTCCAGGTTGAAGTGTTGACAATCAACTCTCACATGAGATGGGGTGGGGTCGTGAATTCTTCGCTTCCCTATGCATACAAATTTGTTTTCGCCTTAATTTCTTAAAAACTACTTAATGGATTTACACCAAAACAAAAAACGTTGCATTCTGGAACAGGACCTACTTTTCTGGTAAATTTGGTGTAATTCCATCAAGTAGTTTTGGCGCTATCTCTCTTAAATGTTTCCTATGGAAAAATGAATGGGTAAAAAGTGTTATGGGTCCCCCCCGATGGATCACCCTGAAACTTTCCAGACAGCAGCACAAGTGAACGTCTTATTTTCTTGGAACCTTTCGTGAAGATTTGTGAAGCAGTGCTAAAGTTATCAGCAAAACAAAAGATGCTCTTTCTATTGAAATGTGGTCCTACTATATCTGCCTAGTGGCGTATTCCACTAGGAAATACATATAGATAGATAGATAGATAGATAGATAGATAGATAGATAGATAGATAGATAGATAGATAGATAGATAGATAGATAGATATTGTTAGAAATGGGTTCTTTGGTTGTCAGTCAGGTTACCCACTGTCCAAGCAAGGACCCTCACTCTAGTCAGGGCAATGGAGAAACGCACTTAGATACCCCTGCTTGCCCCAGTGGTAGCTTGGCACAAGCAGTCAGGCTTATCTCAGAAGCAATGTGTAAAGTATTTGTACCAACACACACAGTAATACAGTGAAAACACTACAAAATGGACACCATACCAGTTTCGAAAAATAGGCAATATTTATCTAAATCAAACAAGACCAAAACAACAGAGATCCATCATGCACGTCAAGATATGACTTTTTGAAAGAATAAGAGTCTTACTCCATAGAAAACTTTGGAAACTATGATTTGTACACAAAGGGAGGCAATGCATTGTTTCTTCTCTGGTCGGGTCACAATGCGTAATTTTTCCCCCTCGCAAGAGAGTGATGCGTTAATTTTCAGACGGGGCACATCAGACCCGCGCAGTTGGGTTGACTGTGACGCCCAGGGACAATGCGTGGAAACTCGTGACACAGGGTGTTAAGAAACCGAGCTGCGTGGGATTTGCATCGTTATCAGCAGCCACAAGCAGGTGTTGTGCAATGCTTCTCCAGCCGCAATGTGTAAATCTCCCAGCCACGATGCAGGTGGAGCATAGATTTTAGCAGCGAGGCCAGCGGCGCATCATTTATCAGCCGTGTTGCAGAAGATGCATCAAAAATTTCTCCACACAGCGTTCTGTGCGTGGATTTTCATCTCTTGTCTGCCAACTTCACCTTTCAAGGGCCCAAGAACTTGATAGGACACCACCTGGCAGGGCAGGAGTCTCAGCAGAGAGTCCAGATGTTAGCAGAGGAAGTCTTTGATGTCCTTGAGACTTCAAAACAGGAGGCAAGCTCAATTCTAGCCCTTGGACATTCTTCTCAGTCTTTGTTCCCTTTCACAGGCAGAAGCAGCAACTGCAGGACAGCCCAACAAAGCACAGTCACAGGCAGGGACAGCTCTTCTCTTAAGCTATTCAGCTCTTCTCCGTGGCAGAGGTTCCTCTTGGTTTCAGAAGTGAACTAATTTTCAGGGGTTTGGGTCCAATACTCATACCCCTTTCTGCCTACTTCAAATGAAAATCTCTGTTGTTCACAAGAACCTGCCATGCCCAGGCCAGGCCCCAGACACACACCAGGGAGTTGGAGACTGCATTTGTGAGAAGGCACAGCCCATTCATGTGTAAGTGACCACTCTTCTCTCCACTCTAGTTCAGATGGCCCTTCAGGATATGCAGGCTACAACCCAGCACCCTTCAACTCACTGTCTGGAGGGGATTCACAAACAGCCCAGCTGTCAAACTGACTCAGACAGGGAATCCACAAACAGGCAGGGTCACAGAATGGTTAAAGCAAGAAAATGCCCACTTTCTAAAAGTGGCATTTTCAAACTAACAATCTAAGAACCAACTTCACTAAAAGATGTATTTTTAAATTGTGAGTTCAGAGACCCCAAACTCCATATTTCTATCTGCTCTCAAAGAGAAGCAGACTTTAATGATATTTAAAGGCAGCCCCCATGTTATCCTACGAGAGAGACAGGCCTTGCAAAAGTGAAAACTGAATTTAGCAGACTTTCACTCTTAGGAAATGTAACATACATCAGTACATGTCCCACTTTTAACCTACACTGCACCCTGCCCATGGGGCTACCTAGGGCCTACCTTAGGCGTGCCTTACATGTATGTAAAGGGAAGGTTTCGGCATGGCCAGTGGGTACACTTGCCAAGTTGAATTGGCAGTTTAAAACTGCAAACACAGACACTGCAGTGGCAGGTCTGAGACATGTTTACAGGGCTACTCATGTGGATGGCACAATCAGTGCTGCAGGCCCACTAGTAGCATTTGATTTACAGGCCATTGGCACCTCTAGTGCACTTTACTAGGGACTTTCTAGAAACTCAAATATGCCAGTCATGGATAAACCAAACAATAATGCAATTTACACAGAGAGCATATGCACTTTAACACTGGTTAGCAGTGGTAAAGTGCCCAGAGTCCTAAAGCCAACAAATACTGGTCAGAAAAAATAGGAGGAAGGAGTCAGAAAGATTGGGGATGACTCTGCAAAAAGGGCCGAGCCCAACACACACACACATATATATATATATATATATGTATTTTTTAAGCAATTGGTCATAAATCGGACACGGTGCATACACGCTGCAGGTGCTAGTGGTAGGAAGTAGATCAATCTTCTTCAAATTATAATTCCCAGGAAAAGAAACCACGGCACTTCTTTTCTCATGAAAAGTTAACAGTGTTTAATCCACGCCAACATACACCAACGCGTTTCAACTCCAAAGAGTCTTGTTCTTAGCTGGTGAGTCCTTTTTTTATATTTATTAAATACTACAACCACAGTGAGCCCATATTGGGGCATTCTGGGACATGTAATTCAAAAAAATTTAAATAGAAACCAATGGAGAGTCAAGGTAAATCCGTCATGCCCAGTAGGTAAAACCATTAGAATTCCAATGACACTCTTACATATTATACAATCTACATATGGTATTCAGCCATAATATATTACTGTCCACAGCTATGGTCACATATAAGAATATATATACAATGTGAACTATATATAACAATAAGACTCATAAGTGGTTGATCTATGGCTTGATGGACAATGAAAACCATTTTTCTATGATCAGGAGATACATTGCAATAATATGTAATGAAATTGTATAATAATATGTAAGAGTATCATTGGAATTGTATATGGTTTCACCTACTGGGCATGGAGGATTTACCTTGACATTTTAGTTAACTTAAATATGGTTCTGATTTCACTCACACAAGAGTTATTTCAAGTAACTATAACTCACTGTCTAAGGTAACTATAACTCACGCCTTTGCCATGCACTAATAATAAAAGACTGTGCATGGTGTGGGTGTGAGTTATGGATACCTTAGGCAGCGAGTTATAGTTACTTGAAATTACTCTAACTATAACTGCTGGATTTCAATGGTTTTGTACGAGTGAAATCTGAGCCTAACTAAAACGTCCATGTAACATTTTTTTTAATGAATTTCTAAAGTTTTTTATTTATTTTCTTTCCTAACTGTAATGTTCTTGCAAACTTCGATTTTTCAGTGAATTTCTATGATTTTTAATGCTATTTCCTAACTATAACATTCCTGCAACCTGGGTGTGTGAGGGTTGTGAGTGGGTGTGCAAGTGAATGTGTGGGTGTGAAATTGGGTGCGTGAGTGCGTGGTGGGTGGGTTAGTGCATGTGTGACTGGCTGTGTGGGTCTGTGAGTTGGTGTGTGAGTGGTTTTGTGGGTCTGTGAGTGGGTGTGTGATTGGCTGTAAGGGTGTGTGAGTGGTTGTGTGGTTATGTGAGTGGGTGTGTGAAAGATGTGTGGCTCTGTGAGAGGGTGTGTGAGTGGTTTTGAGGGTCTGTGAGCGGTATATGAGTAACTGTATAGGTGTGTGAGTGTGTGTGTGTGGTTGTGTGGGTGTGTAAGTGGTGTGTGAAAGCTGTGCGAGCCTGTGGCTGTGTATGTTAGTGATTTTGAGGGTCTCTGAGTGGATGTTTGAGTGGCTGTATGGATGTGTAAGTAGTTGTGTGAGTGTCTGAGTGGGTGTGTGAGTCTGAGTTGGTGTGCGAGTGGTTTTGTGGATCTGCAAATGGGTGTGTGAGTGGCTGTATGGGTGTGTGAGTGGTTTGTGGTTGTGTAAGTGGATGTGTGAGTGTGTGTGTGAGTGTGTGAGTAGGTCTGTGCATCTCTGAGTGAGTGCATGTTTTTTTTTTTTAAGTGGGGTCTGATCCCCGAATGTTCTTTGAATCCACCTGAATCTACCCAAATCCATGATGATCTGGCAAGGATCCAGAGAGGATCTGGTGAGGATCCGCAGCTCCTGGCGTGGTTAAAAAAAATGTTTTTGGACAATTTCTTGCACATGAGGGGTCCCTCACAGACCTCTCTGTTAATCCCATGGGGTCAGAGTATCTCTATCCTGACCACTAATATCACTTTTTATCTTTATTTTCTCCGCTGGGAACTGAGTACTAATGAGCAAAATGGCAGCCACAAGTTTTCTTTCAGGTTGTGAATCATCACATTGCTGTTGGTGCCGTGGATTTGTGTATCCGAAAAGTACCAAGAAGGATGAGTGTACCTATATATACAAGTTTGAATTTTCTTTAATATCTCAAAGACTACTGATTGGATTTACACCAAATCAAAAAAAGATAATTTTCTGGACCAAGAGCTACTTTTCTGCCAAATTTGGTGTAAATCCATCAAGCGGAGGTTACAGGAATGCTATAGTTGGGGTCACATTTTAAACATACAAAGCAATAAAAATGTACCTGTTATAGTTAGAGTTATCTCAAGTAACTATAAATCGTGCCCTGAGGTAGCTCTACCTTGTAACCTCACCATGCACTGCTAATAACACCACAAATAATGGGACTAACGACATTTTGACAACATGATTGATAATATTAATGTAATATTTGCAGTAAAATTTTTCATGAAAAAACTGTGCATGGGAGGCGTGAGTTATAGCTACTTGAGATAACTCTGTAACATGTGAATTTCTATGTTTTTTTTAAATGCTATTACCTAACTATAACATCCCTATAACCTTTATTTTTTCAGTGAATTTCTATTTTTTTTAACATATATTAATTTTCATTACTAAACGTTAATCCAACCACCGTGGCACACAGCCATCGGGCATGAGTGGTGGTGGTTGGCCACAGGTCCTGTGGTCAACCCCTTATACCCACTCAACCGTGCACAACCTTCACCAATGTGTAGTGAAGGTTGACCACAAGCAGGCCTGTAGCCAGACCCTGTGGCCAACCTCCCTAACCACCCAGCCCCATGTGCTGGTTGCCCTTTGGCTGTGATTGGCGGGAGTTGTCCGCAGCCTCTCTGGGTGTGAGAATAGGTGTGAGAGGTATAGGAGGCTGGCCTGGCTTGTAGTGGGTGCCAGAGGTACTTACACCTTGTGCCAGGTCCAGTTATCCCTTATTAGTGTAGAGGAGGTGGTTCTAGCAGCTAAGGCTGATAGAAGGTAGCTATGGCAAAACAACTTAGGCTGAACTAGGAGACATGTAAAGCTCCTACTATACCACTGGTGTCATATGCACAATATCATAAGAAAACACAATACACAGAAGTACTAAACTAAAGGTACTTTATTTTTATGACAATATGCCAAAAGTATCTCAGTGAGTACCCTCAGTATGAGGATAAGTTTTATACACAAGATATATGTACATAAACCAAAATTATGCAGGTAATAGCAAGAAAAGTAATGCAAGCAGTGTAAAATTACAGTAGATTGCAATAGGAGCACATAGGTATAGGGGCAACACAAACCATATACTCCAAAAGTGTAATGAGAACCACGAATGGACCCCAAACCTATGTGAACTTGTAGAGGGTCGCTGGGACTGTAAGAAAACAGTGAGGGTTAGAAAAATAGCCCACCCCAAGACCCTGAAAAGTAGGTGTAAAGTGCACCTACTACCCCCAAAGAGCACAGAAGTCATGATAGGGGGATTCTGCAGGAAGAACAAACACCAGCAATGCAACAACAGTGAATTTCCAGACCTGAGTACCTGTAAGACAAGGGGACCAAGTCCAATAGTCGCGACAGTGTCAAGAGTGGGCAGGAGCCCAGGAAATGCCAGCTCAGGGTGCAAGGAAGCTGCCACCTGTTGGAAGAAGCTTGGAGTTCTGCAAGAAAGAAGAGGACTAGGAACTTCTCCTTTGGAGGTTGGATGTCCCACGTCGCGATGAAGCTTGCAGAGGTGTCCCCATGCAGAAAGACCTCATGGTAGAGGTTTTTGGGTGCTACAGTGGTCCAGGAGGGACCAGGATGTTGCCACTTGGAGGAGGAGACAGAGGGGCACCCAGCAAGTCAGGTAGCCCTCACAGAAGCAGGCAGCACCCACAGAAGTACCTGAACAGGCACTTGGAAGAAAAGTGAACCGGAGTCCAATCGAAGTCACAAAAGGGAGTCGCACGATGCTGGAGGACAACTCAGAAGGTTGTGCACTGCGGGTTAGAGTGTTGGGGACCCAGGCTTAGCTGTGCACAAAGGAAATCCTGGTAGAGTGCACAGGAGCAGGAGCAGCTGCAAATCACGCGGTGCCCAGTAATGCAGTCTGGCGTGGGGAGGCAAGGACTTACCTCCACCAAACTTGGACTGAAGAGTCACTGGACTGTGGGAGTCACTTGGACGGAGTTGCTGAGTTCCAGACGACCACGCTCGTCGTGCTGAGAGGGGACCCAGAGGACTAGTGATGCAGTCTTTTGGTGCCTGCGGTTGCAGGGGGAAGATTCTGTCAACCCACGGGGGATTTCTTCAGAGCTCCTGGTACAGAGAGGAGGCAGGCTACCCCCAGAGCATGCACCACCTGGAAACAGCCGAGAAAGCTGGCAGGATGAAGCGATAGAAGGTTCCTAGTAGTCGTCTTGCTACTTTGTTGCAGTTTTGCAGGCGTCCTGAGCAGTCAGCGGTCGATCCTTTGGCAGAAGGTGACGAGGGAGATGCGGAGGAACTCTGGTGAGTTCTTGCATTCGTTATCTGGTGAGATCCCCAAAGCAGAGACCCTAAATAGCCAGAAAAGGAGGTTTGGCTACCTAGGAAGGAGGATTGGCTACCAAGAGAGGTAAGAGCCTATCAGAAGGAGCCTCCGACGTCACATGCTGGCACTGGCCACTCAGAACAGTCCAGTGTGCCACAAACACCTCTGTTTCCAAGATGGCAGAGGTCTGGGACACACTGGATTAGCTCTGGGCACCTCCCCTGGGAGGTGCAGGTCAGGGGAGTGGTCACTCCCCTTTCCTTTGTCCAGTTTCACGCCAGAGCAGGGCTGGGGGATCGTTGAACCGGTGTAGACTGGCTTATGCAGAGATGGGCACCATCTGTGCCCATCAAAGCATTTCCAGAGGCTGGGAGAGGCTACTCCTCCCCAGCCCTCACACCTATTTCCAAAGGGAGAGGGTGTTAAACCCTCTCTCAGAGGAACTCCTTTGTTCTGCCTTCCTGGGCCAGGGCTGCCTGGACCCCAGGAGGGCAGAAACCTGTCTGAGGGGTTGGCAGCAGCTGCAGTGGAGACCCCAGAAAGGCAGTTTGGCAGTACCCGGGTTCTGTGCTAGAGACCCGGGGGATCATGGAATTGTCCCCCAATGCCAGAATGACATTGGGGTGACAATTCCATGATCTTAGACATGTTACATGGCCATGTTTGGGGTTACCATTGTGATGCTGTACGTAGGTAGTGACCAATGTGCAGTGCACGTGTGTAATGGTGTCCCCGCACTCACAAAGTCTGGGGAATTTGCCCTGAATGATGTGGGGGCACCTTGGCTAGTGCCAGGGTGCCAACACACTAAGTAACTTTGCACCCAACCTTCACCAGGTGAAGGTTAGACATATAGGTGACTTATAAGTTACTTAAGTGCAGTGGTAAATGGCTGTGAAATAACGTGGACGTTATTTGACGCAGGCTGCAGTGGCAGGCCTGTATAAGAATTGTCAGAGCTCCCTATGGGTGGCAAAAGAAATGCTGCAGCCCATAGGGATCTCCTGGAACGCCAATACCCTGGGTACCTCAGTACCATATACTAGGGAATTATATGGGTGTACCAGTGTGCCAATGTGAATTGGTAAATTTAGTCACTAGCCTGTTAGTGACAAATTTGGAAAGCAGAGAGAGCATAACCACTGAGGTTCTGGTGAGCAGAACTTCATTGACACAGTTAGGCATCACACAGGGAACACATACAGGGTGCATACTTTTGAGCACTGGGGCCCTGCCTGGCAGGGTCCCAGTGACACATAGACTAAAACAACATATATACAGTGAAATATGGGGGTAACATGCCAGGCAAAGTGGTACTTTTCTACACAACCCCCCCAAACGAAGGACAATAAGACTAGCCATGACCTGATGAGTCTTCATTGTCTAAGTGGAAATATCTGGAGAGTCCATCTGCATTGGAGTGGGTACTCCCAGGTCTATGTTCCACTGTATAGTCCATTCCCTGTAGAGATATGGACCACCTCAACAATTTAGGGTTTTCACCTTTCATTTGTTTTAGCCAAAGTAGAGTTTTGTGGTCTGTCTGAACAATAAAGTGAGTGCCAAACAGTTATGTCCTCAACTTTTTCAGTGCCCAGACCACAGCAAAGGCCTCCCTCTCTATGGCAGACCAACGCTTTTCTCTAGGGGTCAACCTTCTGCTGAGAAAAGCAACTGGTTGATCCTGGCCCTCAGAATTCAGTTGTGATAAGACTGCCCTACCCCTAATTAAGATGCATCAGTTTGAACAATGAATTTCTTGGAGTAACATGTGCTTTTTAGGACAGGTGCAGGACACATGGCCAGTTTGAGCTCCTCAAAAGCTTTCTGACAGCTGGCTGTCCACAATACCTTTTTAGGCATCTTCTTACTAGTGAGATCATTAAGAGGGGCTGCTATGGAGCCATAGTTTTTAATGAATCTCCTGCAATACCCAGTGAGGCCTAGGAAGGCTCTCACCTGGGTCTGAGTTGTAGGGGGAACCCAATCCATGATTGTCTGGATTTTCCCCTGAAGTGGTGCAATCCGTTCTCCACCTACCATTTGTCCCAGATAAACCACCTTTCCCTGCCCTATCTGGCACTTTGAGGCCTTGATAGTGAGGCCTGCCTTTTGCAGGGCTTCCAAAAATTTCCAAAGGTGGACCAGGTGCTCATCCCAGGTGGAGCTAAATACTATATCATCTAGATATGCTGCACTAAAAGCCTCTAACCCTTGCAGGACTGTGTTCACCAACCTCTGAAAAGTGGCAGGTGCATTTTTCAAACCAAAGGGCATCACTGTAAATTGGTAGTGCCCTCCTATAGTTGAAAATGCAGTTTTAGGTTTAGCATCCTCAGCCAATTTGATCTGCCAATACCCTGCAGTCAAATCAAAGGTGCTTAGATACTTGGCAGATGCCAGTATATCTATGAGCTAATCTGCCCTGGGTATAGGGTGAGCATCAGTTTTTGTTACCTGATTGAGACCTCTGTAGTCTACACAAAACCTCATCTCCCTTTTTCCATCTTTTGAGTGAGGCTTTGGTACAAGCACCACAGGACTCGCCCATGGGCTTCCAGAAGGTTCAACCACTCCTAGATCCAGCATTTTCTGAACCTCTTGTTTTATGCAGTCCCTGACATGGTCAGGCTGCCTATAGATTTTACTTTTGACAAGCAAGCTGTCTCCAGTATCAATTGTGTGTTCACACCAAGATGTGGTGTCTGGCACAGTTGAAAAGAGTTCAGAAAATTGTCCAAGGAGATTTATGCAGTTGTCTTTCTGTTCTGCAGTCAGGCAATCTGCCAAAACTACTCCCTTCACTAAAGCATAATTTTCAGTGGTGGAAAAGAGATCAGGGAGAGGGTCACTCTCTTCTTCCTGTCCCTCATCTGTTGCCATGAGCAGGGTGAGATCAGCCCTGTCATAGTAGGGTTTTACGTGGTTGACATGAATCACCCTAAGGGGACTCCTGCCAGTGCCCAGGTCTACCAAATAGGTGACCTCGTCCTTTTTCTCAACAATTAGATGGGGTCCACTCCATTTGTCCTGGAGTGCTCTTTGGGCCACAGGCTCCAATACCCACACCTTCTGTCCTGGTTGGTACTGGACCAGAACAGCCTTCTGGTCATGCCATTGCTTCTGGAACTCTTGGCTGGCCTGAAGGTTTTTACTGGCCTTTTTCATGTTCTCAGCCATTCTGGATCTTAGGCCACGTACATAGTCCACTATGTCCTGTTTGGGAGCTTTTAAAGGTGGTTCCCGACCCTCCTTCACAAGTGTTAGTGGACCTCTTACAGGGTGTCCAAAGAGGAGTTCAAAGGGGCTGAAGCCCACTCCTTTCTGGGGTACCTTTCTGTAAGCAAAGAGGAGGCAAGAAAACAGGACATCCCATCTCCTTCTGAGTTTTTCAGGGAGTCCCATTATCATACCTTTGAGAGTTTTATCAAACATCTCTACCAGTCCATTAGTCTGTAGATGATAAGGAGTGGTGAATTTGTAGGTTACACCACATTCCTTCCACATTGCTTTCAAGTATGCAGACATACAGTTGCTCCCCCTGTCTGATACAACCTCTTTAGGGAAACCCACCCTGGAAAAGATTCCCAGGAGGGCTTTTGCCACTGCAGGAGCTGTAGTGGTCTTTATAGGAATTGCTTCAGGATATCTTGTGGCATGGTCCACAACCACCAAGATAAACCTATTGCCTGAAGCAGTAGGAGGGTCAAGGGGGCCAACTATGTCAACCCCTACCCTTTTAAAGGGGACCACAACCACAGGTAGTGGAATAAGGGAAGCCTTTGGTGTGGCCACCAGTCCTGCCACTGGCTTGGCAGGTCACACAAGACTTGCAAAAATCTTTAGTGTCCTCTGACATCCTAGGCCAGTGAAACAGGGGGACAAGCCTTTCCCATGTTTTGATCTGGCACAAATGCCCAGCCAAAGGAATGTCATATGCAAGAGTTAGGAGGAACTCTCTGTACTGCAGGGGAATGACCAATCTCCTGGCTGCTCCAGGTTTTGGGTCCCTTGCCTCGGTGTACAAGAGGTTGTCCTCCCAGTAAACTCTATGTGAGTCACTGACATCCCCATTTTGCTGTTTGACAGCTTGCTGTCTGAGACCCTCTAATGTGGGACAGGTTTGCTGTGCCACACTCAGCACTTCCCTGGCAGGCCCCCCTCCACCCAAAAGCTCAGCAGTGTCTGCTGCCAGCTCATCTGGTGAAGGTTCTGCACAGGGAGGACATTTTTCTTCCTCAGAAGGAGAATCATCTGTAGAGGGAGGGATAGTGGGTAGGGATTTACCCCTGCTACCCCTAGCTTTAGGGAGCACTTGGTCCATTGTTCCAGGATCCAAGTTACCCTGTCCTTTTTGCTTTTTGGCCTGAGCCCTTGTCAAAGCAAAAATATGCCCAGGAATGCCCAGCATTGCTGCATGAGCCTCCAACTCCACTTCTGCCCAAGCTGATGTCTCTAAATTGTTCACTAGTAGACAGTTTACAGGTAAATCTGAGGCAACCACAACTTTCCTTGGACCAGTAAACCCCCCCCAGATGAGATTCACAACAGCCATGGGGTGGCTAAGAGTGTTGTTATGAGCATCTGTCACTTGGTACTGCTGACCAAGTAGGTGTTGTTCAGGGTGCACCAGTTTCTCTACCACCA
This sequence comes from Pleurodeles waltl, assembly GCF_031143425.1. Taxonomy (NCBI): domain Eukaryota; kingdom Metazoa; phylum Chordata; class Amphibia; order Caudata; family Salamandridae; genus Pleurodeles; species Pleurodeles waltl. The sequence goes on from NC_090446.1 coordinate 845,961,613, forward strand.
TGGTAACACTGGCACCTGTGTCCCTGTAGGCCTGGACCTTAACACCATTTATTAGGGGAAGTTGCTTGTACTTATCCATATTAAGGGGACAAGCAACCAAGGTGGCCAAACCAATGGCACCTTCAGAGACTAACACAGCCTCTGTGGTCTCCCTAACAAGACCAACCCCAACTAAGTTACCAAAAGTGAGCCCAGCCTGGCAGGGTCCCAGTGACACATAGACTAAAACAACAGATATACAGTGAATATGGTGGTAACATGCCAGGCAAGATGGTACTTTCCTACAAGAGGGTGTATATGGGGGTGAGAGTGGCTATCAGATTGTCTGTCTGGGTGTGAGAGTACATACATCAGTGTTTTGGTGGGTGCGTCAGTGTGTGTGCAGGTGTGTGAGTGGGTGCATGAGGTTGTCAGTGGGTCTGTGAGTGGGTGGGTGACAGTCTGAGTAGGTGTGTAACTGTCTGAGTGTGTCTTTGAGTGGGTGTGTGAGGGTCTGAGTGGGTGGAATAGATTGAAAAAGAGCCAGAAAGAGAGAGAGAAAGCGAGGGAGAGTTTATTTTTAGGGTTTGATGTCTGATAGACTTAGAACGAGATATTTCTGCACAATTTAAATTCAAAAATGGATTTGTTATTTAAAAAAAAATATACATTTTTTTTTAACAGATTAAAAAAAGAGTCTAGGTAGACTCAAACCCCCAATGCTCAGTAGGACGATCTGCGACCTTCAACCTGAGCTATGGGTTCTTCTTTATTGTGTTTTTTTTTCCAGCCCTTTATGGGCTATCTTGCACCGCAGGGGAAGCCTCAGGGTTCCCTCACGGTGCCATTGTTTCAGCAAGCAGAGAGCTGCTTTGACAGCAGCTCCATGCTTGCTGAAGCATTTAATCTCTTGAAAGCTCTGCTGTTTAAGCAGCGGGCCTGCTTTTTAGGTCCTGCTGTCAAACAGCGGAATGTTTGCTGTGGCTTGGCTGCAGCTGCAGAGCTGCAGCCAAGCCACAGCAAACACCTATGTCCTGGGATGGACACCCTGTGACATAGCAGGAGCCAGTCCTGTGGTGTGGCAGTCCCCATGGCAATCTGTGGCTCCAAGAGGGGAAATGTGTGGTCCCCCTCCAACGATGACATAGCTCCAGGGAGATGATGTGGTCCCCAGGGCTTGGAGGTTCCAAAGGGTCCCTCTTTCCTTTTTTAAAGATTTGCCCCTGGGTGGTGGTCCCCAGGGCAGTGGGGGGTCATCAGGCCTCCCCCACTTACTTAAAGTTGTTTTGCTCAGGAAGTGGTGGTCCCCATGGCTGTGTGGGAGACTGTGGGGCATCCTCGACCCTAAAAAGCATTTTGCTCTGGGGGTGCTGGGCACCAGGACGTGGTGGCTGCCCCCCTGCTCACATTTTCTCAATCACCCTGGAGAGGTTGTGGGTCCCAGGGCTTATTAAAGCCCAGGGAGAGGGCCCGTGCACCCCCTCCTACATTAACCCAAATGGCCCCAGAGCATGGCCCACTCTGGAGGAAAAAGCAAAAAGCGTGGGAGCCCTTGTTCTTTTAAAAAGAAAAAACTTGGAAAAATCTGCTGACCCATCCGCAGATTTTTTTTTATTTTTTTGAAAATGCTTTTTAGCCCTGGCAGGGTCCCTAAGGGACCCCCAGCACTAGGGCTAAGGGGTCAAGGTGACTCTACCCTGACCCCTTTTCTTTTTTTTGTCTTTTTTTTCTGGGACTCCACGGAAGTCGAGTCCCAAGATGGCTGCCAACACTTCCTTGTTGAAGTGTTGGCAGCCAAACAGCATGGGGACAGTTGGATCCGCAAAGGATCCGCGTCCCTAGACATCTATATTATTTGGTCTTAAATTTCTCAGAAACTACTGAACTGATTCACACCAAACCACAAAAAGTGTAATCTGTGGAACAGAATCTAGCTTTGTGCCAAATTTGTGTAATTCCATTCAGTGGTTCAGGCTGTAGTCATGTCTAAAGGTCCTATGGAAAAGTGAATGGGGAAAATACATTTTGGGACCCCCCTTTTTCTCGGCCCCTGCTTGACAGATCAACCTGAAACCTTCAAGACAGAAGCTGAATTAAGCAAAGTATGAGTTTTGAAAATTTCGTGAAGATTGTTCAAGCGGTGCCAAAGTTATAGGCAAAACAAGAGACACTTTTTCAATGGAAACTAGGTCCTAACTATAACTACCTAGTGTTGACTGCCCCCTAGGCTATATGTATATATATATGTTAGACCTGACATGCCTTAGGGTGGTCACCCCTAACTTTTTGCCTGCCTCCCTCCACTTTTTGGACCCTGTTTTGCTGGCTTTTAGACTCTGCGCACTTTACCACTGCTAACCAGTGCTAAAGTGCACAGGCTCTCTCCCTTTTTAAACATGGTAAATTTGGATCATACCTGATTGGACTATTTAATTTACTTATAAGTCCCTAGTAATGTGCACTATAGGTGCCTAGGGCCTGCAGATTAAATGCTACTAGTGGACCTGCAGCACTGGTTGTGCCACCCACTTAAGTAGCCCCCTTAACTTTGTCTCAGGCGTGCCATTGCAAAGCCTGTGTGTGCAGTTTCACTGCCACTTCAACTTGGCATTTAAAAGTACTTGCCAAGCCTAGAACTCCCCTTTTTCTACATATAAGTCACCCCTAATGTGTGCCCTAGGTAGCCCCTAGAGCAGGGTGCTGTGTAGGTAAAAGGCAGGACATGTACCTGGGTAGTTATATGTCCTGGTAGTGTAAAACTCTTAAATTCATTTTTACACTACTGTGAGGCCTGCTCCCTTCAAAGGCTAACATTGGGGCTGCCCTCATACATTGTTGAAGTGGCAGCTGCTGATCTGAAAGGAGCAGGAAGGTCATATTTAGTATGGCCAGAATGGTAATACAAAATCCTGCTGACTGGTGAAGTCGGATTTAATATTACTATTCTAGAAATGCCACTTTTAGAAAGTGAGCATTTCTTTGCACTTAAATCTTTCTGTGCCTTACAATCCACGTCTGGCTGGGCTTGGTTGACAGCTCCTTGTTCATTCACTCAGACACACCCCAAACACAGGGTACTCAGCCTCACTTGCATACATCTGCATTTTGAATGGGTCTTCCTGGGCTGGGAGGGTGGAGGGCCTGCTCTCACACAAAGGACTGCCACACCCCCTACTGGGACACTGGCAGACAGGATTGAACTGAAAGGGGACCTGGTGCACTTCTTAGCCACTCTTTGAAGTCTCCCCCACTTCAAAGGCACATTTGGGTATAAAACAGGGCCTCTGCCCTACCTCATCAGACACTTGCTGGAGAAGAAACCTGAACCAGAAACTACATCCTGACAAGAAGAACTGCCTGGCTGCTCAAAGGACTCACCTGTCTGCTTTCTACAAAGGACTGCTGCCTTGCTGTTGGCCTGCTGCCTTGCTGAACTCTTGCCTGGCTGTGAAAGTGCTCTCCAAGGGCTTGGATAGAGCTTGCCTCCTGTTCCCAGAAGTCTCAGGACCAAAAAGACTTCTCTTTTTCACTTGGACGCTTCGTGCGCCCAAATTTTCGACGCACAGCTTGTTCCGCGGCGAGAAAAAACGCCGCACACTGACGCTGATCGACGCGACGCCTTCGGGATGACCGGAACTTCGACGCACGGCCTCGCAAGGACAACACCGCCCGACCTCCAGAGGAGAAATCGACGCGACGCCTGTCGTGAGAGCAAAACTTTGACGCGCAGCCCGGCAGAACAACGCACAGCCGGGAAACAAGCAGGAGAACCCACGCACATACCCGGGACATCTGGCAATCCCCGCGATCCACAGAAAGAGACTGTCCGCGCACCGGAAAAAGACACACAACTTCCCCGCATGAAAAATAACGACGCAAGTCCGTGTGTGCTGGGGAGAAATCGACGCACACACCATTTTTCCACGTATCTCTTCTTCTGTGGCCCTCTGAGGAGATTTTCCACTCCAAACCAGGTACTTTGTGCTTGAAAGAGACTTTGGGGGTCATTCCAACCCTGGCGGTCGGTGTTAAAGCGGCGGCTAACCCGCCAACAGGCTGGCGGTTAAAAAAATTGAATTCCGACCCTGGCGGAAACCGCCAACAGAGACTGCCACTTCAACACTTCGACCGCCACGGCGGGACAAACAAACAGTGCGGCGGTCAGCGGCAACAGACAGGCGGGAGACAATGTACCGCCCACCCTATCACAACCCACCAATCCGCCACCTTTTCTGGGGCGGTAGCCCCACCGATAAAAACACAGCAGAAACAGCCATTTCGAACGGGAAACGCTCACCTCCATACACCCCACGAGGAATCTGGACAGCATGGAACCCGAACTCCACATCCTCCCAGCTATTGTCTTCCTGCTCCTCTACCAGGAGCACGAAAGCCAGCGCAGAAGACAACGGTGAGTACTGCACCTACGACACAGGGGAGGGGAGGAGGCAAAAAATTACGGGGACACACATACGCGACACACCCACCCCCACCCTCACCCACTACAACACACACATCAATGCATAGCAATACATCACAGTTACACCCCCCAAACCCCCCAGAAAATTGCAAAGACAAAAGGAAATGATCATAAACAGTCGAATATATTGTTTCACTGGCTTATAAATATATCACACATCTAAAACTATTATATACATAAATATTAAAAGTCCGATAATTTTTGCAGGCATTGTCCGTGGACCACAGGGCCCAAATTACATGGGCAAAGCCCACACAGGATACCTGACACCAACGGAGAGAACACTGCAGGGGCATCAGATAGCAAAACTACAGGCACCTCAGGGGGAAGGGAAGGGGGGGCACCTCAGCCAGATGAGTCCACGACGCCAGATCCACAAGGGGCCTCCATGGCCACTGTTCCATCCTGGGGAGTGCAAAGCCACAGTCTCTCAGGTCTCTACAGTGGGTGGTTTGCCCACTTTACCATCCTGGGGAGTGCAAAGCCACAGTCTCTCAAGTCTCTACAGTGGGTGGGTTGCCCACTGTGCCATCCTGGGGAGTGCAAAGCCACAGTCTCACAAGTGGATGACAGTCTCCACTGGTTCTGGAGGGGGCTTGGTGCCCAGAGTGCTTCGTGCAGCCCTGCCCGACACAGATGAGGGCCTGCCCCTTCTGCCAATGGGCCAGCGGTGCTTGAGACGGCGGTGCCCAGTTCAGCGTTGCTTGAGACGGCGGTGCCCTGTTCAGCGGTGCTTGAGATGGCGGTGCCCTGTTCAGCGGTGCTTGAGATGAAGGGCCCAGTTCAGCGGTTCTTGAGATGAAGGGCCCAATTCAGCGGTGCTTGAGACGGCGGCGCCCTGTTCAGCGGTGCTTGAGATGAAGGGCCCAGTTCAGCTGTGCTTGAGACGGCGGTGCCCTGTTCAGCGGTGCTTGAGATGAAGGGCCCAGTTCAGCGGTTCTTGAGACGGCGGTGCCCTGTTCAGCGGTGCTTGAGACGGCGGTGCCCTGTTCAGCGGTGCTTGAGATGAAGGGCCCAGTTCAGTGGTTCTTGAGATGAAGAGCCCAGTTCAGCGGTGCTTGAGACGGCGGTGCCCTGTTCAGCGGTGCTTGAGATGAAGGGCCCAGTTCAGCGGTGCTTGAGACGGCGGTGCCCTGTTCAGCGATGCTTGAGACGAAGGGCCCAGTTCAGCGGTGCTTGAGACGGCGGTGCCCAGTTCAGCGGTGCTTGAGACGGCGGTGCCCAGTTCAGCGGTGCTTGAGACGGCGGTGCCCAGTTCAGCGGTGCTTGAGATGGCGGTGCCCAGTTCACCGGTGCTTGAGAAGGCGGTGCCCTGTTCAGCGGTGCTTGAGACGGCGGTGCCCTGTTCAGCGGTGCTTGAGATGAAGGGCCCAGTTCAGCGGTGCTTGAGACGGCGGTGCCCTGTTCAGCGGTGCTTGAGACGGCGGTGCCCTGTTCAGCGGTGCTTGAGATGAAGGGCCCAGTTCAGCGGTTCTTGAGACGGCGGTGCCCAGTTCAGCGGTGCTTGAGATGAGTGTCCAGTGCAGCGGATCCGGCCATGGCATGGATGTCACTCGCCACCTGACATGTGGCTGGCGGGGCCTTCCTGCCCATCTGTCTGGTGGCTTGCGGGGCCCTCCTGGGCTGAAGTTCCGGGCCTGTGGGTGTCCTCCTGCACGCCTGGGATGGGGCTGGTGGGGCCCTCCTGGCCAGCTGGCCTGCTGGCCTGCTGCCGGACTTGTTGGGCGTGCTGCCCTTCCCACCCTTCCCTGTTCGCCTGTGGCCCTTTCCCACTTTTGGCGGTGTGCCAGGTGGCACCCCACTTCCTGCCGGAGCCATGGTAGGGATTTTGGTCCCTGGTGTCTTTGGCCTCTGGCGCCGGGCACTGGCAATCTTCGGATGCTTTTCTGGGGGTGGGCTGGCCGTGCCTTGGCTCCTAGCTGAAATGGCTGCCCTTGAGGGTGGGGGACTCCACAGTCCATGGCAAACAGTCTTTACAGGTCCCGGTTTTGTGGTGGCTGAGGTGCTGATTGGAGTCTTATGAGATGGACAGGGTGGGGGAGTTGTTGGAAAGAGGTCAAGTTTGGAAAGGAAAAGCAATTTCGAAAGAGAGGGACGGGTAGGTGTAGTGGGCATGGGAGTGGAGGAAGAGGATGTGGTTGTAGGAGTGTGAAGTCTGGTGTCTTTGAGTGCAGGTGCTTGGGCTGGAGGCTGTCGTGAGGTGGATGGCTGTTAGGTGGGTGGCTGCCTGCGTTTGTGTAGTTTGGAAGAGGGGGTGACAGACACAATGGGAGAGGACACAGGGGACGTGTAAATGGTAGTGGGTGGTGACTGCACGTGTGCGGAGTGTTCTGGTGGGTGTGCTGGTGATGGACGTAGTGGCTGAAGATGTTGTGCATGCAAGTGTGAGTGGAGACGTCACAGGGAGGGAGGAGGGAGACGAGGAGGAGGGGGACACAGTGGAGGCAGTGGGTGTTGGTATGTCTGCATGTGGATGTTGCTTGTGTGAATGCTTGTGTGATGTGTGGTGCTTATGTCTGGATGATCTTCCCTTGGGTGTTGAGGTGTGTGCAGGCTGGTCTGATGGTGTGTCTGGGATAGGCAGAGGTACAGGGGATTGGGTCTGGGTGGAGGAAGTTGGAGGGGGGAGGCTAGAGACAGGGACAATGGCTGCCGTCAGTGCTGAGGCCAGAGCGTTGAACGATCGCTGATGGGCAGCCTGACCCGAATGAATGCCCTCCAGGTATGCATTACTCTGGTGCACCTCCCTTTCTACACCCTGGATGGCATTCAAAAGGGTAGACTGCCCAACAATGATGGTCCTCAGGAGGTCAATGACCTCCTCACTGAGGGCAGCATGGGTGACAGGGGCAGGGCCTGAGGTGCCTGTGGCGAAGGAGATGCCCACCTTCCTGGGTGAGCGGGCACGGGGCAAACGCTGGGGGGCTGCTGGGAGGGCGGTGCTGGTGCGCTGGGTGGCCGCTGTACCTGTTGTTGCGGGGGGCACGGATGTTGCCGCCACCACAAGGGAGCTCCCTTCAGAGGACGAGTCGCTGTCACTGACATCAGCACGAGTCCCCGCTGTGGAGCTCCCCTCGCCCTCCGTCCCACTGGTGTATTCGGACTCCGTTGCATGGCCCTCCAGGGCCATGTGGGATGCAGCTCCCTCGTGCTCCGATGCCACTTCTCCTCCGCCTGATGATGCTAATGCACACATGAACAGGAAGACCACAAAAAAGGGTGGGGGAGAGAAATAAAGACATGTTGAGTGCATGCATTGGCGACACCGTTGGCGGAGAGGACAGACACAGAAGCCCCCTGCACTACACCGCGCACTTGGGGTCCACTACGCAATCCGTGGGACATGGCCTACAAGCCTATGGACGACAACTGCACACATAGATGACACAGGGTCATGGATACCTGTACTTGGCACCCTACAGAGGTAGGGGGCGGGGCACAGGGCCATGCCTTACGGAGGGGCCTAGCCTACAGAAATCGCCCTGGCCCAGGGATAGTCACAGTCCTCCTCCCCCACCCAGACACCTCCACTGCGCGCAAAGTCAGCAGAATGTGTTTGTACTCAGCCCCTTGTGTCTGCTGTGATGTCCTCACGCGCCCATCGAAATCGGGGTAGGCCACCGCCAGGATCCGGGACACCAGGGGGGTCAAAGTACGACTGGCACCCCTCCTACATTGGGAGGCCATCCCCAGCTGAGCCTCCGCCGCCTTCCTGCTCCAGCATCGGATGTCCTCCCACCTCTTCCGGCAGTGGGTGCCCCGTCGGTTGTGGACCCCCAGGGTCCGGACGTCCTTGCCGATGGCACGCCAAATAGCGACTTTCTGGTGGGCGCTGACCTATGTGACATGTACAGGGAGAGAAAAATAGTCATCACCTTCTGCATGCTCGATGTGAGTGGCCCCTCATCCCCACCCTTGCCATGTGGCACATGCTCTCATCTGTCGTTTGATGCATGCCTCAATCGCTCCCCTCCCCACCATCTTTCATCCACCCCACTCAACACAGGCATTGCCCACTAAGCATGGTCCCTGTGTACTTACCTGTTGGTCTTGAGGACCGTAGAGTAGCGCATACTGGGGGAGGACCCCATCCACAAGTTTCTCCAACTCCTCCGCAGTGAAGGCAGGGGCCCTTTCCCCAGTCGCTTGAGCCATTGTCTCTTCCAGACCGAGGTCACAGCAGCACTTGCAGTGTAGGTCCTCTCCTGTGGAAGATCAGGTATCGAGTGATTAAGCAGATAGAAAATGGCGGTCACGCCCACGGCGGTGCGTACCGCGGCGGTGCGTACCGCGACCGCCGGCGCACATCGTCATTGGCTCCTGAAACCCATAGGGTTCAATGTTAACCAATGCGGCTTTGCGCCGCGGTCTTCGACCGCCTACCGCCACGGTGTGCCACGCCAGCGCATTGACCTCACATCCCACTGTCGCACTTCACAGGTCAGGCAGCCGCCATTTCAAGGGCCCACATGGCTTAATTTCTACTGCGTCACACATACCTAGGCCTTGCATCAACACTCATACAAGCCATTCAATGCATTGGGAATCGTGTTATGTGCAAGCTGTGGTTACGTACCTGTGGGTTCATTGACTCTGTGCTCGCTGTTGTCCTTCATAGGCACCGTCTGCTGGGACATGCAAGGACATGGAGGAATCTTCCTGTGTACAGACCGCTGGTGGACCTGTCGACAATGGAGGAACGACATGTCATACTGACATACAGGCTTGACCGAGCCACTATACAGGAACTGTGTGCCCAGCTGGAGCCAGACCTGATGTCACCCATCCGCCAACCCACAGGGATCCCCCCTCTAGTGCAGGTGCTGTCAGTACTCCATTTCTTAGCAAGTCAGTCTTTTCAAACAACAGTGGCCATATCATCAGGGATGTCCCAGCCCATGTTTTCCAAGGTGTTGTCCAGAGTGTTGTCTGCCCTGCTCAAACACATGCGGAGCTACATCATTTTCCCTGAGGTGGGGGATTTGGTTACAGTGAAGGGTGATTTCTATGCCCTTGGACATATTCCCAACATCATTGGTGCCATTGATGGGACACATGTTGCTTTGGTCCCCCCCAGCAGGAGTGAACAGGTGTACAGGAACCGGAAGAGTTATCATTCCATGAATGTACAGATGGTGTGTTTGGCTGACCAGTACATCTCCCATGTTAATGCCAAGTTCCCTGGGTCAGTGCATGACGCCTACATCCTGCGGAATAGCAGCATCCCGTATGTGATGGGTCAACTCCAGAGGCACCGGGTGTGGCTATTAGGGGACTGTGGTTACCCCAACCTGTCATGGCTACTGACCCCAGTGAGGAATCCCAGGACAAGGTCAGAGGAACGCTCCAATGAGGCCCATGGGCGGACTAGGAGGGTGATCGAGTGAACCTTTGGCCTCCTGAAGGCCAGGTTCAGGTGCCTCCATATGACAGGTGGATCCCTAATGTACTCCCCAAAGAAGGTGTGCCAGATCATCGTGGCCTGCTGTATGCTTCACAACCTGGCTTTGTGACGCCAGGTGCCTTTTCTGCAGGAGGATGGTCCAGATGGTGGTGTTGTAGCAGCTGTGGAGCCTGTGGAGAGTGAAGAGGAGGAAGCCGAAGAGGACGACATAGAGAACAGGAACACAGTAATACAGCAGTATTTTCAATGACACACAGGTAAGAGTACACACCGGCATGTTACATTTACTTAAAGACTCCTACCTCTCTACTGTCTGACTTTTTCCCCCAGTGTATGGTAACTGTGTTGTGACTTTCCCTTCCGTTTTCAGAGATGTGGGCCCCACTGCGTGACATCTGCTTTGTTTCCCCATGGACTACAGCTGTGTGACAGCGGTTTGTTGGCATCACAATGTGAATGAACATTTTGGCACGGTCATGTCTAATACATTTGTTCTAAATCACAGCCAGACTCCAGATTGTTTTGTGCAATAAGTGTGTTTATTCAAGTGCTCTAAATTGGATGGGTGGTTGCAAATCGGTGAGGGGTGATGGTGAAGGATTGTCCATGGCAGAGTCCAGACTATCAGTATCACAGGTGCATTGTCCAAATGCCTGTGGAAAGTGGAGCAGGGGCAGTTTAAGGTTGGACAGGGTGACAATGTGGGACAGTGGGATGACAATCAGGGCGGTATCCTTTGCTGGCGGGGGTCTTGACATCTTACTCTGTCTTCTTCCTGGATCTCAGGGCCCGCTTGCGGGGTGGTTCTCCTTCTGCAGGGGGTGGGGTTCTGGTGGCATGTTGGTCTTGTGTTGGGGCCTCCTGTCCACTAGCGCCGGCAGAGGTGGTAGGTAGTTCTTGGTCCATTCTAGTGTCAGGGGCCCTTTGAGGTGCCACAGTGTCCCGCAATGTGGTGACTACCTGATTCAGGGCCACTACGATGGTACCCACGGCGGAACTGATGTTTCTTAGTTCCTCCCTGAACCCCATATACTGTTGCTCCTGCAGAAGCTGGATCTCCTGAAACCTGGCCAAGACCGTCGCCATCGTCTCCTGGGAGTGGTAGTATGCTCCCATGATGGAGGAGAGGGCCTCGTGGAGAGTGGGTTCCCTGGGCCTGTCCCCCCCCCTGTCGCACAGCAGCCCTCCCAGTTCCCCTGTTTCCATGGGCCTCTGTCCCCTGGACCATGTGCCCACTACCACTGCCCCCAGGTCCCTGTTGTTGTTGGGGTGTTGGGTTAGCCTGGGTTCCCTGTAGTGGTGGACACACCGCTGATTGACGTGTCCTGTGGACAGAGGTATGGGCCCGCTGGGTGGGTGCTGTGCTGGTGTTCCCAGAGGGGGGAAGGTCTGCTGTGGCCTGTGGCTGTGTGAGGGGATCGACTGTCCCGAGGTCCCTGATGGACCGGGCTGGTCTTCTAGATCCAGGGAGACAGAGGTGCTGTCATCACTGTGGGCCTCTTCTGGGGGTGGAGTGGACATTTGTGGACCCTCCTGCGCGGTGACCTGGCGTTCGGGTCCTGCATGGGTATAAAAGTATGGTTATTGCTTCTGTGTGTGCCATAGCGTGCAATGGGTGGGTGCCCGTGTACCCCAGTGCTAGCATTCCATTGTGGGGGCTGTTGTGACGGTGGTTTGGGGGGGGTTGTATGTGTATGTGCAGTGGGCATGCTTTGGTGATGGGTGTCCATGCTTTGTGGATGCATGCAGGGCTAGGTGTTGGGATGGGTGGGTTGTGATGGTGAGACATTTGCAAGGAGTAGGTGTGATGGGGGTGGGGGTGAGGGTGGGGGTATGAGTTGGCATGCAGGTGGGGTGGGGGGGATGAAGTAGTGAAGATGAGACTTACCAGAGTCCATTCCTCCAGCTACTCCTGCGAGGCCCTCAGGATGCAGGATGTTCAAGACTTGCTCCTCCCATGTTGTAAATTCTGGGGGAGGAGGTGGGGGTCTGCCACCAGTCCGCTGCACCGCGATGTTGTGCCTGGATACCATGGAACGCACCTTCCCCCGTAGGTCGTTCCACTTCTTCCTGATGTCGTCCCTATTTCTTGGGTGCTGTCCCACAGCGTTGACCCTGTCCACTATTCTGCTCCATAGCTCCATCTTCCTGGCAATGGTGGTGTGCTGCACCTGTGTCCCGAACAGCTGTGGCTCTACTCGTACAATTTCCTCCACCATGACCCTGAGTTCATCATCAGAGAACCTGGGGTGTCTTTGCAGTGCCATGGGGTGGTGTGGGTGATGTGTAGGGTGGATTGTGTGGTGCTAAGTGTGGTGATGTGTAGTGTTGTGTTGTGTGAAGTGCGTGCAAATATTGCTGGGTGACAGTGAATTGGGCATCTGGGTGCTCGGATGTCTTTTCTCGGTGCTTGTTCATGAATCTCTAGGAGTGGAGGTTTGTGGGTGATGTGGGTGTGTATTTTATATTGTATTGGGTGTGTGGGAGTGGTGTGTGTATGTGTATCAGGTGTGTGTATTTTGAATTGTCCAATGTGGCTGTGTTTTGTAAGAGTGTGTGTATTTTGAGCGGTGTGTACCGCCAATGGAATACCGCGGTTGAAAGACCGCCGCGTGGATTCGTGTGTCGTGATAGTGTGGGCGTATTTCTGTTGGCGTGACGGTGGAGGTTTGGTCATCACCAGTTTCTCGCTGCCCTTTGGTGTGGCGGACTTTTGTGGATGTCTGTATTTTGGCGGTTTGCCTGCTGTGGGTCAGAATGACCGTGGCGGTTTACCGCAGCCGCGGCGGTGTTATGCCGGTCTTCTGAACGGCGGTAAGCACCTTTTACCGCCGAGGTTGGAATGACCCCCTTTGTTTGCTTTTAAAAGGCTTAAGACACTATGGGGGTCATTCTGACCCCGGCGGGCGGCGGTTGCCGCCCGCCTGGAGGGAACCGCCATTTGGCCGCCCCGCGGTCAATAGACCGCTGGGGCCATTCCAACTTTCCCGCTGGGCCGGCGGGAAAGGGGCCTGCAACACTGAAGCCGGCTCCGAATGGAGCTGGTGGTGTTGCAGGTGTGCGACGGGTGCAGTTGCACCCATCGCGCTTTTCACTGTCTGCTAGGCAGACAGTGAAAAGCATGCTGGGGCCCTGTTAGGGGGCCCCTGCACTGCCCATGCCATTGGCATGGGCAGTGCAGGGGCCCCCAGGGGTCCCAGGACACCCGTTCCCGCCATCCTGTTCCTGGCGGTAAAAACCGCCAGAAACAGGCTGGCGCGGTCGGAATGGGCTTTGAAGCACCGCCAGCCTGTTGGCGGTGCTTCAGTCATCCGCGGTCGGAATGAGGGCCTATATATCACTTTTCAGTGATATCTCTACAATTTCACATTGCAACTCGATTCGTTTTGACCTACAAATATCCTGATAAATATTATATATTTTTCTAAACACTGTGTGGTGTATTTTTGTGGTGCTATATGAGGGTATTGTATGATTTATTGCACAAATACTTTACACATTGCCTTCTAAGTTAAGCCTGACTGCACGTGCCAAGCTACCAGAGGGTGGACACGGGCTAATTTTGGATTGTGTGTGACTTACCCTGACTAGAGTGAGGGTTCTTGCTTAGACAGAGGGTAACCTGACTGCCAACCGAAAACCCCATTTCTAACAATATACATATATATACAGGATTCCGATATGTGTACTGTTAGAAATGGGTTTTTTGGTTGGCAGTCAGGTTGCCCTCTGTCCAAGCAAGAACCCTCACTCTAGTCAGGGTAAGTCACACACAATCCAAAATCATGCTCACCCTCCGGTAGCTTGGCACGAGCAGTCAGGCTTAACTTAGAAGGCAATGTGTAAAGCATTTGTGCAATAAATCATACAACACCATAGTATAACACCACAAAAATACACCACACTGTGTTTAGAAAAATATATAATATTTATCTGGGTATCTTCAGGTCAAAACGATCAAAGTTGCAATATGAATTTATAAAGATATCACTGAAAAGTGATAGAGAGTGTCTTAAGTCTTTAGAAAGTAAACAAAGTCTCTTTCAAACACAAAGTACCTGGTTTCTGGAGAAAAATCTCCTCAGAGGGCCACAGGAGAAGAGGTGCGTGGAAAACTGGTGTGTGCGTCGATTTCTCCTCAGCACACACAGACTTGCGTCGTTATTTTCCACGCGGGGAGTCGGGCGTCGTCTTCCGGCGCGCGGACAGTCTCTTACTGTGGTTTGCGGGGAGTACCAGATGTCCCGGGTCTGTGCGTGGATTTTCCTGCTTGTTTTCCGGCTGCGCGTCGTTCTGCGGGGCTGTGCGTCGAAGTTTCGATCTCACGGCAGGCGTCGCGTCGATTTCTCCGGCGGAGTCGGGCGGCGTTGTCCTTGCGAGGCCGTGCGTCAAAGTTTTGATCTCACGGCAGGCGTTGCGTCGATTTCTCCTGGAAAGTCGGGCGGCGTTGTCCTTGCGAGGCCGTGCGTCAAAGTTTCGATCTCACAGCAGCCGTCGCGTCGATTTCTTCTGCGGAGTCGGGCGGCGTTGTCCTTGCGAGGCCGTGCGTCAAAGTTTTGGTCGTCCCGAAGACGTCGCGTTGATCAGCGTCGGTGTGCGGCGTTTTTCTTGCTGCGGAACAAGCTGTGTGTCGAAAAGTTTGGCGCACGGAGTGTCCAAGAGAAAGAGAGAAGTCTTTTTGGTCCTGAGACTTCAGGGAACAGGAGGCAAGCTCTATCCAAGCCCTTGGAGAGCACTTTTACAGCCAGACAAGAGTTCAGCAAGGCAGCAGGCCAACAGCAAGGCAGCAGTCCTTTGTAGAAAAGTAGACAGGTGAGTCCTTTGAGCAGCCAGGCAGTTCTTCTTGGCAGGATGTAGTTTCTGGTTCAGGTTTCTTCTCCAGCAAGTGTCTGAAGAGGTAGGGCAGAGGACCTGTTTTATACTAAGTTGTGCCTTTGAAGTGGGGGTGACTTCAAATAGTCTCTAAGAAATGCACCAAGCCCCCTTTCAGTTCAATCCTGTCTGCCAGAGTCCCAGTAGGGGGTGTGGCAGTCCTTTGTGTGAGGGCAGGCACTCCACCCTCCCAGCCCAGGAAGACCCATTCAAAATGCAGATGTATGCAAGTGAGGCTGAGTACCCTGTGTTTGGGGTGTGTCTGAGTGAATGCACAAGGAGCTGTCAACTAAACCTAGCCAGACGTGGATTGAAGGGCACAACAAGATTTTAGTGCAAAGAAATGCTCACTTTCTAAAAGTGGCATTTCTAGAATAGTAATAATAAATCCGACTTCACCAGTCAGCAGGATTTTGTATTACCATTCTGGCCATACTAAATATGACCTTCCTGCTCCTTTCAGATCAGCAGCTGCCACTTAAACAGTGTATGAGGGCAGCCCCAATGTTAGCTTATGAAAGGAGCAGGCCTCACAGTAGTGTAAAAACGAATTTAGGAGTTGTACACTACCAGGACATATAACTACACAGGTACATGTCCTGCCTTTTACCTACACAGCACCCTGCTCTAGGGGTTACCTAGGGCACACATTAGGGATGACTTATATGTAGTAAAAGGGGAGTTCTAGGCTTGGCAAGTACTTTTAAATGCCAAGTCGAAGTGGCAGTGAAACTGCACACACAGGCCTTGCCATGGCAGGCCTGAGACAGGGTTAAGGGGCTACTGAGGTGGGTGGCACAACCAGTGCTGCAGGCCCACTAGTAGCATTTAATCTACCTGCCCTAGGCACATGTAGTGCACTCTACCAGGGACTTACAAGTAAATGAAATAGTCAATCATGGATAAACCAATCAGTAGTACAATTTAAACAGAGAGCATATGCACTTTAGCACTGGTTAGCAGCGGTAAAGTGCCCAGAGGTCAAAAGCCAACAACAAGAGGTCAGAAAAAATAGGAGGAAGGAGGCAAAAAGTTTGGGGATGTCCCTGTCAAAAAGCCAGGTCCAACATGTACATTTTCCACTGTTAGAATTTGCATTGGTAATGTGTTAAAAAACACACACACATTCATATTTAATACCTTGGTTGCTTTCCAGAGGGCACAGTGTCTTCGTATGATGATGTGCAGGCAGACACTGTCTAGAATTTATTTTCTAAAGCCAGATGAGACTCTGAGAGATGTGTGTCTTGAATGCCACTGCTTAGTTGCTTCTGCTACTGGCGACTCGTCCAAATCAGCAACTCCTATTGCCCAATAGAAAGCTATGCCCCATAAAATCAAATAAAAGCGACCCTGCAGTGCACTGAGAGGATGCGAACACCATGTGTACCAGGTCGACTAAGAACAGTGTGGTCTGTGACATTCTAATGTCTCGCGCATTTTTTGACCTACCTATACGTCCATGCCAGTAAATGAAATACATAGACAATTTTTACTATGAGTGCAGTTTGCTTTTCACAATAATTGATGTCCTACCACCTGGCCATGAGGCACTGTGAGGGTACCCTTGTGTCTCCTAAGGGATATCAGAGCTCCTGCTACGAGGTATTATGGGTCTATCCTTCTGGTACCATCCCAGCCACTGGTTCTCTTGCTCCTCCTTCCTCCTTTCTTCGCCATGGTGCATTGAGCATCTACTGGAGTCCTGTGACCCAGTAACAGCAAATGTAGATCCCCCTAGGTATGACAGGTCGCTGGTGGGCCAAGCAACTGTAGGAATAGGAGGTCTTTGTGTATGTTGTGTCTTGTTACTTGTATGTAACTGTTTTTTTGTACTTCGTGACTTTTGCTTATGTGGTAATGTTTGAAGCCATGCGGTTTCTTTTCCTTCAATGGAGATGCGATACCTTTTCTGACAGTGTACCGTCAGGGGGGAGTATCTGAGTTGTCAGGATCCCATCCCGTCACTCCTTCCAGAAGAACCAATGTGTGAAGTGGCAACTTCTTAGATATGCAATGTATATGTTAATGCATGCAAGCAGCATTTGAGCACGCCTTTATTATACATATTAACACCTAAATAACAATGTAATGGCAATCAATGTTGTGCTTGCTTCCATGCAGTGACATGTTTTAGGGGAATACCATTCCCTCAGACCCTAAACGTCACATTCTGCATGAGAAAGCGTGCTGGGCCACAGATAAGTGACCAAATGAAACAGATACTGTTTCAAATGAATGGTAGAAGGAGGTGCTAGAGGTGTATTCGATCTGAACAATTTTGGCAGGAAGCCTTACTTTAACAGTGTCACACAGAGAAATCATTGACCATCAATAGGATTGAGAGAGCGTAGTTTAAATATTACATATTAGATGTGAAATGCTTATACCTAACAATGCCGCATACAAAAACGATCACAAAATATTATTCGCTTGGATGTATTCTTAACGCAATTATAAGTGTGAAGCTGCTATTGTACACATATACTAATGTCGACTATAAGAAATAATTGCTTGCATTATGATTAAATTGAATATGTTAACACCTACGAAGATTACTTTTATTAGAATCCATAAGTCTTAAGTTAGCGTGAGCCGAAAACTTAGTCGTGTAGCTCTCATATTAAAGAATATTTTTCTGTTTCTTCAGTGTGCTGACTCGCAAAAGGCCATGACCCAGTATGTGTTCTTTTCTTTGTTTTATGTTGCAAGTCATGCTCCGTTCTCATCCGCATGCTAGCTGTTTTAGTATACGTTTTGCAACAAATATGGAAACTTTCAAGGACAATCGACCATGGAAAAGAGAACTTTTGACCTGAAGAACGTGCCAGAGAATGAAGTAACCCCGGATATGCCACCTACGGAAAACGTCAATTATGAAGACCAATCAAAGTGTTATAAATTATCGTGGAGTGACAATTGTATTACATAATGTATAATTTGATGGGATAAAGATAGTGGGGTATAGCGATTATCCAAAAGAATTTTGGGGGAAGGTATTGCGAAAAAGGGATAAAAACCCATGACACAGAAGACTCGAGAGACTAGGTAGGGAATGATATCGATTGCATCCAGAAACTCTGTCACTCTGTTTGGTGATTTGAGACTTAAACCATCCTCATCTATAGACTGCCCCATTACACTTTTCCTCCTTATGAGGGAAGTGTCCCCCGTCCCTTAGACGAAGCAGATTGACTGCGATCTAACTGATGTCCTGAAGACGAAGACTAATCCTGTATGTTGACTCATTCCGAGGAGGGTAATTATGACAATTGCTATCGTAATTTGTCTATCTGCTTTTCCTTTCTAGGTACCAACTGGTGTATTTTGGATAGAGACCTTAGCTAGATGTTTTCCAAATTGGTGTTCAAAATTATTTTGCATGAAGCCCAACATGCTGATGCTAATTAGTGGTTAGGTTAGGTAATCACTTGACTGACGCAAATAGACGTGACTGACATTGTGCCATGCTGAACTGAGACGTATATGATGTTCTATGCACTCTGATCTGTGTATATCTCGCATTGGTGTTTTATGTTTGTAATCTTTGCATTATCAAAATCTCATCACAGTTGCTATATCGTGACTATGCTCTTTTGCTTCTTGGTTTTGAGATTGATACTCTTATTATTAGATTGTAATCAATAGGGAATAAAATTCACAAAACTTCAAATAAAGGTGTGGTCATTCATGACTGAAAGGTCATGGTTGCGTCGACAGTTTAATCAATGTCTAAAGTAAAGTATACTGTGGGGATATATGTTGATAACATCATTGACATATTGCTTGACATATTGATCAGTTATCTCGTTCTACGGTGTCTCACCACTGGGTCAAAAGATTCATCTGCCTAAAACGAGTCCTAATGTGTATAAGTTGACATAAAGGGACGCGTTAACAGGATGATTTTACCTGTATCCTCATTTCGATCACGTCCATGATTTCCCTAATAAACAGATATGTTTATATTTACCTTTCACCTAGGCTTTCTATTGAAGGCAGATTAATTTGCTGAGCAGGTGCTAATACTTTTTGGACCTCCTTGGCAAACATTTTTGACTTTCTAAAGCAAATTCCAAATGTGGTCGTCCATTTTATTAGAAAACAAAATCAGACTACAGCCTTTGATTCTATTTACCTGTCCAGGATCTGGACAATGCTAACAGTGTCTGTCATCCCATCCTAAAAATGCTGGACCACGATGATCTGCTAGGCTAGTGGCAGACGGGCCATCAAGTTCAGGATCTCAGAAGACAGAGCCAACTGCCTCGGAAGTACCGTTTGTTTGGTGGGAGGTTCAAAAGACATTTTTGGACGGATTCCAGTCCCCCCACCCCAAAACTCAAGATGGCCCAAGTATCTTTTCCTTGGTCCTTCATTATATCGAACATTGGTGGGTGGACCAGCCACAGCAGAGTTGTTAGCGGCTAAAATGCGCTCAAATTGCTATTGCCTTTACATTAAGAATGATTCGAGTGGGCATAGGAGCACGATTTTAAAGACCATAGACATGTGTACATGATTGAGGTTTGTAGAAAAAACAGGTTAACAAGGTCAGTATGACTAGCACTGTCTACAGGGAACTGCATGTGGCAATACAAGGTCATTTTTCCACTCGCTGCGCTCAAGTGATGTTTGTTGACAAAGACATATTGCCATGGATACAAATTAGGGGAACATGTTGACTAAGTTGTCCCAAGAAATGTTTTACGGGCTACAAAAAGGAAGGCTGGTGCTTCGGTGCTGATCACTGTCACTTTCTTCCTAGGGATCTAGATAAATAAAAAAGAACTTCTTTGCAGTCTCATCTGCATGCACACGACTCCATCGCTTCTGCCTCAGAACAGCGATAATAATAGCCTCAACTGTGACGCATTGTTAAGTGATTTAAATGTATTCAGCTGCGCGAGCTCCAAGGTCACATTGAAGAGGTGGCTGATCATCTGCCACTGGTTCGTAGGAGGGGAAGTGGGAGGGGGTCAGCTTCAGACATGTGACAGATGACTCTAAGGACATGCCGAACTGATAGCTGCTAATTACATTCAAAATGATTATCGCTATATGCATTTTACAAACACTGAAAGAAGTCTATATTCAGATGGTGTTCAATTTCCATACATGGAAATTATGCAAATATGTTGTCTGTGTCGGTCCTCTCGAGTTATTAAAGTGCTCCAGACCCACTCTCCTTTTTTAATATTAATGATCTCTTAAATGAGCAGTGATAAAAGTATTCAGCTTCTCTAATAGTATCACACAGAAAGGTGAATACACAGCCTTAGATATGTGGTAAAATCCCGCGTGCATGAATTTCAAATTGTATTTTTCCAAAGCAGTCACTTTGAAGTGCAAAATGTTTCATACCGGAAGAGTTATTCACAACCTGACAGATGGCCTGCCAGCCCACCAGGTCAGCCAAAGCCCAAGCCTCGGCGAATCCCTTTTTCTCTGTGTGTATTTAAAGGTGTGGCGACTACACTGAAGGCGCAGTTGAATGACAAGTGGCCCTCATGCTTGCTTTGCTCGCCCAGAATTAATTTTGTTTCTGTAACGAATCCTCAAAAGTATGAATTATCTACAGAAAAAAACAAGGGACCGGAGATGCAGGAAGGTTTCTCCCTGCACATTAGCGTAATTGTTCATTTACCTGCCAAGATGCATGATTGATCTGCGACAGAGTCAATTAGCGGTAGTAACCTCTTTTTAAATCAGCCGTGACTATGTTCACTGTGATTTGGCAGCTCTTTCATGAAGCAGTTTCCAGGTCAGGCTTTCTGACAGCAGAAGCAGTTAAGCTTATGTTGAAGGAAACATACCAGTTCCCTACTTCAAAACTGAGTGTAGGAACCACCATGTTGATGGACCCGTCATTCTCTTATTTAGCAAATGCCTTAATCTGCAAGCCTCTAAATTATTCTGCAGGAAATAACATCTTCTGCATGTTGTACCCTCTGATATTTGCCCTATCTCCTTTGCTGCCTGTAGAACTCTGTGAACTTTACCCAAGTTTACCAGTAGTAAAGTGCCTGTGCCTCCCCCATTTAACATGGTTGAATTTGTGTACTCTCGAGTGGCATATTTTTTTCCTTATCAGTTCCTAGTATATGGTACAACGTGTACCCAGGACCTGGAAGTTAAATGCCCAAGTGGACTGCAGCATCTTATAGGACCTGACCCCCTCTGCAGGGTCACCATTAAACCTTTTGCCTTATTCCACCTACTTTTTTCTTAATTCATTTTTTTAAACTTTAGGATTATATTGCACTTTACCACAGCTAACCAGTGCTAGAGTGCTTATGCTTTCTTCTTAAAACATGCTAGAATGGCTTATGCCCAACTGGCAGATTTAATTTACTTGTAAGGCCCTATCAAAGTGGCACTACATGTACACATGGCCTGTGAATTAGATGCTACTAGTGGGCCCGCAGCAGTGATTAAACCACCCACTTAGGTAGTCCTTTGAACATGTCTCAGGCCTGCCATTGCACTGCCTGTGTGTGCAGTTTTAAACTGCCATTTCGTCTTGGCAAAATGAACCTTTTGCCAGGCCCAAACCATCCTTTTCAATACATATGTCACCCTTAGGGTAGTCCCTGGACAGCCCAGAGAGCAAAGTGCAATGTATTTGTTGAACCTGGCCCTTTTTGCAGGGATATCCCCAAACCTTTTGCCTTCCTCCTCCTGTTTTACTGTCCCACTTTTTGTGGCGCTAGGACTATGGGCACTTTACCACTGCTGATCAATGCTAAAGTGCAAGCGCTCTCTCCTTTAAACTTGGTATGATTGGCTTACACCTGTTTGACACATTTAATTTATCTACAAGTCCCTTGTACAGTGGTATCCTATATACCCAGGGGCTGTACATTAAATGCACTAGTGGGCTTACAGTGCAGCTTGCGCCACCCACAGAAGTAACCTTTCAAACCTGTCTCAGGTCTTCCACTTCAGGGCCTGCATGCACAATTTGCTGCCACATCAACTTGGCATTTAAAGTTACTCCCACACCTGAAACTCTCCTTTTACTAGATATATGTCAATCCTAAGGCAGGCCCTAGTTAGCCCTATGGGCAGGGTGCTGTGTAGGTAAAAGGTAAGACATGTGCCTTCATTGTGTGGCATGTCCTAGTAGTGACAAACAGCCTGTTTGGTTTCTCACTGATGTGAGGCCTACTTCTCTGATAGGCTAGCCCTCGGAATTCTCTTAGAGGTACCTAATTGGTAATTTCTGATCTGTGAGGAGTAACTTATGCATGTTTGGTATGTTTGGAATGGTAGTGAGAAATACTGCTTATTTAGTGTAGGTGGATTTTTCACTACTATTTTAGAAATGCCACTTTTAGAAAGTGTTCATTTCACTGTGCTTATGAATTTTGTTCTTTCCAACCTGACTCTAATCTACGTCTAGGGTAGAGTGACAGCTGGGCTTTGTGGATACTTCCCAGACCACCATCACACAGGGAGCATGGAGGTGTAACAGGATTATATCTACATACTGAATCATCTTCCTGGAGTGGGAGAGAGGGAGGCAGGGCACACTTGCATGTGTATAGGCTGTGTCCTGCCCTCACATGAAGGGCTTGTTTATCACCTACTGACCTGTGGAGCCAGAGCAGGGGTAAAAAGGGGATGTTGTGCACTTCTAGGGTTCTTTTGAAGTGCCCCTAGATCAAAGACATTTTAAGTATAAATACAGAGGCTGTGACCCCATGATTTTAAACACTGCGTGAACTTGTAACCAGACGCTGTTGTCTCTACATGCTGCACCAACGGACTGCTGTGCTGCCAGAAAAGATCACCACTTGGACTTTTTTGGCTCTGTTGTGCTGACCTGCTTGCCTGTTTGGCTGTTGGAGACTCTGCCATGTTGCTAAACCTAGTGTTCTAGTCTGGTGCCTACCTGTGCCTCATGCTCTCGAGTGTGCTCCTGGGACCAGTGACTGCACAGCAGTGGCCCTAGGACTCTGAGTCTGGCCTCTCCAGTCACTTGCAACAAGCATGCTGAGAGCACTTCAATGATCCTCATCCCCTGGATGTCATCTGTCAGCGTGGTTTGAGTGCGGTGGCACCAGAGAAGCTGTGCATCCCTTGTGCTTGTCCTTGTGGCAGTGTTCCCTTCTACGCCAGTGCCAGGAGCACATTATAGTTCTCCCCTAGGGGTTCAGTGTCACATGATCATTCTTGTCATCCAGGGGCCCACCTTGAAGATTGCCTGCCTGCCAGTGTGGGTGTAGCGCTACACCACCTTGTCGAATCCAGCATGCTGTGCCTAGTTGGGGAATAACATTGCAAGGTGGGATCTCTGTCTTCGGAGACGTCTTTTCCGGCAGCAGTGTGGGGTGAGGTGAATCACTGAAGTCAGAAGAATCAGTGTGGGTGTGAGCCAGGGAGCTGGCTCCATTTCCAGTTCACGTGTGTTGCTGGGCTGCCAGGAATCCTCTCACCCTACAAGATCAAGCAGCGGAATAGAGGGTGGTGTGGCCCTTCTAAGGGTCCTGCAAGGCCGACATTGCAGTGTGTTTTCCCCCACCACACTTACTTGGTGTTCTGGGCTGGGGGCCTTTTGTTCTGCATTTTGGAGTGAAACCTCAGGAGAGGGCCTAGGAAGCGACGCAGGGCTGTACTCGCAATCAGTGTGTATGGGAAATTACGGTATTTACAGTTGTAGCTGTGCAGGGGTTCCTGTGCCTAACATTTTGGGAACTATTTACTGTATAACTTGTAAAAGGAGCACAGATACCCTGAGGCCTTCGTGTTGAGGGTGAAGGCTGGTGTTTCCGGTCCTTTACTCATTTCAGGCTGCATTTCACACTCTGGGATGGATGGATGTTGTTTTTTATTCCTTATGTTGGTCAGAGTAAGAAGTACTATCTCAGGGATGGGATGATATGCACAGTACTGTTTCTTTTGTGATGTTTTGGTCATTCTTATGTGTTCTACTTCTAACTACTGCATGTTGGGCCATGATGTGAGGATGTATTTTTGTACATTTGTTCTTGTACTGACAGAAGAAAAAGTACTCTTCCAGGGGTTGCAGAATAGGTGCAGTACTGGTGTTTTAATGACATGTGTAACATAGAAACCTTGCCCTTTTTGCACTCAGTGTAATGTTTTGACAATTGACTAGATGTCAAAGTAATTATTGGTTCATATCGGTTTTGGTCTATGTTTTACATACAATACAGTCTATTTTTATATAAAACTGTGTGGTTTCTCTTTTGTGGTGTATTTATTGTGTCACTGGAGTGTGTGTTTTGCAAACACTTTACAGATTGCCTCTGGGATAAGCCTGACTGTTCTGGCCAAGTTACCAAGGGGGTGAGCAGGGGTTATCCTGTGTGTGTATCTGCCGTACCCTCACTAGAGTGGTGAGCTCTGTCTGGCTTTGATGCATAACCTAGCCAAACAGAAACTCCATTTCTACCAATATTTAAAAAGTTGGACATGTACTTTTAAGTTTCTACATGTTCTGGTAGTGAAAAACTCTTACATTTGTTTTTCACTGCTGCAAAGCGTAACTCTCCCATAGGATAACATTGGAGCTGCTTTATTACATTTTATAAGTGTAATTTACAAATGGGGAGATGTAATTGGTTCATATTTAGTGTTTCTGGAATCACAGTTTAAAAGCTTAACATATGGTGATGTCAGATTTTAAGCTGCAATTCTGAAAAAGCCACTTTTAGAAAGTAGCATTTTTTTGCCTTAGCCATTTGATACCTGCAGCCTAACTATGATCACATGACTGGATGTAGTTGCCAGTTGTGCTTTGTGTATTTCTCCTAGTCAGCCACACACAATTGGAGCTTAGGCGTGACTTGATGGGCCATCACTGGCAGGATGAGAGGGAGAAACTGGATACAGCCTAACACACCTGAATAGGCTGTGCCCTGCCCACACACAAAGGACCTAAGAACCCATAATTATAATTCCAGCCATCTTGGAAGGAGAGGTAGGGAATTCCTTGCACTTCAAATCCACTTTCTAGAATCTTCTCTCACTTTAGAGAACCAGGGCTCCAAGGTATAAAAGTTGGACCTTGGGCACCACCACTTTGGTATACTTCCAGACCTGTGGATACTCTGAGAGGACGAAGGACTGCTGTGCTGTTGAAGGACTGCCACTCTGCTGTACAGCACTCTACTGCACGCCTGCTTTGCTGTGCTGAACTGTTGCCCTCTTGCCTGGGTGAGAAGGACTGGACCAGCATCTCTTAAAACTAGAACTAAGGCTAGTTGGCTGGACTTCTGATCTGAAGCTTCAGAAACATAGCAGGCTCCCAACAACCTTGCACCTTGACACTGCCATCTATGAGTCTGCCTTGCCAAGCAGTGCCACCCAGTCCTGGACCCCTGGAAGTAGGCCTAGGGTGCTCCTCCAGCCTGGGGATGCAGCAGAACCCATGCATCTCCTCTGCTGTGTGGCACAAACAGGAGCAGAACTGACACATCACTGCTGTGTGGACCAGACCTATCACATTGTTGCCAAACCCCCCATCAACTTTGGAACCACCGCTGCACAACGCTGCCTTGGTGCAGGCCTTTGGATGGCTCATCAACGCAGCCTTGACGATGCTGCCAGACTACACACCTGTCTCTCGACTCCACAAAACCTATGCTTCGCCCTGCCTGTGTGTCACATTCCTGAGACAGACTACGCATCGCAATCCCCATCAAGGGGTTCCTTGACATTAATACAATAGGATCTCATTGTGGAGCCCTGCTGCATCTCAGAGCTGGTGCACCACCTCAGCTGCATGATGCATTTTTGACATGGATCCATGCACTGCTTCACAAGCCAGGATTGAAGGTACGTTTGTTTACCCAGCCTAACTGAATTCCTATGGCCAGCCAGGGCTCCATTGCATTAGCCTGTACTTGTGACTTTGTCCTGGTCCAGCGCAACTAGACATCAACAGCTGCTGCTTTATGCCTTTTGGTGCTATTTTCTTTAAAAGCATTAACATTCAATGCCTCCAGTTCTACTAATTGGATTGTTGTCATTGTGACCTTGGTTTATTAATTGTAAATAACCCTATGTTTTTAACTCTGTTGTGGGCTCTTTATGTGGTGAATTTGCACTGTGTTACTGTTTGCGATGTTGCACAAATACTTTACCCATTGCCTCTAATTTAAGCTTCATTGCTCTTTGCTGAGCCACAAAGGGGTTGAGCACAGGTTAATTTGGGGTTTGCTTTTGCCATACCCTGGCAAGCATTGAGGCTGCTGCTTGTCCATGGCTCACACCACAGTCAATCATCAACCAACTTTCTTATGCACCATGTGCCATCTACACCAGCAGTGCAGACAAGGCTTCAGGACTACAATTGTGGCCAGACTGAAGAAGGCAAAAAATATAAATTGACCTATTATAAGCAACCTATTTGAAACATGTAAGTCTTCCTTTTAAATATAAATATGCCACTCCTGAGTGGGACTTGTAGCCCACAAGACAGTTTACATGGTACTTAAAAGTAGGACATCTAGAAATGTAATGCTAACTTGTCCTTACGGTGGCTAGCACCCATAAGTTATTTTCACTGAATAAAGGCTGGTTGGCCAATAGAGAAATTTTGAAAGCAATATTACATATGGATTCTGCAGTCCTAGGATACGGACCAGCTAGAAATATGATTCAACAAACCTTTTAATGTTTGTCAAAGGCCCAATATGATGGTGAAGTCAGATATTTGATAAATGTTAGGAAAATATAACTTTCAGAAAGTTACTTTTTAACCTGCCTGAAACTCCTAAAAAGTCACTCAGCTGGTGAATGGCCCTGAATACGGTGTGAAAACTGTTTGTAGAGCAGAGAAAACTGCATGGGTTGTTTCTCTGGCAGAATGACGATTTTGACAGTGCCAAGGAACTTCATTTACTTAAGGGCCTCCTTGGCACAGATGTCAGATGACATCTGAACAGACCCATTATTTTGTTCTCCCATTCAGGTAGGCATCAATCCTATTGCAATAGGAGCCGCTTGCAGAACTGGGTTGGAGTGAACTCAGAGAAGCGGCTGTTCTTTACTCAGGCCATGCTTATGGGTGGACCAACAGGCTCTGCACAAGAGGAAATTAATTTCACCATTTTGAATTTTGAATGAAGGGCACTGTTGGATTATCTGAATTTTAAGAGTGAAGGGCACACTTGGATTGTCTGCAGTAGGGCAGACAGGAACTGCTTAAAGAAACAGCAGAGCTAAGCCTGAGAACTTTAAGGAAGTTACCACAAGTCTACCATGCCAACAAGCTAGTCTCACCTTCTTCAGAACACTTCTGGGCCTAAGGAAGATCAGAAGAGGATAGGATCTACTGTCTGAGATCTGTGTGGGGCTCTGAAGGAAAGGACCTGCTCCCTCTTGTACTAAGACAAAGAAGTGGACTTCAAGGGTATTAAGGCTAACATCCTTTTCAAGCTACAGAAACACAACAAACTATAAGAGACATATTTTTGCAACTGCCAAGCTGACCATTTCCAACTGGAACTGCCCTGGGCCCTGCTTTTGACCTCTGCTAGAGTGATACCTGTCCCCAAGTGCTGTTCTTGAAATCCTGGACCCATGGCTGTGTCTAGCAGAACTTCTTCTACGACTTCTGAAAATATGGAACTTTAAATGTTTCAACTTCAGGACCTCTAGTGGACCAGAACAAACCTTTCAAGCAGAAAGGTGCAGGGTACGCTGCCACTGGGCTGAAGATTCAGATTTCTCCCACTCTCAGCTTCTGCATTGCAGCAAATCTAATGCAGCTCCACCTCACGGTGTAGAGCCATCTTTGTCTGCAGTCAATAGCCTTGCCCCTCTGAAGGATTCTGAGCTCTAAGATGGTGCAATGGGGCCATTGCACCAGTTTGTAAAGCCTTGCGCCGCATTGTACCTGCACCAGGTATATATGCAAGGTAGGGGTTCCCCAGTTAAAAGCTAAGTAGAACTGACGCAGAGAAATCTACAAGATTTCACTGCACCATTCTGCGCCTTCACAGCATCATTGTTTTAATAACGGCTGCTCGGAGCAGGTATCAAAGTAACACTGAGCTTTTTTACATTGGACCCCCATCACATTGCTGGAGTAGCATAATTTTTCTGACGCTAGTCAAGCAATGTGTTTGGTTTAGCCCCACAGATGCATCAACATTTCTGATACATCTGTGGAGATATGCTCCATGGACCACTGTATCATAAATATGGCGCTACCATGGCATTGTTGTGAGTGGGGGGGGGCAAGGCTGGCCCAAGAAAACTGGTGCATCGATTCTGATGGGCCAGTTTCTTGTCAATGAGGCCCGTAGTTTTTGTATAGTGAAAGACATCCATACCAAGCCATAAGGAAGCAGAATAGGTACTGACTATATTTACAGTATAGGTGACAACAATGGCCTTAAGCTCTGTGTACGTGACTCTAGGAAAAGGTATAAACACCAATAATCTGTTTTATAAGTGTGACCTAATATGATCTCGTCTCGAAATAGAGCTCTTCACTAAAATGTGGTAGGAAAACAAGCGAGCAAGTGACGTTTGACAATTACGTTGCTTTTTAAAATGAAAACAACATGAAAATAGAAGTCATTTTGTGAACTCAAGTCTCTCACAACCCACTCCACATTAACTTTGAACGCACGATCATTACTACTACTGTTTATATTAGTAGTTTTAGTAGTAATGCTGATTGTCAATAACATGAATATTACTAGAATAATAACGTGTTTTTATACAGCACGTCATATTGCGCTTTGTTATCGCTATTACCATATTTAATAGTATTTTTAAAAGGCCAATGACCATTCTGCTATGCAAACTGTGCCCACAAAAAATTTGAGCATTTTATTTGATTGACTCATATTATTATTTTTTATAATCAAGTTGAATAAAGTATGCAAAGCCCAGTGTATTTGATGGAGCTAAAATGTTCAGGAGGAAGAGGACTGTGAAGCCAGACCGAGGACTCTCCTAGGATGGTGACTATGGAATCAGCAGGAGGGAGACTTCTGATACCAGCGAATGGGGCGAGGTTGCCTCACAGAAAAGAAAAGCAGGCACAATATGCACTGCGATACAGGGGAATAATCACAATCCATGGTATCCTACGGGCATATTTTGTAAATTAATTTGTAACAGCATGCTAACGTCCTGGGTATATAATGCAATCAGGCTGTAACCAAGCAGAGCCAGCTCAGCACGCGGGGGAAGAATGTTCACTAACAATGAGGTCAAGAGCCAATGACAAGGAGACGCCAATCTGGGTTAGGGAAGAAGGGCATCAGAAGAGCATTTCTTGTTGGGAGTGTCAGCCATGTTCACCGTAGTCAACTCTTTCCTTTTTTTCCACTGCTTGACTACAGCAACAAGGGTCATAAGCAAGGAAGTGGGTCGTTTCCTTTCTATTAGAAAAAATAGCGAGTGTTGCTCTTGGGTTTACACTACTGCTCTGTCTCCAGTTATACATACCTTTGAAATAAGTACTGCCCGGACTGGCTGCCTAAAATGCCTACTCTTACAAGAGGGATATTGATAAAAGTCTCTAAAGGGTTACTTCAGATTTGGCAGTGAATTCATCAACGAGTACTTGCACAGGATGTGGCTGCGGCTTGTGCTAGTAAAATTGCTCCCCAGATTTAATCGGGCCGTAGGCTGCCCTGTATCTTCACACCGATCTCCTCACTAAAAACAGTGAAATATTTGAATCTACAGATTGATCATGATGTGGTCAATGTATGGAGAAAAAACCCATAGAATTGAGAATTACATGTGGTTTTAAGACTGAACAAATTGGTCGCACGTGGAAAATCGTATTTCGTAAGGTGCAAAGTCACTTCACCTGTCAAAGTAAAATTGAAAGCGGTTTTATGGTTATCGCTAGCATGTTATAACTCCGAATGTGGTGCTTAATGCTTACAGAACATGGTCAGAGGTTATTGCTTACATTTGTCTATTTTAGTCTGACCAAATTCCCTTCTGGGAGAAGCAGTTTACATTTCATCACAAGGTGTTGTCCTACATTAATAATTAGGTATATTGTTGTGTTTTGCACAACGGCTAGGTAATGGCATACTTTTTTGCATCTTGTCAGAAAGGTGCACTACAGTCCTATCTCATGTTTGCAATTTAACTAGTAGTCACACAATGAGTCACATTTATCTACTTAGCACCAGATTTACAACATTTGAAATGCAGGGATGCGCTGTATTTACAGGAATACGGCGCAGCCCTGTGTTTCCCTCCACGACGGCACTGAATTAAGCTGCCTGCGCAAACGCAGGCATCCTTGCTCCATGGTGCAAGGGTGTCTGCATTGAGGGGATAGATTCTTTATATGCAGGAAGTTGTCCCTTCCTGGACATAAACAATCCACAAGGGCGATTAGGCACTTCTAAATGTGCTGCAAATTGCAGCACACATTGAAGCACCAAAGCGTCATTTTGGAATGATTGTTAACGTGCAAGAAGAATACCTTTCAGCACATAAACAATCATTCACAGTCTTTTGCTCTTTTTATGTGCGCTGCAGAATGCAGCACACATAAAAAGAGCGAAAAATGAGGAGGAACAAAAGTATTACTTCTCATTGTGCTATGTTAACACAACCCCTGGGATGGCATTAGTTTTTGATGCTGCCTAAGATTTACGCCTTTTTATAAGACTCGGGCAGTGTCAAAAGCAATGGGTGTTGCAGTGGAATGCCCACAGCAACACCCATTGCACGCCTCTCTGACCCAGCAAACCGCGTTGGAGGGGCCAATTTTCACAAGGAGGCATTAAGCCACAAAAAGTGGCTTAACGCCTCCTTGTAAATATGGTCAGTGAAAAGCACCCTTGGAGTGTCACTGAAAGTGAGGCTCCGGTGGGGCTAGGGCCTTGTAAATATGGCTCTTAGTTTATTAGGCCGTCATCAGTTACTGTCAAATCATCTAACATTACCCTATACTGTGCTTTGCTGAGTATAAGATTCATTCATAGGCAAAAATAAGATATTTAAGGCCTGATTTAAAGTTCAGCGGATGGATCACTCCATCAGAAATGTGACGCTGTGGCACTCGTAAGGCAGCAGATGGGATATCCATCATGTTGTGATGGACTAACCAGTCCGCCGATCTCTAACTCAGACCTTGAGTCAGATGGACTAGGGGGCATATTTATAATGCCTAGCGCCACCTTGCCCCACATTAACGTCACTGCTTTTGACGTTAATGTGGCCCAACGAGCCTGAAATCTCCGTGCCTTATTTACAGGGTGGCGAAATGTATGTATTGAGTCACTCTGTAACCCTTTGCGCTACATTATGCCTGCGCCAGGCATATGTTTGCAAAGGGGGCATTCCCCCATTCGAGGGACCAGAAAAATGGCATAAGGAAATCTATACAATTTCCTTGCATCATTTTTTATGGCACTTTTAACTCCTGCTCAAGAGCAGGCTTTAAAAGGGGGCTTCCATTCTTTAGAATGGGACTTTATGTACTCTGCAGGAGTAGCGCCAATATTTTGGCACTACTTCTGCAGAGTACATCAATAGCTTCATGAAAAAATACGCTATTGCCCCCTACCCTGCGCCATGGTGCGCCATATTTTAAATATGGCGCACACTTGGTGGCGGTAGGGGGGTGCTAATGGGCACAGGGAAAGAGGCACTGCAATCGGTGCAGTGCCACTTTCCATAAATCTGCCCCTAGGTACCTAGTGAACCATCTGCCATCCAACGTATTGAGGACAGGGAGCACTTCTGTCTTAGGTTTGGAGTTATATAACTTAGGATTTTTGCAAGCTGTATAATGTTGGAAACATACTCCAAACTGAGAATGGAAGGATATGAGATTATACAGACATGATTTACAAAAATGTGGACAAGTATGTTGAGACATAATTTCACATATGTAACAATTCACAATCCTTTGCTAAAGTATGCCTCAAAAATTACACCAGTCATAGGTTTCTAGGGGTGCTCTTACAAAAGTCACATGAACTTTGCATGTGTTGGCATTTCAGCTAATTAGGAGAATTGTACAAACTGTACACATGACAAAATACAATAGACAACATTCAATTACACATCTATTTCTTCAATTTTTCTCGGCAAAAATATTTTTTCCCATTAGAGAACACTGCCCTTCTACACCTCTATAAAGTTTGGTAGTGTTCTGTTCCCCTTCCCACTTTCAAAGGGGATTAACTCCAACTCTTTGCGGGAACAAACCTCCTAACATTTGCAAAATGTGAAAGTATAGGAAAGCAGTTTAGGATGTCCAGGAACGGTCAGGGTTGTCACCATTCTCAGACTCACAAGGCCAGCCACTGCTTATACTTGCGATCATGACACTGCTTGCGCACCTGGTCCTTAGTAAGTAAACTTACAAGGGGACGCGTATAGGCCGATGAACCTTTTGATTCGCATGGAGTATCCCAGCTATGTAGTAACCAATGTTCATGAATATTGATATAACCAATCAATAACCACTAAGGAAACATCAGTCATTAGTCAATTATATCAACAATTCATGAATAACCACAACTCAATATACGTTTTAAAATTGTTTATTTCCCTATTAGTTACAATACTTATCCATATGGTTAATTAAAACTTTATTCAATCAGCTCAGAATTAATTCATTAGTGACCACTAATGACATAATCTAATCAGAACGTGAGAAAACATATACTCCAATGCTTCAGCATAAGCCAACAAGGATGAATATAACAACATTAATAGCAGAGTTCAGCAATCAGTTCGTCAATCATTTGTCCCTGTCATCGTCACCCAAAGGAACCCTACCAAACCCAGATTAGCATTAGCATGTGCGACTTCATGCAAAAACAATTTAGAATGTAATTTTGGAAAACATCTAGCTAGGAGAAAAACTATTTAGACAGGACAGTTGGTAACTAGAAAGAAAAGGCACAAAAGTTAATCAGTGATATTGTCATAACTACCTATCCATGGAATGGATCAGCAACAAAGTCAGTCTTCATCTTTAGGTCATCAATCGATCAGCAACGCATCAAGCTCTCAAGAGGATGAGCCCAATGACAGAATCTTGAATCTCTTTGAACGTCCACGCCTAACCTGGAACATCTGAAGTTTTCTCACTTTCTCATGACATTATATTAAAGTTAACCAGTCCTTCCCCTAATTCCTAATTGGTCATTTAATCACCATATGTGACGCTACCCAATACATTTAATTCTTAAAATCTATGAATTCTAATATTTCTTCGCTCTCAGGTTGTCGATTGGTTCACGGTCTGATGTCCTCATCATCCGGCTCATCAGGTATCGAAAATGTTGCATCTTCCCCTCCAGTCAGTGTCTCAATTGTTTGAGTCCTGGGAAAGTACATCTAGCCTGCTCTACACACTCCATGTTGCAACATTTATTCCCTCATCTCCTGTCTGTTGGTGCATTGCAGAAAATTCTAGCCAAGCAGACTTTATTAACATCCGGTGGTTCAGGGTCAGTTCAACACGTTAGCTTCTCTACAGTGCATGGTTATTCCGCTGCTGCATGAGGCCTGGCAAAACTAGGCCACAACTTTGGCTAAGTTATCTCTACAATATAATGCAAAACATATGTTATACATCTTAATATGACATACTACTACATTGCTATTGCACATTTTCAATATTTCCCACATTTGTAATCATTTTAGTACAACTCGTGTAAGTTGTTAGCCACTCTTCGTGGGCACATTTTCAAAAGTGCACATACATTTTTCTACGTTTAATTTTTCTCTCATTTTCTTGTCAATCAAAATGCATAAACATTCATTAATAATTTCTAATTAACATATCTGCTTCAACAGTCCCTCCTCTGAAGACTAAATATGTCATCATACCATTCTTTACCATCATGTCACAACACTATCTCTTCTGTATTTTGTCTCCTTCTCAAGTCCTCTCTATAGATTCTTTCCCTGGTTCGTTCCTCCCTCCTCTGATTATTCTTAGATCTTTTCAATTTTATCTTTTGACATAATTCACATGAACCTCATAATCCTAATATGAAAGCAAGCACAATTAATGATACCCTATTCCAAATGTTACTAAGCCAATTTCGCACTGAAGCACACCCTTTTCCAACCTTTTCCCAAACACCTGGTTCCTTCAATTCTTTTAGATCCTTACTTGAGTTAGTCAGGTTAGTGAGTAAGTCTCTTATCTCCTTACTATTGTTAGGGATAGATGAGCAACAATGCCTAGATTTAACCATTTTACAGACTCTGTCGTCTTTCACTAAAAGAATGTCTAAAGCAAACCAATTTTGAAGCATCATAGTTCTATCCATGGCTAATTCAGTATCTATCAGGAGTATTGCCCCTGTAAAATTTGTCAGCATGTTATCCATAATAGTAGACAACTTTCGTATCTTGATCGAATTCAGGATTACTCCCACTGAAGGAATCACTGCGCCAAAGATATTTCCCACAACTTCAGAAGAGATTTCACACCTCTGTCGCTTATGATGTAATTCAGTCAGTTTCGGAAACCTCTTTAAGTCATCTATCTGATACATATTTGGGAAAACTATCCCCAAATAACATGTCCCATACCATCCTCTTGGAAGATGGTAATAAGCATTAGGTCCACAAATATAATAAATCCTAGGAATCGCAGAGTCCTGACCATTCAACATAAAAGTCTATTTACTCTGAAACAAAAACACATGCCTACATTCACTCGTTCCCACAAATAAAGTGACAGTGCATGATTTTTGCCTATATATACACAAAGATTCTGTGCATGTAATGCATCTAATGCTAATTTCCTTTGCGTTTTAATTGCAGTGTAAGCATAATCATTCTTGTAAGTCATTTTCTCTAAACCTTTTTCAAATTTTTCTTTTAATGCTTTTCTCCTGTCATCAGTATGCCCTATGAAGCTCTTCTCTAAAGGTGTAAGCAAGCACATAAGGTTATTCTTATGCGCGTAGGCTGTTACAAATTTTAGTGTAGGTTCAAAGAATCCTCTAACGAATACTATATCATGCTCTTTAGCTACTCTACTCAAATATCTAATAATAGGAACAAACGAAAACACAACGTCATAGTTAGAGTAAAAGTATTGTATATACTCTTCATTATAGAACTTTGTTAGCAGCAATCTACAGCTTATTACATAGGTTAGAGGTAAGCTGTGGTACATAACTCCTTCCTCTACTGACGAAGGAATTTGTGTACACACAAGACAATCCCTTGCATCCATTGTTTCAACATACTCACTAAGCAAGCGAAAGAAAACATTAGAAGAAAGCTCTCCTTGAGCATTGGTATAATCATAGAAATACTTCTCATCTAACTTAAACCTCTCCAAAGCTGTTAATGTAGTAGTCTCAGGAGCAGAAGTAAGAGCGGGTCTTTTCATATCATGAATAGAAATTCCCACATTCGTGACAATAAACTATTGGGCAGGACCATCTGACCCTCCTCAGAAACCCAAATCTCATCAGGAAGTTGGACACATTTTAATTTGGACCAAAGTTGTTTCTCTTCTTTGTCAACATTACTTTGCAATGTTTTCAATTCTTCCAAAGTATCGATCACTTTTAATGCAAAACTTGTACATGGGTTATCTTCTTCTGACATAAATTCCCACTTGTCTTTGAATGATATACAGTTCAATGCGCAAAACCTTGCGACTTGATCAGCATATCCATTTCCCAGTAAGATGTAATCCTGTTTCTTTTGATGGCACTGCATTTTAGCATGGCAATTTGTTCAGGCAACTGTATTGCATACAGCAATTCTTTTATTCTGTCACCATTTCTTACTGGTGAACCAGTAGAGGTCAGGAAACCTCTTTGCGCCCACAATTGACCAAAATCATGAACAATTCCAAATCCATATTGGCTATCAGTATAGATTGTCACTCTCAGTCTCACAGAAACATGGCGCAGTCTAGTAAGAGTTACCAATTATGCTACTTGTGCAGAA
This sequence comes from Pleurodeles waltl, assembly GCF_031143425.1. Classification (NCBI taxonomy): domain Eukaryota; kingdom Metazoa; phylum Chordata; class Amphibia; order Caudata; family Salamandridae; genus Pleurodeles; species Pleurodeles waltl. Next base: position 845,997,255 of record NC_090446.1, read on the forward strand.
TATACACCTCGAAGCCAAGAAGCTTCTAATGTACCTGTGGCTGTGCATACAGCATATCCTGCTCTCAAAGTCCCTGTACCATCTCTGAGACATGAGCCATCAACAAAGACAATTTGGTCATTTTCTTCCAATCGTGTATCTCGTGTGTCTGGTCTCAGTTACCTTGAGACAATCATGCTCAATGTCTTCCTCTTTTTCAATTTCAAAAGTATCACTTGGAAGTAATGTTGCCGGGTTCAGCACTGTACAGCTTTTCAATGTTACATGTGGAGCACCTAGAATGCTTGTCTCATACCCTGTCAATCTGGCACCAGTCAAATACTGTGTTTTTGTCCTTGTCAGTAAGATCTCAACAGAGTGGGGAACCGTTAGCGTCCGAGGGTATCCCATCACTACTCCCTCACATTGAGAAAGGCTTTGACCAACTGTGTCAACGGCACGCAGACAACCTGGTAAGGTTGCTGCAACTGGATCCAAGGTAGCTGAAAAATAGGCTGCTGGGCAAAAAGCACCTCCATGGACCTGTGTAAAAAGAGACAAAGAACAAGCATCATGTTCATGACAAAACAATGTGAATGGCTTTGTGTAATCAGGCATTACCAACGCTGGAGCTCTGCACAAACTCTCTCTCAACTCAGTAAATGCTTTCATCTGATCCTGGTCTAGTGTAATGGGGTCTGTGACCTACTGGTGTGTCAACTGCTGCAACGGTTTAGCAATCTCAGCCAAATTTGGAATCCACTGATGACAATAACCGACCATTCCCAGACACATTCTGACATCTCCCTGTGAAGTTGGTTGACTTGTCTACAGTATCATTGTAATCCTCTCTCTGGACCCCTTCTCAATTTGCTGTCCCAGGTATTTTACTGATTTTTGACAGTACTGCAATTTCAAAGGTGAGACTTTATGTCCAAATTTTCCCAAATGATTCAACAGGGCAATCAAGTCGTACTTACACTCGTCCCTTGTCCTGGACGCAATCAGCAAGTCATCAATGTCCTGCACTAGAGTCAATTGATACAGTAGTTCCAATGACTCCAAGTTCTTTTTCAAAATCTGATTGAACAGAGACTCTGTGTATTCTTGTGGAAGCCGGCACCAGCTGTAGACTCTGTCTAGGAATTTGAAACTAAAAAGAACCTGACTATCCTCATGAAGAGGCACAGAAATGAAAGCTTGTGACAAAGCAACCATTGTGAACCACTCTGCATCGCATGGAATCTGAAACAATATTACTGCTGGGTTTGCACTACAGGACAACACTTGACTACCATGTCATTCCCTTTTCGCAAGTCCTGCACAATGCACACTTTTCCACGCAGCTTCTTTAAGCCCATTATCGGTGAATTACATGGACTGCTCAACACTTCTTTCAAAACCCCTTGTTTCAGAAAATCTCCAGTTATTTGTGCCACTTTCATCAGAACATCTTGTGCCATGTTATACTGTGGAAACTACAGAAACACTACATTCGGTTTCAAAGTGATCTTAATCGGCTCCACTCCCTTGATCAAACCCACTTCTTTACCTGTCAGGTCCCACACATTTTCCTGTACTGTTCCTTGCAAGTCTGCATGCAATTTTTTAACAGTAAACATCAGGAAAAACTCAATCAACGGGTACTCTTCATTAATGTTTTCATTCTCAGTTTCAGTAGTTTGTTCTTCCTCACCATCACTATTTATCTGTACCGCTATTACATCAGTGGAAAAATTAATTGAACATCTGGTCTTGCACAATAAGTCCCTTCCTAGTAGGGATACTGGGCTTGAGTCACAAACTACAAACTTATGCAGTCCCTGGAAGTTGCCAATCTCAAACTGTACTGGATCTGTGATTGGATTTATCAACTGTCTGTTTGCTACTCCCACGACCTGAACTGTTCTGCTTGAAAGAGGTAAGTTTGGAACTTCTTCACTTCTCACTGTAGAGCGTGTAGCTCCTGTGTCCACTAAGAATGAGACCCTGTGACCCATCACTTTTCCTTTCACAAAAAAGGTCCTCTTTGGTCTACTTCTAATGAAACTGCAAGCATACATGGCTCTTCATCCAAACTAATACTCATCCATTCATCGTTTATTTCATTCTCACTATGTAATGGAAATTGGTGCACTTTGTCACTAATTCTGTCTTGTCTCTGACCTGTGACCTGCTGAGTAAGCATCATCTGTTGCTGTTCCATTGGGGCTTGAGGTATCTGCATTTGCTGTCCAGGTACCATAGGAACCTGCTGCTACATAGGTTGCAACTGTGTCACTTGTGTACAAGGCATTTGCCCTGCTGCATGAGTTGAAAATTCTGCACTTGATTCTGAAAATTCAGATTAAGTGCTCTCATTCTTGGGACTTTCACAGTTTGAAATGTATTGACATCACCACTTTGCTGAACAACACCATCCTGCACCATCAACAGACACTCCCACTTCCAGTGTCCCACTTTTCCACAAAGAATACATTTTTTTCATCTCTTGCACATCATTCTGAACCACTACAGTACTCAAATCCGGACCGCGATTCATATTGAATCCACAACCCCTACCTCTCATCTGACGTTGTAACATAACAGTTCCCTGCTGCTGCGGTATCTGTTGCACTAAAGCTCCCTGCACTCCTGTTTGAGCTGCCTTAATTTGCATTACCATCGCCTTCTCTTTCAACTTTTTCTGCTTCAGCTTAATCTCATCACTACAGTATTTTTCATACTGCAGCACCTCATCAATCGGTTTCACTTGCCAACAAATCAAATGACTCATAATCACCTGACCTACTTCAGGTATCAATCCCTCCATGAACCTAAACACAAAGTGCAAAATATCTTTTAGCTCGATCGCGTCTTTACCACTGTACTCCTTGAACGCTTTCAGCAATCTTTCATAGTAGGTATGTATCAACTCTTTTACCTCCTGCACTGTCCTGTCAATTCTCTGCCAATCAATATTTTTGGGCGAAATTCTTGTCTTCAGGAACTCAATCACCTAATAATAATGTTTCATCACTTCAGGTGATGGTGCACCTGTAACTCTTTCCCTTTCTGGGTCACTCGTCGGCCAATCCACTGCCCTCTTGCACTAAACCCACAAGTCAGATGGAACAACTATCTCCAACAGAGTATTCAAGTCTTCCCACAGACATTTAGAAAGCTTCACAAATCTATCTGTCTGCTGGTACCACTCAATCGGTTTCTCTCTCAGTTTTGGATAATCATTTGTGAATGATAGAATAGCACCCCTGTGCCAAGGGACATGAACAAATTGCCCTCCTGGAATTTCCCTCATTGGTAAAAATTTTCCGGATCCTTTTCTTTCTGAACACTTTCAGACCCTTCTTGTGAATCTCGTTTCTGTTCATCCTTCTTCTTTGTCCATCTGCCTTCCCACTTTTCTAATACTCCCCAAATCTGCACACTCTGTAATAATTCTTTGAGATGCGCTTACATCCCTGCTGACCTCATGTGTTCAAAATCTTTTGCCTCAAACTCTAACCTGTAACTTCTTTTCAAGTGCTTTATTTTGTCAATTCCTATGTCATATTTATCTGCGAAGTCTGCTAATTTCTGGTGTATCTTGCCCAATTCTTTTGTAATTCTCGGACACAAATATCTCAGCTCTTCTTCTGTATAGGATTCTAACCTATTCACTCCCATTGATCCTGCGACTCGTTCTGTTATCTCTATAGCCAGTTTGGCACGATTAATCTGCTCTTCACCCTTGGATGTATTTCAAGGAGTAGTTAGTCTATCCAACCACTCATTCAATTGCGGTGCTGTCAATCCCTGTAACGAGATGTTACTCGCATTCGGCATTGGCACCTGTTGTACCACTGCACCTGGAGTTTGCGTTGTCAAAAGCTTCAAGCTCTGACTTACACTCAGGCCATTTACCACAACTGGAAGCGCAACAAGTGGCCTAAGGTCCATTAACGGCCTAGATCCATCAAAGGTCTGTCCCATAGATGATATTACCTGTACATGATCTCTCACCCCCCTCCTCACGAGGCTCTGTGACATTTCACCCTGTTCTCCTGCAATCGGCTTCTTTTGAGCAAACAATGATACAGCTGGACCAACAGTAATTGACAATGATATTGCATCTGGTGCTGCTCTGACACCCGCATTTTGTGGAAGGGCTATTCCCATACTCTGATTCATCACTGGTGTCACATCTGACTGCGTCCCTGTCATTGGTGTGAACTTCAGCAAACCCTGTGGCTGTGCCTGAGGCAACAACATTGGAGTCGGCTCAGTCTGAACTAGCATTAGCCTCAACACCACCTGCTCCGTAGGAACCACTAAGTTGTCTCAAGAATTGGTACCTCTGGATAAATTCTCTGTATTGGTGGTGGGTGCATCTGCGCTTGGACCACCAAAGTAGTCACTACATTAGGAGCACTCTGCACTACCCCTTGTACCTGTCCATTATCTATCTGCACTGGTCCCACCATCCCCGACACTTGTGCTGGGGCAGTTGGAGCAGAACTAGTACTTGGACCCCCTTCCCGCACCGCATATGGTGGAGGTCGGTCCCTGAACACCTGTGCAATAAGATCCTCAACATCTGAATCTTCTTCTTCACATAAGTCTTTTTCTTCTTCTTACCCCCTGAACTCTTTTCACCCTTGCTAGTATCCTCTGTCTCTTCTGACTCATCTTCTTCTGTAATTGCAGGAAATAACTTAACCCCCTGCAATGTCACCATTCTCCACTTTTTCTGTCCCCAATCTCATCTCGCCTCTGATAAGGACTTCTCTACCTTCCTTATTCTCCTCTGGAATTTCATTTCTTGCCGTTGTCTTGCTATGAGCTCCCGAACTGCTAATGCCTCAAACTGTGCCGGTCTTGGAAGTGGCTTAGTTTCATATTCCCAAATTAAACGTTCCATGCTCTGGAAACGCTAAAGCTCTGTGTTTCTCTGTCAATTTGCACCACTGCTTTAAACAAAGGCAGGGCGCGACTCTCGCTCCTCCATCACAAAAAATGCCGGAGAATTTTCCAGTGGGGTAGGCTCCCCCACTGTCGCCTTAATGTATGTATCACCCTTCATGGGACTCCTAAACGCTTTGAAAAACTTCATCTTTTCTCCGTTGTATTTATTCGATTCAATAAGTAAATGACTTTTACTCCCAAGATTCCTTTCACACGCTTACTCAACCAATTGCCTCTTGCGGACGACTTCCAATCCGCGCGCGACTCTTCTTACTAACCAACCTATCCCAGCGCGGCTCACTCTGATGTCACACTCACACACTGCAGCTGACAACATCTTACGGCTTGTCCTCCTGATCTTCAGTTCATACAAAACTAATGCTAAATTATTGCGAGCACTAACCAAAAACCAATGATCAAAAACAAACCTGCTGGTTTACTACAGGAAGGTACACAATCGCTTCAGAGACCTTACGCATTTTCACTGATGGCCCTTTCGCTCATGCAGCTATTCCTCTTTCTCAGTCTCCCACATTCAGAAGTATAATTCGCACCACAAATTTCATTCTCAACTGATCAATGGGTCTGTCCTGGTGCACATAGGACTTGCCACATCTCAGTTGAAAATTTCCCTTACTTTCTTAACTTACATAACGATTTGTTGACCACGCCCAATCAACCTACTAAACCAGACAGATTACAACATATAACCAAGTGTCTCTTACACTTGTCAATACACTCCGGATTCTTAGACCATGCAGGGTCCGTACATCACCAACAACCATGTGGACAATTTTTTAGCACAAAGCACTACACACATATGAAGTTCGACGACTTCCCTACTCTCATACTGCGGAGTATGCACACTCCTATTAAACCTCAACTGGAGAACGCAAACTCCCTACTTTTCTCACATACATCACAATTCACCTGCGATTTGCATAAGCCTTTGCAAGTGCAACCTACCACTTTCACACTATCACTAGACTGCTGAGAAAATACCCAATTTTACTAGCGGGATCCAGGATCTGGGAAAGTCATTTCTGGGGGAAACGCCCTGAACCAAGATTCTGTAACAACGAAGTCGTGGACAACGAAAGTGGAACAACGCTTTCATTAACCACCACTTTATTGTTTTGTGCCTTAACTATGCATATGCTGAACCACGCACATGTGTGGTTAAGGCACAGAAGAAGGGAGTCAGCTGAGGAGGATGACGCGATGAGTCAGGTAAGTGGGGCTGTTTTAGGAGCTGGGGGGTCGGGGTATTTTTAGTTTTAGGGGCGGGGTGGGGGTGCTGGGGTTTTAGTGTTGGGGGTGAAGGGGGGGTTGGGAGGCCATGGGGGGTTTAGTTTTGGGGGTCAGGGTGGTTTAGGGGGGGTCGGGTTATTTTTTGTTTTAGGGGCGGTTTAGGGGCAGGGGAAGGGGTATTTTTAGTTTTAGGGGCGGGGTGGGGGGTTGAGGTATTTTTTGTTTTAGGGGAGTGGCGTCGGGTGGTTTAGGTTTAGGGGCGGGGGAGGAGGGGGTATTTTTAGTTTTAGGGGCGGGGTGGGGGTCGAGGTATTTTTAGTTTTAGGGGTGGGGGCGTCGGGTGGTTTAGGTTTAGGGGCGGGCAAGGGGGAAGGAGTATTTTTAGTTTTAGGGGCGGGGTGGGGGTCGAGGTATTTTTAGTTTTAGGAGTGGGGGCGGGCGGTTTAGGTTTTAGGGGAGGGGGGTCACTGTGATATTTTTAGGGGTGGGGGCTAGGGGGGACGCATGCTGGAACCATGCACGCCTATCACTAATGCCTTTACCAGGAATGCCTTTACAACGAAAAATTGTTGTTAAGGCATTCATGGTAAAGGCATTAGTGGTAACAGCGCGGTCGTTGTTCCGACCTCGTTGTTCAGGCATGTGTTGTTCCAGCATGCGTTGTTCCGACATACATTCCAGTCCTGGGCTTAGGGGACATCATGTTTGCTACAATTGGCGTTACGAAAAACAAAATCCAAATCACAATAATATTGAACAACCAACCCTAACTCAAACTACCACCATAACCATTAGTCACCACATAACTAGTTCCCCAAGGAAATTAACCATCAAGCTGCTACAAAAAACTGCTTGCGCGCCTGGTCCTTAGTAAGTAAACTTACATGGGGACGCGTATAAGCCGATGAACCTTTTGATTCGCATGGAGTATCCTAGCTATGTAGTAATCAATGTTCATCAATAATCAATATAACCAATCAATAACCACTAAGGAAACATCAATCATTGGTCAATAATATCAACAATTCATGAATAACCACAACTCAATATACGTTTTAACAATTTTTATTTCACTATTAGTTACAATACTAATCCAGATGGTTAATTCAAACTTTATTCAATCAGCTCAGAATTAATTCATTAGTGACCACCAATAACATAATCTAATCAGAACTTGAGAAAACATATACTCTAATGCTTCAGCATACGCCAACAAGGATGAATATAACAACATTAATAGCAGAGTTCAGCAATCAGTTCGTCAATCATTTGTCACTGTCATCGTCACCCAAATGAACCCTACCTAACCCAGATTAACATTAGCATGTGGGACTTCATGCGAAAACAATTTAGAACATAATTTTGGAAAACATCTAGCTAGGAGAAAAACTATTTAGATAGGACAGTTGGTACCTAGAAAGAAAAGGCACAAAAGTTAATCAGTCACATTGTCATAGCTACCTATCCATGGAATGGATCAGCAACAAAGTCAGTCTTCGTCTTCAGGTCATCAAACGATCAGCAACGCATCAAGCTCTCAAGAGCTGGAGCCCAATGACAGAATCTTCGAACGTCCATGCTTAACCTCAAACATCTGAAGTTTTCTCCCTTTGTCATGACATTATATAAATGTTACCCAGTCCATCCCCTAATTCCTAATTGGTCAATTAATCACCATATGTGACACTACCCAATACATTTAATTCTTCAAATCTATGAATTCTAATATTTAGTCACTCTCAGGTTGTCGATTGGTTCATGGTGCGATGTCCTCATCATCCGACTCATCAGGTATCAAAAACGTTGCATCTTCTCCCTCAGTCAGTGTCTCTATTGTTCGAGTCCTGGGAACGTACATCTAGCCGGCTCTACACACTCCATGTTGCAACATTTATTCCCTCATCTCCTGTCTGTAAGTACATTGCAGAAAATTCTAGCTAAGCAGACTTTATTAATATCAGGTGGTTCAGGGTCAGTTGACCACGTTAGTTTCTCTACAGTGCATGGTTATTCTGCTGCTGCATGAGGCCTGGCAAAACTTGGCCACAACTTTGGCTAAGTTAGATCTACAATATAATGCAAAACTTATGTTATACATCTTAATATGATATACTACTACATTGTTATTGCACATTTTCAATATTTCACACATTTTTAATCATTTTAGTACAACTAGTGTAAGTTGGTAGCCACTCTTCGTGGGCACATTTTCAAACGTACACATAAATTTTTCTACGTTTCATTTTTCTATCATTTTCTTGTTAATCAAAGTGCTTAAACATTCATTAATAATTTCTAATTAACATATCTGCCTCAACAACACACAATCATGCAAGTGTAAAGGGACTTTTAAGTGTTATATATCCCTTTCTGGATACATTTGTGAATCAGGCCCAATGTCTATTCTTTATCACACAGCTTTGTGAATCAAGTAAAGAGTAAGCACTACAATTTAAATTAATATTTTTAAGCAACCAGTAGCTAATTTAATTGCAAGTTAAAGAGAAAGGCATTGAACATCATCTCGATGATCGGTTTATTTGCAAGGAGGTTTGTGCGGAGTGGTTGAAGGGGCCCCTTGGCAATTAGGGGTTACTGAGCCTCATCTGTAACCAATGGAGCCATGTACCTTGGGTATTCTTGAGCCATTGCACCACTGTTCCCAAAATTGAGACCAAAATACATACCTTTATAAAATAATAATGAGGATAGCATACCACCCAATAAATACATATTCAGCCAGTTCTTTTTATTTGAAAATGGAAATGTTCTTTATGACACGCAGAGCTCACTATGCCATATATATATATTTTTTAAAGGACAATAGATGAAAGACCCTGATTGAAGGTGTTCTAAATACTTTACACACTACTGAAAATCTGCCAGTGGGTGAGGTTCACACAGCCAGACTGAAGTGATTAAACAGTACGAACATGCTCAGAGCGAATTGCTATTTTCATATTTATATTTAAAGAAGAGAAAAGTACTGTTTACACTGAGACTACAAAGAATTGAAGTAATCGAGAGATATAAATAAAGATCAAGTGCAGCAAAGACTATGAACTATAAATGTCAGGTATTAAAAGCTTTGCTAAACAGAAAACTATTTTACACCCAAAGACATGTCATACTGTGCATGTTATGTTTATCCCGTAATGTCTTTTCTTGTCACACCAAAAAAGAACAGTTAGAGATATTTGAAATATATACTAAACAGAGCCATTGCAATAATGAGGAAAAGGAGCACCAAGAAATAGCAAATTATGCTGCCTAATGAGGTACAGTTTTTGATACTATTAATTCATTAATTTGTCATTGTTCCACATGCTCATACTGTCTGGGCAAATATTTCACCTCATTAGTGTAAATTTAACAACTAAATTTAGAAAAAAGCTAATGCAAGATATAGGCCCTCATTACAAACCTGGCGGTCGGTGTTAAAGCGGCGGTAATACTGCCAACAGGCTGGCGGAAAAAAAATGGGATTACGACCGTGGCGGAAACCGCCAACATAGACAGCCACTTTAACACTCCGACCGCCACGGCGGTACAAACAAACAGTGCGGCGGACATTGCCAACAGACAGGTGGGAGACAATGTACCTCCCATCCTATCACAACACGGCTATCCGCCACTTTTTCCGGGGCGGAACCAACACAAATAAAAACACGTCCGAAACAGTACACAGAAGGGAAAACACTAACCTCTCCACACCCCACGAGGAACCAGGATGCCATGGAGCCCGAAATGCAGATACTGCTGGCGATGGTCTTCCTGCTCCTCTATAAGGAGCTCCAACGATGGCGGCGATGACCACGGTGAGTGCTGCACCAACAACACAGGGGAGGGGGAGGGAAAAGAGAGTGACACACACATGCAACACGCAACACGCAACACCCCCACCCTCACCCACAACACCATACACACAAAGACATGCTGCAACATTACATATACAAACCCCCACCCACCTGGAAGAACGCAAGGACAAAAGGAAATGATTTGAATGAATGTAATCCTGTGAAATATCATCATCAAAATGTAAAATACAGTATATACAATTATGTACACCAAGTACACAAATCTGGATAGTGCACCAATTATTGTCCATGGACCACTGGGCCCAAAATGCATGGGCGAGGCCCACACTAGATACCTGACTCCAAATGGAGAGAACACTGGAGGGGCATCACATAGAAAATATACAGGCACCTCAGGGGGAGAGGGAGGGGGGCACCTCAGCCTGATGAACGCACAACGCCACTGCTCCACGAGGGGGCTCCATGCCCACAGTTTGGTCCTGGGGAGTGCAAAGCCACAGTCTCTCAAGTCTTTCCAGTGGGTGGGTTGCCCACTGCTTTACCCTGGGGAGTGCAAAGCCACAGTCTATCAAGTCTTTCCAGTGGGTGGTTTGCCCACTGCTTTATCCTGGGGAGTTCAAAGCCACAGTCTCTCAAGTCTTTCCAGTGGGTGGGTTGCCCACTGCTGTATCCTGGGGAGTGCAAAGCCACAGTCTCTCTAGTGGATAACAGTCTTCACTGGTTCTGGAGGGGGCATGGTGCCCAGAATGCTTCATCCTGCCAAGGACTGAGGTAGTGGATGTGATACTCCACTGGTTCTCGAGGGGACATGGTGCCCAGAGTGCTTCATCCTGCTAAGGACTGAGGTAGTGGATGTGCTACTCCACTGGTTCTGGAGGGGGCCTGGTGCCCAGAGTGCTTCATCCTGCCAAGGACTGAGGTGGTGGATAACATTCTCCACTGGTTCTGGAGGGGGCATGGTACCCAGAGTGCTTCATCCTGCCAATGACTGAGGTAGTGGATGTATCTCTCCACTGGTTCTGGAGGGGGCTTGGTGCCCAGAGTGCTCCACGTGCAGTGTGGCTGGAACAATACACTCGCCTGGGTGTGTGTGCCACGAGATTGCTGAGGTACAGGTAGCATGATTCGCCATGGAGGTAGAGACATACCCCTCACTGCTGCGGCTTCACATTCCATATGCAGGTGACAACTGTGATGACAGTGATGCTTCATGGAAGCTGCCCAGGGTCCTGGAACTCACCACTAGCCTCGGACGACTGACCACTGGGGATGGTAGCCATGTCTGCGGTGGTGCCACTGTATGAGGACGTTGCGGGGCTGCTGGGGGTGCATGTGGCGGTGTCAGTTGCAGCAGTGCTTGCGGCGGGGTCTGTGGTGGCAGTGCTGGCTGCGGGGTCTGTGGCGGCGGTGCTGGCTGTGGGATCTGTGGCGGCAGTGCTGGCTGCGGGGTCTGTGGCGGCGGTGCTGGCGGCGGGGTCTGTGGCGGTGCAGGTGGCGGAGCAGGTGGCAGTGCAGGTGGCGGTGTTCTCTGCTGTACAGGTTGGCGTCAACATGGACAGAAGTTGTGACACTGGTCCCTCAGTTGGTACCTCCATGCCCTTTCCTGACCTGCCCTTCAGTTTTTGGCCCTTTCCCACCTTTGATGGTGGCACAGCTGTCTTGCCACTATCCCATTTCGTTTTCCCTGACCCCTTGGTGGCAGGTGTTTTTGGCTTCTCCCTCTGGGATGTGGGCACCTTTTTCTCCTTGGCAGGTGGCGGAATGTCCTTGCCCTAGCTCCGTGGCACACTGGCACCCCTATTGGTTGGTGCACTCCATGACCCGGCAGTTGCTGGCACCACTGTGCCTGGGAATGTGGTGGCTGAGGTGCTGGGACCTGGAAAGCCTGGCCCTAGGGGAAGGACGGGGGGAGGTGTATGGAAGAGGTCAATGTTAGCCAGGAAAAGTTTTTTAGACACACTGGGACGGGTAGATGGAGGGGGTTTGGGAGTGAAGGTAGAGGTAGTGGTTGTAGGAGGTGTACGTTTGCTGAATTTGGGTGAAGGTGCATGGGCTGGAGGCTGTTGTGAGGTGGATGGCTGTTGGGTGGGTGTGTGCCTGCGTTTTTTGTACTTTGGGAGGAGGGCTCACAGACATGCTGGTAGTGTGAATGGTAGTGGGGGTGGTGAGTGCACGTGAGCAGTGTGTGGTGATGTGCGTGCTGGTGACGGAGGTAGTGGCTGAGGATGTAGTGCATGCAGGTGTGAGTGGAGACGAGACAGGGAGGGAGGAGGAGGACGTGGAGGAGGGGGACACAGTGGAGGCAGTGGATGTTGGTTTGTGTGCATGGGTATGATGCTTGTGTGAGTGCCTGTGAGATGTGTGGTGCTTATGTTTGCCTGAGCCACTCTTGTGTGTTGATGTGTGTGCATGCTGGTCTGATGGTGTGCTTGGGATAGGCTGAGGTACAGGGTATTGGGTCTGGGTGGAGGAATTTGGAAGGGGGAGGCTGGACACAGGGGCAATGGCTGCCATCAGTGCTGAGGCCAGAGCCTGAAATGCTGTCTGTTGGGCTGCCTGCCCAGAATGAATACCCTCCAGGTATGCATTTGTTTGTTGCAAATGCCTCTCAACACCCTGGATGGCATTCAGAATGGTAGACTGCCCAACAGTGAGGGATCTCAGGAGGTCAATAGCCTCCTCACTGAGGGCAGCAGGGATGACTGGGGCAGGGTCTGAGGTGCCTGGGGCAAAGGAGATACCCACCCTCCTTGGTGAGCGGGCACGGGACACATGTTGAGGGGCTGCTGGGAGGGCGGCGCTGGTAGGGGGGTGGCGGCTGTACCTGTTGATGCGGTGGGCACAGAGGTGCCCGCCACCGCAAGGGAGCTCCCATTAGAGGAGGAGTCGCTGTCGCTGGTCTCTGCTCCTGTCCCTGCCGTGGAGCTCCCCCCGCCCTCCGTCCCACTGGTGGCTTCAGACTCTGTTGTTTCGCCCTCCAGGGCCAAGTGGGATGCAGCTCCCTCCTGCTCCAGTGCCAGTGCTCCTCCGCCTGATGATGCTATTGCACACAAGAACAGGGAGACCACAAAAAGGGTGGCAAACAGGAGAAAGACATGTTCAGTGCATGCAACACCACTACCGTTGGCGGACACAACAGACAAAGCAGCTCTCTGCACTATGCCATGCACTTATAGTTCCTAGATTAATCACTTGCCCATGGGGTACAAGGCCTAAGCCCGTTTGCTGCACACCTAAAAGTCACAGGAGCCTGACTAGGTGTAGATGGCACTAACCACTAGTGGGGTTGGGGTGCCACAGAGCCTGCCTTACAAGGGACCTTGCCTACCAAGATCACCCTGGCCTAGGGGAACCCACTGCCCACCTCCCCCACCCAGACACCTCGTAATGCACTCAGAGTCAGCTGAATGAGAGTGTACTCACCCCCTTGTGGCTGCTGTTATGCCCTCAAGTACCCATCCAACTCCGGATACGCCACCGCCAGGATCCGGAACATCAGGGGGGTCATAGTGCGACGGGAACCCCTCTCACGTTGGGAGGCCAACCCCAGCTGAGCCTCCTCCGTCTTTTTGCTCCAGCGGCGCAGGTCCTCCCATCTTTTACGGCAGTGGGTGCTCCGTCTGTGGTGGACCCCTAGGGTCTGGACGTCCTTGGTGATGGCACGCCAAATAGCCTTCTTCTGGTGGGTGCTGACCTAGAGGAATAATACGGGGGAAAGGAAAATCATTACCCGTCTGGACGGTCATACTCATTGACCCACGTTCCCACCCTTGCCCTGACACACGTACACTCACCGTCCACACATGCAGGCCTCAGCCCCCCCTCCATTTATCTTCCATCCACATCTCTTCAAACAGGCATTGCCGATGCAGCATGCTCACAGTGTACTCACCTGTTTGTCTGGAGGACTGTACAGTTGTGTGTGCTGGGGGAGGACCCCATCCACTAGTTTCTCAAACTCCTCCAAAGTGAAGGCAGGGGCCCTTTCCCCAGACACATGAGCCTTTGTCGCTTCCAGACACAGGTCACAGCAGCACTTGCAGTGTAGGCGCTCTCCTGTTGAAGGTCAGGTATCAAGTGAGTGAACAGACAGAAAATGGCGGTCACGTCCGCAGCGGTGTGTACCGTCACCGCCGGCGTACATCGTCATTGGCTCCTCGGACCCATAGGGCCCAATGTTAACCAATGCAGAATTGTGCTGCGGTCTTCGACCGCCCACCGCGACGGTGCACAACGCCAGCGCAGTTACCTCATATCCCCTTGTCCCACCTTACAGGTCAGGCAGCCACCATTTCAGGGGGCCACATGGGATGGATGAAAACTGCATCACACCTATCTAGGCTGGGAATACAGACAGATACCAGCACATTGCGGATTACTAACGTTTCTGCAAATAACACATTGTGATACCTCAGTGTTGGATGACTCTCTGCTCGCTGTTCTCCTCCATAGGGCATGTCTGCTGGGGCAGGTGATGAGATGGCGGCATCCCCCGGTGTACAGACCCCTGGTGGACCTGTCGACAATGGAAGAGAGACACATCATAATCACATACAGACTTGACCGTGCAACAATCCTGGAACTGTGTGCCCAGTTGGAGCAAGACCTGATGTCAGCTATCTGCCATCCCACATGGATACCCCCTCTAGTGCAGCTCCTGTCTGTACTCCATTTCCTGGCCAGAGGATCTTTTCAAACAACAGTGGCCATGGCATCAGGGATGCCCCAGCAAATGTTCTCCCAAGTGTTGTCCAGAGTGTTGTCTGTCCTGCTGAAACACATGCGCAGCTACATTGTTTTCCCTCAGGTGGAGGATTTGCCCACAGTGAAAGGTGACTTCTATGCCCTGGGACATATCCCCAACATCATTGGTGCCATTGATGGGACACATGTGGCATTTGTCCCCCCGCAGAAATGATCAAGTGTACAGAAATCGAAAAAGCTACCTTTCTATGAATGTGCAGATGGTCTGTTTGGCAGACCAGTACATCTCCCATGTGAATGCCAAATATCCTGGCTTAGTGCATGACGCTTACATTTTGAGGAATAGCAGCATCCCTTATGTGATGGGGCAACTCCAGAGGCACCGTGGTGGCTAATAGGCAAGGACAAGGACCCTATACAGTGTGAATAGGTGTCTGGGTATGGGGTTGTCCCTACGGGTTAGTGTGTGTCTAACAGTTGTCCCTCCATATTTGCAGGTGACTCTGGTTACCCCAACCTGTCATCGCTACTGACCCCAGTGAGAAATCCCAGGACAAGGGCAGAGGAACGCTACAATGAGGCACATGGGCGAACTAGGAGGGTGATTGAATGCACCTTCAGCCTCCTGAAGGCCAGATTCTGGTGCCTCCATATGACAGGTGGGTCTCTCTACTACTCACCAAAGAAGGTGTGCCAGATCATCGTGGCCTGCTGTATGCTGGACAACCTGGCTTTGCGACACCAGGTGCCTTTTCTGCCGGAGGATGGGCCAGCTGGTGGTCTTGTGGCAGCTGTGGAGCCTGCGGACAGTGAAGAAGAGGAGGCAGAAGAAGAGTATATCGACAACAGGAACAACATAATCATGCAATATTTCCAGTGAGACACAGGTAAGAAGATGTCACTGCCTCCCATATCTCATACTATTATTGGAGCTAGCATAAGTGTGTCATTTACACTCAGTGTATGCACCCTGACTTGTCACTTTGCCTTTCTATTTCAAAGATGTGGGTCCCACTTTGTGCCCTCTGCTATATTTCCTCCTGGCCTACAGCTGTGTTACATCTGTATGTGCACAAGTAAATTGACATTGCTATATTCCATGGTTATTGCAATTACACGTTTGTGAAAGCACAGACTGACTCCAGATTGTTTTGTGATTGAAGTGTGTATAGTTCTGTGCAAATAAGTGGAGGGGGTTGTAAAATGGGCAGGGGGGATGGTGGAGGAATGTCCATGGCAGAGTCCAGTCTATTTGTTTCACGGGTGTATTGTCCAAAGGGGCATAGGAAGTGGAGCAATGGCAGTTGAAGGATGGACAGGGTGACAAAGTGGGACAGAAGGGTGACATTCAGGGGGGTCTCATTTCCTGGCGGGGGTCTTGGCAATGCTCTCTGTCTTGTTCCTGGATCTCAGGGACCGTTTGCGGGGTGGTTCTCCATCTGCAGGGGGTGGGGTGCTGGTGTTGTGTTCCTGTGGCAGTGCCTCCTGTCCACAAGCGTCGGCCGAGGTGGAGGGCTGTTCATCGTCCAGGCTAGTGTCAGGGGCCCCTTGTTGTGCCACAGTGTTCCTCCTGGTGTTGACAAGGTCTTGCAGCATCCCTGCAATGGTGTCCAGGGTGTTGTTTATGGACTTCAGGTCCTCCCTGATCCCTAGATAGTGTTCCTCCTGCAGCCCCTGGGTCTCCTGAAACTTGACCAGTACCTTTGCCATTGTCTCCTGGGAATGATGGTAAGCTCCCATGATGTTGAAGAGGGCTTCGTGGAGATTGGGTTCCCTGGGCCTGTCCTCCGCCTGTCACACAGCAGTCCTCCCAGCTTCCCTGTTTTCCTGAGCCTCTGTCCCCTGAACCGTGTGTCCACTGCCACTGCCCCCAGGTCCCTGATTGTCTTGGGTTGGTGGGTTTGCCTGGGTTCCCTGTAGTGGTGGACACACTGCTGATTGACGTGTCCTGGGGACAGAGGGATGGGCCCGCTGGGTGGGTGCTCTGCTGGTGTTTCCTGACGTGGAGATGTGTGGGTTGTGATAGTGGGACATATGGAGTTGATGGTGTGATACCATAGTCCAGGCCTCCTGTTACTCCTGCGAGGCCCTCAGGATGCATGATCGCCAAGACTTGCTCCTCCCATGTTGTTAGTTGTGGGGGAGTAGGTGGGCGTCCACCACCAGTCCTCTATACTGCAATCTGGTGTCTGGATACCACGGAACATACCTTTCCCTCTAGGTCGTTTCACCTCTTCCTGATGTCATCCCGTGTTCTTGGATGCTGTGCCACTGCCTTGACCCTGTCGACAATTCTCCGCCATAGCTCCATCTTCCTAGCAATGGGTAATGTGGGTGTGTGCTTTATATTGGATTGGGTGTGTTGGTGTGGTGTGTGTATGTGTATCAGGTGTGTGCATTTTGAATTGTCCAATGTAGTTGTGTTTTATAAATGTGTGTGTATTTTGAGCGCGATGGTGTGTACCGCCAATGGATTACCGCGGTTGAAAGACCGCTGCGTTGATTTGTGGGTCGTGATAGTGTGGGCACATTCCTGTTGGCGTGATGGTGTAGGTTTTGGTATTGCCAGTTTATCACTGACCTTTGGTGTGGCGGACTTGTGTGGGTGTCTCTATTGTGGTGGATTCCGAGCTGTGGGTTGTGATACCTGAAGCGGAATTCCGCCGCCACAACGGTATGTTGGCGGTCTTCAGCACGGTGGAAAGTGGGATTTACCGCCAGGGGTTGTAATGAGGGCCTATATCTTTACATTCTATGCCACTCCATGCAACTCCACTGTACCTGCACCACTTTACTCTACACCACTTCACTCTACTCTGAAGTAATCTACTCTATACCACTGCACTCTATGCCACTGTACTCCACTCTACGCCACTTCACTTTATGTCACTGTACTCCGTGCCACTCTACCCTTAACCAATGCACTCTACACAACTACATCGTCACTGCATTCTGTGCCACTGCACTCTACTCTGTATCACTGTACTCCATGCCACTGCTTTTTACACCACTCTACTCCACTCTACACCACTGCACTCTGACACTATACTCTGCAACATTACTCTGACTGCCACTGAACTCTAAGGCACTTTACTCTCAATTACTTTACTCTGTGCCACTGTGCTCTATTGCACTATACTGAACTCTTCAGCACTCTATGCTTCTCAATAATACTCTGTACTCTATGCCACTAGACAGTCCTCTGCACCACTGACCTCTGCATCACTCAACACTACTCTACTCTTTGCCACTGACTTTTTGCAACTGCACTCAATGCCACACTACTCTGCACCAGCACCACCCTGCACAAATCCACTCTGCACCACTGCACTCTTCACCACTCTGCTCTGCACCTCTCTGCTCTGCACCACTGCAGTCTACTTTGCACCACTCTAATATACACCACTCCATGCTATGAAGCTGCATTGTACAGCACTGAATTTAATGCCACTGCACTTAGGCCCTGATTTATACTTTTTTTGTGCTGCATTAGCGTCATGTTTTGACGCAAAAATGGCACAAACTTACAAAATATAATTGAATTTTGTTAGTTTACGCCACTTTTGTGTCAAAAAATGATGCAAATGTGGTGCTAAAAAAGTATAAATCAGGCCCTTAGTGTCACTGCACTATATGTAACTATACTCAGCAACAGTCTATGCCAAAGCACTCTACTCCCGTCCACTCTACTCTATGCCACTCTAGTGATGCTACTCTACTAAACTCCACTCTATGGCACTCCAACATACAACACTCTCTGCCACTCCACTCTACAACACTGTTAGACTTTTAATCCTTGGCGTGGTCTCCCTCAACTTTTTGCCTCTGTTTCCCATGTTGTTGATGTGTGCTGGGCTCTGTTTTTGTTACTCTGGGCACTTTACCACTGCTTACCAATGCTAAAGTGCAAGTGCTCCTATTCAAAATGCGCATGTAATTGGTTCATCCATGACTGCATATTTTATTTACTAGTAAGTCCCTAGTAAAGTGCACCAGAGGTGCCCAGGGCCTGTAAACCAAATGCTACTAGTGGGCCTGCAGCACTGGGGTTGTGCCACCCACCTAAGTAGCTCTGCAATCATGTCTCAGACCTGCCACTTCAGTGTCTGTGTGTGCATTTTTAACTGTAAATTTGACTTGGCAAGTGTACCACTTGCCAGGCCTAACCCTTCCCTTTTCTTACATGTAAGACACCCCTAAGGTAGGCCTTAGGTAGCCCCAAGGGCAGGGTGCAGTGTATGGTTAAGGTAGGATATATAGGGGGACATTATGACCCTGGCGGAAGGCGGAGAAGCAGCAGTAAGACCGCCAACAGGCTGGCGGACTTTTTTTTTATTATGACCATGGCGGTTACCGCCATGGTCATCCGCTGCTTCTCCGTTCCGCCCGCCGGGCTGGAGACCTGGGACTCCAGCCCGGCGGCCGTCACTATACCGCCGGTGGTATTTGGACCCAGCTTACCGCCGTGGATTTCCTGCGGTTGGAACCACCATGAAATCCATGGCGGTAAGCACTATCAGTGCCAGGGAATTCCTTCCCTGCCACTGATAGGGGGCTCCCCCAGCCCCCACCCTGACTCCCTCCCCTACCCCCCCACCACTCCTGCCACCCCCCAAAGGTGGCAGGGCCCCCCTCCCGACCCCCAACATCACAGAACTCACACACACACGACACGCACGCAGGCACCACCAACACACATACACGCACACACACCGACATACATGCCAACATCCACACACACAGTCAGACACGCAGACCCACATTCAAACATACAAGCACACATCCATACAGACATATCTACAGACATACACGCACTCATTCCCAAACTCACAACAACCCCGCAAGCATACACGCACTCACACACCCCCACTACATACACACACGCACACCCCCATACACGTACACAACACACAACACCCCCCCACCCCCTCCCCTAACGGACGATCGACTTACCTGGTCCGTCGATCCTCCGGGAGGGGACGGGAGCCATGGGGGCAGTTCCGCCGACACCACACCGTCAACAGAACACCGCCACGGCGAATCACAGGACGTGATTCGCAGGTCGGTGTTCTGTTTGCATGGCGGTGGAGGTGGAGCCACCTCCACTTCCCCGCCTCCCGCCAGTATGGCTGTTGGCGGCTCTCCATCCGTAAAAGGACAGAGAGCTGCCAACGGTCATAATAGGCCGAGCGGCAAACCGCCACCACTGGCGGTCTTCCGCACGGCGGTCCCTCTGCGGTCTTGGAAAAAGACCGCAGAGGTCAAAATGACCCCCATAGTAATGTGTTTTATATGTCCTGACAGTGAAATATTGCTAAATTTGTTTTTCACTGTTGAAAGGCATGTCCCTCTCACAGGTTAATATGGGGGCTACCTTTAAATATGATTAAAGTGTAGATTCCCTTTGGGAGCGGATTGACAGATGGAGTTTGGGGTCTCTTAACTCACAATTTAAAAATACATCTTTTAGTAAAGTTTATTTTAATATTGTGTGTTTGAAAATGCCACTTTTAGAAAGTGAGCATTTTCTTGCTTAAACCATTTCTGTGACTCTGCCTGTTTGTGGATTCCCTGTCTGGGTAAGTTTGACAGTTGGGCTGGTTGCACCTCTCACTAGACAATGACACAAAGGGAGCGGGGGTGTATGCTGCATTTCCTGATGAGCCATCTGCGCTAGGTGGCAGGGGAGGAGTGGTCACTCACACCTGAACGGGCTGTGCCTGCCCTCATACAATGCAGTCTCCAACCCCTTGGTGTGTGTCTGGGTCCTGTCCTGGGAAAGGCAAGATTTCACAATCAAGAGAGACTTTCCTTTGAAGTAGGCCTACTTCAAAGGGAAAAATGGGTATAAGAAGGGAACCCAAAACCACAGACTTTAGAACACTTCTGGAAACCAAGAGGAACCTCTGCCTGGAGAAGAGCTGAACAGCTGAGGAAGAAGAGCTGCCCTGCCTGCGACTGTGCTTTGTGGAGCCCTCCTGCAGTTGCTGCTTCTGCCTGTAAGAGGACAAAGACTGGACTTGGTGTTGCTTTCCTTCTTGTGAAGAACTCTCCAAGGACTTGATTTAGAGCTTGCCTCCTGTTGTTTGAAGACTCAGGGACAGCAAAGACTTCTCTCTGCCAGCACCTGGAGTCTCTGGGGAGACTCCTACTCTGCCAAGTGGTGCCCATCCAGTTCCTGGGACCCTGAAAGGAGAAGCTGGCAGCCTGAGAGTGAGCAATCCACGCACAGACCACCGCGCGGGAAAAAGATCGACGTGACTCTGATCTGCGGCTGAAAAATCAATGCGCCGCCGGCTTTGCGGCTGAAAATACACGCTCACCTGCAACGCAACCAAAGATCGACACCTGGGGCTGGAGAAACTATGCACATCATCGCTGATGGAGGCTGGTGAGATCGCAACCCGCGCTGCGTGGTTTTCGGATCATTGTGCGGCTGGATTTCTGACGCAAACACCACTGGGCGTGTAAAAATGATTCAAGGCCTACCCGGACCCGACAGTGCTGACTGGATCGACGCATTGCTCTCCTGCGGAGAGAAGAAAAGACGCACGCCGACCCGACGAAAGGAGAAATGACGCAAGGTCTCGCTCGTGAGTGAAATCAGCACATCGCAAGCCCTTTTTGATGCACACTTGCCCGAGCGGGGTTATTTTTGACGCACCCAAGGTACATTTTCACACTAACAGCGTTAGCGTTGTGTTTAAAATTACATGAAGACTCTTTTTGCATTTTTAGTGATAACTTGACTTGTATATTGTGGATGTTTGTTATTTTGGTCTTGTTTTGTTTAGATAAATATTTTCTATTTTTCTAAACCTGTGTTGTGTCATTTTGCAGTGTTTTCATTAAGGTACTGTGTGTATTGGTACAAATACTTCACACCTAGGGGGTAACCTGACTGCCAACCAAAGACCCCATTTCTAACAAACACTGTACTCCACTCTTCGCCATTCCATTCTACGACACTCTACACCACACTCTTCTATGCCACTTACTTTTAGCCATGCTAAACAGCAGCCACACAGGTGAACAACATAGGTAAAACACATTGGCTATGACAATAGCTGTTGCATATGCGAGGCCAATTGGCTTTTCCAATGCTTGTTCTGCTGATAAAATCAAATTTGAGGTAGAGGAAGGAATGTTTTCAATGCATAATTAATCAATGCCCTTGCCAAGGAAGAATAATTTCCACTAAATGATATAATACATCTGTATCTGTGGAAATTCAATCATAGCCTTTCAATCACCCATCAGTAATAATACAGTGTATCTGCACTCTTTTTCCATCCTTGACAATTTTCCTAGGCATACATATGCAGCACTGCAGTTCAGTACTTTGAAACAAATATATTAAACACTGACGTTTGCAAGACTACTCCTTCTGTACCAAACATTTAGCATTTAGTTCTGAGCATTCTCTTTACAAAATTTTTAGGAAAGGCATCTTTTTGTCACGTCTCTCTGGTTTAGTTTGCTGTACATATCTGGTACGTTAGCCACTGAATGGCTGAATCCTGCTTTCCAGGCCTTAGCTACATGTGATCTGCCCTGAAAAGGACAATTGAATTTGTTAAAATGTTCATAAATCACATTTAATATTTATTTAAGTGTAATTATGTACTGTAACTGTCTACTGTGTCACCCCGTTGCCCAAAGTTCAATACAGATAATGAACATAATACTTTTCCCACATCTATCTAAAATTGTGTAATGAGATTATGAACCCATATTTGCTACACAAAATACAAGAGCTTGTTTTCCAAAGTGTGACATGAATAACACAAACTCTTACATTGCGAACATATCTGGGTAATACACTATACACTTCCAATTTACAGCATGCATATGTGTAATCCAGTATGGCCAAGCGAACTGAATCATTATATTTTGATTACCTATGCTCTTCATCCATAATTGAATGATTAAATATAGCCTACCTGAGCTTTAGCCACAGAGTTTAGTAGATAGTTTAGTAGATTGCTGTCCACATTCCTTGATTAGCCTGGTGCTGATCACACATAATATTCACTTTTCCCACCTATTTTTCAATGGGACTAAGGAGGTCAGCTTCCTGGCTTCAATGGCATTTCCCACAAAGGATTCGGGGAGAGACGAAAATAACTTCAACACACCCAGGACACATCTAACTGTCACAAGTCACATCTAAATGTGAATAAAAAGCACAAGCTTCTTTATAGGGGAATTACTCCCTCAAAAGATTGGGAAGGAGCAAAAGCTCGAGTTGGGGGGAGGGGGTGCTTTGATCCTTTAAATGTATGTCTGCATAATGAGGAGTGTAGGCAGAGGAGAGATTTTATAATTTAATGTTACTTTTCGATGATGGAAGAAAATTATAGATGACAATACTAGAAAGTATATCCCTGAAAAAGGACTGAGTACCTTTTCCTAAAATCTTGGCCATCACCCTGGGCCATGATCCACCCTTTTCAAATTTCACTGTTGATCAATTATATGCAGCAAGTTAAGTGGATAATAGGAAGAAAATAATACTCCCCTGCTTGCCACTGGAACATTAATATTTACCAATATGAAAGTATGAGAGTCTTCAGGTCTCCTGTAACTATCGGCTGGACAACTCCCTCTGAGGGCTTGGGATGACTAACATTTTGCTGACTCCGAATGACATAGTGGTCCTAGTCCGACCAGAGTCTCCCTCTTACTCTGTGAAACTTGTTTCCTGAAGCTAGAGAGTCCAGAATGACCTGGTAACAGATGATGCTGTATTTGCTCAGAGGACAAAAGGTAGACAATAGCAACAGCAATTTCTGCCTGACTTTAGTTGTGAAACATCTCCACCGTGTTTTTAGAGTGATGGATGTCCTAACGGCAAAGGAGATTGATGTAACAGTAGGCTAGTGCAAAGACACAGTTGTAATTTGATATTTTGCTTGGCACCTAAATTGGAGCTGTGGGGCACCTTCTTGTACGACATTTGAGAGGTTTGGAGCAATACAGAAAGTTGTGGAATATTTTGACTGATTTATGAAAATTCCATCTCTCATACAGGAAAACATACCAGTCCCAAGCATCTGAGAAAACATTACATCCATGACTAAATTTTTGGTGTTGGCCTTTGTTTAGCTACAGAATCGGGCTTTACCCTACTGAAGGTTGTTGACTTTTGGAATTTTTCCTGGACGGAGTGGAAACATTTTGACAGGGATGAATCATCAATATTTATCAAACCACACTCCTATATAGGTGAGCTATAAAGGATGCCTTACCCACTCTATCACCCCAGAGGAATAACACTGTGTTTGATTTTCCCATTAGTACTTTTGGAAGAGGTTTCGCTTTTGAAATAACTCCTCTGCCTCACAACTGACGTTCCTCATATTTTCTTCATTTTATTGCTGGAGCATTTTCACCATTTGTAGGAATCAATTCTCATTGAGACTGACAGACCTTTGGACCCTGCAACAGAGTGTGGTAGAACCATTCAACTTAATTTTAATACAGCCTAATTAAGTTAAGCAGTATGACCCATTTGGCCAAACAAGTAAAACTCCAGCCAGGAATAAAGTTAAGGGACTTATTAAAAACCTACGCTCAAAGCCATTTAAATAACACTTAGGGCAAAGTTAGAAAGATACAGTATTACCAAGGGTTGCCCAAGGTGACAGAATAGATTCAGGTGCATTAGCTTTAAAAACAGCTAGGCATTCAATGAGGAAAACAAAAACATCAACAGAATCAATTGAGATATAGAAAGTAAGTGTTTCTCAGGCTTAGCAAGCATCAGTCAGTTTCAAATCATCAAAGTTATGCATTCCAGCTGAGCAAAGGGAAAACCCTAACATGGCCGTTAAGGATTAACATGTGATGGGTGAAACACGTGGGTAAAAGATAAAAAGGATAAAAAGGGCAAAACGAATTTGGAAAAAGGAAATCATGGGCAAAAGACACCAACTAAAGTAGGCAAAAGATAGGTAAAAAATGGAAAGCGTTAGCATGTCAGAAACTGGATCATAAGTCTTCTGTGGAAGATTACGGAGACAATCTCAAAGTGTTAGTGGGACATCTCAAAGGGGCAAGCAGAAAGGAAATTACCTCTTCAAGGGGATTAACATTTATGTTCTGTGCAAGTCTCTCACCTGAATTCCAGGTGATCCATTGAGGCGATGACAATTCCCCAATCCCTGGTGAGGACTGATGTGACAGTGATGAAGAGTACACTGCCTTCTCACTAATCCTCAAGGGGAATGGGGGGCTGGAAAGAGAAAAAGATAAAATACCAGTTTCTGCTTTGTGGACTGCAGAATCGGACTGCATGTCGTTTTGAGTGTCATGATTTCTGAGTTGTCAAAATGGTGGGTTCTTGGTTTTTAGGAGTATGAGCTACAAACAAATTACTTCATTAACACAGAACTTGCATAAACTATTGCAAAATTATATTTTGTATAATTTCAGTTATTGTTGACACAGTGCGTTCTTTACATACGTTTCTATACAGCTGAACAAGTCTCTTCCCCTTTTTACAGTACTTTCACAGAGTCTCTGAAGCAATGTCCAAATTCAAAACCAATCAATTGGACAAATGGGCTTCTTTGTGTTCTAGCATAATCTCTTGCCATTAATAGTTTAGATAAACTTGCTCTATTGCCGATCTCCTAGTTTTGAAGGTAGTGCTTGTTAAAGAAAATATGCCTTTCCTTAATGTCTATGTAGCGGTATGTTGGATTCTCACCCAAATGATAAATTACCCTAGTTCTTGTTGTTATAAATTATTTAAAATACAGAACTCTGTTTCTTAAACTTTTGTTAATTTCTGTTTGTTTACTTGACTTTAGTGCAGAGCACATTAAGCAATTAATCTTTTTTTTACCTTGAAGTGAAGTTACTTGCTTGAAAACTTCATAAGAGCCCAAACTGAGTTTTTTCACCATTCTTATTGTCTCTCTTTTACAGGAAATATGGGATTGTCAGCAAAAGATCGAAGAGGAGAGCTGGAACTCCACAGGAAGCTGACCGGAGGGCGAGGACTGCCGGAACTCGACTGGAGACTGCCCGGGGGATGAGAAACAATGGAACTCGCCTAGAAGCTGGTCAGAGAACGAGGAACACTGGAACTTGACTGGAGACAGGCTGGAGGACAAGGAATTTGACTTCCACTGGAGCTCGAGTCAGCGCAGGCTGGAGGACAAGGAACTTGAATTGTCAGGAGATAGGTAAGCAGAGCAAAAGGTTCGAAGCCAAGGAAGCCTTCAGATTCACAAGCATCCTTACATGATCAAATGAACACATGTGCTGTAATCGTGTCACATATTCAATACAGATCACTTTGTGAAGAACACATGTTTTGGCAGTTAGAGTTGGTAAGATTTTAGTAGGTGGGATACAATGTGCATAATCAACAAACATTGGTTAAAATAAATGAGACACATCAACAAGCATTGTTTATTGCAAACTTGATATTCAAGGATGTATGGAATAATCCCAAATGAGTCTGAATGTAGCAAGCAACAGCACTTTACTCTAATCGAGTTCTTGGATGCGTTAGTGTACCCACAACAATTCAAGGATTCTTTATCAACAAGAGATCTAATCAAAGGTCATCTGGAACCCTGACCAAAGCCCAAGTGGTCAACAGTGTATTAAAGTTCAGAAAGCAATTTGATTCACTCTGAAATACAGACCTTGTTACATTGACGAGGTATCATCCAATAGTAATCGGTCACATGACTCTAGGTTGAACCATCGACCTACATTCCCAGGTCTGTCATGACAATCACATCCATGCATGTAGCTCCATAAAGGATTGAAACATTTGTATAATTTATCAGTCTATCTATTTAGGATGTTCCGATCTCAAGAACACAGTTACACTTTCTTTCTATGTCTAAACAATAGGGCATATTACTAAAACTAGTCTTCTCATGGGAATTAAATATGAGAGAAAACCTTTGATGTGTATTAATAAACACACTTTCAATATGTAACTGATGAATACCACATTAATAATACTTCTATAACATGTGTGTTACATTCATTTTAAACAGCAAGACTCTACTGAAGAATTTCAATTGCTATAACATTGAACTGCATTTCTCTATTTTTGCACACATATGTAAATCATTAATCACTAGACATTCAATATCATTTCAATACATTCTGTCAGACTAAGGTCTATATTATAACATATCATCAATTAAATCATGCAAACATACAATTTAGAAGCAATACTACCAGGGTTTCTAGCACATGTTTAAACAAATGCACTGTTAAAATGATTTTCACAAGCTCCTTTCTACATTCAAACTATTAGTATTTTGGTTTACATAATGCACATATTGTCACATACTAATGAGCTATGTGACATGAGGGACAGCATTAAAATGTTGATTACATCACATTTATACATTTTCACCTACAATAGTTTAGCTTTTTATTTCTGTACTGATTTATCATTTTGCTTTTATTGCACGTGAACCATATGTATGATTGAAACAAGTAGAATTCACAGAAATCAGTGCACCTACTAGAAATTATCTTGTTATTGATGTATGGAAGCTCTTTCACAATTCCGGTAGAGACTGTAACATCTCTCTGTCTTGATTAACAATATGATTTTCTGCAGATGTCATCAGATGTGTTTATTAATTGGAGAAAACCAAGTATACAGTTACTAAAGTGTATTCATGTGTCAAATGGAAGACAATGATCACAAATAATGTGCCTCAACATGATGAAAGCTAGCTAAATATTTACTAATACTCACATTCCTGCTTTCAAACACATGAAGCGCTGCTTGACATTCCATGAAAAGATTAAAAGAGTACAAGAACCACATATTCAGTGTGAATTACATTATTGTGTTATGCATGTTTTTTCCTCTCTTCCCATGAGCATATGCTTAGTTTTTTTTGCAAATAGTTACATGTTATAAATTTTTGTAATATGAGGAAAGGTGCAGTATACCAGGCTTTGCTTTCAAATTGAGGATGTTTCCTTATGCAAGCTGGCATTCATGAAACTCACCTGGCTATAAAACCACATGCCTGCCTCAATGTGCTACGTTTAAATTACACTTTGCTTCTGTCAGCCTCAATGGATTACCAGTGAATTCATGAAAACAATTGCATTGTTAGTGTGAGAAATTGGGTTCTTGGTTGAGCTGGGAGTTGAACTATGCTCAATCAACAGCCACAATCCCTGCCAGGTGAATAACAAAAGTCACTAGTTTTAGCTGTGAGGATTAACTTGGAGGCAATGTGCAAAGTATTTATACGGCACACAAACAGTAATTAAGTGAAACAAAACAAAAGAACAATCTCCCACAAATGAGAACAATTTAGTGCGTTTTTTTGAATTATTTGACAGCAAAATGAAAAAGTTGAAAAATATGACTGACCGCAATGGGGTGCAGGTTGGAAACAAAGGGCTGAATTTCAGAAAAGTGACTCTGCATCCAATGCAGCGCAACTTTTCTTGTGCCCCTTAGTGCCACCCTACCGCCACCATGTGTTGAGCTTCTTTGTAAATATATATATTTTTTCCAATATCTTTTTATTCAATTCAAACAATACAGGGTACTAAGCCAGTATCAATTACGCCAGTATATATAAAAAATTATATGTTACAATTTCTCAACCATAGCAGTAAAGAATCCTTCACATGTGCCTAGACTTATGGCATCATAATCATCTGCTTGTCACAGAAGAAAGGATAGGCCGGTCCCATCCTATGCCAGTGTCTCCAGTCATTAACATTACATTACAATATATTCAAATTACATTTATCATAACGTGGCCTCTAAATGGGAATAAGGGAGGATACAACATGAATTACATTTCAACGAAAAACCTGCTTGGTACATAAGAAGTGGAGCATCAGGCACCCTTAGCCATGGTCACTGTAACCCTTCAGTCTCTTGTTTTTATACTCATTTACCAGGGTCAGGGGTGGGAAAACGGGAGGTACGTAGTCCAGGATCCATACCTATTGTGTATAATCTAAAGCACATCTGATATTTATTTCCACGTTGAGCTAACACCAGAATCTTGCAGTGAACTCGGAGAGCTCTGTGAGGTCGACTAGAGTATTAGCAATAGTCAGAGGGCTAGGGCTAAAATTAGAGAGAACATCCATGTGGTACAGATTACGTGGATGGTCCATGCAGCAGGAATCTGTACAGTCGGTATATCCATTACTGGTAGGGGCCCTATACGGACGTCCCTTCTCCAGTCTCTTGTGAGCTTGTGAGCTCAATTTATCTTCCAATATCCCTAAATAGGTATCCCAAAGTGTTACCCCTCCGTCTCCACTGCACGTACGCCTATCCTGGTCTAATCCAGTGGCCTCTTCCTTAGCCCAGCGTATCACAGCTCGAAGCCAGACCTGTACGTCAGGGGGATGCGGTTCCTTCCATGACATAGCAATCAGCCGTTTAAATAGTGCAAAGGCGAGATCAATAAATTTCAAATAGTATTTGGTCTGTTTATTCCTTTTAGTCACCCCTTACAGATAAAGGAGTGGGTCTAATGTGAGAGGTACATCTATAATGTCAGATACGCATTGTGTGACGTGCATCCAGGTGCTGCGTAACTCCGGACATTCCCATGTCATATGTATGAAGGTGGTGTCTTCGTGACCGCAATATGGCTATACCGGCGAGTTTCCTGGAAATATGTGGTGGAGTCGATGAGGGGACAAATATGTCTGGTGGGTATAATTGAATTGCGTATATTTCAGACTAGCATTACGTGAGATATAGGGCACCCGTTCTAATGCCATTTTCCCTTGTTGGTCCGTCAAAGCAATACCCAATCCCCTATCCCACCTTGCTTTGCTACGAGAATGTGGTGCAGTCGGAGTCTCCCTTAACAGGGCTTATAAGTTAGATACTGCTTTCTTTTCCCGACCTCGTGATAATATATAGTGGAGTCCGAGGTGTTTTGCCGGTTCTAGGGGGCCTACTTGCCATATTTGTTTAATGACCGCACACAGAGCTACGTGGGCAAGAAACTGTCCGGGGTCTAAATGAAATACTGCGCTGGAATCTGTAAAGAAACTGTTGGAAGTTGGCTCTGTATGTACTATTTCAAAGTAAGAAATAGCATGCACAGAGTCCAAGGGTTCCCCTTAGAGGTAAGATAGTGGCAAAAGGAGATCATTCTAATGCTCTATTTTGTGGTAGTGTGGTCGAGCAGTAGGCTTATCAGAGGGTAGTGTTAAGCATTTGTTGTACACACACAGGCAATAAATGAGGAACACACACTCAAAGACAATTCCAGGCCAATAGGTTTTTGTATAGAAAAATATATTTTCTTAGTTTATTTTAAGAACCACAGGTTCAAGATTTACAATCAATACTTTAAATGTAAGGTACTTCACTCAGGTATCATAGGAACTTTGAATCAGCAAAACAGCATGTACAGTTTTGGCAAAAATGGCAATAAGCTATTTTAAAACTAGACACTGCAATTTTCAACAGTTCCCGGGGGAGGTAAGTGTTTGTTAGTTTTGCAGGTAAGTAAACTACCTACAGGGTTCAAAGTTGGGTCCAAGGTAGCCCACCGTTGGGGGTTCAGGGCAACCCCAAAGTTACCACACCAGCAGCTCAGGGGCGGTCAGGTGAAGAGGTCAAAGTGGTGCCCAAAACGCATAGGCTTCAATGGAGAAGGGGGTGCCCCGGTTCCAGTCTGCCAGCAGGTATGTACCCGCGTCTTCGGAGGGCAGACCAGGGGGGTTTTGTAGGGCACCGGGGGGGACACAAGTCAGCACAAAAAGTACACCCTCAGCGGCAAGGGGGCGGCCGGGTGCAGAGTGCAAACAGGCGTTGGGTTTGCAATCGGTTTCAATGGGAGACCAAGGGGTCTCTTCGCTCGGGGTAGCCACCACCTGGGCAAGGGAGAGGGCCACCTGGGGGTCACTTCTGCACTGGAGGTCGGATCCTTCAGGTCCTGGGGGCTGCGGGTGCAGTGTCTTTACCAGGCGTCGGGTTCTTAGAAGCAGGCAGTCGCGGTCAGGGGAAGCCTCTGAATTCCCTCTGCAGGTGTCGCTGGGGGGACTCAGGGGGGGTCAACTCTGGCTACTCACAGGGTCGTAGTCGCCGGAGAGTCCTCCCTGTAGTGTTGTTTCTCCGCAGGTTGAGCCGGGGGCGTCGGGTGCAGAGTGCAAAGTCTCACGCTTCCGGCGGGAAACGTGGAGTCATTTTAAAGTTGTTTCTTTGTTGCAAAGTTGTTTCTTCTTTGGAGCAGAGCCGCTGTCCTCAGGAGTTCTTGGTCCTTTTAGATGCAGGGTAGTCCTCTGAGGCTTCAGAGGTCACTGGACCCTGGGGAACGCGTCGCTGTTGCAGTTTTTCTTGAAGTGGGGAGACAGGCCGGTAGGGCTGGGGCCAAAGCAGTTGGTGTCTCCATCTTTTCTGCAGGGCTTTCAGGTCAGCAGTCCTTCTTTGTCTTCAGGTTGCAGGAATCTATCTTGCTAGGTTCTGGGAGCCCCTAAATACTCAATTTAGGGGTGTGTTTATGTCTGGGGGTTAGTAGCAAATAGCTACTAGCCCTTAGGGTGGCTACACCCTCTTTGTGCCTCCTCCCTGAGGGGAGGGGTGCACATCCCTAATTCTACTGGGGGAATCCTCCATCTCCAAGATGGAGGATTCCTAAAAGTCAGAGTCACCTCAGCTCAGGACAACTTAGGCGCTGTCCTGTCTGGCCAGTGACTCCTCCTTGTTTTTCTCATTATCTCGTCCGGCCTTGCCGCCAAAAGTGGGGCCGTGGCCGGAGGGGGTGGGCATCTCCACTAGCTGGAGTGCCCTGGGGCGCTGTAACAAAGGGGGTGAGCCTTTGAGGCTTACCGCCAGGTGTTACAGTTCCTGCAGGGGGAGGTGAGAAGCACCTCCACCCAGTACAGGCTTTGTTACTAGCCACAGAGTGACAAAGGCACTCTCCCCATGTGGCCAGCAACATGTCTGGTGTGTGGCAGGCTGGTAAAACTAGTCAGCCCACACTGAAAGTCGGGTATGTTTTCAGGGGGCATCTCTAAGATGCCCTCTGGGGTGTAGTTCACAATACAATGTACACTGGTATCAGTGTGCATTTAATGTGCTGAGAAGTTTGATACCAAACTTCCCAGTTTTCAGTGTAGCCATTATGGTGCTGTGGAGTTTGTGTATGACAGACTCCCAGACCATATACTCTCATGGCTACCCTGCACTTACAATGTCTAAGGTTTTGCTTAGACACTGTAGGGGCATAGTGCTCATGCATCTATGCCGTCACCTATGGTATAGTGCACCCTGCCTTAGGGCTGTAAGGCCTGCTAGAGGGGTGACTTATCTATGCCATAGGCAGTGTGAGGTTAGCATGGTACCCTGAGGGGAGTGCCATGTCAACTTAGTCATTTTCTCCCCACCAGCACACACAAGCTGGCAAGCAGTGTGTCTGTGCTGAGTGAGGGGTCCCCAGGGTGGCATAAGACATGCTGCAGCCCTTAGAGACCTTCCCTGGCATCAGGGCCCTTGAGGCTTACCGCCAGGTGTTACAGTTCCTGCAGGAGGAGGTGAGAAGCACCTCCACCCAGTACAGGCTTTGTTACTAGCCACAGAGTGACAAAGGCACTCTCCCCATGTGGCCAGCAACATGTCTGGTGTGTGGCAGGCTGGTAAAACTAGTCAGCCCACACTGAAAGTCGGGTATGTTTTCAGGGGGCATCTCTAAGATGCCCTCTGGGGTGTATTTCACAATACAATGTACACTGGTATCAGTGTGCATTTAATGTGCTGAGAAGTTTGATACCAAACTTCCCAGTTTTCAGTGTAGCCATTATGGTGCTGTGGAGTTTGTGTATGACAGACTCCCAGACCATATACTCTCATGGCTACCCTGCACTTACAATGTCTAAGGTTTTGCTTAGACACTGTAGGGGCATAGTGCTCATGCATCTATGCCGTCACCTATGGTATAGTGCACCCTGCCTTAGGGCTGTAAGGCCTGCTAGAGGGGTGACTTATCTATGCCATAGGCAGTGTGAGGTTAGCATGGTACCCTGAGGGGAGTGCCATGTCAACTTAGTCATTTTCTCCCCACCAGCACACACAAGCTGGCAAGCAGTGTGTCTGTGCTGAGTGAGGGGTCCCCAGGGTGGCATAAGACATGCTGCAGCCCTTAGAGACCTTCCCTGGCATCAGGGCCCTTGGTACCAGGGGTACCAGTTACAAGGGACTTACCTGGATGCCAGGGTGTGCCAATTGTGGGAACAAAGGTACAGGTTAGGGAAAGAACACTGGTGCTGGGGCCTGGTTAGCAGGCCTCAGCCCACTTTCAAATCATAACTTGGCATCAGCAAAGGCAAAAAGTCAGGGGTAACCATGCCAAGGAGGCATTTCCTAACAGGAACGCAATCGACCTTCGTCATAGAGATCGCCGATGTGCAACACCCCACCTTCCTGACATGTTCTGAAATCATATATCTGTGTGAAATCGTGTACTTGGGGTATTTTCCATAATGGGAGGTTAGGAGAGTAAGGGAGTGGTTGTCGTCACCGCTGAAAATAGCGAGTCCAAATTGTCCTCGCCGTACGCATCAGCAATCCTGTGTCTGCTCTACCTTCATCCCGTCAGAGTAACCATCGCAGCACCCCTGCTTCCCCCACCATATGTCGTAACATGGCCCCCTCTATGGCTTGACTGCCAGCCAATCAAGCCATCACCCACTGCAGCTGTGCCGCTGCATAATAGCGCTCCATATCTGGGATCGCCATACCCCCTTCAAGCAATGGGTACTGTAACACATCGAAGGATACTCTTTTGCATCCTGAATCCCATATAAGTGTCTACTATAAGCTACGTTTAGTGTTAAAGAAGACCCTTCCGGGTGAAATCGGCAATGCCAAGAACAAATAAAGTAATCTAGGGAGTACCAACATTTTCGCAATAGCTGCTCTACCCATGGGGGATAGGGGCAATCACGTCCAGAAGGGTAAAGAACCACGGATAGAAGACAGTGCTTTGTTATAATTACCCTCTATCAAGTCTGTTTCCGCCAAACATCAATCCCCATATAGCAAAAGCTCCCAGTAGCCCGTACTAGCCTCCCTCATCCGAGCAATTGGTTCAATGTATCACTGGTTTTGCACAGGGGGAACACACAGGATTTACCCCAATTTACCTTGAGCCCTGACAGTTCACCAAAGTGGTCCAGTATCATGAATAAACTAGTTAAGGCACTGTCCGTCTCCCTTAAATAAATTAATACGTCATCAGCATATAGAGATGTAATATGCCATTGTCCATCTACCCAGAGGCCCCACTTACTGTCTTCTATCCGCAGGCGCACTGCATGGGGCTCCATGGCTAGAGCAAAGACTACCGAAGACAGCGAATAACCCTGCCTTGTCCCTCTTTGAATGGAAAAGGAATTTTGACAAACAATGGCCTGTACGAACTCTAAACTGGGGTGCAGTGTAAAGCAGTTGTATCCATTTTAGGAATTGGGGCCCTAGACCAAAGCGTTTTAGTGTCCACATCAAGTAAGGCCAGCCTATTGTATCAAACGCTTTTTCCAAAGTCTAAAGATACCGCCACTACGCCACTAATAGCCGTTACCCTTGGAGACCGCATCAATGATGTGGCACTGTCTTCTGGTGTTATAATAAGTGGCTCTGTTTGTCACTTCCAGAGGGTCCTTACCAGGCTTGGGGAGTACCACGATAAGGGCTTCATTTAGCGAGGTGGGAAGTTCCCTTCGCCGATATGATGCCTCATACTGGGCCAATCACCGAGGTGCCAGAAGGGCCCCATATGTAGCATAAAACACAATAGGCAACCCGTCCAAGCCTGAGGTCTTCCCTCTAGTCATTTGCTGAATTGCCAGTTTCACTTCGTCTAATTGTACGGGTTGCTCCAAATCATGCTTCTGATGCTGTGTGAGGGTAGGAAGGGGAAGATCATGTAGCATTGGGTGACTGTTGAATGTATTGGGGGGGTCTGTTGTGCCGTATATAACGTTTTTTAGTATTGAACAAAGACCTCATTAATTGCCTCCTGCGTATTGACCCCCTCACCTTTGTCATTCCTGATCACACCCATCACTGTTTGCGGTACCTCGGAACGTAGCAGCCAGGCCAACATACGCCCTGTTTTGTCTCCCTCCCTGTGCTGTTGAGTCAGATATGCTTTATAATCTAGTTTCCCAAGTCTACTTAACTCCTCTCGATACTGACGCGCTGAGTTGAAAGCGATTGTCACGCTAAGGAATCAACTACAGCTGCCTTCTCTAATCTACGTATTTCCTGTTCAAGAGTCCATATACTACGTGTAAGGGTAAATTTCACTCCCCACGAGGTGGACATACAGTGTTCCCGTACAACCACCTTCATCGCATCCCATTCCACTCTAGTGTCTCCCACCAACCCTTCATTGTGTTGAAAGTATTCTGCAATAGCTGTGCTTAACTGAACTCTATAAGGCATATCCTGCAGGTCTTCTACTCACATCCTCCACTGTGGAATCTTTGGCTTGGTCGCCCCGACTCGAAAACCACCTCAAGTGGGTTATGATCAGATAAGGTCCTACCTAAATACTCGGAACAGCGAATAGAAGGCCACATAAGCAAATCATAAAAAATGTAGTCTAGCCGTGTGTTTATGTGGTAGCCCGGAGCATAATAAGAATATTCCCTGTCATCGGGATGATGCAATCGCCATACATCATGCAGGTGCATAAACTGTGACCATTGTTGAAAATGTTTGGTAGCCTGTAGACCAGGAGTATTTGGCTGGGGAGGAATCGACTGGTCTAAAGTAGTATTTTGGATACAATTAAAGTCTCCTCCCCATAAGTTAGGGGCGCCCGGGTCTTGTAACAAAGTTGGGGATAACTCATTTTAAAAGGATCCCTGCGTGGTATTGGGTCCGTATATGGAGGTTAAGAGAATGGGACAACCGTCTAGGTGACCTTCTAATAAAACATACCGTCCTTCATGATCAATATGTATCGTAGCTTTAATAAATGGCACCTTTGGTGCTATCCAAATTAAAGTGCCCCTAGCATATGCTGAGTAACCCGTGCTATAGATCTGACCCCTCCAGCGACAGTTAAGCTTAAGTAATTCCCCCTGTGTCAAGTGTGTCTCTTGTAGACAGGTGAAATGTATCCGACATCTCCTAAGATAAGAGTATATTCTGTATCGCTTAATGGGATTACCTATACCTCGGATGTTCCAAGTTAACATAGTATATTCGGCAGCCAATATAGCCTAAATTTGAAGTTCCATGAGCCTTGCACCTCCCTTCCCCTAGTCCCCAATGTCTTGGGCCCAACTATACCCTTCCCAATCACCAAGCACTTACAAACATTAAAAACAAGTAGAACAAGTCCCAGAGCCCAGGCCTGATCTATAACGAGTATCATGCCAAAATCCTATAAACGTACTAGCAATGAGTATAATACTATTATATACATATATCCATTCGGTGAAAGCTCCATGTTCAAAGTTCCCTGCTTTTGAGGGGGGGCGATAGGAGCCATGTGTCCAGCGGAAGACCGCTTTGTAGGCCCTGGAGCAACATAATGAATCTACGTCCAGAGCCCCAAGGGACTGCACAGCCCTGGCAGCGCACAACTCTGTGGTGTGAGGATCCGCAATAGTCAGCCATCCCAGTGGTTCATAAAATATCAGCATTCAAAGGTCATCTGCTAAACGTGGAGTCAGTGACAGGCCCTCTCCATCCAGTGAGCTCCGTGAGGGCGGCGGAGTTCCCATGTCAGCATCAGAGGGGATCTGAGGGGTCTCTGTTAGAGCAAAAAAGGAATTATTGGACAGCTGCGATGCTTCTTTTATTGCTTCTTCTCTTTCTCTAACCGCCTGAGCTCGGGATGGTCTCGCTTTACTGGATTTTTGCCCGCGTTGCTTATTACGTGGAGTCAACCAGGTGGTGTCCTCTTGATGGTCTGGAGCCGGGTGCATTAATCCTTTTGCATGCAGCCAAGTCCACACGTCTTCTGGGAAATGGAATAGCTGCGTCACCTCACCGTCAATCACCCGAGGTTTTGCAGGAAATAACAAAGCATATTTGTAGTTCAATTCTCGGAGATGCTGTTTCACCTTGACAAAGGAGTTACATCATGTTTGCACGTCAACGGTGAAGTGCGGGTAGGCCGAAATGTCTGCGTTCTCATTACGCCACGGGCCATGTGAAAGGGAGAGCTGCAGTATTAAATCCCTATCCAGAAACTTTAAAAGTCCGGCAATTATAGGGTGTGGAGGCTCTATGAGCTCTTTCAACTGAAAAGAATTTGGATGGACTACCGACCCCGGACAGTGCCAGTCAGCCATTATTTCACAAATAATTCCGTATTAGGGGTTTCAACTTGTTCAGGAAATCCTACTA
Source organism: Pleurodeles waltl (assembly GCF_031143425.1). NCBI lineage: Eukaryota > Metazoa > Chordata > Amphibia > Caudata > Salamandridae > Pleurodeles > Pleurodeles waltl. Next base: position 846,034,308 of record NC_090446.1, read on the forward strand.
GCCTAATATTATTGCGGCGAGACCTCCCCTCAGCATCCTCGGCCCGCTTGTGTAAGGCAGGCATCTCCTGTCGCACTTGCGCCATTTGGGTCTGTAGGTCCTGTACCGTGGGGCGAAGAGTTGCCAGTGATGATTCCGTTCCCTCAACCCGTTCTGTCAAATTTCAATGATCTACTCGAAGTAAATTGACCTCCGATGCTATTGCGTCTATCCTTGTTTCCAACTATGTTTTTGTTTCAAGGATGGCTTGGAGTACTTTATCGAATTGAGTGGAGTGCATTTGAGGGTGGCATCCAATTGCGCTAGAGTTTCCAGAGCTCCTCCCTCTTTGAAAAAGTAATTCAGTTCAGGCCCTGCAGTTCTGAAGCTTTTAGTTTTGCCCATCATGTCGGAGCTCTAGGAGGCCCCAGCAATGACTGGAGAGTCATACAGAGGATAGTCAAAGGGCCCTAAAAGTACTGCAGGAGAACAGATATAGGTGGTCATTACAACCCTGGCGGACGATGTTAAAGTGGCGGTAAGACCGCCAACAGGCCGGCGGTAAAACTTTTGCAATTACGACCGTGGCGGAAACCGCCAACAAAGACAGCCACTTTAACACTCCGACCGCCACAGCAGTACAAACAAACAGCGCGGCGGTCACCGCCAACAGACAGGCGGAAGACAATGTACCGGCCACACTATTATGACACACCAATCCGCCACCTTTTCCGGGGCAGATTCAACTCGGATAAAAACACAGCGGTAACAGGAATTTCGAAGGGAAAACACTCACCTCTACACACCCCACGAGGAACGAGGACACCATGGACCCGGAACTCCAAATTCTACCTGCGATAGTCTTCCTGCTCCTCCACCAGGAGCACGAACGCCGGCGGCGAAGACCACGGTGAGTACTGCACCTACGACACAGGGGAGGGGGGAGGGAAAAAGCAGGGACATACACACGCAACACCCCCACCCCCACCCTCACCCACTACAACACACACACTAATGCATATTGATACATCACAGTTACACCCCCCAACCCCTCCGGAAGAATGCAAAGACAATAGAAAATGAGTGTATCCATTGTAATATATTCAAATCAAGTAGGCAAAAATATATATATACTGTATATATACACCATTTACAAAATATATACCAAGCATAGTAGCCAAGGTAGTGCTCCAATTAAGTCTGTGGAACACTGGGCCCACACGGTATGGGTGAAGCCCACAAAAGATCCCCGACCATGATGGAGAGAACACTGCAGGGGCATCATACAGCAACTAAACAGGCACCCTGCCCACTGTTCCATCCTGGGGAGTGCAAAGCCACAGTCTCTCAAGTCTCTACAGTGGGTGGTCTGCCCACTGTTCCATCCTGGCGAGTGCAAAGTCACAGTCTCTCGGGTCTCTACAGTGGGTGGTCTGCCCACTGTTCCATCCTGGGGAGTGCAAGGCCACAGTCTCTCAAGTGGATAACAGTCTCCACTGGTTCTGGAGGGGGCCTTGTGCCCAGAGTGGTTCATACTGCTAAGGACAGAGGTAGTGGATGTATCTCTCCACTGGTTCTGGAGGGGGCCTTGTGCCCAGAGTGATTCATCCTGCTAAGGACAGAGGTAGTGGATGTAGCTCTCCACTGGTTCTGGAGGGGGCCTTGTGCCCAGAGTGCTTCATCCTGCTAAGGACAGAAGTAGTGGATGTAGCTCTCCACTGGTTCTAGAGGGGGCCTTGAGTAGTGGATGTAGCTCTCCACTGGTTCTGCAGGGGGCCTTTGTGCCCAGAGTGCTTCATCCTGCTAAGGACAGAGGTAGTGGATGTAGCTCTCCACTGGTTCTGGAGGGGGCCTTGTGCCCAGAGTGCTTCATCCTGCTAAGGACAGAGGTAGTGAATGGATCTCTCCACTGGTTCTGGAGGGGGCATGGTGCCCAGAGTGCTTCATTCTGCCTGTGACGGACTCAGTAGCGTCAGTGCCCTTGGTGCTCATGGGCCAGTGGTGATTGAGGCGGCAGTGCCCTGTTCAGCGGTGCTTGAGACGGCGGTGTCCTGTTCAGCGGTGCTTCAGACGGCGGTGCCCTGTTCAGCGGTTCTTGAGGCGGCGGCGCCCTGTTCAGCGGTGCTTCAGACGGCGGTGCCCTGTTCAGCGGTGCTTGAGGCCGCGGCGCCCTGTTCAGCGGTGCTTGAGGCGGCGGTGCCCTGTTCAGCGGTGCTTGAGACGGCGGTGCCCTGTTCAGCGGTGATTGAGACGGCGTGCCCTGTTCAGCGGTGCTTGAGGCGGCAGTGCCCTGTTCAGAGGTGCTTGAGGCGGCGGTGCCCTGTTCAGCGGTGCTTGAGATGGCGGTGCCCTGTTCAGCAGTGCTTGAGACGGAGGTGCCCTGTTCAGCGGTGCTTGAGACGGCGGTGCCCTGTTCAGTGGTGCTTGAGACGGCGGTCTCCATTGCAGGGACTCAGCCGTCTTCTTGCTCTAGCGGCGAATGTCCTCCCATCTTTTCCCGCAGTGGGCGCCTGTGGTAGACCCCCAGGGTCCGGACGTCCTTGGCGATGGCACGCCAAATATCTTTTTTCTGGTGGGCGCTGACCTACATGATTTGTACAGGGGGAAGAGAAAGTAATTACCAACTTCACCGTCAAAGTGATTGGCCCCCATCCCTACCCTTGCCATGTGGCACATGCACTCACCGTTGTTTCATGCACGCTGCACTCTCCCCCCTTCCTTCTTACATCCACCCCTCTCCACACAGGCATAGCCCATACAGCATGCTCCCAGCATACTTACCTGTTTGTCTGGAGGACCGTAGAGTAGCGTGTACTGGGGGAGGATCCCATCCACGAGTTTCTCCAACTCCTCCGATGTGAAGGCAGACACTCGAGCCATTGTCTCTTCCAGACCGAGGTCACAGCAGCACTTGCAGTGTAGGTCCTCCCCTGTCGAAGTTCAGGTATGGAGTGATTGAACAGATACTGTTACCCCCGGCGTACATCGTCATTGGCTCCTGGGACCCATAGGGTCCAATGTTAAACAATGCAGCATTGCGCCGCGGTCTTCGACTGCCTACCGCGATGGTGCACAACGCCAGCGCAGTTACCTCACATCCCATTGTCCCACTTTACAGGTCAGGCAGCCGCCATTTCAGGGGGCCACATGGCTTCATTTTCATCTGCGTCACACATACCTAGGCCTAGACTCAACACACATACAGGCCACTTTTTCTGTATGAATGGTTTTCTGTGTAAGCTGTGGGTACGTACCTCTGACTTGTTTGACTCTGTGATCGCTGTTGTCCTTCATAGGCACCATCCGCTGGGACATGTGAGGAGATGGCGGCATCCTCCGGTGTACCGACTGTTGGTGGATCTGTCGACAATGGAGGAAAGACACGTGATAATCACATACAGGCTTGACCGTGCCACAATCCAGGAACTGTGTGCCAAGCTGAAGCCAGACCTGATGTCAGCTATCCGCCATCCCACAGGAATCACCACTCAAGTGCAGGTGCTGTCAGTGCTCCATTTCCTTGCAAGTGGGTCATTTCAAACAACAGTGGCCATAGCGTCAGGGATGTCCCAGCCTATGTTTTCCAACGTGTTGATAAGAGTGTTGTCTGCCCTGCTGAAACACATGCGGAGCTACATTGTTTTCCCCCAGGTGGAGGATTTGCCTACAGTGAAAGGTGATTTCTATGCCCTGGGACATATCCCCAACATCATAGGTGCAATTGATGGGACACATGTGGCTTTGGTCCCCCCCACAGGAGTGAAGAGGTGTACAGAAACCGGAAGAGGTATCATTCGATGAATATTCAGATGGTATGTTTGGCAGACCAGTACATCTCCCATGTGAATGCCATGTTCCCTGGCTCAGTGCATGACGCTTACATCCTGCGGAATAGCAGCATCCCTTATGTGATGGGTCAACTCCAGAGGCACCGTGTGTGGCTATTAGGTGAGCACCTGGAAGCTAGTCAGTGTGAATGGTTGTCTGGGTCTGGGGATATCCCTCCAGGTTAGTATGTGTCTAAGAGTTGTCCCTCGCCATTTGCAGGAGACTCTGGTTACCCCAACCTGTCATGGCTACTGACCCCAGTGAAGAATCCCAGGACAAGGCTAGAGAAACGCTACAATGAGGCACATGGGCGAACTAGGAGGGTGATCGAACGCACCTTCGGCCTCCTGAAGGCGAGGTTCAAGTGCATCCATATTACAGGTGGATCCCTATTCTACTCACCAAAGAAGGTGTGCCAGATCATCGTGGCCTGCTGTATGCTTCACAACTTGGCTTTACGACGACAGGTGCCCCTTCTGCAGGAGGATGGTCCAGATGGTGGTGTTGTTGCAGCTGTGCAGCCTGTGGACAGTGAAGACGAGGAAGCAGAGGAAGAAGACAGGGACAACAGGGACTCAGTGATCCAGCAATATTTCCAATGAGACACAGGTAAGAATACAAACCTGCCTACTACATGTACTTATACACTACTACCTCTCTACTGTCTGTCTTTTTCACCCAGTGTATGGTCACTGAGTTGTCACTTTCCCTTACGATTTCACACATGTGGGTCCCACAGTGTGACATCTGCTTTGATTCCTCATTGACTAGAGCTGTGTGACGTAGGTATGTTGACATTACAAATGAAAGAGCTTTTTGCCACAGTTATTGGTAATACAGTATTCCGACTCCAGATTTGTTTGTGTTTTGAGGGTGTTTATTTTAGTGTTCAAAATTGGAGGGGGTAGCAAAATGGTGAGGGGTGATGGCGGAGGAATGTCCATGGCAGAGTCCAGTCTATTAGTCTCACAGGTGCATTGCCCAAATGGGCATAGGAAGTGGAGCTGGGGCAGTTTAAGGATGGACAGGGTGACAAAGTGGGACAGTAGGATGACAATCAGGGTGGTCTCATTTCTTGGCAGGGGTCTTGGCATCGTTCTCTGTCTTTGTCCTGGATCTCAGGGACCGTTTGCGGGGTGGTTCTCCCTCTGCAGGGGGTGGGGTGCTGCTGTGGTGGTCCTGTGGCGGTGCCTCCTGTCCACTAGCACTGGCGGAGGTGGTGGGCAGTTCATCGTCCAGGCTAGTGTCAGGGGCCCCTTGTAGTGCCACAGTGTCCCTCCTCGTGTTGAGTACTTCCTTCAGCACCCCTACGTTGGTGCCCAGGGTGGAATTGATGGTTCTGAGTTCCTCCCTGAAGCCCATATACTGTTCCTCCTGCAGGCGCTGGGTCTCCTGAAACTTGTCCAGTACCGTTGCCATAGTCTCCTGGGAGTGGTGGTAAGCTCCCATGATGGAGGAGAGGGCCTCGTGGAGAGTGGGTTCCCCGGGCCTGTCCGCCCCCTGTCGCACAGCAGACCTCCCAGTTCCCCTGTGTTCCTGGGCCTCCGTCCCCTTGACCGTGTGCCCACTACCACTACCCCCAGGTCCATGTTGTTGTTGGGGTGGTGGGTTAGCCTGGGTTCCCTGTAGTGGTGGACACACTGCTGATTGACGTGTCCTGGGGACGGAGGTATGGGCCTGCTGGGTGGGTGCTGTGCTGGTGTTTCCAGAGGGGGGAAGCTCTGTGGTGGCCTGTGACTGTGTGAGGGGAACCGACTGTCCCGAGGTCCCCGATGGGCTGGGCTGGTCATCTAGATCCAGTTGGACAGAGGTGCTGTCATCACTGTGGGCCTCTTCTGTTGGTGGTGTGGACATGTTTGGACACTCCTGTCCGGTGACGTTGGGTAGGGGTCCTGCAGGGGTATAAAGGCATGATTATTGCATCTGTGTGTGTCAAGGTGTGCAATGGGTGGGTGACGTGTACCCCAGTGCTAGCATTCCTTTGTGGGACCTTGTGTGATGGTGGTTTAGGGGGGTGGATGGTGATGTGCAGTGGGCATGCTTTAGTGATGGGTGTCCATGCTTTGGTGTTGCATGCAGGGCCTGGTGTTGGGATGTCTGGTTTGTGATAGTGGGACATTTGTGAGGAGTAGGAGCGATGGGGGTGAGGGCGAGGGTGGGGGTAGGTGATAGCATGCAGGTGGGTGGGGGATGAAGTAGTTAAAGGTTTGACTTACCAGAGTCCGTTCCTCCACCTACTCCTGCGAGGCCCTCAGGATGCAGAATCGCCAAGACCTGCTCCTCCCATGTTGTTAGTTGTGGGGGAGGAGGTGGGGGTCTGCCACCAGTCCGCTGAACCGCCAGGTGGTGTCTGGAGACCACGGAACGCACCTTCCCCCGTAGGTCGTTCCTCCTCTTCCTGATGTCCTTCCGATTTCTTGGATGCTGTCCCACTGCGTTGACCCTGTCCACTATTCTTCGCCATAGCTCCATCTTCCTAGCTATGGAGGTGTGCTACACATGTGATCCGAATAGCTGTGGCTCTACCCGGATGATTTTCTCCACCATGACCCTGAGCGCCTCCTCCGAGAATCTGGGGTTTCTTTGCCGTGCCATGGGGTGGTGTAGGTGATGTGTGGGGTGGTGTGTCTGGTGATAAGTGTGCTGATATGTCGTGGGGTGTTGTGTGAGGTGCGTGGAAGTTATGTGGGTGATGGTGTTGTGTGCCTGTGGATGCTAGTGTTGTTGATGGTGGTGTCTCTCTCTGGCTTTCATTCGTGATTTGTTGTCGTAAGGGTTTGTGGGTGATGTGGGTGTTTGTTATATATTGTGTTGCGTGTGTGGGAGTGGTGTGTGTATGTGTATCAGGTGTGTGTATTTGGAATTGTCCAATGTGGCAGTGTTTTGTAAGAGTGTGTGTATTTTAAGCGCAGCGGTGTGTACCGTCAATGGAATACCGCGGTTGAAAGACCGCCGCGTGGATTCGTGGGTCGTGATAGTGTGGGCGTATTTCTGTTGGCGTGATGGTGGAGGTCTTGTTTTCGCCAGTTTATCACTGACCTTTGGTGTGGCAGACTTGTGTGGGTGTCTGACTTTTGGCGGATTCCGAACTGTGGGTCATAATAGCTGTGGCGGAATTCTGCAGCCGCAGCGGTGTGGTGGCGGTCTTCTGCATGGCGGTAAGCGGCATTTACCGCCAATGTCATAATGAGGGCCATAGAGTTTCTTGATCCTAGTCCCGTTCACAAGGTTCAGCTTATCTGTAAACCATATACCACGATCGTAGCACTCCTTTAAGCAAGAGTCGTATATAGGAGAATGTCTCCAGACACCAGGGGGGGTATCGTATCGTAGATCCTTTGAATGACATACAGTATTGTGGGTCTGTGTCCCGGAAGTGCACTCATTTGGCTGCTGCATTCAAGGTGGTGATCCCCATATAGTAGGTGATTCCTCAACCACCGGAAAATTTACAGCAGAGGTCAATCTCCAATCTCGGGCCCCTAATGCTCAATCCAATGCTCAATCCAGCCCTGGGCCGATCTCCTACCTCACCACGCTGTCCGGGTGGTCCTCGTATGATACTGCTGCTGTGGGAACGTCCCACGGAGGAAGCGTGGACCTTCGCTACATCTCCGATTTATCGTCCTCCGGTATCAACGTATGCACTGCCGTCTGTCTCCGAGCTCCGTGTATCGTTGCGCAGACGTGCTTTACGCCCCAGTCGGTAAGTGGGCCACTCCTGCTTCAGGATCGGCAAGTGCACCACAAGTCGTTGCTCTCTGCTCACAATTCACTGATCTGCTCCCCCGCTCTTGTGCAAGCGTCCACTTCAATGTCGCAGAGTAATGGGGCGCTCCAGCACCTGTGGCTTAGTGCGATCACCGTCCCGGTCCCTTCTCACTCCAACGCAGCGCATCGTGGGTGAGGCTTGAATGTAGGGCCTCACAAGCCAAAGCCGCCGTTCCGCTCTCGCGCCACACCGGGCACAGCACTGCCCTGGGCCGATCTTCTACCTCGCCACCGTGGTCCTGGGGATTCTTGAATAGTACTGCCACCGTGGGAACGCGCTGCGTAATAGGCGCGGGTCTCTGCCTCCTCTCCAATGCAGATTCCTCCGGTGTCACTGTGTGCGCTGCCTGTCGCTCTGTGCGATCACCGACTCTGCCACTCCTCACCTCAACGCAGTGCGTCATGGGTGAGGCTTGAGTTTAGGGCCTCACAGGCCGCAGTCACAGTTCCGCTTCTCGCATCACGCCGGACACAGCACTGCGCTCAGAGTTGCCGGAGGTCCCCCTGGGACCACTGCTCAGCTCCCTGCACTAGTCCCTCGAGCCTCGGACCGCAGTCAATACCGCAACAGGATATTCCTCCGGGGCCCTCGCGGAGCTCCAATTCAAGCGTCCGCTCCGGCCTCCATCTTGACTCCGCCCCCCAGCAACTTTGTAACTATGACGTCTTCAATTTGGGCTAGGTGGGCCACATTAACTTCATAAAAAATGACACTAATGTGGCTCAAGGAGGCTCTAGGCCATCTTAAGTCTGGGCCAAAGGGCGGATTAGGCCCAGTCAATGCTTACCTTTGGACTTTGAAGAAATTTCAACAAAAATGCTCTCAAAAGGTAGAAGTTCCATGGGGAAAGGCTGCATGCGGTGTCTGAATAGGAGGCATCACTTTTGGGGAACCACTGGAAGGAGTTGCAGTGAAGATTTCTCTTTTTGACTTATGGCCTGATTTAGACTTTGGCCGAAGGGTTATGCTGTCACAACAGTGACAGATATCCTATCTGCCTAAATATAAATTCCATTGTTTCTGATTGGATTTAGATTTCGGTGGATGGGACATCTGTCACTGTTGTGGCAGAGCAACCCCTCTGCTAAAATCTAAATCAGGCACTTAGGGGGACATTTTGAACCAGGCAGTAAAAACCACCTAACTCAGCGGCGACAGCCACCAAAAGACCGTCACCTCAGCTACCACCCATCCACCCTATTATGACCACAGCCGGATTTCTGACAGAAGGATGGCAGAAATCCAGCTGTGGCCATGCCGGCGGATGGCAGTAAGGTGGCGCTGCTGCCAGCAGCAGTGCCACGCCAGTAGACCGCCGCAGACTAGAACAATACCCATGATACAGCCTGGCGGATGCTGCTGTTGGCAGCAGCGCCCCGTCCCGTCTCCTGTCGGAAGACCCCCTCACAAAAGGTAAGTCAGGTGCTCTGACAGGGTAGGGGACTGTGGGGTGTGTGTGTATGTCTGTGCGTGTGTGAATGCGGGTGTGTGTTGTGTGTGTGTGTGCATGAATGGAGGTTTGAGTATGTGTATGTTGTGTTGTGTGAATGCGTGTGTGCATGTATGTATATAAGTATGTGTGGATGTGCGTGTGATTGGATGTCTGAATGCATGGATGAATGTGTGAATGAGTGTGTGAATGCATGTGTGTGTGTGAATGAAGGTGCCTGAATGAAGGGGGGTCTGGAGAGGGAGTGGGGTGGGGAAGAAACTTGGGAAGGGAAAAGGGGGTGGGAAAGACCCCTATCAGTGACAGGGAAGGAATTCCCTGTCATTGATAGTGCCTACCAACATGGTTTTCATGGCGGTAAGGTTGCCACAATAACCATGGTGGTAGGCGGGGTCATAATCCCACAGGTGGGCTAATGACGGCCACCAAACTGGAGACTGAAGTCTCCAGCCCGGCGGTGGTTACCGCTGTGGCGGGCGATGTGGTATATTGGCAGTTTGGCTTGAGCCAAACCTCCAATGTCTTAATATGGAGAAAAGTACAGCCAGCCTGTTGGCAGTACTTTCCTCCATATTAATGCCATCCCCGGGGTCATAATGACCCCCTTAGTCTCTTTTTGAAAGTCAAAAATCTCCAGCTGGAGGCTGAAGCCATTGAGGATTCTATGGGGCCCGATACCACTTCTGTGAATGACCACTGAACACAATATGCTGCTGCGGAGAAGACTGTAGCGAGAGCTGGCTCAAAGTCATGCTGACCAGCATTGCACCTTGTGTGGATAGATGAGCAGGTTGGTTCTGGCCTCCAACCATTTCTTAGAGTGTTTTTTACCATAAATTTGCTAATTCCCAAGCTTTGGAATGTGGCTTCTTGGACATCTTTAGTACCACTTTCAAGGGTCTGGGACTGTAGAGGCACCTTTGGAAGGGTTTAAACTGGCTGGAGCCTTTTCTATCTCCATCTGTTCTGGAGGTCAACCAGCTTCCTCTTGGAGTCACTCTGGTAGCCCTGGGTTCAAGAAGTGCAGGGCTTAAGCAGCAGGGCAGGCCTCTGAAGGTTCAAAGAAGGCTGGAGGCAGTAAAGTTGCCCTTACAGGAGCAGCAAAGCAGGCTTCTGGAGTACACAGCAGGGCACAGAAGCAGGCAGTACTCTGAGAGTTCTGCCAAAGGTCCCATATTTGAACTGAAGAGTGGGTCAGAGGGTCCTATTTTCATACGTGGTGCCTTCTTTGAAATGAGAGAAGTTTCTAGAACACTCACTTTGGAGTGCTTAGAGTTTCCTGCTTTCTCTGCCCTTGCTCTGGTGACAATTGTTTTGTGTGAAGGCAGGGCAAAGTCTATTGAAATGTAAGAGGGACTGTGCCCAGCGCCACCCCCCATCCTGCCAGTGATGTCACATCCAGTCACATCTAACCCTTCTATTGTAAGGCTGTCTGGGAGGAATATACAAACTCCAACTGCCAACAATACCCACTCATGTGACCTAGGAACAGGCTGCAAGCACCAAATAGCAAGGGCAGGAAAATTCCAAATTGCTAAAAGTGGTATTTTCAAAATTGTATCTTAAACTCAAATTGTTTCCAAAAAAGAGGATTTTAAATTACATCTCAGACATGAAACATGAAATATTTCTGTTTTCAATCAGAGGATAGCACTTATTAAATGTAATAAGGCAACCCAGTGTTATTCTGTGGGACAGGTAGGCCTTGCAGTAGCGCAACATGAATGTAAGGTGTTTTCAGTACCAGCACATGTAAAACCTAAAGATACATGTTCAACCTTTTAATTACAATGTGCCCTATCATAGGGGCTACCTGGGAAATACCTTCAGGATAACATATGAAATAATATGGGGGTTAAAGCTTGGCATGTGGGATACATTGCCAAGTAGGATTGGCAGTTTTAACTGCATTAAGGCTGCAATAGTAGACCTGGGTCATGTTTAAAGGGCTATGTTAGGGGGTGGCCCAATATGTGCTGCAGGCCCTCTAGTAGCATTCAGTTTACATACCCTTCATACATGGTATACCACTTTACTAGGGACTTATAGGTAAATGAAATATATTCCACTCAAGTGTAAGCCATCTGTTAGGGAGTGAGAACAAGCATTTTAGCACAGCAGTGGTAAAGTGTTCAGAGTCCTAAGGTGAACAAAAACAAATGAATTAAAATAGTAGGGGGTCAATGCAAAAAGTTTGGGAGTGACCATGCACAGAGGTCCCAGTCTGACGATTAGCATGTAGGAAATCTTTACTCAATTCTTGAAACATGACTCTTCACAACACCTCCATTTAAACAGTATACAAAATAATTTGGAGTACAGATCTTCTAGTATGTAATTGTTTTCCTTGGGTGACATATGAACTATTAGGCTAAGCCTAAAAATAAAATCTCTTCACAAACTTCATGTATCACACCCACTAACTAGCACTTAGGGTATGTTTATTTTCATATTAGTGCTTCCAATAAACACTTTCATATTTCAAACAAAAACAAACATGTCTTATTCCCTACTAATACAAACATATACATGTCATAACATATAATTGTGGGCTCTTGAGAACTACAAAGCTATAACATTATCTAGGAATTTTGGTAAAAGTAGTTGTAGGGGTAGGCGTAGCGGGAAAGCACAGATAAGACAAATCGGATTCGTAATGATTTTAAGGGTGGTGTTTATTTCTTTAAAGGTCTCTGTTCTACAATTATATAATTCCATGTCCCAGTGGATATATCTTCCTTCTTTCTTCCTCCTTGGCAGATCCTCTTCGACTAGTTGAAAGTCTTGTGAAGTGGTGTCAGCAGAGGAACCGGGAAAAGAAAAAGGCAAGCTAAGTCTTTTAATGCAGACTCTGGGGTAATGCTTATACCTCTGCCCACATCCTTTAGTTATCCCTCAGCAAAACTTAAAAGAAAGAAAATTATTAATACCAAGGTCTGTGACTTCAGTTGGGGAATGGGGGAGTTCAGTCCATCACCTTATTAGTAAAAATCCGTACAGAGAAGGAAAAAGAGAGAGAACTGTAAACACAAACCATGCACGTTGATTTGAAGTAGGTCTTTTCACCTTTCCTTACTCTATGTTTTATTGAAGTCACTTCCCCTCCTCCACTTTTTCCTCCCCTCCTCCCACTCCCTCTTCCCTCCCCACCAGGGCTTTATACCAGTTTCGAATGCAGGACCGTACCTGCTGGAGCCACGCCCAGCCAGGGACGTGGCGGTTAACGAGTGTCTCGGGCCTCCTTGCCCTTCGTTGTGACGTCCTTCTCCTTCGCATTGTCTTGCTCTTCTGTCGTTGGTTGTTGATGCGTGTCGCCGCCCCTCCTCTAAGGGGTACCCTCGCTCCAGCTGGTCGCTACTAAAGGTAGCCGGGCATTCCGGTGCCCGGCTACAGTAGTAAATTATTTTCTCCTTCTTCAGTTGGTTTATAATGTGATCAGAGCCCCTTTATGATATTTCAGTGTTTAATCACTATTTGGTGCTCTTTTTTAACTCTAGATGTACTCAGCGTTAGCAGTCTCATTGAGCTCCTCTGACTATATACAGCAACTTAAAAGCTGTATTATTAGAGGGACTGTGGCTTCATCCCTATGGTGATCATGGTTTCTGCAGGTGTTTGATTGGTCAACAGTTGTACTATTTCACCTACAAGGTAGACCTTACAATATATACGTTACCTTGGCGGTTGACACCTTGTAGTTATAGTTAGGTCAGAGTTTCCATAAGAAAAGCTTTTTTTCTTTCTGCAATATCTTTTTGGCACCATTTGACAAATCTGTATGAAACTTTTAAAAAAAATTCATCCACCTCAGTTCATTCTTGGAAAGTTTCAGGGGGAGGGGCCCACACAGAGGAAATTATGCCAGCTCCTTTGCGGCCCCAGAAGCCAGAGGGTGCATGCGGGGAGCTGGCAAGGCCACAGGGGACATGGAGCTCGAAGGGGCCCCTAGAAATTAAAAAAGCAGTGATTGGGTAAGGGGCACACAAAATGTAAAAAAAAGGAATACAGGGAAGGCCGCTCATTTATTAATCACTGCTTTTTGCAAGGAGCACGAAATAATGTACTTGGTGGGCTTTTTTCCATATTTGTCCTGCTTTATGGTGGCACAGTCTGGGCAGGGGCACAAATATCATGTTACAAAAGGGTATTGCAGGACTGCAGGGAGTGCAGCACCCCCCAGAAATCATTTGCTGAAAGTAACCCTAGATTTCCTGATGCATATACAATCTAAACTCAGAAAACATGTATGTTGTTTTCAAGCATTCATAGAGCTTGATCTTAGTTTTTCAGCTAAGGCTTATTGAGATTCCTTGTGGCTGGTCATGTGGCTGCATTATGTCATCTGAGGAGAAGTGTAAAAGAAAGATTCTGATAGTGTTTTTTGTTGTTCACAAAGTCAATGTTGAGGTGGTGTCTCCTAGATAAATCTAATATGTGTTCCTTGTATATTGATGTGGTCACTCTTTGATAAAGGAAGTACGCTTGCCTTCATGTAATGATTTGATGATTCCTTGAGAAAGCCAAAAGGCTTACTTTCATATATTGAGTGACTCCTTGACAAAGGAATAGGCTTGCCATGTATGTTGATGTGCCCACCAACTGACAAAGCTAAAAAGCGTGTTATTTACATATTGATTTGGTGAACCTATGATCAAGTTGATAGGCCTGCCTTATTTGAAATTACACCCCTTTATATTGTGATAAGAGTTCTCATTGACTTACTGTGAATGGTGGGTTGGCCACCCCTGCTGGGGTTGGGTGCAGGACCGGTCTGCAACTGACCAGAGACTATAGCATGTGCCTTAAGGTAACTATAATTTGCATCTCCACCATGCACAGTGTTGCTTTCAATCAAATCATTTCATATATTGCATTGATGTCATCAATGGTGTCATAAAATGTCATGAGTAATGTCATTTGTGAGATTAATTAGCAGAACATTGTGATTGCACCAGTTACAGTTACTTTAGGGCGTATGCTACTGTTAATCAGGATACAAATAACTGTTGAATTTCAGTGGTTTTATTTATTTGAAATGATATGTTTCCATTGGCATTTTCCCCTAAGTGTAAAATCCCTTTTACCTTTGTTTTTTTTAGTGAATTTCTGTTTAAATTTAAAGTAATATATAATTCCAATTCCTAACTCTAATGTCAGTTTCACCTTTGTGTTGAATGTCTAGTTTCTTTTAGCATAAAGTAAGATGTCCACTGCTGTGTTTGGTGAGGGATTGAGCTCATAGTGTCACCTTTGGCCAAACCCAGTGCCAACTCCCCACTGCTGCCGAACCAACCCTGCACATGGCCTTCAGCCATATGTGGCACAACGTTGAGAGGAGGGCCTCCTCTGTGGCAAGACCCTGTTTCCAACTCTCTGCTGGTGCCCAACCTCCCACAGCACATGGCCTTCAGCCCTGCACCCAAACCCCTGCAGGTACCCTTACCCCACTGTGTACACCCTACAGTCATGCACACTTGGCGTTAGGAACACTGCCCCCGCACTGTACACGGCAAGCTGTGTACGGCAACTGTATACTGAGTTTCTAACTCAAAGTATGTTTGATTTATTCATGGCCAACATATTTTTACAAGACTATAAGAATACTGTGCATATTTATTATGCACATCAATTTTGAGGTACATTTATTGATTTCTACCTTTCTTGCATCAGTCTGTTAGAAATTCACAAAGTTTTTAAGTTTTATATGCTAAGATATGGATGAAAGTTTAGTTCTTTGAGGCATAGTTACTGAAATGATGCACCTGTGAAACACAGTTAAGTTGAGAATCATAGTTTGTTTATCATAAGCCCTGTCAGCACCAGGATCCAGCTGCCTGAAATCCTGAATGCCAATCACATTTTAGTATTATGTTATAGTTCCATGGACATGGACACATTTATTTAAAACCATTGAATAGAACGAGAGAGAACACCTTAAAAGGATGATGTTCCATATCTCTCATCCACCTAAGACATGCCTTTTAGTTTTTAAAAGAACTCTCATTCACTATGTTGTTTATGGCCTGCTTCATCATCAGCTCCTCTTCCAGATATTACCTGTATCTTAGCGGGATCAACGATGGTCATCAATGGAGCTTTTTCTTCTGGGGAGAGATATATATCTTAAATTGCGTAGGGGACCCTATGCCTTATTTGTGCTGTTTTATTCTAGGGCCTCCTGACAAGATTAAAAACAAAGTGTGATGGTTTAGAAGAAAGTAATTAACTCCAGCATCTGGGTTATACATGTGTTAGACACAGGTTTTGCCACACCTGATAAACTGACCTTCATCAGAACCAAAATCTAGATTTCTATTCAAATCTTTATTGGGTATATTATTGTTCCTGCAGTTGAGTACACCCTAATTCTGTGTCACAAATATGGCATTCACACTCATTCAGACATTCCATATGCTACAACCCACCCAAGAGACTTCCTCCGACTAGTGTCTGTGGGTTAAAGGTTAAAGAAAGTAAATGGCATTAACAACTACAGCCAATATTAGATGGTGAGGAGCAGTGGAAATTGAGCAAACACATATAAATGATTCCACCTTCCTTTTTGTGATTAAGACACATTTACTTAAAGGTATATCACAGTATTTCCCTCTTCGTGTAAATGTCATAAAACCTAACAGTGACCTATAACATTACCACAGTAAACATAACATACAAAGCATACACAAATCAAAATTATTAATGTTAAAACCTCTGTGCTTTTTTACTTTTAGGCCTTTCAGACTATTCTTGTTTACTGCTGTCAATTTCAATGTCACCATGGATTGCACCATCCAATGGTCCAACGAATACTTTGACAAATCCATTCATATTCCACAACTCATGACCATTGATCCTGACAGCATTAACTTATGTTGCTCCAAATCCCAGAGGACTCCTGAATTTGAAATTTCACCTTGGGTAAGTGCAACAGTTTCTTCATCTGCATCCAATCTCCAACCACGATCTTTCCTTAACACCATGTTTCATGTCATACTCCTGTTTCTCTTTAATTTGATAATGTGCATTGGCTAAATGAGGGTGGGAAGACAGTGCCTCTCGGCTAGTGTAGGTCAGGAACTGAGCCTTCCCGGGTCCTACCTGATGCTTCTTTGAGATTTGAGACTCCATGGGGCATATTTAAGAAAAATGGCACTGCACTATGTGCAGTGCCACTTCTCTTGTCCCTTTACTGCTCCCCCCTACCACCACCATGTTTGCGATGTATTTGATATATGGCGCACCATGGCACAGGGTAGGGGGCAATAGCATCATTTTTCATGACGCTATCGATGTACTATGCAGGAGTAGTGCCAAACTATTGGCGCCGCTCCTGCAGAGTACACAGGGGCTTATTCTAAATAATGGAAGCCCAATTTTAAAGCCTGCTCTGAGCAGGCGTTAAAAGTGCTGTAAAAAATAAAGCAAGGAAATTTATTAGATTTTTTGGCCCTCCCTAATGGAGGAATGTCCCTTTTGTATACATTATGCCTGGCACAGGCATAATGTAGCGCAAAGGGTTACAAAGTGGTGCAATGCTTTCATTGTGCCACTTTGTAAATGTGGTACGAGGATTTTGACCTCGTTGGGCCACATTAGCATCAAATAAAATTACGCTAATGTGGCACAATGTGGCACTAGGGGCTTATAAATATGCCCCCATGTTTGTGTTGCTTTACTGGGGCCATAGTTTTCAGAGTGCGACTGAACCCTCGCACAGTTTGAGTCAGATGAGCTCCCTCAGGTGGCGGCCAGCAGAGAGGAGCTAGCAGCTTCCCTTGGTCCTTGTTTGTCAGTATAGAGGCGTTACTTTCTTGCTGCCAGAAAGGGAAGCCCTTTGACAGCTCTGCTCTGTGGTGTGCTTACAGTCCAGGATGGTACTGAGTCAGTGATTGGATTGCTCTTTTTTCAGCAGTGCTTAGGAAACTTTCAATAAGCGTTCCTTATCACCCCTAGTGGTACCCAGACACTGATGGATGGGAAACCGTAGTAGAAGAGTCAGGTCTTGGGTCCCTTCCTGAAGTAGATGAGTGAAGAGGAAGTTTGGAGGTATAAGGTGAGGTTGTTCCAGGACTTGGTGGTGAGGTGGGAGAAAGAATGACTTCCTCTGTGGCCCCAACGGATGCAGGGGACGTGTGCGAGGGCGAGAGATGTGGTTTGAAGTTGTCTGGTTGACTGGAGGAAGGTCTGTAGGTGGTTGATGTAGGAGGGTCTGGCATTGCGCAGGGACATGTTGGTGTGAGTCAGCAGCTTGAACTGGCATCTCTTCAGAGTGGAGGCATCTGAGGAGTGGGGTGATGCTGGTCCATTTGGGGAGGTCGAGAATGGGGAGGAGTACAGGAAATATTCTCTCACATTGAAGTCAGCCAATTTGAAGTCACAGGTAGTCTTTAGGAAGCTGTCAAGGAATATGGGCATCATTCACACTCACTTAGCTGAGGCATATAAGACTGCCCTTCACACAACAGCGGCAAAGAAACAGTCTTCCATCCTGTAGCACGATTTCCAGTTTGGTACTCTCTCATCCAAGGCTGATGATCTGGAGAATGATCCCACAGGAACAATCATAGAGTCCTGGACATCTGGCAGAAGTAGACCATACCAGAAATGATGTTGTTAGTCTTTTTAGACTTTGACTTCCTGCTTTAAGCGATTAGACCATGCACAACATGACACAAAGGGCACATCACTTTCAATTCCAGTTGTCTAGTAAGGGCGGGGCCACCTGGCATCCCTGTGCCATCCTTATCTGTGGGGGCAACTTCATACTGCAGAAGGAGATCTATCAATTGGCTGCCCCAGATCACCAATCTGACCCTGTGGGGTGCATTTTTTGTGCGTTCTGATTTTTGCCATCAAATGGTGGTATGGAAGTGGCAACTCTGAGAGCATATCCCTGCTCTACAGAATATTAGGCAGCACTCTCTCCTATAGTGCCAGCTACACTGTAGATCAAATACAATGAGCAACTATATTTCTGTCATGGTGCGGCAAAGGTTTCTGAGCTGTTACACAAGTAGCAATCTATGAAATCTTTTTTTTGTTGCTTCTGTTGGTCTCATTTAATATAACTGGCAAGCGATTGACTCATGTCTATTTTCTTTCATTTGTGGATGTTGATTTCTGATATGGTATTTAATTTTGCTCTCACAAATGTAACATTTTTGGGGAGGTATTACAATATTTTTGGGTAGCTTCTCTTAAATAATTAGGGCTGTCGTTCTCAATTTTTTCAGTCTACAGTACACCTGGCGAAGGCTCAGTCTCTGTGCCTACCAGTGAGCTTGATGTATCAGTCTAGTTGGGTTTTGTGCATTTTGAGGGTGATGGCCCTTTTTCTTGGGCTTAGCTCTGGGGGGCCGGGGGGTCTCCCAGCTCTCTCAGCTGGGAGAGGAAAGTGGGTTTGGGAGGAAAGTGAGTTTAGGAGGGTCCTTGATTCCAGCATGGATAGATGTGTTTGTGCCTTGTTAAAAGGTGGGAAAAGGTGTGTGGGTACAAAATAGAAAAAATAGAAAAAAGTTAGAGTAGTTGATTCTCAAGGACAAGTTCAGGAAAATTGTCTGTAGTGTTATGGTGCTTATGGAAGAAGCATCTGTGTCAAGACATGTTTGGACATATTCACACAAAACTGGGGAATCGTCTCTGATGCGCAACTTTCCGTGCGTCGCCCTGCGTCCCCCACGACACCATGGTAGAGCTGTATTTACAATACAACGCACCATGACGCACATTAGGACAACAGCATCAGAATCTTTTACGCTATTATGGTGCTTCGCTGGACTAGCACCAAAAAAGTTGGTGCTAGTCCAGCAAAGTACAGGGAAGGCCATAGGCTGATGCACTAGCATCACTATAATGCCTGACCTGAGCAGGTGTTAAAAACATTACGCTAGGATGATGCAGTGAAACCTTGTGAATTTCACTGCACCATTCTTTTGGGTCTCCCTGCAGGAGACCTCCCCCCTTGAAAATATTATACATGTCACAGGTTTAATGAGGCTCAAGGGGTGACAAAGTAGCTCAATGCTTGCATTGAGTCACTTTGAAAATATGGTGCAGGGTGGGGGAATGGTTCCTGCCACCTTAATGTAAAAAAACATGATGCTAATGTGGCACTAGTGGCTTGTAAATATGGACTTGTAAATTTGCCCCTTCATTACAATGACTAGTTATGATAGGGGTCTTGGCCACCATCTGCATATTCTTTTGTGGAATATCAATGGTGGCAAGGCACCTCATTAGCACAAAACAGCTAGGGAAGAAATGTACACCTTGAGACCAAAAGTTGTATGTCTTCAGAAGACACACTTTTTCCATGAACAAACAGAATTGTTAAAAGAGTTGGATTATAGAGTTTCAGGTACCTCTTGCTTTATTTCAGTGCTGGGGGGTGTTGCTCTGCTTGTGAGAGATAATGAATGGGTTATGCTGAGACAGGAAGCTGATCCGAATGGACAATAGTGAAAGTGGGCATTCATTTCACTATATCTGTAGTCTACGGGGTGAACGCGAACAATCCAATGATTTTTGATGGCTGATTGACCAAACTCCATCTTTTCCTGGAACCTCTGATTATCTGCAGGGATTTGAATGGTATATTATTTCCTCCTGCAGACTCTATGTACCGAGGGCAGTTCATTTCGAATTTTGCCGACAGTGGGAGGCAACATCTTTGGGAAGGTCTGAAACGATGTATGGCCTCCTATGCACTTGTTGATGCTTGGTGACACTGTAAATCTAGTGAATTATGATTTACTTTTTATCCTACTCTCCATACATCCTTACCACGGATTGATATCTTTTCAGTTAGTCATTCTCTTTTGCTGCATCTGAAGATTCAAGCTAAATGGGTCACAATCCTTTATCTCTATTCATTTGAGCAGGAGGGCCTCCTCAATCTTTCAGGTCAGGAGACTGAACGTTTGAGGAAAGACTGCTCCTTGAAGATAAAGTACATTTGCCTAATTAACTTGTATTTAAAGGCATATTTGGAGTTAATGTTGAGTCAGCAGCCACTACTTACATTTGGGACATGCTTAAGACTTTTTGGCTGGTGCATACATTGAATATTGCTGCCTATCTATGGAGGGTATCCAGTGCTGAATAAGCCCAAAGGCGCTCATCCCTCATCTCAATCAAGCTTAGTTAGTTACATAGTATAATTGTGCAAAATGGGCAGAGGGTGATATTTCTGTTCGAGCAGCTAGCTACCTTGCAAACTTCCCTCAGGAACAAAATCTGGGACCAGATGATATAAGAAGTTAAGATAGGCAGCTGCTAAGCTTCAGAAATAATGAGGAGATGGGTTGATTACTATCTTTTAAGGTCCAGGGCAGAGCAAGTGCTAACATCATTCAGCAGATTATTAATGAAAAGGGAAAACATGTAATTTATCCAGGGTCTATTAGGGAAGTATTTCTGCTCTTTTATCAAAACCTCTACAGGGAAGACTATCCTGCTTCTGTTGTGGCATATCATTGAAGATAACTATAGAAAAATTCATCAACAATCAATTGAGGTCTTCAATAAGTAGAGTCATTTACATCTGGTTTTGATCAAGTGATGTAACCACATTAAAATGATCATTCTTCCCTGATATTTATATCTTCTTAGGTGCATCCTTTGTTATCTTTCTAAGATTATCTTTAATACAATTGAGGCCTGTTGACAGAAGGTTATGGAGCTATAAGAAACCTCAGTGTAGCATACAGCTTTTCCATTTAATCTGGGATAAAGGTGGGTCTCCCTTACTGTGCTACGGGGTTATTACTTGGCTGCTTTTTGTCATGACCCAATTTCTTTTTTGGCTGGAAGACATAGACTCTGAGATTTATGTTCCCCTATTTTTCACCTTAAAGGGATTCTATTGCCCCCCCCCTACGTATTGGTATGTTTAATACTGTGTACGTCAAGAGAACCGTTTTTAAGGCGCTGACGTTGTTCCATCAAATCTAGGCCGATTTAAAAGAAGAATTCCCAGACAATGCTCTAGTCAATCAATGTAGGTACTTGGGCTAGCACCCTACTCTGTCTCTGTGTATTAATCTTAGCTTTTTTAGTGCTGGCAGGAGGATGGAATACTTTTGTCTTATGAGATCCTGCAGCATGATTTCTCCTTCCTCATATGGGCTTTTTTAATATATTTACAAATTCAACATTTTTAGTAAGAATCAAAAAGGATGAGATTTGCTGCTCTCAAAATAGTCTTTGAGACTTCATAATGAGATGGTCTGCGACGGGAAACATCAGCTTAGAATCAAAAAGGATGAGTTTTGCTGCTCTCAAAATAGTCTTTGAGACTTCATAATGAGATGGTCTGAGAAGGGAAACATCAGCTTAACTTATAAGATCATTCTTTCTGCAGATCTGGAGTGGAGGGCTGATCTTTTTCAGCCGTGGGCAGACAAAAGGAGCAGACATCCCTGGACAGGGGAAACTGTTGATGACATGATACTCAATAATCCACTTGTGCATGGTCCTTATTATCTCCCAAATTAAGGCCCATCATATTAAAGAGATCAATGAATTCTATTTTACACTCCATAGTTTATACATCATGAAGCTTAGACAAGATGAAAAATGTTTTCGGTATGGGGCTGATGATGAAAACGCAGTCCATATCTTTGCTGCATGCTCAGCTATACATAATTACTGGGGCTATTGACTTGGGAAACTAAATGGTATCTTGAATGCTGATCTTGCTAAGGACCTGAAGTTAATTATGTTGGAGTACTCACCTTTAATTCCACACATCATCGCAGGGACTTACTTTTTTCTATCTCCTGCTACACTTGTCATGGCACATCATTGACTATTAAGAGAGCTTCCTTGTCAGTTGGTATGGTGGTATGACTTTCCTAATACGTGTTCTATGGAAAAGTCTATTTTAGATAAAGACCAGCCTTGGAAGGAGAGAGAATCCAATAAGGGCTTAGATTTGTCAGACTCTGGCTGGTCAAGACATCATGTGATTATCATATTGTCTCTTCTTGGGTTATATACGATTTGCTTTGATATTATACTTTCTGCATCCTTGCTTTTCCTTCAATCTCTCCTACTTAACATTCTTGATTTTGTTTATTTCTTATATGTTATGTATTGCGTTATTTTGATGATAATTTTCTTTATTGAAAAAAATACTTTTCAATGTTTGGTCTGATTAAACCATCAACAGCATGTTCATGTTTCAAAATAGGAACCCAGCTTCTCAACCACACATAACAGATCTTGAAAATAGCTATGCATTCCCTCATAGCCTCAAATGGAATATTCCCAGTCACTCTGGTTGTACTTTTACTATATGACACAACATACTGCTGACCATTTCAAGGATCTCAACTTTGTTCCTGACTGGCTAAGTCACACATTCAACTAGAGTGTGACATATCCTTTCAATAAAAACAGTTAGCCTCGAGGTGACACAGTGGAATTTGTCTATGCCTAATACTGCAGTGGCTTGGAAAATCAGTCATCTCTTTGGAGAAAAATTGCATCCCATTTTCCAATACTGATTATTTTGGAAAAACTTGCTTCATGAAAGTGTTTTCAAAGAAAATAACTACTTTACTGGTTTACTGGCTCAAAGTCTCTGCTACACATTTTGTTGAAAATGTGAGCCCAATCTTCCCTGACACTAAATCGCACATTCCTTAATGTGTTGTTTGCGGGCCTTGCTTTATCTTTGGTACATATTTTGTGTTTAAATCCCTTAATCCTACTGTGTTTGTTGCTGAACACAGATTTGAAATGTATGCCCCAAGAGTTCACTCTGAACTATGTCTGCTGTGATAGCAAATAAACATGGACTTGCCTCCATGGTTGTATTGTCATGCCAAACACACTTTGGAGATACAATCCCAAAATGTTCATCACCTTCTTAGATACATAAGTTTTCCCAAAAATATTCTTCCCCTTGAAGACCTAGGTGCATTCAAAGAATGCTAAACTTTAATTATTCTTTCCCTAATGTGGCACCAAACATCTATGAGATAGTTTTTTGGAAATGGCCCTTTTTGCAGGGTCATTCCTAAACTTTTTGCCTCCTTCCTCCTATTTTTTCTGAACTGTTTTTGTTGGCTTTAAGACTCAGGGCACTTTATTACTGCTAAGCAATGCTAAAGTGCATTTGATCTCTGTGTAAATTGTATAGTTGATTGGTTTATCCATGATTGGCATATTTGATTTACTAGTAAGTCCCTAGTAAAGTGCACTAGAGGTGCCCTGGGCCTGTAAATCAAATGCTTTACTAGTGGGCCTGCAGCACTGGTTGTGCCACCCACATTAGTCGCCCTGTAAACATGGCTCAGACCTGCCAGTGCAGTGTCTGTGTGAGCAGATTGAACCTGACAATTCGACTTGGCAAGTGTACCTACTTGCCAGGCCTGAAACTTCAGTTTTCATACCTGTAAGTCCCCCTAAGGCAGGCTCTAGGAAGCCCCATGAGCAGGGTGCAGTGTATGTTAAAGGGGGGGACATGTACTGATGTATGTTACATGTCCTAACAGTGAAACACTGCTAAATACAGTCTTCACTGTTGTAAGGCCTATTTCTCTCACAGGGGCTGCCTTTCAATATTATTAAAGTGCAGATTCCCTTTGAGAGCAAATATAATATGGAGTTTGGGTCTCTGAACTCAGAATTTGAAAATACATCTGCTAGTGAAGTTGGTTTTTAGATTGCAAGTTTGAAAATGGCACTTTTAGAAAGTAGGCATTTTCTTGCTTAAACCATTCCGTGACTCTGCCTCTTTGTGGATTCCCTGTCTGGGTCAGTTTGACAGTTGGGCTGTGTCAGAGTCACCAGATCCTCGGGGTCTGTGCACGTTCCCAACACGTCCACCACTGGACAGCTCCAAGACTCTGATAGATAAATCACAGAGACTGAGAGAGTTCAAGAGGGGAAGAGGGGATTAGGAAGGGAACAGCTGGGAAGGAGACCTGTAGTAAGAAAAAGGTTAGAACACACAATAAGAAAATTATATCTCCTGAAATCAATACTAGTCTATGATTCTAAGCCTAGTCACTCTGAAAACATGAACAATCTAAGAGTTAAGTTTAAAATGATTAAGTTTCAAGATGGCCGGATACCTGTAGGGGAATCAAGATGAATTAAATGAAAACTTTCTTATTCAAGTACTTTCCTTTACATGAGAATCAGAAAAACATTCTGACTAAATTTTAAACCAGAATATAAATCCTGTTTTGAGAATGTATACTAGGACCATACAATATTGCATCTAGAAACTCTGGCCTTCTGTGTACTCTTAAAATGTTTCAACACAAATTGCGCATATTGCATATATATATATATACATATATATATATATATATATATAGTAAACACCATAAAAGGATTGTGCACCATGAATAACACAATATGGATTCAGGAAACAAATCACATAACTTGTCAAATCGAATATTATATAATAAATATCTTAGAATAGTGGCATACAATAAGCAACACGAATTAAACTCGAGGAGAGAATCGTGCGTCTTGCCGATTCGAGTGTCACCATGTAAAATACCAAGAAATGGTAGCACGCAGTGAATATCAAAGTCAAATCATCATTAATAGAATTGCGCGTCTTGCCGATTCGTAAAACACGATGTAAATGTCAAGTAATAACAGCTCACAATAAATAACAAGATCAAAGTACAATGAAACGAACTGCGCTTCTTTTGCCGATTCTTAAGCCACCATGTAAATGTCAAGAAATGGTAGCGCGCAATAAACAACAAAGGTAAATCCTCATGAAACGAGTTGCGCGTCTTGCCAATTCGTAAAACATCATGTAAATGTCAACAAATAGTAGCACGCAATGGACAACAATTTTTAAACACCATAAAACGAATCGCGCGTCTTGCTGATTCTTAAGCCACCATGCCAATGTAAAAAAATGGTAGCACGCAATGAATAACAAAGTCAGACCTTTATGAAACAAATCGCGCGTCTTGCCTATTTGTAAACTACCATATAAATGTCAAGAAATGGTAGCGCGCAAGTAATCTGTTACTCATTTAAGAATTAAACCAAGAATATGAAAATTCTAAATAACTGTGTCAGGATAGTCCAACCACCGTCTTACCGCCTGAAACAATGATCACCAATGAAGGATGAAGGGCGGAAGACTGGAAGATCCAAATAGGCCGCCGGGACAGGAGCTCAGGAAGAAGCTGCTGCTGTGCACCGGGAGGTCTGAATAGTGAGCACTGGGAGTTGGGCTGGCTCTCTTTCTTAGAGTCTTGGCCCAGCCCAGAACCACGCCCAGGCATGTTGCAGGGAAAGTCTCTGGATGGCCCTAGAAAGGGACCACACCCTAACACACTCTGAAAACACGCAGCAATACATTGCAAAGGAACAGTATTTGTAAGCATATTAAAAATACGTTTTCAGGATTGAACTCTGCAATGCAAAAGGTTAAACCACAACATATCAGCACAATGCATAAATTACGTTGTTTTGAGAGTGCTGGGTTTTTGCATTTTTGTCGCCAATAGAGTGCGTACTGCTCTGGTGTTGACAGGCTGTTTGGGAATCTCCTCTAGACAGTGAGACAAAGGGAGCTGGGGTGCAGCCTGCATATCTCGATGAGCGATCTGTGCTAAAGAGGAGAGAGGAGTGGTCACTTACATCTGAATGGGCTGTGCCTGCCCTCTCAAAATGCAGTACCCAATCCCATGCTGTGTGACTGGGGCCTGGCCTAGGCAAGGCAGGATCTTGTGAACAACAGAGACTTTCCTTTGAAGTTTGCCTACTTCAAAGGCAGAAAGGGGTATAAGTAGTGGACCCAAAACCCCAGACTTTAGATTTCTTCAAGATCACTTCTGGAACCAAGAGGAACCTCTGCCAAAGAGAAGAGCTGAAGAGCTGAGGAGGAGTGCTGCCCCTGCCTGTGACTCTGCTTTTTTGGGCTATCCTGCAGTTGCTGCTTCTGCCTGCGAAAGGGGACAAAAACTGGACTTTGTGGTATATTCCTGCTTGTGAAAAATCTCCAAGGGCTTGAACTGAGATTGCCTCCTGTTTTGATGTCTCACGGGCATCAAAGACTTCCTCTGCTAATATCCGGACTCTTTGCTGAGGTTTCTGCCCTGCCTAGTGGTGTCCAATCCAGTCCCTGAGCTCTTGAAAGGTGAAGTTGGCAGACAAGAGCTGAAAATCTAAGCACAGAACTCCGTGCTGGGAAATTTTCGACACACCATCTGCAACGCGGCTGATAAACGACGTGCCGCCGGCGTTGCAGCAAAAATCGATAATCCACCTGCATCGCGGCAGGGAGATCAACGCATCGGAGAAAAACGATGCATCGCCAACCCGACCGGAGAAGAAACAATACACGGCCTCCCATGCGAGGAAGGAATCAACGCATTGCTGCCTTTTCCAACGCACTCTTGCCCGTTCGGCCTTATTTTTAACGCTAACTAGGTACTTTGTGCAAAATCATCGTTTCCATTGTTTTCCATGGAGTCAGACTCTTATTCTTTTGAAAATTCATACTTTAACTTGTGTATATTGGATTTTTGTCTTTTCGGTCTTGTTTGATTTAGATAAATATTACCTATTTTTCTAAACTATTGTGGTGTCCATTTTGTAGTGTTTTCACTGGATTACTGTCTGTGTTGGTACAACTATTTTACACATTCCTTCTGAGACAAGCCTGATTGCTTGTGCCAAGCTAGCAAGGGGGTTAGCATAGGTTATCTAAATGTGCTTCTCCATTAACCTGACTAGACTGAGGGTCCTTACTTAGGCAGGGAGTAACTGGACTGCCAACCAAAGACCCCATTTCTAACAGTGGTTCTAGTGCCTCCTTCTTCTCCCATTTTTCTCTAGACCCTGAATCCATGAACTGACATAAAACTCTGCCATCAACCCATATTCCAGCATAAGGATCAATGACAACTATGGCCATCTCTCCTCCATCCCCTTTCAATAAGAGAAAGATATATTTTATTTTATGTTGACAAACCAAAACTTCATTACCCTTGTTGGAAATGGCCTTTCTGCAGGGTCACCCACAAACTTTTTGCCTTCCTCCTTCTCTTTTTCTGACGTAATTTTTGCTGGCTTCAGGACTCTGCGCACTTTATCACTACTAACAAGTGCTAAAGTGCATATGCTCTCTCCTGAAAACATGGTTACATTGACTCATACCCAATTGGCTTATTTAATTTACTTGTCAAACCCTAGCCAAGTGCACTACATGTGCCAGGGCCTGTAAATTAAATGCTATTAGTGGGCTGCAGCACTGGTTGTGCCACACACATTAGTAGCTCCCTAACCATGGCTCGGGCCTGCCACTGCAGTGCCTGTGTGTACAGTTTGACTGTCACTTCAACTTGGCATTTAAACATACTTGCCAAGCCTTAAACTCCCCTTTTTCTACATATAAGTCACCCCTAAGGTAGGCCCTGTGTAGTCCATAGGACAGGGTGCTATGTAGGTAAAAGGCAGGACATGAGCATGCATGTTCTGTATGTCCTGGTTGTGAAAAACTCCTAAATTCGTTTAACACTGCTAGAAAGCCTGCTCCTTTCATAGGATAGCATTAGGGCTACCCACATATACTGTTTGAGTGGTAGATCCTGATCTGAAAGGAGTAGCCAAGTCATATTTAGTAGGGCCAGAATGGTGACACAAAATCCTGCTTAATGGTGAAGTTAGATTTCATATTACTATTTTAGAAATACTACTTTTAGAAAGTGAGCATTGCTCTACTCTCAAATCCTTCTGTGCCTTCCAATCCATGCCTGGCTAGGTTTAGTTGAAAAGCTCCCTTGTGCATTCACTCAGACAACCCCAAATACAGGATGCTCAGTCACACTTGCATACATCTGCATATTGAATGGGACTTCCTGGGCTGGGAGGGTGGAGGGCCTGCCATTTACATGTCAAAGGCCAGTAGCCTGCCCTCACACAAAGGACTGCCATACCCCCTACTGGGACCCTGGCAGACAGGATGGAACTTAAAGGGGACCTTGGTCACTTCTAAGCCACTCTTTGAAGTCTCCCCCACTTCAAAGACACATTTGGGTATTTAAGCAGGGTCTCTGACCCTACCAACTCAGTCACTTCTTGACAAGACACTGTTGTCACAGACACTTCCTGGAGAAGAATCCCTGAACCAGAACCTGTAACCGGCCAAGAGGAACTGCCTGGCTGCCCAAAGGACTCACCTGACTGCTTCCCGAGAAGGACTGCTGCCTTGCTGTTGCCCTACTGCCTTGCTGCTCTCTGGCTGTGCTGAGAAGTGCTCTCCAAGGGCTTGGCTAGAGCTTGCCTCCTGTTCCCTGAAGTCTCTGGACCAAAAAGACTTCATTCCTGCAAGAAGAACTCCCTGTGCAGCGAAAATCGATGCACAGCCTGCCAGAAACGACGCACAGCCTGCATCACGGTGAGAAAATCACTGCACGCTGAATCGGTACGACGCAGCCCAACTTTGCAAGGAGAAGATCGACACAGTGCCAGCGCAGCGACCGGAAATTTGATGCACGGCCCACTGGATCGACGCAAAGTCAAGCTGGAACAACACAGCCCGACTTCCTGAGAGGAATCGACGCAGCGCCTGCTGTGCAGTAGAAATTTCCATGCAACGCCCACCGGATCGATGCAGCCCCTGTGACTTCATCCTGCAAGCACCGGATTTCAATGCATCATCCCCGGGGCATCCAAAAACCCCGCAACCCGAAGAGGATCCAAGTCCGTGCACCAGAAATCGACGCAAAGCCTTCCCTGCGTGAAAAGTAAACAACGCATCACTGTGTGCAGCCCGAGAAATCGACGCACACCTCCCTGTTTTCCACGCATCCCTTCCTCTGTGGTTCCTTGCAGAGAGTTTGAACACAAACCAGGTACTTTGTGCTTGCAAGGGACATTTGTTGCTTTTAAGAGACTAAAGACACTTAATATCATTTTTACAGTGATATTTCAAAATATACTTCTTGCATCTTAATCGTTTTGACCTGCTTCTTACCAGATAAATATTATATATTTTTCTAAACACTGTGTGGTGTATTTTTGTGGTCTTCTGTGTTACTGCATGATTTATTGCACAAATACTTTACACATTGCCTTCTAAGTTAAGCCTGACTGCTCAGTGCTAAGCTACCAGAGGGTGGGCACAGGATAATTTGAATGGTGTGTGACGTACCCTGACCACAGTGAGGATCCTTGCTTGGACAGGGTGTAACCTGACTGCCAACCAAAGACCCCCTTTCTAACAACTTTCATGTTGTTCATGTGCACTGTTAGGTTTGCCATTATTTGGTTGACATAGCTTAGCAAAATATCCAGACTTTCCACAACTCCTAAATGTGGTATGTTTAGCTGGGCATGGATGTCCATTTATGGAATGTTTAGGAAATAAACATCTGAAAAAGCTATTTTTCTCCCTAAAATGTGGTTCTGTCATCTCTTAAGCAAAATATTTTCGTCATGCATTTCATTCCTCCGAGTTACGCTGTCTTTCAAGATATGTACTCTTGTTTGCCATTTCTTCACTAATTCTTCTTATAAATTTCGTGAATTTTTTTCTATAATCGTCACAAAATCAGTTGTTTTTGCTGATGAAGGTTTTTTTTCAGATTCAACCTTTTTTTTTTTTTTTTTTTTTAGTCACAACACCTAACTACAAGGAGGTCTCTGATAAGTTGTGTCGTAAAAATGTCAAATGCTCACTGTAGCCAAAAATCGTAGAGCTGCCACATGAGTTAAAAGATTCATACTGATGCTGCTCTCTGGTAAAGAATTTGTTTGAGGACACCAGAACTTGTTTGAACATCTATTTGTTTTTCTAATTCCTAAGAGCTTTTTGATACCCATCTAACTCATTTTCCCCATCAGACATTTCAATAGTTTTCCATATGTTACATACAACACCTTGCCGGTTTATTTGACTGGGTCTACCCTTATAATATTGTGAATAATAGCACATGCAGACAAGTGTTCTTTTGACGTAATGTGTATCACTAAAGCCTTGCACACAATACATTTAATCAAAAGTGAAGTATGCGTGTCATTGATAATTTGGAACATTTCAAAAGAATGCCCAAGTGTGCAGATCACTAATCCTCTGAAATATAAAAGTGACAAGCAGAGTTCTAGGGAAGAACGTGTGTGTATCAGTTATTTTCAGAAAAAAGTTGTGCACGCTGTCACAATGGTCATGATGGGTGAAATATGAATAGAGTTCGGCACCAACGTACAATCATGTGTATTAGGTATTAGCCCCATCCAAAATGGAGAGCCATAAATTAACCCTTGAGCCATAGAAGTCGATATGAGGATGTCTAGAGGATAGGAATCAGTCGTCGCAGAGATAGCGGATCAGAATGCAGATGATCGCACTAACCAGAGAAATGAAGATTGCGAATAAATAGAATGCAAGTAAGTATCGCTTGCCTGGCCCGAGGGTAGGTTTTAATCTGTCTGACAGTAAGTGTTAAGTACAGGTGGAACACAGGAGAGGATCACTTGGAGAATGTTGCACGTGTGCTAGGCCAAAGGGTAGGCTTCACTCTGAATTAAAACAGACAGATAACAGTCACCTCGAGTAGAAAGCGAGGTTATTAGAAAATCACAATAAGGAATCAAGCTTAGTAGAATATTGTTAATACTGTGTTAAGAAATGTTCAAGCAGCACAAACGCAATACGTTTATCGTGCACAAAATAAAACGTGTAGTTGTTGTCGATACAGCATGACAAAGTTTGAACACTGTCCTGAGTGATGTTGTGAACTAATGCAAATTCATGCACAGGGCAAGTTGTTTAAAAAATCAGCCCTTCACGGGGGGAGGTCATGGACGTCATTTAGGGGTCGCAGCTGCGACCTCCAGCTTGCCCCATGTGACTCCTGACACTGCCTCTGCGACCCCTGGCCTCAGAGTTGGCAAAATCAGTGCCAGGAACACAGGGGAAGCTCGTCCTTATGGACGTTGCTTGGGGCTTCACTTCCCTCTTTTCAATCAAAATTTGTATTACAGTAATAGTGAATAATACATTATTCACTATTACTGTAATACAAATAGAGTACACATAGATGGAATATGACCCTCCTTTGAGGCCGAGGGAAGTAAATAACACTTGTAAGTGTATGTTGTGTGCATGCTTGCGGATGGGAGTGTGCTTATGTAAATGAGAGTGTGTGTAAGAGTATATGTGTGTTTGTGTAGGCATATGTGTCTGAGTGAAAGTAAAGATGAAATGGCTTGTGATGTCACTTCCGTTACCTCTGGCATTGTGGTGAATTGACGTCCATGGTTGAAGTCAGTCCTAGAAGAATTAGTAAACTTACGTTGAACTGTAGGCAGTGCATATAGGCTTCATAGGCTGTGGTGAAACTTGTCACTCACTGCCAAATTGAAATGATGCACCTGTGATAACGCAGGTAAGTTGAGGGACATTGTTTATTCAGAACCAGGCCTATCAGCACCATAATCAAACTGCCTGGAATCCTGAACATTCCATTGTCATTTTATAGACCTTGTCACATTTACTTAAAGACACATCACAGCATTTTTTCTGAAGTAACACTGTCTGTACATCTGTCTTTTCATCCAGGTGTGTCAGGATATAATCAAGAGAAATATTGTCTGGCATAAATATTGTGTCCTAAATACAATTAGTCCTAAATACAATTACAGTCAATTGGGTGTCGAAATTACCCTTTCTTGTGATTGGTTATTTTATCAGCACTTAAAATGGAAGACAGTGACATTTGTGAAATATATTTGCAAAACGCCTGTCTAGTTTAAGTGTGTAATGACGCTGCCCTGAGTACTTGGAGAAAGGGACGTGCCTGGTCATTAGAGTTAAGTACCTCCAGCTCCCCTGCAGCAATTAACAGAATCAGTTCACATCACTATCTGTTCCAAAAGCATTTACAGTTGCTACTTACCCTGGAAATTGAATATTGGGTTTGTGATCATCAATCATAGTGTTAAACCATTTGTATTTCAAACCAGAACGAGTCACAGAAACAAGCCCTGCGCATATAAGTCCCGTCTTTCTTTAATAGAAAGCACTAAAAACATGCTTTTAGTGGTCCCAATGGCCTTGTGAGCCATTCGAAGTTAACACTCAAAACAACATCTGTCCCCTTGTTGCCTATTCCGCAGACTTGCTTGCTTCCAAATGATGCCTGTGTGGGCCATTCCCAGCCTTCGCCGGACTTGTCCGTCTAAATGTCTGGCACTCTCAAGAATAACGGGTTTCGCCGGAGGAAAAAATGAGATATAGCAAATCTTACAATCTACTAAGAACACGCATTCGAATTAAGCCTGAAAACGCATTTAATTCCTGAATATTAAACGCTATTTGCAGCTTTGTTTTTTTTTCACAACTGTGTGTAAAATATTACCTTAAGTACCTCATCATCTACTACCTCTAATGGTTTAAGGGACCATTTTGAGCCGCCTCGCCCTGCCTCATTGTTTCACGGAGCCCCTGACTATCTGCTTAAGTGTCTGAACAGGATACAGACTGCAGCAGCGCGAGTGAAACTACATTGGCTGACAGTACCTAAAAGAGTGATTATTAAATCTCTCTGCCTGGTGCATAAAATAATTTATTACGTTGTTTGGAAACACTTGCAAGAAAACAATTGCTCGATATTAACTGGCCAGGCCGCTGTGCTCAGCCAACTCTAACCTCTTAGTAATTCCCAAGTTCCAATATTCTCGTATTGGAGGCAGATTGTAAGAAATTGAGTTACAACAGTAATAAAGTTAAAAGACAACACAAGAAAAATCTCACACCAATTTAAAAACAGAGAGTACATTTTAGTAAATGAAATTATACCAGAACAACAAAAATACACTAAGTAGAACAAGAGATATGCAATTTAAAAGTTTTAAGTAGTTGCAGTGCCTAAAAGCACAAAGCGCTAGTCAAGCGAGGAAGGTCACAAGTTCAAACTGACCCCTATTGAGCAATGGCCCGATACAGTGACCAGGATTGTCCCACTAAAAATGTTAGCTTCTCAAAATCCAGCGTGAAGAGTGCAGATCATGATGGTGGAGGCTGTGAGGAGCAGGGAGAGCATGGTGGATGGTTCTCGCTGCAGCCCGAAGAGCTAGCTTGGCATTAAAGACGGTTGTCACTGTAGCATGAAGATTTGTTTGAGCATTTCAGATAGTTGTAGCTCAAGCTTGATGTTGCCAGTTGAAGAAAACTGTTTGTGCTGTAGCAGGAAGTGCAGCTCTAGCACTGATCGTCATTGAAGGCGGTCGCTGCAGCACAAAGAGTCGGGTTCCCCAGAGCTTCACACTCACACCCAGATTGTCATGGGCAGCAGAGTATTGATACAAATGGGCCCATTTGCAGCTGTGAAGAGTCCAAACTTTCAGGATTTCTCCTTTTCTTCCATACGAGTGCACTCTGTTTTCAGGAAAGGGTCTAGGACCAGTGAAGGCAACTCTTAGGGATCAGGGTCTCTCCTGCAGATGCCTGCAGAGTTTGGGCAGGTCCAGGCAGATGCTGTTGTAGCAGGATAGCTAGGCAGTTCCAGGGAGGCCTCTGGTGCTTTTTGTGGCCCTTTAACTCAGAACAGAAGGTCAGCTAACTAGCCCTTGGAATCAATCAGGTTAGTCTGGGATGAAAGAAGCCGGTCCAGCCTTTCTTCACAGAGGACAGGGCAGGTTTTAGCAGGAGAGTCCTCTGGAGAAGAAGGCAAACTTCAAGCAGCAGGGCTGTCCTCTAGAGAAGACAGCAGGCCTCAAGCAGCAAGGTAGTCCTCTGGGGAACAGGGCCATTCTTCTTTGGTAGTCCACAGGTCCAAGAGTGTACTGAAGAGGTGGTTCAGGAGGTCTAATATTTATACCTAGTGCCAGCCTTTGAAGTGATGTGACATCCCGGCTACCAACATCGGGGTTTGGAAATGCTTCCCTTCCCCAGCCAAGCCTCCAAAGATTCTGAGGTGACATAAGACTGGTGCTATTTTTTTGTGTGTGCTAGAAGTAGCCCTTTGAAATGTAACTGGGGCAGGGAATAGCTCTGTCTCGCTCATTGCAGCAGTATGACCCATCCTGCCAACATCTAGTGTCTCTCTGATTCACTGTCTGCGAGAAATAAACAAAGGCCAAATGCCAAGCACTTCACAATCATGTAATACAGGATGCAGGTGGCAAGCAAGAAATTGTTAGGGAAGGAAAATGCCAACTTTCTAAAAGTGGCATTTTCAAAAGTGTTATCTAAAATCCGACTTTACTATTAAAGAGGATTTTAAATGACTATTCATTTGAGTCCAAACGTGATAATCCTATCTGGTCCCAAACAAAGGTTAGCACTCATTAAATGTAACAATGTAACCCAATGTTATTCAATGGGAAAAATAGGCCTTAGAGTATTGAAAAATAAATTGAAGAGTTTTTCACTACCAGGACATTAAAAACATAAAAACTCATGCCTTACTTAATAAATACAATGCACCATTCCCTATGGGCTGTTTAAGACCTTCCTTGGGGTGACATTTGTGTATAAACAAATGTGTAGGTCTGGTGAAAGGTATATTGTGCTAGATTCAATTGGAAGTTTTAAAACTGCACTACAGCCAAGGCTGAGGCATGTTTTAAAGTACTACGTAAGTGAGTGGCACAGTGAGCAGTGCATGTGAATTGGTAGCATTTAGTTTACAGGCCCTGGGTCATTGTTATACTATATACTAGGGACCTATAACTAAATTAAATTTGCCAATCTAGAGTAAACCAATAGTACCATGCTCTAAGGAGAGAATGCAAGCATTTTAGCACTGTTCAGAAGTGGTAAAGTGCACAGAGTCTTAAGGACAACAAAAACCAAAATTTGGAAAACAGTAGAGATGAAGACAAAACGTTTGGGGTGACCCTGCAGAGAGGGCCAAGTCCAACACAACCTCTCTGCTTAAACCAAGGGTGGACTAATAAATACCTTGATGAGATTCCCTGCTCATGTACTAGAAAGTGGACAATGGCCTTTCTACTGCAGAGGCCTTGTCTGTTCCCTGTCTATGTCCTTTTGAACCTAATAGGAGCCCTCTGTCAACACTCTCCTGAGCCACTGAGCTGACCCATGGGGAAACTTTCTCCTCACTTGTGGACCACATCTGTGTGAAGCACCTAACCTTAACTTGCTCACAGATGCATCTTAGTAAGCAGACAGTACCACCAGTGTCAACAAAGTGATATGGCTGATTCTTCTCCTTGGATCAGGGTTCTGTCCCCGCCCCAAAGATAACTGTACTCATAAGGACAGCAACTAATAGAGGCCACTGACAGCTGTCAGTGTCAAGAGCCAGGCCCGGGCCAACCACTGTCAGGTAGAGACACCAAGGGTGATTTTGAGCCAACCTTCCTTCTGACCTTGGGGCTGGTAAGAAGGTCTCTCACAGCCCTTGATGTTTCCCAGGCCCCTGTGGTTTCTCACGGTGGGGAGCAACAGCCCTGAGTGTTAGGTACTGTATATATACTCTCCTTTGCATCAGTCCAGGTGTAGTAGCTTGAGACTGGTCCTCCAGCCCATGGTCTGGCCCCTGAGGATGAACAGGCTGGAGCCTTTCCAACCCTTATCTGTCCATCTAGGCCCCCATACTCTACATTTGGGCATGGTACCCTCAGAAACTTAAGCTTTCAGGGCACTATGTGGAACCACCCCTTGCAGCTCTCTCAATACTGGTGACAACTCATTTCCTAGGATGCAGTCAACGGAGACTGACTATGACCCCCCGTGTCACATCTCCACTCAATCCCAAGGACACACAGCCATAGGGTGGAAGAAGTCCAACCCATGGGCCTAAGCCACACTACACACCTGTCCAGTGTTTTGGTCTGGAGAAGCCAGCCTTTCTACTAGCATGGTCTGGCTGGCACAGGTATTTCCCAGAGCAGTGACAGGTATAACTGTCACCTGAAGAAAGTGGCACCTCCAACTCACACCCCCAGGGATCACAGGGTTACTCATGGAATCCACTTATCATCTAAGGGACAGCAGAGTATACTCTACCTTCTGCTCCTGGGGACTCCCTACCCATGTGGCACTCCAACCAGTGGATAGCCTATGGATACAGACCAGGGAGAAACAAAATCACCAGGTTAAAAAAGGGGAACTATGGGTCACTGTTCACCAGAAACTCCCTCCTTATTAGTAGAAGGGATATGGGAATCATTTCCCACACACTATTCTGGGACCTGTCTGGGTCACTGTTGACCTCCCCCTCACTCTGCTGGGGGAGATTCTGAAATACGCTTCTCTGGGTCATTCCCGGGTACCATCTAATGGTGAGCTATGAGTCTGCCTCTTTGGCAAGCACCCCTGGGACAGGGAGCTTGCTGTCTATCAGGTGTTGACACTGCTCTGTAAAACAAATGCAGAACATGTGCTCTCTCGCATTCAGATTGTACAACCCAAGGTAAGCACTTACATCAGTTAGGGCAAGAAAATGCCAACTTTCTAAAAGTGGCATTTTCGGAATTGTGACTCACAATCGGACCTCACTATCAAAGAGGATTTTAAATTACAAATCATTTGAGTTCAAACTTGACATACCTATTTCGTCCAATCAAAACTTAGCACTTATTAAATATAACTAGGTAACCCAATGAGAGAGATAAGCCTCAAAATAGTGAACAATGAATTTAGTTTTTTTTTACTACCAGGCCATGGAAAACTTACAGCAATGTTCACAGAGCGCTTTTGTGACAAGCACACTTTCAAAAACATGTGCCCTAATAAATTTTGCAATGGCAGTACCCACCTGCACTTTTCATGGCAGTTTACCTGATTCCCATATGATGACACGTGCTCTACACTGCCGTCACAGTAATGTTCTTTGGTGACATGCACTCTACACCACATCACAGCAATGTTCTCTGAGCGCATTGATGGAACCCGCTCTGCCTCATGCAGCAACGTACTATACAGCATGGCTTTCTTTTGTAATTTGTAGAGGTTGCGCTCCCACACACCGCTTACAGCCAATGTTACACCTTTCTTTTCTCTCATTACTCCTGCCCGCCCACTTAAATGATTATTGTAGCACTCAACAAACAATTTTCAGTCTTGAAGGCACAGCACTGCCCACAGTAACTCTCCTTCGAATTTAGGCACATGGGGCTTCATACAATAAATCTTCCCTTGCAACATTTTTATTAGCAGCCTTTTCTTGGTTATTTCAAACTACAGGTATACACAAGATAGATCTCTCCTTCATCCTTTGTTAGCCCCCAAGCTTTTCACCTCACCAGTGAGTAGTCACTTCCTCAGATTGTCGCCAATGTGAAAAAGTCTTCTCAAACGCTAGCGGTGTTCACATGTATGTATTCATGTTGATTATAAATGAATACCTCAGCCACCCAACTCCTTTGTGTCCTGGCAAATTTCTCACTCAAGCTCAACTGCACTTAAGACCTCGTGAAATCCACATTCCACGTTCAATCTTGCAACCTTCCATACCCTAGATACCACACACTTGTTCTAATTTTTAAATGCAATGCAGCTTGACCTATTGGATGTTTAGGGCCAACCTTAGGGGTGGCAAATGTTTTTAAAAGGTTTAGGCCTGAAAAGGGTTTATTTTGCAAGATTAAATTGGCAGTTTAATAACTGCACTACTGGCTGCAATGGCAGGACTGAGACACATTTTAAAGTGTGACTTAAGTGAGTGGCACAATGTGTGCTGAAGGAACACTGGTAGCATTTAATTTACAGGCCCTAGGTAAGTGTAATACCACATACCAAGGACATATAAGTAAATTAAATATGCCAATCAGGTGTAAGCCAATAGCACCATGTTTCAATGAGAGAGAACCAGTGCTTTAGCACTGGTTAAAAGTGGTGAAGTGCACATAGGCCTAGTGCAAACAAGAACGAAAGTCAGAAAACAGTAGTGGTTAATACAAAAGGTTTGGGAGTGAGCTTGCAGACAGGACCAAGTCCAACACAGATTTTTCTCTGTTTGGGCTGAACATATATGAAACTGCTTG
Organism: Pleurodeles waltl; assembly: GCF_031143425.1. Taxonomy (NCBI): domain Eukaryota; kingdom Metazoa; phylum Chordata; class Amphibia; order Caudata; family Salamandridae; genus Pleurodeles; species Pleurodeles waltl. The sequence continues at coordinate 846,072,284 of NC_090446.1, forward strand.
CCCCCCCACCATGCACTGCATTGAGGAGCTTTTACACTTGCAGAAACATCAAAGGACTTGGCTTTACAATGTTTAATGCCGATTGAAGTTACCTTCCTTTTGCCATTATCAACAGTGTGTGCTTAACAAATAATTAACGTAACATAAAGGAAGGTAGCAAAACATCTTCCTCGACCTCCAGTTTATCTGCCCCAAAGTCCACTATGCATGTAGGTTGGACTTGCACAGTAAGCTCCACTCACAAGTCATCACCTATGGCCACACCGTGCGTACAAACGTGTTAGTAGCAGAGCAGTTTGTGTGACCTTCAGTTGCACTTAGTGGCTTTGGAAGGAGATAGTGGGCTTTCACAATGCCCTCTCCTCATTCCATGCATCCCTAGGGCCTTACATCTATTGCTTTCAACCACGTGCAGTAGACAATGGGTGCAGTACATGCTCAGTGACCTCTCCCTACCCCATGCTCTTTTCTGCAGAGCCCAGGCTGCTTGGCTTGATCTTAGGTCTTTGACCTTGTATGAAGGCCTTGGCATTCAATGCAGGTCTTAAGCCTACCCTTTCATATGGTCAACCTATGATGACAACTTCTTGCGCATATTTTGCCACATATTGCAGGCTTTGGTTGCATTTCATGACTTGTTCATCCACTGCATCCACTCTCCAGTGCTGATAGGCATGCAACAGTCCTTAGACACAAATAGGCAGTTCCTTTTGAAGTCAATTATATTTTGAGTTTCTGTAGGCTCTCACTTCATGTTTATTGTTAGTTTTGAATCATTGTTGAACACGTAAGAGGAATGATTTGGTGCACTCATTTATGTATCTTTCTATAAAAAAAAGTTTTTCTCTACCTTTCTAATAAATGCCTTCTTTCCCCTACACGGCATCCAAAGTATGTTTTTCTCTTGGTGACAGATTACGAATAGTTATCTAACTGCTGAGACTGTGTAAAGGTAGCCTCAAAACAACAGCCAATCAGTTTTCAGTGATTCCTAAATCTCTCTCAAATTAATTAACATTGAAGAAGCACAAACATTATGGGAGAAGTAAATGGTTTCTTTCAGCTAATCAGATTTGTATTATGAATTCAAAATCAGTTCGCCAACTGCTGCTCTCCAATTGTTCTCACCAAGTGTTACTATATATTTATCATTTAGACTCCAAGTTCGTCTATATGATGTTTTTTGTAATGCAATCATCTCAAAAACTACTCCTTTAATTTACATTAAGTCACGAAAGAGTCTCCCATGCTAGAAAATTTCTGTTTTATACCAACATTTGACGCAATTCCATATAGTAATTTTGACTGTGATAGAGACCATGTTAAGCTTTCTATTTTAACTCTGTTTGGTATAGGATTATCAAGCATTTCCAAAGTTATCAAAGTTATTAGCAAATCAAGTAGGATAATTGTCCCCTGAAGATTTTTTTGACTCGGGAAGTGCCTGCACCACAAAAAAAATTGAAATTGGTCACCGTAGATTTTCAAACATCTCTGGGTGCAGATTTCTATTTTTTTGAATTCACAAAGTCACAGGCCGCTAGGCAAACTCTGTCCTAATGTACACATGTATAATTTTGCAAGTGAAATCTGCAGTTCTGTAGTTCTGGCACGGCTTTCGTGTTATAATAATGCATGTAGTATGCAAGACCGGCCTGATTGCATCGAAACATGATTGCATTTGACATCAGCAAATGTGTGAGGAAGCATCGGGCCTAGAAGAGTAGAGGAACTGGTGAAATTGTAATGCTAGCAAATAAGTAAAACAATGCTAAAAAGTTAGAGATAGAAGTTGTTGATATTACCATTTGAAGGCAGGGATACTGCCTACTGCTGTATAAGTACACCTCGTGAACGAGGTAAGAATTGGACGAGCAATCATGGATAGCAGCCTCAGCTAGAAAGACACAATCATGTAAAGGCCCAGAATCCACCTAGTCCTGTTACTCCAAAGGAAGTCAACATTTTAGCAGGGTTTCACACATCTCACGCTCTCAATGTTTTCTAAAGGAGGATAAGTACTAGTTGGCAGGCCCTGTTTGGGTCACGGCTTAGACCCTGGCCAGCCTGGTAAATAGCATAAAAACAAGATAAACTGCTTGCTAGAACGCTGCCCTGACAGTGAAAGAGCTAAACAGTCTGCCCTGTTAAACCTTTCTGCCATCCTCCATTCGGACGCAATACTTTTCTTAGATCCTAGAGACCTTTGGTCTTACTGGTTTATCTGAGGGGGAATTTTCCTGTTTTTCTGGAAAGATTGCACTTTCATGATTAGAGTGAATGACATTTCATTCAAAAAAGAGAGAATGCGGGGAAAGGAGACTTACCTGCCTACTCGTTTAGGCTGGAATCTTAGCATGACACATCTTTAGAAGTGCTGGCTGTGTTCACTATTAGCTCAGCTCTGCGGGCCCTGCAAAAAGCAGGTTCTATACATGTCTCCACAAGTTTACTTTCATTTCAACCTCCTATTTTTGTGTCTTGAAAGACTGTAACAGGGCGTCTGCCGGAGTCGCCAGTCTGTAGCGGGTTGAAATCCTGCCTAGGTTCTGAGAGCGACCAAAAGGTATTGCCTTCAGAGTCTCTACACTAAACAACTATAAAAGGGGGGTTTGATTTAAACGACCCTTTGACCTCAAGACTGCCTGCTCTGGTGATCACAGACATAATTAAAGCTCTCTCTCGGAGGTAATAACGCTCACTAGTGAGGTTGTTTTTAGCACATCTGAGCCTCTAATTATCTTTGAAGGATTTCCTTACACAGTTTGACAGTAATTGTCTTGCAGCTGGACTTGGAATTAGCCACGACCTTGGAGCACATGCTTATCCACATGCATTAATTGAACAGCCTCTACTGCATGTAAAACCTGCTCTGTGGAATTTTGGCAGCACCCTTCATGCCCTAAATGTAAGGAGACTAATGCAGGCTTCTTATGCACTTTTTATTTCCCTACAATGTGTTTATTTCATGAATGAAACGTGTTTAAGAAAGCCGTATACTGCAATTAGAAAAAGGTAGATCCCATTCCCAACACTACTACATCAATAAAATCTGAATTGCACCAGGAGCAAAATGGGACAACAATTGGCTATTTCAATAGTTTTGGCTTTGTAAAATAAAAATAAAAAGTTTTGCCAGGCTTCAGTAAAACAGAACAAACAGGTTCCTCATAGATAGCAGTAGTAAAGGTCTTCCCTTGCTCACATGGAATGAATACACCCACTAACCCCCTCATAACTATAAGACAAATGTCATGAACAGAGGCAGTTTTAAGTATAACTGGGAAAGCAACAACTGCCACACCAGCAGGATTCTCAGCAGTGATAACAATTGCCACCACACTCGTGATCAAAGACAATGTCAGCTGCCACCATGACTACAAAATCAACAAAAGCTGCTATATCCACAGCAGAAACAGCAGAACAGCTGAAGGACAAAAAGAACCGCAATGGTGAACACAACAGTAAGTACAGCAGGAGCAACAACAGTAAACAAAGCTCCCACCATGACGGGGAACACTGTAGTGACTACAGTGGAACCACTCCAGTGACCACAGTTGACAGACGAGAAGGAACAACAGCAAAAGTGACTATGTCAATACGGTGAAAAAACAGATCTAGCTACACCAATTATCACAATAATCTCAGCTGAAACCACAGCAAAGACTATCACACTGCCCAAAGGTGCCAATCAAAGCTACAAATTGAGTAGTAACAACATCAATTCTCAGTGGTGATCATGGTAGTGGCAACAGCAGCAGCAAAGCTTCTACCACAGCACGAACTACATCAAGAGAATCAGGAGTAACTACAGTTGCAACACCGCATGACCACAAGTGCGAGCGCGAAAGCAACACTAGCTGCAAAAATAGATGTCTGCATGGTAGAAACCACAGCAACGATGTGAGCTTGTATCACAGCAGGAACCACATTTGCTACCAACAACACCTGCCAATATCACTGCCGTGAAATCTGCAACCGCAGCTGCCACCATCACATCAACAAAAAATCTAAAACGAAAAATAATACAACATGTGATACTTGAAGTCATAATAGGTTAGGAAACATTTTATGAGTCAGGCCCCGGTTCCTAATTCTTACAGCTAGAGATATGGCTAGTGCCTCTTGTTCAATTTTGAGTTTGCTCTGTGCCCTGGTTTTGACACAACCCCATTCTGGGAGCCCACACATGACTGTATGGGTGCTCAGTTGAACTTCAGCCCAGGGAGATTGCTCTAAATCATTTCCAAGCAGACAGTCTACAGGGATAGATGGGGACACAGACACTTTGTTTGTCCATCTACTACCCCCCCAGTCAAAAGATACCATTGCCACAGGGTGGATCTTTGTTACATTGTTAAAAATTGTGTCTTTGGTTGGCAGTCAGGGTACCCCGTGTCCAAGCAAGAACTCTCACTCTAGTCAGGGTAAAGGAGAATCACCCTCAGTTAACCCCCGCTCAGCCACTTGGTAGTTTGGCATGAGCAGGCGGGCTTAACTTCAGAAGCAATGTGTAAAGTATTTGTACCAACACATATAGTAGCACAATGAAAACACTATAAAATGGACACCAAACCAGTTTAGAAAAATAGCTAATATTAATTTAAATCAAACAAGACCAGAACAACAAAAATACAACAGACACAAGTTAAGATGTTATTTTTAAAAGAATTAGGCTCTCATCACAACCCTGGCGGTAAATGCCGCCTACTGCCGTGCTGACGGCTGCCAAATATACAGTGACCGCAGAGGTATTCCGCTATGGGTATTATGACCCACACTGAGAAAACCGCCACTATACAGATACCCACACAAGTCCGCCACACCAAAGGTCAGTGATAAACTTGCGATAGCAGAACCCACACCATTACGCCAAAAGGAATATGCCCACAGTAACACGACCCACGAGTCACCGCAGCGGTCTATCAACCGCGGTAAACCATTGGCGGTACACACCGCTGCGCACAAAATACACACACATTTACAAAACACCACCACATTGGACAATTCAAACTACACACACCTGACACACATACGCACACCACACCCACACACTCACACCACTATAAAACACACACCCACATTACCCACAAGCCTTTCAACAACAAAAAAAGATTGGCAACAGAGAGAGACACAACCCAGGAGCACTCACTCAATCTGAGCCACAGAACACCATCACCCAAACACCATCCACGAACCTCACAGCATACATCCCAACACATCACTCCACACATCACCCCACACATCCTCACACATATTACTCACACCACATCCATGGCACCCCAAAGACACCCCAGGTTTTCAGAGGAGGAGCTAAGGGTCATGGTGGAGGAAATCATCCAGGTAGAGCCACAGCTATTCGGATCACAGGTGCAGCAGACGTCCATTGCAAGGAAGATGGAGCTATGGCAGAGGATCGTGGACAGGGTCAACATCGTGGGACAGCATCCAAGAACAAGGGATGACATCAGGAAGAGGTGGAACGACCTACAGGGGAAGGTGTGTTCTGTGGTTGCAAGACACCAGGTAGCCGTACAGAGGACTGGCGGTGGACACCGACCTCCTCCCCCACAACTAACAACATGGGAGGAGCAAGTCTTGGCAATAATGCATCCTGAGGGCCTCGCAGGAGTAGCAGGAGGACTGGACTCTGGTAAGTCAAATCTCTACTACTTTATGCCCCCCACCCTACCTGAATGCCATCACAAACTCCTACCCCAACCCTCACCCCATCACTACACCACCTCACACATACCCCACCATCACAACCCACACATCCCAATACCAAGCCCTGCTTGTAACACCAATTACTGGACCCCCAACACAGACCTGCATGGACACCCATCACCACAGCATACCCAGTAGAGAGACTCACCCAGCCCACAAAATCACCACTCTCACAAGTCCAAGCTGACAGGGAAATCACAATCATACAGGTGCCAGCTCCATCCAGTCCCCACCCCCCGAAGAGGCCCACAGTGACAACAGCAGCTCTGCACTCCTGGATCAGGATGACCAACCTGGCGCATCCGGGACCTCTGGACAGTCGGTTCCCCTGCCACCGTCCCAACCCACCACAGAGCCTCCCCCCTCAGGAACCACCAGCACAGCACCCAACCAGCAGGCCCATGCCACTGTCTCTAGGACACATCAATCAGCAGTGTGTCCACCACTACAGGGTCCCCAGGCAACCCCACAAACCCAGGACGATCAGGGACCTGGGGTCAGTGGCAGTGGGCACACGGTTCAGGGGACAGAGGCACAGGACAACAGGAAAGCAGGGAGGACTGTTGTGCGACAGGCCCAGGGAACCCACTCTCCACGAGGCATTCTCCAACATCCTGGGAGCAAACCACCATTCCCAGGAGACGATGGGCCAGATACTGGCCAGATTGCAGGAGACGCAGCGGCTTTAGGAGGGACAATACCTGGGGATCAGGGTTGACCTAAAAAACATCTACACCATCCTGGTTACCATTACAGGGGTGCTGGCTGACATGGGCAAGACCAAAAGGGAGGCAGTGGAACAACAACGGGCCCCTGACACTTGCCAAACCGATGAACAGCCTTCCTCCTCCACCGGCACTAGTGGACAGGAGGCCCTGCCACAGGAACAACAGGCCACCAGCACCCCAACCCCTGCAGAAGGAGAACTACCCTGCAAGCGGTCCCTGCGATCAAGGCAGAAGCCAGAGAACATTGTCAAGACCCCCGCCAGGAAATAAGACTCTCCTATTTGTCACCCTTCTGTCCCACTCTGTCACCCTATCCACCTTGAACTGCCATTACTCCCCTTCCTATGCCTCATTGGACAATGCTCCTGTGATACCAAGAGACTGGACTCTACCATGGACTTTCCTCCACCATCAGCCCATTGCACATCCCCCTCTACTCATGACCACTTAAATAAACACCCTTGGAACAAATACTAATCTGGAGTGTGTCAAATGATTCAAATATGTATTAGTTCAATATTATCAAAGCATTGCAAGTCAAATGTACAGTAAAATATGCCTTTGGTGTGCAGCAGTACACATAGCAGGAGCCAGAGTGGGGCACAGAGATCTGAAAATAGAGATGCCAAAGGGTACAGTCAGTGGCCATAGACATAGGGAAACAGGCTGCCATGTACAATGTGCAACAGAAAACCAAAAAGTTAAGTGAACTTACAGTCTCTTACCTGTGTGTCACTGGAAGTACTGCTGAATTATATTGCTTCTGTTGTCAACATCTTCTTCCTCTGCCTCCTCTTCCTCACTGAGTTCTCGGATTGTGGCCCGATCAAGTCTGCAGGTTATCATAATGTGTCTGTCCTCCATTGTCGCAGGGTCCACCAGGGGTTGGTACACCGGAAGATGCCGCCATCTCATATTCAGCCTCATTGGTTGAAGCTTATGGAAGAAAACGGTGAGCAGAGGGTCATATTCACACATCTATTGCACTAATGATGATTTGTTTACTTTACAGAAACAAGATGTGAATCCGACAATCAGTTGCTGTGCCAATGTCTGCTGTGACGCAGTTAGGTGCCATGGCCTGTGCCCCCCTGGAATGGCGGCTGCCTGACCTGTGAGGAGGGACAAGTGAAAATGAGGTAATTCTGCTGGCGTTGTAAGCCATCGCGGTAGGTGGTCGACGACCGCCGCGCATCCTCGCATTGGTTATCATTGGGCCCTATGGGTTCCAGGAGCCAATGGCGATGTACGCCTGTGGTGACGATACACAGCGCCGTGGACGTCACCGCCATTTTCTATCTGTTCACTCACTTGCTACCTGACCTTCAACAAGAGAGGACCTACACTGCAAGTGCTGCTGTGACCTGTGTCTGGAAGCAACAATGGCTCATGTGTCTGGGAAAAGGGCCCCTGTGTTCACTGCAGAGGAGTTGGAGAAGCTGGTGGATGGGGTCCTACACCAGTACACGTTACTCTACGATCCTCCAGACAAACAGGTGAGTACACTGTGAGCATGAGATGTGGGCCATGGATGTATGGATTGCTGTGTATGTAAGCCGCATGTGGGGGGGGGGCAGAGGCGTCCTGGCCAGAGTGCTGCATTTAAGGTGGTCAATGTATGTGAGTCATGGAATGGGAGAGATATGGTGGGCCATGAGTGTGATGGTCCGGATGGTTGACTAATTCACTTTTCTGCTTTCTTTTCCATGCAGGTCAGCGTCCACCAGAAAAAGGGTATTTGGTGTGCTACCACCAAGGTGGTGCGGACCATGGGGGTCTTTGACAGGCGGATCACCCACTGCCACAAACGGTGGGAGGACCTGCTCCACTTGGCAAAGAAGACGGCAAAGGCCCAGCTGGGGCTGGCCTCCCAACGAGGAAGGGGTGCATGTCGCACCATGACCCACCTGATGTTCCGCATCCTGGCGGTGGCCTATCCGGAGTTGGATGGGTGCTTGAAGGTATCACAACAGCCAGTGAATCATGACTTTGCACGCATTAAGTGGTACCTGGGTGGGGGATGTGGGCTATGGGTACCCCTAGGCCAGGGCCAAGATGGCATGGTAGGTCCCTTGTTGGGCAGGCTCTGAAGCACTCCTACCCCAATAGTGTTAGTGGGCATCCACTACTGGGCAGGGTCCTGTGGGTTTCAGGTGTGCAGCTAATGGCATTAGGCATTGTACCCCACTGGCTGGTGACTATCTTAGTAACTGATAGTGCATGGCCTAGTGCATAGGGCTGCTCCCTGTGTGTTGTGTACATCAACGGTAGTGGTGTTGCTGGCATTGACCAAGAGTATCCTCTGTGTACCCTCCCCCCTTTTTGTTTTGTCAGCCTGTCCTTGTGTGGATTAGCATCATCTGGTGGAGGAGAAGAGGCACCGGCGACGGAGGGAGCTGCATCCCACATGGGCCTGGAGGCCAAATCCACCGAGGGTGAGGGCTCCAGTGGGACGGAGGGTGAGGGGAGCACCAGGATGGGGACAGGAGGGGAGACCACAGACAGCGACTCCTCCTCTGACGGAAGATCCTTGGTGTGGTGGACACCTCTGTGCCCACCCCAACAACAGGTACAGCCGCCACCCCCGCCAACACTGCCCTCCCAGCAGCTTCTCAGCGTGTTTCCCTTGCCCGCTCACCCAGGAGGGTGGGCATCTCCTTCGCCCCAGGAACCTCAGGCCCTGCCTCAGTCACCCCTGCTGCCCTCAGTGAGGAGGCTATTGACCTCCTGAGATCCCTCACTGTTGGGCAGTCAACCATTCTGATTACCATCCAGGGTACTGTGAGGCATATGCAACAAACAAATACATACCTGAAGAGCATACACTCTGGTGTGGCGGCCAAACAGAGAGCATTTCAGGCTCTGGCCTCAACACTGATGGCAGCCATTGTACCTGTCTCTAGCCTCCCCCCTCTAACTTCCTCTACCCATTCCCAATCCCCTCAACCCCAGCCTATCCCAAGCACACCTTCAGACCAGAATTCACCCAAATCAACACCCAGAAGTGGTTCAGGGTAACACAAGCAACACACATCATACCACAGGCACTCACACAAATACCATCCCCATGCAGACATACCAACATCCACTGCCTCCACTGTGTCCCACCTCCCTCCCAGTAGCATCTCCACTCATACCTCGATGCCCTACATCCTCATCCAGTACCTCCATCACTAGCACCCCCATCACTACTCATCCCTCACTGGCAGTCACCACCCCCACATCCATGCACACGTCCCATGTGTCCTCTCCCAGTGTGTCTGTGATCCCTCCTCCCAAAGTACACAAACGCAAGCACCCACCCACCCAACAGCCATTCACCTCACAACAGCATCCAGCCCATGCACCTTCACCCAAACTCAGCCGACAGACACCTCCTACAACCACTCCCTCATCCTCTACTCCCAAACCCTCTCCCTCTTCCTGCCCATTGTGTCTAAAACCTTTTCCTAGAAAACATTGGCTTCTTCTCTACCCCTCCCCCCGTCCTTCCCCTTGGGCCAGGGTGTCCAGAACCCAGGCCAGCACCTCAGCCCCCAAGTTAGCGTCTGCTGTGGTACCTGCAACTCACAGAGGCTCAAAGGGGTCAATCGTCAGCCCAGCCAGTGTGCCACCAACCCCTGCACAGGACAAAACCATTCCGCCACCTGCCAAGGTGAAGAAGGGGACAGCATGCAGCAAGGCCAAGGAGCACGAACCACCCAGCAAAGCCTCCTCTAAAACTCCAGCTGCAAGAGCCAAGGTCACAACAGCATCTGCCAAGGTGAGGAAGGGACAGAAAACACCAGGCAAGGCACTTCAGCTGTTGGAGGCTGCAGGTGAAGGCCTGGTGCCCACCAGCACAACCGCCAGCCCCGCCACCTGCACTGCGCCAGCAGCGCCAGCAGCCATCTGTACCGCAACCTGCACCGCCGCTAGCACCACTACTGTCAGCAGCAGTATCCCCAGTGGGCAGCCGTCCGAGGCTGCACGAGAAGGGCTGGAGCCTCCCTCCACCACTGGCAGCACGGGCACCTGTACCACGGCCAGCACTGCCAGCAGCCCCGCGGCAAGCACTGCCGCATGCACTGCCGCAAGCACCGCCACCTGCACCGCTGACAGTAGGACCACTACCAGCAGCAGCAGCCACAGTGGGCAGCTGTCCGAGGCTGCGGGAGATGGTCTGGAGCCTCCCACCACCACTGGCAGCACCCCCACCAGCACCGGCACTAACACCAGCTTGCATCCTTAGCCGCCGCAGGATGGAGTCTAGCCCTGTCTCCATGGATTATCATGCAACCTGGTCCCTGCAAATCTCATGCCTCAGACACCCAGGTGAGGGAATGTGAACTGCCACACCCCAAGTGCTGCGTCACTGAGCACAAGGGCCCATCCAGAACCAGTGGAGATATGCATCCACTCACCCCATCCTTGGCAGGATGAAGCACACTGGGCACAAGGCCCACTCCAGAACCAGTGGAGATATTCAATATGCCCAACTGTGATTCAGTAACTTGTTACCAAATCACAGTTTGGGTTTTGACACAGTTTGGGTTTTGCAATTCGGTATTAGGAAAGGGCGTGTCAAGGGCGTCCCTTCCTAATACCAAATCTAAATGGTATGTATGATTGTTTTATGACCGCGAATGCAGTCGCAAAACTATCGCAGTTAGCATCAATTTCAAATTGATGCTAACCCATTCGCAAAAGGGAAGGGGTCCCCAGTGGTCCCACGGACCACTGCCTGCTCAGAAAAAATGAAAAGAAAACTTTTCATTTTTTTTTTTAAATGCATTTCGGGTTGCCATGCATTGTTTCTTCCCTCCTGCAAGAGAGCAATGCATCGATTCCCAAACGGGCACCTCTGGTCCGGGCAGGCTTTGCATTGATATTTCCCACCCAGCGATGTTGCACTGAAATCCGGTTGCATGGTGTCAGAAAGCCACGCTGAGTGGGGCTGGCATTGTTATCAGCAGCAGCAATGACTAGCAGGTATTGCATGTCATTTCTCCAGCCACGATGCATCGATCTCCAGGCCGCGATGTAGGTAGAGCATCGATTTTAGCCACAAGGCCCGCGGCACGTTGTTTATCAGATGAGTTGCAGATGGTGCTCCGAAGGTTTCCCCGCACAATGGTCTGTGCATGGATTTCTGTCCTTTTCCACCAACTTCACCTTTCAAGGGCCCAGAGACAGGTTAGGGCACCACTTGGCAGGGCAGGAGTCTCCGCAGAGAGTTCAGATGCTGGCTGAAAGAAGTCTTCTGATGTCTATTATGCTTCAACAACAGGAGGGAAGCTCAGTTCAAGCCCATGGAGATTCTTCACCAGTAGGAAGTCACACAAAAGTCAGTCTGTCCTCTCTCAGGCAGAAGCAGCTACTGCAGGCCAACCCAGCAAAGCACAGTCTCCTTGGCAGAGGTTCCTCTTGGTTCCAGTAGTAATCTGATTTTCAGGGGTTTTGGGTCCAATACTTTCAACTCCCCTATCTCCCTTTGAAGCAGGCCTACTTTAAAGGAAAGGTTCTGTTGTTTACAAGATTCTGCCTTGCCCAGACCAGGCCCCAGACACACACCAGGGGGTTAGGGACTGCGTTGTGTGAGGACAGGCACAGCCCATTCAGGTATAAGGGACCACTCCTCTCCTCCAGTCCAGATGGCTCATCAGGATATGGAGGCTACACTCAGCTCCCTATGTGTCACTGTCTAAAGGAGATTCACAAACAGCCAAACTGTCAAACTGACCCAGACAGGTAATCCACAAACAGGCAGAGTCACAGAATAGTTTAACCCCTTAGCTGCTGGGCCTCCCTGCCCTCCCCGTGCTGAGCCCTTTTTTGGCTATTTAGGGGAAGTTTGTGCATTAGGCCTTCAAAACTTTTTGTCAACATAAGGTATCCACACCAAATGTGCACCTTTTTTCCAACATCCCAAGGATTCTAGAGGTAACCAGAGTTTGTGGGTTCCCCTGGAGGAGACCAAAAAATTAGCCAAAATACAGCTAAAATTTTGTTTTTTTCAGAAAAAATGAAAAAAGGGCTGCAGAAGACAGCATGTGTTTTTTCCCCTGAAAATGGCATCAACAAAGGGTTTGCAGTGCTAAAATCAACACCTTCCCAGCTTTCAGGAACAGGCAGACTTGAATCATAAAACCACATTTATCAACACAATTTTGGCATTTTACTGGAACAAACCAGATTTTTATTATTTTTTGTGCTTTTAGCCTTCTTCCAGTTAGTGACAGAAATGGCTGTGAAACCAATGCTGGATCCAGGACGGCTAAACATTTCTAAAAAAGTAGAAAACATTCTGAATTCAATAAGGGTTCATTTGTGTAGATCCTACAAGGTTTTCCTACAGAAAATAACAGCTGAAATAAAAACATATTGAAATTGAGGGGGAAAAACAGCCATTTTTCTCCACGTTTTGCACTGTAACTTTTTTCTGTGATGTCATATTTTCAAAAGTAATATACCGTTACGTCTGCTGGACTCTTCTGGTTGTGGGGGGTATTTAGGCCTTATAGGTTCATCAAGAACCCTAGGTACCCAGAGCCAATAATGGAGCTGCACTTTGCAATGGGTTTTCATTGTGTGCTTGGTGTACAGCAATTTATTTGGTGAAATATAAAGAGTGAAAAATATGTATCAAGGAAACCTTTGTATTTCCAATATGGGCACAAGATAAGGTATTGAGAAGCAATGGTTATTTGCACATCTCTGAATTCTGGGGTGCCCATACTAGTATGTGAATTACAGGGCATTTCTCAAGTAGATGTCTTTTTTACACACTGCCTTACATTTGGAAGGAAAAAATGTAGAGAAAGACACAGGGTAATAACATTTGTTCTGTCCAAGTCCTCCAATACAATTGGTACCTCCCTTTCATGGGTAGGCCTAATGCCCGTGTAAGGAAGTGCAACATGGACACATCAAATTTCTACATTGAAATCTGACGTGTGTTTTGGAAAGTGCCTAGCTGCCGATTTTAGCCTCTAGCACAGCCAGCACCTAGGGGAACCTACCAAACCTGTTCATGTTTGAAATCCAGGATGGGGTGACTTGTGGGGCTGTCACCAGGTTCTGTTACTCAGAATCCTTTGCAAACCTCAACATTTGGCAAAAAAAAACAACTTTCCCTCAGATTTCAGTGCTGCAAAGTTCTGGAATCTGAGAGGAGCTGCAAATGTCCCTCTACCCAGCATTCCCCCAGGTCTCTCCATAAAAATGGTACCTTACTTTTGTGGGAAGCCTAGTGCCCGCAACAGGAAATGCCCCAGAACACAACGTGGACATATAAAATGTTTCCAAAGAAAACAAACGGGTTTTTTGCCTAGTTGTGGATTTTGGCATCTAGCTCAGCCAGCACCTAGGGAAACCCAGCAAACCTATATATTTTTGGAAACTAGACACCTAGGGGAGTTCTGAATGGGGTGACTTGTGTGGCTCTCACCAGGTTCTGTTACCCAGAATCCTGTGCAAACCTCACAATTTGGCAAAAAAACTTCTGGAATCTGAGAGGAGCCACAAATTTCCTTCCACCCAGCATTCCCCAAAGTCTCCCGATAAAAATGGTACCTCACTTGTGTGGATAGGCCTAGTGCCCGTGCCAGGAATAGATCACACAACGGTCAATGTTGGTCCTTACATGAGGGCAACTGTTGACCCTGGGGTGATCCATTCCTGACGCAGGCACTAGGTACAGGCACTTAAGTGAGGTAGCATTTTTATCAGGACAGGTGGGGAAACACAGGCCGGTATTTATACTATCTTTGCGCCGTATTTGCGTAATTGTTTGACACAAAAGCGGCGCAAACACAAAATACAATTGTATTCTGTAGTTATGTGCCGCTTTTGCATCAAAAAATTACGCAAATGTGGCACTAAAAACGTATAAATATGGGTCACTGTGTGGTAGAAATTTTGTGGATCCCAGCATATTCCTGTAGTTTGTGTGACAGAAATGCAAGACAAATTTGAGTTTTTATTCAACATTTCACCTTAGCAGGGTATTCTGGATAGGAAAACTCTGGGGAATTCACTCAAGTCACACCTCTGTGGACTCCCCTGGATGTCTAGTTTCCAGAAATGTCTGGGTTTCGTAGGTTTTTCTATAAGGCCGCCGAGCCCAGGACCAAAAATGCAGGTGCCTGGCTTACAAAACCAGGTTGTTTTGTGATAGATCATTTTGATGTCTCCACAATACGATTTGGGTGGTGGAATATGGGACTGAACAAATTGGGGACCTTCCAAGAGAGCTCTCTCTCCGTACTCTCCGCTGCATACACCTGCTCTCTGGGTTGGGCTAACCCGCTATTGTCCCGCTGCACAGACTGTGCTTGTGAAGGAACAGCAGGACTGTCCTCATCACCTCCCTCATAATCAATGGAAGAGGAATTATCGAATGGGACTCCGACAACTGAAAAATCACTCCCAGAGTCTGCTCCATTGTCCTATCCCTCATATGCTGTCTCAGTATCTGCTGTCTCAGTCTCTGATCCTACATCAGAGCTGTCCTCTACGAACCCAGTGATGGGTTTGAGCAGCAGTCATCCAACGAGATGCCATTTCTGCTTCTGGCTAAACTGTTGCTCTAAAACACTAGACTATGTAGACAGTCACAAAATTGCTGGTGGGTGTGTGTGTGTGATGCGTGCAACAGTAGAGGTCACCACACCTTAGCTTCTTTCCTCAATCAGCACGTTCTTTCAAGACACTCAAAAAAAGATATACTATTACTTCGCCTTGTCACATACCAATTGTCACAGTTTTTAGCGCCTCTAGCACCCAGTCCAACAATCATTATTGGTGCTCCCACTCCCAAGACCTCCTCCTCGGATTCCCTCACTACAACCCAGCAAAAGTGCCCTTCATCTCTCCATAGCTCCCCCCGCACATACATTTCATTTGTATTATAGCGCAGGCAATGGCTGACTTTACTAATGTACTCAGCTATTTACATAAAATACAGATTTGATAGTTGCTGTAGGCCTATAAACCTTCTGCGCTACTTTATGGCATCAAAACTGCCACTAGACAAAAGTCTGATCCTTTTGTACCAGAAACATAATCATAAGACTTACTCTACTTTTTTATTTCTACCTAAAAGTTACAGTTGAAACGTGTCAGTTGAAGTATGTGAATTGCTTTGAAGATGCAAGCTGCAACTGCAAGACAACTGGTGGCGAATATATATATATATGTCCAGTTGAAGGCGTTTGACCAGGACAGCGTGATGGTGAATTTGTTCTGAATCTACTACTATGGATTTTTTCATAATAAATTGACGGTGGATTTATATTAGAGATATTTTTTGATTTTTTTTTCTCCCAACCGAACACGATCCCCAGTACATTGTGCAGCTGTCCGGTGATTTCTTTCTCAATGGGTTTGACATATATATATATATATATATATATATATATATATATATATATATTGATATATCACTTTTATATGTGGGTGTTGTTTTCCTGGGGGCTGATCGCAGCCCCCAGGGAAACCACACACGTGTTGACAAAAGTGATTGCTATATATATATATATATATATATATATATATATATATATATATATATATAACACATTTGTATATATACATATCTATATAGATAGATATATATATCTATGTAGATAGATATATCCATCTACATGGATAGATACATCTATAGATATATATATGGATATATATATATATATATAGATCTATACATATAGATCTCTATATTTTTTTAATAGCTGTATCGTTTCCTTGGGGGCCATAGTGTCCTCCAGGGAAACCATACAACTATTTTAAAAAATGATTGCCCCCACAGGGGGTCACCCTGCTCACAGGCGACCCCCTGTCAATTTATTTTTTTTAATTGCCTTTTCTTAATATATTTTTAAATCCGATGGCGTGTAAAATTGATAGCCTTTGCAGAGAGACCTTAATTGGGGGTATCTCAATCCCATCCAAGGGGTGAGGTTGAGCTTCTCAGCCTGGTTCTATGCATCAGACATTTTTCACACTAAAGTTGGGACCTTCCTAACTTTTGGAAAATATTTGCAAACGTTTGGAAACTTTATCGAAGGTCTAACTATATTACAGACTTTTACTTTCTTTTAGTATTAATCACTGTTTTAGGGACCTAACCAGGGCCCTAGCAATTAAGTTTTAAATTGATAAAATAGTCCAATTGCAAAATACAACTAGACTACAGACAATTTTTAGAGTAATTTGTGTGGTCACTTAGTGATAAAGTGATAAAGTGGTATCAGCAAATACAAAGGGGGTCATTCTGACCCTGGTGGCCGGTGACCGCCAGGGTCACCGACCACGGGAGCACCGCCAACAGGCTGGCGGTGCTCCCAAGGGCATTCTGACCACGGCAGTTTAGCCGCGGCCAGAAAGGGTAAACCGGCGGTCTCCCGCCGGTTTACCACTGCCCTTGTGAATCCTCCATGGCGGCGGAGCGCGCTCCGCCGCCATGGGGATTCTGACACCCCCTACCGCCATCCTGTTCCTGGCGGGTCTCCCGCCAGGAACAGGATGGCGGTAGGGGGTGCCGCGGGGCCCCTGGGGGCCCCTGCTTTGCCCATGCCAATGGCATGGGCACTGCAGGGGCCCCCGTAAGAGGGCCCCACAAAGTATTTCAGTGTCTGCAAAGCAGACACTGAAATACGCGACGGGTGCAACTGCACCCGTCGCACCTTCCCACTACGCCGGCTCCATTCGGAGCCGGCGTCCTCGTGGGAAGGTCGATTTGCCCTGGGCTGGCGGGCGGCCTTTTGGCGGCCGCCCGCCAGCCCAGGGCAAATCTCAAAATACCCTCAGCGGTCTTGTGACTGCGGAGCGGTATTTTGACGGGGGAACATTGGCGGGCGGCCTCTGCCGCCCGCCAATGTTAGAATGACCCCCAAAGTCTTGTGTCCCACTGCTACCACCAAATGTAGGAGGCCAGCTCTCTATACAGTGTACAAAATGCCATGCACTGTGCAGAGAGTCCAAGCAGCCCCACTTTGATATCCAGAGGTAAAAAGCAGACCACCTAATGCTCTGTTTTTGTGGTAGTGTGGGCGAGCAGTTAGGCTTGTCTTGGAGATGTGCTAAGCATTTGTTGTTCTCACAATATCATTAATGAGGACACACACTCAGACTAACCTAAGACCAATTTATAAAAATACTTCTTATTTTTATAAAATGTTTGACACCAAGATCATCAGTATACAGTAATTACTTCTCTTGTTATGATTTTTCAAAGTTTAGAACATATATGCTTATTGTACGTAATTACGCACCATAGAAATAAATAGGAAAATCTTTTAAAATGTATTTATGGTTTCAGGCAATGCACTCACAAATGTCACCTTCTATTTTAAGGTTGAGGTCATTGAGATGTCCTGTGGGCAATCTAGAAAAGTTTAGGCAGTTCCCGGTTCAAGCAGGTGCAGCAGCTGAAAGTCTTGGAGCTGCTGCACAATGGAGAAGGGAACCACTTGGAAACACACTACACAGATGGACTTAAAGGCAAATCCGGTAGGTCTCCTTGAAGGATAGAGGTCACAAGGGGTTACGGACCCCTAGAGCACAACATGTTTGGCGTTGCAGGAGCCAGGGATGCCAGTTGCAGTGCAGATGGCTCAGCCAAGAGTTTTGCATCAGGGAGGCCTTGGAATGAGGAGCAGGTCACTCGGAGGGTAGTTTGCAGTTCTGCAGGGCCACTCTGGGGGGTGGTTCATGGTCTCCTGAAGTCCTTGACAGGTGCTTGCTTCTGGGCTTGAGAGTGTCTGGAGTGGACTTTGCTTCTGCATATCTGTCATTGGGGGTCCTCTTCGCAGGACAAAGGCATAGTGCCACTAAACTTGGCACACCAGTAAGTTTTTGTTCTTTGCGTCCATAATGTGGATTTTGGTTGTACTGCTGGATACGGTTCTTTGGTCAGTTTCCGGTCGGTGAACCGAACTTCACTGGTTCCTTGCTTGCAGGTTGCAGGAGAGTGATACCTTCACTCTGAGGGAGATTCCTGGCAATATTCAGAAGGCTGGAGGTGCTCTGAGGTTTTGTAGAGTCCTTCAGGTTTCCAGGCAACACTTCAGTTGTGATTCTCGAGTCCTAGGAGCAGCAGGCATGGCTTGGTGCCTTTTTCACTGTGCAGCAGGACTTCTGTTATCATGCTTCAGGTCTCCTTTGTTCCTGATCTTCTTGTGTGCATTGAATCCCTCTGTAGGTCTAGGGATGCCCACTGAATACTGCATTTAGTGGGTGCAAGGTAGAGAACCTGGTAGTGGCCAATGAGCCACCTACCTTAGGGTGACTACACCCACTAAGTGTGGGAGGTGGTCACATCCCTAACCCTGGTTGTCTGTTTTCGTGCCAGCCAAGATGTAGGAAAATGAAACAGAGTGGTCACCTTACCTGCCACATCTGAGGGGTGGTGCAGGCTGAGGGAGACCTCTCCTTCTACTCTGGCTAAGTTTCCCTCCCCCACCCCCCAGTTTTGTCGCTCAAAGTGGGGAAAAAAACATTGGGTGGCAATCTGCTGATAGCAGCAGAGACGGGGGTCAGAATTCAAAGGTGGTAAAGCCTTTGAAGCTGACCACTGGTGCTGGGTGCCTGCCTGGGGGAGGAGCTGTAACACCTCCACCCAGGAAAGAGTTTGTTTTCTGGCTCCTGAGAGCAGAGGCTCTCACCCTAGGAGCCAATACTCATGTCTGGTGGTGGCAGGCTGCTATGACCAGTCAGCAACCATGCCAGGCCAGTTAGTTTGTTTTGTTGCTGGGGGCATCTGTAGGGTGCCAACTGGGTACATGTTATAATAAATCCAACACTGACATCAGTGTGGGTTTATAATTCTGCGTTGTTTGATACCAAACAACCCAGTATTCAGACATTCCATATTGTAGCTGGGGTACTCATAATGACCAGTGTTCAGCACAAGCATGTGTAATTTCTCCCCTATACACTTACTATGTCTTAAGGTTTTGCAAAGACACATTAGGGGCATATTTGCTCATGCATATTTTCTTTTTTTTAAAGAAATATGCCAATGCCTACAAACTATACCAATTGCATCATTTTTATTTTAGAGTTGTATAATTTTCAATTTAGGAGCACTGTGTATGAAATGTAATTTTGGACATTCTGCATTATTTATATTTTACAGAACCCCCCACAAAATATTGGTTTCTTCCCATGAAAGTGTGACATAAAGATTAGATTGTGAGGTATTGGGAACTTTCATCCAATGCAGCAGAGACATTTCTGAACTTTTCATGTTGCTGAAACCCTTGAATTACATGGCAACTTCAACGATGAAAAATATGTGCTAGAAGGCTTGCCCACAATATATTCTGCCAGAGATGGCCTGCCATGTAAGGTTTCTTATGGAATAAACAGTTAAGAATGCTGCTAGAAACCAAGCAATTTCCCTTTTTCAAGGAGAGGCAGGGTAAGCATAAGTTTTGTGGAACAGGAGATCTACTGGTTTACAATAAATCCCTGCCTTTACTGACTGACATAAATAAGGTGGCACTTTTCCTAATTACTGCTTAGCCAAGCAAGTCATTAATATATCCGAACAGGTAATTACCATTTTGTTGAAGACCATAAGTTAAAAGGAAATCATTATGTCAAGCAGCAACTAGTTGCCGATAGGGGAGGAATGTACAAAAAGGGAATAGCCTTGTTAAAAATGTAGGTTGAACTTAGCAACCATGATAGGGTGTGTCTGGTGTTTCAATGATTGCAGTTTTCAAATAGGGGTATCTTTATGCAAATGCAGCATAAGGGCAGATGATTTAGGCATTACAAGTGAAGCAGGCATTCTTGAAAAACATAATTCGCTACAAGGAACCACTATAGTGCTCAATAAGGTACTCTCCGTTGGACAGCCTATGAATGGTCCTGATAGCTGAGCGTTGTGCATTTTGCAGCCAACAAAGTAAGGTCTTGGGCATATCATGTTTAAGAGCACTGCAATTTCTGATCCCTCAAGCTATGTGGAGCAATAGAGAGGCTTTGGCAAGACATTTAGCACTACACTTGACTTTCTCCACGAACTGAAGGTCTTATCTAAACACTTTCAGTGACTCAAGAGCAGCCAGTGTAAGTCTTCCTTTCATAAGAAGATGACGATGACATCAATTATAGACATTTTGAGCTGAAAAAGTTTTGTGTCATCCATCTCAAAATAGCGATTAATACTCGTTCAAATTCTCTCCTAGGACTGTATTGGCCAAGATGCTAATATATAACTGGTTCTTGGCTGCATATGATTAGACTGACACCTGACACACTTGAAAAAAAAAAAAAAAAGGGTGAAGTTACAGTTCAAAAAGAGCAGGCAGCATAAAGTATGTCTGAATGTCTGACTAACACAGCCTGCTATCCTTTGATTCAAACAAGTATGTGATCTTTTGATGTTTTACGTTCATGTGCTCCAGAAATTATTTAAATTCTTTGCTGCTGAATGGTGAACCATTGGCATACTTCACAATGGTTTGCAAAGTCCACGTTCCAAAAATGCCATCAAGTTTTTTGATTACTCGCTCATGTGTCGTGGATGAGAGATCTTCAGCCAACAGACAACATGAATATTCATCAATTATCATTAATAAATTATGTCAAGTGGACCAAATAAATCAATGTCTATTCTTTCCCAGGCATGTTTAAGGAGTTCTCACATGTTTGAAGTATGTTGAATGACTGTGGTTGACAGACAATTGCATATGTAACAAGCCTAGGGTTAATTTTCAACTCTTTCATCTAAGGATGGAAACCAAACTAAGGGGGTCATTACAATATTGGCGGTAAAAGCCGCTTACCGCTGTGCAGAAGACCGCCAACACACCGCCGTGGCAGCAGAATTCCGCCACTGTCATTATGACCCACAGCTCAGAATCTGCCAAAATTGAGACACCCACACAAGTCCGCCACACCAAAGGTCAGTGATAAACTGGAGAAAACAAAACCTCACACACTATCACGACCCACAAATCCACGCTCAAAATACACACACACTTACAGTACACTACCACATTGGACAATTCAAAATACACACACCTGATACACATACACACACCACTCCCACACACCCAATACAATATAAAACACACACCCACATCACCCACAAACCCCTACGACCACAATTGTGACAGAAGGCCAGAGAGAGACACTACAATCTACAACCAAGCATCCACAGGGACACAATACCATCACCCGCATAACATCCACGCACCTCACACAACACACCACTAAATATCACCCCACATATCACAATACACACCACCCCACACATCACCCACACCACCCCATGGCACGGCAAAGACACCCCAGGTTCTCTGAGGAGGAGCTCAGGGTCATGGTGGAGAAAATCATCCGGGTAGAGCCACAGCTATTTGGATCACATGTGCAGCACACCTCCATAGCTAGGAAGATGGAGCTATGGCGAAGAATAGTGGACAGGGTCAACGCAGTGGGACAGCACCCAAGAAATAGGGATGACATCAGGAAGAGGTGGACCGAAGGTGTGTTCCGTGGTCTCAACACACCACCTTGCGGTTCAGAGGACTGGCGGCATACCCCCACCTCCTTCCCCACAACTAACAACATGGGAGGAGCAAGTCTTGGCTATTCTGCATCCTAAGGGTCTCGAAGGAGTAACTGGAGGAATGGACTCTGGTAAGTCAAACATTAACTACTATATCCCCCACCCTACCTGCATGCCATCACATACCCTCGCCCTCACACCCATCACTCCTACTCCTCACAAATGTCCCAATATCACAAATCACACATCCCAACACCAAACCCTACATGCAACAACAAAGCATGGACACCCATCACCAATGCATGGCCACTGCACATATCCATACACTCCCCTAAACCATCATCACACATGGTCCCCCTCAGGAATGCAAGAACTGGGGTACACGGTCACCCACTCATTGCACACCATGGTACACCCAGATGCAATAATCATGCTTTTACACCCCTGCAGGACCCCTACCCAACATCACTGCACAGGAGGGTCCACACATGTCCACACCACCAACAGAAGAGGCCCACAGTGATGACAGCAGCTCTGTCCAACTGGATCTAGATGACCAGCCCGGCCCATCTGGGACCTCGGGACAGTCGGTTCCCCTCACACTGGCACAGGCCACTACAGAGCTTGCCCCCTCTGGAAACACCAGCACAGCACCCACCCAGCGGGCCCATACCTCTGTTCCCAGGACACGTCAAGCAGCAGTGTGTCGACCACTACAGGGAACCCAGGCTAACCCACCACCCCAACAACAACAGGGACCTGGGGGCAGTGGCAGTGGGCACACCGTTCAGGGGACAGAGGCCCAGGGAAACAGGGGAACTGGGAGGGCTGCTGTGCGACAGGGGGAGGACAGGCCCAGGGAACCCACTCTCCACGAGGCCCTCTCCAACATCATGGGAACCTACCATCATTCCTAGGAGACAATGGCAACGCTACTGGCCAAGTTTCAGGAGACCCAGCGGCTGCAGGAGGAACAGTACTTGGGCTTCAGGGAGGAACTCAAATCCATCAATTCCACCCTGGGCAACATTGTAGGGGTGCTGAAGGAAGTCCTCAACACCAGGAGGGACACTGTGGCACAACAAGGGGCCCCTGACACTAGCCTGGACGATGAACTGCCCACCACCTCCGCCAGCGCAAGTGGACTGGAGGCACCGCCACAGGACCACCACACCAGCACCCCACCCCCTGCAGAGGGAGAACCACCCCGCAAACGGTCACTGAGATCCAGGACAAAGACAGAGAATGATGCCAAGACCCCCGCCAAGAAATGAGACCACCCTGAATGTCATCCTTTTTTCCCACCTTGTCACCCTGTCCATCCTCAAACTGCCCCAGCTCCACTTCCTAAGCCCCTTTGGACAATGCACCTGTGAGACTAATAGCTTGGACTCTGCCATGGACATTCCTCCACCATCACCCCTCACCATTTTACAACCCCCTCCAATATTGAGCACTTAAATAAACACCCTTAAAACACAAAACAATCTGGAGTCTGTCTGTGATTTCAAAATAGTGTATTAGCAATTGCAGTGACAAAATGCTCTTTCAATTGTAACGTCAACATACCTATGTCACACAGCTCTAGTCCATGAGGAAACAAAGCAGATGTCACACAGTGGGACCCACATCTGTGAAATCATAAGGGAAAGTGACAACTCAGTGACCATACACTGGGTGAAAAGGACAGACAGTAGAGAGGTAGTAGTGTTAAAGTACATATAGAAGGCAGGTTTGTATTCTTACCTATGTCTCACTGGAAGTATTGCAGGATGACTGAGTTCCTGTTGTCGATGTCCTCATCTTCTGCTTCCTCGTCTTCGCTGTCCACAGGCTCCACAGCTGCCACAACACCTCCATCTGGACCATCCTCCTGCAGAAAAGGCACCTGTCGTCGCAAAGCTAAGTTGTGAAGCATACAGCAGGCCACGATGATCTGCCACACCTTCTTTGGTGAGTAGAATAGGGAACCACCTGTCATATGGAGGCACCGGAACCTAGCCTTCAGGAGGCCGAAGGTCCACTCTATAATCCTCCTAGTTCGCCCACGGGCCTCATTGTAGCATTCCTCTGCCCTTGTCCTGGGATTCCTCACTGGGGTCAGTAGCCATGACAGGTTGGGGTACCCAGAGTCACCTGCAAATGCAGAGGGAGAACTGTTAGACACACACTATCTCTTAGGGACATCCCCAGACCCAGACACATAGTCACACTGTATTGGGTCCATGTCCTCACCTAATAGCCACACACGGTGCATCTGGAGTTGCCCCATCAAATAAGGGATGCTGCTATTCTGCAGGATGTGAGCATCATGCACTGAGCCAGGGAATTTGGCATGAACATGAGAGATGTACTGGTCGGCCAAACACACCATCTGCACATTCATCGAATGACAACTCTTCCGGTTTCTGTACACCTGTTCACTCCTGCGGGGGGACCAAGGCCACATGTGTCCCCTCAACGACACCTATGATGTTGGGGATATGTCCAAGGGCAAAGAAGTCACCTTTCACTGTAGGCAAATCCTCCACCTGAGGGAACACGATGTAGCTCCGCATGTGTTTCAGCAGGGCAGACAACACTCTGGACAACACGCTGGAAAACATAGGCTGGGACATCCCTGATGCTATGGCCACTGTAGTTTGAAAAGACTCACTTGCAAGGAAATGGAGTACTGACAGCACCTGCACTTGAGGGGGGATTCCTGTGGGATGGCAGATAGCTGACATCAGGTCTGGCTCCAACTGGGCACACAGTTCCAGATTTGTGGCACGATCAAGCCTGTAGGTGATGATTACATGTCTTTCCTCCATTGTCGACAAGTCCACCAGCGGTCTGTACACCGGAGGATGCCGCCATCTCCTCACATGTCCCAGCGGACGGTGTCTATGAAGGACAACATCGAGCACAGAGTCAACCAACTGAAAGGTACGGAAACACAGCTTACACAGAAAACAATTCATAACCCGAATTTTGCCTGTATGAGTGTTGAGGCAAGGCCTAGTATGTGTGACACAGTTAAAAATAAAGCCATGTTGGCCCCTGAAATGGCGGCTGCCTGACCTGTAAAGTGGGACAATGGGATGTGAGGTAACTGCGCTGGCGTTGTACACCGTTGCGGTAGGCGGTCGAAGACTGCGGCTCAATTCTGCATTGGTTAACTTTGGACCCTATGGGTCCCAGGAGCCAATGACGATGTACACCGGCACTGACGGTACGCACCGCCGCGGACGTGACCGCCATTTTCTATCTGTTCAATCACTCGATACCTGATCTTCGACAGGAGAGGACCTACACTGCAAGTGCTGCTGTGACCTCAGTGTGGAAGAGACAATGGCTCGTGCGTCTGGGGCAAGGGCCCCTGCCTTCAGCACAGAGGAGTTGGAGAAACTTGTGGATGGGGTCTTCCCCTAGTACACGCTACTCTACGGTCCTCCAGACAAACAGGTAAGTACACTGTGAGCATGCCGTATGGGCAATGCCTGTGTAGAGTGGTGTGGATGAAAGATGGGGTGGGGGGGAGAATGATGCGTGCATGAAACGACAGTGAGTTCATGTGCCACATGGCAAGGATAGGGATGCGGGCCAATGACTGTGACGGCGCAGTTGGTAATAACTTCTCTTTTTCCCCTGTACAATTCATGTAGGTCAGCGCCCACCAGAAGAAGGATATTTGGTGTGCCATCGCAAAGGATGTCTGGACCCTGGGGGTCTATCACAGACGGAGCACCCACTGCCGGAAAAGATGGGAGGACATTCGCCGCTGGAGCAAGAAGACGGTGGAGGCCCAGCTGGGGATGACCCCCCTGATGTTCAGGATCCTGGCAGTGGCGTAACCAGAGTTGGATGGGCGCTTGAGGGCATCACAGCAGCAACAATGGGGTGAGTACACTCTCATTCTGCTGATTCAGCATGCAGTGGAGGTGTTTGGGTGTGGGAGGTGGGCTGTGGGTTTCCCTAGGCCAGGGCGAGTGTGCTATTTAAGTCCCCTTTTTTAGGCAGACCCTGTGGCACCCCACCCCACCCTACCTTGGTACAGTTCCAACTACACCTAGTCAGGCTCCTGTGACATCCATGTGTGCAGATATCGGCCATAGCCTTGTAGGACACGTCCCAGGGATTGAATAGTGGACCCCAAGTGCGCGGCGTAGTGCAGGGGGCTTCTGTGTCTGTCATGTCCGCCAACGGTAGCGGTAATGCATGCACTCAACATATCTTTCTTCTGTCTTCCCCCCCTTTATGTGGTCTCCCTGTACATGTGTGCATTAGCATCATCAAGCGGAGGAGCAGTGGCACCAGAGCAGGAGGGAGCTGCATCCCACATGACCCTGGAGGGCGACACTACGGAGTCTGATTTCACCAGTGGGACGGAGGGCGAGGGGAGCTCCACGGCGGGGACAGGAGCTGACACCAGTGATACGGACTCGTCCTCTGATAGGAGCTCCCTTGTGGTGGCAGCCCCATCTGTGCCCCCCGCATCTACAGTTACAGCCGCCACCCCCCTCCTGCACCGCCCTCCCAGCAGCCCCTCAGCCTTTGCCCCGAGCCCGCTCACCCAGGAGGGTGGGCATCTCCTTCGCCCCAGGCACCTCAGCCCCTGCCCCAGTCACCCCTGCTGCCCTCATTGAGGAGGCCATTGACCTCCTCAGGTCCCTCACTGTTGGGCAGTCTACCATTTTGAATGCCTCCAGAGTGTAGAGAGACAGTTGCAACAAACCAATGCTTTCCTGGAGGGCAGTCATTCTGGTCAGGCAGCCCTTCAGCGAGCTTTTCAGACTCTGGCCTCAGCACTGATGGCAGCCATTGTCCCTGTCTCTAGCCTCCCCCCTCCAACTTCCTCCACCCAGCTCAGGCAAACATAAGCACCACACATCCCACAGGCACTCACGCAAGCATCACACACATGCAGACATACCAACATCCACTGCCTCCACTGTGTCCCCCTCCTCCTCGTCTCCCTCATCCCTCCCTGTCTCATCTCCACTCACACCTGCATGCACTACATCTACAGTCACTACTTCCATCACCAGCACACACACCACCACACCCCACTCACGTGCAGTCACCACCCCCACTACCATTCAAACATCCCCTGTGTCCTCTCCCAGTGTGTCTGTGATGCCACCTCCCAAGGCACGCAAACGCAGGCACACACCCACCCAACAGCCATCCCCCCCACAACAGCCTCCAGGGCATGCTCCTTCACCCAAAGTCACCAAACGTACACCTCCTACAACCACAACCTCTTCCTCCACTCCCAAAACCCCTCCAGCTACCCGTCAAAGTGTTCCTAAGAAATATTTCCTGTCCACCCTTGAACTCTTTCCCTCACCTCCCCCACCCCGTCAGTCTCCTAGGGCCCGACTCTCCAGGTCCCAACCAGCACCTCAGCCACAACATCGGCGGGACCAGTGGTGCCAGTAGGCACCGGATTCTGGAGTGCACCAGGCAGTAGGGCAGCCAGTGTGGCAAGGAGCCAGAGCACAGACAGTCCCCCACCTGTCAAGCATCAAAAGTTGGCCAGTGCCCAGCGGGAGAGCGGGAAGACAACAGCCCGCAAACCCGCTTCCAGGGGTACAGGTGGGATTGTGGAGTCAGCTGCGACACCATGCAAGGTGGGGAAGGGGCATAAGAAACCCGGCAAGTCTGGGAAGATCAGCATGGCTGAGAACACCACCATCAGCCCCGCTGCCCAGGAGCCGGCCAGCAGCAGCCCCGCTGGCCCAGACAGGACCGCCAGCAGCAGCCCCGCTGCCCAGGAGGCAACCGCCAGCATCAACCCCGCTGGCCCAGACAGGACTGCCAGCATCAGCCCCACTGCCCAGGAGGAGACTGCCAGCAGCCCCGCTGGCCCAGACAGGACTGCCAGCATCAGCCCCGCTGCCCAGGAGGAGAACGCCAGCAGCAGCCCGGCTGGCCAGGAGGCGACCACCAGCATCAGCCCCGCTGACCAGGATGCGACCTCCAGCAGCAGTCCCGCTGCCCAGGAGGTGACTGCCAGCAGCAGCCCCGCTGGCCAGGAGGCGACCGCCAGCATCAGCCCGCTGCCCAGGAGGCAACCGCCAGCATCAGCCCCGCTGGCCCAGGCAGGACCGCCAGCAGCAGCCCCACTGCCCAAGACAGGACCGCCAGCAGCTGAAGCGCTGCCAAGGACACCGCCGCCACAAGCACCGCTGCCAAAGACACCGCTGCCACAAGCACCGCAGGCCCATGAGCGCCAAAAACACTGACGCTACTGAGGCTGCCACGAGCAGGATGAAGCACTCTGGGCACCAAGCCCCCTCCAGAACCAATGGAGTATCACATCCACTACCTCTGTCCTTGGCAGGATGAAGCACTCTGGGCACCAAGCCCCCTCCAGAACCAATGGAGTATCACATCCACTACCTCTGTCCTTGGAAGGATGAAGCACTCTGGGCACCAAGCACCCTCCAGAACCAATGGAGACTGTTATCCACTTGAGAGACTGTGGCTTTGCACTCCCCAGGATTGAACAGTGGGCAAACCACACACTGTGAGACTGTGGCTTTGCACTCCCCAGGATTGAACAGTGGGCAAACCACCCACTGTAGAGACTGGTGAGACTGTGGCTTTGCACTCTTCAGGATTGAACAGTGGGCAAACCAACCAATGTAGAGACTTGTGAGACTGTGGCTTTGAACTTCCCAGGATTGAACAGTGGGCAACCCACCCACTGTAGAGACTTGAGAGACTGTGGCTTTGCACTCCCCAGGATTGAACAGTGGGAATGGGGCCCCTCTCATGGATTTGGCGTTGTGCACTCAACCGGCTGAGGTGCCCCCCTTTCCCTTCCACCTGAGGTGACTGTTTTATTTCTATCTGATGCTCCTGCAGTGTTCTCTCCGTCATGTTCGGAAATCTTGTGTCGGCCTCGCCCATGCATTTGGGGCCCAGTGGTCCACGGACTTTAAGGGTGGAATACCCTGGACTAATATTCTTGGTGTATATATTTGTTAATAGTGTAGGTATATTATTTGACTACTGAATTTGAATATATTACAATCGTTCACCTTATTTCCTTTTGTCTTTGCATTCTCCCGGGGGGGTTCGGGGGTGTAACTGTAATGTATCATGGTGTATTAGTATGTGTTTTGTCGTGGGTGAGGGTGGGGGTGTTGCGGGTTGCTTGTGTGTGTCACTGTTTTTTCCCTCCCCCACCCCTGTGTCGTAGGTGCAGTACTCACCGTGGTCTTCGCCACCGGCGTTCATGCTCCTGGTAGAGGAGCAAGAAGATAAAGGCTGGTAAAATGTGGAGCTCAGGTTCTATGGCGTCCTGGTTCCTCGTGGGGTGTGCAGAGGTGAATGTTTTCCCTTCGAAGTCCTGTTTCCGCTGTGTTTTTGTTCGCGGTGAATCCGCCCCAGAAAAGGTGGCGGATTGGTACGTTGTGATACTGTGGGCGGTACATTGTCTCCCGCCTGTCTGTTCGCGGTGACCGCCGCGCTGTTTGTTTGTACCGCCTTGGCGGTCGGAGTGTTAAAGTGGCTGTCTTTGTTGGCGGTTTCCGCCACGGTCGTAATTCAATTTTTTTACGCCGGCCTGTTGGCGGTGTTACCGCCGCTTTAACACCGACCGCCAGGGTTGTAATGACCACCTAAGTCTCTGAGAGCTCTCTTTGTAGCAACAATACAGCAATGTCCTGTGTGACCCTTTTCTATTACCTTTTGTCACAGAACTCTGGAATCAGGATCCTATTCTCATAGAATAACTCCTTCCGGAGTTATGGACAGTTCATCATTGAAAATCTTGTACTTTTGATATTCGCCAACATTACTGAGAGGTCAAATGTATTATAGTTAGGTCTTTCAATTTAAGCAGGTCACTACCATGACTCACAGCAGTTAAAATCTGGGCTAACAATACACCAGCTGGAGTACTTGACTTGACAATGAAATTGATGTAGGCCTCAGCTCTTTTGGATGGTGTGCCATGACCTTGAATGGGCACTCTTGAAAAGTAGTCAGCAGGATTCTGATCCTTTCTTGGTCGATGCACAATTGTAGAATTGTACTCTTGCAATCATAGTCACCATTGTTCAGTTTAAGGAGGCATCTGGGCCTTTAGATTTCTGAAGTTGGTCAACTAAGCTTGATGATCAGTCACCAACAGAAAAGGCGTTCCATACAGGAAAACATGGAAATGTTCACAAGTCCAAACGCCAGCCAAACATTCCTTTTCAGGCTGTGAATAAGCACTTTCTGTTTGAGATAAACTTCAAGTACAATAGCTCATAATATGTTGTCTTGCATTTGGGCATCCATTACGCTGTGCAAATATAGTGCTTAACTCAAAGAGGCTAGCGTATACTACAATCTCAGTATGGAGCTGTAAATTGAGGTACACCATTTCTGTAGCATTTTCTATGGCATGTTTTATTCTTTTGAAACTCTTTCCACATTCTTGTGACCATTTAAAAGAAAAAAACATTTTGGTTAGCTTTCATAATGGAGCACTGACAGTGGCAAAGTCCTTTACGTATTGTGAGCAGTAGCTGGCTGTTAGAAATGGGTCTTTGGTTGGCAGTCAGGTTACCCCCTGTCCAAGCAAGGACCCTCACTCTAGTCAGGGTAAGTCACACACAATCCAAATTGCCCTGTGCCCACCCTCTGTTAGCTTGGCACTGAGCAGTCAGGCTTAACTTAGAAGGCAATGTGTAAAGTATTTGTGCAATAAATCATACAATAACACAATGTATCACTACAAAAATACACCACACAGTGTTTGGAAAAATATATAATATTTATCTGGATATTTGCAGGTCAAAACGATAAAAGATGTAATAAGAAATTGTAGAGATATCACTGAAAAGTGATATGAAGTGGCTTAAGTCTTTAAAAAGCAAACAAAGTCTCTTTCAAGCACAAAGTACCTGGTTTGGAGTGAAAAATCTCTGCAGAGGGCCGCAGAGGAGGAGATGCGTGGAAAATGGTGTGTGCGTCGGCTTCGCCCCTTCACACACGGACTTGCGTCGTTACTTTTCACGCGGGGAAACGTTGCATTGATTTCCGGCGAGCGGACAGTCTCCTCTGTGGGTCACGGGGTTTTCAGATGCCCCGGGGTCTGTGCGTGTAATCCTGGGCTTGTTGTCCGGTTGCGTGTCGTTCCGGTGGGCTGTGCGTGGAATTTCCTCCCTCGCGGCAGGAGCCGTGTCGAGTTCCTCTCTGGAAGTCAGGCGGTGTTGTCCAGGCAGGCCGTGAGTCGAAGTTCCGGTCGCACCGCAGGTGCCGCGTCAATCTTTTCCTTGCGAAGTCGAGCGGTGTCGTCCCGGGTTGGCGTGCGGTGAATTTTTCACGGGGGAGCAAGCTGTGCGTTGAATTTTTCGCCACACAAGGAGTCCAGTTGAAAGAAAGAAGTCTTTTTGCTCCTGAGACTTCAGGGAACAGGAGTCAAGCTCTATCCAAGCCCTTGGAGAGCACTTCTGCAGCAAGGCAAGAGTTCAGCATGGCAGCAGGGCAACAGCAAGGCAGCAGTCTTCTGTAGAAAGCAGTCAGGTGAGTCCTTTGGGCAGCCAGGCAGTTCTTCTTGGCAGGATGCAGGATGCAAGTTCTGGTTCAGGTTTCTTCTCCAGCAAGTGTCTCAGGTGGTAGGGCAGAGGCCCTGTTTTATACCCAAATGTGCCTTTGAAGTGGGGGAGACTTCAAAGAGTGGCCTAGAAGTGCACCAGGTCCCCTTTTAGTTCAATCCTGTCTGCCAGGGTCCCAGCAGGGGGTGTGGCAGTCCTTTGTGTGAGGGCAGGCCCTCCACCCTCCCAGCCCAGGGAGACCCATTCAAAATGCAGATGTATGCAAGTGAGGCTGAGTGCCCTGTGATTGGGGTATGTCTGAGTGAATGCACAAGGAGCTGTCAACTAAACCCAGCCAGACGTGGATTGTAAGGCACAGAAAGATTTAAGTGCAAAGAAATGCTCACTTTCTAAAAGTGGCATTTCTAGAATAGTAATATTAAATCCAACTTCACCAGTCAGCAGGATTTTGTATTACCATTCTGGCCATACTAAATATGACCTTCCTACTCCTTTCAGATCAGCAGCTATACTTCAGTAATGTATGAGGGCAGCCCCAATGTTAGCCTATGAAGGGAGCAGGCCACACAGCAGTGTGAAAACAAATTTAGGAGTTTTACACTACCAGGACATGTAAACTACACAGGTACATGTCCTTCCTTGTACCCACACAGCAGCCTGCTCTAGGGGTTACCTAGGGCACACATTAGAGGTGACTTATATGTAGAGAAAGGGAGGATTAGGCTTGGCAAATACTTTTAAATGCCAAGTCGAAGTGGCAGTGAAACTGCACACACAGGCCTTGCAATGGCAGGCCTGAGACAAAGTAAAGGGGCTACTTGAGTGGGTGGCACAACCAGTGCTGCAGGCGCACTGTAAGGAAATGCCTCCTTGGCATGGTTACCCCCTGACTTTTTGCCTTTGCTGATGCCAAGTTATGATTTGAAAGTGTGCAGGGGCTTGCTAACCAGGCCCCAGCACCAGTGTTCTTTCCCTAACCTGTACCTTTGTCTCCACAATTGGCACAACCCTGGCACCCAGGTAAGTCCCTTGTAACTGGTACCCCTGGTACCAAGGGCCCTGATGCCAGGGAAGGTCTCTAAGGGCTGCAGCATGTCTTATGCCACCCTGGGGACCCCTCACTCAGCACATGCACACTGTTTGCCCGCTTGTGTGTGCTGGTGGGGAGAAAATGACTAAGTCAACATGGCACTCCCCTCAGGGTGCCATGCCAACCTCACCCTCCTGTGGTATAGATAAGTCACCCCTCTAGCAGGCCTTACAGCCCTAAGGCAGGGTGCACTATACCACAGTTGAGGGCATAGGTGCATGAGCACTATGGGCCAGATGTAGCAACCAGTTTGCGACTCGCAAACGGCAAAAATCGCCGTTTGCGAGTCGCAAACCGGAGTTTGATATTCAGAAATGCATTTTGCGAGTCGGGACCGACTTGCAAAATGCATTTCGGAGTCGCAAATAAGAAGGGGTGTTCTCTTCCTATTTGCGAGTCGCAGTGGTATGCAACTCCATTTGCTTGAAGTGGATGGTAACCCACTCGCAAACGGGAAGGGGTCCCCATGGGACCCCTTCCCCTTTGTGACTGGACCCCAAATAAATTTTTTCAGGGCAGGTAGTGGTCCAAAGACCACTACCTGCCCTGAAAAAATTCTGAAACAAAAGGTTTCAGATTTTTTTTTAAGTGCAGCTCGTTTTCCTTTAAGGAAAACGGGCTACACTTGAAAAAAAAAAAACTGCTTTATTTACAAGCAGTCACGGACATGGAGGTCTGCTGACTACAGCAGACCTCCATATCAGTGAGTGCCCATAGTCGCTATGGGGCCACAATTTGCGACCCACCTCATTAACATTAATGAGGTGGGTCTTTGCGACCCCATAGCGACTCGCAGAAGGTGTCTGAGACACCTTTCTGCATATGGTTTCGCGACTCGGAAATTGCGAGTCACTCGGAGTCGCAATTTCCGAGTCGCAAAACCAAGTTTTGCTACATCTGGCCCTAAGCCCCTACAGTGCCTAAGCAAAACCTTAGAAATTGTAAGTGCAGGGTAGCCATAAGAGTATATGGTCTGGGAGTCTGTCAAACACGAACTCCACAGCACCATAGTGGCTACACTGAAAACTGGGAAGTTTGGTATCAAACTTCTCAGCACAATAAATGCACACTGATGCCAGTGTACATTTTATTGTGAAATACACCCAGAGGGCATCTTAGAGATGCCCCCTGAAAACATACCCGACTTCCAGTCTAGGCTGACTAGTTTTACCAGCCTGCCACACACCAGATATGTTGCTGGCCACATGGGGAGAGTGCCTTTGTCACTCTGTGGCCAGGAACAAAGCCTGTACTGGGTGGAGGTGCTTCTCACCTCCCCCTGCAGGAATTGTAACACCAGGCTGTGAGCCTCAAAGGCTCACCCTCTTTATTACAGCGCCACAGGGCATCCCAGCTAGTGGAGATGCCCGCCCCTCCGGCCGCAGCCCCCACTTTTGGCAGCAATGCCGGAGGAGATAATGAGAAAAACAAGGAGGAGTCACTGGCCAGTCAGGACAACCCCTAAGGTGTCCTGAGCTGAGGTGACTCTGGCTTTTAGAAATCCTCCATCTTGCAGATGGAGGAATCCCCCAATAGGATTAGGGATGTGACCCCCTCCCCACCGGGAGGATGCACAAAGAGGGTGTAGCCACCCTCAGGGCTAGTAGCCATTGGCTACTAACCTCCCAGACCTAAACACACCCCTAAAGTGAGTATTTAGGGGCCCCCAGAACCTAGGAAGATAGATTCCTGCAACCTGAAGACGAAGAAGGACTGCTGACCTGAAGCCCTGCAGAGAAGACAGAGACACCAACTGCTTTGGCCCCAGCCCTACTGGCCTGTCTCCCCACTTCAAGAAAAACTGCAACAGCGACGCATCCCCCAGGGTCCAGCGACCTCTGAAGCCTCAGAGGACTACCCTGCATCTAAAAGGACCAAGAAACTCTCAAGGACAGCGGCCCTGTTCCACAAAGACTGCAACTTTGCAACAAAGAAGCAACTTTTAAAGACCACACGTTCCCCGCCAGAAGCGTGAGACTTTCAACTCTGTACCTGACCGGCCCTGGGATGCTGGTGTGGTAACTTTGGGGTTGCCTTGAACCCCCAACGGTGGGCTACCTTGGACCCAACTTTGAACCCTGTAAGTGCTTTACTTACCTGTGAACCTAACAAATACTTACCTCCCCCAGGAACTGTTGATTTTTGCACTGTGTCCAATTTTAAAATTGCTTCTTGCCATTTTTGCCAAAACTGTACATGCTATTGTGATGATTCAAAGTTCCTAAGATACCTGAGTGAAATACCTTTCATTTAAAGTATTGTTTGTAAATCTTGAACCTGTGGTTCTTAAAATAAACTAAGAAAATATATTTTTCTATATAAAAACCTATTGGCCTGGAATTGTCTTTGAGTGTGTGTTCCTCATTTATTTCCTGTGTGTGCACAACAAATGCTTAACACTACCCTCTGATAAGCCTACTGCTCGACCACACTACGACAAAATAGAGCATTAGAATTATCTCTTTTTGACACTATCTTACCTCTAAGGGGAACCCTTGGACTCTGTGCATGCTATTTCTTACTTTGAAATAGTACATACAGAGCCAACTTCCTACGTTGGTGGATCAGCGGTGGGGTACAAGACTTTGCATTTGCTGGACTACTCAGCCAATACCTGATCAAACGA
The DNA here is from genome assembly GCF_031143425.1 of Pleurodeles waltl. NCBI lineage: Eukaryota > Metazoa > Chordata > Amphibia > Caudata > Salamandridae > Pleurodeles > Pleurodeles waltl. The sequence goes on from NC_090446.1 coordinate 846,107,502, forward strand.
CTAAATTCCCAAAATTGTCATTATAAACAGATTTTTGAAATGTGAGCTATTTTTCTAAATTTTTAAAAGTCCTTCTAGGGCCTTGTGTTAATCCCTGTTAGCATTTCTTTTAGAGTTTAAAAGTTTTGTAAAAGTTTGAATTAAGTTCTAGGGATAGTTTTAGATTCTTAAAAAGTATTCCAACTTTTAGAAACAAAATGTCTGTTGCAGAAGAGATGGTGGTGGAACTCAACCTCACCCCTTACCTGCATCTTAGGATGTCAGAGTTAAGGTCTCTCTGCAAAATCAAAAAGATAAAAACTGGTTAAACCCAACCAAAGTACAACTCCAGGAGCTTTTGGCAGAGTTTGCTAAAAACAGCCCGTCTGATGATGGCCTCACAAAGGGGGATACTAGTGATGTGGAGGAATTCCCACCTCCAGTCCTAGTTAGGGAGCCCAGGGTTTCTCCAACCCTGACTCCAGAAGTGATAATCAGAGATGTTGCTTCTCTCACAGGAGAGTCCAACAGCTCTGGAAGCATTGAGGGCAGCCTCAATGAAGATGACCGCCTGCTAGCCAGGATGGCCAAAAGATTGGCTTTGGAGAGACAGCTCCTAGCCATAGAAAGGGAAAGACAAGAGATGGGCTTAGCTCCCATCAATGGTGGCAGCAACTTAAATAGGGTCAGAGATACTCCTGACATGCTAAAAATCCCCAAAGGGATTGTAATTAAATATGAAGATGAGGATGACATCACCAAATGGTTCACAGCTTTTGAGAGGGCTTGTGCAACCAGAAAAGTAAACAAATCTCACAGGGGTGCTCTCCTTTGGGAAATGTTCACTGGAAAGTGGAGGGATAGACTCCTCACACTCTCTGGAAAAGATGCAGAATTCTATGACCTCATGAAGGCTACCCTGATTGAGGGCTTTGGATTCTCAACTGAGGAGTACAGGATTAGGTTCAGGGGACTCAAAAATCCTTGAGCCAGACCTGGGTTGATTTTGTTGATTTCTCAGTCAAAACACTGGATGGTTGAAATAATGGCAGTAGTGTAAATGATTATGATGGGCTGTACAATCTGTTTATGAAAGAACACCTTTTAAGTAATTGTTTCAATGATAAACTGCATCAGCATCTGGTAGACTGAGGCCCAATTTCTCCCCAAGAATTGGGAAAGAAGGCGGACCATTGGGTCAAGACTAGGGTGACCAAGACTTCCACAGGGGGTGACCAAAAGAAAGGGGTCACAAAGACTCCCCAGGGGAAGAGTGTTGAGACATCCAAGGGTAAAAGTAAAGAGTCTTCTACAGGGCCCCAAAAACCTGCTCAGGAGGGAGGGTCCAAAGCCTCTTCACAATCTAATTTTGGGTACAAGGGTAAAAATTGTGATCCCAAAAAGGCCTGGTGTCGTAGTTGCAATCAGCAGGGACACCAAACTGGAGACAAGGCCTGTCCCAAGAAAGGTTCCACTTCAAACTCTACTCCAGTTAGCACTGGAATAGCCAGTCTCCAGGTGGGATCAACAGTGTGCCCAGACCAAATCAGGGTTCACACTGAAGCTACATTAGTTTCTGAGGGTGGGGTGGACTTAGCCACACTGGCTGCCTGGCCCCCTAATATGCAAAAATACAGGCAGCAACTCTTGATTAATGGGACTAGTGTAGAAGGCCTAAGGGATACAGGTGCCAGTGTCACAATGGTGACAGACAAACTGGTTTCCCCAGGACAATACCTGACTGGACAAACTTATCCAGTCACCAACGCTGATAATCAGACTAAAGTACATCCCATGGCTATGGTAACTTTAGAGTGGGGAGGGGTCACTGGCCTGAAACAGGTGGTAGTCTCCTCAAATATCCCAGCAGACTGTTTGCTTGGAAATGACCTGGAGTCCTCAGCATGGGCTGAGGTAGAACTCAAGACCCATGCAGCCATGCTGGGTATCCCTTAACTGGTTTGTGTCAAGACAAGGGCACAGTGCAGAGCTCAGGGTGAAAAAGAGGTGTTGGAGCCTGGAATAATGGCCCAACCCTCCAAGAGAAAAGGAAAAAAGACTAGGGAACCAGCTTCAACACAACAAAAGAAAAAGAACCTTTCTTCCCAGGAAGAAGTCCTGCTCTCTGAGGGAACTGAGCCCATGGAGTTGGAACCTTATCAGGTTGAACTCTTAGGCCCAGGGGGACCCACAAGGGAACAGTTGTGTAAGGGGCAAGAACCCTGTCCCTCTCTTGAAGCCCTCAGGCAGCAAACTGCTGAGGAAACAAAAGGCAAAATCACTGGAACACATAGGGTCTATTGGGAAGATGGACTCCTTTACACTGAGGCAAGAGATCCCAAACCAGGTGCCACTAGGAGAGTGGTAGTGCCTCAGGAGTTTAGGAAGTTCATTCTGACCTTAGCCCAAGATATTCCACTTGCTGGACATTTGGGACAAACCAAGACTTGGGAGAGGTTAGTCAACCATTTCTATTGGCCCAACATGTCCCATAAAGTAAAGGAGTTTTGTGTTTCCTGTTCCACCTGTCAAGCCAGTGTTAAGACAGGTGGCCATCCAAAGGCCCCCCTCATTCCACTTCCAGTGGTGGGGGTCCCCTTTGAAAGAGTGGGTGTGGACATAGTGGGTCCACTTGAACCTCCCACAGCTTCGGGGAACCAATACTTACTAGTGGTAGTGGATCATGCCACTAGGTACCCTGAAGCAATTCCCTTAGGTCCACTACTGCCCCTGCAATAACTAAAGCACTCATTGGTATCTTTACCAGAGTGGGATTTCCTAAGGAGGTGATGTCTGACAGGGGTTCCAACTTCATGTCAGCATACCTGAAGCACATGTGGAATGAGTGTGGGGTGACTTACAAATTCACCTCACCATACAATCCACAAACCAATGGTCTTGTGGAAAGATTCAACAAGACTTTGAAGGGCATGATCATGGGGCTCCCTGAAAAACTCAAAAGGAGATGGGATGTCCTCTTGCCATGTCTGTTTTTCGCCTACAGAGAGGTGCCTCAGAAGGGAGTAGGGTTTTCACCCTTTGAACTTCTGTTTGGCCATATTGTAAGGGGACCACTAGCTCTTGTAAAAGATGGCTGGGAGAGACCTATTCAGGAGCCTAAACAAGATATAGTGGACTATGTACTAGGCCTACGTTCCAGGATGGTAGAGTACATGGAAAAGGCAAGCAAAAACCTTGAGGCCAGCCAACAACTCCAGAAGATGTGGTATGACCAAAAGGCTGCTATGGTTGAGTTTCAGCCAGGGCAGAAAGTCTGGGTTCTGGAGCCTGTGGCTCCCAGGGCACTTCAGGACAGATGGAGTGGCCCTTACCCAGTGCTAGAGAGAAAGAGTCAGGTCACCTACCTGGTAGACCTAGGCACTAGCAGGACCCCCAAAAGGGTGATCCATGTGAACCGCCTCAAACTCTTTCATGACAGGGCAGATGTAAACATGTTGATGGTTACAGATGAGGACCAGGAAGCTGAGAGTGAACCTCTCCCTGATCTCCTCTCCACTGACCCTAAAGATGGCTCAGTAGATGGAGTGATCTATTCAGACTCCCTCTCTGGCCAACAGCAAGCTGACTGTAAGAAAGTCTTACAACAGTTTGCTGAGCTCTTTTACATAACCCCTGGTCAGACACACCTGTGTACCCATGATGCGGACACAGGAGACAGCATGCCTGTCAAAAACACATTTTTCAGACAGTCTGACCAAGTTAAGGAAAGCATCAAAGTGGAAGTCCACAAGATGCTGGAATTGGGAGTCATTGATCACTCTGACAGCCCCTGGGCTAGCCCAGTGGTCTTAGTCCACAAACCTCACACCAAGGATGGTAAGAGAGAGATGAGGTTTTGTGTGGACTACAGAGGACTTAATTCTGTCACCAAGACAGATGCCCATCCCATTCCAAGGGCAGATGAGTTGATTGACAAACTAGGTGCTGCCAGATACTTAAGTACCTTTGACTTGACAGCAGGGTACTGGCAAATCAAAATGGCACCAGGAGCAAAAGAAAATACAGCATTCTCCACACGTGATGGGCATTATCAGTTTACTGTAATGCCCTTTGGCTTAAAGAATGCCCCTGCCACCTTCCAAAGGTTGGTGAATCAAGTCCTTGCTGGCTTGGAGTCCTTTAGTGCAGCTTATCTTGACGATATTGCTGTCTTTAGCTCCAGCTGGCAGGATTACCTGGTCCACCTGAAGAAGGTTGTGAAGGCACTGCAAGCAGCAGGCCTCTCTATCAAGGCATCCAAATGTCAGATAGGGCAGGGAACTGTGGTTTACTTGGGACACCTTGTAGGTGGAGGCCAAGTTCAGCCACTCCAACCCAAGATCCAGACTATTCTGGACTGGGTAGCTCCAAAAACCCAGACTCAAGTCAGGGCATTCCTTGGCTTGACTGGCTACTACAGGAGGTTTGTGAAGGGATATGGATCAATAGTGACACCCCTCACAGAACTTACCTCCAAGAAAATGCCTAAGAAGGTAAACTGGACTATAGAATGGCAACAGGCCTTTGACACTCTGAAACAAGCTATGTGCACAGCACCAGTTCTAAAAGATCCAGATTACTCCAAGCAGTTCATTGTGCAGACTGATGCCTCTGAACATGGGATGGGGCAGTTTTGTCCCAAACAAATGATGATGGCCTTGACCAGCCTGTTGCTTTCATTAGCAGGAGGTTACTCCCCAGGGAGCAGGGTTGGAGTGCCATTGAGAGGGAGGCCTTTGATGTGGTTTGATCCCTGAAGAACCTGAGACCATACCTCTTTGGTACTCACTTTGTAGTTCAAACTGACCACAGACCTCTCAGATGGCTAATACAAATGAAAGGTGAAAATCCAAAACTGTGAGGTGGTCCATCTCCCTACAGGGAATGGACTTTATAGTGGAACACAGACCTGGGACTGCCCATGCCAATGCAGATGGCCTTTCCAGGTTCTTCCACTTAAAAAATGAAGACTCTCTTGGGAAAGGTTAGTCTCATCCTCTTTCGTTTGGGGGGAGGTGGGGTTTGTATGAGGAAATGCCTCCTTGGCATGGTTCCCCCCTGACTTTTTGACTTTGCTGATGCCTAGATATGATTTGAAAGTGTGCTGAGACCTGCTAACCAGGCCCCAGCACCTGTGCTCTTTCCCTAACCTGTACCTTTGTCTCCACAATTGGCACAACCCTGGCACCCAGGTAAGTCCCTTGTAACTGGTACCCCTGGTACCAAGGGCCCTGATGCCAGGGAAGGTCTCTAAGGGCTGCGGAATGTCTCATGCAACCCTGGGGACCCCTCACTCAGCACATGCACACTGCTTGCCCGCTTGTGTGTGCTGGTGGGGAGAAAATGACTAAGTCGACAGGGCACTCCCCTCAGGGTGCCATGCCAACCTCACACTGCCTATGGCATAGATAAGTCACCCCTCTAGCAGACCTTACAGCCCTAAGGCAGGGTGCACTATACCACAGGTGAGGGCATAGGTGCATGAGCACTATGCCCCTACTGTGCCTAAGCAAAACCTTAGACATTGTAAGTGCTGGGTAGCCATAAGATTATATGGTCTGGGAGTCTGTCAAACATGAACTCCACAGCACCATAATGGCTACACTGAAAACTGGGAAGTTTGGTATCAAACTTCTCAGCATAATAAATGCACACTGATGCCAGTGTACATTTTATTATGAAATACACCCAGAGGGCATCTTAGAGATGCCCCCTGAAAACATACCCGACTTCCAGTGTGGGCTGACTAGTTTTACCAGCCTGCCACACACCAGACATGTTGCTGGCCACATTGGGAGAGTGCCTTTGTCACTCTGTGGCCAGGAACAAACCCTGTACTGGGTGGAGGTGCTTCTCACCTCCCCCTGCAGGAACTGTAACACCTGGAGGTGAGCCTCAAAGTCACCCCCTTTGTTACAGCGCCACAGGGTATCCCAGCTAGTGGAGATTCCCGCCCCTCGGGCCACAGCCCCTACTTTTGGCGGCAAGGCCGGAGGAGATAATGAGAAAAACAAGGAGGAGTCACTGGCCAGTCAGGACAACCCCAAAGGTGTCCTGAGCTGAGGTGACTCTGACTTTTAGAAATCCTCCATCTTGCAGATGGAGGATTCCCCTTATAGGATTAGGGATGTGACCCCTTCCCCACCGGGATGAGGCACAAAGAGGGTGTAGCCACCCTCAGGGCTAGTAGCCATTGGCTACTAACCTCCCAGACCTTAACACACCCCTAAATTGAGTATTTAGGGGCCCCCAGAACCTAGGAAGATAGATTCCTGCAACCTGAAGACGAAGAAGAACTGCTGACCTGAAGCCCTGCAGAGAAGACGGAGACACCAACTGCTTTGGCCCCAGCCCTACCAGCCTGTCTCCCCACTTCAAGAAAAACTGCAACAGCAATGCGTCCCCCAGGGTCCAGCGACCTCTGAAGCCTCAGAGGACTACCCTGCATCTAAAAGGACCAAGAAACTCTCAAGGACAGCGGCCCTGTTCCACAAAGACTGCAACTTTGCAACAAAAAAGCAACTTTTAAAGACCACACGTTTCCCGCTGGAAGTGTGAGACTTTCCACTCTGCACCTGACCGGCCCTGAGCTGCTGGTGTGGTAACTTTGGGGTTGCCTTGAACCCCCAACGGTGGGCTACATTGGACCCAAATTTGAACCCTGTAAGTGCTTTACTTACCTGTGAACCTAACAAATACTTACCTCCCCCAGGAACTGTTGATTTTGCACTGTGTTCAATTTTAAAATAGCTTCTTGCCATTTTTGCCAATACTGTACATGCTATTGTGATGATTCAAGGTTCCTAAGATACCTGAGTGAAATATCTTTCATTTAAAGTATTGTTTGTAAATCTTGAACCTGTGGTTCTTAAAATAACCAAGAAAAGGTATTTTTCTATATAAAAACCTATTGGCCTGGAATTGTCTTTGAGTGTGTGTTCCTCATTTATTGCCTGTGTGTGCACAACAAATGCTTAACACTGCCCTCTGATAAGCCTACTGCTCGACCACACTACGACAAAATAGAGCATTAGAATTATCTCTTTTTGCCACTATCTTACCTCTAAGGGGAACCCTTGGACTCTGTGCATGCTATTTCTTACTTTGAAATAGTACATACAGAGCCAACTTCCTACACCCACTAGTAGCATTTAATCTACAGGCACTAGGCACATACAGTGCACATTACTAGGGACTTATAAGTAAATTAAATAGTCCAATTGGGTCTGATCCAAAGTTACCATGTTTAAAGGTAGAGAGCATATGCACTTTAGCACTGGTCAGCAGTGGTAAAGTGTGCAGAGTCTAAAAGCCAGCAAAAACAGTGTCCAAAAAGTGGAGGGAGGCAGGCAAAACGTTAGGGGTGACCACCCTAAGGTGGAGAGGTCTAACACTGGCCATTCTAAGACAAGGATGTACCATTGAAATATCTTGTGAGGGTTCAGCATTTGTTAAAGCTTGTACTTTTGCAGGATCAGGCATCATGCCCCATCAAAAAATATGTAGCCAAAGAATTTCAGTTTTGCTTTACTGAACGCAAACCTATCTGTGTTAAAGTCAAACCTACATCATTGAGAAATTGACATGCTTGTGTGCTGACTCTATCACCTGGTGCATGTCAACATATATGCACACAGTTCCTTCATGGTCTTTTTTAGGCACTAGTATGATGGAAAAAACACATGGCGTTGGACCTGTGGAGCACTCAATAATGTCATGTTTAAGTAACGACTCAAGTTCTTTTTTAACAACTTCTTGTTAATGAAAAGCAACTCATCTATGTCTCCGAGCAACAGGATGGCACCACACTAAGATGCTGTTTTACTTTTATAGTCCTTATCTTTCCTAAACCATGAAACAATTAAGGGAGTTGACATACTATTTTGTGATGAGGATTCATGTTGTAATTCACTGAAATCAGTCCCATGTTAGCAGCCATGTTGAAACTGAGCAATCAGACACAGACTGCAAGAATTGGTGCTTGTAATTTTGTTTTCTTATATTTCACTGATGCCATAAGTGAACTGTTGGAAAGTGGATTATTGGTAAGGGCAGGTGAGTACCTACATTTAGCAATAGTCCACAAACCCCCTCTAGGTCCAGTCAAGGTCTCAATAAATTAATCCCAGCTCAAACCTTGGTAGCTTGGCAATGAACAGTTAGGCTTAATTTAGGAGAAATGTGTGTAAAGCATTTAATAACCACAAAACAGTAAATAAGTAAAACACAAAACACAATAGAAATCTTACATCAATTTATAAAAATATTCATCCTTAAAATGACACTAAAATGACAAAAATCCAATAAAGGGAGCTGGAGATATGAATGTTTAAAGATTAAGGACCACATTATGACATTGGCAGTATAAACCGTTTACCTACCGCCACACTGATGGCCACCAAAAGAACGTCACCGTGGCTACCATCTGTCCACTAGAGAATGACCACAGCCGGACTTCCGCCACAAGAAGGGTGGAAATCTAGCCGTGGCAATACTGGCTGATGGTGGTAAGGTGGCGCTGTTACCGCCAGCACCGCCACGCCAGTAAACCACTGCCAGCCATATCATGACCTGTGATATGACCTGGCGGTGTTCAGCTGGTGGGCGCTGCTGGTGGTAGCAGCGCCAATCCCGTTCCCTGATGGAAGACCACTTGGATGAAGGTAAGTTGGGCTTCCGATATGAGAGGGGGGCGTTGTGTCTGTGTATGGGGGGTTGTGTGCCCGAATGTGTGAGTGTGTTCGTGAATGCGTCTATGTGTGTAGTGTTGTTTGCGTGGGAGTATGCATGTGTGTGAATGCGTGTAAGAATGGGAATTGGAATGCGTGTTCGCATGTCAGTGTGAATGTGTGCATGGATGTGCGCAAGCATGACTGGATGTATGCGTGTATGAATGTGTTTATTCCAGTGTGAGTGGGTGTGTGCGTGGTGCACGTCTGTGGGTGTGTGCGTGTATGGGGTGGTGGGGGATCGGAAGGGGGAACGCGGCGGGAGGGTGGGTGGGCTTCATCTGGGGTGTGTTTGGGGGGTGGAAGAGCCTCCTACCCGTGCCAGGAAAAGACTTCCCTGTCACTGGTAGGGCCTACTGCCATGGTTTTTGTGGCATTGCTAACGCCATGAAAACTATGGCCGTAGGCTGGCTCAAAATTACGCCTTCGGTACTACATCGGCTGCCAGGCTGGAGATTGATATCTCCGGCCCGGCGGTAGCTACCGCAATGGCAGTCTTGGTGGAGAAGTGGCGGGTTGGCTGCATCCAACCCGCCATTCTCATAATGTGGCGATATGTACCACCAGCCTGTTGACGGCACTGCGCCACATTACTACTCACTGTCGGGGTCATAATGACCCCCTAAATGTTTTCTAGTGCTTAGAAAACAAAAGCACCAATCTGGACATCTGGTCACACTTGACCGGGGCAAAGTCAAACATTGAGGCCGACCACAATGGGCTCCTGCTAGGCTACATTGAGCGGGAGGCCTCAGTCAAAGTTTTACCTTCAGACTTATCAGAATTTTTGAAGATCTCCCATCGACCGGGACAACGTCTCAAGTTGAGTCTGATCCCACTGGAGCCCTCTTCTGATGTGCATTGTTGGAGGCCTCAGTGAAGAGTTTTACGTTCAGATTTAGATGACTTTTCAGGACAGAACTCTTCATTTGGGATTAAGTTAAAGTTGAAGCCGACCTTGCTGGAGCCCTCCTTGGATAAACTGTGTGGGAGACCTCTGTCAACTTTTTACGTTTGGACTTTAAAACTTTTTTAGAGCTTTTCTTCCCTGAAGTTGGTGGACCTTCCACAGCAAGCAGATTTTGATACAACATCATCAGACTGCCTTTTCTCGAGCCCCCGGTGAAATCCTGGAAGTCTGGGGCTCCAGACCTTTAAATCGGCACAAGCATACAAGTTAGGTGGGGTCATGGTTGACTTTGGCCAGCTTGACTAACGACATCGGGTCGGTCCACTTCTGGAGCTTTTTTCCAGAAACGCTCCGAACATCTCCAAACTTCTGGATCATCTTCCAGAAGTACTTTTAAGGTCCTTTAGGTGTCCACAACTCACCCCAAGGTTCCAGAAGTGTTGAGTTGCTCCTCAGACTCCAACTCCCAGAATGCACCTGGTTCAAAATATGACCACTGGTCAGCTGGTCAATTTCTTCAGGGCTTGATGCAGGGGACTCTAGTCAGGTCTGGTTTACCTGTAGCTTACAGGGCGTCCCTCTTTGAAGTAGTAGAAGCCATGCAAAGTCCTTTTCTTGGAGAAACCTGAGTGTGCAGCTGGAACAGTCCTTCTGAGTGTAGTGTCCAGGTGCAGGCCAGTGCTCCAGCTGGACAGTCGTTCTTCTTCTTGTCTTGGTCCTATAGGGATCTGAAGTACGGTGCAGCTCTGCCAATTTTATCCTTGCTCCTGTGGTGGAAAGCAAGAGGGTGCTCCTGTCCAATCATGTGCAGACAACTACCCTCTTGAGTAACCACTTCCTGGGAACTGTGGCATGAAATCAATCATAGGGAGCAACATTCTTCCAAAATCCAATATGGCAAAAATGCAATCTTAGAGTTTAATTCTGTCTGAGCCCACCCACTTATGTGGCAAAGTTTCCCTTAACACACCCCTTCCGTGATCTAATCAGCAGGCACCTGGTTGTCTGAGGCTGCAGGAAATGGAGGAGGTACAGTTGCTGTCCCAAATGTTCTTCCCTCCTTTGAAGTGCAGTTTGGCTACTCTTCACCCATCCTGTTCTACCATCTGCGGAGGCCGATCTCCTCCCACCAGATGAATCATTTGTTTTAGCCCAGGCCACTTCACACCTCATCAAGGTATCCTGGCTAAAGCTGCCAGAGGCTGACCAGTCATAGGGCACTACAGGGCTGAGGTTGGTAACTTTTAGCAAGAGTTCTGAAACTCTTTCTAGATACAAGTTATATTAATTTCAACAGTGGAAAGGTATTGGATTTATTATAACTTTTCATTTGATACTGAACTTGCATTAAGGGGCTCCTTCCTATGGAAAATATATCTTTATTATTTTTAAATAGTCTCTCCATGTTAGCCTATGGAGCCCAATCACTACAATGGGGAACAACACATATGGCTATTTTTCACTCACCAGGGCCTATAAAATATTTTTTTACAAAGTCCCTGCTTATAGCTACACTACACCCAACACTGGGGGCACTTAGAGCATACCTTAGGGATGACTTATATGTAAAAATAAGGTAGCTCAGGACTTTGGAAGTACTTTTAATTCCAAAGTCAAATTTGAGGTTAACTTTACTTTAAACGTGGCCATCAAGGCAGGCCTGTTTCTCAAATGGCTCTGGGTACCATAGCAGTACACCTATGGGAGTACTATATTTGCTGGGGTCCCTAAACCTACATGCCCTACCATGTACTAGGGACTTATAGGTAGGTTGGTACAGCACCTTCTAATTAGCCTCATTTGCATACACCATTTTAATCAGAGCACATGGCCTGGAACTGTTTAGCAGGGCCCAGGGCACCATCAGAATCAGAAAAACACCAATATGAGTGGAAATGGGGGAAAGAGTTAGGGAGTTTCAGCAATTAGCCCAATTTTCCCACATGAACCTTTACACTTCATGGGTATCGATGCAGCCCAAGTGTATACTTTGGTCTTTGATGGCAGGAGCCGGGGTAATAGAGACAGTCCATTGTACTTTTCTTCAGGCATTATATTTAGCGAAACACCACTATCAGTATTAAAAGGTAATGAGCATCCATTTGTCTTCAATTTAGTCTTTGGACAGTGTGTGTATGATTTTGTTGCTAAGACATGTCAACTTTTCTTTGACTGACTTTTCTCCTCACAGTCAACCAGTCAGGTATGTGCATGTTTTTCTGTGGTAAGAATTGGGATGGCACAATTACTTTCTTTGCTTTCACTTATTATTAAGGCTGAAGAACTATTTAATGATGAATTGGATGATGATTGGCTTTGTTTAGTAATTGTTGCCTCAGCTGATGTTGCTGCTTGGCCTTGTTGGTGATGGTCAAATGCTGCTTCTGGAACATTTTGGCAGCCATTTTGCACCATGACACACTTATTTTTTCCTTTGTTCTACACATTGTCACTAAATGGTTCTCTTTACCACAGTCTTTGCATATCTTACCAGTGGCGGGACACTTTCCTTCTTGTAGAAATGCAAATCCGCATTTGAAGCACAACTTCTTTTTGCATGGAGACATCCCTTTTTGTCCTTCAGACTTTTGCTTCAAATTACTTTTCACTTAGTGTGGATTACCAGTCCGGGGTCGAGTGAATGCACGCAAGTGCATAGTGGATCGACGGCGAGCCCCTGCTGCCATTGCTGTTGGTGTGCTTGGTGGGGGAGGCATTGTATGACCTTTAGACTGACCCATAGTTTCTGTGAGCCAGTCAAGCCAGTTGCGGCTCGCACCACCCGCTGCCGGGCTGTGAGAGGCACTAGAGCTGCACGCCACCGGCCTATTGTCTGCCCCCCCTGCACCTGGCATGGAGTAGGGGTGGAGCACGGACATGCTCCTGCAGATCTCAGTGGCTCCTGTAAAGTTTCTGCTTCAACCTCAAGGGTAATTGTGGTCCACTGTGTGAGAGGACATAACGAGGAGTCGAGGACCTAATGGGGAGCGAGGAACAAGGAGCTCCAGTAGGACCCACCATGGGAGTGAGAGGGGTGTGGCTAGCAGTGGGTTAGGTCCCACTGCGAGTTTGGTTAAGCCCCGGAACTGTGGAAGCAGCTTGACCAGGATCAGGAGCGGAACCCCTTGCCCCCGCCACCCTCTATTATCAGTGAAGAATTTGGCTTCTGTTCACCTGACTTTTGGCCTGGAGGCCATTTGGTACGTCAGCACACCTAAAACGGCTAAAACACTAAAAAACTGAAACGAGTCCCCAGGCCCCAATTGCATGCGAAGTGCATGCCAATCTTCCTACATCAACCAATCAATCCTAATTGGTTGTAATACCCACTGGAGTGGCTGGAAGAAGGGCAAGAGGGGACATAACACAAGGACACAAGGAGAGATCTACTGGTGTGGGAAGCCTGTGCTTCTTTTTCAGCAAATCACTGTTGCTGCAGCGCTGGCTACAGCATCCACTAGAGGGGCATAAGAAGGGCGGAATTCACTTTTAAGCTGCTGGTCTTAATTATAGTATGCCTAACAGGAAGCCTGCTACCCGATCCAGATCTACTACTGGTGGGAAGGGTTGCCGATCTCTGCAGCTGCACGGAGGAGCCAAAACTCCTGGAACATATGGAATAATCAGACTGATGAACAGACATGTTCAGTCCCGAAGACGCTCCCAAAGGCTGTTATGGCAGGTACTGCAGGTCTCATCATGTAGTTCTTTTTTGCACCTCTCTCCACTGGGAAAGCCTCACCTGTACTTTCTGCTCCCCTCTATAGCAACTCTGTTGGGGAAGAGGGGGACAGCTGTAAGTTCAGTATGTCGCCAGTTCAGCAGGACCACTGAGTCTCGAACGGTAAGAACAGGTCCTATTCCTGCCTAAGGTTAAGCAGCATTTCAAGCAGTGTTTCTACAGGCCCTGTTGATCCTGGAAAATCTTTCAATACAATTGCAACCACCAACTCCTTGTCCATGGAGTCTTAGAGGGAGATACAACGTGCCCTGGAATTGGTGCAGGGAATTTTTAGCGCCCTCAAGACAGGCCCAGATTATCACTGCACAAATCCATCAACAACAACAGCTTACTCTGCAGGTCCCCACTCCTAGTTCTTCAGAGGTCCCCTCAAGCCTGGAGCAATTGACCGGTTTCCAGATCTGGGGTCCGTTTCAGCATCCTTTATTAATAATTTGGAATCCAAAATTGAAAGAACTTTAGAACTCACCCTGAAGCTGTTCAGAACCCCTTGAAGGAACTAGTCAATTTCCCCCTAAACCTCACGATACTCAAAGAATGGAGAACCTCCAACTTACCTTCATCAGTGTGGCACAAAATTCCATGACCACAGAACTGTTATGGAAATCCACCAAAATGAAGTTGCAGATCTGTTACAGTCAATTGCACAGTGCTTAGTGAAAGTGAGCACTAAAGTGGATTACATTGAGGATAAAATTTGCTTTACTGATGGAGAGTGGTCATGCTCCTGTTCCTACACCACCATCATTTATATATAGGCAACTCTCCCTTAAATACTAGCTCAACTTGCAGCCTCAATTATGTTAAATTGGATCCCTCCGTAGACAGCACCCCACTGGCCAATGGCCTGCAAAGTCTGGTGGGCATAAGTTTAAAATGTCCGCATCCTCACCCAGTGATAAACTTAATAGATATTGCTTTGCCATTCCCACTGGTTCAGGGCCCACCTACCCAGGCAATCCCACAATCCATCGTACTTGAACGATGTGACAGTGATAGCATCCAGGCACTAGGCAAGGATAACTTGGACACTATGGGCCCTAAGGAGGGGTCATCTGGATCGATGCAGCCAGGTTTATTACTTTCCAGGACGGCCAAGAAAAAGGTCAGAAAACAAAATGAAAAAGAGCTAAAACAGCTAAATGAATGGCACCTCTGTTAATTAATCAGCCCCATCTCCCATCATCATTAAATGGTCCTGTTTAGCTGTATTCCATCTTTGCTGCTAGGCCAGGCTATAACATTCCAACAGCCACAGTGGCAGGGGGGTCCAATGCCAAAACTTCATCAACATTCAAGGGTTCAAAAGAACGGCAAGGAGTTGGCACAATAAGCCTGTCTCCAGTCAACACACAACCTTCACTGACAAGAAGAAGGAGGGAGGATGCAGGCACCTAAGATGCTGTGCCTCAAGATCAAATATCTCCTCCAATCATAGGGAAGGCGTAGGAGGATGCCAGCACTCAGACCATGTTTATCAGTGGACCCTGCACACACTTCAGTGCTAGCACCACCAAGGTCCTTACAGATTAGCCTGCTCTGCCCCTCCCCCACAGCCCAGTGTGTTGCCAACCTTTGACACTACTTGCTATGTTCCCTTAGCTGCATTGGCTTTCAGTGCACGCCAATCAGCTTCTCTCAAGCTAACAACAAGCAACATATAGAATCAAGTACTATAAAGGGGGGGGGTTAAGTGTCCCGGACATAGGCGGTCATTCTGACCGCGGCGGTCGGCGGTCGCCGCCCGCCAAGCGGTTCCCGCCGAAAGACCGCTCCGCAGTCAAAAGACCGCGGCGGCCATTCTGGCTTTCCCGCGGGGCCGGCGGGCGACCGCCAGAAGACCGCCGGCCGGCCCAGCGGGAAAGCCCCTTCAACAATGAAGCCGGCTCGGAAAGCAGACAGTGAAAATCTTTGTGGGGCCCTGTTAGGGGGCCCCTGCACTGCCCATGCCAGTGGCACTGCCCATGGCATGGGCAGTGCAGGGGCCCCCAGGGGCCCCACAGCACCCGTTCCCGCCATCCTGGTTCTGGCGGTGGACACCGCCAGAAACAGGCTGGCGGGAAGGCGGTCGGAATCCCCATGGCGGATACCCTGGGCCAGCGGGAAACCGGTGGGAAACCACCTGCTCCCCTTTTCTGACCGCGGCTTTACCGCCACGGTCAGAATCGCCCAGGAAGCACCGCCAGCCTGTTGGCGGTGCTTCCGCCGTCCTCCGCCATGGCGGTCATGGACCGCCAGGGTCAGAATGACCCCCATAGTGCTAATTCCCCGATATTACATCAAAGTGCAACCTGATATATATAAACAGTGGCAATGTCCTGCACCTACTCAAGCATACGCCCTTCTTAGCTGATATTCAATCAATCGATCTTGCATGGTTCAGGTTCTTAAGCCTTCCTGGAGACTCTCACAGCGAGTCGACAATCATAGGACTGCATCAATAACTTTGCTTGGATGCCATGCTTAAGGAAGTGCCTCTGCTGGCAGAATGGGAGATAGTCATCAATTTACCCCAAATGGTAAAATATCCATTTGTGCTAACAGCCCCTATTTGAAAGAAAGAAATTCCCTTAGTCTTATGTGGCACTCATAGTAATTCACACAGCAATTCACAGAGCTGGTAAAATCTGAGCCTAAGCCCCCTAATGCCCTTAGAATATCATGTGCTCATGACTATAGAGTTGTGCACACTTGTGACCCCAAGATGAACACTGAACTCAATCACAGGGATCTGGTGGTCTCTCCATTTTGATCAAACGTGCCCGAAACGTGACGTTATCAAACTCCATGCCAACATACCTCCACTTCAAGTTATGCTCATTAAAGGGATAAAGAGCAAACGAAAGTCCATCTGACTAATGAGGATCAACTGCTATGTTAGTGCAGCCCAGCATGTGAAGCAGCTGGCCACAGCCTCCCTCATATCCTGAATAGAAAAACTCCTGAACAAACATGTTTCCAATTCCCCCATCATCGTTGTGCACTTTAACATGAGGACTTTGGACACGTTTCACAAAAACTGGAAGCTCCCCACAGAAATTGCATCCCTACAGAGCCTCTTTGATTCCTACCAACTATTCTCTGTGCAATGCTTAAAAGAAGAACATGGTCCACTTTGGCAACCCTTACCAACTCATAGGAATATTTCCACCATTGACTATATTTTCATTAGCGAATTGCTGTCTTCCAATCTTAGTAATCTCAAGGTGGATGATAGGGGCAAGAGTGATCACAGGCCCCTGCAGGCTGTGCTGTAGCTACCTCTTAAATCCCCCCAGCAGTTACTGCTTCTTGGAGAGTCAACTGGGGAGGAACGTTAAAGGTCCTCTACAGAATTAAATAGACTACAAATCTTAGTAGAAAATTGTCCAAATGGATTACAATTAAAGAATTAGCCCTTAAAACAATCTGCATTACTGTATAAGCCGCAGGAGCACTGGGAGAAACTTGTTGTAGAACTTCAACAGGTTTTGGGGCGAGGCCCTGGGACATTCCTCTGGAGCAACCCCATTGTCAATCATCTTCTGTATACACTTCAACAAAGGAGCTCCTAGCAAGCAAGTGCAGCCTCCAAAGAGCCCTAAGAGCCAGAGGTAGAGGCGATCAAATCAACCAAGGTCAATCTACCTCAGCCCTCAGAGCAGCCCACAGACAGATTGTCTAGCAGCACAGAATCAAGAGGACTGAAGTGGACTGGCTGAAGATCTTTACTCCCCTAAAAGAGAATGTTTGTCTCTGCAGGCATATAAATAACCTTGGCAATCCTGGTCAGTCCAAGGAGAATGATGTAGCAGAGACGGTGTGGGTCACGCAGTTATACACTAAGGCTCCGGGTGCAGTAACCATCTCTTCTACTAAATTGGCTGTTCAAGACTGCCCCGGTCATCAAGCCATTTCCTTTTCAGAGGCCTCAGTAATGGGCACTGTCAACAAAATGAGGAATGATGGACCCCCAGGCCGAATGCAATCCCAGCCGCAGTTTTAAAACTCACACTCCTGTTCAGCCAAGCTTTTGCCACCACAATGAATCAAAACTCTTGGAGAGGCTCAATTCTTTTCCCAAGCCACAAAAAGGGAGATCATACCAACCCAGCAAATTATTGGCTCATTGCCTTACTGGATCTGCAGGCAAAAGCTTTTGCCTCACTACTCCTGGAAGAGCTAAAAGCTTGGGCTAAAAGAGAACAGCATTCTCCCGTTTTTCCAATCCGGTTTCAGACCCTAACATTCCACAATGGATAACATCCTAGCCTTGGCTCATCAGTCACATCGATTCACTTGGGGGAAGAAACCTCAGTTATTTAGTTACTTTGTTTATTACAGTGCGGCTTTTGACCAGGTGGGCCGAGGAAACCTGTGGGTGAAGCTAACGTCCTGGGGATTCCCACCCAGCCTCTTAAAGCCATTGAATCTCTATACCAGGGGATCTGGGTCCAGATAAAAAAACAGCCCCATCACAGGCATAGTAAGAGTGTTCACTGACAAGGACCTTAAGCAAGTTTATGTGCTGGCCCTCTACTCTTCAATCCTTATATAGCCGAGCAAAGCACTGGGGTTGCCAGTTTATTACTACCAAAGATGGGCAAGGTGTGACTCCCAATTCTGCAGTATGTAGATAACATTGTTAACTGTGTTTTACCATCCAATCACCGCAGATTCTTGCTAGACTGGGGAAACTAATAGACATAATACAGTACATACTGCACTTCATAATTCACAAACACAGTAAGTTCTGCCCAGTCATTGCTGCACAGACTGGACCCAGTGAACAATCGCCAACACATTGTGAAATGCAGCCAGGCCCCAGAACCCCCAAAATTTGCTAGACTTGATTTTCAGCCAATACCCAATTGGGCGAAAACTGCTGCACCATGAGATTACAGTATCTCTCTTAATGTCTTTTGGGTCCCTGATGCAGCTTGCCAAATACCAAAGGGTCATGTGCAGAGTTGATCTAGTACTGCAGACCTGATGGTCTGGATTATTAGATATTTGCTCTCTCAAGGGCTCCTGTCACAATATTTAAAGTATCCTTTTTTTCTTTTTAACAAACTTTTTACTAGACTCATCTTTGTATCTAATTTTAGAGTTTTTATTAAGGTACACATAAATTGTGGGGTCCGGATTTTTGTATGTAATGATTTTAAGTAATCAATCATGTAATTATTCAAATCAAATTACTTTTCACACTCATGACTGACTCGCTCTGGGTACCTCCGGGCTCAAAGTTGGCAGTTTTTCTCTCAGCATGTTCCTCAGCTCTGGCAGCTATCAACACTCACTCTAGAGTAAGGGTTTCTCTCAGCATTCAGCCTCTGAATGAATTGGACATGCATCCATTGAACACTCTAACCTGCGTATCTTCTTCATCATTAAGTTAGTTGAACTTACAGTGTTTGATGATAGTGTTGAGTATTTCCACACATTCATTGATTTTTTCACCAACTCTTTAATGTTCTTGACTGAAAACATATCGTTCATACTCAACATTTTGTACTGGATTAAACTTGAGATTTAACGTATTCATAAACTGATGGTATGTGACTTCATTCTCAGGTCTTGGCATTTTCTTTATGACTTCTTTCACACCAATACCGGCAAGATGTTTTAGATATTTGATAATCTTCCTGTTATCAACTCCTCAAGTGCAATAATAAAATCTTCAAATATCTTGATCTATCTATCATCAATATTTTGCTTTTTGGCAGTGTTGAATGGTGGTGGTGGTTTGAGGCATAGTAACTGTTCATGGAAGTGGCTGACGTCAAGGGTGGAACTCTGTCAAACACTGTTGACTGTCCCTGTGAATCTGCCATTGACCTCCTCAGGTCCCTCACTGTTGGGCAGTCTACCATTTTGAATGTCATCCAGGGTGTAGAGAGGCAGTTGCAACAAACCAATGATTTCCTGGAGGGCATTCATTCTGGTCAGGCAGCCCTTCAGCAAGCTTTTCAGACTCTGGCCTCAGCACTGATGGCAGCCATTGTCCCTGTCTCTAGCCTCCCCCCTCCAACTTCCTCCACCCAGACCCACACCCCTGTACCTCAGCCTATCCCAAGCACACCATCAGACCAGCATGCACACACCTCAACACACAAAGGAAGCTCAGGCAAACATAAGCACCACACATCCCACAGGCACTCACGCAAGCATGACACACATGCAGACACACCAACGTCCACTGCCTCCACTGTGTCCCCTCCTCCTTGTCTCCCTCATCCCTCCCAGTCTCGTCACCACTCACACCTGCCTGCACTACTTTTTCAGCCACTACGTCCATCACCAGCACACAAATCACCACACCCCGCTCACGTGCAGTCACCACCCCCACTGCCATTCGCACATCCCCTGTGTCCTCTCCCAGTGTGTCTGAGAGCCCACCTCCCAAGGTACACAAACTCAGCCACACACCCACCCAACAGCCATCCACCTCACGACAGCCTCCAGCCCATGCACCTTCACCCAAAGTCACCAAACGTACACCTCCTACGACCACTACCTCTTCCTCCACTCCCAAACCCCCTCCATCTACCCGTCCCAGTGTTCCTAAGAAACTTTTCCTGGCCAGCCTTGACCTCTTTCCCTCACCTCCCCCACCCCGTCGGTCTCCTAGGGCCCGACTCTCTAGGTCTCAATCTAGCACCTTAGCCACAACATCTGCGGGACCAGTGGTGCCAGTAGTCACCGGATTATGGAGTGCACCAGGCAGCAGGGCAGGCAGTGTGGCAAGGAGCCACAGCACGGACAGTCCCCAACCTGCCAAGCATCAAAAGTTGGCCAGTGCCCAGCGGGAGAGGGGGAAGACACCAGCCACCAAAGCCGCTCCCAGGGGTACAGGTGGGAGTGTGGAGTCAGATGCAACACTTTCCAAGGTGGGGAAAAAGGAAAACTGGCAAGTCTGGGAAGATCAGCACGGCGGAGAAGACCGCCATCAGCCCCGCTGTCCAGGAGCCGACTGCCAGCAGCTCCACTGCCCAAGACAGGACCGCCAAGGACACCGCCGCCACAAGCACTGCTGCCAAGGACACCGCCGCTACAAGCACCGCTGCCAAAAGCACCGCCGCCACAAGCACCGCTGTCAAGGACACCGCCGCCACAAGCACCGCTGCCAAGGACACCGCCACAACAAGCACCGCAGGCCCATGAGCACCAAAAGCTCTGACGCTACTGAGGCCGCCACGAGCAGGATGAAGCACTCTGGGCACAAGGCCCCCTCCACAAACAGTGGAGAAAGACATCCACTACCTTAGTCCTTGGCAGGATGAAGCACTCTGGGCACAAGGCCCCCTCCAGAACCAGTGGAGAGTTACATCCACTACCTCAGTCCTTGGCAGGATGAAGCACTCTGGGCACAAGGCCCCCTCCAGAACCAGTGGAGAGTTACATCCACTACCTCAGTGCTTGGCAAGATGAAGCACTCTGGGCACAAGGCCCCCTCCAGAATCAGTGGAGAAAGGCATCCACTTGAGAGACTGTGGCTTTGCACTCCCCAGGATGAAGCAGTGGGCAAACCACCCACTGTAGAGACTTGAGAGACTGTGGCTTTGCACTCCCCAGGATGAAGCAGTTGACAAACCACCCACTGTAGAGACTTGAGAGCCTGTGGCTTTTCACTCCCCAGGATTGGACAGTGGGCAAACCACCCACTGTAGAGACTTGATAGACTGTGGCTTTGCACACCCAAGGATTGAACAGTGGGCAAACCACCCACTGTAGAGACTTGAGAGACTGTGGCTTTGCACTCCACAAGATTGAACAGTGGACATGGGGTCCCCTCGTGGATTTGGCGTTGTGCACTCAACCGGCTGAGGTGCCCCCCCTTTCCCTTCCCCCTGAGGTGCCTGTTTTATTTCTATCTGATGCCCCTGCAGTGTTCTCTCCGTCTTGTTCGGGTATCTTGTGTGGGCCTCGCCCATGCATTTGGGGCCCAGTGGTCCACGGACTTTAATGGTGGAATACCTTGGACTAATATTATTGGTGTATATATTTGTAAATAGTGTATGTATATTTTTTGAATACTGAATTTGATTATATTACAATTGTTCACCTCATTTCCTTTTGTCTTTGCATTCTTCCAGGGGGGTTGGGGGGTGTAACTGTAATGTATCATGCTGTATTAGTATGTGTGTTGTCGTGGGTGAGGTTGGGGGTGGGGGTGTTGCGTGTTGCGTGTGTGTGTCACTGTTTTTTCCCTCCCCCTCCCCTGTGTCGTAGGTGCAGTACTCACTGTGGTCTACGCCGCCGGCGTTCATGCTCCTGGTAGAGGAGCAAGAAGATAAAGGCGGGAAAAATGTGGAGCTCTGGTTCCATGGCGTCCTGGTTCCTCGTGGTGTGTGCAGAGGTGAGCGTTTTCCCTTCGAAGTCCTGTTTCCGCCGTGTTTTTGTTCGCAGTCAATCCACCCTGGAAAAGGTGGCGGTGACCGCTGCGCTGTTTGTTTGTACCGCCGTGGCGGTCTGAGTGTTAAAGTGGCTGTCTATGTTGGCGGTTTCCGCCACGGTCGTAATTCAATTTTTTTTACCGCCAGCCTGTTGGCGGTCTTACCGACGCTTTAACACCGACCGCCAGGGTTGTAATGACCACCTATATGTCCTACCTTTTAGTTACACAATTCCCTGCCCTATAGGCTAACTAGGGCTTAACTTAGTGGTATCCTATGTGTAATAAAAAGGAAGTTTAAGGCTTGGCAAAAGGTTTTAAATGCCAAGTTGACATGGCAGTGAAACTGCACATACAAGCTCTCTGGTGGCAGGCCTGAGACATGTTTAAAGGGCTACTTAAGTGGGTGGCATCATCAGTGATGCAGGCCCACTAGCAGCATTTAATTTACAGGCCCTGTGCATATGTAGTGCACTTTACTAGGAACTTTTGAGTAAATGAAATATGCCAAACTGTGGATAAGCCAATGTTACCATGTCTTAGGGAAAGACCACATGCACTTTAGCACTGGTTAGCAGAGGTAAAGTGTACAAAGTCGTAAAGCCAACAAAAGCAAGGCCAGAAAAAATAGAGGGAGGAAGGTAAAAAGTTTTGGGTGACCCTGCGAAAAGGGCCATTTCCAATGGGACAGCTCAGTAAGCGTAACACCAGTGCTTCTTCTCAGGTGTCCCCACACGGTGCTGAGGTTGTGATGCTCAACTTATCAAGACTTAGGTAAGAGTAATAACAATATACTTCTTTTTTTCTTGTTCTGTCAGCCATTGCTATTTGATATCTGATGACTGTCTTTAACTGTGCTTTGTAAACCTGGTTGAATCCGCCTTCAGCATTAACACTCGGTATATTGTATAACTTTATGATGCGTAGCAGTGTGGTACTTTTTTGTATGATCGTGGTCATAGTTTCTTGACCTACGAGGCATTGACTTTTCCGTGAAGCTCTCTTTCCATTCATACACTTCACAAGTGGCTGGAGTTGCGCTTTGACACCACATACACCAGTTATTGACTCTGCACTTCAACAAAGGCACAGGTGGAATGCATGAGAAGTTTGCTTGGACCTCAACACACTCTCCAGGAGAGTACTTTCTTTTTCATGTTACCTATCCCCTATCTTGTTGCCAGTAGTAGCATCTTCCCCATCCTGGTGCCTGCTGAATGACTAGGCCACACATGGAGTTGTAAATCACATGTCTTGATTCCTCTGCATGTACCTGTGAACTCCAACATTCTAAAGCAAGCTTTTGTGCCTTTCATTCTAGTGATTACATCATACACTGATAAGGAGTCCTCTGGGAGCCAGAAAGTTTCTATTTTAAATCATGCAAGACACTACAACAATCACAACAAGCATTTGCAATGCAACAGGTCTTGCGTTTGCTTGAGCTAGAGCAATTAGCATTGTAAACTCCTAACCGGACTTTTCTTACCATATAAATTGAAAATTAAAATAAAACAGTTTCACATAACTAACTGGACTTTTCTTGCCATATAAACTGAAAATTAAAAGTTTCACATAAGCGAGCTGATGGCCACCATCAGTGAAAAGCAGACACACAAACGGAAATAAAAGTTCACTTGTAGTGAAAACGATCGGCAAAGGTGCAATTATTCACGTAACTGGCAAAAGTGCAACTATCTACCTAACCGGCAAAAGTGCAATAAACTAGGTAACAGGGTCGATGTCATGCAAAGCGCTCGACTTATGCCCAGCGAGATCGCTCTGTGAAAAAAGAGAAAAAGTAGTCCAGATTCAGACAGAAAAAGTGGAGCCTCGTAGATTTTCTGTACTTGGTCGCTACGCTCGAAGAGGGGTAAACATCAGACAGGGCATGACTTATGCAGGCCTTTCACTAATGAAAGCAAGCAGATTTTAAAAGGCAAGCTCACAAACTAATGAAAGAGACTGATGTGACATGGGCGTGGTTTGAAGCCCAAAGAGAGATTACAACACGGGACGGAGCGCTTTGCCCTCGCCCTTAAAAAATGGCTAGTATTATTCAAAAATCTTAAGGGTGATTCCTGTTCTATGATGTGATCTAAAGCAAGACTAAGACTGTGATAAAATTTTAAAGGAATCCTGAAAACTAGCAAAGTCACTTACCTGATACCTTGAGCTGCATCAAACTGGACTGCTCCATGTACTTACCCAACAACTGAAAAACAATTATGATAGATTAGCAATAGAAACTATCTTAACTCTGGTTGCTTGTTGGTGAGAGTGTGGCGTTGCGAAGTAAACACACGGAGAACGATAAAGGGCGGGTAGAAGGTTATTGAATATTACACCCCAGCCACAGCACATCTCTGGTACAACTTTCCTCGGTAGGCAAACACTTCTCTTCACAGAAATCAGCTGCTGGAATGTTGGTGGGTGAAAACCATTGTACCTAGGGTCATGGGGGAACAGAGGATGGAAGAAACCATTACAGGAAATACCACAGAGTGTTGTGCTAGTGGACCAGTCCCAAGTAGGAGTGGGATTCACTGAACCCACCAAAACAATGGTTTTCATAATATCAGTAACTAGTTCATGGTTGTGAGGGCCAAAAATCAAATTTCTATTACCTGGATAACTGTCACCGTCACGGTAAAAAATTTGGAAAACATTGAAGGCAGTATTTAGAGATGAATGCATGACTTTATTACTTACCATAATCAAAGTGGTGGTGAAATCAAATTTTGGATACATCCCCTATCAAATATATACATTGATGGCTACAGTTCGTTAATGGCACTTCTTCTGATAAAGTGCACTTTCACAGATCCTGACCGCAATGCCCTGCTCGTGATAATATATACAGGCCAACTTGTGGATAAGCTGCGACTGTGACAGGTACTGCTGTCGTATTTTCGTTATGAAGTTTGTTTCCCAAGATAGTCAGTGAGGAGGGATATATGTTATTTTTAGTGTTGAGCTGATCTGCAAAGTGTGACTGTAACAAAACTGCACATCTTGTAGGAACTAATTAAATACTTTCACAGCGGGCCTCTGTCGCTCGTTGTTTCTGTATTTTGCCATTAATTCTGAGTGTTGACAAGCAAGAGTGCCATTCTTGCCACGAAACGCTTGAATTCCCCGGTTTCTCGGGAAGATATTTATGTAACACGGTGCAAAGTTGCTATCATGAAATACAAAGCTGATGGTAAGCTTGATTCGATGCTCTAGTTAAATGTCTGGGCCGTTCCCTTTTCATCCTTGAAGTATCAATTACTAGTGAAAGGAAATTAAACCTCACCCCAGGACACGTTTCTTTAGTACAGAAACCGGCAATACGCTTTTGATGATGCCCAGAGGGGCACACACTCGGTATAGTATTTGCTTATGGTTCTAGTACTTCAACTCATATTTTTCGAGTGTCAAGGTGGTCCATGATTTTCACGTGCAGGACTCATGATAGTTACGCCTAAGACATTTATAGGGATATTTTTTCCTGGTAATTCATTATACTTTTTTTTCCAGTGAATTCATCATGGTACCGTTGTGACATTTTGTTTTCTAGCACCGAGTCATTTGTACCGCGAAGATTACAGAGATGAAAACATCTTCATTAGTCTTCTTAAATTGCATAATGTCATAAGAATAATGATAATAACTGCAACTTGTTTGTTTTGTAGATGGTTTTGGATGACGTGGCTCCTGTTTTGCTGCTGTCTAGTACTCTACATTACGGCCACATATAGGGTGACCACCTGGCATTGAGGCAAATTCTGGACAGGACTGTAAAAATTCAAGACCAAGGTTCAAAATTCAGGACAAAAATTCAGGACAAAGGGTCAAAATTCAGGACACAAATTCAAAACAAAGACCAGTTTTACAGACACACCCAAGAGAGGCCAGACCCCATTATGTTATCAATGCATTTATCAAAGTCAAAGTAGAGATCTAGGTTATCTCTAAGTGTCAAGTACACAAAGAACCTTCAATATATTTGGGATGTAAATTGCACAAACAACATGTAAACATTTTAAAATGTAATTAGTGTTTCTTTAAGATATGGCACTGTTTTCCTCTTTATATACAACAATTAGACCTCAGATTGAACTGGGAACTAGTTACCTTTCGACAACCAGTGATTAACATCTACCATTCTCCCACTGATTTGCGGGATGGAAATCTTGGCAGAGCATCACGGTCCCTCTGAGCCCAGTTTGCTTTTTGGACTTCTATTCTGCTTTCTGTAGTGGGCCATGTGTCACTAGTGAAGATGGTGTGCTACCCCAATGATAATATTAATTTGCAAACCTTCCCTCCTCGTCCTTTTTTTCCTTATTCAGACATGCCACAAATCTGATTTGGTCACTGGGGAACCGTTGGGTAGCTCTCTCCACTCTAAAGCTACCCGTGAATTAGGCCTTCTGGACTTAAAATGCTATTATTCAGCTGCACAGGTACAATGGGTGGCTCGCTGGCTTTCTGCCCCCACCCCGCATGAGACCTGTAAAGACTTTTAAGTGTGCACTGCTCATTGTTTCCTACTGACCTTTCTACAGGTCACCATCTGGGGTTAGTATGCACAGCTTTCTCTTGCTTTGCTAGTACCTGTACACAAAGAAACCCTGTGTTCCTGCACTACCTAAGCTAAGACTTTCCACTCGCACAGGATGGCTGTGCTCAGAGCAACTCCATCAGTGGCATGCTGCAGGTGTCTTAAAATTCAAGGATTTGTTTCTGGACAGCGAGTTACTAAATTTCCAAACCCTTGTGGCAGACTACTTTCTTCATCCCAGTCAACTCCTTACATACAACCACCTTAAACAATCATTAAATGCCCTATTTCATGTCTCCCACCTAGCATTAACCCCTTTATTGCGGGCGTCGGCCGCTGGCCGACGCCTGCACTACCTCCCAGTGGGCGACACCAGAGAGGGGGTTCGAAAATCCTCAGGTGGAATGTTTCTTTTTTTTTTTTAGCCCTGGTAGACACAGAAGAGCTTCCGTGTCTCCCCCCGCCCCCCACCCACCTCTTTGTGACGTCACAGTGTTGTTTTCCCTTTCGGACCAGGAAGCGGCCGTAGGGCCGCTTCCTGCTCCGATGGGGAAAACGGCCCCAAACTGCCTTCCCCGCGTTCAGGAAGGCCTTGAATGAAAGGGGAGACTCTCCCCTTTCATACGAGGCCTTCCTGAACGCATTTCCTGGCCCTTGATCGCAGCACAGCTGTGATCGAGGGCCAGGAAACACCACTAGACACCAGGGATTTCACTTGGAGGGTCAGCCCCCCTAGGAAAATGCACCCCCCCCCGGACCATATTTTTAAATTTAAATGTTGGGGCCACCCCTAAGGGCTAATAAAAAAAAAAAAGAAATTGACAGGGGGTCGCCTGTAGGCAGGGCGACCCCCTGTGGGGCCATATTTTTAAATTTCAATGTTGGGGCACCCTGGGGGGGTGTGATCGCGCGCGATCGCGCCACCCCCAGGGGCAATTTTTTTTATTTTTAAAATAACAAAATTGACAGTGGGTCGCCTGTAGGCAGGGCGACCCCCTGTGGGGGCAATTTTTTTTTTAGTAGTTGTAGGGTTTCCCTGGGGGCATTTTGGCCCCCAAGGAAACCCTACAACCACCCAAAAAAAATACAGATCTATATATATATATATATATATATATATATATATATATATATAAATATATATATATATATTTATATATAGATGTAGGTAGATATGTCTATCTACACAGATATATCTATAGATATATCCATGTAGATATATATATATATATATATATATATATATGTATATATATATATATATATATATATATATATATATATATATATATATGTATATATATGTATATATATCACTTTTGTCAGTGCATGTGTGGTTTCCCTGGGGGCTGCAATCGGCCCCCAGGAAAACCAGACCCACATATAAAAGTGATCTATATATATATATATATATATATATATATATATATATATATATCATATATATGTATATATATATATATATATTTGCCACCAGTTGTCTTGCAGTTGCAGCTTGCGTCTTCAACGCAGTGCACATACTTCAACTGATGCATTTCAACTGTAGCTTTTAGGCAGCAATAAAGAAGTCAAGTAAGTCTTGTGATTATGTTTCTGCTACAAAAGGATCCGACTTTTGTCTAGTGGCAGTTTTAGTGCCATAAAGAAGCGCAGAAGGTTTATATGACTACTGCAAAGAGAAAATCTGTATTTTATGTAATAGCTGAGTACATTAGTAAAGTCAGCCACTACCTGCGCTATAATACAAATTAAATGTATGTGCGGGTGGGGGGGTGGCTATGGAGAAATGAATTGCACGTTTGCTGGGTGGTAATGAGGGAATCCAAGGAGGAGGACATGGGAGTGGGAGCACCAATAATGATTGTTGGACTGGGCGCAGGAGGTGCTAAAGACTATGACGAATGGTATGTGACAAGGTGTTTGAGTGTCTTGAAAGAACGTGCTGATTGAGGGAAGATGCGCTGGTAAGGTACTGTTGCACGTATCACACACACACACCAGCAATTTTGTGACTGTCTATGTAGGCTAGTGTTTTAGAGCAGCAGTTTAGCCAATAGCAGAGATGGCATCTTGATGGATGACTGCTGCTGACGTCACTCTGGTTATAGAGGACAGCTCTGACATAGGATCAGAGACTGAGACAGCAGAAACTGAGACAGCATCTGAGGGATAGGACAATGACGCAGACTCTGGGAGTGATTCGTCAGTTGGAGGAGTCTCATTGGATAACTCCTTCCAGTAAATTGTGAGGGAGGTGATGAGGGCAGTCCTGTTGTTCCTTCTCAAGCACAGTCTGAGCAACAGGGCAATAGTGGGTTAGCCCAACCCAGAGAGCAGGTGAATGCGGGGGCAAGCACAGAGAGGGTGCTCTCTTGGGAGTTCCCCAATTTAGTTCAGCCCCGAATTCCACTGCCCAAATTGTATTGTGGAGACATCAAAATTATCTATCACAAAACAAACTGGTTTTGTAAGGCAGGTACTTGTGTTTTTTGGTCCTGGGTTCGGCGGCTATATAAGGAAACATACTAAATCCAAACATTTCTGGAAACTAGACATCTGGGGGAGTCCACAGAGTTGTGACTTGTGTGGATTCCCCAAAGTTTTCTTACCCAGAATACCCTGCAAAGCTGAAACGTTGAATAAAAACTCTATTTTTCTTGCATTTCTGTCACACAAACTACAGGAATATGCTGCGATCCACAAAATTCCTACCACCCACTGATTCCTCACCTGTCCTGATAAAAACACTACCCCACTTGAGTGCCTATACCTAGTGCCTGCGTAAGGAATGGATCACCCCAAGGTCAACAGTTGCCTCATGTAAGTACCAACATTGACCGTTGTGTAATCTATTCCTGTCGCGGGCACTAGGCCTACCCACACAAGTGAGGTACCATTTTTGTCGGGAGACTAGGGGGAACGCTGGGTGGAAGGAAATTTGTGCCTCCTCTCAAATTCCAGAACTTTCTGTCACTGAAATGTGAGAAAAAAGTGTTTTGTTGGCCACATTTTGAGGTTTGCAAAGGATTCTGGGTAACAGAACCTGATCAGAGCCCCACAAGTCACCCCATCTTTGATTCCCCTAGGTGTCTAGTTTTCAAAACTGTGCAGGTTTGCTAGGTTTATCCAGGTGCCAGGTGAGCTAGAGGCCAAAATCCACAGCTAGGCACTTTGCAAATAACAGCTATGTTTTCTTTGTGAAAATGTGACATGTCCACGCTGTGTTTTGGGGCATTTCCTGTAGCGGCACTAGGCCTACCCACACAAGTGAGGTATGATTGTTAACGGGAGGCTTGCAGGAACGCTGGGTAGAAGGAAATTTGTGGCTCCTCTCAGATTCCTGAACTTTCTGTCACCAAAATGTGAGGAAAAAGTGTTTTTTGGCCACATTGTGAGGTTTGCAAAGGATTCTGGGTAACAGAACCTGATCAGAGCCCCACAAATCAGCCCATCCTGGATTCCCCTACGTGTCTAGTTTTACAAAATGTGCAGGTTTGGTAAGTTTCCCCAGGTGCCGCCTGAGCTAGAGGCCAAAATCCACACCTGGGCCCTTTGCAAAAAAAACATTAGATTTCAATGTGAAAATGTGAGTGTCCATATTGCCTTTCCTGTCGTGAGCATTAGGCCTACCCATGCAAGTGAGGTACCATTTGTATCGGGAGACTTGGGGGAACACAGAATAGCACAACAAGTGTTATTGCCCCTTGTCTTTCTTTACATTTTTTCCTTCCAAATGTAAGACAGTGTGTAAAAAAGACGTCTATTTAAGAAATGGCCTGTAATTCACATGCTAGTATGGGCCCCCTTGGAATTCAGAGATGGGCAAATATCCACTGCTGCTCAATACCTTATCTTATGCCCATTTTGGAAATATAAAGGTTTTCTTGATACCTATTTTTCACTCTTTATATTTCAGCAAATGAATTGCTGCATACCCGGTATAGATTGAAAGCCCATTGCAAGGTGCAGCTCATTTATTGGCTCTGGGTACCTAGGGATCTTGATGAACCTACAAGCCCTATATATCCCTGCTACCAGGAGAGTCCAGCACACGTAACGGTATATTGCTTTAAAAAATCTGACATTGCAGGAAAAAGTTACAGAGTAAAACGCTGAGAAAAATGGCTGTTTTTTAGCTCAATTTCAATATTTTGTTTTTTCAGGTGTTATTTTCTGTAGGAAAACCTTGTAGGGTCTACACAAATGACCCCTTGCTGAATTCAGAATTTTGTCTACTTTGCAGAAACACTTAGCTTTCCGGGATCCAGTGTTGGTTTCAAACCCATTCCTGTCACTAACTGGAAGGAGGTTGAAAGCAGCAAAAATAGTAAAAATGAAGTATGTCCCAGTAAAATGCCAAAATTGTGTTGAAAAATGTGGTTTTCTGATTCAACTCTGCCTGTTCCTGAAAGCTGGTGATTTTAGCAACGCAAACCATTTGTTGATGCCATTTTCAGGGTAAAAACCACAAGCCTTCTTCGGCAGCCCTTTTTTCCCATTTTTTTGGAAAAAAAAAACAATTTTAGGTGTATTTTGGCTAATTTCTTGGTCTCCTTCAGGGGAACCCAGAAACTCTGGGTACCTTTAGAATCTCTAGGATGTTGGAAAAAAAGGACGCAAATTTGGCATGGATAGCATATGGGACAAAAAGTTATGAAGGCCTAAGCGCGAACTACACCAAATAGCCAAAAAAGGGCTCAGCACGGGGGGGGGAAGGCCCAGCAGCTAAGAGGTTAACCCTACATGAGGTGTGCCAGAAGCTCTACACCATAGGGACTGGTGGCAACTGATCGAATGGGTGTAGAGACCTTTCCTGCAACATTGAGACCACTCCAGGTCTTCTTGTCATACTACCTGGGTGATTGATGTGGCCAAACATCTGCAAAATACGGACTAGACTAAAATACTGGATTTTCCGCACAAATTATCCTGCAGCTGTCACTTTAAGTACATTCATAGAGCTTCCTTGGGAATGCAGTCTGCCCTTTGCTTCCCATTGGCTTTGTGGTTTGTAACTCCCATTTTGTTGCTTTCAATTTGCTGGCTTTATTTGTTTTAGGCTATGCAGCTTGAGTTTCTCCCTTCCCTTGCCCAAACCTTATTTACAGTATCTTTCCAAGTGCTCCCTTTCTGTAAACAGACCTGTAAATCTTGTTCTTATCTCATGACATTTGCTGTGCATTTAAAGAACAAGGTAAATGTCAGGCTCTGTCTTCGGTGGGAACTTAGGGCCAGATGTAGCAAAAATAGAAATTGCGACTCGCATTTTGCGAGTTGATGCGACTCGCAAAATGCGAGTCGCAAATTGGAATGTCAGAAAAAAAAGCGATCCGATTTTGCGACTCGCAGCCGGACTCGCAACGCTGTGTGTGAGTCCGCAGTTTGCGAGGTCGCTGTTTGCGAGTGTGCAAAAAACGAACTTGCAAGTATCTTTCCAAGTGCTCCCTTTCTGTAAACAGACCTGTAAATCTTGTTCTTATCTCATGACATTTGCTGTGCATTCAAAGAACAAGGTAAATGTCAGGCTCTGTCTTCGGTGGGAACTTAGGGCCAGATGTAGCAAAAATAAAAATTGCGAGTCGCAAAATGCGAGTCGCAAATTGGAATGTCAGAAAAAAAAGCGATCCGATTTTGCGACTCGCAGCCGGACTCGCAACGCTGTGTGCGAGTCCGCAGTTTGCGAGTGTGCAAAAAACGAACTCGCAATTAGCGAGTGGGTGTCGCAAATTGCGAATACCTTCAAAATTGCTTGCAGGTGCAGCAGAACACTCCAGAAAGCATACCAGAACACTCTGGAAACACTTCCTGGCACATGATGATGACATCACAGCCAGGAAGTTAACAAATACACCTGGGAGGAGGCAGGACCACACCCTTTTATAACTGCCAGTCTTCACACTGAACAAGCAGCAGCAGCCATGGAGGGAACCCCACGAAAAAGAAAAATCAAATTTTCTGAGAGGGAGCTGGAGGTGCTGACTGAGGAATGCTGTCAGCACCATGATGAGCTCTTTGGGAGAGCAGCCCTCACTGTTCCTGAGGCAACCAAAAAGAAACTCTGGCAGGACATGTAAGAAAAAATTAATTCCCTGGGTGTGAGCCACAGGACAATTGAGGACATAAAGAAGAGGTGGTATGACCTCCGCTCCCGGACCAAGGAGAGGGTGGCAGAAAGGCTCCGGGAGATGAGAGGCACTGGAGGGGGACCATCATCTGTGCCACCACCCACACCCCTGGAAGAAAGGGTTGAGGAAACATTTGAGCAGGAGGCAGTGTGTGGATTTGGGGACCTGGACACCTCAGAGCCCAGCACATCAACCGGTGAGTACCATGTGATAAGCCTGTACCCCTATCAATGTCATACCCCACCCACCATGTACACAGGTGCATGCACAACCAAATTAGCTCCATTTCAGGGTAGAAAAAGCCAGAATGATGCATTATGGGAAATGTAGTCAAAGATGCAGTTCAAAAGCAAATGTTTATTAGGAATTGTGCAATAGATACTAGACACTGACAGTGTGTTCCCCATGTCCCACAGGTCTCCAGCAAGACACCCCAACACCCCAACCACCCAGGCCCAGGAGGACACCCCAGGACCCGCCAGCACCCCCACCTGCACAGTCAGCAGCATTCCTGCAGTGGTAACGCCTGCTGCAACAATCACGCCAGGAGCTGCCCCAGCAACAGGCAGGGAGGATACAGGTGTGAGCACAGGGCAGCCACCGCTGCGCAGGCGGCACAGGGCAAGACCATCTGGATCCGGGATACTTCCTCCAACCAGTAGTGAGGCACATCTGCTGCGGGGTCAGCGCCTGCAGAACAGAACATTGGGCAGGATTAGTGGTGTGCTGCACCGCTTTGTTAGACACAACCATGCAAGCATGCAGCACCTCAACAGACGCATGGACCAGATGTGCCAGAACACTGGGGACATTTTCCTTGCCATCAGGGAACTGGCGGCCGGACTGCTGGGCCAGGCAGAGGCTGGGCGGCGCAGAGATCGCCAGATAATGCTAAGACTGGACAGGATGGCCACATCGATCGGCAGGCTAGCCATCAATACAACAGGCCTGTCGAGGAGGACAGTTGGCCTGCAAATAGAGATGGGCCATTTTGCTGGGGATGTTGCCAGGGGCCTGGGACGTCTCACCCACATAGTTGAACTTATGGAGACACGGGAGATGTCGAGGGCCACCGGGGAAACACCCCAAGACAGTGAGGAGGGCTCAACAGTGAGCAGTGTCTCTGCCACTGACAGTAGGGTGCTGAGGAGTGGTAGGCACAGCACTATGGACGCAGCAGGGACCAGCCAGGCTGGCAGGAGGGGCAGGAGATCATAGATAACAGCCAGGACAGATTAATGTGGCACATGGCGTTAATGTGCCACATGACTGGTTGGCATTTTCCTGCCCATGGTCAATTTCTACTTGTATATAGTTTCTTCATGACATTAATAAAACAGTTATTTTTGTTCCACTTAACAAATTGAGTTTTTGGTTAATAGGTGAGTATGGTCGGAGTTGACACGTACTGTCCAAAATATTGCGTTGCAATGTGGTCCCGTCTCAGTCTGCCTTGATTAGCTAGACTCCTATCCCCATGATGGCGATGTGGTTGTTCTTGCTCTTCATCATCAGGATCTGGGTCTGCAGGGGTGAGAGGTAGCCCACGTCGGGTGGCTATGTTGTGGAGGATGGCGCATGCGACCACAATTTTGAAAGCGGTAATGGGGGTGTATTGGAGGGCGCCTCCACTGCGGTGGAGGCATCTGAATCTTGCCTTCAGCAGTCCGAAGGTGCGCTCGATCAGGTTCCTGGTCCTCTTATGCGCACTGTTGTATTGCCTCTCTGATTCAGTTCTGGGTGTTAAAAACGGAGTCATGATCCAAGGCCTGAGAGCATATGCACTGTCACCTGTTGGGCACAAAAGTACACTGTTAGGAAGTCCAGATAGTCGTGTACAGTGACCTGTGTGTATGTCTGCAAGTGTCTGTGGCTCTACCTAGGAGGTAACCGTCTCCAAATTCCCCACGTTCCAGGCGTTGATGTATCCCACTATGCCTAAAAATGTATGAGTCATGGGTACTGCCAGGAAACTTAGCTACGATGTCCGTGATGACATAATGGGCATCACAAACAACCTGTATGTTGAGTGAGTGGGTACACTTCCTGTTGCGGAAAATGTGTTCCAGATTAGCAGGGGGGCATATTTGAATGTGTGTCCCATCTACACACCCTATGACATGAGGAAAGTGGGCAATACGGTAAAAGTCCAGCTTGGTGCTGTTAATTTCTGCCTCATTCCTTGGTAAGTATATGAAGTGAGACATGTGCGTGACTAAGGCATCTAGGAATGCCCTGAGGAACCTTGACACTGCACTTTGGGATACCCCACCTGCCACGGCAATGACCCCCTGATAGCTCCCTGAGGCCAAGAGGTGCAGTGCGCATAGTACTTGCACATGCGTAGGGATGGCGCAGCCACGCAGAGTCTTGTGTTCTAGCTGTGGTTTCAGTAAATCTATTAATTCTAGAATGGCTGCGCTGCTAAGGCGGTATTTGTCATAGATCTCCTCTTCAGTTTGCTGAAAAAGAGTCTGCCTGGTTCTATATATCGTCTCCTGTCTGTGGCCCCTCCTCCTCCTCTGCTGGGCTGCGTAGACTCTCCTCCTCACTGCTATCAGGTATATCTCCGCCATCTTGAGCAACCCAGATGCCTTCTGGGTCCCCTTTTATACTTTGGTAATGGTTACCACCTGCTCTGAGTTAGTGGTAAATGGGACATGCAAACTGGGCTTTTTGCGACTAGTCGCAATTTGCGAGTTGCAATTGCATATGGGTTGCGACTCGCAAATTGCGACTTGCAATTTGCGGGTCGCAAAATGGGGTCGCACCGGATGCGACTCGCAAACGGGTCCCATCGCTTTTTGCGAGTCGGAAATGGGCTTTTTGCATCCCATTTCCGATTTTGCACTGTCGCAAATTGCGATTCGGCCCGTTTGCGAGTAGCAATCGTTTGCTACATCTGGCCCTTAGTGTTTATTTTCTTTCTCTGACTTCAAAGTGAGTGGGTTTATGCAACAATCTTGCTGGATACTAGGGTTAGGAAAGAGGTGTTTTTCTATCACATTTCAACATTTAAATAAACTTCAGAATCTATCAGAATCAGGAGTACAAATGAAGCCCATTTTTTAAAATTCTGAACTGTGCTGTAAACAAATAGCTTTATGTGATTAAATCAAATCATTGCATTAGGTGATGCAGTTTCCACACATCATCGGCTGTGCAGTGTATGGTTTTATTTGAAAAACTGCATACCTATGCAATGTAAAGGTCATTTCAATCAAAAATGTGTTGTCTGTAATGGCAGTGTGTTACCACACTATGCATACTCCACTCCACTCTGCTCTGCACCACTCCACATCACTGCACCCTATTGTGCATCACTCCAATTTACACCAATCCATCCAACTGCACTGTAGGAAATTTCACTCTTCTCCACTCTGAACCACTCCACTCTATGCCACTGCACTTTATGTCTCTGTAAACCACTGCACTCTGTGCCTCTGCACGCTATAACACTCCAGTCTAGGCAACACCAATCTAGTCCACACTTCTCCACTCTTTGCCACTCTGCAACACTGCACTGTACACCACTGCACTCTATGCTAGTACACTCAACTCTATGCCCCTGCAAAATACATAAATACACTGCCAGTCACTCAAATCTACTCTATACCACAAACTTCTACACCACTTTACCCTATTTCATCACATTCTATGCACTCAATGCAACTCCACTCTACCCCACACCTCTTCACACTATGCCACTTCAATCTACTGTGAAACAATCTACTTACGCCACTGCACTCTGCGCCACTGCATTCCATGCCATCACACTCTACCCTACACCTCTCTACTCTATGCCACTACACTGTACTCTGAAACAATCTATTCTATGCCACTGCACTGTACACCACTCTGCCCCACTGTACTCTAAGCCACTGCACTCTAATTCAATGCACTCTACTCCAATGCACTCTAAATAAGTGCACTTTACACCACAGCACTCTGACACTCTACTCTGCAACTCTGTACTGGCGGCCACTGTACTCTACACCACTCTACTCTGTAATACTGCATTCTGCACCAATACACTCTATTACACTGCACTCTATACCACTCTAATCTGTACGTCACTGCACTTTACAGTACTATACTCTGCTCTGCACTGTGTCACGCTACACTACTCCACTCTGCGCCACTCTATGCCACTGCACTCACTGTAACTTGAGTGTACTCTACACTACTGCACTCTCTGCCACTCTATTCTATGCCACTCTACTCCACTGCACTCTATGCCACTCTGCTTTGCCCTATGCCACTCTATGCCAATGCACTCTAAACAAATGCACTGTATGCCACTGGCCTTTACTCTACTCCACCGTACTCTACGACAGTGCTCTCTATGCCACTCTGTACCACTGCACTGACACTCCACTCTGCAACATTGCACTCTCTGCCACTGTACTCTACACCACTGTACTCTGTACTACTACATTCTATGCCACTGCACTCTTTGCCACTGCACTATACAGCACTATACCTTACTCTGCACTGCACCACTCTACACTACTCGACTCTGCACCAGTCTATGCCACTCCACTCTATGCCACGCGAGTCTGCTCTGCACTCTATGCCATTGTACCACTCTGCACTACTGCACTCTCTGCCACTCTATTGTATGCCACTCTACTCCACTGCACTCTATGCCACTCTACTCTGCCCCATGCCACTCAATTGCCACTGTACTCTACACCAATGCACTCGAAACTGCATTGTACACCACTGCCCTCTACTCTGCACCACTGTATTCTACGCCACTGCTCCTATGCCATTCTACTACACTCTACACCACTATGCCTCTAACTTTTAGTCATGCTGAACAGCAGCCACTCTGGTGTATAACATGGCTAAAACACATTGGCAAAGCCAATAACTCCTGGGTAGATGAAACCTATTGGCTTTGCCAATGTTTGTTAGTAGTATGAGATACAGAAGTCACTGAAAGGACTGTGAATGTCTGACTCCCTATTTTAAACATGCATTACACACACATAATATAGGCTTCTACAAAAAACGCAAATACATTTTGGTTAAATAAACAAAACGTCCTTCTAAAGTACACATTCAAATAATATACAGTTTATACCTAGTAGTATATTTTTTATAACAGTCCAATAAAACCACACACTCCACAATTCACCTTGAAACACACTACAGTACCTCTCTAAAAAAAAAAAATATTTTTATCATCAGAAGGCTTCAAGTAAAGTCAATGCAGTTTTCCAAGTTCCTTTACATTTGTTGATTTACCAGTTGCCCACATTTACATTTCTTTATGGAAGGAGACACCCTGGCAAGAAGGCCTTTTCTTATTTGTCTGCCCCTCCTTCCCTGAGACTCCCTGCCCTTCAATGCAGCTGGGGAAACTGATTTGTCCTAATTACATTTTGTCCTTTAGGTGAAAGGCTAATATTAGGGACATATGCTGTCTGTTGAGCCTTTCATTGCGGACAACAGACGCAGGGCGAAATTACGGGCAGTCTGTGAAAATTACGGATGGGTGGTCACCACAGCCACATACCATTATTCAGCTCAATGGGCTGTGTTTGACCTGCAGCAGGTGTATTAACCCACTGACCAGTCCTGCAACTGCGGAAAGCGCGTGATAGGTTGCAGATAATAAGGTCATTCCAGGTCAGCACAATTTCACTCAGTGCACTGTTAGGACCAAGTGTTAGCTGAATCAGCAACATTGCTCCTATCTACCCCCTATAATTCAAGGCAATGAAATATTCATATGCATTAACCCAACAGATGCAGACTTTTTAATGGATCTGTCAAATACACATTCCCGTCTTAACACTATATGCAACTAGAAATATATATTTCCTCAAATACATAAACGATGCCTCCATGGTCCTGCAGCACATTGTAAGACTTCAAAAATGTTAACTCCACAGGCACAGGCATGGAGTCAGTTTTCATGTCATCTTGAATCATGCCATGGGCATATGCCGCAACACTGTCAGGTGCAAGAACCAGTACTTTCTTTTGAACTCGAATGTGCTCTATTTTGGTTGATGTATGAGCAAAGAAAGTAGAGAAATCTACCTTTCTGTTCCAATACTTACCCGCCATCTGATTATGAAACCAGTCAGTTCCCCCACATTCCTTAATAATGGTTTCTGTATTGGTGGAGCAGGGATGGAAGCACTTCACATCATTTCACCAAAACACCAGAAGAGGAAGTGATCTGACACAACTTTTGACCTGAACAATATCACAGGAAGTGACATCATATGACCACTGATGTCTTCTCAGGAAGTAAATTTACTTGACCTTTGACCCTAGCGATATCGCTAGAAGTACAACTATAAAGTTAAACACTCTGGGGCATATTTACAAGCCCCTAGTGCCACCTTGTGGTGCTATAGCATCCTTTTTAGGTTGGAGCCTGAATCGCATGCGCTCGCGCATGCGTATCGCTAGCGAGACGCTTTAGGTATTAGAAAAGGGCTCGGAGCCCCATCTACGTCACGTCAGTGTCTTTCATTGGCAAGTTGGCTTCCCTGTTAGAATCCGCTTCTTTTGATCAGTGAAAGGCACGCATACGTCATGCCTTTTCCGTGGTAAGCACTCCTCAAGCGCAGTGACCAAGTACGGAAAACATGCAAGGCTCCCTGGGGTTGTGAACTACTTTTTCTCTGTTTTTGGAGCGCGATCTCGCTGGGCAGAAGTCGAGCGCTTTGTTAATTACACTTTTGCCGCTTACGTTCATAATCGCAGTTTGTGTGAACTCTACAGCGCAATCGCGCTGTCTTTTTCTTTTTTCTTTTCTTGTTTACCATGTGATTGTGTTTGCTTTCACAAAACCCGTGGAAATGCTCATTACTGGCTCCACTTGCGACTGAAAGTGGGAGCTGCCCTGAAGACGGATTACCGGTCTGCATGAACAGGGCCAGAGTTCGCGTTAGTGACAAGTGGCGTGACAGTCCTTTGAACACTACGAAACACATCAAATGGTGTATTTTTCCTTCAGTGCTATTCATACTTCTACAGCTGTGTAATCGCTTCACTTTTCATGAAATCATCATTTTAGTTGGCCTGTCCGTGACCACTGTTTCCAGACCCCTCAGCCATGCAATCGGCACCTCCTCCATCTGGTCTCCCCAACAGGGAGAGGGGTCGAGATGGGACAGATGACCGAGAGGGGCACGGAGGGAACACGCCGAGAAAGGGGAGGTGAGCATTGTTCTCACACGGTCGAACTCCATTGCACTGTACTCTGCAGAGAGGCCAAAAAGTGGTTGAGCATAGAGTCTGGATTCATTAATGATCCAGTGGCAGACACTTTTAGAAACTATCAATGTATTCAGCCTTAAACTACAGAACTTATCGCGAATGTTACCATTTATTTCATACTTATGCTAATTTGCAATTGAGTCCCATAAACCAGCAAGGGAAAGGGTAATTCAGAGTGGTATATACCATATCACCTCATCCCAGATACCTCAGAGCAACTTTTGACTGGGATCTAGGGGCATCCATCAGGGGGACAAAGAGGGCGTTCACTTTGGGAGCTCGCTCAGCATGGAGAATGCTTAAATCGTGAACTCCCACTTTCTCTTCACCTCTTTGGTTCTCAATTGAGTTCTGCCCTTACACTATCAACTTTATTAATTTAATCTGTCTTTCCATTTCCTGCCCCTCGCTTTCCTACATCTTGCCATTCAGAGATCTCTCTAGGGATCCCTTTTGGTTTTCTGACCTGCTTACCTTTCCTAATCTACCTTTGACCTTGGCTCATGGTACACAAGGACATATTAGTAGACACTTGCATACTGTAGCTAAAGATCAAAGGTAGATAAGATAACCATTCCCAGCACTTTATTTCGGAATGTTGTAGAAATCGCCCTAAACAAATTAGTCGAAATATGCAATACAGGTAAATGTATTAACAATGTTGTGGTAATAGATCGTAAGATATGTGAAGGAGAAGGCAAATGAGATGTGGAGAGGAAAATAGTGATCTGTTAAAATGTAGAAAAAGGACGTATTCCATCAGTCTGAGGCAATGACTTGTAAGCAAGGAGTGTATTATATTGCCAAACATGCACATTTTCAGTCTTGTCTGGGCCACTTTACAGTGCGATTTTAAATTTGCTACTGAGCGCTCTCACTTTTTTACATTTGCAAATCGGGAGAGAATGGAGTGAAAAACAATGGGTCTTGTCACTGCTCCCCGTGGCTGGTATGCAACTTGCCCATTCCAACAACCTCCAACAGCAGAGGGGACACAATCAAAAGATTCCTTGCATACAAAAGTGCTGGTTAGATAAGTTTTACTTTAAAGAGAACTACTTTCTTGACTCACGTGCCCAGGGACAGAGACAGTTCTTAAAGATGAGCAGTATTACTCCATTATCCGTGTGATACATCTTTTTCTTACCCAGGAACTGTGTCACCATGTTCAGACCTTCGCCTCTTCTGCCCCTGTTCTTCCTTTTGAAAGGACAGGAAGACCGAGTCTTCTGGTTCACTTTTGAGTGTTTCAAACCTAAGAATGGAGCCCAAAATGAATGATCGCATTAAAGGATCAAACTTGGTGACAGACTCAGTACTGTGACACAGGCTATACATTTCAGTAACTCGAGATCGAAACGTACCCATGAGGGTCTTCCAGCTTGAATCCCTGAGATTTAGTTCTCCTTTTTCTCTGGAAAAATGCAAACAAATAATTAATGCAGATGAAAAATCATTCCATAGAACTAATGAGGATTCTAGTAATATTTGTGCTTACTCTACCTTTTCTTTAGAATCTTTCAGCTCATTTGTGTTACTCTTTCCTGTTCTTTCATCTACTTCATCCTCTTTATTCAGTTCATTTTCTTTATTCTCTTCATCTTTTTATCCATTCTTGGACTCACGTGGAGCTTGCAGTTCTTGTTCCTTCAAGTCTTTTCTCAACGTTCTAAATTGTCAACACAGCAGTCTTTCAATGGGACTGCACACAGAAAGGTGTTTCTTTACAAAGCCTAAATCATCAATTTGGTGCCTTTCATCAGTTGTCTACACTGCCACTAGCATTTGGTGCTCTTAAACCAGCACTCTGGGATGACAAGGTGGAGTTTTTCTATTTCCACAAGTTAGATATTTAAGAACAGAAGATAGGACATGCATCAAGAACAATTACAAAACTACATTCTGGCTGATGGACAATACTCCAAGAATAGTCCGCAAAACCTCTGGTTCCCCGATCTCCACCCTTGAGGTTTGTGAAACCTAGTTACTACGAGTAGGGGCTTGTAATGCCAAGTGACTTGTGCCTTGTCTGTTTGGCAATGAAAGACCAAACTATCTGCCTCAGCTTGGTGAGCTTTAGAACGGTTTCTCAGCAAAGTTCCCTTTTGAGCAGGTTGTTTCCTTCATTTTTCTTGGATGGGCTAATCTGTCCCACACGTGAAACCTTCCATTGTGATTTGATGCCCACTTCAAACGTAGACATTCCCCAATGGTTCCAATCATCCTATTAACAATACTAATCCTTGGTAGCTGACCCTGCAAATATTCTGCATAATCTTTGACGGGGTCAAACATCTGGTACAGATCACACCATATTTGCAGGCTAGTCTCCTTGACCTGCAGAGCAGAAGACTGCTAACAGACATCAAATTCATCCCAGGATCGCAGTATGGAGATTAGAGGTACCATATAAGGTACGCAGGTCACAAATAAGTGTTAGAATTGCAACACCGATTTCTAGATCATGCTTTGTAAGTTGAAAAGATAGTCCCTATTGAGATGTAACTTGTCAAGAGAAATTGTCTGAGCTCAATATTGGAACTCCTCAAAACCAAGCTTTCCTTTTGTCATAAGAAAAGTGCACAGCAAATCATTCATGTTTATTTTATTTCATGACCAACAAAGCCTCTGCCACACACCTCTGAAGAGCAATTAGGCATCACACTAATCCATTCCTTGCTGTGTAAAGGAAGTCAGTTCAGAGCCTGTTAACAATTGTTCAGGCTGTTACCCATGTTGGTCATTCCAAGGGAAATGCTTATTATCCGCTTCGTTTGTGGGTTGCTTCCCCACCACTCTCCATACTTCCTTCAAGCGCATGCGTTTCGCCAAGCAAGACGTTTTAGGAAATAAAAAGGGCTCGGAGCCCTGTCCACGTCACGTCAGTGCCTTTCATTGGCTTGTGGGCTTGCCTGTTAGAATCTGCTTGATTTCATTAGTGGAAGGCATGCATACGTCATGCCTTTTCCGGTGGATAGCCCTCCTCGAGCGCATCGACCAAGTACAGAAAACATGCGCGGCTCGCTGTTTTCTGTCCGGCTCGTGGACTACTTTTTCTCTATTTTCCCAGCACGATATTGCTTGGCAGAAGTCGAGCGCTTTACATAATATCGACCCTGTTACACAGTTAATTGCACTTTTTCCAGATACGTACATAATTGCACTTTTGCCGATAGGTTTCATTACGAGTGAAAAGTCCAGTTAGGATTTTACAACGCTATCAGCTCTAACACGAGCAAACGCGAGACCCGTTGCATTGCAAATGCTTGTTTCTTATGCTAAGGAGACACTAAGATAGTTTTTAAGCCACACCAAATTTACACAGTGGTGTGATGCTGGCATTGCACCACTTTGCCACTCCTGGTGCCACATTATACCTGGCATAATGTATGCAACGGGGGGCGCTCCAAGACAGGGAGGCCAGTAAAAATGGAGCATTTGAAATTTACAGCATTTCACTGCGCCATTTGTTCCATCATTTTTAATGCCTGCTCCGGGCAGGTGTTAAAATAATGCACCTATTTTAATCAATGGGCCTCCCTGTGCTTTGCTGCATTAGCATCAAAATTGTTGATGCTAGTGCAGCATTTTGGTGTCAAACATTTTGGTGCTATTGTCCTAATGACCACCATGGTGCGCCATATTGTAAATATGATGCAACCATGGTGCCATTAGGTGGAGCAGGGGAGATGCAAGAAAAGTGGCGCATCGGGATCAATGCAACACTTTCTTGTAAATATGCCTCTCTCTCTTTTTTACCATCTTTACCCTATTCTACTCTTATTGCAGCTCCGACCATCCAGCATGAGGAGAACCTCTGAACTGTGTGTATAAAAATTCAAGACAAAGGTTCAAAATTCAGTATAAAAATTCGGGGTAAAAGGTCAGTTTTATCGACGCATTTGAGGAGGTGAGGTCATGCAATAATATAAAAGTAGGTAAATAGGCCGCGGGCACAAGTAGAAGTCAAAATAGATTAATGTTTTTGCTTTGTAAAATACATAGCAGGAGTGAGGAAATAATCACATGAAGTTGAACTTGTTTAGGGATTAAAACACGAGCAAACATACACACTAATCAGAATCTGAAGGTGGTATTAGGAACAGCTTCATGAACATTATCAACAGAGTGCATGTCATAACAGGAGGAAGTGAATTCAATCTGACAAAACGCTGTGAAAGTTACAATGTGAGCTACAGGCAGTATAATTATTTTCAGGGTTGTGTAGGCTGCAAGAACAATTCTTGAAGGCTACCATGCCCCTACTGCTGATTTGTAGGCGCAGCTGCCTATGAACCCAGCTTCCTTTACAAATGAAGTTCATTTATTTGTATGTGGGTTTTCATTTGTAATTTTATTCCTTTTTTTAGTTCGATCAAAACCCAATCACATATAAATCGACAAGTTTACACATGGTTAAGTTGACCAATTAGATTGCTGAATTTAAAAGGTCATTATCTTACATTTGAATTTACTCTGGGCCAGTGAGAACCACTTAGGCCTATGATATGAGCTTTTTGGCTGTCCGTTGTTTGATGCCAAAATGCTACACTTCACTAGTAAGAACACAATTGGCATAGCATGTCCTGAGATGCTTATTGTGAAGGATCTTGCAACACTAAAATTTGCAAATGAATGATAAAGTGGCACTGTGCACTCTTTTCTCAACATCATACCTGCACTGCTTGATGGGAAGTTAATAAAGCCTCCCCAATGGCAGTTGTGTATTCAGGAAATAGCCTGGGAGAGTGGATACCAGCATGAGAGCAAAAGAACGGGGCATCACAGCGGGGAGTACTGTAATGCTGGAGACAAGGGTGGTATCAGCATGAAACAGATGAGATAGAATAGTCTAGGGCAGTGGGTACCAGCAGAAAGGCATGATGAGTACATAAATAAACATTCAATTGTTCCTCCTCCTTTCTTTCCT
The DNA here is from genome assembly GCF_031143425.1 of Pleurodeles waltl. Taxonomy (NCBI): domain Eukaryota; kingdom Metazoa; phylum Chordata; class Amphibia; order Caudata; family Salamandridae; genus Pleurodeles; species Pleurodeles waltl. The sequence continues at coordinate 846,152,088 of NC_090446.1, forward strand.
TTGCCTGTCCCTCTACTTAACTTCTGTCTTCTGCAGTCTTCTTCTCTCCGAGTATAATCTACTGTTGGACCTGCCCTATGTGAAGGATCACCCCAAACGTTTTGCCTCCATTCACTTCCTTTACTGAACATTACTGAAGTGGACTATATGCACTTTACCACTGCTAACTAGTGCTAAAGCACTTGTGCTTTCTCCCTAAAACATGGCAAAATTAGACTACAACTAATTAGCACATTTAATTGACTTGTAGGTTCCTAGTAAATGGTACTACCAGCTCCTAGATCTGTAAATTATGTGCTACTAGTGGGCCTGCAGCAGTCATTGTGCCACCCACTAACATAGCTGTTTACAACATGTCTTGGGTCTGCCACTGCAGTCTGTAGTGCAATTATAACTGTCATTTCGACCGGGCAAAATAAACCTTTTTTCAGGCCTAAACTTTCCTTTCTTTTACTTATAAGTCACCCCTAGGATAAACTCTAAATGGCTGATAGTGCAGGGTGCATTGTATTTAAAAAGTAGGACATGTGTGCTTAGGTTTTACCTGTCCGGTCAGTGAAAAAATCCTAAAAATATTGTAAGGTTTTTAGCTCCATTGAGAAATGTTAGGTTACCTTATTACAAGTAATAAGTAATAACTGTAGATTGGAAAAAGGTTGAAATATACTATTAACACTCAAATTAATCGTAATTTTAAATAATCTTTAATGGTAAAGTCAGGTTTTAATTCAGTGTAAGAAACAGGATTATTGGTTGAATGCAGTGGCTACCCCATTCAGGTAATTTCACTAAATTAACTCGTGCAGAACCCTCTGTAGCTTGGCACAAAAGCAGTTAGGCTTAACTTAGAGGCACTGCATAAAGTATTCATGCAGCACACGAACAAATATAAAGGGAACACAAAACACAAGAAAAATCCTAAATAATTTAGAAAAGTATTGGCAATTTTATTAAATAAAATGATACCAGAATGACAAAAACCCAATCAGTAGAAGATGAGATATTAATTTTTATAGTTTTTAGTGAAAACAGCACCTCAAAGCAGAAAACCCAACTCACGGTCGTCTGGTCACACTGGACCAGGACAAAGTCACAAGTTCAGTCTGACCATGATGGAGCATGGGCTGAATACACTGATCAAGTTAGTCTTACTGAGAGTTGCCTTATGTCCGATCAATAGCTGTGCAGTGCTGGGATGCAAAGTCCTGCATCAAGTTGTATTGTGCTGCATTGGTTCTGATTAAGAACTGCGAGGGCTAGGATGTGAGGTCCTGCAACAAGTTGCATCACACTTAGCTGGTTCTGATCAAAAGCTACAAGGGCTGTGATGCAATGTCCTGCATTGAGTTGTGTTGCTCTGCATTGCTTCAGATGAAGCCATGGATCAGGAGATGAGAGGTGCGAAGTCCTGCGTCAGGTTGTGTTGTACTGTGTCAAATTGGTTTGAGCCCACACTTAGGCAGGGGGATTACACTCTGGTGCCAGACAAGGGTCAAGGTCCTGGGAGAGCACGTCTTGGGGACAAGGACTTACTCCAGGAAAAGGTGATAAAGATTCATACTTTTTATGTGGTAATGTATGCATGTTACCACGTGAGTCTGGATTGCTTTTCTAATGGAAACTTGTAAAAAATGTTTGCTCTAGGTACAGTCTGATCACATTTTACTTAAATATTATATTTTGAAATCCCCTTTTCATCCTAATCTCAGAATCATTTTCCACATTTCCACATTTTGCTTGAAATTGTGCGTAATACACATTTAAAATAGAGACTTGGATATCCACAGTGTTTTCTGTTGCAGCCTGAGACCTCATAGCACAAAAAATAAATACACATCACTGTTCCCCACTGTATCCACACAGATCCAATTCTATGCTCCTGGGATTACACACACAGATACATCTGTAATGTTTTCTTTAACCAAGTAGGTCTTATAACATAAAGTGTGGCTCTCCTGCCAAATTAACATAGATTTATTTTTTATTTAACTTTAAAGGCTAACATTTTTTCCTTTTACCATTGCTTCTAAGCCCCTCGAGCAACCCCACAGCCACAAACTCTCCTCTGTTGTACCAGGAGTCATAGGTCCCATACTTTTTAAATGCATTTGTACCACTTTGAATGAGGTAGAAAGAGAAAAAGTACTCTCAAGGCAGATGGCTGACTGGGACCTCTGAGCATTAGCAGGACTGAGTTTATTTACTGACTACTCTTGCTGCTGAGAAGATTGGTGGTGTCAAGAGCAGGCAGGGAAATTACAGACAAATGCTGTTTGTTAAAGGGTTGTTAAGTCAGCAGGCATTTGCCCAAAATAACAGACAAAGGCCCACATTACAACCTCAGCGGTCTTTTAAAAAGACTGCCAAGGCTGCGGGAGACAGAATACCGCCAGTGGTGGTAGTATTTCTGGCTTCCTATTATGACTTTTCTGCTGGGACAGTGTTACCGTCCGCTGGCCCAGCGGAAAAGTCACATCAATATTGCTGCCGGCTCGTAATAGAGCCGGCAGCAATGCTGATGTGCAGCGGGTGCAGTTGCACCCGTCACGCTTTTCACTGCCCGAAATTCAGGCTGTGAAATGTGCGACGGGGCTATGCCTGGGGGCCCCTGCACTGCCCATGCCAAGTACATGGGCAGGTCAGGGCCCCCCAGGGGCACTCCAAGTCCCCCTTACCGCCAGCCTTTCCATAGCGGTGTTTACCGCCGTGGCCAGGCTGGCGGTCGGGGACTCATAATACCCAGTGCTTGCACCGCTGCCCTGGGGATTATGACCACCAGGTGAAAGCCTGCCAGTATAGTGGAGGTGCCGGCGGTATGGCCGGTGCTATTGCGCCATGGTCATAATAACTGGCATAACACCCCTAGCCTGTTGGCGGTGTTACCGCCAGCTTACAGCCGGCTTCCAGGGTCGTAATGAGGCCCAAAGTGTGTAAATGATGGACAGTTGGTCACCCTACTCTTCTCACCTCCATAGCTTCTACCTTCATAACTCAATCCTTGCCCATATTTCACATGTCCCACCTCTTCCTGTCATATTCATAACTATTTTTTAATTTTTTTCTACCTCCACTTGTCCTGCTCTCTCCTGTCTCCTACTTTACCTTGTAGCCACACCTACATAATTCTGCTACATCCAACACTTTGTCTGTTATTTTTACAATTCTTTTACATGTTCCATCCCACTTTTTTCTCCTATTCTCTCACTCGCATCACTCATGGAGTTGCCAACACATCCATCTCTCATTTTCTAATCTCTGTATTTCCTGGATTTCTGTGCATACCACAGCTCTCATCTGGGTCCCTCAGAGTTTTTCTGTTATCCCCAACTGCATCACTCTCAGTCTCTCAAATTATTCTGTAACTTTCACATGCTCAACTACATCAAACCAAGTTCCCCTCCAAACTCCACTTTTCTCATTCTTATCTCTGTTACCCACTGCACTTTCACCTGCTGGTCTTGAATTTTGTTCCACTTAATCCCACACAATTTTTACCTCAATCTTTGACCACTAATTGTTTCTCTCTCTTCAGTTTCCCTTTCTCTACATTTCCAATCTGCTCACCTCTATATCTCTCCCTCTGTCCCACTGCACCATGCCATCTCTAACTCTGCCTACCAGATCTCAATTCATCCTCTTCTCTCGTCATTCATCATGCAACAGAGAGCTCCATCCATCTTTCGCTTTCTACAACCTGTGCTTTCTTGGATTCTGTTAGATCTGATAGCCTTAGGGAGGTCTTCCCCAAACATTTTGCCTGCTTACCCCACATATTTGCTGATTTCTTTTGTTGGCTTTAGGACTCTGGACACTTTACCACTGCTGACCAGTGCCAAAGTGCATGTGCTCTCTCCCTAAAACATGGTTTGAATGGATGGCAAACACCTACTTGGCATATTTCATCTACTAATAAGTGCCTAGTAAAGTGCACTACATGTACCTAGGTCCTGTAAATTAAATGTTATTAGTAGGCTTGCAACACTGCTTGTATCTACTACTTAAGTAACACTCTAAAAAATATCCAAGGCCTGCCATTGCAGCCTGAATGCAGTGTCACACTGCCATGTCGACTTGGCATTTAAAACCTCTCGGAAACCTTAAACTCCCATTTTAAAACATACAAATCACCCCTAAGGTAGACCCTAGGTAGCACACAGGGCAGGGTGCTATATAAGTAAAGGAAGGGAGAACTTCTGTGCACGTCAAATTCCTTCTTTGAATTCTTCACCACCTCAAAGGCACCACTAGGTATAAGAACTGGGCTTCTGATCCTAAGAACTCAGTACACTTCTGGACCGGTAGATACTCTGCCAGGAAGTAGGGCAGCTGGGCCTCTACAAGGACTGCTATTCTGCTGGACTGCTGATTTGGAAGAACTGCTTTCTTGCTGAGCTGGCCCGTTGCCTGCTACCCTCCTTGCTTAGGTGAGAAGGCCTGACCCCACAACATTTGAACACAAAACCAGAGTGCCTGCAAAGGCTTGCTGGATTGCCTCCTGTTCTTCTGAAGTCTAAAAAGCACAAAAGACTTCCAACTCATCACCTCTAGCACCTGGACTTTGCCTGTTGCAAGTCTTGTCGTTCCAAGTGGTGCCAATTGAGTCCTGGGCATTTGAAAGTGGATACAGAGTGCTGCTCCTGTCCAAAATCCATGCATCAATGTTGTTTCACCACTCATAACTGACGCATCAACATTGATGCTGATGTATCTCCACTGTTGCAAGGATCAAGGACACAGAATCTACGTCAATGCTGGCACATCACAGTTTTTTTAAGTCAGAGGGAGGTCCTGCATGCTGCCATCAGTACAGAAATTGAAATGAGGAGTCAGTCAAGTGCACTATTTATGTAGTTAATCATATCCAGCAATATGCATTCATGCCAACAGACCTAATTCAGAAGGAAAAAAGGGCTTTATTTTAGCTGTCTCTGGCCTGAAAATGACTCTGCTTCAGTGTAAGTCAAATGGAAATATACAAAATCTCCCACTTTCCAGTTTTAAATTGTTGGCATGTTGTGAGTATGTGGGCACACCCAGCCCTTTCTACAGGCTCAGATATTGCAACTGAATCCTGTTTCCTTAGAGTTGCCTTTGCTTTTGTGTTAGTAGGGCCATCAATATATAGCATACTTCAATGTGTGGGCAGCTACAGTGGTGATTGTTATACTCATGCAGGAGAGTACATTTTAGTTCACTAGTCTGTGCATATATGCTCACCCTGATGACTTATAATTGACATCCATGCTGTAACCTATCACATTTAAGATTTACTGGGGATTAGGTGCAGGGGAGCTGCTAATGTGAGGTCTATGGTATTCCTGATCAATTGGAGAAAGTTCCCCACTGGGGTCAGTCAGCCAGTAAAGACAGAGACAGACATAGGGGCTCATTACTAGTTTGGCTGTACCAAGACCGCCATGTCGGCAGTGGAGGTTGTACCGCCAAGAGGCTGGTGGATAAGATCATCATATTATGTCCATGGTGGTATTCCCAACAGAATACAGCCAAAGCACTGCCAGAACTTCCACTGCGGTTTGGCCGCCACAGGCGACAGTAGCCACCTGGAGGCCGGCGGGGACCATATTTCCGCCGGGCAGATTATTTGCCCACCACCAAGGTTTCTGCCATGGTCACACCACCACGGAAACCCAGGGGGAAACCAACTGCATAAAAGGAGACACCCACCTTCAAGAAGCCATATTCGTCCAGATCCACCATGGAACCAGAACTACTTGTCTTCCCGCTGCTCCTGCTTGCAAAGTCTTTAGAATCAGCGACGACAATGTTGACAGCAATTGTATGTATACACACTTACCTTTTATTGTTGTACATTGTCAATTTTTGTACACATACACAACATACATTCTGGAAGTGGTTGCGAGGGTGACCTTACACAGACAGCCACACACACACATACATAACAAACACGGCACGGACATCACACACACACACAAAGTGTCACAAACTCATACAGGTATGCATGGTAATACTGCACAGGTCCACACTCACACAGTACCACACAACATGTCACAAAAACAACACAACCTCACCACCTCCTGTCACTTGGCAGGGACCCACAGGGGACACTACCCTGGCACACATCGCACAGACCTCACAAAGTTACACCAACAGGCAAAACATACATTCAAATACAAAATCATACTACTTACTACATACTACTTACTGACCGACCAACAAAGAAATCCGTGTCTAATATTTCATGCACATAACGCTCAAAGTCAATGCACACAAAGCCACTCAACACACCAACAAACACATCACAACACCAACAACACACAACCCAAACACAACTTAACCCCTCAAACACAAAAATAAACATAACACTACACATACCCTACCACTTTCAGAAAAAATCACTGGACACAACCTCACATACTGCCAAACAACACACGTATCCCCACTAGAACACACACATACAGACACACAACTAATGTCAGCCAGGAACAACTACATACTACGGAAAGAAATGCATGACAAAGATGTAACCAGGAAACCAACAACTGCTTGGTTCCAAGTATAATTAGTAGTCTCAATTTAGAAAAAATAGGCCCCAGGCCAGTCAATTTTTAAAAGATCACAATGCACATATGTGTGCCCCGAACTTGACTCCTGACTTCTATAGCCTCCCCAGGAAGGGGCATCAATGGGGTAGGCAGGTACCTTAGGGGCATCTTGGGGGGCAAACGAAGGGGTTTGGGCTGGGTTTTGGAGGGGGGACTTTGGTATCTGGCTTGGGGGGTTTCGGCTTAGACTTAGGTTTAGCAGGGCTGTTTTTTAGGTAGGGGGTGGAACTCTTGCCAGTGGGAGGGGCATGGGAACTTGCAGGAGAGGCAGGGGAGGCCTTGGAGATGGATGAACTAGACTTGGGGAGGGATGCAACATGTTTAGGTGTATCACGGGGTGGGAGAGGAATGGGGAAAATGGCAAACTCTGAAAGGAAAGACCATATAGACACACGGAGACGGTCATAGAAAAGGGTTTGGGTGTGGAGGGGGAGGGAGTGGTTGTCTGAGGTGTTGGTGTAGATGTTTTGGGTGCATGTTTGTGTGAGGTATGCTTGTGGGTGGTGGGTATCTGTTGGGTGGGTGAGTGTGAGCATTTATGTGTCTTGGGAGGAGGGGGTGGCGGTGCTGGGAGATGCCTTGGTGGGTGAGTGTCTGTTGGAGTGGTGACTGCAGGTATGGTGGATGTGCTGCATGTAGACATGTCTGGGGTTGTGGTGTCTGCGGATGTGGTGACTGAGTGGATGTCTGAGGGTCTGTTGTGGTGCTGTATGTGGGTAAGATAGGTGTAGTGGCTAGATCTGTGAATGTTGGTGTGATGTCTGCCAGTATGTCAAGTGTTGGGTCTGTGATGCCAGGGGTGGTAGGGTGTCAGGGCAGGTTGTGACTGTTGCTGTGTGTGCAGGTGTTTCTTTTGTGCATGCCGGTGGTGTTTTGTGGTACTTGTGTTTGTTAGAGCTACCCTTGGATGTTGAGGTGGATGCATGCTTGTCTGTCTGTGTGCTTTGGCTTGGTCGGGGAGAGGGATTTTGGATTGAGAAGAGGGAGGTGGAGGGGGAATGGAAGACAAAGGGTAACTGGCTGCTGTCAGTGTGGAAGCCATATTCTGAAAAGGCCAGCCAGTGTACTGTAAATGCCCTCTAGGAACACATTTCTCTGTTGGACTTGAGTTGTCAGTCCCTTGTTGGCATTTGCAATGGTCGACTAAGCCAAAGAGATCGACCTCAGGAGGTCAATAGCCTCCTCACTGAGGGCAGTAGGATTGACATGGCAGGGGCAGAGGTGCCTGTGGCAAGAGACGCCCGCCCTCTTGGGTGAGCTTACACGGTCACCTTGGTGGGGTGCTACAGAGAGGGCAGTGGTAGTAACGGGGGTGGCAGCCTGAGATGGTACTTGGGTGGTCCCCGACTGGTCCGCCACCACCAGGGAGTGTCCACTGGAGAAGGATTCCGATGACGACAAATTGGATCCTGTCCCCCGTGGCACTCCCCTCACCCTCTGGGCTACTGGGATCCTCTATGTGGGTGGTCTCAGCACTCCAGGTCCTGTAGCCAGCAGCTTCCTCCCTCGACTGTGTCCCATCTCCTTTGCCTCTGATGCACAGAAAGAGAGAGAGGGATAGAGGGTCATCCCATTCTTAACATACACCCACATTACAACATACATAACAAAACACATCTTTGTCACGTAAAGCCCCAGATAGAAAATATGTAGAGCCTACATCATGTCACAATTATATACTTACAACATTTCCCTAGGACCACAGTCTCAACCACTACATCACCATCCCATCATACCAGCAGTAACTCAAAAAGACTATGCACAAGATGAATTGGCTACATCTTAAGTCTCTCCCCATACAGGTCATCAATGTGTATCAACAAAACATTCTTAAGAAATGCAGTTTATTAACAACACAATATTATGCCTACCCCTACACCACACTTGCCCAGTCCACCACCAGTAGTCATGTTCCATGAACATAAACTCACCTCACTTCAAGGACAACACAGCATGTTGCTTTGCAATCACATACCAAAACTGTGAATCTTTCCAAGTCTTTCACAATGTCAAATACCTCACATGATGACAATACAGATGGCATACCCATAGAGTATGTCTCACAAAAAGACATAACATGTCATTGAAACATCTATCTAAATACTATAAAAAGGTGTCTACAGTGTATCTGGACCCACTTATCTAACTCATTGACTCATAGACAATATTTCAATGTCCTGCAATAGGGCCCTACTTAGCACACAGGATACAACCACAGACCACCACAGGGAGCATATCAATACCGCCAATACAATGGACACCATCATTGTGTATGAAGGCCACATACCATTGCACAATACACACTGATTAGAAACCTCTACATGACAACATCTAAATACCTACATCACTAACAACTGTACAGACATGTGAATCCCATTACCTAAGTCCAAAACTAATACTTTCATAATCAATTACTAATGTAAGCGTGAATCACACATACACCTAGAGTTAAGCAAAATAAATGACAACATATTCCATAAGACCGAAATGTGTATGTCAAATGAAAGCCCTGCCACACTATTAGGTGAGGAAGAAAGGAGCTGATCCATTACTAGAACTGTCCAAACAGCCTCAGATTAGCAATGGTAAGACTGGCAAGAAGTATCAATTAACACATGGTGTAGGCACAAAATAGTTTTAGTTGCACCCATATAGGTATGGAAGAGTCCTATGTGGCATGGACAATATACATGGACTAAGGGATCAGCGGCCTAGCCGCTTACCTGCTCAACACCAAATACATTTGAATGAAAGGTATTTGAACACATCTCAATGTTATGTCCTGAAATGTCAATGTACTGTTGCCACCGTGATTTTCTGTACGTAGGATGTCCACCCTGATTACACATCACATTTCCCACTGCATGAATCTGACATGACAATGGGGACACTTCCTCAAACCTCATAGGGAGTGTAGTAAGTTTGTCATATCAAAATCCTGATTGGGGTGTGTTAGAATTGGGGTCTTTGTTTGGCAGTCAGGTTACCCCCTGTCCAAGCAAGGACCCTCAGCCTAGTCAGGATAAAAGAGAATTACACTCAGTTAACCCCCACTCATCCCCCTTAGTTGCTTGGCACGAACAGGCAGGCTTAACTTCAGAAGCAATTTGTAAAGTATTTATACCAACACACACAGTAATACAGTGAGGCACAACACAGGTTTAGAAAAATAGGTAATATTTATCTAAACAGAACAAGACGAAAGTGACAAAAATCCAACATACACAATTCAAGATATGAATTTTCAAAAGCAGAGGAGCCTTAGGCCCCCATTATGGTACTGGCGGTAAATACCGAATACCACTGTTGTGAATGCTGCCATAATACCGCCACAGGAAGTGAACATCCGTCCACCAGATTATGGCACATACACACAAAACCGACAGAAACCAGCCACAACCACAAATCCGCCAGACCCACTGAACGCGATAAACTGTCGGAACTACCACCCATACTGTTACGCCACCAAAACAACGCCCTCCAAGTAATGACCCACGAATCACCACAGCAGACATTCAAAGGCGGTAAACCATTGGCAATGCACACTGGTGAGGTGGATATGGGCACCCAAAAACAAAACAAGACAATATTGGCCACGCCCAAAAAAAAACAACTGACACAAATACACACCCCACACACCATCAGCACTATAAAACACATCTCCACATCACCCACAAACATTTGTAAACACAAGAAGACGTTACACCTTGCCACACCAATCCCAGAGGCAACTGCACACACATACCACAAGTATCCATTCATCCGTCACGCACCACACCACACACCCCACACCACCACATCACACATCACCCTCTGCATAACACACACACCAACCAACTCCCATGTCCCCACAAAGGCACCCCCGGTTCACTGATGAGGAGTTGCAGGTCATGGTGGAGGAAATAGTCAGGGTAGAGCCACAGCTGTTTCGAGCACAGGTACGGTAGATCTCCATTGCCAGGAAGATGGAGCCATGGTGGTGAATCGTGGAATGGCCTACTGGGAAGGTGCGTTCTATTGCAGCAAGGCACCAGCTCGCCATCAGGAGGACTGGCGGTGGACCCCCACCTCCTTCCTCACAGCTGACACCATGGAAGGAGCAAGTCTTAATACTGCAATACTGCATCCTGAGGGACTCACTGGAGTAGCTGGATGACTGGACACTGGTGAGTCACCATTTACAACCTATCAACCCCCCCTATCAGCATGCCATCTCAACCCCTCACCCTGACTCTCTTCACCCCACTCCATCTCAATCAGTGCACCACCCCAATTACCAAACCTAAATGCCAAGCCCTGCATGCCATACCCACTGCATGCACATCCTTTCCAGCTCTGCATGCACCCCCATCACCAATGTATGCACAGCTTGGAAAACTAACAATCCCACAATCCATCACCACGCACTACCAAACTTTGTCATTGGGAAAGCTAGGAATGCGGAATATGTCACAGACAAGTACCTGAACACATCACTTACATCCCCACAGGTGCCCAAGCCAATGTCAGCATTAAGGAGGTGCCACGGCTACCCAGTCCCCCACCAGAACATGCCCCCATTGATGACAGCAACTCAGGAGCTCTGGATTTGGTTGAACTCCCTGGCCCATCAGGGACCACAAGTCAGTCGGCTACCCCATCCCACAGCCAGTCCACCACAGACCCACAGCTGAATCTAACACTGCAGCAGCCAGCCAACTGCCCCAGACCTCTGTCCCTAGGACACAGCAATCAGTAGTAGGCCCACGCGTATAGGGACCCAAGTCCACAGCACACAGACAGGACAATGTGGGTCCTTGTGTCAGTGGGAGTGGGCAAACTGTTCAGGGGACACAGGCACAGGGGGGCAGGGACAGTCGGAGGACAGCTGTGTGCCAGGGGGAGAACAAGCCCAGGGAACAGACTGCCCATGAGGCACTCACAAATGTCCTGGGGGCATACTAACAATCCCAGGACAGGATGGGTCAGGTGCTCAGCATCATGCAGGAGAACCAGCGGCTGCAGGAGGAACACCACTGGGAGGTCATGCAACAGCTGCAGGCCTTGAAAACCAACATGCCCTCCACTGCTGGGGTGCTGGGTGACATGGACAATATCATGCGGGAGGACACAGCACACCTGAGGGCCACTACCACTAGCCAGTATACTGACCAGTCTTCCACATCTGCTGCAGCTAGTGGACAGGAGGCTCTGCCACAGGACCCACTGGCCACCAGCACCCCTTCCCCTGCAGAAGGTGAACCAACCCACAAACATTCCCTGCGACCAAGACAGACACCAGAGACAGTTGCCAAGACCAAGACCACTGCCAGGAAACGAGCCCCTCCAGAATGTCCCCCATGTGTTACACTGTGTCACCATGTCCACTTTGAACTGCCATTGTTCCTCTTCCTATGGCCCCTTGGACACTGGACCTGTGCTACTAACAGTCCACTACATTGGACTTTTCCAAACCATCACATCAATCTAGTGTACTTTTCATTGTATACCTAATTTATTAATAAACACACTTGGACAGAACTTGAGTAGTAGTGCTTTATCTGAAGGAAATGTATTGAACTGCATGATCCTGTGCAAATGTTCAGTAAAATATTGATCCATCCTATATATGTGTCGCAGCTGTCTGTGTACTTCACAGCATTATACTGTTATAACCACACCAACATCTGCAATAAGGGAAGGCATAGGTGACAGTCAGTTGGAATGCAAAGGTAGTGACTGGCATTATGCTACAGCCACACAGAAAAACACTTAAATGGAGAAATGTGTAGTTCAACAGTCTTACCTGAGTGTCATTGGAAGTACTGCTGTATTAAATGTGTTTTGTTGTCCACATCTTCCTCCTCCACCCTGTCCTCACTGTCCACTGCTGCCACAGGTGCATTGTCACCACCCTCCTCCTGTAGATAGGGCACATGGCGTCTGAGGGGCAAATTGTGCAGCATGCAGCACACAACAACAATATTTCAGACCTTCTCAGGGGAGTAACATAGGGATCTACCTGTCAGATGGAGGCACCTGAACCTGGCTTTCAGGAGACTGAAGGTCCATTCACCAATCCCCTGGTACGCCCATAAGTATCATTGTACCTTTTCTCAGCCCTTGTTCTTGGATTCCTAACAGGGGTCAAGAGCCAGGACAGGTTTGGGTAGCTGGAGTCACCTGGAAGAAGTGAGGGACACACATTAGTCTAGCACAATGGCATGGGGTATGACTCCTGAAGGCATACACTGACATACATTGGGTGGGGACTCAGGCTCACCTATAAGCCACACTCTGTGCCTCTGTAGTTGTGCCATCAGCTGTGGGATGCTGCTATTCGTCAGGACGAAGGCATCATGCACCGACCCAGGATACTTGGCGGTGACGTGGGAGATGTACTGGTCAGCAAGGCACACCATCTGGACATTGAGTGAGTAGAAACTCTTCCTATTCCTGTACACCTGCTCATTGGCCCTGGGGGGGACTAAGGTAATATGGTTGCATAGAATCCAGTCTTCACAGTGGGCAAATCATCAACCTGGAGTAATGCGATGAAGCTGCACATGTGTTTAAGTAAGGCAGCCGCAACTTTCGCAAGCACAGTCAAGAACATTGGTTGTGACATTCCTGCAGCCAAGCCCACTGTCACCTGGAAAGAGCCTGTTGCCAGGAAATAGAGCACTGACAGTACCTGCAAAAGAGGGGTATTACTGTGGTGCAAAGGATAGTAGGTAGCAGGTCAGGCTCCAATTGTGTACACAGCTCTGTGATCGTGGCCCTGTCCAGATGATAGGTGAGTATGATGTGCCTGTCTTCCAGTGTAGCCAAGTCCACAAGGGGTTTGTACACAGGTGCTTGCTTCCTCTTCCTATTCCTCTGCAGTGGTTAGTACCTAAGTGACCCAAAATTAAGAAGGGAGTGACAACAGGAACTATGGACACACAACATCAGAGTGCACAGAGCATGTATGTATGTTGGACACTAAGGGGGTCATTACAACCCTGGTGGTCTTTGACCGCCAGGGCTGTTTTGACGGAAGCACCGCCAACAGGCTGGCAGTGCTTCCTGGGGTATTACGACCGCTGCGGAAGTGCTGCAGTCTCACCGCCGGGACCGGTGGTTTCCCACCACTTTAGTCCCGACGGTTTAAATGCCTCAGGCAAGCAGCGCTGCCCAGGGGATTACGAGTCCCCCTCCCGACAGCCTTTTTCATGGTGGTTTGAACCGCCAGGAAAAGGCTGGCGGAAAGGGGAGTTGCGGGGCCCCTGGTGGCCCCATGCACTGCCCACAGCAGACAGTGAAAAGTGTGACGGGTGCAACTGCACCTGTCGCACAGCCGCAACACCGCCGGCTCCATTTGGAGCTGGCTCCCGTGTTGCGGCCGAGATCCCCGCTGGGCCGGCGGGCGGAAACCGGGTTTCCGCCCGCCGGCCCAGCAGGTATCTCAAAATAGACCCCGTGGGAGTGTGGCTGCATTGGCGGACACCCAGCGGTTCAACCTTGGCGGGCGGCCTCTGCCACCCGCCAAGGTTGTAATGATGGCCTAATTGTTTAGGTGTGTACAGTCAACAACAATGACACACTTTTAAATCAATACATGTGTACTAGCAGTAGGAAATGACAACCGCCTGTCCTGCATGCAGAGACAGGTGGAAGTGACCTCACTCCGTCGGTGTTAGGTGTCATGGGGGGAGGTGGTCTGCACCACCGTGCATTTTTGTATTGGCTAATATGGGGCTCTATGGAGTACATGAACCAATGATGATCAACGCCGGCGGTAACGGTGTTCACCGCCACGGACGTGACCTCCATTTTCTTCCTACTACTTCACTTGATTCCTAACTTTCCCTGGACTACATCTCCACTGCATGTGCTGCTGTGACCTGTGTCTGGTAACTGCCATTGTCCTGCGCTACAGGGGAAAGGACCCCAGTCTTCATGTTGGAGAAGTTGGAAAGGCTCGTGGATGGGATCCTTCTCCTGTATGGGCAGTTGTATGAGCCTCCATACCTACAGGTGAGTCCATCATAGGTACGTTGCATGCAACATGACTGCATGTAGATGAGTGTGTGTGGGCTGTCAGTGTGTCATTTGTGGGGTATGGCTGGAGGTAATGTGAATGAAGAGGTATGGTCATGTGTGTGCTTGATGAGGGGAAAATGCAGTATATAGGCCATATGTGTGACAGGCTGGATTGTATGGTTCATGGTGTCATTCTGTCTGTGTTTCCCCTGCAGATCAGCATCCATCAGAAGAAGGGGTTGCGGCATGCCATCGCCAGGACACGCCAACCCTGGGGCTCCATAGATGCCAGATCATCCACTGCAGGAAACAATGGGAGGACCTGAGATGTTAGGCCTGGAAGACCATGGATGCCCAGCTGTGGATGGCCTCCCAATGAGGGAGGGGTGCCCTTCAGAGCCTGACACCCCTAATAGCCCCCATACTGTCAGTGGCCTTCCCAGAGCTGGATGGGTGCTTGAGAGCAGCACAGCAGCCACAAGGGGGTGAGTACAGTGTGTGTGACATTGATCATTTGTTGCCTGGCATGGGATTTGGGTGCAGGGCTCTAGTCAGTGGATACCCCAATATGCCAGTTTAGGCATTGCTGTGTGGTCCAGCTTAGGTATTTTGGGTGTTATGCATATTTTTAATAGGTAGGTATCTGGCTTCCCATAGCAGACAGGGCTTAGTTGGTTCCATTAGGCGTGCAGATGGTAGTGTTTGGGTCCTACCTGCTGTACTACCTAGTCAATGGAATGCCAGTGGAGTCCACACTGCCCATTCTTAGTCCCAGTGAGTGATAGTGCTTTGTGTGCCATCTGTGCTGTTGGTGCTGTGATTGACCCTGTGCTCCCTTTATTTCTCCCTCCCTCTCTTCTTTTGTCATCCTGTCCATGCGTGCATGAGCATCATCTGGCAAAGAAGCAGGGGTACCAGCGAGTGAGGGGGCTGCAGTCCACGGGACCCAGGAGGCAGAGTCCACCGATGCTGAGGGGACCAGTGGGACAGAGGGTGAGGGGAGAACAATGGGGAGGGGACAGGAGCTGATAAAACTGACTCTGATTCCTCTACCGATGGGACTTCATTGGTGGTGGTGGACCCCTCTGGGACCACCCCAGCTACAGGATCTTCCGCCACCCGTATCAGCACTGCCCTCCCAGTAGCCACCCCACCCAGTTGCCCGTGCCTGATCATCCAGGAGAGTTGGCCTCACCTTCGCCCCAGGCACCTCAGGCCCTGCCCTAGTCAGCCCTGCTGCCACCAGTAGAGGCTATTGACCTCTTGAGAGCAATCTTTTTAGGGCAGTCAACCATAGTGGATGCCATCCAGGGGCTGGCATCCCAGATGCAGCAGTGCAATGGCTTCCTGGAGGGCATTCACAGTGGCTTTGCGGTCCTACAGAGATCATTTCAGGCTCTGGCCTCCTCTCTGATGGCAGCCAATGTCCCTGTTTCATCTGTCCCCCTCTCCAACTGCATCTTCCCAGTCCTAGTCTCCTCTCCCCAACCCATCCCACGCACACATTCTGACAAGCATGCGCCCAAAACAACAGAGAAGACTCACACAGACACACACAGGCAGCACACTTCAGTCCACAAGCACACACACAGCCAACACACAGTTGCACACAAAATATCAGCCACTGCCTCCACTGTCTCCCCCTCCTCCTCCTTCCTCACAGTCACATATGCACTCACAACTGCATACCCAGCATCAACAGTCCCAGATCCTGCCACCTGCACAGCCTTGCCAACAGTCACCACAACAGCAGACCCGCAGACATGCACCCCACACACCACATGGGTAGTCACCACTGCCACCATCACCACCTCATGCAGCACACCCACCTCACTTGCAGACACCACCACAACATCCATCCACATGTCCTGTTTGACCTCCCCCATCTGTCTGCCCCCTTCAAAGACACACAAACACTCCCCCTCAGACCCACAACAGCCATCCACCACACACACACCAAGTACACTGTCCATGCACCTGCACTCAAGTCTAGCATACCCCCTCCTTCTACAACCACTTCCTCTTCCTCCACTCCCATACCTCCTCCCACACCCGCTCCATTGGTCCTAAGAAGCTTTTTCTTTCCCATCTTGAACTCTTCCCTCTCCCTCCCCACTGCCCTACCCGTAAGAGAAAAGTCCCACCCCCCAGCCCAGTACAACCAGCACCAAATCAAGCCCTGTTCCTCCTCCTAAGACTTCGGCTGCCACTAAGGGAAACAGGAGTGGCACTCCAGCCCCCTACCCCAAGCCCACTCCTCTGCCCCCAAAACTGAAGGGTAAAGATCCATCCCCTCCCAAACACAAGCCTCCCAAAGGACCACCCTCCCAAATATTCCCACACGGCTTTCTGTGCATGAATTTTCAGTTCTCAGCTGCCAGCTTCACCTCTCAAGGGCCCAGGGATTGGATAGGGTACCACTTGGCAGGGCAGGAGTCTCAGCCGAGAGTCCAGGTGCTGGCAGGGGAAGTCTTGCATGGCCATGAGACTTCAACAACAGGAGGCAAACTCAGTTCAAGCCCTTGGAGATTCTTCTCAAGCAGGAATGCACAACAAAGTCCAGTGTTTGTCCCCTTTCACAGGCAGAAGCAGCAACTGCATGATAGCCCAACAAAGAACAGTCACATGCAGGGGCAGCACTTCCCCTCAGTTCTTCTCCTTGGCAGAGGTTCTCCTTGAATCCAGAAGTGATCAAATCTTCAGGGGTTTTAGGTCCACTACTTATACCCTTTTCCGCCTTTGAAGTAGGCAAACTTCAAAGGAAAGTCTCTCTTGTTTGTAAGGTCCTGACTTGCCCAGGCCAGGCCCCAGACACACACCAGGCGATTGGAGACCCCATTGTGAGAGGGCAGGCACAGCCCTTTCTGGTGGGAGTGACCACTCCTCCCCTCCCTCCCAGAAAAAATGGCTCATTAGGATATGCAGGCTACACCCCAGCTCCCTTTGTGTCACTGTCTAGAGGAGAAGTGCAAACAGCCCAACTGTCAAACTGACCCAGAAAGGGAATCCAGAAACAGGCAGAGTCACAGAATGTTTTAAGCAAGAAAATGCCTACTTTCTAAAAGTGCATTTTCAATCACACAATCTAACAACAAACTTTACTAAAAGATGTATGTTTAAATTGTGAGTTCAGAGTCCATAAACTCCATATTTGCATCTGCTCTCAAAGGGAATCAGTACTTTAATAATAGTTAAAGGCAGCCCCTATGTTAACCTATGAGTGAGATAGGCCTTGCACAGTGAAAACCGAATTTGACAGTATTTCGCTTTCAGGACACATAAAATACATTAGTATATTTCCTACCTTAAACATACACTGCACCCTGCCCATGGGGCTACCTAGGGCCTACCTTAGGAGTGCCTTACATGTAAGAAAATGGACGGTTTAGGCCTGACAAGTGGGTACACTTGCGAAGTTGAATTGGCAGTTTAAAACTGCACACACATACACTGCAGTGGCAGGTCTGAACCATGTTTACAGGACTGCTAATGTGGGTGGCACAACCAGTGCTAAAGGCCCACTAGTGGCATTTGATTTACAGGCCATGGGCACCTCTAGTGCATTGTATTAGTAAATCAAATATGCCAATCATGGAAAGCCAATTACACATACATTTGTAGGGCCACTTTCACTTTATCACTGGATAGCAGTGATAAAGTGCCCAGAGAATCACAAACAGCAAAACTAGAGTCCAGCACATATCAACAACCTGGGAAACAGAGGCAAAAAGTTAGGGGATACCACGCCAAGGATGCCAAGTCTAACAGGGAAACAGCTTCACATTAAGTTACAATCTATTTTATGACACAGGATAACTTGTCCTGTTACTCATCTGTCAGACCCAATGTTGTACATAGAGCAAGATCCAGTGGAATAGGACTGGTGAGAGATCAAAGAACAATACCACTTACCATTTGTGTAAATTGACTTGGGGACACTCAGTGGGAAGGATAACACATATGTATGGTTGAGTAGAGTTACACATATGACAGTCACAGGAGCATGTCCACACGCAGTCGTACAATTTGGCAGACATAGGTGATTGACATGTCCCTATACACAATTCAATGGCCACATTTGTGTTTCAATGTTGGCACCTGTAGTGCTATGTCTTCCTAGGAGACACTTTACCTGTAGCACCTACCATATTGTCACAGCTGCAAAACGTAGACATCACAAACTTAACTGGCAGAGATTTGTACATGGGTCCTGTCTGTACTTACCCCCTTGTGGCTGCTGTGCTGCCCTCAAACGGCCATCCATTTCAGGGTATGCCACCCCCAAAATGCGGACCATTAGGGGAGGGTCAAGGTCCGACGGGCACCCATCCCTTGTTGGGAGGACATCCCCAGCTAGGCATCTGTGGTCTTCCATTCCCAGTTTCTCAGGTCCTCCCACCGCTTCCTACAGTGGGTGCTCTGCCGGCTGTGGAACCCCAGGGTCTGCGCTTGTTTGGCAATGTCATGCTAGAGTCCCTTTTTTTGATGGGCGTTGACCTTCATGGATGACACAGACAGTTCAGGTGACACTCATGTACAAGTTAGCATCTACATGCATCAACAACTTCACTACTTTACATTTCGGGTACACCATCATTATATACCACACCTTTCACACATTGGTAAACTATTGGACTCACCTGCTCCTCTGGTGCACCATTTAGCTGTTAATACAGGGGTGGGACCTCCTCTACAAGCTTCTCCAGCTCTTCATGGGTGAAGGTCGGGGCCCTATCACCTGCAGGACATGGCATGATAGCTCCCGAAGGCAGTGCACAGCAGCTCAGGTAGTAGAGGTCTTGCTGACAGCAGTGTCAGGAGTCAAATGAGCAATACATCAGAAGATGGCTGTCACCTCTGCCATGTACAGGTCCATCATTGCCGGCGGACATCGCCATTGGCCCAAGTCTGCCAAAGGCAGAAATGTGTTCCAATGGCAAATTGAACCTCACTTGTAACCACCATCCACAATGACAACTTCCGCCGGTGTACCTAGGTCACTTCCACATGTCAAGTAAAGAAGGTCAGGCAGCTGCCATTTTAAGAACATTTCATTTATGAAAGAGTTATGTAGTGTGCGTCATTAGCAAAGGCCTGTATTGTGCAGTATATATGTTAGTACTGCCCTCATGTTTTGTTCTCTATTTGTGCATGTGAGCAGTAACAGCTGTGTAACTGAAGGACATGTGGTGATAGCAATCTAATCCTATTCAGAGGATCCTATGTGCGTTGTTGATGTAGATAATGTGCACCAATATGTGTATAACATGTCAAGCTGGTTGTGCAAACAAACGAATACTGTCACAGATGATTATGCATGTGTAGTTAACTAGGTAATTGAGGGAATCTGCACCAAGGAGAGTGTCGTCGGATCCAAAGCAATGTGCTGTACTGTAGATGTCAGAAGTTGTAACCGACCTCAGAAGCAGATATGTGTGATTTGTATATGGACGTTTACATGTGTGCATGCTTTGTGTCACATAATAGTTTACATATTTCCACATAGTTTCCCTGCTTTGAGGAGAAGTAGACAACCATCAGTGTATTGTCCACTTGTAGACCTGCACACCCGGGAGGAAAGACATACTATCCAGACATATCGGCTGAATCTGCATACTATCATGGATCCTTGTGATCAGTTGGAACGAGAGCTGATGCCTGACGTACGCAGTCCCTATAGCATGCCTCCCATCCTTCAAGTGATGTCAGTATTACACTTCCTGGCCTCTGGATCTTTTCAGAATACAGTTGCCCTAACTGCAGTGATGTCTCAGCCTATGTTCAGCCTGGTTTTGAAGGATGTACTGTGTGCATTTTTAAAACACCTGGACAGCTACATTAGGTTTCCCCAACATGCGGCTTTGGCCTAAGTGAAGGCAGAGTTGTATGGTATGTGACACATCCTACATGTGGTTGGAGCCATAAATGCTTTGGTTCCCCCCCAGTGTCAATGAACACATGTATAGGAACAGGAAAAATGATCACTCCAACAGTGTTCAAGTGGTGTGTCGGGCAGACCAGTACATTTCACAAGTCAGAGCTAGGTATCCAGGACCAATCCATGGTTCATTTATCATACGTAATAGCAATGTCCCAATTCTGATGACACCACTCATCACAGAGAGGGCTTGGCTGGTTGGTAAGTTACAGTTGAAATGTGTGTTTGCAAAGCATGTCTCCTAACATCACAATGTTGCATGTCCCATATATATATGTTGTTCCACCTAATTGCTTATAGGTGCCTCTGGATATCCTAACCGTCCTTGGTTGTTGACCCCAGTGAGGTACCCAACCATGCCAGGAGAAGTCTGCTACAATGAGGCCCACGGGAAGACACGGAGTACTGTGGAGCAGATCTTTGGGCTACTGAAGTCAAGTTTTAGTTGCTTGGACACTTCAGTAGGAGCCCTCCTCTACTCACCCAACAAGATATGTCAAATAATTGCTGCCTGCTGCATGCTCCACAATCTTGTCCTGAGACATCAGATACCATTTCTACCACATGAGGGGAAGCCTACAGTACATGTGGGTGGAAATGCTGATTTGCAGAGTGATGATTAGCCAGATACGGATGACGCAGGAGACACCTGGGCAGATCTCATCAATCAGTACTTCAACTAACTCAAGTTATGTGATGTTATTGTGATGCAGTGATTTAAGATATTAAAGTAGTGTTGATGTGTAGCATGACAGCTCCTCTTTACCATTAGCTATGGGTATAAGTTAGCTGAACTGCCTATGAATGAGTTGTGAATGCAAACCGTAATGTGATATTGTGGAAAGAACAGACTGGTACACAGTATCATGCATCGTTCATGCATTTGCAATGACACTCTTGTGAACATGACTTGTCTTCTTTGAGGAATGTTTTCGGGTGTGTCCTACCTGTCATCTATGTCAATCACAGATTTGGTGAGTTCCAGTTTGGCTCATCATTGTCGGCAAGTCACAGTCAACGTCGAAGACAGATGGGAATTGAAGGCACAGATGAGAAGTGGACATGGCTGAAACCAGGTATTGAATGCAATGAGTCTGCAGAGTTCTAAGGTACATGGCATCACTGTCAGAACACCAAGCTGGAATTGTGTCTACCCCTCACTTTTACCTGTATCGTACTGGCATGGTCAGATGGTGCAATTTGTGTGTTCGTGTGTGTGGGACACATGAAAATGTTGAACTACAGCCTCTACCAATATAATGTTTATTGTTTTATCTAACCTACACGGGACCTAGCTGTCAGTGTATACCTACTTTGCAGAACAATGTGCATGTGTCTGTGGACTGACATAGGTGAGTGGGAACCCTACATATATGTGACCAATGTAAGGGAAAGATCCCTGGGCTGGGAACATCAGCACTGAAATCTGTCTGTACCATGGGGTATGTACATTAAGGTTGCAAAGGTATGGTCATGTGATAAGGCTTTACCAGGTGATACAAAGGAACATTCTGTATGCCTTCCTCCTTGTGGACCGACTGTTATGTCCCTTACACCAGATTCCTGTGGATTAGGAGTGTCTGGTACCTTAGCAGACATCTTGATGTTACTGTATGTTATATTCAAAGTACTGTTTGCATTTCTACCAATATGTGTGTGTAGATGTAGCATACCCAAGTCTTTGAATCTATCTATGTTTTAATTCTAAAGTGATAAGTGTTATGCTGATAGTGTCCACATGTGATATTCGTGACATAGGTTGTACAATACAGAGGCACATATTGATGGCAGAGTTGACATGCATCACTGTTGTACATGGTAGATTCAGGACACATACCCAGGCCCTGTGTTAAAATGTTATTTATTGTGAACAGATGAACAGTGACTTGCTCCCCTGATCTGAAAATAAAAATGAAAAGTGGCAAAAGAGGTCAGGGTGGAGGTACCCTGGCACCAAGGCTGTGATATAGGATTCTTTTTTTAATGATCTTTATTGAGTTTACACATAGATCCATAATAAGAATGTAGTACATCAGCATGACACATATGACCCTTGTAGTTAACCAACAGCATTACATCAACAAGTTCAACTCACTCTATCCCTCCCATCCGTATCTTGTGTAAGGGATTCTGGGGGTCATTCCGACCCCGGCGGGCGGCAGAAGCCACCCGCCTGGCGGGAACCGCCAGAAGACCGTACCGCTGTCAAATGACCGCGGCGGTCATTCTGACTTTCCCGCTGGGCCGGCGGGCGACCGCCAGAAGGCTGCCTGCCGGCCCAGCGGGAAAGCCCCTTCAACAATGAAGCCGGCTCCGAATGGAGCCGGCGGAGTTGAAGGGGTAGGACGGGTGCAGTGGCACCCGTAGCGATTTTCAGTGTCTGCAAAGCAGACACTGAAAATCTTGATGGGGCCCTGTTAGGGGGCCCCTGCACTGCCCATGCCAGTGGCATGGGCAGTGCAGGGGCCCCCAGGGGCCCCACGACACCCGTTCCCGCCATCCTGTTCCTGGCGGTATTTACCGCCAGGACCAGGATGGCGGGAAGGGGGTCAGAATCCCCATGGCGGTGCTGCAAGCAGCGCCGCCATGGCGGATTCCTTGGGCCAGGGGTAAACCGGCGGGAAACCGCCGGTTGCCCTTTTCCGACCGCGGCTTTACCGCCGCGGTCAGAATGGCCCAGGAAGCACCGCCAGCCTGTTGGCGGTGCTTCTGCGGTCCCCGGCCCTGGCGGCCATGGACCGCCAGGGTCGGAATGAACCCCTCTGTGTACTAGATAACAGAAACAGTACATACATCAAAAGTTATTACATAGTTATCTGACATCCTGTGTATGTGTGGCACCAGTTGCCTGTTCCTCAGTATTATCTGAAGGAGGCTCTTCAAGTTCTGAAGATCGCCTTCCAGCTCATCATCAGTACGGACATGTTTCATATGGATTTCTCCTTCTGTGGCCCATTCAGTGTTATACCTAAGTCATTCATTGTAACCAGGGGAGATGGGACTGAACCACTTTATGGCTATGCAACTCTTCACAAATGTTAGACCCAATATGACAAGTTTCCTTCTAAGTTTTTTACCCGAGGGAGAAGGGATAAGGCCTAGTAGCACTTGTTGAGTCTCCAATGGTATTGCCCATACTGTTGCCTTATTAAAGTCGTTGAGAACTTGTCGCCAGTATGAGGAAAGGGTTATACAGTTCCATGTTGTGTGCACGAAGTCTGCTATTGAACTCAGAGGGTTTACCACCGTAGATCATATGTATGGTAATAGGGGAAAGGTAACTTTGTTGGATAAAGTTGTATTGTGTAAGCTTGAATCTAGCAGTAGAGCTGGCACCACGAACCACCTCTTATATATGTTCCCAGTCCTTACTTGTCAATAGGTCTGATTGCAACTCCTCCCACTTAGTCTGGATCTGGAGAGGTCACTTCAGGAAGTCATCATGCAATGTTTTGTGTGGGTGTGACACTACTCTATGATTCCCGGCCATCTCCAATAATGTGATGAAAGTGGCAGAGCTAGGTGGGGCATCGGAAAATGTTGGCCATAGTTTGTGCGCCATGACTAAAAGCTTTTGGTATTGTAAGAATTGTCCCAGTGCAGAGCGAATGAGTACACTCCTTCAACATACGATATGAAGCGACCTCCTGGGAAAGGTCACCCAAAGTAAGACAACCACATCTTTCCCACGGTGGAGCGACATGGACTCCTCTATCTTACTGAAGGGTTGGTCCAGAGCATATGGGGCCCTGTGTAGTATCTTTTTTACCATTGCGTCCCTCAGCCCGGTCACTAGGCGTATCAAGTAGGTTGTTTCAGGAGGGAATAAGAGTCCGCACAGAACAAGGCAGGGAGTGTCCCATCTTTACATTACAGTACAGTAACGTTTTCCCCCAGGAATTTTCCTCAGCTAACCAAGAAAGAGCGTGTTGTAGGTGTGTTGCCAGGTAGCGGAATTCTAGGTTTGGAACCTCAATACCACCGTTGGACCAAGGCCTCTTAAGTGTGGAGAGGCTCAATCAGCGCACAGTAAGTCGACCGATATGCTGTCAATTGTCTTGAAATATTGGTGAGGGATCATTGTGAGAAAGCAACCTTTTTCTAGCATGGTTACCCCCACTTTTGGCCTGTTTATGAGTGTGTGTCAGTGTGTTTTTACTGTGTCACTGGGATCCTGCTAGCCAGGACCCCAGTGCTCATAGATAAAAACCTATATGTCACTGTGTTTTGCCTGTCTCACTGGGATCTTGCTAGCCAGGATCCCAGTGCTCATAGTTTGTGGCCTAATGTGTGTGTTGTTAGTAGTGCTTGACTGTGTCACTGAGGCTCTGCTAACCAGAACCACAGTGCTTATGCTCTCTTTGCTTTTAAACTTGTCACTGTAGGCTAGTGACTTCATTTACCAATTTTAATTGGCACACTGCCCCCCCCCCCCTTATAAGTCCCTAGTATATGGGACCTAGGTACCAGGGCATTGGGGTTCCAGGAGATCCATATGGGCTGCAGCATTTCTTTTGCCACCCATAGGGAGCTCAGACAAACCTTTGCACAGGCCTGCATTGCAGCCTGCGTGAAATAGCGCACACGTTATTTCACATCCATTTTCACTGCACTTAAGTAATTTATAAGTCACCTATATGTCTAACCTTCACTTGGTGAAGGTTAGGTGCAAAGTTACTAAGTGTGAGGGCACCCTTGCACTAGCAAAGGTGCCCCCACATAGTTCAGGGCCATTTCCCGGTATTTTGTGAGTGTGGGGATGCTGTTACACGCGTGCACTACATATAGGTCAATACCTATATGTAGCTTCACAAAGGTAACTCCAAATATGGCCATGTAACATGTCAAAGATCATGGAATTGTCCCCCCATTCCAAATCTGGCATTGGTGAGCCAATTCCATGCATCCTGGGGGCTCCCAGTACTGCCAAACCAGCTCTCTGAGGCTAGCAATGCAGCTACAGCTGCTGCCACCTCAAAGACAGGGTTCTGCCCTCCTATTTCCTATGCAAGCAGGGTGTTACACCCTCTCCTTTTGGAAATGTGTTAAAGGCTGGGGAGGGGTAGCCTCCCCCAGCCTCTGGAAATGCTTTGAAGGGCAAAGATGGTGCGCTCCTTGCATAAGCCAGTCTATACGGGTTTAGAGACCCCTTGTCCCCTGCTCTGGATCGAAACTGGACAAGGGAAAGGGGAGTGACCACTCCCCTGTGCATCACCACCCTAGGGGTGGTGCCCAGAGCTCCTCCAGTGTGTTCCAAACTTCAGCCATCCTGCTCTGCAAGGAGAGGGGGCACTCTGGAGGCCTCTGAGTGGCCAGTGCCAGCAGGTGACGTCAGAGACCTCTCCTGATAGTTCCATACCTGATAAGGTAGCCAATCCCCCTCTTAGGGCTATTTAGGATCTCTCATGTGGGTTCTCTTCACATTCTACTTGCAAGTTTCCTTCAGGAATCCTCTGCCACTACTTCAACATCCTCTGGCCTCAGATCAACGCAGCCTGCTCCAGGAACCACTGTAGCAACAAAGTATCCACAAGGGATACTTTTCTTCTGAAACCTCAGCTCCAAGTCAAAAATTGCAACAGTTCCACTGTGTGCACGCTCTGAGGACTCCTTGTCTTCATCTTGCATCAGAAGGACTGAAGAAATCTCCCATGGAGTGACATACTCACTCCCCTGCTCCAGCAGGCACCTTCCAAGACAACGACCGGTACCTTTGGACTCCTCTCACAGCAATGTGTGTGCTCCTAAGGTCACAGAGGGTGGACATCATCGACATAGACTGTCCTGAGGTCCTGCTGACGCAATTTGGAGGAGTTAAGACCTTGCATTCCCAGAGAGCGACGGTACCCCTGTGTACTGCGTCTTCTTCACCTCCTGAGGCCTCTGTGCACTATTTGCAAAATTCCTTCGTGCACAGCCTGGAACATGTCTCCAGCATACCATCCTGCAATGCTCAACTCGCTGAGTTGTTCTCCGGTGGCGTGGGACCTTCCTTTGTTGTGCTGCATCAACTGAGTTTTGCACCTCCTTTGTCTCCGTGTCCTGGGACCTCCAGGGGTGCTGGCTGGCATCCTGAGAGCTCTCTCAAGTGCTGAGAGCCCCTCTTCCTCCTCACACATAGGTGAGGCCCCCAGGTCCCTCCTGGGTCCATCCAGCACCATTTTGATGCAAAACACACTTTTGTTGTAGCAAAGGCTTGTTGGTGACTTCCAACATAAAATCACATCTGCAACGATCTTCACGTTGTTGGACATCCTTTGCATCATGCAGAAACCCGCTGGCATCATCCTAGGATGCATTTCTGCAGTCTTTGACACACTACACTTGTCTAGGGGGGAATTCATGATTTAGATTCCACTTTCTTAGTATATGGCTTGTGTTGCCCCTAGACCTATTTTTTCCCATTGCATTCTATAGCATTTCCTATTGTTTGCATTGTTCTATGACTATTTAGTTGTCTAAATGTGGTGTCTAGTGTATATATTGTGTATAATACTTACCTCCAGAAGGAGTATTGTCTCTAAGATATTTTTGGTACTGTGTCACCTAAATAAATACCTTTATTTTGGTAACACTGAATATTTTCTTTACTTGTGTATGAGTACTGTGTAACTATAAGTGGTATTGCATGAGCTTTGCATGTCTCCTAGTTCAGCCTAAGCTGTTCTGCTATAGCTACATCTATCAGCCTAAGCTTCTAGAACACTACTACTTCACTAATAAGGGATAACTGGACCTGGTATAAGGTGTCAGTACCCAAGGTACCCACTACAAACCAAGCCAGCCTCCTACAATCATGAAAAAAGTACTTTGAAGAGCATACAAGCATTGAGGTAGTAGTATCATTTTTGTACTAGCTAGCTTTCCAAAAGGCAAAGAGGTAAGTCTCTCCAAAAACATGCTGATTCTTTAAGTTCCAGAACTACCCTTCCAATATTCAACTCCAAAAACTCCTCTTTCTCGGGGGCATGACAGATACCCAAGTATCAAACTTCTCGCAATCTCCATGGAATCCTTGTGGAGGGAAAATCTTGAAAGATGGTTCTTGTCAAGGAGCCTATGGGGAACAGTCGTGCTTTAGAGGGGTTGATCCAGAGCCCAAAAATCTCTCCAAACCCATGCATCGCACACATGAGTAGTGGTACTGAGAGGGTGGGATATCTGAGGGATAATAGAGTGTTGTGTGCATAAAGTAAGATCACATGAGTGGTCTCCCTGACCTTGATCCCCCAAAGATGCATTGTCTGGCATAGTCACACTCTCAGAGGTTCAATCACCAACACAAATAGGAGTGGTGAGAGGGGGAGTCCTGCCTGGTACCCCTACTCAGAGTGAATACATCTCAAACCTCAATCCCAGTACATACACTGGCTCAGGGATTCACATTCAATAATTGGATACACCTTATAAATTTGGGCCCCATCCATAAGTATTCCCAATTTAAAGAACTGAACGCTTGTTTGATATCCAGGCGAGCCAATGCACGCTCATTGTCCTGATTTTGCAAAGCGTGATAGATATGGGAAAGCCGCCTAAGATTATGTATTGTACTTCTCTTTGGGATAAAGTCTGATTGATCTGTATGTATGAGATATGGGAGATGCGGGTGCTGATGGTTCGCTAGGATACTGCTAAGTACCTTAACATCAATATTTTCTGGAGGGCTTACTCAACCTGTCTGCTAGGGTATCAAAATATTTACAGTAAAACTCCAATGAGAGGCCATCATTCCTGGGCGTTGTGGCAGTTCTCAATGTACTGACAAGAGCGAGAAGTTCTTCTCGTTTGATAGGCTTATCTAGGTTTTCACTGTCTTTCGAAGAAAGACTGAGAAGTGGGGTCAGAAGTAGGAATTCGGTTATGGTGCCTGGGTGGATCTGTCCCTGGCTGGTGTAAATGTTGCTTAAATGGGAATAGAAGACCTTATTAATAGCCCTTTCTGTACAACCAGGGTGCCCTGTATTACAGGATTGGGGTTCTGGAATTCTCCTGCGTAGCCTGGCGGACCAACATTGCCCTAGTCTGATCCCCCTCTGCATGAAGTCTCTGGTGATGAGCTTTAAAGGTGTGTTTTTCTAAATGCCGTCAGTCATCAAATAGGCTCTTACGGGTGTCTTGCCAGTCCTTTATGGTCTCTGTGTGTGACGGGAGTGCCGTCTCAATATCACGGAGGGCATGATCTTGTTTCAATATGTCCCCTTCAAGCTGCTGTCTAACTCCATGTATTGTCCTATGGTAGATACTGCGTATTACGCATTTAATCGCCTCCTAGTCAGTCACTCTACTGTTCGAGATGACCCTGATTCTCCTGAAAGTATAATGTTAATGTATTGATGATTATAATTGCAAAGGGAGGGTCCGTAAGTGACTATGGATGGAGTTGCCACAGTGGTATCTTGGGTCTACCAATTAATTTCCACAGCAGCATCAGAACAGGGAGTGATCTGATAAACACCTAGTGTAGTGTGGTCAGTTTTACGTATATTTTGCGCATTAGCTTCAGGCTTTAGGCCTCTGTGCACTTTGCCCTAAATATATTTTATTCATTTGCTACCAGCTTAGAGCCTCTGTGCACTTTATTCTAAATGCTTTCTATTAGGCTTCGTACTGTTATTTTACAGAATAGCCAGTTTTACGGTGTTGTTTTTTATTCATATCACACTGTTTTGCCTACTTCAGCACTGGAGTTCTTCATAACATATTCACTCTGTGCTTCAGTCAAGGATACAGTCTGGTACATTGCCGATAGACGTGGTAGGAGTTTAGACTTGCCATTCCTGCGTAGGGACATTTTGTGATCACGATGACATGTTAGTTATAAAATCGCTTCCTTGTCCCAATACATGCAAGAGGGAGATTCCGACCAGGGAACCACAACTAGACGCTGACTGCCTCGTTGCAGATGCTGAACCAGATCACAGGCCTTTGCTCAGGTATGAGTGTGTCCGTCTCCCTAGTGATACAGAAAGGCAAGCTAGAAGCTTAACATGCTGTGCTCTAAATAGAACAAGCAGAGGGAGAGTAGAAACGGTTAGGAATTATGATAGCTTTATTTCTATGTTTTACTCTCCTGGTTACTATATCAATCCTACTATGTTGTATTGTTCTGGTTATTGCGGCTCACGCCTTAATATCTAAAATACAGTTGTTTTATTAAAACATTATATAAAACTTATACTGTCTTTGTCATTTGTATATGAGACCATATTGTGAATGAGAGAGTTGGTTTGGATCTGAGTGACCACGACTTCCCTGAGAAGTTCCAAAGATGTCATGTGCTCGGCTGCCCAATCATCTCTTCCCCGTGGGAGAAATGAGGCACTGCTAGTTAGCCGGAGCAACAACCGGATTTAGGGTGACAGAGTTCCTTACATGTGGGTCAGACTCAGTCCCCCACACCGTTATCGATCCTGCTGCCTAGAAATCCAGTAGTCTCATTTAGGATTATGAGAGCCCACGCGACATGGCGCCGCCAACGTTTGATCTGGCTCTAATGTTTGGGTCCGACTGACTCTCTCGGTCTCGTATATATTTTGACTCCTCGGTTCCGTATACAGAGACGTCCGTGGGGCTGAGGGTTTCCGCCACCACAGGTTGGGTACATCCTATTACTTAGTGGTTGGTTGTTCAAGCTTGAACTTTGAAAGGAAAAACCCCGATATTGGTGTGCCTTCTCTGTCCTAGAGCTATTTTTGTTATACTAATGGCGAATCCAGTTGTAGTAAATATACCGCTTAATATGCGATTTCCGCTCACGGGTCATCTGATAGCACATGGACTGTCCGGTCACTTTTGTGGTGGACGCCCATGCAGCCTATAGAACTGAACTTTTTTATTCTTGGGTCGTATTTCCAGCAGCTGATGGGGGTACAAATACTTTTCACGAATATACTGTTGCAAATGTCCCTGGACAATACAGGGCTTATGCATACTTAGAAATACTTTTATCTTATCAAGAACACCATAATTGGCTTGATGGCGCCCTCCCACACTCAGTAACACCAGTAAGGTTAGGTCCGTTAAGTAATGATGGTCCGACCTGGCCTTTATTGGCTACATATACACCATATCCTGGAGTGGCAAATGTGGCAGTGGCTGAAGTGCGTCGTTTATATATGGAATTAACTGCAACATACAGACGATTAGTTCAGTTAGTGATGCAGACATTAAATACTAATGCAGCGCGTGCTGCTCCAGCACACCCACATGCGGTGGTACCGGGGATCAATCCGGCCACTGTACACTCAGTGATGGGCAAAGTACCGGCTAAACGTGAGGAGACTCCGTTTTGGCTGGCGCAAAAAATTAATACGCTGGAAGCAGTATTTCCCCATACGGGACCTCAGGATAAGCATAGAATTTTGACGATGTGTTTGCCGTATGGGATGGTTCCTACGGTGGATCTTTGTAATACTTGGGGCACGGTGTTTGCCGCACTCTATACTACAGCACAAGGTACACCGACTTTGGCTAATTTGCCGGAGGTGCTTAAACAAATTCAGGATGAATATGGGGCTGCCCCTGCCTTAGATTTAGGCATGCAAATGATGGGTAATTTTGATGCGGTTTCTTCTATTATTTTGAGTAATCTCAAGGGGGAGGCTGTAGCACTAGCAGTGCGAATGCGTCTTCGGGACGTTCCGCAGATTAATCAGGAGCGGGAACTTCCGAGAATAATAGCTGAAACATATTCTAGTATTGGTCGTGATAGCCTAGGGGCTCGACCGCAGAAGCCACAATTGCAGGGTAAAAATAATAAGGATAATTCTAAGCAACAGCAACCTGAGGGTGCGAAAAAGCGCTGGGATAAGAAACAGCAAACACCTAAGAAAGATGGTGGGCAGTCTCCGCAACCGGAGACCCCACAAAATAAGTATAATCTCAGGAATAGGGATACTTTGAAGACGCCTGATAGATATCAATATACTGATACGCGCCAATCTCGTTCCTTTCAGGACTCCTCGGAGAAAAGAAGTGAGAGAGGTGGGCGGTCAGAGCGGAGGACGGAGTACGTGAAACCGAGACAGGATTCACAACGCTCAGCGGAGGTTTCTATTAAACAAGAAGAGAAACCGCTGCAACAAAAACAGCAATTTAAAAAGAAGAAAGTGGCAGCAGTCTCAGTTAGACATGCCGCTCAAGAAGAGAGTTCTCTTGACGAACAAGACATGGGCGTTAGCGCTGTTAGACAGCGCGGCAGAGGTCACAATAGTTCGCCGGAGTCTTCTAGAGCATCTGGAGGCGAAAGCAACTGATGACTTCATACAAGTCGAGACGGCAGATATGTGAGTCTCTGATCCTGATCAAGTATATCTTGTGACTCTACGATTGGAAGGGGACATTGACCGCATTGTACACGCCATCTTTTGGGACCACATGGTAAAATCATATGATGTTCTGTTGGCCGAACAAGATTGGCCACCTGACTTTGTTCGCGACTGTCCGGTTGGGGAGGAGGTTATTGCACCTTCCTTTTCACCACTTGTTCCGAGAGAACTAGCGGAGTCCTATTGTAAATCATGGGCTCTAGCACAAGTCCCCGCCCTATATAGGAATAATGTGGGGTGGGATAAACAATCACCTTATCATGTCATTCCAATTAAATGCGAACCTCAGCCACAGCCGCAATATCCTATTAAATTTGAGGCAAGGGCATCGGTTAGGAAAATTCTTACACAATTGGAGTACCAAGGTGTGATTGAGCCTTGTGTCTCGCCGATGAATAATCCCTTATTTCCGGTTGCTAAACCGGACCATTCCTATAGGATAGTGGTGGATTACAGACATTTGAATAGTCATACACGCACATATGCCATACAGAATTCACATAGCGCTGCGCTTATGAATAATATAGTGCGTAAAAAATACAAAACAACCTTGGATATCTCGAATGGATTTTTCTGCCAGAATATAGCACCCGAAAGTCGGGACTATACCAGTTTCAGTGCGTTTGGCTCTCAGAAAAAGTTTTGTCGTTTGCCTCAGGGGTATATGAATAGCCCAGGACTGTTTTCGGCTCGTGTGACTAAACTTCTGCACGAGTTGGACCCTGAGGCGTTATCATATGTTGATGACATTTATTTGACGGACGATGAGATTCTACAACATCTCAGACGCATATCGCGCATTGTTGTGGGTTTTGCTGATATTGGCTATAAGTTTAATTTTAAGAAATCGAAGATTGCCTTCCTCAGTGTTATTTTCCTGGGATATGAGTTATCGAGTGAGGGCAAGATCCTGGCGCCACATTTTTTGGAGAAATGTGCTTTACTGCAGCCTCCTAATACGGTTCGGAAGCTCCAGTCATTATTGGGGTTTCTGAATTTTGGCAGAACTTACATTCCTGATTATGCTACACGTATAAAACGTTTATATGAACTGATTCGCCCGAATTTTTCAAGTAGATTTTGGACGATTGAGCATACACACATACTGCGAGAGTTGCAGAATGATCTCTTAGCGGTTAAACATTTACACACACGGGACAATAAAACTCATTTGGTCATCAGGGTGATTCCTGGGGCTGTTGGATTTACGTATGTCACCTTTAATGAAGGGGAGACAGTCCCAATAGCATTCAAGTCTCACTTGTATTCTGCTGCAGAACAACGTTTTGCACAGACTGAGAAAATTCTCACTGCAGTATAGATGGCTGTGATCAAAGAAAGACCGCTAGCCCAGGGCCAACGCATTATTGTCGTTTCCCCAATTCCGGCCTTAGAGGCTGTTACAAAAGCGAGTGTTCCTAATTCGAAAGCTTTACACCCACGGTGGATACAATGGTCTACGTCTTTGACGGCCACTGATGTGGATTACATATTTGACCCTAAGCTGCAGACTCAAGAATTTCTTCAATATGAAATAGAGTACCCAGTTCCTGCCGGCACATTGCCTATTGACCAATATGAAGTGGTCATGTATACCGATGGCTCTGCGCAACCGGCCGTTGGAACTAAACAGCAGTATTCTGCTGCATGTGCGGTGGTGAGCGGGACTATGGAGGGGGAAGTCTTCTGCCCCCGACATACTTATACTAAAACCTTGGGAGATTGCACGGCGCAGCTGGCTGAGCTCAAAGCTCTTTTGTTGGCGTTGGAGCATGCAGAGCCGGCGATATTGACCTTGCTGGTCTGTGACTCCTACTACTGTGTGCAATCCTTCAATGAATATCTGCACTATTGGAAAATGAATGGGTTCAGAGATTCTAAAGGCAACACCATTAAACATAAGTTGTTGTGGGGTAAGGTTGCGGGTCTGAAAGAAACGCTTCCTAAAGTCCATGTTGTACATACACTTGGACACCAGCGCGTTGGAATACACGTTGCTGGGAATACTTTGGCTGATGAGGCTGCAAAGTCGGCAGTGGCTATCGCCACTGTAGCCGCAGTGACTCGTTCGAGTTCAAAACCAGACATAGAGATTTCGGCTGCCATAAAAGTTACGGCTGATGGCACGCCATTTCCTAAAGGATTCCCTTCTAAATATAGTTACTGCTTGAGTGGTGCACTAAATGCTGTTGTTCATATTCCAGGCGTTGGTGTACGTGAGTTACCGAATAAGATTGAGAGACCTCGATTAATTTCTGCAGCACATGAAGGGGTGGCATCTGCGCATGCTGGTGTGGCTGCCACAATTTCACTTTTACAGGCCCGTTATTGGTGGCCTGGTCTCTATAAGGAGACAAAGCAGTATGTCCTTTGTTGTGACGTCTGTCAACAACTTAAAGCATCGTCGGCTAGACGCCCGCAGCAGACGCCTCTTCTGATTTCAAAAAGACCATTACAGTGTGTGTACTTGGACCAATGTGGTCCGCTGACACCAGATAGTGCATACAAATACATATTGGTTGCTGTAGATTCGTGCTCCAGATTTGTGTGGGTCTGGCCACAGCGCTCAGCTGATGCTCGGACTGTTATTAAAGATTTGCGTATCTTTGTCGATACATTTGCAGTTGCGGCTTTTCATTCGGACCAGGGCCCTGCTTTTGCCTCTAAGGCATTCAGGGACACCATGGCTTCGTTGGGGGTCCAACTTCAATTCTCGTCTCCATTTCATCCCGAGGGAAATTCTGTCGTGGAGCGTTTAAATCGTGATTTAAAGCAATCCTTAACAGCCAGGGTTATAGGTACGGGTCGTAGTTGGCTAGCCCACCTGTATGGAGTACAGAGAGCACTTAATAACTTGCCTAGAAGGTCACTGGGGGGTCGTACTTCATATGAGTGACTGTTCGGAACACTAATGTATGTTCCTGATCTAGATGGCCCTGGTGTGGAGGCGGCAGATACGCCCTTTGACATAAATGATCGTGTCGCTGTTTTGCAGGATTTACAACAATTTCGTGAAGATAACTCTTCTGCGAGTGCTGCCTCCTCTGGAATTAAGGATGAGCCAGTAACACCTACTGGTTGGATACCCAGGATTGGGGATCTAGTGCGTGAAAAGGTTGCAGTAAAGAAAGAATTTGGTCCTTCTTATCGAGCACCTGTCCCGGTGTTGGGGGTGAGCGGCACGAGAACTGTGATTTTGCCGCCGCTGCAAGGGGCCAAAGGAAATCGTTTTGTTTCCATTGATAATGTCAAGTTAAAACATGTGGCCGATTCTGCACAGCAGACCAAGAGGGACACCCAGTAGTTCCGGCATCCCTCTCACTACTGGGGAAGAAGTCCCGCTGCAGGTGATTTGCACCGACCCTGTTTACTCTCCGAGCTTGGGGAGGGTGGAAGATGATCTGGCGATTGTTCCACAGTCAACGATTGATATTGATTCTTTTGCTCAAGTTGCTGTACGTTCTACTGATGTTTCTGAACATGTGATTTATAGCGTACCTAGGAGAGAACCTCCATCAGCTTCCTTGTTCACTGTTGCACCTTTTGCAAGAACTGCCTCTGGCTGCTTCAACGACGCGGATGCGGCTGTATCCAGCTCTTCGTCTTCGCTGTCTTCAATCCGAGGTCCACGTAAGCTACTCAGTTGGCTTAAACGTACATATTTTGTTATTCCTTGGAACTATTTGTGGCTTTTTATGGCTGTAATGACTATTTTTTTATGGTTGGGATTTGTGGTTACTTTTTTTCTAGTAATACATGGTCGTTTCCTTCCTGATCGATCAGACATTGAGCACGTGGAGACTGTGTTGAGACCACATTTTTCGTCTCATATGGTTCGAAGAGACTTGTCCAATGTGAACATTTCTGCAATACCAAGTCCGGATGGGATCGTGTGGGATAAAGTAATGTTTGATATATATGGTCCCACTGAATTGATTCAAATACCGTATGTCCTTAAGTTATCAATGAATGATATTGTTATTCCAGGCATTGTTTCTGATGATTGGGATGTGAAGACAGTAGATTCTATGCTAAAAGATTTGCAATATTATACTGTCTATGACGATGAAGATGCTTACCAATTTAGAGATAATTATGGTGATATGTTTTGCTACACCCATTATGGACACCACTTTATTCACAAAGCGAGTAGCCCTAAGTCCATCTTTAATTATGTACAATGGGAACATTGCTCGACTCCTCCACAAGGGAGTTCGAAAACGTATAATGATAAATTTGCATATTTTTCTGGGCATGATCAGCAAAATGCTAAGTCTTACTATTTTAAAGTGACACCGTATTCTAATAAGCAAATTTTGTTGACCGATACTAAATTACTATATTCTAATTTGTTTGTATCTCAACTTTCGGTCGAAGGATATGAATACTGGTTGAAGACTGTTGACTTGAAAAGTGTTTGGGGTATGAAAAATTGGCAGATGCAAGGCAGAGATACATTATTTTGAGCATGCATTATCCCTGTGCAAATGATTTTCCTCAATGACACAGTACAACAGACTAGTTGTTTGGGCTTGGCGTCGATTCGAGAATTGACTTTGCCTAGTATACCTGTCCCTTCTAAATTAAATAACTGGCAGCACTATGTGAATGCTACTTTTAGTGAATTTACGCATTGGGTCCAGAATGGTACGCTTAACGCTTCATCGTTATATCCGGGCGGGTGGTTATTGTCGCCTGTAGACACTAATCAGTGTCATCAACGTTTTGTTACCTCTTCTGGGGGGTTCAGGACTAGTAGGGCAGACCCTTGTTATATTTCACCAGAACATGCTGATACAATAACTACTTACAGTGTGGGGAAACTTTGTCAACAATGGTTGAAGTACTCCACGCTGGGAGCAGTTAAGTCACACCTCCAGTTACTGTCTAATGGTACTGATTTACAAGATTTCTTATCAGGTCCCAAGGTGCCCCGGAGAAAAAGGTTCTTATACGAAGTGTATAATGAGTTTTGGAAACTTTCCCAGCAGGAGGCTGCAGCTCGGTTAAGACAGATTGATCAAGAAAATCTGCTGCAGACTTTGGGGGTGATTCGGACCCCGGCGGTCTTAGACCGCCGGGGCCAGGGTCGGCGGGAGCACCGCCGACAGGCCGGCGGTGCCCCGCAGGGCATTCTGACCGCGGCGGTAAAGCCGCGGTCAGACCGGCAACACTGGCGGTCTCCCGCCAGTGTACCGCTGCCCTGTTGAATCCTCCAAGGCGGCGCAGCTAGCTGCGCCGCCGAGGGGATTCCGACCCCCCCTACCGCCATCCAGTTCCCGGCGGTCCGCCCGCCGGGAACCGGATGGCGGTAGGGGGGGTCGCGGGGCCCCTGGGGGCCCCTGCAGTGCCCATGCCACTGGCATGGGCACTGCAGGGGACCCCGTAAGAGGGCCCCTACAAGTATTTCACTGTCTGCTTGGCAGACAGTGAAATACGCGACGGGTGCAAATGCACCCGTCACACCTTCACACTCCGCCGGCTCGATTACGAACCGGCATCCTTGTGGGAAGGTCGTTTTCCCCTGGGATGGCGGGCGGCCTTTTGGCGGCCGCCCGCCAGCCCAGGGGAAAACTTGAAATACCCGCCGCGGTCTTTTGACCGCGGCGCGGTATTTTGGGGGCGGAATTCTGGCGGGCGGCCTCCGCCGCCCGCCAGAATCAGAATCACCCCCTTTGTCTGTTGATGATAATGGCATGCATACCCTTTCTGACCGTGTTTACACGATTGACAGCATTGTCTCTTCTGCTATTGACATTATAAAATCAGACATGTCTTCTTTATATCATGGGCAGAGTCAGACACGATCTATCATGCAGCTGGGTTGGACTCTTCAGACCTTGAAGGCGG
Organism: Pleurodeles waltl; assembly: GCF_031143425.1. Lineage (NCBI taxonomy): Eukaryota > Metazoa > Chordata > Amphibia > Caudata > Salamandridae > Pleurodeles > Pleurodeles waltl. The sequence goes on from NC_090446.1 coordinate 846,189,791, forward strand.
GTAGCGTTCCATGGCAGCACATTCATGCCAGAGAGATATTTATCTCTTTTAATTTAACTCGTCAACAACAATTGATGGCTAAGAAGGAAGCGACGTATGTTATGTTAAATATTGAAAAATTGGAGAAACTGCCTTTTACGGTGGCTGAGATTCCGTCAGCTGAGTGGTTGATTCATGGGGTTATTAATTTGCCTATCTCCACTTTGCAATTTACTTCTTGTTTGAAGCACATTCCGGTGGGTAGATATGAACTATTGGGTGACAGTTACATACACGAGGTGTGGGAGCTTCCTTTTCAGTACAGATGTGTTAATGGTTTGTGGGAGGTTTTTCTTAGCGGTAGCGAATGCGAAGCTTCTGTTAGCCATTCCATGGTTTGTAAACAGCTGTCCTTGCACGGAGCGTGTAACGCTTCGATTGCTAACTTAGCTTGTTATCTGAAGGGAGTTCCAGTCCCAGTAATTAAAAACACTTTCCAGGTGCTTTCTAACGGCAGTTACATTGTTCTTAACAGCGAACGCTGCTGTGGCATGCGTGCCGGAATAGTTTACGTCGTTGTCGTCAACAAGGCCGTTACGTGCTGCGGGAATGTGTTGTTTCCCCCTACTGAATTTAGGGAGGTAGCGGACATCTGGCCTCATATTGCTACTTCCAAGGTTGATTTGGACAAGTTGAGTCGGCTGAAAGCTTTATTGTTTCAAAAGCATGTGGCCCTTACATCTGCTAGCGAGACCTACGCACTTCAAGTGGCAAGGTCATCGGCGGAGATACAGTCCCTTTCGAATACTAACTTTCCGAGTCATTTCGGTGAACTTGTGGGACGTATATTTAATGCATCCAGCACTGCTGGTATTGCTCATTTTTTCAAAGCCGTTGGTGTTGGTTTCATTCACACCTTCTCTCCCATATTCGGTTTGATACCCTCGGCTATACACTCTATTTTCGGAAGCATTTTTTGGGGTTTCCCAATTACTTTGGCTTTATTGGCTGGAGTTTTGCTGTTGTTACTATTTTTTCGCAATGGCTGCCCCGCTGCGACGAGGTCCTATATTGCTGCTCCTGTCAGCGCAGCTGTGTCGTGAACGCATGATGCAGCATTTTGGAGCTACACTCCTGGCTCATTTGGAGTGTGACTGGTCTTTGTCATTCAGGCCGGTTTTGGATTGTGTGCAACCCGTGTTTCGATGCCTTTGGTGCTCGTTTGAACATGCACTGGCTTTCTGTCTCTCACTGCAGCGCTCTCCAGTGGTTGATCTTGATCTGTTGATGTTCCCGATTAGGGCTCATTCCCAGACTTGTGCACTACGGTTGCGTTTGCTGCGTGAAGCGGATTATGAGATTCCCTTCCTGGAGGAAGATGGTTTTGTCTCTTTCCTTGGCACTACACGGGGTGCCGCCCTAAATGGTTTTGGGGCTTTGGAACACACCTGCTCCATGGTACTTTGTGGCGTGGATCTTCCGATATTGACATATCTCGAAGTGGAGGAGCTTCTACGTTCTATTGCTTCTGTCTGACAATTGGATTTTTTTTTCTCTCTCCCGACTAAATTGACATTATATTGCAATTCGCTCTATCGTCACATGTTTCCTAAATTTATGACTTTATTGTCTTCTCATCTTGTCGAAATGTTGTGTTTAAATTTAGGTTATGTTTTTTATGTTATTAGAACCACTTGCTACCGACAAGGGGAGGGTGTAGTGTGGTCAGTTTTACGTATATTTTGCGCATTAGCTTCAGGCTTTAGGCCTCTGTGCACTTTGCCCTAAATATATTTTATTCATTTGCTACCAGCTTAGAGCCTCTGTGCACTTTATTCTAAATGCTTTCTATTAGGCTTCGTACTGTTATTTTACAGAATAGCCAGTTCTACGGTGTTGTTTTTTATTCATATCACACTGTTTTGCCTACTTCAGCACTGGAGTTCTTCATAACATATTCACTCTGTGCTTCAGTCAAGGATACAGTCTGGTACATTGCCGACAGACGTGGTAGGAGTTTAGACTTGACATTCCTGCGTAGGGACATTTTGTGATCACGATGACATGTTAGTTATAAAATCGCTTCCTTGTCCCAATACATGCAAGAGGGAGATTCCGACCGGGGAACCACAACTAGACGCTGACTGCCTCGTTGCAGATGCTGAACCAGATCACAGGCCTTTCCTCAGGTATGAGTGTGTCCGTCTCCCTAGTGATACAGAAAGGCAAGCTAGAAGCTTAACATGCTGTGCTCTAAATAGAACAAGCAGAGGGAGAGTAGAAACGGTTAGGAATTATGATAGCTTTATTTCTATGTTTTACTCTCCTGGTTACTATATCAATCCTACTATGTTGTATCGTTCTTGTTATTGCGGCTCACGCCTTAATATCTTAAATACAGTTGTTTTATTAAAACATTATATAAAACTTATACTGTCTTTGTCATTTGTATATGAGACCATATTGTGAATGAGAGAGTTGGTTTGGATCTGAGTGACCACGACTTCCCTGAGAAGTTCCAAAGATGTCATGCGCTCGGCTGCCCAATCATCTCTTCCCCGTGGGAGAAATGAGGCACTGCTAGTTAGCCGGAGCAACAACCGGATTTAGGGTGACAGAGTTCCTTACATGTGGGTCAGACTCAGTCCCCCACACCGTTATCGATCCTGCTGCCTAGAAATCCAGTAGTCTCATTTAGGATAATGAGAGCCCACGAGACACTAGGTAGATAAGAAGTTACTAAAACTAAAGGTGCCAAGGTTTCAGAGGCTAGGCAGTAGTCTAATCTGCTGTGGGTGCCAGTGGCCGGAGTATAACAGGAGAATTGTTGAGTGTTAGGGTGTCTAACGTGCCAGAGGTCACTCAGTTGTAACTTTCTCATAATGTCGCCTAGTGTTTCCGTCATGTGAAGTTTAGTGGGTTGTTGGGTCAGGATATGGACCCTATCACTATCTAGGACACAGTTGCAATCTCCCTCCAGGATCTATCAGGGACCTGAGCTACAGAGGTGTAGAAGTCTGGACAGTCATTGTTAGGTGGATATATATTGAAAAAAAAGATCTCACGGCCATCCAGAGAGCCATATAGGATAATGTAGCGGCCTTTCGGATTCATGATATGGTGGAGATGAAGAAAGGGCACACCTGGGGCCACCCAGATTAGAACTTCCTGGTGTAGGAGGCTGGCCTGGCTCATAGTGGGTACCTTGTGGCACTTACACCCTGTGCCAGGTCCAGTTATCCCTTATTAGTAGAATAGAGGTGTTTCTAGCAGCTTAGGCTGATAGAAGGTAGCTATGGCAAAGCAGCCTAGGCTGAACTAGGAGACATGCAAAGCTCCTTCTATACCACTTATATCATATAGCACAATATCATAAGAAAACACAATACTTAGAGTTACCAAAAATAAAGGTACTTTATTTTAGTGACAATATGCCAAAAGTATCTCAGAGGATACCCTCACTTAAGAGGTAAGTAATATACACAAATTATATGTACACAAACCCAAAACAGGCAAGTAACAGTAAGAAATGTAGTGCAAACAATGTAGAATCACAATAGGATGCAATAGGCAAACATAGGTCTTGGGGCAACACAAACCATATACTCCAAAAGTGGAATGCGAATCACGGATGTACCCCAGACCTATTAGAGATTGTAGAGGGTCGCTGGGACTGTGAGAAAACAGTAAGGGTGTCCAAAATACCCCACCCCAAGACCCTAGAAAGACACAATAGTCGTGATAGGGGGATTCTGCACAAGCACCAGCAAAACACTGAAGACGGATTCCTGAACCTGAGGACCTGTAAAGGAAGGGGACCAAGTCCAAGAGTCGCGATAGTGTCCAGGGGTGGGAGGAGCCCTGGAAACTCCGGATGAAGGTGCAAAAGGGCTGCCTCCTGGTGGAAGAAGACAAAGATTCTGCAACAACGAAAAGGGCTAGGAACTTTTCCTTTGAGGGGAAGATGTCCCACGGCGTGCTGGATGTAGCAGAAGTGTTTCCATGCAGAAATACTGCAAACAAACCTTGCTAGCTGCAAGGGTCTTACTAGAGTTTTTTTTGTTGCTGCTGAGGACCAGGAAGGACCAGGATGCCGCCCCTTGGAGGAGGAGACGGGGGGCACTCAGCAACTCAGAGAGCCCCCGCAGAAGCAGGCAGCACCTGCAGAAGTACCAGAACAGGCTCTTAGAAGATCTGTGTACTCAGAGTCACAAAAGGAGAGTCCCACGACGTCGGAGTCCAACTCAGCGGGTTGAGCACTGCATGATGGAGTGCTGGGGACCCAGGCTTGGCTGTGCACAAAGGAATCCTCGGAGAAGTGCACAGAAGCCGGAGCAGCTGCAAATCACTCTGTACACAGGTTTGCTGTCTGGCGTGGGAAGGCAAGGACTTACCTCCCCCAAATTTGGACAGAAGGGCCACTGGACTGTGGAAGACACTTGGACCCAGTCCCTGTGTTCCAGGGACCACTCTCGTCAGGATGAGAGGGGACCCAGAGGACTGGTGATGCAGTCTTTTGGTGCCTGCGTTAGCGGGGGGAAGATTCCGTCGACCCACAGGAGATTTCTTCTTGGCTTCCAGTGCAGGGTGAAGGCAGACAGCCCTCAGAGCATGCACCACCAGGAAACAGTTGAGAAAGCCGGCAGGATGAGGCGCTACAATGTTGCTGGTAGTCGTCTTGCTACTTTGTTGCGGTTTTGCAGGCGTCCTGGAGCAGTCAGCGGTCGATCCTTGGCAGAAGTCAAAGAGGGAAGTGCAGAGGAACTCTGGTGAGCTCTTGCATTCGTTATCTGAGGAATAGCCCAGAGGAGAGACCCTAAAAATGCAGAAAAGGAGGTTTGGCTACCAAGAAAGGAGGTTTGGCTTCCAAGAGAGGTTAGAACCTATCAGGAGGGACCTCTGACGTCACCTGCTGGCACTTGCCACTCAGAGCAGCCCAGTGTGCCCCCAACACCTCTGGATCCAAGATGGCAGAGGTCTGGGACACACTGGAGGAGCTCTAAGCACCTCCCCTGGGAGGTACTGGTCAGGGGAGTGGTCACTCCCCTTTCCTTTGTCCAGTTTCGCGCCAGAGCAGGGCTGGAGGATCCCTGAACCAGTCTAGACTGGCTTATGCAGAGATGGGCACCATCTGTGCCCAACAAAGCATTTCCAGCGGCTGGGAGAGGCTACTCCTCCCCAGCCCTTCACACCTATTTCCAAAGGGAGAGGGGGTAACACCCTCTCTCAGAGGAAATCCTTTGTTCTGCCTTCCTGGGCCGGGGCTTCCCAGACCCCAGGAGGGCAGAATCCTGTCTGAGGGGTTGGCAGCAGCAGCAGCAGCAGCTGCAGTGGAAACCCCGGAAAGGCAGTTTGGCAGTACCCGGGTTCTGTGCTAGAGACCCAGGGGATCATGGAATTGTCCCCCCAATACCATGTTACATGGCCATGTTCGGAGTTACCATTGTGACGCTACACATAGGTAGTGACCCATGTGTAGTGCACGCGTGTAATGGCGTCCCCGCACTCATAAAGTTCGGGGAATTTGCCCTGAACTATGTGGGTGCACCTTGGCTAGTGCCAGGGTGCCCACACACTAAGTAACTTGGCACCTAACATTTACCAAGTGAGGGTTAGACATATAGGTGACTTATAAGTTACTTATGCAGTGAAAATGGCTGTGAAATAACGTGTAGGAATTGTCTGAACTCCCTATCGGTGGCAAATGAAATGCTGCAGCCCATAGGGATCTCCTGGAACCTCAATACCCTAGGTACCTAGGTACCACATACAAGGGAATTATATGGGTGTTCCAATGTGCCAATGAGAAATGGTAAAATTAATCACTAGCCTGCAGTGACAATTTTAGAAAGCAGAGAGCGTAAACACTGAGGTTCTGGTTAGCAGAGCCTCAGTGATACAGTTAGGCACTACACAGAGAACACATACAGGCCACAAATGTATGAGCACTGGGGTCCTGGCTAGCAGGATCACAGTGACACATATCAAACACACTGACAACATAGGGTTTTCACTATGAGCACTGGGCCCTGGCTAGCAGGATCCCAGTGAGACAGTGAAAACACCCTGACATATACTCACAAACAGGCCAAAAGTGTGGGTGACAAGGCTAGAAAGAGGCTTTCTTCCTACACCTGGGAATTGCCTGAATAGGATGTGGCATATAATTGTCCTCTCCAGCATTTCTGGAGGGAGGGAATGCAGTTTCCCAAAGGTGGGTTTCCTGGAGAAATGCAATGGATACTTTATAGCACTTTAAAGAGGTGTACACCCGGCTGCACTTCTCTAATTGGTCAATACTGCCGACATTCAATGTCATTAGTTTAGCAATGTAGTCTGTCATTTACAAATGTTGGTATTCCCCCGTCTCCTCCAAATATGGAACTGCTTACACCTGCTTTCAAATCCACTCAGACACTCATGCACCCACTAACAGACACACTCAGACACTCATGCACCCAGTCACAGACCCACTCAGACACTCAAACGTCCACTCAAAGATCCATTCAGACACTCATGCACCCACTCACAAACCCACTCAGACACTCATGCACCCACTCACAAACCCACTCAGACACTCACATACCCACTCAAAGACCCATTTGTGCACTCATGCACCCACTCCCAGACCAACTAATACCCTCATGCAGCCACTTACTGACCCACTCAGACCCTCATGCACCCACTCACAGACCCACTGAGACACTGATGTACCTACTCACAGACCTACTCAGACACTGACGCAGGGACTCAGATATTCATGCACAACACAGATGTACTTACAGAGTCATACACCCACTGACGCAGCTCAGACTGTCAGGCATCCACTCACATGCCCAATCAGACTCTTATGCACCCACCCACAGACCGACTCAGACCCTCATCCATCCATTCACAGACCCACTGGGACACTGACACACCCACTCATAGACACACAGAACCATCACACACACATGGACCCTCCTATACCCACTCACAAACTCACTCAGACACTGATGCCCCACTCAGAAAGACTGTCAGACATACGCTCACATAGCCACTCAGACCCCCTTGCACAAACTCACAGAAGCAGTCAAAGACTGACATACCCACTCACAGACCCACTCAGACTGTCAAACATTCACTCATATACCCAATCAGACCCTTAAGCACCTACTTACAGTTCCAGTTAGATCCCTACACAGTAACTCACAGACCCACTCAGACACTAATTAAGGGAGTCAGACTCAAATGCACTGACTCACAGATAAACTTAGGGAGGTATACACCTACTCACACACTTCACACTGTCACGCATCCACTCACATGCTGAATCAAACCCTCACACACCCACTCACAAAACCACTCAGATCTTAACGCATCCACTCACAGACCCACTGAGACACTGACACACCCATTGACAAACCCACACAGCCACTTATACAGGTACTCAGACACTCATGCACTGACTCACAGAGCCACTCATAGTCATACACATAGTTACATACCCAACCACACACTTATGCACCCACTCACAAACCCGCTCAGACCCTCACATATCCACTCACAAACTCAGACACTGAGGCACCCACTCTCTGATTCACTCAGTGTGCTAGACATCCACTGACAGAGCCCTACCAAGTAACTCATACACCCACTCAAACACTTGTGCACCCGCTCTCTGACCTAGTCAGACTCTCATGCATCAATCAAAGTCTAAGTAAGACTCTTACATGCACACTCACAGTTCCATTTGTACACTAATGGACCCAATCACAGATGCAGTCAGCCTCCCATGTAGCAACTCAAAGATCCAGTTAGACCCTAATGCAGTTGCTCACAGATCTACTCAGATCCTCATGTATCTGCTCACAGACCCACTCAGACCCTCATGCACCCACTCACAAACTCAGATCCTGATATACTCAGTGCCCTAAGATAACTATCAATCAATCAATCAATCAAATTTATAAAGCGCGCTACTCACCCATAAAGGGTCTCAAGGCGCTGGGGGGGAGGGGGCGGGGGTCAGTTCTCGAAGAGCCAGGTCTTGAGCTGCCTTCTGAAGGGGAGGTGGTCAGGTATGGCGCGAAGGTGGCTGGGTAGCGAGTTCCAGGTATTCGCTGCCAAGAAAGAGAAAGATCTTCCTCCAGCGGTGGCTTTGCGGATGCGGGGTACAGCTGCCAGGGCCTGACCGGCGGAACGTAGAGTGCGCGAAGGGGTGTAGAAGGAGATGCGGCTGTTGATCAGTTTGGGTCCGAGGTTGTGAAGGGCTTTGTGTGCGTGGGTCAGAAGTCGGAAGGTGATCCTCTTGTTGACGGGGAGCCAGTGGAGTTTTTTCAGGTGTCCGGAGATGTGATGGTGGCGAGGGATGTCCAGGATGAGTCTCGCGGCGGCGTTCTGGATACGTTGGAGTTTCCTCATCAGCTTGGTGGTGATGCCGGCGTACAGGGTGTTCCCGTAGTCCAGGCGACTGGTTACGAGGGCGTGGGTGACCGTCTTCCTGGTCTCGGTGGGGATCCAGCGGAAGATTTTGCGAAGCATGCGGAGGGTATTGAAGCATGCCGAGGTCACTTCGTTCACCTGCCTGGACATGGTGAGGGATGAGTCCAGGATGAAGCCGAGGTTGCGGGCGTGGTCGGTGGGTTGGGGAGTGCTGCCTAGGGCGGGGGGCCACCAGGAGTCGTCCCATGCGGTGGGAGTGGGGCCGAGGATGAGGACCTCTGTCTTGTCTGCGTTCAGTTTTAGATGGCTGTCTGTCATCCAGTTCGCCACTTCCTTCATTCCTTCGTGTAATCTGGTTCTGCCTGCGGTGGGGTTGTTAGTGAGGGATAGGATGAGCTGGGTGTCATCGGCGTATGATATCAGGTCGAGTCCGTGGTTGCGTGCGATGTTCGCCAGGGGGGTCATGTAGACGTTGAAGAGAGTGGGGCTGAGGGAGGATCCTTGGGGTACGCCGCAGATGATTTCCGTGGCTGTTGATCTGAAGGGGGGGAGGCGGACTCTCTGAGTCCTGCCGGAGAGGAAGGAGACGATCCATTCGAGGGCCTTGTTTCTGATGCCGGCGTTGCTGAGACGTCGTATCAGGGTGCGGTGGCAGACCGTGTCGAAGGCCGCAGATAGGTCCAGAAGTATGAGGGCCACGGTCTCACCCTTGTCGGTCAGGGTCCTGATATCGTCCGTGGCTGCGATGAGGGCAGTTTTGGTGCTGTGGTTGGCTCTGAAACCGAACTGTGCGGGGTCGAGGGAGTCGTTGGTTTCCAGGGCGTTGGTGAGGTGAGAGTTGACAATTTTCTCAATCACTTTGGCGGGGAACGGCAGGAGAGAGATGGGCCGAACGTTTTTGAGATCGGTGGGGTCTGCTGTGGGCTTCTTTAGGAGGGCGTTGAGCTCTGCGTGTTTCCAGCTCTCCGGGAAGGTGGCGGCGGTGAGGGAGGCGTTGATGACGTCTCGAAGGTGCGGTGCGATGATGTCGTCGGCCTTGTAGATGTGGTGCGGGCAGGGGTCCGATGGGGAACCGGAGTGCATCGAATTCATGGTGCGGGTGATCTCCTCGGTGGTGGTTGGGCTCCAGGTGAGGATGGTGGTTGTCTCGTTGGTGGGTTCCGGGTGGGGGTTCGTGTCGGTGGTCGGGAAGCTGTTGTATATGTCGGTGATCTTCTAGTGGAAAAAGGTTGCGAGGGAGTCGCAGAGGTCCTGTGATGGAGGGATGGAGTTTTTTTCTGCGTCTGGGTTGGAGAGCTCTTTGACGATGCCAAAAAGTTCCTTGCTGTTGTGTGCGTTGTTGTCAAGTCTGTTCCAGTAGGCGGTTTTTCGTGCGGCACGGAGGTGTTGGTGGTGTTGGCGGGTGGCGTCCTTGAGAGCTGACAGGTTCTCTTCGGTCTGGTTGAGGCGCCACGTCTTCTCGCGGACGCGGCATTCCTTCTTGGAGTCTTTGAGGTCGGGGGTGAACCAAGAACTTTTCTTGTGGTTGATGGAGCTGGCTTGGGTCTTCAGGGGGGCCAGGAGGTTTGCGCAGTCGGAGAGCCAGTCGGTGAGGTTGTTGGCGGCTTCGTCGGGGTCGGTGGTGTAGGTGGGTTGGTTCTGGGAGAGGGTTGCTGCGAGCTGTTCCGTGGTGATACGGTTCCAGTGTCTTCTTGGGGGTTGCTGGGTGTGGTGGTGTACGGTGGTCTTCTTGAAGCTGAAGTGGACACATCTGTGGTCCGACCAGGTGAGTTCGGTGGTGTGGCTGAAGGTGACGTGTCTGCTGGAGGAGAAGATGGGGTCGAGCGTGTGTCCGGCGTAGTGGGTTGGGGAGTTGACAAGCTGATTCAGTCCCAGGTTGGCGAGGTTGTCCAGGAGGGCGGTGGTGTGGTTGTCGATGAGGTTCTCTAGGTGAAAATTGAGGTCTCCTAGGAGGATGTAGTCGGTGGAGGAGAGTGCGTGAGGGTTGACGAAGTCTGCGATGTCTTCGGTGAACTTGGAGCGGGGGCCTGGTGGTCTGTACATGAGAGTGCCTCTGAGGGTGGTCTTGGGGTCGCTGTGGATTGTGAAGTGGAGATGTTCGATGTCGGGGAGCGAGTTGTCGGTGTCGGTTGCGACTCGGATGGAGTTTTTGTGAGCGATGGCGATGCCTCCTCCGGTGCGGTTGGTGCGGTCTTTCCGGATGATTTTGTAGCCGTCGAGGATGGCTATGGCGATGTCGGGTGCCGAGGAGGGGTTCATCCAGGTCTCGGTGAGGAAGTCGATGTCCGGGTTCGTTGAGTTGATAAGGTTCCACAGTTCGATGGCGTGTCTGTGGACGGATCGGGTGTTGACCAGGATGCAGTGGAGGTTGTTTCCGGGGGCGTTGTTATTGGCGGGAGCGGATTCGGTCCGATGGCAGGAGAAGCGGCAGTTGTTGCAGGTGAAGGATCCGTGGGTCCGTTTCGGGGTGGCGCGGTAGCAGCCCGGCGTGCGGCCGGGGTTGAGGTTGGCGAGGGTGGCGGAGTTGTAGGTCAGACGGGGGCCAGGGGTTCGGGCGCTGGGTGCGGTCCAGGCGCGGACGGACACAGACGGGCTTGCCTTAGGCGCGCCTTTGGCGCGCCAGCGGCGCGGCCGCCATTTAAGGGGTAGCCGGGGGGGCCAAGACAGCTGGGAGGCGGGCGGAGGGCGGGTAGGGTGGTGAGAAAAAGAGCGGGAAAAACAGCGATTGGCCTCGGGAGGCGAGCGGGCCAAAAAGCGGAAAAAGTACCCAGGAGGGGTACAGAAGGGGGGAAAAAAGCGAGGAAAACAGCGGGAAAACGGTGGAGGGACGGGGGGGGCACGAGGGGCACCAGGCACTTGGGGGTACAAAAAGTAAAGGGGAGCGCGATCACACGGGGGTTAACAGGCACTCAGGGGTACAGAAAGGCAAGAGGGGAGCGCGATCACACGGGGTCAGCAGGCCCTCACTTGGGGATACAGAAATGCAAAAAAGGGTTAGACTGAGGCAGACACACAAGGGGACAGTCACAGAGGGAGCAAAACAGGAGGCAGCAGGCACAGAGGAGCAAGGTGGCGCCGCGAGGGCAGGGGAGCGACCTACCCTGAGGTTAAGGGTCGCTATAACTTGTGCCCTTGCCAAGTACTGCTAATTACCACAGATATTACAGTACTCATGACGTCTTTTATAACATCATTGACAGTCTCACTGTAACATTTGTTGTAAAATTATTCATTAAAAAAACTGTGCATGACGGGGCAACAGTTATAGTTACTTGAAATAACTCTAACTATAACTGATGAATTTCTAAAGTTTTGTATGAGTAAATTAAGAACCTAACTGTAACCGTTGGTTGTTTAAGTGAATAAATATATATACCCGGTCCGTGAACTGCTCTGCCTCTGCATAGTTCCACCAGTAAGTGGAAGCCCGTCCTGACTTGAACTCTGACCTCGGTCAGAAGTTCAAGGCCCTCCTCCACCCCCAGGCTTCTGCCTGTGCCTCATCCCTTGTGCCTAGTCGGAGAGCTCTGCTCTTCTGCTGGGCTGCCCTCTGCCTCTTTTCTCTTTTCTCCTTTTTCTTTAGTGTGCTGTTTTTGTGCCTTTTGCTTCGGCGTTTCTTTGCCTCTTTCCCTTTTCTCCTCCTTTTTCTTTTAGCGTGCTGTCTCTGTTCCTTTTCATTTTCTGTGCTTCCCTCTTCTTTTTCTCATTTTTTTCCTCACTCTTCTCATTCTCTCTCTCTCCTCTCTCTCACCCTCCCCTCCGCTTCTGCTGCCCTGCACCCCTCCTCTCTTGCATTCTCCCAGCCGCTGCTTCCCTTCTGGTGCCGCTCCCCTCTTCTCTCGCATTCTCCCTGCCGCTGCTGCCCCCTTGTGGCTGCACCAAAGACATGCCTAAAGCAAGCCCTTATGTGCTTGTCTGCAACCTGACCGTGACCCGTGCGAGGACCCCTGGACTTCTCACCCACCACCGCTAGATGCCAGCAGCACTCATCCCACTCAACCCAGGACACGACAACAACTGTGAGCAGGCATCTGCAAGTAACACCAAAGGACCCTTCACCTGTCGCCACTGCAAATTTACCAGCCTCCGTCACTCAAGCCCACCCCGAGAAACCACAAGGCAGAACACAGCCTCAGCTGTACCAACACTCGCCCCATCCACAGGCACGCCATCAAACTCTGGAACCTCATCAACGCCACATCCCTGGACGTCACCTTCCTCACAGAAACATGGCTTACCCCCTCCTCGGTTCCTGACATGGCCATCTCCATCCCAGTCAGCTACAAGATCATCCGCAAAGACTACATGAACCGCCCTGGGGGAGGCATCGCCATCATCCACAAAGAGTCCCCAATCCTCTCCACCAGCACTGAAGACTCCACAGCCAACATAGAACTCCTCCACTTCCAGATTGGAACCAACCCTAACACCACCCTGTGGTGTACCCTCATCTACATGCCGCCGGGCCCCTGCACCTCATTCTGCAACACCATCACTGACTTAGCCACCACCCACGGTCTCATATCCAAGGACTTTATTCTACTGGGGAATATCCACTTCCACCTCGAAAACCCAAACGACAACAACTCCACCACCCTGATAGAAAACCTTGCCAACCTTGGACTCAAGCAACTCATCACCGCACCCACTCACTCAGCCCGTCACACGCTGGACCCCATTTTCTCAGCCAGCAACCACGTCTCCATCAGCCACACCACTTTAATGGATCGACCACAGCTGCATTCACTTCACCTTCAACAAACCAATCGGTCGCCACCACACTCCCAAACTTCCCTGTAGAAATTGGAACAAGGTCACTGAAGCCCAGCTCACCGCCAGCCTCTATGCAATAAACCCCAAGTCAACAACGATGTCAACACTGCTGCACACAACCTCCACGAATGGATCACCAACTGCGCCAACACCCTTGGCCCCCTCAAGACACCCCAGTACAGAGGCACAGCCAAGAAAGCAAACTGGTTCACCCCCGCACTCAAAGAATCGAAACAGGTCTGCAGACGTCTAGAGAGGAAATTACACACCAACAAGACCCCGCCAAATCAAAAAACCTTCAAAAATGCCATCAAACATCACCACCAGCTCATTAGGACCACCCAAAAACTTGCCCTGCAACAACACACCAACAAAAAGGCCCACAACAGCAAGGAACTTTTCCCCATCATCAAAGAGTTCACCAACCCCAACTGCAACTCCACTGACATCCCCCCCGACGCAAGAACTCAGGGCACCCCCGTCAATCCAAAGTGTCACCACGCCCACCCGCCCTCCTCTGCTGGAACAACATCACCAACAATGAGACCCGCAACATCATGGCAACCATCCACTCAGGAGCACCCACCAACCCCTGCCCTCACCACTTTTTCAACAAAGCCAGAGACATCATCACACCCAAATTCCGGCATACCATCTACCGCTCCTTTGAAACTGCCACCTTCCCAGAAAGTTGGAAACGTGCCAAGATCAAACCTCTACTGAAGAAACCCACCGCTGACCCGACCTCAAGAACTACCAGCCCATCTCCATGCTCCCCTTTCCGACCAAAGTCATCGAGAAGGCAGTCAACAAACAACTCACTGCCTTACTTGAAGCCACCAACATCCTGGACGCCTCTCATTCAGCATTTAGAAGCAGCCATAGCACAAGACTGCCCTCCTTGCCACCACAGACGACATCCACACCCTCCTGGACTGAGGGGAGACCGTCACGCTCATCCTCCTGGACCTTTCTGCTGCCTTCGGCACAGTCTCACACGACACACTACGCACCCGGCTCTCATCGTTCCTCACCGGCAGAACACAGAACACAGTAGGTCCGACTCTCCCCCTTTCTCTCGAAGCCACCAAGATCAGCTGCTGCGTCCCCCAAGGATCCTCACTGAGTCAACCTCTACATGACCCCACTTGCCGCCATTGTCAGAAGCCATGCACTCAACATCATCTCCTATGCCAATAACACCCAACTCATAGTCTCCCTCACCAACAACCCAACCACCGCCAATAACAATTTCCACAAAGGAATGAAAGCAGTCGCCACCTGGATGAAAGATAGTTGCCTCAAACTGAACTTGGACAAAACAGAAGTCCTCATCCTTGGCCTCATACCCTCTGCCTGGAATGAGTCCAGGTGGCCCACCATCCTCGGAAATGGCCCACCACCACCGACGACACCCGCAACCTCGGCTTGATCTAAGAATCATCGCTGTCAATGGACGGACAGGTGAGCGCCGTCTCATCGGGTTGCTTCCAACCTCTGCGCATGCTTCAAAAAATCTACAAGTGATTCCTCACCAAACCAGAAGGACAGTCACCCAGGCCCTCGTCAGCTGCTGCCTCGACTACGGCTATGCACTCTATGCCGGAACCACTGCCAAGATCCGGAAAAGACTACAACACATCCAGATCAGCCTCCGCCTGTCTCATCAAGAATGCCCCATGACACAGCCACACCTCCGCCCTTCTGAGAGACCTACACTAGCTGCCTATCGACAAGAGAATCACCTTCAAGCTCCTGACCCACGCCTACAAGGCCCTACATGATGCCGGACCAGCCTACCTCAACAACAGACTCTCCTTCTACACTCCTGCCAGACAACTCTGCTCCACCAACCAGGCCCTCGCCAATGTCCCTCACATTGGAAAACCACAGCCGGAGGAATATCCTTCTTCCAAATCACCGCCAAGACCTGGAACACCCTCCCCATCCACTTTAAGCAATCCCCCACCCTGTCACAGTTCAGGTAGGAACTCGTGCCTGGCCGTTCGACTGATCCTCAGCACCCCTCTACATCCCCCAGTGCCTTGATACCCTCACAGGTAAGTAGCTGTGCTCTACAAATCCCTGATTGATTGATTGATTGATTATATATACATATATACACATACATATTAACTACTGGCAATCACCAGTAGGTAGCTATAATTACAACCTAGTGTTCATTGAAAAATTGTTTTTTGACTTAGCTGTATCTTTGGCACCATTCAATGAATCTTTCGGAAATATTCCAAAAAATGTGTGCCCAGTGGTCTTGTTGTTCATGGAAAGTTTTGGGATGATTCGTCAAGTGGGGGCTGTGAAAAAGGGGAGGGGGGTAAAAAAAAGTATGTTTCCAATATGAATACCCATGGACTCTTTAGACACACATGCAGCCCGAACAGCTGAATGGAATTACACCAGATTTGTCAGAAAGGTAGCTTTTGGTCTGCAGATGACCCCCTAGTTTAAGAGAAATTACAGGAAATCCAACTGTGTTTTTATAAGGTCACAACAACTTTGCTAATACTCCCGATCTCATGCAGAGATTTTATTGACTGTCAACAGTTCAACCAGGAAGTGTTGGCAGCCATTTTGGGACTTGGTTACAGCTGAGTCTCATAAAGAACTGAACAAAAAGAAAAATAGGCTAGGGTAGGGATACCCTGAGCCCCTAGCCTTGGTCCATGGGTCCCCCTGCAACTCTGCCAGAGCTAATAAGCATTTTCTTTAAGTTCACAGTGCAAGCTGTGAATAATTGTGAATTTCACTGTGGATTAAAAAAAAAAGCAATTGTGGTCTCCCGCGCTTGCCTTCATTTTGCATTGTGGGTCTGCTTCATGGCTTACCAGCTCTTTTATGCTGCAAAGACAATCCTGGAAGCTCTTGGCATACCATTTGTGATCTTAGGCACTGGGGCACAACCATTCTTAACAATGATTTATTATAGTTGCCTACAGTGGCGTAGCAAGGATGCAATTAGCCCTTATGGAAGCAAAATGGTGCTCTCCTGCTAGTAGGATAGTAAATGACAGAAAAAATCTGAATGCACTCCCTCCTCACACTCTTGAGGCAGGCTCAAGGCCCTTGCCAAGAAAAAGCAAACAGCTATCTCCTGAGGGTGGGCACCTCAGGAGGAAGCAGGAGTCGGCCCTTGGGGTTTGCCATCTCCAGGGAAAACTATGTCTCCAGGAGGGGGACCTCGCAGCCCCCCACCCCCTCTTTTTTTCTGCACAGGTCATCCCCAGGGAGATGGTGGTCCCCAGAGTTGGAGGAGTCTGTGAGGACCCTCTCTTTATATTTCACTGTGGCCCTAGTAATGTGGGGCCCCTGGGCCCGTGGAGGCTGCATGACCTCATAACAATATTTATTATGTAGCCCTTGGGAGGTGGTGGTCCCGGGCCCAAGGGGTCCCTGCAGCCCGTATGTTTATTAAATATAGCCATGAGGAGGTGGTGGTCCCTGGTGCCTGGGGGGGGCGGGGTCCGCACGGCTGGCTCCTAACTATTTCTATTATGTAGCCTCCAAGAAGGTGGTGGTCCCCGAGACCCAAGTTGCCCACTCGTCCCCCCAATATATATTTGTGAAATGTAGCCCCAAGGAGGTGGTAGACCCTGGGGCTTTTAAAAGCCCTAGGAGTGAGCCCCATGCACCCCTTCCTTATTCATTATGCTGCACAAGCCCCCAGGACCTGGCCTACCCAGGGGCCCAATTAATAAGAACCGCAAGAGACAGTGCTTTTATTTTTTAATTTTCAGCAAAATCCATAGCTCCACCCATTGATTTTACAAAAATGTAAAGCAAAACATAGCTTTAAGTGCTGTGGGGGTCCCATGTGGACCCCAAGACTAAAGCAAGGAGGTTAAGGTATTTCTCCCCTGCCCCCTTCTCTTTTTTCGGCGTTGTCTTATTGGGCTCGACTGAAGCCAAGGTGGCTGCCAACACTTCCTAGTTGAAGTGTTGGCAGCCAGTTAGATATCAGCACGGGGACTGCTGGATCTGAAGAGGACCTGCGTCCCTAGATATAAATATATATTTTAACTTTTAATAACTCAAAAACTACTGAACGGACTTACTTCATATAAAAAAAGCACATTCTGCCCACCAAGGTCTAGCCTCCTGGCAAATTTGGTGTAATTCTGTTAAGTGGTTCGGATGCAGTTGTGTCTAAAGACCCTATGGGACCCTATGGAAATTAAAAAGGGAAAAGCACTTTTGTTGCCCTCCCTTTTTCTCAGCTCTCATTTGACGGATCGTCCCAAAACTTCCTATGCACATCCTTTCCTAGCAGAAATCTATCCATGAGTAAGGCGGTTGCCGAAACGCGTTGGATGTCTATGCTGGAATAAATTAATTCAAGAAATATTTTCATTTTGGAGGTGTCCTGGTTCTCCTGATATTTTAAGGGAGTGTTGGAGGATTTATTAGGGCCTCTCGGAGCCCATCCAGGACCGCTGTATGGAGCTCCTGTATTCCGGGACTTGTGTATGAAATATATATATATATATATATATATATATGTATATATATATATATATGTACTGGTAACCGCAAATAGGTAATATATCTAATAATGTTGAAAATATATATATATATATATATATAGATATATATATATATATATATGTATTTATATATATGTATGTATTTATATATATGTATGTATATATATATAGTTATGTATGTATCATATTAATATATATATATACATATATATATAGATATCTATCTATCTATCTATCTATCTATCTATCTATCTATCTATCTATCTATATATCTATATTTATATATATATATATATATATATATATATATATATACCTCCTGGAGATAGCCAGTAGGTAGTTACATATATTTTACCTATTAGAGAAGGTAGTTATAGTTAAGCACAACATTTTACATAGATCGAGCATTTTTTTTTTTTTTGCCAATAACTTTGGTCCCATTTGACAAATCTTCACAAGATTTTCAAAACTAATATGAAAGTTTAGCTGCTGTGTTGAAAATTTTGGGGGTGATTCATCAAGCGGGGCCGAGAAGAAGGGGGCTGTCCCAAAACACTTTGCCCCACTTTATGCCTATGGGAATTTGGGAATTTTTGAACACGACTACAGCCCTAAACGCTGAATGAATTTACCACATATTAGGCATAGAAGCTAGATCTTGGTCAAGACAGTGTGCTTTTTATAATTTGGTGTAAATCCGTTCAGCAGTTCTGGAGTTACTCGAGGTTAAAAAAACAGATATCTAAGGATTCAAACCCACTGAGGATTCATTGATCTGGGGAAAAAGAAAGACCCTGATTGCCTCACAGCAACCTGA
Source organism: Pleurodeles waltl (assembly GCF_031143425.1). NCBI lineage: Eukaryota > Metazoa > Chordata > Amphibia > Caudata > Salamandridae > Pleurodeles > Pleurodeles waltl. The sequence goes on from NC_090446.1 coordinate 846,208,286, forward strand.
AAGGAGAGTTGTGGCCACCATTTTGTTTCTTGTATATGCCATGGGATGTCAAACAAGAATGTAAAAACACATAAGGGGTCAGGAAACACGAATCCTGACCCTATATGACACAAGGAGGTTTCCCTTTGCGGGCAAAAAATTGCCCTTTTTTTTCCCTGCTCCACAGACCCACCACGAAAGTCAGTGTGCCCTCTTCAGTTTAACCTCTTTGCTGCCAGGCATTTTCCCCTTCAGGTGCCAGGCCTTTTATTGGCTATTTGGCACTTAGGCCCTCATAATTTCTTGTCCACATAAGCTACCCACGCCAAATTTGCGTCCTTTTTTTCCAACATCCTACGGATTCTAGAGGTACCCAGAGTTTATGGGTTGCCTTGAAGGAGACCAAGAAATTAGCCAAAATACAGCAAAAATGGGGGAAAGGGCTGCACAAGAAGGCTTGTGGTGGTTTGCCTGAAAATTGCATCAACAAAGGTTTGCAGTGATAAAATCACCGTCTTCCCAGCTTTCAGGAACAGGCAGACTGGAATCAGAAAACCCAATTTTTCAACAACATTTTGGCATTTTACTGGGACAGACCCCATTTTTACTATTTTTTGTGCTTTCAGCCTCCTTCCAGTTAATGACAGAAATGGGTGTGAAACCAATGCTGGATACCAGAAAACTAAACATTTCTGAAATTCTGAATTCAGCAAGGGGTAATTTGTGTAGATCCTACAAGGTTTTCCCACAGAAAATAACAGCTGAAATAAAAAATATTGCAATTGAGCTGAAAGTCAGCCATTATTCTCCACGTTTTACTAGGTAACTTTTTCGTGCAATGTCAGATTTTTTAGAGCAATATAGGCTTGTTGGTTCATCAAGAACCTTAGATACCCAGAGCCAATAAATAAACTGCCCCATGCAATGGGTTTTCATTCTATCTGCCTAATTATAATAGGCCGATCTGCCCCCTGGGGCAGAAAAGGCCTAAAAATATGTTGCCCCCCTGGGGAGCGGCCCTTGCCCAAGGGGTCGCTCCCCTAATGTATAAATATAAATAAAAAGAAATTCGCTGGTTCTTAGTGGTTTCTGATAAAAATAGCTAGCACTCCCCCCATGAGCTGGTCCAAGGACGTAACAGTTACGTCCTTGGCGCTTCAGCATCGCAGCCAAGGACATAATCGTTACGTCCTTGGCTGCCAAGTGGTTAAACTCGTGAAGGATCTTTGGATCCTAAAAAAATAAAAAATAAATACACCCACTACATCTACCCCATGGTGCGCACAGCTGAAGGCTGTGTGCAGCGTGGTTTGGGTGCATGCAGGAGAGTTTGCCGCAGGGCCTGGTCGTGACAGGGATTTTAAAGTTAGGTTGATATTTTACCCATTTAAAACCATGGAAATTCAGGAGTTATAGTTATACTTATTTGAAGAAATGATAACACCTACCGGAAAGTAACTTTAGGCAATGAGTTATAGTTTCTTAACATAAGGATGACTATAACTGCTGAATTTCATTTCTATGATTTTGTACTGGTAAAGTGTTAACCCAATTACAGCGTCCCTGTAGCCTTTGATTCCTTCAGTGAATTTATATCTCGCCATGCACTGCCATGAACTGCTAATTATCCCACAAATTACAGCACTCATGAGATCTTTCATAACATCACTGATACTATCAATGTAATATTTGTTATAAAAATGTTTATGAAAAAACTGTGCATGATGGGGTTATATTTACCTCAGGTCACGACTTACAGTTACTTGAGATAACTCTAACTTTAACAGGTGAATTTCTATGGCTTTGCATGTTGAAAATGTCCGCCTAACTATAACGCCCCTGTAACCTTTTGTTTTTTCACTGAATTTCTATGTTGTTTTTAATTCTATTTCCTAGCTATAATGTCCCTTTAACCTTTGATTTATGCACTGTATTTCTAACCCAACCACTGCTGCCCACGGCTTTCGGGCTTGCATGGCGGTTGTTGACTGCAGGGCCAATCCCTAAAACAACTCAACCCCATGCTGTGGCCAGGCCCAAGTATATATATATATATATATATATATATATATATATATATATATATATATATATATATATATATCCATGAACAAAACCAGTTCGAGCACTTACGGGATGTTCAGTGCATTTTAATGTTGATCAACTGAGAAAGGCAAATTGCGCCATTTAAAAAGCATCATACATTACTTGTATTAGAGAATTTAAATGCAGTGATATAAAAAGGCAGAAAATGGCAGAATTTGTTGGTGGATGTTGTCGGAAGAACTGCAGGATGCTGTGACTATATATATATATATATATATATATATATATATATATATATATATATATATATATATATGTATATCCTGCGGACAGTCCCAGTACGTAGTTATAGCTAGGACCATGTTTCCATAGAAAAAACATTTTTTTGACTTGCCTATATCTTTGGTACCATTTGCGAATTCTTTGAAGTAACTATAACTTGCGCCCTAAGGTAACTATATTTCGCACCTTTACCCTGCACAGCTAATTACTCCACATATTATGTCAATGATGAAATCTTGTATGGTATCTTTGATATCACTGCAATGACTGCAATAGCACTATTGATAAGAAAACTGCATGGCAATGGCGTGAGTTATGCTTACCTTAGGGCGCAAATTCTAGTTACTGTTTAACTGCTCAATATCTATGGTTTTGTACGAGTAAATTCAGAATCTAACTATAATGTCCCTGTAACGTTTGTTTTTTTCTGTGAATATATATATGTATGTATATATAGATAAAGAACTATATATGTATATATATATATATGTATATATATATATATATATATATATATTTAAAACACAAACATAACATATATATTTGTGTGTTTAAATAAGTATATATTTATATATACTATTACATTTTACTGGAATAAATTTAATTTACAATATATTACATTTATATACTAAAATATTCAACCGCTACTACTTTAAACCAATCATTATTTTGTATATTTTCTGATGATATTCGTGTCAAAATTTTTTATTTTCAGATATTTTGGTACTTACCATTATAATTATAGGAAAATGATATTGTGGTGAATGATATTGTTCATACAATATTTTTGTCAACTATATTTTTTACCATAATATTGCGTTAGTGATCTGTTCTTTTCTGTATTTGTGTGTGTCTGCATGAGGGCATGCTGTGTGTGCGCAAGTGCATATATGTGTATGTGCCTGCTTGTGGGTGATCATGCAGGTACTTGGCTCAGACATACTGATTTTTGTTGCTGTTGGTTGCTTCCATGACCTAATCATTCTCCCCTCTTGGTAAAATCATGGTTGTGACATGGTGGTGTCTCTTGCCATTGTAGTGGTATCTTTAACACCTTGGTGCCAGCCCCTTGCCAAAAGAGAGGGTCTGAGCTATGAGAGGGATAGCTTGGCATATTAGGGACATTTTGGTAACAACTCTTTGGCATAAACTTGTTCTGGCAAATAGGTTGCACTTCCTGGCATGAAAGGAGCCCCCAGAGAATTTGTTTGCTCAGTATTTTAGAATATATTTTTCTTGGTGAATATTACAATAGTGTAACTACATGTGGACATTTGTTTGCTGCCTGGCCAGCAATTATACTGTAATAAAAGTGCAGGTCTCAATAGTTTTTCTTAGGAGCTTGCTGGTGTTGTCAAACACCAAGGTTGCTCAATCTTGATTGCACCTAGTGCAGCCTTCTCACACCAAGGGTCCGACTGGGTATTTATCGCATAAGGAACTTACATGGAGGGGCTGGAGCTATGAGATGCTGCTGCTGTTTGACCCTTGTGCCTCTAACACTATCTCCAACTCCCCACGCTTCATTACATCAGTCACAGCAAGGGCTTAAATATAGACTGTGAGAGAGAGAGCAAAAAGAAAGGAGAGAGAGGAGGTAACCAAAGATAGAGATGAGGGAAAAAGAAATACGAGTGGATTGAAAATGAGCAGCAAGATGTAGAGATATCAGAGAGAGAGAGGGAACATAGAAGATAGAATAAGAGATAATGAGAGTGAATGGATGGAATGAGAGGACAGAAAAAAGGATCAAAAATGAATTACACATTTTTTGCCAGGGATGCTTTTAGTTTCAGCCCTGCCCCTCCTCCACCACCATCCTGCACTTGCTATCTCTTTACCTTACTGTAACAGGATCAATTGTATTCCTCTATTCTCTCATTGTCACTATTTTCCAATCTTTCACATCCTGCTTCAGGGTCAGACTTTGACAATAAATAGGACCGGGCACTAAAATAAAAGTGGCCCTCATTAGTGAACCAGATAGGTAAAAAAGTGACCTAAATTTTCTAATCAGGCAGTTTGGAATGTGTAAAGACACACTATGTAGATATTGAGCAAAGTGCTAGGGATTGCATGCATTTGTGCTTTCTGCAGGCAAAGATTTTAAGAAAGTCTAGGAAGTCAACAGTAAAAAAACAGGCCCACCATAGCGTAAAATAGGCCTACAAACAGCCAACAACTCAGCTTCCAGCCTGACCTCTCACAGCAGCCCTTCTGGGACTGCCAGACTGCCTTACTGACCAGTCCAAGCCTTTTCATTGTCATTCTCCCATCTTTGCCATTCGGTCTTCTAATGTAAGTGAAACACTGAGGATTAATAATTGGTCCCCATTCAGAAAATGAGTGTTGAGACCCATCACCTATAAAGGAATGGACCCAATAAATCTTCTTCATGAGTTAGAGTGTTTGTAAGTAACTTGAAAAGTTTGGCACCAGTCACAACTAGCAAGTTATTTCATAAATTAAAAAAACTGAGTAGCAGTAGGAACTTACTATTCTTTTTCTTGATGTGTTGGTGTTCCCCCGGATTCCTGGCCCTAGCTCCTCTGCTAGCATTAGAACTCTGTGCACTGTACCTCCGATAATCTGTATTCAAATGCCAGTGCTCCTCCTCTAAACATTGTGGAGTTGGTTTATTTCTGATTGGCACATTTATCTTAAGTCCCTAGCATATAGTATAGAAAATCCACGCAAGACTTGGAAGTTAAATGCCACCAATTGTGCTATCCATTACAGAAGCAGGACAAACATGACTTCCAGCTTACCCAGTGTAGCCTGACTTCTGCAATGGAAAACCTGTGAGGCAACCTGTCAAAATAACTCTTTTCGACAGTTGAAAACAATCCTTTAAAATATTAATTAGTCAAGCCTATGTAGTCCTTGTAGCCAACAAGGCAAGATGCATAGTATTTAAAAGTTAAAATGTAAGTTAACCTGTTTTGGTGCCTGTAGGGCAGGCACCAAAACCTGTGGGGGAAAAGCAGCCCCCGAACTTTCTAGAAGTGACTATAGAAGGGGATATTGCTCATTGCCTTGGCTGCACCTCCGAGGGTGTACTAAGGCTCTGCACAAGGAGAGAAAGGTTTCCCTATCTTGGAAATGTGGGAATGTTTGCTGTAGGGAAATGGAACAGCTGCAAAATTGGGTAGGGTAAAGTCCAAGATCTTTCACCCTCTTTGTTAGGGCGGAGCCAGGAGCCACCCCACTCATTAGCTGGGGCTAGGCATAACTGATATCATGACAATGCTCTGAAAGTAACTGCTAGCTTGGCAGTCATATCCAAATTTGGTAAATGGAGTAGTCTCGGCCTGGGGGATGTTAATTTCTCTGCCAGGCCAATGGAGACCAAACAATAAATGAGGCCCAGAGTCAATGGTTAAAATCTAGATCAGACGAACCCTCCAAAATTATCTGACTGTTGAGAAGACTTCTCTGGGCACAAAATCTGAATTTTTGCTGCTCTGAACTTTTTTCTCTAAAAACCAGTGGCTGCAGTGATCAATCACCTATTCAACTTTGTGTAGACTTCCTCAGATAAAGCATGCCCCACTGAAGAATACTGACTTGCAGAAAAAAGACTACATCTCAAGGTAAAACCTCCTACTGGGTCAACCTGCTTTGTGTATATGACTTGGGCTCTGTTGAGCTCAGCCTCAAATCATGCCCAACTTCCTGTCTATCACAACCATTGACTATCATTATGTCTTTGCACTTTTTGGTGCTATTTTCAATCAAAACATTTGAAAACCATATCTCTGGTATTTGGGATTTGTATTGCTTCGTGTTTTGACTTTAATACTGTTTTAGTACTACATAAATACTTTATACATTGCCCTCAGTTAAGTCTGACTGTTATATGCCTTAGATCCCAGGGGACTGAGCTCAGTTTAAGTCAATGAACTTAGGGATTCATCCTGACAACTGTTGTTATTACTCCTTGAGGTGGGCAGTCTCCAACCCCAATAATAGTTCAATTTCGTACATGGGATATAAAGATTTCTTCGTGATTTAAGACAATTTTTGCTTTGTTCCCAGGACTCCTGAAGACATTGAGAATCATCTTTCATTTTCTAAAGCCAACTTGCAATTGTTGCTTACTCTGTCAGTTTCTGTCAGAATGTTTCCTTGAGTTATGTATCTAGTAGGACAATACAGTACCATCAAAGGTAGGAATGCTGCTTCTTCCCACTAGCCAGACGTCAAATGAGTTGGTTCACTTCAGCTGTTGTTATCTAAGTTGCTTTGGTTCTATGGGTAGATGTGGATCAATAGTGAATGCTTGTTTCAAGGCAGGTAATAAATACATTACTTCATCTCAATACAGACACTGTTTCAAGTCCCCAGTTTTTGTCTAACAGCATAACGCAAACTGGGTGACACAGTTTTGATCTGCGCCCTTTGATCTACTTATTCCAACTGACCTGAAAGTAATTATATACAGTTGAAAAACCCAAGATCGGTCATAGTATCCATAATAGCGTGCAGTGAGGTGGTCACCCTACTTGCAACAAGCAAGTGAATGTCAGGTCAGTGAAGTAAGTGAACATGGAGATAATAATATTTCAAAAGAAATAACAATAGTTCTGAAGTGACTTTCTGAAAGAAATGTTTTTACTTGCTTTAAAATAGAGAGCTGGTATCAGGCTGTCTTTGCTTTTTTGGCAAAGTGTTAATTGAGGTTGAGGTTAATGTCTAGGGTGAATCCAAGTGACTTAACATTCAGTAAAAGTTGAAGTTCCAAGCTGTCAAGTTGCATGTCTTAGAACCACATTTGTTCTATTTCTTGTTTGTTGTAGTTGCAAATAACAGTGATTCTGTCTTGATTTGATTGAGCTTCAGGTAGGCATGGGACACAGACCACTGGATGATGCGCAAAGTGTTTGGATATCTGAAGCAGAGGATACTTTCAGGTAGCGTTGTGTATCATTGGCATTTGTACATGGCTCCATGTAGAGACTGAAGATGATAGGAGACATTATGGAACCCTGTAGAAATCTGCAGGTGATGGGGATCTTTTGTGACTTGACGGGGCCCATGTGAATATACTGGTGTTGCTTCCGAAAGTAGGAGGAGAGCCAGGGAAGTTCCTTGTCAGTAAATCCCATTTGAGACTCCATAGTGCGTATGATGGTGGGATGTTCAACTGTGTCAAAGGCAACTGAGAGGTTCAGCAATACCAAAATGCAGAGTATTCTTCAACTGTGGTCAGAATGGCATTGTCTAGTAATTTGAAGTCTCCATGCTGCAGCATAATCTGAAGTCAGTTCCATAGCTATGTAGAAGGTGGTCATCATTGTTGTGATCTTGGAGATGAACTTAGACTGTTTTCTCAATGATCTCGCAAGTGAACGATGGCTGAGAGGTAGGCTGGTATTTGCTGCACTTGTCAGGGTCTAATGTAGTTTTTTTGAGAAGTGCGAGAATCTGGCCTGTTCAAGGAATTTCTGGGAAGCCACCTTGAGTGAGGGAGGGATTCATAATGGTGACTAGAGGTGAGAGGGTATCCCCAGAAGGAGCTTTGAAGAAGGATGAGAGTTAGACATTATCTTTATAAGAAGTGGCTTTTAGAGAGTTGAGTATGTTGGTGAGATCTTCGGAAGGTAGGGTTTTGAAGGCTGAACATTGCTGGTTTCTATAGAAAGGATTGGGTGTTAGAGATGAAGCAGTCTTTGGGTTACTAATGTGCTTTTGGATTGTCTGTTTTTTCACTGAAGAAGACGGTGATGGCATTGCACTTTTCTCTGGAGGGAGGACTAGGTTGGTATGTCACAGGGTTCATGCAGTGCTTGATTTTCTTAAAAACATACTACTTCTGTTGGTGGTTTCATTGGTGGTATTGGCATAGTTCTTTGCCTTGACTGATATAATTAGCAGTGTATGTGTTGTGCGGAAGGACTTCAGTATCATGAGGTAAATGGGTGCTTTCATTTTCTTCAATTTTCTTTCCTGTCAGTAGATGGATCATTTATTGTCAGCTAGGTTTTTAGTGTACTGGTAGTTGAAGGCTTTGGTTTTCACTTCTGTGTTTTAATTTGGCCTTAAATGTTCACATAGTTTTCCAAAAAGTGTTAAAGTTGCTTAGGAGGGTGTTGGTGTCAGATAAGGTGAGAGATAAGTTCAAGCATTAGGTGGTCAATGGGGAAGTCTTCTGGGATCTGAAGGTTTGGTTTTCAGTTTTGTACTGACCTTTGTTGGTAGGAAGGTGAAAAGGGAAATAGGGTTGGTGTAGTGGTTCGTCCTCTCTAGAAGTATGTGTGGTTTGCATTGGATTGTTGCTCAGGTTGAGAAGATAAGGGTAAGGATGTTGCCTTTTGAATGTGCTGTATGAAACAACAATGTAATAGTGTATTGATATGTCTATATATTATTGTATATTTGTCCTCATCCATCTGACACAGAGTGCAGTGATACTTTATAAATGAATATGGACATTAATTCATATTGGTTTGAAGTACTTGTTGACTTCTAAAATGCTCAATAAGTTTAATGGCTCTAATGGGGCCAGATGCAATGTTATTAAAGGTTGTACATTTGCATATTTTACAAACATTCCCTCGCTTTCAGTTAAGACCGCCGGAAGTGGGAGTTTTAGAGACTAATGAGATCAGTATTGCATTCACAAATGATATCTGTTTCTCAATACTTCTTGCGCTCCATCAAGGAGAAGATCCTGCCATCTGTTCATTTGATAAGGTTTTTCTGAAAGTAACACAATGCTGGTACATGACGAGTTTCCATGAACTTGTATTAATAGAAAACAGGTACAAACTGTCCTATATTCATGCATTTTAATATTATGTTCCACCTGACCCTTTTCTAGAGAAAAGTTTGGTCAGTTGAAATGACAATTGTCTTTTAATTTTTTTCTCTGCTGCTTGCTATTTTGCATTAGACGCAGTTAACCTTTAGGCTTCCCCCGTAGTGTGTTTTATTTTTAAGAGATCTTGCTTCGGCTGACGAATCTCAACACAATGACCTCCAGCACCAGAAATAAGGGAGAGGTTTCTGCCGGGCCCAGCACTAGATCCATTGAATTGGCAAAAAGAATGAGCACATATTGGACAAAAACTTTAGTTTGTCTAATTGCATTTTCAATTTGATTGTTGCTTGCTTATGTGGCTTATTTTGAGAGAACAGGGCTGATCGCAGAGCCCCCTAACTCTTTGCCTTAATTGTTGACTTTTTCTTGATGTTTTCCTGAGTCTGATGGTGCCCTGGGTACTGCTAACCAGACCCACAAGAAGGACTTTGCCTGGCTTCAACTGGTTCAAGGAGGGACTCCCTGTTTGCTACAGGTGTAAAATTGCTAACCAGATTCCCTTGCACCAACTCCTGAAGAAACTGACCAGCTGACCACTGTCCAGTTGTCAATTGGGTGTTTGCACCAGGAGCATTCTGTGAGTTGTAGGCCACACCCTCAAGGAACATCTCAGAGCTTCTGGAACATTAGGGTGAGCTGTGGACCTCAAAAGATCCTTCACAGAACATCTGGAAGAAGATCCAGAAGTTTAGAGAAGTTTTGGAAAAAAGCTCCATAAAGGGACCGACCCACCACAGCAACTCTAGCCGGCTTGCCTCAATCGTGACATGGCTTGACTTGCTAGATCCTCCCAGTGAAGAAAATCTCAGAAAAAGTGACTAAGTAAGAATGTAGAACGTTGACCGGGGCCTCCCAGGCAGTGTATCTGAAGAGGGCTCCAGGGATGTTGGATCAAGATTCAGGTTTGCCCCGGTCGAAGGATTTTCATCTTCAAAAAACGATTAAGTCAGAAGGTAAAAATCTCCAAAAAGGGCTGCCGCAACGCGTATCCCAGGAATACTTCCAGGAGGTCAGATTGGACTGGCGACTTGGTCCCGCTGAAGAAAATCTCCAGAAAAACGACTAAGTCCGAAGGAAAACTTTTGGCCGAGGCTTCCCACAAGTTGTAGCTGAGCAGGGCGCAATTGCGGTCGGCCTCAAACTTTGACTTTGCCCCGGTCGAGGTGCGACTAGATGACCAGATTGGCAGTATTTGTTTCTAAGCTCTAAAAAGCATTAATTCTTTAAAAGTTCATATCTCTGGCTCCCCTTATCGGATTTTAATCGTTTGGTGTCATTTAAAGGATAAAAATATATTCTACTTTTATAAATTGTTGTTGGATTTTTAATTTGTTTTATGTTTTAAATATTTACTGTTTTGTGATTTTTTAAAGGCTTTACACATATGTCTCCTAAGTTAAGCCTTGTCGCTCGTTGCCAAACTACAAAGCGTTGAGCTGGGTTTAATTTATTGAGACCTAACTGGACCTAAGTGGAGGTTAGTGGCCTATTGCTAGGTGTAGGTACTTACCTGCCCTTACCAATAACCCATTTTCCAACAGGAGACCTTATGACATGGAAATAAGGGTCTCTGACATTTTAATTTGAAGTTAGCAATATCCAGGTATTAGAGGCATACAAAAAGCATATATGTATTTGAAAGAAATATATATAATGACAAAATACAAAGGCCATCATCTCAGGAGAAACAACAAATATAAATGTTTTATTATTAGCAAAACAAAAATAACTATTTTTTAATGCTCTGTGTAGTCTACCAATATTTGCTTTTCCGATCTCCTTCCAGACTGTTCCCTTCCCACACTCTTCCTTCCGTCTGGCTACTTCAATACTCTGCGATCTAATAGGATTCAGACTTGGAGGTGCCTGGAGGAGGGCCTTGCAAAGCTTCGTACAGATCCTGAGGAAGTATGCTCATCTGACAGCACATCACAACAACATTTTGTACTGAAAACACAAAATGGCCTTGTAAAAGTGAATTCTAACGCACATATGATCTCTGCATTGCTACATCCTACTCCCTGATGCATGTCACTAGTCAGTGAATTAATCTTGAAACAGTATTGCAGATGAAACTACAACAGGGAAAGGTACACTGGGCAAAATGTAGGCTCCAATGCTGATGCTACCACGTGATGATTGCACACTCAATCCCAAGTTACCAATGGAAAGTGTTGTCCAGTTACTGAGGCAACAGTGCACTGTATGCTATGGTGCATGTAAAATGGCTACCATCTCATGAGACACAGTAGTGAGGGAGCATCACTCCAGACACAAAGAAGACAAGTGCCTGTTTGGTACAAACTTCACCCAGAACATCAAATAATATGAGATGATCATGACTTTACTCAGTCATGTGTCTGCTCAAAACAGAAAATTGGCAGTGGACTGGACTCTGTTGGTTTGCTGATTACCTGGTCATAAAGACATTCTGCAAAGCACATCATCATGCACCTACTACCAGAACAACACAATCCTGAACTCTTCCTCTGTGTTGGACATGGTACATCTCCCTATATTAATTGGAAAATGGCTGCCTGTAACAAATAAAGTTGACAATGTAACATAGACAACTCTGGCCAGGACTCACCCCCTTGCAGCTGCTGTTGGGCTCTCAACTGGCCTTCCGGCTCTGGATATGCCATCACCAGTATGTGGGCCATTAGCTGGGTCATCTTGTGGTTTGTGCCCCATCCATGTTGGGAGGACTTCCCCAGCTGGACCTCTGTGATCTTCTGGGTTCAGCACCTCAGGTCCTCCCACCTTTTCCTGCAATGGGTGCTGCACCAACGCTAAACCCCACGGGGCCCACACCTTCCGAGTGATGGCCTTTCAAATGGTACGCTTCTGATGGGTGTTGACCTGTATGGATACAAGAGAAGAAAAAATAGTATATCACTGTAATTAATTGGATTCTGTTTTATAATTACATAATTTGTCTACAACTAGTACAGCATAAAACGAAACTTAGCACATAACATTGTAGTTTTCACATGTTGAGCACTACAAAGACATGACTATGGGCCAGATGTATCAAATGAAATTGCATTCGCAAACGGTGTGAATCGCTAAATTGGGCCGTTTGCGAATGCAAAAATGTGTTCTGCGATGCATGAAAGGCATTCGCAGACCAAAATTAAGGAATCGCAAAAATAGAGATTTTTTTGCATTGAAACCTGGTTTTGCGTGTCGCATTTTGCGTCTAGCAATTTGAGACATGAAATACCGAATCGCAATTAGCGATTCGGTATTTCAAGTAGGAAATTGCGAGATGCAAAATGTGACTCGCAAAACCAAGTCGCAATTTGATGCATCAAAAAATCTCGAATTGCTATTTTTCGCAAAATGGCCTTTTGCACATGCAAAATACCACTAAGTGAAACCAGGTGGTAACCAGGTGCAACCTATATAAAGAGGCCCAGAATGCCTCAGACTCTTTTCCACAATGGCTGCACTCTACGTCATGGCGGGGAGAATGAGGATCTTGCAGGTTTGAGGAGAGGGAGGAGGAGACAGGAGCGCATTTTCAGAGTGCGCATTACCCTTTTTGACCAGACTGAGGAGGAAATATATGAGAAGTACAGGTTGAACTCAGCCATGATACTTGACCTGATAGCTGAGCTACAACCCATACTGCAGCGCACAACACATAGGACTCATAACAAACCCACCCATGTGCAGGTATTATGCTCCCTGCACCTACTCGCCTCAGGGAGCTATCAAGGGGTCATAGCAGCAGCTGGAGGAGTATCACAGAGTGCCCTCTCTAGATTTTTCAATGCATTTATCAACGCCATGCTGAGTAGGATACACCAGCACATCAGATTCCCCCACACCCCACAGACAAAAATTTCTACCAGGTAGCACAGTTCCCCCACATCCTAGGTGCCATAGATGGGACACATGTTGCAATCTGTCCACCATCGGCCACAGAGTATGTTTACCGCAACTGTAAATCCCAACATTCAGTGAATATACAGGTGATATGCAATGCCGCCTACATCATAACTGATCTCGTGGCCAGGTACCCAGGGAGCACACATGATTCATACATCTTTCGCCACAGAAGCACTCACACAAGACTGCTAGCTGGGGAGTTTGGTGAAGGATATTTACTAGGTATTGTCCCTCTGTACACTGGCGCATTGATGCTGTTGTGATGTCAGATGGCTCACTTACTCTTCATACCCTCTGTTCCTTCCAGGAGACAGTGCCTACGCAGTGTGCACCTACATGATGACACCCTACCTAAGTCCCACAACACCAGCAGAATGGAGGTACAATGCAGCACACAGGGCAACCCGCAATGTGGTGGAGCGCACCTTTGGCCTGCTGAAGAGTCACTTCAGGTGCATCGACAAAAGTGGAGGTGCACCACAGTACAGCCTGGAGACAACATGTAGAATAGTGGCAACATGTGCGATCTTGCACAATATAGCTACCACCAGGGGCATACCTGTGGAAATATCTGATTCAGACTCTGATGAGGATGATGATCCCATGCCCCCCTTACAGCCAGCAGACAGGACCAGTGCAGCAGAGGGCAGGCAAAGGCGTTCTGACATCACGCACAACCATTTCAGATGTAAGTAATGACAACACAACTTCACTGACATGTGTACTGGTAGTTAGAATATTTATTACCTTAACATCAGGTAACATATGTTTCACTATCAGAAAAATTAAAATAATATGTGTCTTAAAAAAAAAGCAGATAACAGTATCTCACTATTGAATCATAGTTTACTGTGTCACACAATAAGAAAACAGTCCCCTGTGGCCATTACAGTCACTTTCCATGGCCACGCAAGCCACTCGAGTGTGCAGTTGCCTCACTGGCACCTCTGTTGTCGGCCTCAGTGGCAGTGCTGTGCCTGGCACTGCGATGCCTAGCATCAGTGGTGGGCACTGCTAAGCTGCTGAGGCTAGATGTGTCCTCTGTGTCCCCTAGTCCCAGTTCACTGGGTGTAGCGGAGCGGTTACCCAGCATATTGTCCAGCACAGTAGTGATCTGAACCAGTCCCTGTGCCACATCCGTTCTGCTGTGCGCTGCCTCCACCTGTGCGGCCACAGCACGCCACGATTTGAGGGCTGTTGAAGTAGCAAGGCGATTGACTGAGCGACATAAACCACCAAACATGCCCATAAAACACCTCTCCTGCCTGCGGTGGCTGACTGTCATCCCGCATATCGTCAGAGTCCTGGCTCAGTTCGGGTAGCGGTACAGCACTAGCCCTGAATCTGATAGGCACTATGGGGCATATTTATACTCCGTTTGCGCCGAATTTGCGTTGTTTTTTTCGACGCAAATTCGACGCAAAACTAACTCCATATTTATACTTTGGCGTTAGACGCGTCTAGCGCCAAAGTTCATGGAGTTAGCGTCATTTTTTTGCGTGAACACCTTCCTTACGTTAATGATATGCAAGGTAGGCGTTCCCGTCTTAAAAAATGACTCCGATGCATATGCCTCGTATTTATACTCCTGGGCAAAAATGACGCCCGGGAGTGGGCGGGTCTAAAAAACCCGCATTAGCGCCAGATTTTAGCGCCTGGGTCAGGGCAGGCGTTAAGGGACCTGTGGGCTCAGAAGGAGCCCAGAGGTGCCCTCACATGCCCCCAGGGACACCCCCTGCCACCCTTGCCCACCCCAGGAGGACACCCAAGGATGGAGGGACCCACCCCAGGGACATTAAGGTAAGTTCAGGTAAGTATTTTTTTTTTTTTTTTTTTTGTGGCATAGGGGGGCCTGATTTGTGCCCCCCTACATGCCACTATGCCCAATGACCATGCCCAGGGGACAGAAGTCCCCTGGGCATGGCCATTGGGCAAGGGGGCATGACTCCTGTCTTTGCTAAGACAGGAGTCATTTCAATGGGGGTTGGGCGTCGTAAAAAAATGGCGCAAATCGGGTTGAGGCGATTTTTTTGCCTCAGCCTGACTTGCACCATTTGTGGACGCCCATACGCCATTTTCCCCCTACGCCGGCGCTGCCTGGTGTACGTCGTTTTTTTTAACGCACACCAGACAGCGCCGGCGGCTACCGCCTGCTAACGTCATTCAATAAATACGGCGCCCGCATGGCGCTTCAGAATGGCGTTAGCCGGCGCTAATTTTTTTGGCGCAAAACTGCGTTGGCGCAGTTTGGCGTCAAAAAGTATAAATATGGCCCTATATTCTGTGACTTACTGGTGTTTGAGTCAGATGAAGGTGGGTTTCAGTATCCCCCACAACAGCACTTGCAGATGCTGCTGGGCCTGGGCCACCTGCATCGACAATGTGCAGCATGTCAGTTTTGTATGTATCACCAAAGGTTGCACAATGGTAATAAATGTACTGTTACATCATATCACTATGTTGTTGGTGTTGTGTTCTTCTTGGTGTCGCTTGGCATCATTACATTCTATGTGCTACTTTCAGCTCTGGGTTGTGGACTACCATTCCCATAAGACATGGTTGTGCCACTTCTAAGATGTGGAATGGACTACTTATCACAATGCTTTGCACTACTTGCTAATTCCTAAGGGACATTTGTACATGCACATATGGGGTTACATTTCAATATTGCACTTACCTTTACTGGTGCTTGGTGTGCCGGATGTGTCAATGTCAGTGACCCCACTGACAGCTTCTGGGAGGAGTGTTGAGTCCACCAGGTCTTCCATCGGGGTGGAAGGTGTCTCGGTGGATGGTCCGCCTCCTGTGCTCCTTGCCTCCTGCAGTCATCTTGCCACCCTCTCCTTGGCACGGGAATGCAGGTCGTACCACCTCTTCTTGATCTCCTCCACAGAGCGCTGCACAACTCCCACAGCGCAGATTTTTGTTTGAATGTCTGCCCAGAGTCTGCGCTTTTCACTCTCTGGGACCTGGAGTGAGCTCTTTCCAAACAGACGGTCATGGCTCCTCACCACCTCCTCAGTGAGCACCTCTAGTTCCTGCTCACTAAACTTGAGTTTCCTTTTCCTCTCTCCCTTCTCCTTTCCCTGTGCAGAGGTGTCTATGGTGATGTGCAGTCCTGCCTTGTTCACAGATTTGCTCACTGTGGCTGGGCTGTGTCTCTCTCTCTCAGTGCTCCTTTGGGTGTGGCACCTGCAACCTGCCTGGGATGAATCACTTCCTGCTTGTGATGTCATCAGGCTCTGCCAGGTGTGCGTTCTCGCAATTTGCGATTTTCAATTACCGAATTGCAAATTACGATTCAGTATTTGGGCCTTGCAAAACACAAATAGCGATTTTTAAGAAATCGCTAGTTCCGATTTGCAAATATGTTTTCATAGCATATTGCGACTCGGTAATAGCGATTTCTTAAAAATCGCTATTTGTGATTCGCAGACGGCTTTCTTGATACATCTGGCCCTATATTCTTAGGTAGTTATCTGCTGCATATCCTCATCCCTGGTCATGTCCTACACTGACTACGTCAGTCAGCATACTAACATCATGCATCCCTGGACCCTTATACATGTACTGTGATGGGGGCCATTATGAAACATGACACATCATTATGAGCTTTAGAGGAATACACTATTTGTGCATTATAGTACAGACACCTTTACAGCGAAGCCCAGTGACTTGATGTATACAGTCCATACAGCCTGGAACAATAGTACAGACTACATCCAAAGACATGGACATGCATGGCAGCCCTTCCATTGTGATCTGTGAGAGCTTCCCCTCTGGTGATGTGTGAACATGACAACTTAACTACATATCATACCATGTCTGATAGAGTTTGTGTAGTATGTACTGGCATTACAGGACAAACGTTTTGCCATATGTGGCACTTTACAGAGATGACATCCGTTACCATTGTATTTCTTGTTTGGCTGAATATAAATAAAACACTGATTCATTTGTCAAAACCTCTTCTGAAGAAAAACAACTCAGCAGCCCGGGAGCAGGGGGCAGAGGGAGGTAACGAGTCAGGCTTCTGGCAACAGGAACCCTATTCCCAGACACTATCAAGGTCAGACCCTCTTTTGTTTTCTCTTCTATGTGCACATGGTGGCCGACACTCTGCATGGACAGTATTTGCATATGAGGGGGGGTTTGTGCTTGGAAAAAAAGAAACTTGCAGTCAGAGCTCCACTTGAAAAGAACATGTCTCCCCCGAGTCTTTGGAAAAGGAAGTGGTGTTATGGGGTGAGGTGCTGAGGCCAGCTGCAAAAGCTGGGACTGGGAGAACATCAGCTGCTAAGTGATGGTCTGGCAGCACCCACCAGATAGAGATGTGCGTGGCCTCTGAGAGTGCCTAACAGCCCAGTGGCAAGCAAGGGTAGGCACTTTGTGAAAATACCAGGCTGCTGGTGGTGAGGTGGTTTGCTGCTGCTATTGCTGGGCCCTAAAGAAAGGGTAGTCTGAGGCTGTGTGTCAGTGCAGAGGAAGTGATTTTAAGGCTGGTGCAAGCCGGGGGTGTGCTTGGCACTCCGTAGAAAGTTTGTGAAAAAGGGCACTTGGTGAAGGGAAGTGTGCAGGTGTGGTTGAGAGCAGTAAGCTCCAGGCTGATGGGCTATGTCAGCACAAGAGGTATAAAATGCCAGAGTTTGCTGCCCATGGCCATAAATACCACCCTGAATGCGTCCTATCTCAGAAGCCCTGAGCAGGGTCAGACCTTAGTACTAGGGCAGGTGCCATTCTACCACATGGTGAACTCTGCAGAATTTAACTGAGTCTTTGGCTAACTCCGTGGAATTCAGCAGAGTAGAACTCCGTGAGCTCCACCCACCCTTAATTACAAACAAATGGCATGTGATGGCAATTGGTACACAACACAATGGCAAACACTGAATTGAGCGCACACAGGACATTGAGATTTTGTGACACTCAGAGGCATATTTATACTCTGTTTGTGCTGAATTAGCGTCCTTTGTTTATGCTAATTCAGCGCAAACTTATCTGAGCTTAATTTAAGCCCTTGGAGAGCACTTGTGGGGAAGCAGAGTCCTTCCAGCAGAGTCAGGAGTCAGCAGGCAGCAGGGCAACAAGCAAGGCAGCAGTCCTTCCAGCAAAGCAGTCCAGATGAGTCCTTTGGGCAGCCAGGCAGTCCCTCTAACAGAGTCCAGTTGTAGGTCCAGAATTGTCTGATTTGGTGTGGTTAGAGACCAGTATATATGCCCAAACATGCCTTTCAAGTGGGGAGAAATTTTCAAATAGTGGGTTTGAAGTGAAAAAGTTCCTCTTTCAACCCAGCCCTGTCTGCCAGGAGCCCTGTGTTTTTTTTTAGTCCTTTGTGTGAGGGCAGGCCACTGACCTTTGAGTGTAAATGAGAGCCCCTCCACTCTTCCTCCCAAGGGAATCCCATCTGTGTGCAAATGAATGCAAATGCAGCTGTGTGGCCTGTGTTTATGGCTGTCTGGATGGATTGCAAAAGGGGAGCTGTCAACCAACACAGACCAGATGTGGATTGGAGACAGGATGTAAGGCACAGAAGGCAGTAAGTGTTAGGGAATGCCCAAGTGGCATTTCTAAAATAATAATAATACATCCAACTTCACCAGTAAGCAGGATTTACTATTACAATTCTGGCCATACCAAACATGACAGGACTACTCCTTTTAGAACAAAATCTACAACTTAAAAGGACAGTTCTTCTAATGATGTCCTATGAGTGAAGCAGACCTCACAGTAGTAAGAATCAAGTTTTTGAGTACCAGGACATGTAAAAACACATAAGTACATATCCTGTCTTTTACTTACATAGCACCCTGCCCAATGGGTTACCGAGATCCTACCCTAGGTGTGACTTTTATGCAATTAAAGGTGAGTTTAAGGCTTGGCGAGTAGTTTTCAATGTCAAGTTGAGGTGGCAGTGAAACTGCACACACAGGCCTTGTAATGGCAGACCTGAGACACGGGCAAGGGGCTACTTATGTGGGTGGGACAATCAGTGCCCCAGGCTCAATAGCAGCATTTAGTTTACAGGCCCTGGGCACACATAGTGCACTCTACTTGGGACTTACAAGTACATTAAATACACCACATTACATTACATTACATGTACATTAGCACATCGAAAGCAGGAAGAAGACCCAGGACGCCGTGAGCGAGTGAGATCAGAGGGGGTGGAGTCACGGAGTACAGCGGCTGCAGCGTTCGAGCTGTCTCGCGTTGCTGCAGGAGGTGGTGATCAGGTGAGTGAGCAGGGGAGGGGCTTGGAATTTTGTCCTCCAGCCCGCCAGCCAGGCTCTGGACTGTTTTCTGCTTCTTTTCCTGGTTCTGGGCAGTTCTTGGCATTCTCTGACGGTTTTGCCAGTTATGATTTAATCACCCTTCAGGAAACTTGAGCTGAAATCAGTTGCCCATTGCCGGGGTATTTAGATATATGGAAACCCGCTCATAGAAAGAGTAAGAATGGCTGTGCTAAGAGACGGTTGGCCACCTATGTCACTGTTAAACTAAAAGGGTGTATTTTGGCATTGGCTTGGGATGACAATTGGATTCAGGGGAATGTGTTTAAGAATGGGAGTTCACAGCAAACCCTCATAGTAATTAATATTTACATTGCTCCTGGAACAAAGAAAAAAAGAGGGAGGCTGTCTTGACTGATGCAGATTCTGGGTGATCTAGCTGAGGAACAACCATGTGCTGATTACCTTATAACTGGTGATTTTAATACAAATCTGTTTCAGGACACTGTAGAAGCTCTTGAAGGTCCTTATCTTTGTAACCGCCAGTTAGTCCCTGAACAACTGAGGCCCAAGGATTGCTTGCATTGTCCATTGGGAGAAGACATAGGCCCTCATTACAACCCTGGTGGTCGGTGTTAAAGCAGCAGTAATACCACCAACAGGCCGGCAATAAAAAAAAATGGGATCACGACTACGGCAGAAACCGCCAACACATACAGCCACCTTAACAGTCTGACCGCCACGGCGGTAGCAACAACCCCCACGCCGGTCACTGCCAATAGACAGGCGGAGGATAATGCACCACCCATAACATCACAACCCGCCAATCCACCAGCTTTTCCGGGTCGGTATCAAAGCCATCAAAAGCACGGCAGAAACAGCCTATGGAAGGGAAACCACTCACTGCTCGACACTCAACTAAGAACCAGGACGCCATGGAGCCCGAGCTGCAAGTCCTGCCAATGCTGGTTTACCTCCTCATACCCAAGGAATATCAAAGGCAGTGGCTACGACCACGGTGAGAACTGCACCTAGCACACAGGGGACGGGGGAGGAAAAAGAGAGTGACACACACACGCAACATGCAACACCCCCACCCTCACCCACAACACCATACACACAAACACATGCAACTACAGTACATTTACACCCTGTTACCCCCTGGAAGAATGCAAGGACAACAGAAATTGAGTGAAATAATTGATATTTTGAAATATGCAGATATACGTAACAAATAGAAAAACACTATATACAAATATTTACAATATGTACAGAAGGCTGTACACTGACCTTTGCAAATGTCCGAGGCCCACTGGGCCAAAAATCATGGGCCAAGTCCACACCAAGTCACACTTGACTCTTGCCTCAATGCGGAGAGAACACTGCAGGGGCATCATGTTGAAAACACACAGGCACCTCAGGGGTATGGATAATGGATGGACATCTCAGCCGGAAGATGGTACTACGCCACTGCTCCTCGAGGGGGCTCCATGCCCACAGCGATGTCCTGGGGAGTGCAAAGCCACAGTCTCTCAAGTGGGTGGTTTGCCCACTGCTTGGTCCTGGGGAGTGCAAAGCCACAGTCTCTCAAGTGGGTGGTTTGCCCACTGCTTGGAGCTGGGGAGTGCAAAGCCACAGTCTCTCTAGTGGGTGGTTTGCCCACTGCTTGGTCCTGGGGAGTGCAAAGCCACAGTCTCTTAAGTTGGTGGTTTGTCCACTGCTTGGTCCTGGGGAGTGCAAAGCCACAGTCTCTCAAGTGGGTGGGTTCCCCACTGCTTGGGCCTGGGGAGTGCAAAGCACAGTCTCTCAAGTGGGTGGTTTGCTTACTGCTTGGCCCTGGGGAGTGCAAAGCCACAGTCTCTCAAGTCTCTCAAGTGGATGCCTTCTTCCACTGGTTCTGGAGGGGGGCGTGGTGTCCAGTCTGCTTCATCCTGCCAAGGATAGGGTGAGTGGATGCATTTCTCCCCTGGTTCTGGAGTGGGCTTTGTGTCAAGTCTGCTTCATCCTGCCAAGGATAGAGTGAGTGGATGGCTTCTTCCACTGGTCCTGGAGGGGGCATTGTGCCCTGTGATGCAGACATGGGGAGTGCAAGGTCAAAGTCTCTCACCTGGGAGTCATACCCACATGCTTTGTCCGGCCCAGGGCACACAACAGGCCATGGAGGCAGGACTACACAGTGCCCGCCGGCGGTGACGGCTGCTCAGTGGTGGCAGAGCCGGTGTTGGTGCTGGCAGTGGTGGGGGGAGGCTCCAGCCCATCCCTGCAGCCTCGGAGTGGCCGCCCACTGGGGCTGCTGCTGGTGGTAGTGGTGCCACTGTCAGCGGTGCTTGCGGCGGTGCTTGTGGTGGGGCTGCTGGCGGTGCTGGCTGTGGTGCAGGTGCCGGTGCTGCCAGTGGTGGAGGGAGGCTCCAGCCCTTCTCCTTCAGCCTCGGACGGCTGGCCACTTGGGATGCTGCTGCTGACAGTAGTGGTGGCAGCGTTGGTGCAGGTGGCGGTGCTTGTAGCGGGGCTGCTGGCGGTGGGGCATGTGGTGCAGGTGGCGGGGCTGGCGGTTCTGCTCGTGGGCACCAGGGCATCACCTGCATCCTCCGTCGACTGAAGTGCCTTGCCTTCGGTTTTCTTCCCCTTCCTCACTTTGGCTGATGCTGTTTTACCCTTGGCTCTGTCAGCTGGAAGTTTGGAGGAGGCCTTGCTGTGTGGGACATCATCCATGTCCCTGCTGCATGCTGGCCCCTTCTTCACCTTTGCAGGTGGTGGTATGGTTTGTTCCTTTGCAGGGGTTGGTGGTACACGGGCTGTCCTGATGGGTGCCCCCTTTGAGCCTCTGGAAGCTGCAGGGTCCACATTGGATGGCGACTTGGTGGCTGAGGTGCTGGGCAGGGTTCTGGACATCCTGGCCCGAGGGGAATGACGGGAGGTAGGGAACAGGTCAATGTTAGATAGGAAAAGTTTTTTAGACACACTGGGGTGGGACGAGGGAGAGGGTTTGGGAGTGGAGGAAGAGGAAGTGGTTGTGGGAGGTGTCTATCTGCTTTGGGTGAAGGTGCATGTGCTGGATGCTGTTTGAGGTGGATGGCTGTTGGGTGGGTGTGTGCTTGCGTTTGTGTACTTTGGGAGGAGGGGTTACAGACACAGTGGGAGAGGACACAGGGGACGTGTGTATGGTTGAGAGGTTGGTGACTGCCCGTGAGGGGTGTGTTGTGATGGGCGTGCTGGTGATGGCGGTAGTGGATGAGGATGTAGTCCATGCTGGTGTGAGCGGAGATGATACTGGGAGGGAGGTGGACGAGGAGGAGGAGGGGGCCACAGTGTAGGCAGTTGATGTTGGTGTGTTGGTGTGTCTGCATGGGGATGGTGCTTGTGGGAGTGCCTGTGGGATGATGTGTGGTGCTTGTGTTTACCTGAGCAACTTTTGTGTGTTGTCTTGTGTGCATGCTGGTCTGAAGATGTGCTTGGGATAGGCTGGGGTTGAGGGGACTGGGACTGGGTAGAGGAAGTTGGAGGGGGTAGGATAGACACAGGGACAATGGCTCCCATCAGTGCTGAGGCCAGAGCCTGAAATGCTCTCTGTTGGGCTGCCTCGCCAGAGTGGACACCCTCCAGGTATGCATTTTTTAATGCAAATGCCTCCTGACACCCTGGATGGCATTCAGAATGGTTGACTGCCCAACAGTCAGGGATCTCAGGAGGTCAATAGCCTCCTCAGTGAGGGCAGCAGGCCTGACTGGGGCAGGGCCTGAGGTGCCTGGGGCGAAGGAGATGTCCACCCTCCTGGGTAAGTGGGCACGGGAAAAACGCTGAGCGGCTGCTGGAAGGGCGGTGCTCATAGGGGGGTGGCGGCTGTACCTGTTGGGGTGGGCACAGAGGTGCCCGTCACCACCAGGGAGCTTCCATCGGAGAAGGAGTCGCTGTCTGTGGTGTCCCCTCCTGTCCCCGTCATTGAGCTCCTCTCCCCCTCCGTCCCACTGGTGCCCTCACCCTCGGTGGATTAGGCCTCAAGGCCCATGTGGGATGCAGCTCCCTCTGTTGCTGGTGCCTCTGCTCCTCCACCAGATGATGCTAATGCACATAAGGACAGGGTGACAAAACAGAAAGGGGGAGAGACAGAGGAGACACTTGGTCAATGCCAGCAACACCACTACCGTTGGCAGACACAACACACAGGGAGCAGCCCTATGTACTAGGCCATGCCCAACCAGTTCCTAAGATAGCCACCAGCCCATGGGGTACAATGCCTAACACCATCAGCTGCAGCCCAGGAACCCAAAGAACCCTGCCCAGTAGAAGATGCCTACTAACACTATTGGTGTAGGTGTGCCTCAGAGCCTGCCCAACAAGGGACCTACCCTGCCATCTTCGCCCTGGCATAGGGACACCCATAGCCCCCACCCCCCACCCAGGTTACTCTTAACGCGCGCACAGCAGGATTCAGATTCAGTACTCACCCCCTTGTGGCTGCTGTGATGCCTTCAAGTGCCCATTCAACTCCGGATAGGCCACTGCCAGGATGCGGAACATCAGGGGGGTCATGGTGCGACGGGCACCCCTTCCTCGTTGGGAGGCCAGCCCCAGCTGGGCCTCTGCCATCTTCTTTGCCCAGCGGCGCAGGTCCTCCCACCTCTTGCAGCAGTGGGTGCTCCACCTATCAAAGACTCCCAGGTTCCGCACCTCCGTGGCGATGGCACGCCGAATACCCTTTTTCTGGTGGGCGCTGACCTGCAGGGAAAAGACAGCAGAAAAGGGAATTATTCACCCCTTTGGACCATCACAATCCTATCCATCCCCTGATGCACATACATTGACCACCTTACATGCTGCACTCTGGCCAGGACCCCTCAGCCCCCCCAACATGTGGCTTTCACACACAGCACTCCAGACATTCATGGCCCACGCATTATGCTCACAGTGTTCTCACCTGTTTGTCTGGAGGACGGTAGAGTAACGTGCACCGTGGTAGGACCCCATCCACCAGTTTCTCCAACTCCTCCGCAGTGAAGGCAGGGGCCCTTTCCCCAGACACTCGAGCCATTGACGCTTCTAGACACAGGTCACAGCAGCACTTGCAGTGTAGGTTCTCTCCTGTTGATGGCCAGGTAGCAAGAAGATAGATAGAAAATGGTGGTGACGTCCGCAGCGGTGCGTACCGTCACCACCGGCGTACATCGCCATTGGCTCCTGGAACTCATAGGGCCCAATGATAACCAATGCGAAGTTGCGCGGCAGTCATCAACTGCCTACCGCGACGGCGCACAACGCAGGCACAATAACCTCATTTCCACTTGTCCCTCCTCACAGGTCAGGCATCCGCCATTTCAGGGGGCCACAGGGCATGGCACATAACTGCGTCACAGCAGACATTGGCACAGCAAATGATTTTAGGATTCACATTTTGTTTCTGTAAAGTAAAAAAACAGCATTAGTGCAATAGATGTGGGAATGTGACCCTCTGCTCACCGTTCTCTTAAATAGGCTCCAACCGATGAGGCTGCATAGGAGATGGAGGCATCCTCCGGTGTACAGACCCCTGGTGGACCTTGCTACAATGGAGAACGGACACATTATCATTACCTACAGACTTGATCGTGCCACAATCCGGGAACTGTGTGCCCAATTGGAGCCAGACCTGATGTCAGCTCTCGGGCAGCCCACTGGTATCCCCCCTCTAGTGCAAGTCCTGTCAGTGCTCCATTTCCTGGCAAGTGGTTCCTTCTAAACAACAGTTTACCATGTTAACGTGTTGACCAGAGTGTTGTCAGCCCGGATGAAACACATGCACAGCTACATCGTGTTCCTCCAGGTGGAGGATTTGGCCACAGTGAAAGCTGACTTTTATGCCCTGAGACATATCCCCGACATCATAGGTGCCATTGATGGTACACATGTGGCATTTGTCCCCTCCCTGGAGAAATGAGCAAGTTTTCAGGAATAGAAAAAACTATCACTCTATGAATGTGCAGTTGGTGTGTTTGGTGGACCAGTATTTCTCTCATGTTAATGCCAAATATCCTGGCTCTGTGCATGACGCCTTTATCTTGAGGAATAGCAGCATCCCATATGTGATGGGCCAACTCCAGAGGCACCGGGTGTGGCTAATAGGTGAGCCCAAGGTCCCCACACAGTATGAGTTGGAGTCTGGGTATAGGGTTCTCCCTAAAGGTTAGTGTGTGTCTAACAGGTATCCCTCGATATTTGCAGGTGACTCTGGTTACCCCAACCTCTCCTGGCTACTGAACCCCAGTGAGGAATGCCAGGACAAGGGCTGGGGAACGTTACAATGAGGCACATGGGCGTGCAAGGAGGATTATAGAATGGACCTTCGGCCTCCTGAAGGCCAGATTCCGGTGCCTCCATCTGGCTGGTGGATCCCTGTACTACTCACCCAAGAAGGTGTGCCAGATCATCATTGCCTGTTGCATGTTGCACAACCTGGCCTTGAGAGGCCAGGTGCCTTTTCTGCAGAAGGATGAGCCTGGAGATGGTGTTGTGGCAGCAGTGGAGCCTGTAGACAGTGAGGAAGAGGAGGCAGAGGAAGAGGATGTTGGCAACAGGAGCAACATTATTCTGCAATACTTCCAGTGACACACAGGTAAGACATTGTACGTTCATATTACATTTCAGTTAACTGTTGGACATTGTACAAGACAGACTCTCACCCAATATAGCTGCCCACTGACTTTACCCTTTGCCGCCTCTATTTTCAGATCCCTGTGCTCCACTCTGGTTCCATCTATGTGTACTGCTGCCCACTACAGGTCATACCAATGTATATATAACTGGACATATAGATTGAAATGTTTACAGCTTGTTCACCTAATACATTTTGCAATCAATTGACTGACTCCATACTTGTATTTGGTCCAAGGGTGTTTATTTCAGGCATCATAAGTAGAGGGGGATGTACAATGGGCAGAGGTGATGGTGGAGGAAGGTCCAGTTAGAGTCCAGTCTCTTGGAATCACAGGTGCATTGTCCAAGGGGGCATAGGAAGGGGAGTAATGGCAGTTCAAGGTGGACAGGGTGACAGGGTGGGACAGAAGGGTGATAATCAGGAGAGTCTTATTTCTGATGGGGGTCTTGGCAATGTTCTCTGTCTTCTGCCTGGATCGCAGGGACCGTTTGCGGGGTGGTTCTCCTTCAGCAGGGGGTGGGGTGCTAGTGGCCTGTTGGTCCTGTGGCGGTCTCTCCTGTCCACTAGCGCCGGCGGAGGTGGAGGACTGTTTATCTGTGTGGCTAGTGTCAGGGGCCCGTTGTTGTGCCACTGCCTCCTTCATGGTCTTGGCAATGCAATGGTGACCAGGATGGTGTAGATGTTTGTTAGGTCATCCCTTATCCCTAGGTATTGTCCCTCCTGCAGCCGCTGGATCTCCTGCAGCTTGGCCAGTATCTGGTCCATGGTCTCCTGGGAATGGTGGTATGCTCCCAGGATGTTGGAGAGAGCCTCGTGGAGAGTGGGTTCCCTGAGCCTGTCCTACCCCTGTCGCACAGCAGTCCTCCCAGCTTCCCTGTGCCTCTGTCCCCTGAACCGTGTGTCCGCTGCCACTGACCCCAGGTCCCTGATCGTCCTGTGTTTGTGGGGTTGCTTGGGGTCCCTGTAGTGATGGACACACTGCTGATTGACTTGTCCTGGGGACAATGGCATGGGCCCACTGGCTGGGTGCTGTGCTGGTGTTTCCTGAGGGGGTTGGCTCTGTGGTGGGTTGGGACTGTTGGAGAGGAACCAACTATAAAGAGGTCCTTGATGGGCCAGGTTGGTCATCCTGATTCAGGCATGCAGAGCTGCTGTCATCACTGTGGGCCTCTTCAGGGGGGGGACTGGTTGTGGCTGGCACCTCCCCTCCGGTGACGTTGAGTAGGGGTCTTGTGGGTTATGCAAATGCAGTGTTAATGTATCTGCGTGTGCCATCTTGCGCATTGGTGTGTTTCCCTGTATGATTGTGATTTCCCTGTCAGCTTGGCCTTGTGTTCATGGTGGTTTTGTGGGCTGAGTGAGGCTCTCTACTGGGCCTGCTGTGGTGATGGGTGTTCATGCAGGTCTGTGATGGGTGTCCATGCATTGGTGTTGCATGCAGGGCTTGGTATTGGAATGGGTGGGTTGTGATGGTGGGGTATATGTGAGGTGGTGGAGTGATGGGGTGAGGTTAGGGGTAGGAGTTTGTGATGTCATGCAGGTAGGGTGCGGGATTTAGAAGTAAAGATTTGACTTACCAGAGTCCAGTCCTCCTATTACTCCTGTGAGGCCCTCAGGATGCATTATTGTCAAGACTTTCTCCTCCCATGTTGTTAGTTGTGGGGGAGGAGGTGGGGGTCCACCGCCAGTCCTCTGTACTCTTACCTGGTGTCTTGCAACCGCGGAACGCACTTTCCCCTGTAGGTCGTTCCACCTCTTCCTGATATCATCCCTTGTTCTTGGGTGCTGCCCCACGGCGTTGACCCTGTCCACGATTCTCCGCCATAGCTCCATCTTCCTTGCAATGAACATCTGCTGCACCTGTGATCCGAATAGCTGTGGCTCTACCCAGAAGATTTCCTCCACCAATCAATCAATCAATCAATAAAATTTCTTACGTGCACTACTCACCCGGTAGTGTCTCAAGGCTCTGGGCAGGGGTTACTGCTCAAAAAGCCATGTCTTGAGGTGCTTTCTGAAGGTTTGGAGGTCCTGGGTCTTGCGTAGGTTGGGAGGGAGTTCCAGGTTTTGGCGGCGAGGTGGGAGAAGGATCTTTCGCTGGAGGTGGTGCGTTGGATGCGGGGGACTGTAGCGAGGGCGAGGTTGGCGGAGCGGAGCTGTTGAGTTGGCTTGTGGAAGTTGATTAGTTCGTTAAGGTAGGCCGGTCCGGTGTCGTGGAGGGCTTTGTGAGCGTGGACAAGTATTTTGAAAATGATCCTTTTGTTGATGGGCAGCCAGTGTAGGGATCTGAGGTGGGTGGAGATATGTTCGTGGCAAGGGAGATTGAGGATGAGACGTGCGGCTGCGTTCTGGATTCGCTGGATTTTTCTCGGAAACTTGGCTGTGGTCCCTGCGTAGAGGGTGTTGCCATAGTCCGGTCTGCTGCTTATGAGGGTGTGAGTGACCGTTCTTGTTTCTAAAGGAATCCATTTGAAGGTCTTACATAGTATGCAAAAGGTGTTGAAGCAGGAGGATGATATGGCATTGATTTGCTGAGTCATGGAGAGAGATGAGTCCAGTATGATGCCAAGATTGCATTCGTGGGTGGTGGGTGTTGGGGGTGGTCCAAGGGTGGTGGGCCACAAGGAGTCTTTCCATGCTGTCTTGTGGGGACCAAAGATGATGATCTCATTTTTTTCTGAGTTCAATTGCATGTGCAGAGGGTTAGGTGACATACTGTGTCAAAAGCTGCGGAGAGGTCTAAGAGGATGAGGGCAACGGTTTTGCCCTTGTCTAGTCTGGTCCTGATGTCGTCTGTGTAGGTGATGAGGGCGGTCTCAGGGCTGTGGTTCTATCAGAATCCAGACTGGGATACATTGAGTATGTTGTTGTCTTCTACAAAGCAAGTCAGTTGTATGTTTACTATCTTCTCAGTGACCTTTGCAGGGAAGGGCAGTAGAGAGATGGGTCGGTAGTTTGTGAGGTCTTCAGGGTCTGCTTTGGGTTTTTTGAGAAGAGTGTTGACTTTGGCGTGTTTCCAAATATCTGGGAAGGTTGCCGTCTCAAAGGAACTGTTGATGATGGCCTGGAGCTGGGGATGGATGATTTGGCTGGCCTTGTTGAAGATGTGGTGGGGCAAGGGTCTGTTGGGGAGCCTGAGTGGATAGAGCTCATGGTTTTGCTGATTTCCTCATCGTTGGTGGGGGTCCCGGTGTTCAGTAGCTTCACCTCAGAAAACACGGGGTGTCTTTGGGGTGCCATGGATGTGGTGTGAGTGTTAGGTGTGAGGATGTGTGGGGTGATGTGTGGGGTGATATGTTGTGGTGTGTGGTGCGAGATGCTTGGATGGTGTACGGGTAATCGTGTTCTGTTCCTCTGATTGAGTGGGTGCTCCTGCCTTGTCTCTCTCTCAGTTGTCAAATCCTTGGGATCATAAAGGGTTGTGGGTAATGTGGGTGTGTGTTTTTATAGTGGTGTAAGTGTGTGGGTGTGGTGTTTGTGTATATGTGTCAAGTGTGTGTATTTGGAATTGTCCAATGTGGTGTAGTTTTGTAAGTGTGTGTGTATTTTGAGCGCAGTGGTGTGCACCGCCAATGGTTTACTGAATTTGAAAGACCGCCGCAGTGATTCGTGGGTCGTGATACTGTGGGTGTGTTCCTGTTTGTGTAATGGTGTGGGTTTTGGGACCTCCAGTTTATCACTGACCTTTGGTGTGGCGGACATGTGTGGGTGTCTGTATAGTAGCGGATTTTTCTGTGTGGGTCATAATACTCGTAGCGGATTTCCGCCGCGGTCACGGTATGTTGGCGGCCGTCAGCACGGCGGTAGGTGCCATTTACCACCAGGGTTGTAATGAGGGCCATAGTAATGCATTTAAATAGCATGGGCTTTAAAATTCTGAATGGCTGTTCACACGATGATGCCCCTCCTTGTTGGACAAGATTGGATGGACAACCCCACTCCTACTTGGACTACACCACTTTGAATTGTTTCCCCTTGTTGAAAAGTTCTTGATTTCCTCCTGGAGTGAGAGTGATCACCGTCCCCAAATTGTAACTATAAAATCTAGTTTTCATTTTCATGATATCATGTGGGCTGTGGGTGGTGGCATTTGTTCTGAGTCACTAAAGCGTATAAAATGGAACTCTTCTATTAACAACACAGTACTGGTTGAATGTGTTAAGTTTTTTGACTCTGAAGGATCTGGTTGTATGTCCCCAATTAAGTTATGGGATAATTTATCTTCCTTCCTTCCTCTGGTCAAGGTTTCATCGACCTGCTAGTAATTGCACCTCATTCTGGTCTTTTGCTATTTCTAGGGAAACTAAGAGTTTAAAGAAAGCGCGTAATAAATTGGCAAGGGCTATTAGGAAAAGCCTTGATTCTGAGTGTCTATTAGTTAGATATAAGGAACTGAGGAAAGACTTTAGGAAGGCTATTTATGATGACCATCAGAACCATCTCAATCATTTTTTAGCTAAAAATTTAAATGCGAGTAAGGATCCAAATTCTAATACATTTTGGTCCCTTATTAATAACCTACAAAATAACCAAAGGGGTATTGGCACTGTTAATATTTCTGAAGGGGTTTGGACGTCCTACTTGATTAGTCATTTCTCTGCAAGTGAACAGGATGGGAAATTGTTGAGTGAGTGGGCTTATTGCACCACGCTGCTCATGTCAAGTCTTGTTCTCAGTACGCTGTGTTTGTGTTTCCCCTTCATGGAGAGAAGACTTCTTTTCAATCACGTTTCCTTCAATTCCTCTCAAGGGCAAAGCGAGATGGAGCCCCAGGTCCCAATGGCCTTCCAAAGATGCTGTTCAAACAGGATTCTTCCTTTTGGGCAGTTTGTGTATCTGTTTGAGTATTGTCTTTTGACCTCAAGAATTCCTGAGTCCTGGCGTGGGGCTGTTCTTCATCTGCTAAATAAATTTGGTTCAAGGCCAGATCCTGTTAATTTTAGGATGATAGCCCTGCTTGACAATGAGGCCAAGTTTTATGCCAGTCTTCTGCTGCAAGATCTTAGTGCCTGGGCTGAATGGAAGGGACTAATCCCTATTGTTCAAACAGGGTTCTCTGCTGCTTCCGGCACATCGACAAACCTATTAGCCCTTCCTATTTTGATCGATAGGACAACTCTATCAGGCTTTACGCTGCATTGCTGTGTTGTTGATTTTAAGGCAGCAGTTGACCGGATCCCTAGGAGTGCCTTGTGGGCCAAATTACAAAACTGGGGTATTCCTTCGGTGCTCCTGCCATTATGAAACCACATACAGATACCTGGGTCTGTATTAAATTAAGTGATGGATGCTCTCTTTCCAGAAGCATTTTCACAGGGTTGCGTTCTTGCGCCCCTACTTTTTAATCTGTTTATTGCAGATTTGTCATCATCTCTTCACGCTGTTAATTCTCAACCCCCAAGATTTGTGGTCTTAAGCTTAGCCACTTGCTTTATGCTGATGATCTTGCATTGTTTAGTTATACTAAGATTGGCCTTCAACGACTGCTGAACAAACTCGCATCTTATACTCCTGTGAAACAATTAGAATCAAGTTGATCAAAACTAAAGTGGTCTCTTTTGGAAGAAAAGAGCATTTGGTACCCAGTTGGTATTACAAGAGCAGTAAACCTGTTTCAGACCATACTTATAAATATTTAGGGGTGCATTTCGACTCGAGGGGGTAACTTTGTCAAGCATAAGAATGAGATTGAACTTAAAGCTGTGGCATTACAGCTGGCCTTTTCTAAATTATTCAAAGTTTTAAAGGGGCTGAATCTTCTCCCTCTAATGGAATTTATGAGAGCAAAGATTATCCCCTCATTGTCTTATGGTCAGGAAATGTTGTTCAGTAAAGGCTCTTATTTATTAAATAGGCTGGTTAATAAGATTCGTAAGAGAGTTTTCCATGTATCGCATCTCGCTTCACCCGTGCAGGTGCAGTGGGAATTTGGGCTTCTGGATCAGGTGACAGTCAGTTCCAGTGCCTTCCTGAAGCTTTATCATAAGCTGCGTCGGGCCAAAGAAGGTAGCTTGGAGGCAGTTTTGAGGCAGTAAATCAGTGCGCCGAAAAAAAGGGGGGTCTCATTTTAATTTTTTGGTTGAATGTAAATGATTGGAAGCCGATGACCTCTGGGTAAGCAAACACTCACCATTCCTTGTTCAAACTGGGTGTCAAAAAGATTATACAGTTATACTCGTACCACTCGGATGGCTCCCTCCTTGCCAAACGTAATCAATTCCTTTAAGCCAGGCACCCATCTAGCTATTTTTCTTGCTCAAACGGGTTTCCTTTGAAAGAGGCCTTTATGGCCTTAAGGATGGGCGATTAGGGTTTTTTAAAACATTTACCCTTATGGCGGTTAACTCCGGGAAAGTTGGTGATGTGCAGGGGTTAAGGTAATGCAGAAGAAACAATTGAACATCTGGTTTGTTTGTGTCCAGCTCTACTTAAGGAACATAGATCTCTACTTCGGAGTAAGTGGAAGGAACTGGGGATTCGATCCTGTTGACAGGTCATTATTAAGTCATTGGATCCTGCAAATTTAATGTTGAACTTATTATTGACCAAATTTATTAAACTCGCCCAAGCCAGATTTAGGGGCACTGCGAGCAGTGGATAATTATGTTTGGAATTTTCATCTGCTCTCGCCTCTTTGGTTTGTAGTAATCTGTCAGGTTGCTGAGCTTCAATGTTGCACTTTGAGTTGTGATCCTTATTGGTATCTAACTTATTGATCATTTAACACACTGAAAGCACTTTAGGGCTTTGAGCACTGTGAGCCCTTCTATTTATTATGCATCATGTGGGGTTCTGGGCTGTGGTGGTCCAGCCTTATTTTAATTGAAGGTTTTATATTATTATGCTTGAATAATTCTTACTGTTGTATGTGCATTTAAATTATGGAGTGTTTTTAGTACGTATTTAACATACAATTGCAAATGTGTTATTGATTGTTCTTCTTTTTTGTTTTAATTGTATTGGATTTTATTATCTGTAAATTAAATTATTCATTCATTCATTCATTTAATATGCCAATTGGGTATGAGCCAATGCTACCATGTTTTTAGAGAGAGAACACATGCACTTTAGCACTGATTAACAGTGGTAAAGTGTCCAGAGTCATAAAGCCAACACAAATGAGGTCAGAAAAAGGGAAGGAGGAAGGCAAAAGGTTTAGGGTGACTCTCCAGAGAGGGCCATTTTCCGACAACTACCATACCTGTATTCCATACCATTCTAAAAAGACAATAAAAATAATCAAAATCAATAAACAACTAAACATTGACTCTATTTATTAATATTATTCTAATATGTTTACTATTAAACATTAAATTAAAAATATGACTATGAAATTGTTCAGCAAAATTGAAGAGTAGAAAATACTGAAATAAAAATTACTAAATAAACACTACATAAACACAACGTAAATGGCATAACAAACCGCACACCAAAATACAAAATGAAGCATTAAATACACATACCACAAATACATCAACAATGAAAATCTTAGAAACAAACTTAAAATGCAGTATAAAATACACATTGCATTAAACATAATTAACAATATATACCATATAATAGGGCACAATACAGTAGTATGGCCCACCATTAGATATCGCAGATGCCAACACAATTATCTTACACTATAGTGGAAAGATTATGACAGTACAATGACACAACAGGCAAAACCAACAAGGTAGTGGAAGAGTGACACAATTCCTTCTAAGAAACCCTAGTACAAAGCCACCTTACACTATTCTAATATTTAGAAATTTTTAAAAAGGCACTAAGCTACTCAGAGCTACAAATGGAACAATCATTAACTTATTTTAAGCTAAAGAAATGCACATCATGTTTAAATGTAAAAAATAGCTCTTTGCGAACAGTCAAGGCCTACCATATCTAGAGCATCATTACGAGTCTGTCGGTCCAGGGACTACCAGAACCACGGTGACGGTCTGACTGACTCCAGGCAGTCTGACTGCCATACTGCAACCCCGGTGGGTGAACCTACCAGGGGACTGCCGTCA
Source organism: Pleurodeles waltl (assembly GCF_031143425.1). Lineage (NCBI taxonomy): Eukaryota > Metazoa > Chordata > Amphibia > Caudata > Salamandridae > Pleurodeles > Pleurodeles waltl. The sequence goes on from NC_090446.1 coordinate 846,242,183, forward strand.
ACACCAGGAACGTGGTTCACGATGGGTACATGGCAATCTGAGTTATGCTCAGCCACGGCGGCACTGAACTCATCACCTTCGTGCTGATTACAACTCAGCTTTCCACCAGCTTTTCTTCACATATGTATTTGTCTTCACATATGTATGAGAAAGAGCGTTATTGAATGCTGTGCATTTGCACATTTCTGCAAAGTATATACTCACTTCAGTTCTGGCAACTGGAGGCAGAATTTTAGGAGAATAAGGAGCACAGTATTGCATTCATGATTTATATCTCCTCCTCAAGGATGCTAACTCAGGAAAAAGCCCCTACTGTCTGTTAATTAGATATGTTTTTCCTGAAAGTAAGACATTTCTGACACATGACTAGGGTCCATAGACTTGTATTAAGAGAAAACCTACATCAACTGTGCTAAAATTTGGGTATTTTAGCATTATGCTTCAACTGATCATTTTTTAGTGAGAGCTCTGGCCAGTTGAAATTACAATTGGCTTTTAATTTTTTTGCTGTGCTGCTTACCATTTTGCTTTAAAAGCATTCAGACTTTAGGCTTCCTGACATGTTGTGCTTTATTTTTAACAGTTGGCTGTGTGACATGGTATACCATCTTGAGTGTATCGATGAGTTTCAAGAGAATGTCCCTTTTTTACCTTGTGTTGTCTGGGAATTTGTAAGCAACCAAGATGGTAGTGTGGGCATGTCGGGTGAAAAAGGTGATGAGGAGATCTGAGAATTCATCAATGTCCATTTTCTGTTATGGAGGCCTGTAGATGAGATGGAAGGAGAGGCGGTCTGAGTTGCAGAGCATAGGAAATGTCATGTGAACAGCTCTGAGGAGTCGTTTGTTACTTGCCTTCCCAGGAGGACTTATGGATGACAGTGAGGTCTCCTCCTTTCTTGTATATGTAGTTCACATGATGAATTTTGTAGACTGTGGAAAGAACAATATCTAGGTTGTGTGAGATGTAGAGCATGCTGAGAAGGTACCACCACATACAGCCTTGATTGCAACCAGTGTGTCTCTTTGGCACAGACAGTTGCTGTAGGAAACAAAGCACTCCAGTTGTCTATGAGGGGTGGATGCAATCCTCCAACTGAGTTATTGGTCAGAGGCACATGGTGAGGCCCAAGAACAAAATTATTAGAGTAAGGAAGCAACTGACCACTCACCAACAGGCAACTGTCCTGATCAGACTGTGTTGCAAAAGCCTGACAATTAATAGACATTGAGACAAATACCCATGTTTGATGCATTTGTGCACCCCCAGACATTGAAACAGAAAATACAATGCTTTGAAAGTGTGTGAAAGTACCTGAGACACGATGAGCAGCAACAGACATGGTTGAAGAACGCCAGTAGAGGCCAGAACCTCCCAATGCAGGACCCCTTGAGCAAAACAGTGTGCTGCAGACTCCTTCCAAAATGTTCTATCCATGCATTCCTCCATGTCAGTACTATCACTGTTTACTGAGCTAATGGACCCAACCACTGTAGCGTCCCAGTGGAAAACATGGCTGGTAATGCCCATCTCTACTTCAGGGCCATTCAAGAGAATAACAACACTGTGAAAAACTAGCTGTTCCTTCACTACAAGAAAAAAGTGAATGCAAATTATTTGAAAATTTACCCAGCACAAGAGCCAAATAGGATTTGAAGCTGCAGTAGTAGCTCTAAGTGAACATTTTGATCCCAGGTTTTATCCAGACAGATGATAATTTTGTGAAGGAACTTTATGACCAAAGCATTCAAGAGTGCAGGCCAACCATGTTTAGAACATTCATTTTAACAGAGCTGGTATAAAACTGGATGCAATATTAGTAATGACCAAGTCACATGAGTTGCCCATCAGTTGGGCTTATCAAACTAGAACAGCTGTAGCACAAGTGGCTATAAAGATAGGTCCTGGGAGTAACTTTAGTTGAAAGTGGATTCAGTTTCCATTCTCTACCCTTAGAGGCCAGTCAGACGATATGATTTCTATGCACATCTACAATTCAGTTCAATTCAGCTGTTTTCATATATTGTGTAGCTACCTTACCAGGTCTTCCAGCACTTTTAGATTTCTTTGCGTCATTTTTTCACCCCACCTATCGGGGAAACGCCCACTTGCATACATTATGCTTTGGGCAGGCATAATGTGGTGCAAGGAGTTACAAAGTGTTGCAATGCATGCTTTGTGCCACTTTGTAAATCTGGCACAGTGAAGTGATTATGGCCTCGTTGGGCCACAGTAGTGTAAACAAAATGATGCTAATGTGGTGCAATAAGGCCCTAGAGGCTCTTAAATATACCCCATTGTTTAATATTCAGTGGGCTTACAACCCACACACAGCATACCATTGGCTATTTTTGTTGTCAGTCTAATTTGTTAACTTTCCATTGATGAAGCCCTGTAGACTTCCCCTCCTTTCTTGTCATACCTCCTCCTGGGAGCATGCATCCATGTGTTGTGTGTTCTTTTCTATTGTTTTTGCATGCACTATTTCTTTCTTGTAGGTTTCCCCGTGGTTGCTTCTTGCCCCATCGCTCCAGCCTCTCTCCTACATTGTCATTCCCATCAGCCCCTCCCTTCATGGTGCAACTTTTCACAATAAATAATAATCAATTTTCAGTTTTACATTTACAGACATCCTCGTAGACTGCCATTTGGGTTTCTGCAAATACTGCCTACACCCTCGGTGAATAACTGTTGTGAAGCAGGGTGAAAGATGTAGTGGTGCTCGGCTGTGGACATCTGTTGTTAAAAAGAAAGTGATTTTTCTGGTGACCTTTGGGGAAGGCAAAGGCCCTTATTATGACTTCAGCTGAACAAAAGCCCATCCGCTGAAGCAGTTTGGTTCACAAACTGCCAGTGTGGCGACCTGACCATGATGGCTATTACGAGTTTGCTGCTAGTTTGGTGGGCGGAACCAGCGGGAAACAACCCCCAACATTGAGGCTGGGTCATAAAAGAGCCGATGGCAATGTTGCGGTGCGTCAGGTGCAGCAGCACCCATTGTGTGTTTCACTGTCCCCACCAGCATTTACATGGGGATGCAACCGCCATGTAAAAGCCAGCGAAGAATCCCCAGGGCAGCGCTGCTTGCGGATTGAGACCGTCGGCACCGCCGGGCTGTCGGCTGGTGAAAAAGTGTCAGTACCGGCGGTCTGACAGTGGCACATTTGCCACAATCATAATGTGGAGGCCGGACTGCCAGCCTCGGAATGAAGGCCAAAGACTCTTTCACACAGTTCTTGGTTTTTGGCTTCCTCATCATGCAGGGTTTTTGTTCTAACTATGTATTGACACGGTGAGGTGCCTTGTTTTGTTTCATGTGTTTTGTATAAGGAGACATATGGTCACTTCAGGAAATGTTGAAGACAGTGTGCAAGTGGCAGGTAGGGCAAAACCAGACCAGTAAGTAATGGAGAAGTGAGGAGAGGGGAGGCAAAGCCACACAGAAGTAGAGGCATTAACTGTGCAGGTCAATACTCCCTTTAAATAGTGTAACATATCCCAGTGTTAAGAGGTTACGATAACCATGTACTGTACAAAGCCTTTTCCATTCCCTGGTTTAACATCAGTGCAGCCACCTACATTTTAGTGTCTTTGTGGCACCTTAAGTGACAGGTGTTAATATACAACCACTCTCTCTGCACCTTTTTTCATTGGCATCAAAAAGATGAAGAGCTAAGCTGGCCCTGACGGGATTTCCTGCAGTTGGTGTAGATTATTCGAGAGCAGGTGCAGAAACCCATCCATATCCCTTTGTATCTTGTTCTTGTCAAACACTAATGAGTTCATGACAAACAAGCAGTGTTTTCTATGCATGATAGCATGACGCATGATAGCAAACACTGTAAACTTGGCAACCTGGCAAGAGAAGCTACTTTGCATCTAACAGTAGCTAGCTGGGTTGGTAGAGTATGTTTTTCCTGCTTGCCCCGATAATCACTTCTTGCTCCATGACTACTGCCTTTAAGTCAGGTTTTGTTCTCTACCAGACCTCCAGCCCTCTCCTGTGTTGTATTTTATATTCATGTCAAGCAAAGTCATTCCTCTGGCATTGGAGTGCTTTACATGTGTGCTGGATTATGTTACACAAGGTCAGATTAATTTCTTTTATTGTTCTTATATTGTGGCTTGCCTGTACTGTGTTGCTTGTCTAACCTAACCAGCACTAGGGTGCTTGTACCCTCCCACCACCCTTTCATTGCTGCTTGCAACCTCTGGTGCCTTCAGCCCTCCCAACTGAACAGATCATGTTTGTAGAAATATGCAATTCAGTTTATGAACAAGATATACATGGCCGTCCATCTTGGAAATGTTTCTGTTCAAACTGAGCTCCAAGCCTGGCTTAAAATCCGCAATTTTAGGGGTTCTATTATTTCAAATAAGACTTCAAGGACACAGTAAGGCACAAGCAAACCCCGAATTAACCTGTGCTCAGATAGCTGATAACTTGGCACAGGACAGTCAGGCTTAACTTAGAGGCTTATGTGTAAATTATGTGCACAATAATTTAAACAGTATCACAGGGAAAACACAACACAGAAGGAGCCCACCACAAAGTTAGAAAAAAAGGGATTGTTTTAATCAATATAACAAGGCCAGAATGATAAAAACCCAATTAGTAGAATATTGAATTTAAAATTTCACATCCAAATATCATCAAAAGGTGTAAAGCTCCAACTGTGGATATGTGAACGAGCTGGACCAGGACAAAGTCACAAGTTCAGGCTGACCACAGTGGAGGGGGGTGGGCTCAGGTGCCAGTTAGGTATGCTGAACAAAATCACCTTCAATCCTGATTTGTGGAGCTTTGCGTGGATCCACATTGAAGATTTGCTGCGCGGCTGAGGTAATGTATCGGTTCCGAAATGTGGCAAGGCTGTGGAGTCAGGTTCTTTTGCCTCAATGTTGAGGATCTCGTCGACGGAGCTTGCGATTAAATATCAGATGTCAGAGATCAGACTCGCAGTCCATGCGATGCCTCAGTTTCAAAGAGCTGCGAGGCTCCGATGTGGATTATGAAATCATCATTGAGGCTGCCATTGGGGGAGATGTGATTGCCTGTGCTGAGGATGCATCATGCAAGGTTGTTTCCAAAGGAGATATGAGCTGCAGTGGCATTGTGGGCCTTTGCAATGGGTCCACTCCATGCAGCAGCAGCAATGCATAGGTTGTGCCATGCAGCAGAGATGTGTCAGCTCCACTGGATCCACAGGGTGGCAGAATACCTTAGGACCACTTCCAAGGGTCCAGGACTGGGGAGACACCACTTTGGCAGGGCAGACTCACAAATGGCAGAGTCCAGGTGCTGATGCAAGGTTGTTGGAAGACTGTTATGTCCCTACTGCTTCAGATCAGGAGGCCACCCAACTACCCCTTGGAGTCAGTCTGGGTTCTGGGTTCAAATGATGTAGGTCCAGCCCTTCTCACCCAAGCAAGAGGGTAGCAGGCAGCAGGTCAGCACAGCAAAGAAGGAGTTCAGCAGAGTGCAGTCCAGCAGAGTGGCAGTCCTTCAGCAGCACAGCAGCTCTTTTTCCGGTAGAGTATCCAAAGGTCCAGACATATACTGAAGTGGTTGTATCTGAGGTCCATCTTTGATCTCTTGGTGCCCGGGTGTTGGAAAGTGGGAGAAGCTTCTCATCAGTGGCTTTTAAGTGCAAGGAATTCCCTGCCTCTCCTTGCTCCAGGCAGGCTGGAGTGACAATGCAGGGTTGTTAGGCCCTTTGTGTGTGTAGAGGACACAGCCTATTCAGATGTTAGAGAGGCTATGTGCAGCTCCCCCTCCCATCCTGCCAGTGATGGCCCATCAATCCACACCTAAGCTCCCATTGTGTGTGGCTTTCAAGTAAAAATACACAAAGCCCAACTGCCAACTACACTCAGTCATGTGACCAGAGTCAGGCACCAAATGGCTAAGGGAAGAAAATGGCATCTTTCTAAAAGTGGCATTTTCAGAATTGTAATTTAGATTCTGACTTCACAATAAGTTTGTATTTTAGATCACGATTACAGAAGCACCAAAAATGGATCTCTTGTCATTTGGAAATTACACTTATCAATGTAATAAACCAACTCCAATGTTATCCTATGGGAGAGAAGAGCCTTGCAGTAGTGAAAAATGACCTTGAGAGTTTTTCACACCAGAACATGTGAAACTTCAAAGTACATGTCATACTTTTCAAATACATTACACCCTGCCCTCTGGGCTGTCCAATGCATTCCATAGGTGTAACATATGTATTGAAAAGGAAGGTTTGGGCCTGGAAAAAGTTTATTTATTTCACCAGATCGAAATGCCAGTTTAAACTACACACACAGGCTATTCAATGGCAGGCCAGAGGCATGTTTAAAAGGGTACTTAAATGGTTGGCACACACAGGGCTGCAGGTCCACTGGTAGCATTCAGTTTACAGATTTTGGGTATGGGACTTATAAATAAATGAAATATGCCAATTGAAGATATGCTAATATTACCATGTTTAGACGAAAGAGCGCAAGAACTTTAGCACTTATTATCAGTGCTAAAGTGTGTAAGGTCCTAATACCAGTGAAAACGAGGTTAGGAAGAATGGAGAAGGAAGGCAAAAAGTTGGGGAGAATACCACCCTATGACTGGACTGACAGGTCTGTCAGGAGTCAAATGAGTTGATCGTTTTTGTGCTTTAACTAAAGGTCTGGCAATTTGGCAGCCATTACAAAGCTTGCATCCTATATTATTCTGAAATAATGGCACATTACTAGAAACTGGCTTTGAGTGAGCAAGCGGGCATGACTGCAGTGCAATTCAAAGTCACTAACAGGGGAGACAGAGTTGTGTGCCTCTAGTTAGTTCTCTCTGGTGAAGTCCCCTCCACTGCATCACCTATTGTGTGTCTGCCATTACAGTAACACTGTGGAACCAAGGGTGACACTGTTGAAAGACTGCTTTACCCTGAATTCAAGACTCCAAAACAAGCATTGACAAAGCTAATAAAGCTCACTTATGAGAGCAATTGGCTATGTCAAGGTTTGTAGCAATGTTAGACAACAGCGTGGCTGAAAGCAAAAGAAAACTCAAAGACAGGGCCATCATAATGCTTATTTTATACTTTCAGCCATGCTGCACAGAAGCCTTGTTGCTGTACAAAATGACTAAATACATTCACAAAGCCAATAGTTCTTATATAGACGTCGCCTATTGGATTTGCTATGCTTGTCCTGAGAAAGTTTTCAAGTTGCGTACCCTGCTCCTAAATTATAACATATGGCCTTTAGCACATTTTATAATGAAAAATGTATTCACTGGGGCCTATTCATAAGGATTGTCAAGCAGTACAATGCAGCAAATCACTTTGCTGTGCTGCACGATGTGACAGGGAAACAACAAGAATTTTCACAGTTCATCTCTTGCTTTAGGAAAGACTGCTGGTTTAAGGATGACAGAACATTTGTTTGTAGGCGACTAGACCAATCCTACAACAAGTCACTGTCCGCCCAAACCTCCCAGTTCACTAGCAGTACCTCACCAAAAACCCAAACAGTAAAAGGTGATTTGTGGCAGACATTATGCACGGACTCTGGAGTGAGACATCTCAGGGGAGTTGTGGTTAAACTGAGATTTCCCTTTTCACACATGAGCAACAAGTCTTAGTTGCACACAGGCAATGAAGGAGCTGCAGTAAAGTTTTCAATAGGTTTATTAACAAGACTGCAATCTACTATAAATTGAATGGGCTGCAATGATTAAGTTAATGAACAATGAAAGAAGCAAAATTGTAAAAACGAGAGTCATGAATATAAAGACCCCCACCATCTTGCAATAACATGAAATGTGAAATACGCCCCAATGCCCTAGTATGAATATTCAAATCTCTAACCGAAAGAGAGCTAGGTGTGTAAAACCTAATCTGCCAGCACCATGACCATGAGAAGAGCCCCCCAACCCTTGTTACCTTGGAGTGAGGTCTCTAGATCAGATTCCGGGGGACATGAAGGCTGGGTCTGCATCAAGGCGACGTGAAGTATAGGTAGCTTTAATGGCATCTGGTAGGAATCCTTCTGATAACCTTGTCTGTATGAGATGTATTTATACAGATATTGTAGGACCCCAGATATGTTCCCAAACAATAGATAGGAAGGCATGCTTGGGAATGGCAATTGCATGAACAATTCCCCCCAAAAGTACATTATGTTCCTATCACATGTAAGTGGGAAAGTACATGATGTGAAAACCTACTTATATCAGGTATCTTTGACGCTGATAGTGACACCGTCACAGAGTAGCACTGATAACATGAAATTTAAAACATCTTCCTAACTATAAACATAGCAGCTATCTTGAAAGAAATAATTAAATACATGTACTAAAACAGAGCAGGCAAAGTACGTTAAAAGTCACTGCAAACCAGAAGGCTAAGCTATCTCCTTATTCTCTATAAAAACAAATAGGATCTACTACAGAATGTGTTGCATTTTAAAAAATGTGGTGCATTTATGCCTTTTCCCCTGAGCTGACACCCTTTTGGCTGCCTACTACCAATGCAGGAACCCTTGCCCCATGGTGCAAGGCATTGTGTGGCCTAGCGTGGCTTCATAAAACTCATTTAAAGTTGAGCGTGCATGGACAGCATTGTATGGTGCAAGTGCGAAACAACTGGTCTCATAAAAAGGGAGCATGCCAATCAGGCTTACGTGACCTTGAACCCCCTGTTAAAACCTATAATTGTTCATTAAATGTAGTTACAAATTCAGTTGTAAAGGTGAATTATTTGACATTGATTTCGAAACAATAGTCTCAAGGGGGGGAAACCCCATCAACTAGTGGGTTGAATTTACTCAATGGTGCAGTTCAAAGATGCTTTTGATGCCCGCTATTTGGAAAGGTCTCCAGTCCCCACTGTGTTCTATTGCCTTACTCTGACAGACGGCCTTGTTTTTCCCCAGAAAGCCCTGGAAGCAAAGAAGCAGCAGAGGAAAAAGTGGGGGATTAATATTTTCTCGTCGGTGGACAATGTCCATTTGCCATTTTGCATCAGACTTCTTACCAATAAAACAAAGTTTTTAAAGAGCTATGTGTGACCTCAAAGACTGGTGAATTTGTACTGTTTGCAAAGCTTTTAACATTCTTACATGTTCCCATGATCATCACCAGTATTGCCAAGTTCTGTACACAATGTTTACAAAAACCTAACACTCACACACACAGAATAAACATTAAAGTACATCTGTTAATTGCAAGACTGTGTATTAAGGGGCACATGAACAGTGACTGGAACTCGTCTACATTCTGCAGCTAAACATTTCGCCTATAGAATATCTTAAAGGAAAAAAAAGGATGTTTGTTGAAGTCTTTTACAAGTTTATTTGGAGAAAGTAAATGTAGTTTAATTCACAAGAAGTTAGTGCCAACAACCTCTCTCTCCACCGCTAGTGTAAAGAATTCTTATTTTTCCAAGCATGTTCATGTCATTAGAATACCCTGCAAGTACAAAAGGGCGTACGGAAGCATTTTATGTGCAATTTAGTCACATCGTGGATGCTTCTTTACATGCACTTAAACCTTTTTTCATGGAACAAATGTCCTCAAGTAACTTCTTTACATGCAATTAATTGAAATCCTAGAAGCCTCTTTATTAAAACTTAAAGGGTCTCTGAGAGGACTATCAACGAGAATGTGCATTCTACGGATCTGAAGCATTTTCCATTTAGCTGACTCTAAATCCTTGTCTCCAAGGTAAATCGCGTGGGAAAAATTCTGTTAGAGTTGTTCTTGCCTGTCAAACACAGGAGGATTGAGATGGTGTGAATGTCTCCCCAAGCAGAAGCTGCAGCTCAATGCAGGTTCGTAAAAAGAACACAACAGCAAAATGGGGCTTCCTAAATGTCGATAAGCTGCTCAGTTTTGTTAGAAACTGGTTCTTTAGTTGGCAGTGGTATGCACCCTGGCCAAGAAGGGAACATAACTCTAGTCAGGGTAAGTCAGGGTAAGTCAGATACACTCCATAAATTAACCTGTGCTCACCCTCTGGTAGCCTGGCACAGAGCAGTCAAGCTTAATTTAAGAGGCAATGTGTAAAGTATTTGTGCAACACTTAATACGATAAAACAGTGAAAACATCACACAAAAATAATCCCCACCACATTACAAAAATATATCTTAATTTAATGAACAAAACAAGACCAAACCAACTAATATCCAATAAGCAGAGGTTGAGATATTAATTTTTAAAGAATATCTGCAAGTGTAGTGCTTAGAATTTTAAAGTGCCAACTGGGGATAGCTGATCTTGCTAGACCAGGGTGAATCCAAAGTTCAGGCTGTCTGCGATAGTGCACGGCCTGGCTACCGGGACCAACATTGTCCCGCTAAAACAGTACCTTGGATGGAGGGTTGCGTCGACATCGAAGATCCAATGCCAGGATTAGAGGAGGTGATGCAAAAGTGATGCGTGGGTTCTGATCTTCACAGTCAGGTAATGTGTCACGGTTGAGCTTCGCTGGTGACAGTCTCCAAACAGGGTTGCAGGTCAAACCCTTTGCAATGTAGGTGCTTTATTGTTGAGCCAAGGGGGCAGCGATGCAAAGGTGATACGCCGGGCTGGTGGTGATGCATTGATCCTGAGCCACACAGTCACCAATGCAGAGTCCTCAACCTCAACAGCAGTGGTGATGCATCAGGTTTGGGGGAGGATGCAGCTGTTCTGATCAGCCTAACGGCATTGATGCATTGATTTTTACAGAAGGACAGCTGCAGACTCCCCTTTCAAGGCTCAGGACTAGATTGGCACTTCTTGCCTGGTCCGGGCTCAAAGGTTGCAAAGTCCAGCAGCAGAAGCAGTATTTGAGGGGAGTCTTTGATGTCCCTGAGGCTTCAGAACCGGAGGTCCAGACCTGCCCACTCCCAGAAAAGTTGGGCAGCAGGCAGAAGGGCAAGCACAGCAAAGCAGTTTTCTGGAAAATGGCAGCCTTTCAGAACAGCAATCCTTCTTTGTGGCAGAGTATCCTCCGGCACAAAGGTTTACTGATTTGTGAGGGTCACAAGTCCAGTTCCTATGTCCTGTGGTGCATTTGAATGGGGGTGACTTCGAAGAAGGGCTTTGAAATGCATCTAAGTCCTTCCTCCCCTGCCCTGGCTCCATAAACACCACATGGGGGGTAGACAGCTCTTTGGAGAAGGTGCAGCCCTATTCAGGGGTAAGTATCAGTCCCTTCCCCCCCCCCACCATAGCTCAGGAAGGCCCTTCAGCCTGGTGTTGGGCCATCAGAATGTAAGTGGCACTCCCCAGCTCCCTTTGAGTGTGACTGTCTAGAGGGAATGGGTTAAGCCCAGTTGTCACCCAACCCAGACATGTATTGGAGGCATGTAGTAGGCACACAGGGCTTAAGAGCAGAAAAAAGCCAACTTTCTAAAAGTGGCATTTTCAAAGTTGTAATCCTAAATTTAACTTTACCATTAAAGAACATGTATTATTACAAGTTCATGGGTACCAAACACGAGAGTCCTACTTCTTATCAATCAGGAATTACACTTAATACAGGTATTAAGCAGTTCCCAATGGTATCCTATGAGAAGATAGGCATCACAGTAGTGGAAAACAAATTTGGGAGTGTGTCACTACCGGGACATGTGAAACTAAAAGGTATATATCCTGCCTTTCACTTACACCACACCATGCCCTATAGACTACTTAGGGCCTACTTTGGGAGTGTCTTACGTATTATAAAATGGGAATTTAAAGCTTGACAAGGAGATTTACATGCCAAGTTGACAGGGCAATGAAACTGCACTTACAGGCTTTGCAGTGGCAGGCCTGAGACATGGTTAATGGGCTACTAAAGGGAGTGGCACAATCAGTGCTGCAGGCACAACAGTAGCATTTAATATACAGTCCCCTGGGCACCTAGAGTGAATTTTACTAGGGACGTATAAGAAAATTAAAAATGCTAATTGCGAATACATCAATGTTACCATGTTTTAGGGGAGTGAGCACATGCACTTTAGCACTGGTTAGCAGTGGTAAAGTGCCCAGAGTCCTAAGGCTAACAAAAACAGATTAGCAAAAGTAAGGCAATGCAGGCAAAATGTTTGAGGGAAGACCACCCTGAGGCTGTCACATCTAACACCTGTGAAGGCACAGAGATCACTGGAGATCCCCTTGTGATCTTTCAGGCCCTCATTATGACATTGGCAGTAAGTGCTGCTTACCACAATGCTGACTGCCGCCAACATACTGCGACCGCGGCGGTATACTGCTACGCATATTGTGACCCACACATAGAAATCCGCCACTAAACAGACACACACACAAGTCCGCCAGCCCAAAGGTCAGTGTTAAAATGGCGGTAGCAAAACCCACACCGTTACGCCAACAGAAATACGCCCTCAGCATCATGACCCACGAATCCCCGCAGCGGACATTCAACCGCAGTAAACCATTAGCAGTACATACCGCTGCTCTGAAAATACACACACACATACCAGACAATACCACATTGAACAATTCAAACTACACACACCTGACACACATACACACACCACACCAACACACCCATACCATTGTAAAACACACTACCCACAGCCCATTATGACAAACAAAATTGACAACTGAGAGAGAGAGACAAGCCAGGAGCACCGACTGAATCAGAGCCACAAAACACCATCACCCATACACCATCCAGGCACCTCACAGCATATACCCCAACACATCACCCCACATACCCTCACACACACAACTCACACTACACCCCAGGTTCTCAGAGGAGGAACTAAGGGCCATGGTGGAGGAAATTGTCCGGGTAGAGCCACAGCTATTCGGATCACAGGTGCAGCAGACGTCCATTGCTAGGAAGATGGAGCTATGACGGAGAGTCGTGGAACGGGTCAACGCCATGGGACAGCACCCCAGAACAAGGGATGACATCAGGAAGAGGTGGAACGACCTACGGGGGAAGGTGCGTCCAGTGGTTGCAAGACACCACATAGCTGTACAGAGGACTGTCGGTGGACCCCAACCTCCTCCCACACAACTAACAACATTGGAGGAGCAAGTCTTGGCGATCAGGTATCCTGAGGGCCTGGCAGGAGTAGCAGGAGGACTGGACTCTGGTAAGTCAGATCTTTACTACTTTATCCCCCTCTAACTGCATGCCATCACAAACTCGTACCCCTACCCTGACCCCCATCACTCCACCACCTCACATACACCCCACCATCACAACACACCCATCCCAATACCAAGCCCTGCATGCTACACCAATGCATGGACTCCCATCACAGACCTGCATGGGCACCCATCCCCACAGCATGCACACTAGTGACAATCACTTAGCCAACCAAATCACAACTCACACAAGCTAAAGCTGCCTTGGTAATAACAACTATAAAGGGGAATATACCCATGCACAAGATGTCAAACGCAGAAACAATAACACTGCATTTACATCCCCACAGGACCCCCATACAACGTCACCGGAGATGAGGTGCCAGCAACATCCTGTCCCCCCACAGAAGAGGCCCACAGTAATGACAGTAGCTCTGCACGCCTGGATATCAATGACCAGTCTGGCCCATTAAGGACCTCTGGACAGTCGGTGACCCAGCCACATTCCCAAACTACCACAAAGCCTCCCCCCTCAGGAAACACCACCACATACCTACCCAGTGGGCCCATTCCTCTGTCCCCAGGACACGTCAATCAGCAGTGTGTCCACCACTGTAGTGACCCCAGGTAACCCCACAAACACAGGACGATCAGGGACCTGGGGTCAGTGGCAGTGGGCACACGGTTCAGGGGACAGAGGCACAGGGCAACAGGGAAGCTGGGAGGACTGCTGTGTAACAGGGAGAGGACAGGCCCAGGGAACCGACTCTCCACGAGGCACTCACAAACATCCTGGGAGCATACCACCATTACCAGGAGACCATGGGCCAGATACTGGCCAAGCTGCAGGAGACCCAGCGGTTGCAGGAGGGACAGCACCTGGGGATCAGGGAGGACCTGAAAGACATCCACACCCCTGGTCACCATTGCAGCGGTGCTGGCAGACATGGCCAACACCATTAGGGAGGCAGTGATACACCAAAGGGCCCCTGACACTAGCCACACCAATGAACAGCCCTCCACCTCCGCTGACGCTAGTGGACAGGAGGCCCCGCCACTGGAACAACAGGCCACCAGCACCCCACCCCCTGCAGAAGAAGAACCACCACGCAAAAGATCCCTGTGATCCAGGCAGAAGCCAGAGAACATTGCCAAGACCCCTGCTCGGAAATAAGACCCCTGAATGTCACCCTTGTGTCCCACTCTGTCACCCTGTTCACCTTCAACTGCCATTGCTCCACTTCCTATGTCCCCTTGAACAATGACCCTGTGATACAAATAGACTGGAACTTCACCCTGGACATTCCTCCACCATCCACCCAGCCCATTGCAATACCCCCATACACTTATTATCACAGAAATAAACACCCTTGGAAATAATACAAGTATGGAGTCTGTCAATTGATTGAAATATGTATTAGTTTAACAAGCTGTAAACATTGCAATTCAAATGTACAGTTACATATACATAGGTATGACCTGTAGTGGGCAGCAGTAAACACACCAGGCACACCAGGAGCCAGAGTGGGACACAGATATCTGAAAGTAGAGATGCCAAAGGGTACATTAAGTGGCCATAGACATCGGAAATTTAGGCTGCCATGTACAATGTCCAACACAAACCTGCAATGGAAGGTGAAGTAACAGTGTCTTACCTGTGTGTCACTGGAAGTACTGTTGAATTATAGTAGTTCTGTTGTCCACATCCTCTTCCTCTGCCTCCTCTTCGTCACTGTCCACAGGCTCCACCACTTCCACATGACCATCACCAGCCTCATCCTCCTGCAGAAAAGGCAGTTGGAGTCTCAAGGCCAGGTTGTGCAACATGCAACATGGAACGATGATCTGGCACACCTTCTTGGGTGAGTAGTACAGGGATCACCCTGTCAGGTGGAGGCACCGGAATCTGGCCTTCAGGAGGCCAAAGGTGCGCTCAATGATCCTCGTTGTTCACCCATGTGCCTCATTGTGACTTTCCTCTACCCTTGTCCTGGCATTCCTCACTGGGGTCAGTAGCCATGAAAGGTTGGGGTAACCAGAGTCACCTGAAAATATCGAGGGATACCTGTAAGCCAGACATTCTCCCTTAGGGCCAAACCCACACCCATAGACCTACATCAACTGGGTGGGGACCATGGGCTCACCTATTAGCCACACCCTGTGCCTCTGGAGTTGAGCCATCACATATGGGATGCTGTTATTCCTCAAGATAAAGGCATCATGCACAGAGACAGGATACTTTGCATTGACATGGGAGATGTACTGGTCTGCTAAACACATCATCTGCACATTCAGAGAATGAAAGCTCTTTCGATTTCTGAACACCTGTTCATTTCTCCGGGGGGGAGGGAACAAAGGCAATATGTGTACTATCAATAGCACCAATGATGTTGGGGATATGTCCCATTGCATAAAAGTCAGCCTTCACTGTGGCCAAATCCTCCACCTGGGGGAATACAATGTAGCTGCGCATGTGTTTCTTCAGGGCAGACAACACTCTGGTCAGCACGTTTGAGAACAGAGGCTGTGACATCCCTGATGCCATGGCCACTGTCGCTCAGAAGGAACCACTTGCCAAGAAATGGGGCACTGACAGGACCTGCACTTGAGGGGGGATACCGGTGGGGTGGCGGATAGCTGAAATCAAGTCTGGCTCCAATTGGGCACACAGGTCTTGGATTGTGGCCCTATCAAGTCTGCACGTTAGGATAATGTACCTGTCCGCCATTGTCACCAGGTCCACCAGGGGTCTGTACATGGGGGTATGTCTCCATCTCCTATTCATCCTCAGCAGGTGAACTCTAAGGTGAAAAACAGTGAGCAGAAGGTCATTTTCAAACATATACTCGGATTAATATGCTATTTTTGTTTTACAGAAACAGCATGTGAACTTGAAAGTCCGTTGATGTGCCTATGTCTGCTGTGACGCAGTTAGGTGCCATGGCTTGTGCCCCCCTGAAATGGGGGCTGCCTGACCTGTGAGGAGGGACAAGTGGAAATGAGGTAATTCTGCTGGCGTTGTGCGCCGTGCTGGCGGTGGTCGACGACCACCGTACAACACCGCATTGGTTACAATTGAGGCCTACAGGTTCCAGGAGCGAATGGTGATGTACGCGGGGGTGACTGTATGCACCAGCGCAGACGTGACTCCCATTTTCTATCTGTTCACTCACTTACTACCTGACCTTCAACAGGAGAGGACCTACACTGCAAGTGCTGCTGTGACCTGTGTCTGGAAGTGACCATGGCTCGAGTGTCTGGGGAAAGGGCCCCTGCCTTCACTTCAGAGGAGTTGGAGAGACTGGTGGATGGGGTCCTACCCCAGTACCATTTACTTTATGGTCCTCCACACCAACAGGCGAGTACACTGTGAGCATGATGCGTGGGGCATGAATGTATGAAGTGCTGTGTGTGTATACCTTGTGTGGGGGGCTGAGGGGTATAGGGCAGTATGGTGGTCAATGTATGTGCGTAAGCGGATGGGAGGGATATGTTGGGCCATGAGTATAACAGTCCTGACAATATGAATAATACCTTTTCTGCTGTATCTTTTTCTGCAGGTCAGCACTCATCAGAAAAAGGGTATTTGGCGTGCCATTGCCAAGGAGGTGCAGACACTGGGGGTCTTTGAGGCAAATGGTGGGAGGACCTGCGCCGCTGGGCAAGGAAGACGTCGGAGGCTGCAGGCTGCACCGCCACCTACACCGCGGCCAGCACTGCCACCTGCACTGTCACCAACACCACTGCCAGCAGCAGCAGCCCCAGTGGGCAGCCGTCCGAGGCTGCAGGGGAAGAGCTGGAGCCTCCATCCACCACTAACAGCACCGCCACCTGCACTGCGGCCAGCACCACCACCACTTCCAGCAGCAGCAGCCCCACTGGGCAGCCGTCCGAGGCTGCAGGGGAAGGGCTGGAGCCTCCACCCACCACTGACAGCACCGCCACCTGCACCGCAACTGCCATCCACTGAGCAGCCGTCACTGCCGGTGAGCAGTGTGTAGTCGTGACTACATGGGCTGCAGTGGATCCTGGCCCCTGCAACACCTGTAGGTGTGACACCCAGGTGAGAGACTGTGACCTTGCACCATCCAAGATGAAGCACACTGGGCTTAAAGCCCCCTCCAGAACCATTGGAAGAAGGCATCCACTGACCCCCTCCTTGCCAGGATGAAGCACACTGGGCATAAAGCTACCTCCAGAACCAGTGGAAGAAGGCATCCACTCACGCCCTCCTTGCCAGGATGAAGCACACTGGGCACAAAGACCCCTCCAGAACCAGTGGAAGAAGGCATCCACTCACCCCCTCCTTGCCAGGATGAAGCACACTGGGCACAAAGCCCCCTCCAGAACCAGTGGAAGAAGGCATCCACTAGAGAGACTGTGGCTTTGCACTTCCCAGGACCAAGCAGTGGGCAAAGCAACCACTTGAGAGACTGTGGCTTTGCACTCACCAGGACCAAGCAGTGGGCAAAGCACCCACTTGAGAGACTATAGAGACTGTGGCTTTGCACTCCCCAGGACCAAGCAGTGGGCACACCACCCACTTGAAAGACTGTGGCCTTGCACTCCCCAGGACCAAGCAGTGGGCAAACCACCCACTTGAGAGACTGTGGCCTTGCACTCCCCAGGACCAAGCAATGGGCAAACCACCCACTTGAGAGACTGTGGCTTTGCACTCCTGAGGACCAAGCAGTGGGCAAACTACCCACTTGAGAGACTGTGGCTTTGCACTTCCCAGGACCAAGCAGTGGGCATGTAGCCCCCCCAGGAGCAGTGGTGTTGTACCATCTTCCAGCTGAGGTGCCCCCCCCCCATTCCCCGTCCCCCTGAGGTGCCTGTGTGTTTTCGAACAGATGCCCCTGGAGTGTTCTCTCCATATTGAGGCAGGAGTCAAGTGTGGCCTTGGCCTATGTGTTATGGCCCAATGGGTCACGGACCTTTTGGAGTGGGCATTATCCCTCCATTTGTATATATTGTGCATACTGTTTATTGCTTTAAGGACGTATTTATCTAATATTGTACTATTACACTCAATTTAATCAATTCCTTTTGTCCTTGTGTTATTCCTGAGGGTTACGGGGTGTGTATGTAATGTTGTTGCATCTGTTTGTGTGTACGGTGTTGAGGGTGGGGGTGGGGTTGGGGGTGGGGTTGGGGGTGTTTCCTGTTACGTGTATGTGTCACTCTCTTCTCCCCCCGTTGTGTGCTAGGTGCGGTACTTACCGTGGTCGTCTTCGCCACCCTTTGCGTTCCTGATGTATGAGGAGGTAGACCAGCATTGGAAAAATGTGCAGCTCGGGCTCCATGGCGTCGTGGTTCTTCCCTGAGTGTCGAGAGGTGAGTCGTTTCCCTTCTGTGTACTGTTTCAGCCGTGCTTTTGATGGTGTTGGTACCGTCCCGGAAAAGCTGGTGGATTAGCCTCTCATATTACTGTGGGCTGTACATTGTCTTCCGCCTGGTTGTTGGCGGTTGCCGCCGTGGTGTTTGTTGCTACTGTTGTGGCGGTCGGAGTGTTAAAGTAGCTGTCTGTATTGGCGGATTCCGCCATGGTCATAATTCCATTTTTTTTACTGCCGGCCTGTTGGCGGAATTACCGCCACTTTATCACCGACTGCCAGGGTTGTAATGAGGGCCTTAATTTGGTGATTGCCAGCTCGGCTGGGGTGGCGGAGGAGATGTCCTCTGCCACCCTGACATCTAGGGTCTAAAAAAAATCCCAAAGTGATTATGAGTTTTTTTACCTAACAGAAGTTGCACTGTAATTATAATAGTAGGTAGACTTTCCTTCTCATACTGCTAGAAAAATTCCATGCAATTATTAAACATTTATGCAAATATTGAGACATTGGATAAAAAAAAATTCTGATTTTTGAAGAATGTCAACAAGCTAAACCAGTATTATATGTGGTCATTCGATTTTGAAAAAACTTTACTTATTCCTACGTGATATAAATGAAAATATTTTTTTGTGTATATTCTAGTCATGTGCTTCTCATTTTCCAACTGTCTATTTAACAGATCTTATTGCCTTCTCTTTTTCTTGTGTTTTTGGCAGACTTTGGGCCTGATAACAAGTGTGGTGGTGGTCTGGACCCGCCGGGGATGCAGCAGTCCAAACGCCACATAACAACCCTGGCGGTCAGACTGTTAGGGAACTGCCAGCTCCTTCAGGATCTTGGATCTTGGATCCCGGTGGTCTGGCAGTTGCAGAAATCCAGTGCTGCCCTGGGGATTACAACCTCGATCATCGCCAGCGGTTTCATGGCCTTAGCACCACAATGAAAAGGCTGGTGGAGAACAGGTGCAGGGGGCCACAGTGGGGCCCATGCACTTGGCATGGCCAGTGGAGGGACCTACCTGTCCAGCACCATCGCAATGTTCACTGTCTGCTTTGCAGACAGTGAACCCTGGGAGGGTGCTGGTGCACCCTGCATGCTACAATATTGCTGGCAGCTCAATTATGAGCTGGAGACAATGCTATAGCCTGTTTCCCGCTAGGCCAGCGGGTGGAAACTTAGGTTTCTGCCCGCCGATCTAGTGGGAAACTCTTAATGACTCTGACAGGGAGTTCGCCTGTCAGGAGTTTGGCGGATGGAATTCTCCATCCGCCAAACTCAAAATGACCTCCTGTGTCTTACATGCCACATAGTAATAAGATAACATTGCTCACAAAAGGGTCTAGGGCATACTCTAAGTTTTTAAAGAGCTGTGGGCAACCCTAAAGACCGGTGAGCTGCTACCTCTTTTGAAGCATTTAACATGCTCACATGTTCCCATGATCATCACCAATATTGCTAAGTTATGACTTGCCAAGTTATGGAAGTTTTGCCAGGATCACTGTGTATGTTGTCTGCTATAAAGAGGTTTTAAGTAAAAGCATGGTATAAGGACCATGGGGAAGGGAATGAGGCTGAATGCACAGTGCCTTAGTGGCACAAAGGTGTCAAACTATCCTATTCAATGTACACTTGCCGTAACTTTATTCCATATAATGTACGGTTTCTACAGCTAAGGGTGTGTCAAATTGAACCAGTCTTGACTACTGTGATACTAGCACATTTCATTCTGTGATTTGTAGACCCACAGAGATAATGAACATCCCTAAACTAGAAGTCCCAAAGGGTAAAGGATGTGGATGACTTAAAACACTGGGCTGCCAAAGGGAACACATAACACGAAGCGTGATACATGTTAACTGTATTTATTGACGGTGTTGAATAAAGGTTTTTTCTGCAGGCTTGAGCAAAGAAAGAGTGAATCTAATATACTAAGGAACTTGCATTAGATCTGGTAATTATCTTTCTTTTGGGTCATGAAGCAGACAATATAGAAAGGTAATGAGGAGTGAGTGACAGGGTTCGCGATGGATTGGTCCAGTTTGAGTTGACTTATTTTGGCAGACAAGGAGAGCGATAGGGGTATGCTGTGGACTGCCTCACTCTGCTCACTGGCGTGCTTTCATGGATCCCTGCCATACCACTGCTGATGTGTAATCTCTGCAGGACCGGTGAGGAAGATATGTTTAATACCGTGGACCTATTAACCAACGTCGACGGGTCTCCTCCGTCCTCACACTGTGTCCCTGCTCCACTTCCTCTGGGTCAGCAGGTGGTGAAAGAGAGCAGTACAATGTGAGATCCTGCCAGCGCTGGCTCGGCTTGCTGACACTAGGACTGCAGTAATCACTTGTAATAAATGATAGCATGTGATTAGCGATTTTGTTTCATTACAAGTATTTTCTGATGCTTTTATACAGCCGTTAGTGACTCCCTCACATTATAATTTTGATAAGTACTCCCTACTGTATATCACAAAGATTACACAAGTGAACTAGGAGTCAACGATAATAAAGAGGGTCGAGGGCGATTGTAAAGAGTTTCACTAAAGAGTCACAGAACTCCATGTGACTTTCAATATCGTTTTGGCCTGCAGTAGGGTGTACGTTATAAATTAATCGATAGCCACATAATTGTCTTCTCCTCTCTTACCCCTCAAGACCTTGACTATCAGTTGCTGATTCATTCTGATGGGCCCAGTAACAGAAGGTGTTGTGCTCTTCGGAATTATGAGCTGTGGTGCTTTACACAGAAATTTCGGCTAATTAAATACCTGGGAAAACATGAAGGAATCGGAGCAGAAACACTGATTCCCAAGTTTTTCTGATGAATGTGACTGTTCTTTCTCTGCCACCAGAGCTATTAGGATCCCTGATGATGGTAATTCTGTGGCAGGGAAATAAGGGTGACTGTTTGGGGCCCAAAGTGTGTGGCTCGTTGTTGGAAATGTGTATCTTTGGCATGGTATTCCCCAGATTTCTTTTTGCCTTCTTTTCCTAAACTGTTTTTTATTGGCAGTAGGACTCTGCACACTTTGATCCTGTAAACAGTGATAAAGTGTTTGTGTTTACATCTAAAGGGCATATTTAATTTACGTATAAGCACTAGTATGTTGTTCTATATGTATCTAGGGCTTGTAAATTAACTGCTACAAGTGGGCTGCACCACTCACCATGCCACCTACTAAAGTAGCACTGGAAACATGTTTGAGGCCTGCTACTGCAGTCTGTGAATGCAGTTTTATAACTGCCATTTCTGCCTTGCAAAACAAACCTTTCACTAGGCCTAACCTTCTATTTTGATACTTATAAGTCACCTCTGGGGAGGCCTAAAATGCCCATGAGCAGAAGTGTGGGAGTTGAATTTAGAAAGTAGGACATCAGTGTAAATAAGGGTTTGAATTGCTCAATGCAGATTGAACAAT
This sequence comes from Pleurodeles waltl, assembly GCF_031143425.1. Lineage (NCBI taxonomy): Eukaryota > Metazoa > Chordata > Amphibia > Caudata > Salamandridae > Pleurodeles > Pleurodeles waltl. The sequence continues at coordinate 846,264,016 of NC_090446.1, forward strand.
TGTAGTTTTGTAACATATCTATGCTACAAGTACAATTCAGTTTGGAAAGAGCTAGAAAAATACTTTTCACACTCATTTTAATTTAAAATCCTCTTTCAAGACAAAGTTGGACTTTAAATCACATTTTTGGATGTGCCACTTTTAGAAAGTGGGCATTTCTCTGCCTAAACCACATGTGTTTTTCTGCCAGTGTCCAGGGTCTGCTGACTGCTGAAGGCTGCCCCAAAGGGAACTGTATATAGGAACCTGACAGTGGATAAGTGACCTGGGTGTAAAGGAACGTGTGTCTTCCTGACAAGATGGCTGGGGAGGAGTTGTGCCTCAGCCCTGCTTGTACTTCAAACAGTAGCCTGGGACTGTACCCTGACTTCTAAAAAAGCCTATCCACAAGTAGGAGATGCAACTCACATCCAAGCCGTTTTGCCTTTTGCTTCACTAGCCAGGCTGGAATGAAGGCCAGGGGAGAGGTAAGAACAAACCATAACCCATTTTGGGTAGGACAAAAGGGGTATACCCAACCCACAGGCTGGCACTGAGCCTAAATGTGGCATCCCCAAAACCTGAAATTAGAACACTCCTGGACCTGGGAAAATTCAAAAGAAGGACTGCCCTGCTTTCTGAAGAAGAAAGACTAGACCAGTATTCTTTAAACCTAGGACACCTGAAGTGACTCAATGGGTCAATTGGCTGATCTCCTGTTTGAGCTACAGGGACACAATGAGCTACCAGCGGCCTTTCCTGCTTTCCAGCTGACAGGACCAAATTTACCTGACCTAGTTCCCTTTGCTGGCCTCAGTGGGAGTGAATCCTGGCCCTCAAGTGCTGTCCTCAAGGACTGGACCCTTGTCTGGAGTCAGAGTGTACTCTCAGAGTGAACACGATTATGCTGAACTCAAGGTTTCATCTGAACCGATACTGAGCAGCGCCGAGCAGTTCAGTGCCTCATGACACAGCACCATGCAGCTCTACAACAAAGGTGTCAAATGATTCAAAACTGAGTGATGCCGAGCCCCACACAACCATTCAGCTACCGACGGGAAGCCTCAAAGAACTTGACGCAACTCAACACAGAGTGACACAGAGCAACACCACACAGCTCCACACTGAAGGAGTCACTAGATGCAGCACCAAGGAATGCAGAGCCTCTAAAAACAATGCAACTCTGGAGTGAAAGTCTCACCAGAACCCAGCACAATGCACAGAAGTCTGCAGAAGAACTCCAAGCTGTCTTTGCATGAAAGTCAAAAGGATAATCTTCCAATAGGATGAACATTGTTCTGAATCTGGTCAGCACTACACCACAGTGAGCCTAACCTTGTGACTCTGCCCTGGTCCTGGCCAATTTCAGGCAGAAAAGCAACAGCAGTCGGCGTGTGTGTATGTGGACAGGGTAGGGAGTGGTGTATGCATGCGTGCATGTGAGTAAATGTGAATGTGTGTGTGTGGGTGAATCGGGAGGTTAGTGTGCATATGAGCATTTGCATGTGTGTGCCTGAGTGCGTTGACATGCGTGAATGAGTGTTTCTGTGTGCATGTTTGAGCGTGAGTGCTCGAGTGAATGGGGTGTATGTGGCGAGTGCATGGGTGAGTGTTTGTAAGAGTGTAGAAATGTGTGGGTGCATGTGTGTGGACAAGTGGGGGTGTGTCTCCCAGCAACAGGATTGAAGATTCCTGACGCCAGGTCGCCAGGTGCGGGACCAACAGCATTTTCATGGCAGTGCAACCGCCACAAAAATGCCGGCGGTGTGCTGTGTCGCAATAATACAGCTGACGCCGGGCCAGAGGTGCTCACCTCCAGCTCAGCGGACCGCCCAAAAGTGGCAGTATGGGTGGCGTTTCAGTGGTTTGGCTTAGGCGTGAAAACCGCTATCACAAGTCTGGTGGTCTTAAGACCGCCAGACTCGTAATGAGGGACAAAATCCTTTGCCCGCTCATATTAAAACTGAATGTCACAAATTTATTCTAGACATAAATTATGGAATTGTGATGTTAGAGCTTAGAGTTTGGTGGTGCAGAAATTGTTTAAGTGGGCCTCAGTCCTATGGAGTCTTGTTCCGATGTAGGTCTTTATATGAGTTCTGTTACCTTTCTTCAGTGTTTTATGAGAACGCTTTGAGATCGTATAGCTATTTGATATTTTACATTTTGGGCCATAGTTATGAAAAGCTTGCGCAACCTTTGCATCATTGTTTTTGACGTAAAAGCGATGCAAATCTACCCCATATTAATATTTTGACATTAGGCCCGTCCAGCGTCATAATATCAGAGTAAGCGTAATTTTTTGGGAGTGCCAACCCACCTTGCGTCATATTCCGACAATGATATGCATGGTAGGTGTTCCCATCCAAAAAATGATGCTATCCCTCCAACGCCACATCTACACCCTGTTGCAAAAGCAACTCACAAAAAGGAAGCGGTCCCAAAAAATGATGTAAAGGACGATTTGTGTCAAATTTGAACGCCTGGCCACACCAGGCGTTAAAAAGTAGCACACACACCACCACTTAAGGAAAACACACAAAAGGAGCATTTGCAACCTCCTGGACAACATGGAACTGTTATTGCTCCAGCTTGGCACAAGCCGCAGCGATCACAACAGGCCCCTCCACTACCACTGCAGCAACCCCTAACACCACCACAACCGCCACAAAGGCAGCACAAAAGGCCAGAGAGGATCTTTCGAAAGTGTACAATCATCCTTGGGTTCAGGGAGCAAGATGCTATCAGGAATTACCGCTTGAACTGGGAGTTAGTTGTACGCCTGCTGCACCACCTTGTGCAAGACATCACTGCAGGGGTGGAAACTCCAACAAACATACCACCCATGACCAGTCTCCTAGCTGTTCTCCATATGCTGGTGTCAGGATCTTTTCTGACAACAGGCACACAAGATGGAATTCTCCGTTCGCCAAACTCAAAATGACCTCCTATGTCTTACACGCCACATAGTAATAAGATAACATTGCTCACAAAGGGGACTAGGGCATACTCTAAGTTTTTAAAGAGCTGTGGGTAACCCAAAAGGCTGGTGAGCTGCTTCCTCTTTTGAAGCATTTAACATGCTCACATGTTCCCATGATCATCACCAATATTGCTAAGTTATGACTTGCCAAGTTATGAAAGTTTTGCCAGGATCACTGTGTATGTTGTCTGCTATAAAGAGGTTTTAAGTAAAAGCATGGTACAATGACCATGGGGAAGGCAATGAGGCTGAATGCACAGTGCCTTAGTGGCACAAAGGTGTCAAACTATCCTATTCAACGTACACTTGCCGTAACTTTATTCCATATAATATACGGTTTCTACAGCTAAGGGTGTTTCAAATTGAACCAGTTTTGGCTACTTTGATACCAGCACATTTCATTCTGTGATTTGTAGACTCACAGAGATAATCAACATCCCTTAACTAGAAGTCCCAAAGGGTAAAGGATGTGGATCACTTAAAACACTGGGCTGCCAAAGGGAACACATAACACGAAGCATGTTACGTTAACTGTATTTATTGACGGTGTTGAATAAAGGTTTTTTTCTGCAGGCTTGAGCAAAGAAAGAGTGAATCTAATATACTAAGGAACTTGCATTAGATCTGGTAATTATCTTTCTTTTGGGTCATGAAGCAGACAATATAGAAAGGTAATGAGGAGTGAGTGACAGGGTTCGCGATGGATTGGTCCAGTTTGAGTTGACTTATTTTGGCAGACAAGGAGAGCGATAGGGGTATGCTGTGGACTGCCTCACTCTGCTCACTGGCGTGCTTTCATGGATCCCTGCCATACCACTGCTGATGTGTAATCTCTGCAGGACCGGTGAGGAAGATATGTTTAATACCGTGGACCTATTAACCAACGTCGACGGGTCTCCTCCGTCCTCACACTGTGTCCCTGCTCCACTTCCTCTGGGTCAGCAGGTGGTGAAAGAGAGCAGTACAATGTGAGATCCTGCCAGCGATACCTCGGCTTGCTGACACAAGGACTGCAGTAATCACTTGTAATAAATGATAGCATGTGATTAGCGATTTTGTTTCATTACAAGTATTTTCTGATGCTTTTATACAGCCGTTAGTGACTCCCTCACATTATAATTTTGATAAGTACTCCCTACTGTATATCACAAAGATTACACAAGTGAACTAGGAGTCAACGATAATAAAGAGGGTCGAGGGCGATTGTAAAGAGTTTCACTAAAGAGTCACAGAACTCCATGTGACTTTCAATATCGTTTTGGCCTGCAGTAGGGTGTACGTTATAAATTAATCGATAGCCACATAATTGTCTTCTCCTCTCTTACCCCTCAAGACCTTGACTATCAGTTGCTGATTCATTCTGATGGGCCCAGTAACAGAAGGTGTTGTGCTCTTCGGAATTATGAGCTGTGGTGCTTTACACAGAAATTTCAGCTAATTAAATACCTGGGAAAACATGAAGGAATCGGAGCAGAAACACTGATTCCCAAGTTTTTCTGATGAATGTGACTGTTCTTTCTCTGCCACCAGAACTATTAGGATCCCTGATGATGGTAATTCTGTGGCAGGGAAATAAGGGTGACTGTTTGGGGCCCAAAGTGTGTGGCTCGTTGATGGAAATGTGTATCTTTGGCATGGTATTCCCCAGATTTCTTTTTGCCTTCTTTTCCTAAACTGTTTTTTATTGGCAGTAGGACTCTGCACACTTTGATCCTGTAAACAGTGATAAAGTGTTTGTGTTTACATCTAAAGGGCATATTTAATTTACGTATAAGCACTAGTATGTTGTTCTATATGTATCTAGGGCCTGTAAATTAACTGCTACAAGTGGGCTGCACCACTCACCATGCCACCTACTAAAGTAGCACTGGAAACATGTTTGAGGCCTGCTACTGCAGTCTGTGAATGCAGTTTTATAACTGCCATTTCTGCCTTGCAAAACAAACCTTTCACTAGGCCTAACCTTCTATTTTGATACTTATAAGTCACCTCTGGGAAGGCCTAAAATGCCCATGAGCAGAAGTGTGGGAGTTGAATTTAGAAAGTAGGACATCAGTGTAAATAAGGGTTTGAATTGCTCAATGCAGATTGAACAATTGTAGTTTTGTAACATATCTATGCTACAAGTACAATTCAGTTTGGAAAGAGCTAGAAAAATACTTTTCACACTCATTTTAATTTAAAATCCTCTTTCAAGACAAAGTTGGACTTTAAATCACATTTTTGGATGTGCCACTTTTAGAAAGTGGGCATTTCTCTGCCTAAACCACATGTGTTTTTCTGCCAGTGTCCAGGGTCTGCTGACTGCTGAAGGCTGCCCCAAAGGGAACTGTATATAGGAACCTGACAGTGGATAAGTGACCTGGGTGTAAAGGAACGTGTGTCTTCCTGACAAGATGGCTTGGGAGGAGTTGTGCCTCAGCCCTGCTTGTACTTCAAACAGTAGCCTGGGACTGTACCCTGACTTCTAAAAAAGCCTATCCACAAGTAGGAGATGCAACTCACATCCAAGCCGTTTTGCCTTTTGCTTCACTAGCCAGGCTGGAATGAAGGCCAGGGGAGAGGTAAGAACAAACCATAACCCATTTTGGGTAGGACAAAAGGGGTATACCCAACCCACAGGCTGGCACTGAGCCTAAATGTGGCATCCCCAAAACCTGAAATTAGAACACTCCTGGACCTGGGAAAATTCAAAAGAAGGACTGCCCTGCTTTCTGAAGAAGAAAGACTAGACCAGTATTCTTTAAACCTAGGACACCTGAAGTGACTCAATGGGTCAATTGGCTGACCTCCTGTTTGAGCTACAGGGACACAATGAGCTACCAGCGGCCTTTCCTGCTTTCCAGCTGACAGGACCAAATTTACCTGACCTAGTTCCCTTTGCTGGCCTCAGTGGGAGTGAATCCTGGCCCTCAAGTGCTGTCCTCAAGGACTGGACCCTTGTCTGGAGTCAGAGTGTACTCTCAGAGTGAACACGATTATGCTGAACTCAAGGTTTCATCTGAACCGATACTGAGCAGCGCCGAGCAGTTCAGTGCCTCATGACACAGCACCATGCAGCTCTACAACAAAGGTGTCAAATGATTCAAAACTGAGTGATGCCGAGCCCCACACAACCATTCAGCTACCGACGGGAAGCCTCAAAGAACTTGACGCAACTCAACACAGAGTGACACAGAGCAACACCACACAGCTCCACACTGAAGGAGTCACTAGATGCAGCACCAAGGAATGCAGAGCCTCTAAAAACAATGCAACTCTGGAGTGAAAGTCTCACCAGAACCCAGCACAATGCACAGAAGTCAGCAGAAGAACTCCAAGCTGTCTTTGCATGAAAGTCAAAAGGATAATCTTCCAATAGGATGAACATTGTTCTGAATCTGGTCAGCACTACACCACAGTGAGCCTAACCTTGTGACTCTGCCCTGGTCCTGGCCAATTTCAGGCAGAAAAGCAACAGCAGTCGGCGTGTGTGTATGTGGAGAGGGTAGGGAGTGGTGTATGCATGCGTGCATGTGAGTAAATGTGAATGTGTGTGTGTGAATCGGGAGGTTAGTGTGCATGTGAGCATTTGCATGTGTGTGCCTGAGTGCGTTGACATGCGTGAATGAGTGTTTCTGTGTGCATGTTTGAGCGTGAGTGCTCGAGTGAATGGGGTGTATGTGGCGAGTGCATGGGTGAGTGTTTGTAAGAGTGTAGAAATGTGTGGGTGCATGTGTGTGGACATGTGGGGGTGTGTCTCCCAGCAACAGGATTGAAGATTCCTGACGCCAGGTCGCCAGGTGCGGGACCAACAGCATTTTCATGGCAGTGCAACCGCCACAAAAATGCAGGCGGTGTGCTGTGTCGCAATAATACAGCTGACGCCGGGCCAGAGGTGCTCACCTCCATCTCAGCGGACCGCCCAAAAGTGGCAGTATGGGTGGCGTTTCAGTGGTTTGGCTTAGGCGTGAAAACCGCTATCACAAGTCTGGTGGTCTTAAGACCGCCAGACTCGTAATGAGGGACAAAATCCTTTGCCCGCTCATATTAAAACTGAATGTCACAAATTTATTCTAGACATAAATTATGGAATTGTGATGTTAGAGCTTAGAGTTTGGTGGTGCAGAAATTGTTTAAGTGGGCCTTAGTCCTATGGAGTCTTGTTCCGATGTAGGTCTTTATATGAGTTCTGTTACCTTTCTTCAGTGTTTTATGAGAACGCTTTGAGATCGTATAGCTATTTGATATTTTACATTTTGGGCCATAGTTATGAAAAGCTTGCGCAACCTTTGCATCATTGTTTTTGACGTAAAAGCGATGCAAATCTACCCCATATTAATATTTTGACATTAGGCCCGTCCAGCGTCATAATATCAGAGTAAGCGTAATTTTTTGGGAGTGCCAACCCACCTTGCGTCATATTCCGACAATGATATGCATGGTAGGTGTTCCCATCCAAAAAATGATGCTATCCCTCCAACGCCACATCTACACCCTGTTGCAAAAGCAACTCACAAAAAGGAAGCGGTCCCAAAAAATGATGTTAAGGACGATTTGTGTCAAATTTTAACGCCTGGCCACACCAGGCGTTAAAAAGTAGCACACGCACCACCACTTAAGGAAAACACACAAAAGGAGCATTTGCAACCTCCTGGACAACATGGAACTGTTATTGCTCCAGCTTGGCACAAGCCGCAGCGATCACAACAGGCCCCTCCACTACCACTGCAGCAACCCCTAACACCACCACAACCGCCACAAAGGCAGCACAAAAGGCCAGAGAGGATCTTTCGAAAGTGTACAATCATCCTTGGGTTCAGGGAGCAAGATGCTATCAGGAATTACCGCTTGAACTGGGAGTTAGTTGTACGCCTGCTGCACCACCTTGTGCAAGACATCACTGCAGGGGTGGAAACTCCAACAAACATACCACCCATGACCAGTCTCCTAGCTGTTCTCCATATGCTGGTGTCAGGATCTTTTCTGACAACAGGCACACAAGATGGAATTCTCCGTTCGCCAAACTCAAAATGACCTCCTATGTCTTACACGCCACATAGTAATAAGATAACATTGCTCACAAAGGGGACTAGGGCATACTCTAAGTTTTTAAAGAGCTGTGGGTAACCCAAAAGGCTGGTGAGCTGCTTCCTCTTTTGAAGCATTTAACATGCTCACATGTTCCCATGATCATCACCAATATTGCTAAGTTATGACTTGCCAAGTTATGAAAGTTTTGCCAGGATCACTGTGTATGTTGTCTGCTATAAAGAGGTTTTAAGTAAAAGCATGGTACAATGACCATGGGGAAGGCAATGAGGCTGAATGCACAGTGCCTTAGTGGCACAAAGGTGTCAAACTATCCTATTCAACGTACACTTGCCGTAACTTTATTCCATATAATGTACGGTTTCTACAGCTAAGGGTGTTTCAAATTGAACCAGTTTTGGCTACTTTGATACCAGCACATTTCATTCTGTGATTTGTAAACTCACAGAGATAATCAACATCCCTTAACTAGAAGTCCCAAAGGGTAAAGGATGTGGATCACTTAAAACACTGGGCTGCCAAAGGGAACACATAACACGAAGCATGTTACGTTAACTGTATTTATTGACGGTGTTGAATAAAGGTTTTTTTCTGCAGGCTTGAGCAAAGAAAGAGTGAATCTAATATACTAAGGAACTTGCATTAGATCTGGTAATTATCTTTCTTTTGGGTCATGAAGCAGACAATATAGAAAGGTAATGAGGAGTGAGTGACAGGGTTCGCGATGGATTGGTCCAGTTTGAGTTGACTTATTTTGGCAGACAAGGAGAGCGATAGGGGTATGCTGTGGACTGCCTCACTCTGCTCACTGGCGTGCTTTCATGGATCCCTGCCATACCACTGCTGATGTGTAATCTCTGCAGGACCGGTGAGGAAGATATGTTTAATACCGTGGACCTATTAACCAGCGTCGACGGGTCTCCTCCGTCCTCACACTGTGTCCCTGCTCCACTTCCTCTGGGTCAGCAGGTGGTGAAAGAGAGCAGTACAATGTGAGATCCTGCCAGCGCTGGCTCGGCTTGCTGACACAAGGACTGCAGTAATCACTTGTAATAATTGATAGCATGTGATTAGCGATTTTGTTTCATTACAAGTATTTTCTGATGCTTTTATACAGCCGTTAGTGACTCCCTCACATTATAATTTTGATAAGTACTCCCTACTGTATATCACAAAGATTACACAAGTGAACTAGGAGTCAACGATAATAAAGAGGGTCGAGGGCGATTGTAAAGAGTTTCACTAAAGAGTCACAGAACTCCATGTGACTTTCAATATCGTTTTGGCCTGCAGTAGGGTGTACGTTATAAATTAATCGATAGCCACATAATTGTCTTCTCCTCTCTTACCCCTCAAGACCTTGACTATCAGTTGCTGATTCATTCTGATGGGCCCAGTAACAGAAGGTGTTGTGCTCTTCGGAATTATGAGCTGTGGTGCTTTACACAGAAATTTCGGCTAATTAAATACCTGGGAAAACATGAAGGAATCGGAGCAGAAACACTGATTCCCAAGTTTTTCTGATGAATGTGACTGTTCTTTCTCTGCCACCAGAACTATTAGGATCCCTGATGATGGTAATTCTGTGGCAGGGAAATAAGGGTGACTGTTTGGGGCCCAAAGTGTGTGGCTCGTTGTTGGAAATGTGTATCTTTGGCATGGTATTCCCCAGATTTCTTTTTGCCTTCTTTTCCTAAACTGTTTTTTATTGGCAGTAGGACTCTGCACACTTTGATCCTGTAAACAGTGATAAAGTGTTTGTGTTTACATCTAAAGGGCATATTTAATTTACGTATAAGCACTAGTATGTTGTTCTATATGTATCTAGGGCCTGTAAATTAACTGCTACAAGTGGGCTGCACCACTCACCATGCCACCTACTAAAGTAGCACTGGAAACATGTTTGAGGCCTGCTACTGCAGTCTGTGAATGCAGTTTTATAACTGCCATTTCTGCCTTGCAAAACAAACCTTTCACTAGGCCTAACCTTCTATTTTGATACGTATAAGTCACCTCTGGGGAGGCCTAAAATGCCCATGAGCAGAAGTGTGGGAGTTGAATTTAGAAAGTAGGACATCAGTGTAAATAAGGGTTTGAATTGCTCAATGCAGATTGAACAATTGTAGTTTTGTAACATATCTATGCTACAAGTACAATTCAGTTTGGAAAGAGCTAGAAAAATACTTTTCACACTCATTTTAATTTAAAATCCTCTTTCAAGACAAAGTTGGACTTTAAATCACATTTTTGGATGTGCCACTTTTAGAAAGTGGGCATTTCTCTGCCTAAACCACATGTGTTTTTCTGCCAGTGTCCAGGGTCTGCTGACTGCTGAAGGCTGCCCCAAAGGGAACTGTATATAGGAACCTGACAGTGGATAAGTGACCTGGGTGTAAAGGAACGTGTGTCTTCCTGACAAGATGGCTGGGGAGGAGTTGTGCCTCAGCCCTGCTTGTACTTCAAACAGTAGCCTGGGACTGTACCCTGACTTCTAAAAAAGCCTATCCACAAGTAGGAGATGCAACTCACATCCAAGCCGTTTTGCCTTTTGCTTCACTAGCCAGGCTGGAATGAAGGCCAGGGGAGAGGTAAGAACAAACCATAACCCATTTTGGGTAGGACAAAAGGGGTATACCCAACCCACAGGCTGGCACTGAGCCTAAATGTGGCATCCCCAAAACCTGAAATTAGAACACTCCTGGACCTGGGAAAATTCAAAAGAAGGACTGCCCTGCTTTCTGAAGAAGAAAGACTAGACCAGTATTCTTTAAACCTAGGACACCTGAAGTGACTCAATGGGTCAATTGGCTGACCTCCTGTTTGAGCTACAGGGACACAATGAGCTACCAGCGGCCTTTCCTGCTTTCCAGCTGACAGGACCAAATTTACCTGACCTAGTTCCCTTTGCTGGCCTCAGTGGGAGTGAATCCTGGCCCTCAAGTGCTGTCCTCAAGGACTGGACCCTTGTCTGGAGTCAGAGTGTACTCTCAGAGTGAACACGATTATGCTGAACTCAAGGTTTCATCTGAACCGATACTGAGCAGCGCCGAGCAGTTCAGTGCCTCATGACACAGCACCATGCAGCTCTACAACAAAGGTGTCAAATGATTCAAAACTGAGTGATGCCGAGCCCCACACAACCATTCAGCTACCGACGGGAAGCCTCAAAGAACTTGACGCAACTCAACACAGAGTGACACAGAGCAACACCACACAGCTCCACACTGAAGGAGTCACTAGATGCAGCACCAAGGAATGCAGAGCCTCTAAAAACAATGCAACTCTGGAGTGAAAGTCTCACCAGAACCCAGCACAATGCACAGAAGTCTGCAGAAGAACTCCAAGCTGTCTTTGCATGAAAGTCAAAAGGATAATCTTCCAATAGGATGAACATTGTTCTGAATCTGGTCAGCACTACACCACAGTGAGCCTAACCTTGTGACTCTGCCCTGGTCCTGGCCAATTTCAGGCAGAAAAGCAACAGCAGTCGGCGTGTGTGTATGTGGACAGGGTAGGGAGTGGTGTATGCATGCGTGCATGTGAGTAAATGTGAATGTGTGTGTGTGGGTGAATCGGGAGGTTAGTGTGCATGTGAGCATTTGCATGTGTGTGCCTGAGTGCGTTGACATGCGTGAATGAGTGTTTCTGTGTGCATGTTTGAGCGTGAGTGCTCGAGTGAATGGGGTGTATGTGGCGAGTGCATGGGTGAGTGTTTGTAAGAGTGTAGAAATGTGTGGGTGCATGTGTGTGGACATGTGGGGGTGTGTCTCCCAGCAACAGGATTGAAGATTCCTGACGCCAGGTCGCCAGGTGCGGGACCAACAGCATTTTCATGGCAGTGCAACCGCCACAAAAATGCCGGCGGTGTGCTGTGTCGCAATAATACAGCTGACGCCGGGCCAGAGGTGCTCACCTCCAGCTCAGCGGACCGCCCAAAAGTGGCAGTATGGGTGGCGTTTCAGTGGTTTGGCTTAGGCGTGAAAACCGCTATCACAAGTCTGGTGGTCTTAAGACCACCAGACTCGTAATGAGGGACAAAATCCTTTGCCCGCTCATATTAAAACTGAATGTCACAAATTTATTCTAGACATAAATTATGGAATTGTGATGTTAGAGCTTAGAGTTTGGTGGTGCAGAAATTGTTTAAGTGGGCCTCAGTCCTATGGAGTCTTGTTCCGATGTAGGTCTTTATATGAGTTCTGTTACCTTTCTTCAGTGTTTTATGAAAACGCTTTGAGATCGTATAGCTATTTGATATTTTACATTTTGGGCCATAGTTATGAAAAGCTTGCGCAACCTTTGCATCATTGTTTTTGACGTAAAAGCGATGCAAATCTACCCCATATTAATATTTTGACATTAGGCCCGTCCAGCGTCATAATATCAGAGTAAGCGTAATTTTTTGGGAGTGCCAACCCACCTTGCGTCATATTCCGACAATGATATGCATGGTAGATGTTCCCATCCAAAAAATGATGCTATCCCTCCAACGCCACATCTACACCCTGTTGCAAAAGCAACTCACAAAAAGGAAGCGGTCCCAAAAAATGATGTAAAGGACGATTTGTGTCAAATTTTAACGCCTGGCCTCACCAGGCGTTAAAAAGTAGCACACACACCACCACTTAAGGAAAACACACAAAAGGAGCATTTGCAACCTCCTGGACAACATGGAACTGTTATTGCTCCAGCTTGGCACAAGCCGCAGCGATCACAACAGGCCCCTCCACTACCACTGCAGCAACCCCTAACACCACCACAACCGCCACAAAGGCAGCACAAAAGGCCAGAGAGGATCTTTCGAAAGTGTACAATCATCCTTGGGTTCAGGGAGCAAGATGCTATCAGGAATTACCGCTTGAACTGGGAGTTAGTTGTACGCCTGCTGCACCACCTTGTGCAAGACATCACTGCAGGGGTGGAAACTCCAACAAACATACCACCCATGACCAGTCTCCTAGCTGTTCTCCATATGCTGGTGTCAGGATCTTTTCTGACAACAGGCACACAAGATGGAATTCTCCGTTCGCCAAACTCAAAATGACCTCCTATGTCTTACACGCCACATAGTAATAAGATAACATTGCTCACAAAGGGGACTAGGGCATACTCTAAGTTTTTAAAGAGCTGTGGGTAACCCAAAAGGCTGGTGAGCTGCTTCCTCTTTTGAAGCATTTAACATGCTCACATGTTCCCATGATCATCACCAATATTGCTAAGTTATGACTTGCCAAGTTATGAAAGTTTTGCCAGGATCACTGTGTATGTTGTCTGCTATAAAGAGGTTTTAAGTAAAAGCATGGTACAATGACCATGGGGAAGGCAATGAGGCTGAATGCACAGTGCCTTAGTGGCACAAAGGTGTCAAACTATCCTATTCAACGTACACTTGCCGTAACTTTATTCCATATAATGTACGGTTTCTACAGCTAAGGGTGTTTCAAATTGAACCAGTTTTGGCTACTTTGATACCAGCACATTTCATTCTGTGATTTGTAGACTCACAGAGATAATCAACATCCCTTAACTAGAAGTCCCAAAGGGTAAAGGATGTGGATCACTTAAAACACTGGGCTGCCAAAGGGAACACATAACACGAAGCATGTTACGTTAACTGTATTTATTGACGGTGTTGAATAAAGGTTTTTTTCTGCAGGCTTGAGCAAAGAAAGAGTGAATCTAATATACTAAGGAACTTGCATTAGATCTGGTAATTATCTTTCTTTTGGGTCATGAAGCAGACAATATAGAAAGGTAATGAGGAGTGAGTGACAGGGTTCGCGATGGATTGGTCCAGTTTGAGTTGACTTATTTTGGCAGACAAGGAGAGCGATAGGGGTATGCTGTGGACTGCCTCACTCTGCTCACTGGCGTGCTTTCATGGATCCCTGCCATACCACTGCTGATGTGTAATCTCTGCAGGACCGGTGAGGAAGATATGTTTAATACCGTGGACCTATTAACCAGCGTCGACGGGTCTCCTCCGTCCTCACACTGTGTCCCTGCTCCACTTCCTTTGGGTCAGCAGGTGGTGAAAGAGAGCAGTACAATGTGAGATCCTGCCAGCGATACCTCGGCTTGCTGACACAAGGACTGCAGTAATCACTTGTAATAAATGATAGCATGTGATTAGCGATTTTGTTTCATTACAAGTATTTTCTGATGCTTTTATACAGCCGTTAGTGACTCCCTCACATTATAATTTTGATAAGTACTCCCTACTGTATATCACAAAGATTACACAAGTGAACTAGGAGTCAACGATAATAAAGAGGGTCGAGGGCGATTGTAAAGAGTTTCACTAAAGAGTCACAGAACTCCATGTGACTTTCAATATCGTTTTGGCCTGCAGTAGGGTGTACGTTATAAATTAATCGATAGCCACATAATTGTCTTCTCCTCTCTTACCCCTCAAGACCTTGACTATCAGTTGCTGATTCATTCTGATGGGCCCAGTAACAGAAGGTGTTGTGCTCTTCGGAATTATGAGCTGTGGTGCTTTACACAGAAATTTCGGCTAATTAAATACCTGGGAAAACATGAAGGAATCGGAGCAGAAACACTGATTCCCAAGTTTTTCTGATGAATGTGACTGTTCTTTCTCTGCCACCAGAACTATTAGGATCCCTGATGATGGTAATTCTGTGGCAGGGAAATAAGGGTGACTGTTTGGGGCCCAAAGTGTGTGGCTCGTTGTTGGAAATGTGTATCTTTGGCATGGTATTCCCCAGATTTCTTTTTGCCTTCTTTTCCTAAACTGTTTTTTATTGGCAGTAGGACTCTGCACACTTTGATCCTGTAAACAGTGATAAAGTGTTTGTGTTTACATCTAAAGGGCATATTTAATTTACGTATAAGCACTAGTATGTTGTTCTATATGTATCTAGGGCCTGTAAATTAACTGCTACAAGTGGGCTGCACCACTCACCATGCCACCTACTAAAGTAGCACTGGAAACATGTTTGAGGCCTGCTACTGCAGTCTGTGAATGCAGTTTTATAACTGCCATTTCTGCCTTGCAAAACAAACCTTTCACTAGGCCTAACCTTCTATTTTGATACGTATAAGTCACCTCTGGGGAGGCCTAAAATGCCCATGAGCAGAAGTGTGGGAGTTGAATTTAGAAAGTAGGACATCAGTGTAAATAAGGGTTTGAATTGCTCAATGCAGATTGAACAATTGTAGTTTTGTAACATATCTATGCTACAAGTACAATTCAGTTTGGAAAGAGCTAGAAAAATACTTTTCACACTCATTTTAATTTAAAATCCTCTTTCAAGACAAAGTTGGACTTTAAATCACATTTTTGGATGTGCCACTTTTAGAAAGTGGGCATTTCTCTGCCTAAACCACATGTGTTTTTCTGCCAGTGTCCAGGGTCTGCTGACTGCTGAAGGCTGCCCCAAAGGGAACTGTATATAGGAACCTGACAGTGGATAAGTGACCTGGGTGTAAAGGAACGTGTGTCTTCCTGACAAGATGGCTGGGGAGGAGTTGTGCCTCAGCCCTGCTTGTACTTCAAACAGTAGCCTGGGACTGTACCCTGACTTCTAAAAAAGCCTATCCACAAGTAGGAGATGCAACTCACATCCAAGCCGTTTTGCCTTTTGCTTCACTAGCCAGGCTGAAATGAAGGCCAGGGGAGAGGTAAGAACAAACCATAACCCATTTTGGGTAGGACAAAAGGGGTATACCCAACCCACAGGCTGGCACTGAGCCTAAATGTGGCATCCCCAAAACCTGAAATTAGAACACTCCTGGACCTGGGAAAATTCAAAAGAAGGACTGCCCTGCTTTCTGAAGAAGAAAGACTAGACCAGTATTCTTTAAACCTAGGACACCTGAAGTGACTCAATGGGTCAATTGGCTGACCTCCTGTTTGAGCTACAGGGACACAATGAGCTACCAGCGGCCTTTCCTGCTTTCCAGCTGACAGGACCAAATTTACCTGACCTAGTTCCCTTTGCTGGCCTCAGTGGGAGTGAATCCTGGCCCTCAAGTGCTGTCCTCAAGGACTGGACCCTTGTCTGGAGTCAGAGTGTACTCTCAGAGTGAACACGATTATGCTGAACTCAAGGTTTCATCTGAACCGATACTGAGCAGCGCCGAGCAGTTCAGTGCCTCATGACACAGCACCATGCAGCTCTACAACAAAGGTGTCAAATGATTCAAAACTGAGTGATGCCGAGCCCCACACAACCATTCAGCTAACGACGGGAAGCCTCAAAGAACTTGACGCAACTCAACACAGAGTGACACAGAGCAACACCACACAGCTCCACACTGAAGGAGTCACTAGATGCAGCACCAAGGAATGCAGAGCCTCTAAAAACAATGCAACTCTGGAGTGAAAGTCTCACCAGAACCCAGCACAATGCACAGAAGTCAGCAGAAGAACTCCAAGCTGTCTTTGCATGAAAGTCAAAAGGATAATCTTCCAATAGGATGAACATTGTTCTGAATCTGGTCAGCACTACACCACAGTGAGCCTAACCTTGTGACTCTGCCCTGGTCCTGGCCAATTTCAGGCAGAAAAGCAACAGCAGTCGGCGTGTGTGTATGTGGAGAGGGTAGGGAGTGGTGTATGCATGCGTGCATGTGAGTAAATGTGAATGTGTGTGTGTGGGTGAATCGGGAGGTTAGTGTGCATGTGAGCATTTGCATGTGTGTGCCTGAGTGCGTTGACATGCGTGAATGAGTGTTTCTGTGTGCATGTTTGAGCGTGAGTGCTCGAGTGAATGGGGTGTATGTGGCGAGTGCATGGGTGAGTGTTTGTAAGAGTGTAGAAATGTGTGGGTGCATGTGTGTGGACATGTGGGGGTGTGTCTCCCAGCAACAGGATTGAAGATTCCTGACGCCAGGTCGCCAGGTGCGGGACCAACAGCATTTTCATGGCAGTGCAACCGCCACAAAAATGCCGGCGGTGTGCTGTGTCGCAATAATACAGCTGACGCCGGGCCAGAGGTGCTCACCTCCAGCTCAGCGGACCGCCCAAAAGTGGCAGTATGGGTGGCGTTTCAGTGGTTTGGCTTAGGCGTGAAAACCGCTATCACAAGTCTGGTGGTCTTAAGACCGCCAGACTCGTAATGAGGGACAAAATCCTTTGCCCGCTCATATTAAAACTGAATGTCACAAATTTATTCTAGACATAAATTATGGAATTGTGATGTTAGAGCTTAGAGTTTGGTGGTGCAGAAATTGTTTAAGTGGGCCTCAGTCCTATGGAGTCTTGTTCCGATGTAGGTCTTTATATGAGTTCTGTTACCTTTCTTCAGTGTTTTATGAGAACGCTTTGAGATCGTATAGCTATTTGATATTTTACATTTTGGGCCATAGTTATGAAAAGCTTGCGCAACCTTTGCATCATTGTTTTTGACGTAAAAGCGATGCAAATCTACCCCATATTAATATTTTGACATTAGGCCCGTCCAGCGTCATAATATCAGAGTAAGCGTAATTTTTTGGGAGTGCCAACCCACCTTGCGTCATATTCCGACAATGATATGCATGGTAGGTGTTCCCATCCAAAAAATGATGCTATCCCTCCAACGCCACATCTACACCCTTTTGCAAAAGCAACTCACAAAAAGGAAGCGGTCCCAAAAAATGATGTAAAGGACGATTTGTGTCAAATTTGAACGCCTGGCCACACCAGGCGTTAAAAAGTAGCACACACACCACCACTTAAGGAAAACACACAAAAGGAGCATTTGCAACCTCCTGGACAACATGGAACTGTTATTGCTCCAGCTTGGCACAAGCCGCAGCGATCACAACAGGCCCCTCCACTACCACTGCAGCAACCCCTAACACCACCACAACCGCCACAAAGGCAGCACAAAAGGCCAGAGAGGATCTTTCGAAAGTGTACAATCATCCTTGGGTTCAGGGAGCAAGATGCTATCAGGAATTACCGCTTGAACTGGGAGTTAGTTGTACGCCTGCTGCACCACCTTGTGCAAGACATCACTGCAGGGGTGGAAACTCCAACAAACATACCACCCATGACCAGTCTCCTAGCTGTTCTCCATATGCTGGTGTCAGGATCTTTTCTGACAACAGGCACACAAGATGGAATTCTCCGTTCGCCAAACTCAAAATGACCTCCTATGTCTTACACGCCACATAGTAATAAGATAACATTGCTCACAAAGGGGACTAGGGCATACTCTAAGTTTTTAAAGAGCTGTGGGTAACCCAAAAGGCTGGTGAGCTGCTTCCTCTTTTGAAGCATTTAACATGCTCACATGTTCCCATGATCATCACCAATATTGCTAAGTTATGACTTGCCAAGTTATGAAAGTTTTGCCAGGATCACTGTGTATGTTGTCTGCTATAAAGAGGTTTTAAGTAAAAGCATGGTACAATGACCATGGGGAAGGCAATGAGGCTGAATGCACAGTGCCTTAGTGGCACAAAGGTGTCAAACTATCCTATTCAACGTACACTTGCCGTAACTTTATTCCATATAATGTACGGTTTCTACAGCTAAGGGTGTTTCAAATTGAACCAGTTTTGGCTACTTTGATACCAGCACATTTCATTCTGTGATTTGTAGACTCACAGAGATAATCAACATCCCTTAACTAGAAGTCCCAAAGGGTAAAGGATGTGGATCACTTAAAACACTGGGCTGCCAAAGGGAACACATAACACGAAGCATGTTACGTTAACTGTATTTATTGACGGTGTTGAATAAAGGTTTTTTTCTGCAGGCTTGAGCAAAGAAAGAGTGAATCTAATATACTCAGGAACTTGCATTAGATCTGGTAATTATCTTTCTTTTGGGTCATGAAGCAGACAATACAGAAAGGTAATGAGGAGTGAGTGACAGGGTTCGCGATGGATTGGTCCAGTTTGAGTTGACTTATTTTGGCAGACAAGGAGAGCGATAGGGGTATGCTGTGGACTGCCTCACTCTGCTCACTGGCGTGCTTTCATGGATCCCTGCCATACCACTGCTGATGTGTAATCTCTGCAGGACCGGTGAGGAAGATATGTTTAATACCGTGGACCTATTAACCAGCGTCGACGGGTCTCCTCCGTCCTCACACTGTGTCCCTGCTCCACTTCCTCTGGGTCAGCAGGTGGTGAAAGAGAGCAGTACAATGTGAGATCCTGCCAGCGATACCTCGGCTTGCTGACACAAGGACTGCAGTAATCACTTGTAATAAATGATAGCATGTGATTAGCGATTTTGTTTCATTACAAGTATTTTCTGATGCTTTTATACAGCCGTTAGTGACTCCCTCACATTATAATTTTGATAAGTACTCCCTACTGTATATCACAAAGATTACACAAGTGAACTAGGAGTCAACGATAATAAAGAGGGTCGAGGGCGATTGTAAAGAGTTTCACTAAAGAGTCACAGAACTCCATGTGACTTTCAATATCGTTTTGGCCTGCAGTAGGGTGTACGTTATAAATTAATCGATAGCCACATAATTGTCTTCTCCTCTCTTACCCCTCAAGACCTTGACTATCAGTTGCTGATTCATTCTGATGGGCCCAGTAACAGAAGGTGTTGTGCTCTTCGGAATTATGAGCTGTGGTGCTTTACACAGAAATTTCGGCTAATTAAATACCTGGGAAAACATGAAGGAATCGGAGCAGAAACACTGATTCCCAAGTTTTTCTGATGAATGTGACTGTTCTTTCTCTGCCACCAGAACTATTAGGATCCCTGATGATGGTAATTCTGTGGCAGGGAAATAAGGGTGACTGTTTGGGGCCCAAAGTGTGTGGCTCGTTGTTGGAAATGTGTATCTTTGGCATGGTATTCCCCAGATTTCTTTTTGCCTTCTTTTCCTAAACTGTTTTTTATTGGCAGTAGGACTCTGCACACTTTGATCCTGTAAACAGTGATAAAGTGTTTGTGTTTACATCTAAAGGGCATATTTAATTTACGTATAAGCACTAGTATGTTGTTCTATATGTATCTAGGGCCTGTAAATTAACTGCTACAAGTGGGCTGCACCACTCACCATGCCACCTACTAAAGTAGCACTGGAAACATGTTTGAGGCCTGCTACTGCAGTCTGTGAATGCAGTTTTATAACTGCCATTTCTGCCTTGCAAAACAAACCTTTCACTAGGCCTAACCTTCTATTTTGATACGTATAAGTCACCTCTGGGGAGGCCTAAAATGCCCATGAGCAGAAGTGTGGGAGTTGAATTTAGAAAGTAGGACATCAGTGTAAATAAGGGTTTGAATTGCTCAATGCAGATTGAACAATTGTAGTTTTGTAACATATCTATGCTACAAGTACAATTCAGTTTGGAAAGAGCTAGAAAAATACTTTTCACACTCATTTTAATTTAAAATCCTCTTTCAAGACAAAGTTGGACTTTAAATCACATTTTTGGATGTGCCACTTTTAGAAAGTGGGCATTTCTCTGCCTAAACCACATGTGTTTTTCTGCCAGTGTCCAGGGTCTGCTGACTGCTGAAGGCTGCCCCAAAGGGAACTGTATATAGGAACCTGACAGTGGATAAGTGACCTGGGTGTAAAGGAACGTGTGTCTTCCTGACAAGATGGCTGGGGAGGAGTTGTGCCTCAGCCCTGCTTGTACTTCAAACAGTAGCCTGGGACTGTACCCTGACTTCTAAAAAAGCCTATCCACAAGTAGGAGATGCAACTCACATCCAAGCCGTTTTGCCTTTTGCTTCACTAGCCAGGCTGGAATGAAGGCCAGGGGAGAGGTAAGAACAAACCATAACCCATTTTGGGTAGGACAAAAGGGGTATACCCAACCCACAGGCTGGCACTGAGCCTAAATGTGGCATCCCCAAAACCTGAAATTAGAACACTCCTGGACCTGGGAAAATTCAAAAGAAGGACTGCCCTGCTTTCTGAAGAAGAAAGACTAGACCAGTATTCTTTAAACCTAGGACACCTGAAGTGACTCAATGGGTCAATTGGCTGACCTCCTGTTTGAGCTACAGGGACACAATGAGCTACCAGCGGCCTTTCCTGCTTTCCAGCTGACAGGACCAAATTTACCTGACCTAGTTCCCTTTGCTGGCCTCAGTGGGAGTGAATCCTGGCCCTCAAGTGCTGTCCTCAAGGACTGGACCCTTGTCTGGAGTCAGAGTGTACTCTCAGAGTGAACACGATTATGCTGAACTCAAGGTTTCATCTGAACCGATACTGAGCAGCGCCGAGCAGTTCAGTGCCTCATGACACAGCACCATGCAGCTCTACAACAAAGGTGTCAAATGATTCAAAACTGAGTGATGCCGAGCCCCACACAACCATTCAGCTACCGACGGGAAGCCTCAAAGAACTTGACGCAACTCAACACAGAGTGACACAGAGCAACACCACACAGCTCCACACTGAAGGAGTCACTAGATGCAGCACCAAGGAATGCAGAGCCTCTAAAAACAATGCAACTCTGGAGTGAAAGTCTCACCAGAACCCAGCACAATGCACAGAAGTCTGCAGAAGAACTCCAAGCTGTCTTTGCATGAAAGTCAAAAGGATAATCTTCCAATAGGATGAACATTGTTCTGAATCTGGTCAGCACTACACCACAGTGAGCCTAACCTTGTGACTCTGCCCTGGTCCTGGCCAATTTCAGGCAGAAAAGCAACAGCAGTCGGCGTGTGTGTATGTGGACAGGGTAGGGAGTGGTGTATGCATGCGTGCATGTGAGTAAATGTGAATGTGTGTGTGTGGGTGAATCGGGAGGTTAGTGTGCATGTGAGCATTTGCATGTGTGTGCCTGAGTGCGTTGACATGCGTGAATGAGTGTTTCTGTGTGCATGTTTGAGCGTGAGTGCTCGAGTGAATGGGGTGTATGTGGCGAGTGCATGGGTGAGTGTTTGTAAGAGTGTAGAAATGTGTGGGTGCATGTGTGTGGACATGTGGGGGTGTGTCTCCCAGCAACAGGATTGAAGATTCCTGACGCCAGGTCGCCAGGTGCGGGACCAACAGCATTTTCATGGAAGTGCAACCGCCACAAAAATGCCGGCGGTGTGCTGTGTCGCAATAATACAGCTGACGCCGGGCCAGAGGTGCTCACCTCCAGCTCAGCGGACCGCCCAAAAGTGGCAGTATGGGTGGCGTTTCAGTGGTTTGGCTTAGGCGTGAAAACCGCTATCACAAGTCTGGTGGTCTTAAGACCGCCAGACTCGTAATGAGGGACAAAATCCTTTGCCCGCTCATATTAAAACTGAATGTCACAAATTTATTCTAGACATAAATTATGGAATTGTGATGTTAGAGCTTAGAGTTTGGTGGTGCAGAAATTGTTTAAGTGGGCCTCAGTCCTATGGAGTCTTGTTCCGATGTAGGTCTTTATATGAGTTCTGTTACCTTTCTTCAGTGTTTTATGAGAACGCTTTGAGATCGTATAGCTATTTGATATTTTACATTTTGGGCCATAGTTATGAAAAGCTTGCGCAACCTTTGCATCATTGTTTTTGACGTAAAAGCGATGCAAATCTACCCCATATTAATATTTTGACATTAGGCCCGTCCAGCGTCATAATATCAGAGTAAGCGTAATTTTTTGGGAGTGCCAACCCACCTTGCGTCATATTCCGACAATGATATGCATGGTAGGTGTTCCGATCCAAAAAATGATGCTATCCCTCCAACGCCACATCTACACCCTGTTGCAAAAGCAACTCACAAAAAGGAAGCGGTCCCAAAAAATGATGTAAAGGACGATTTGTGTCAAATTTTAACGCCTGGCCACACCAGGCGTTAAAAAGTAGCACACACACCACCACTTAAGGAAAACACAGAAAAGGAGCATTTGCAACCTCCTGGACAACATGGAACTGTTATTGCTCCAGCTTGGCACAAGCCGCAGCGATCACAACAGGTCCCTCCACCACCACTTCAGCAACCCCTAGCACCACCACAACAGCCACAAAGGCAGCGCAAAAGGCCAGAGATGATCTTTCGAAAGTGTACAATCATCCTTGGGTTCAGGGAGCAAGATGTAATCAGGAATTACCGCTTGAATTGGGAGTCAGTTGTACGCCTGCTGCACCACCTTGTGCAAGACATCACTGCAAGGGTGGAAACTCCAACAAACATACCACCCATGACCAGTCTCCTTGCTGTTCTCCATATGCTGGTGTCAGGATCTTTTCAGACAACAGGCACACAAGTGGCTGGTATTTCCCAGCCATCCTTATTGGTCTTCCTACTAAAGGTTCTGGATGCAATGATACGCCTCACACCCCGCCACATCTGCTTCCCCAACAACTAGCAACTGCAGCAGGAGTCCAAGCACAGTTTCTATCTAATTGCTGGGTTCCCTCATGTGCTTGATGCAATGGGCTGCACCCATGTCCAACTGGTACCACCTGCAGCAATGGAGCACCTATACATGATCCGCAAGCACACCCATTCTATAAATGTGCAGGCCATTGTTGACCAATGTGGGCTCTTCTCTAACATCCTTGTCAAATACCCTAACAGCATACATGATGCCTACATATTCCGGCATTCCACCATCAATGGACGGTTCCAGGATGGCCATTATGGTAATGGCCTACTTTTAGGTAAGCCACCATACCAATCAGTACACAGACAACACACCAAGCATGTAGTACAAACAAGACATACACTACACTAAACACACATGGGCAAGGGAACACAGTTATACAGGCAACAACACATATGACACATGCCATGCTACACCACAATCATTGGACATCACATACACATACACCCACCTGTACATAAAACAGCCACAACCTGACTGGAACACCAGGTGAGGGCAGGTGGAGCTATGTCCCCTTTGCATACAGAAGCTGGGCCCAAATCACTACTGGTGTCCACTGGTTGACACCTAAATATATATTACACGCAATTTACACCGAATAATGTATAGCTCAGCAATGTGAATGTCATAGGCCATGTCAATGTAAAGAAAGTCACACATAGGCATAACCCCATATATGTCATGAGGTTGAAGCCTCTGGCAGCAACAATAAGAAATGCCACTGAAGTGTTGCAATGACCAACGACATGTAACCTACACATACCTGACATACCTGTAGTGTACACATTCACCTGTCTGCTGCATTGTGTCACACTCATAGGAATGCAACATTACCTGCCATGAAAGCCCATGGGGTAGAATGAAGAGAAGTTTTGCAGCACCTAGTCTAGTGCCACCTCACATGCATCCCTAAGCGCCCCCTAACACCACCATGGCCCGGAGTTTGTGCAATACTGTAAAGATCATAGATGCCAAAGCAGGAATCTGTAGGAGCTTAGAGGACATACCTGACCTTTAATGCACCATGCATAGGGACCCATGTAAAAGAATGGTGTGCCCCCTCCCAATGCCTGCACTATGCATAAGTTGAAAGTGTCTGTGATAAATGATGTATAGGAAATTAGCAGATTCCACTGCACCAACTATTGCTAGGCTCCAACTGTGTGATTCACACCCTAGTACACTTGATGGCTGCCACAGCCATCATCCGCCACAAAGGGTTACTATGTGTCGCACTGTATGCATAGTGCCACCTGTTAACATGGAGGTCAGAGTTTGGCTTTGCAGGGTTACCATGGTGTCTCTACATATTACACCACTGTGATGCAAGGAGGACACTGGCACAAATATGGACAACACAACACATATTTGCAATGGGTTAACCATCAGTTTGGATTGAATATTACAATCACCATGTCCCTGTGCCACAATTGAATATTGACATGTACATTTACACAGACCTATGAAACCATTTCACAAAACAGTAATATACACTATATCAGAAGCAGGTCTGAGTCACCACTGCACCTAAAGCTAACAACTGCCAAGGTGAATACCAGACCACTATCAGGCATTACCCACACGTCTTCTCTCATTCCTTTGAAGCCGACCATGGTTAATGCATACAGCTTAGGTGATGGCGCCATCTGGCAATCCCACAACAGTAGAAGAGTGTGCATATAATGAAGGGCACAGAGGAACACAAAATGTGTGAAAAGACCATTGGGGCTTCTGAAGTCAAGGTTCAGGTGGCTGGCCCTGACAGGAGGGAGCCTGTTGTATGTTCCACAACTGGTATGTAAGAGGATACTGATATGTGTAATCTTGCATAATATATGTATATGGACCAATGTTCCCTGGGATGAGCAGGTAGATGTCCCCAATGAGGGGGAGGATGACAATGGTGCAGCACATTTGAAGGGGGGAACTACTAAATACTGCTACAGGAGTTTGCAGGAGACTACAAATTAAACAGAACTTCCACACACAGTCACTGTACAAATATTAGCACTTTGTAAATACTACCAATAAATTACTTTGCACCAGAATCTCCATGGTATACTCATTCTCCACTACATATACCACTGGAATGTAACTCATACCTCAGAGAGCAGGATAGAATCACAACAGTTACAAGTATGGTTGTAACATCATTTGTGATGCAAGAGGGTCTTGTGCCTCCATGCCACACATCAGTGTCACATAACTCACTGGCATGCGGCTCTCGAATGCCTAGATCTATGCACCACAAAATATAATATGGCCTCAAGTGGGCAATGTGCAAAATCCTAGCCTTTTCCCCACATCATTCCCACACCTGGCAGGATGTATGCAAGGGGGGCATACATAAGGTAGGGGCGGTTATCAAATGGTGTTTAAGTAATGTAGTCACTGAACAGTGTCACATCTCAGGGGGATCGCTGTTACACCAGTACTGTGCACATGTAACAAGGGGGGAAACAATTGGTTACTATGGACCTTCATTTACTGTTAGGGTTAGTAACCAAAGTTAGAGCCAGAGCCTGCACTGTATGTGAATGGGCTAAAGTCATGGCACTGCCATTGGGCCCAACCCTGCCACATGGTGCGATGTACCTCAAATATGGCACACACATATTGGCTGTGGAATGTGCTATGGGTTGCCAGACAAATGAAGCAGCAATAGGTGCTGAACCACTCTCCAAACATAGGCCCATTGTCAGGATTTAAGAATAAAATGGGACTATGGACCACCAAATGAATGTCTGGGTGGAATGTAGGCAGAGTATATTCCACTCCCTATGTACATTCTATACACACTTGACACACAAATCTGCTGTCTTGACACATGCCTACAGATAATCCGGCTATACATGTGAAGACTGATGTAAGGATGTATGACTTATGTAGCAAAGGGTTCGCAATTACCGACAAAGGTTGACATGTTTCAGCAAGGTAACCTAGTATAGTCTGTATTACACCACCACACAGCACCTATCAATACACACCACTCATTGACACTCACATACCAGACCAAGAGGAAGTTACCAACAGTGACAAAATTCCCTAATATGTCTAGGTCACCAACACGCCAATCAGGTATGGGATGTGCAAGTATGTCCAGCAATGTCCAAACATGTCACAGAGCCATCCAAAAATGAATAGGAAAAGACGTAGACAGATATGTTGCATGTGGCTAATAAAAAAAGTAGCACTGAGAGGATTTCACACCCTAACATCATACACTTATGGTAAGAGTGACATAGGTTGTAGAATGCAGGAATTAATGCATGCCTTTGTTGAACAAAGGATGTGGATGGGCAGCTGAGAGATACCCACAGATACTTGGAGATACAACATGGGAGGCCACTTGGAGACGACACAAGTGCTGTGGCGGTGTAATGTCAGGCAATGGGGCGGTAACTATCATGCAGCCAGTAGTAGGTGTGTACATCTTCAATTTACACAAGTCACATGTTGCATCCCGTCCCTGTATGGCCAGACAGTGTCGCTGTAGAAGATGTGTACAAAGTGTAAGCTGCCTAAAGACTGGCAGCAATGTAGGACACAATCTATTCCTAACAAGAGATGCAGTAAATGATGGAGAAGGTACACACATAGACCAATACTGACTGTGTAACACATCAATGTCAACATATGATCACCCAACATATGTACAGAGAGGATGGCGAAGTCATTACATAAGCCACTCACGTTTGCCACTACAATCACCTGTTAGTTACCCATCGCATACCATCATGAAAGGAGGCAATGACAGGTGACAGAATCTATCCCCTCACTCATTCCTAAATTACAAGTTACAACAGAGATACAAGCCCTAACCAAGCTCCTCCTGGAAATTACTAAGGACATAAAATCATGTCTGTCAGACCCTGCCAAATGATGAGACATGTCCTACACGTGCAAGCACCAATTCTCAGTAAATGACAGGGCAAGGCTGATATTATTATTTGCATGTGCATGCATGACAGGCGGAGATAAGTTTGAGTGCAGCATGTTTTGTCAAGGTATATGGACAATTTGTTTTGGGCCTGTATTAAGAGTGCCAGCGCCACCTCAGGGCTGCCATTGTGATATTCATTAATGAAGCAGAACCAATGCAGAAGTGCCATCTTCCCTGCACCAGGTTAAGAAAGTGGTGCGATGCATGATTTGTGACGCTCAGTTGAGACCAGCACAACATGAGGGCCTCACCCTTGTAGGGGGGGCTAAAGCACATGGGTCTGTTAAAAATGATACATGTCCTATCACCATATTTCTCACACTTTGAACAGCTGCTCAGTGCAGGTATTAAAAGGGGGCATATTATTGTATATGATGGGCCCTCTGTACTCAGCAGAAGTGCTAACCTTTTTCCTGCTGAGTACATCATTTGCATCCACATAAATTTACAGAATTGCCCCTACCTGCACCATGCCTGTACCATATGTTTTATAAGACTCACACGTGGGGGAAAGGGGTGCATTAAGGCCCACAAGGACAGTTGTGATGCACTTGGTGTAGCACTACGTTCCTTAATTCTGTCCATTTGTGTCATTGGCCAACACCATTTAAGGGAGCTTGACTATGCACCAGGTCCAGACTACTAGCACTTTCCTCTTCCTGTAAATTGTTTATCACATACACCCCAAAGGTGTCTATTACTCAACACACATGTGCTTTATTTGTACCACAGGCCTGCTGCCTCTTACAGACAGTTTGGGGCAGGCCTGCATCTGTGCCAGCACTAACACATTACTTTGAAACCTGCACCTACACAGGCATCCTTGGACCACATAGCAAGTGTGTCTGTGTTGAGGTGAATGTATATGCGCATGTTGGTATCCCTTCTTGGAAAATAAATGGTATACAATGGCAACAATGGCTGGCCACCTAGTATTGACAAGACATCCATAATGTCAGTCAGTTAATGTGCACGAAGGGACAACTAAATTAACAGAATTAAAGTGTCATGGCATAATAGCTCAAGTGTGTGTGTGCCTTGTAAAGGCACACATATATTAGAAACAATAAACAAGGATGTATCAATGCATTCCTCAACATTTTGCAATACTCACACAGCCCCTGGGCAGTTGTCAGTCTTTTAGCGGTGATAATGCGTTAGATGCCTTCTACATCTGGGGCAGGGTCAAAAGCTATGGGTGTCACAATAGGAAGGACACTGCAACAACCATCGCAAGCCCTTCAGATGCAGAATACTGTGTCATGCAGCCCCATATGGTCATGGAGGTGTAAAGCAACAGAACAGCTGCATGACAATTCCATGTACATATGGTGCACTTACATGCACCACAAAAGTGTGAGTGAAAGTGATGCTTTGTAGGTGCAAGGGTCACCATTATCTGGCCCTATATCTGACTGACAGATTACAGATACTTGACAGTTGTTCTGATCTACCACTAGGTTGACTTGCTCACTCAGCGTAACACGTTGATTTTGAAACTGTCATCCATGTACAGAAATGTCCACATATCACAAAGCTATGTTTTCCTTTCATGTTTTGCAGGTGGGCCTCCATCCTACAGCAGTGGAGAGGTCTGCCAGTAAGTATCACCTTGTTCGTCAGCGTGGCATTCCAGAGTTTTGTGCGAGACAGTCTGATGTGTGCAATGCAATGAATAAAACTGTTGTGTGACCAATGCTATGAAATCATCTGAGTTTGGATGTTGACATCATGTCTGAAGTAATGTAGAGTATTGAGAATGGCTTGATTGTTGCACAAGTAGCAACGTGTGCTGCTATGGAATTGTGGGTGTTAGCAAATGGAAAGCATGCACACATATACATTATTGTTAATCCTTATAGGTGTCAGAGTTGCTGTTTATATGATTAGCAAGCCTGTTGCCACCAACTTTGTCACAGCACATTTGACAGCACTGTGTGCCACATGTAGCTTTCAGTTACTCATAAAAGTGTACAGATTAAGTAAATGTATAGAAGTCTCAAGGAGGCTCACATAGGAGACACTTCCACCATTGGTGCCTCACTACTCTTCAGATTTAAATTGAGGCCGCAGTCATGCAAGGAGCCTTATTGTGCTGGCCATCAATCAGTAGATGTAGCAAAGTCCTCCTTTTTGCAGTGGTCACCCTCAAACTTTTTGGACAGATACTGGTGGTTACTGACTCTTGGCTGTGCCCTGTGTACTGCTTACCAGTCCCAGGGCCAGTGCCCTGTGTAAAGTGGATATGCAAAGTAGGCTAATTGTAATTGGCAAAATTAACCCACCTATATGTCCCTAGTATATGGTAGGGCATATAGGTTTAGGGACCCCAGCATAGGCACTGCCCCCATAGGTGCACTGCTGAGGTGCCCAGTGTAATTTTAAATGCAGGCCTGCCTTGCTGGCTGCTTTAAAATTAATGTTACATGCAAATTTGACTTTGGAATTAAAAGTAGTTCCAAAGTCTTAAACTACCTTATTTTTATAAGGTGTGCCCTATGTGCCCCTAGGGCTTGGTGTCATGTAACTATAAGCAGGGACCTTATAAAAATAGTTTTATAAGTCCTGGTGAGGTAAACAGTCAAATTTATTTTTCCCTCATTGTAGTGAATGGCCTTTATTGACTAGAATGGGGAGACTTTATTTTAATTTTAAAAGCCCCCCTAAGTAACAGATACCTCAAGTTTGGTATAAAATTAATTGTTATAATAAATCGGACAACTTCCACTTGTTCAGGTAAAGAGTTTTAAACTTTATCTGAAAAGTTGCCAACTTCATCCCTGCAGTGTTTTGCTGCTTTCATCTGATTGGCCTGTCTCTGGCACCCTGGCCAGGCTGCCTTGATGAGGTGTGAAGTGGCCTGGCACAACACAAAGAGATGTGCCTGTGGGAGGAAATTTTCCCTCAGCCGATGGGGAAGCAGGAAGGGGGAGGGCTGCCAAACTGGTCTTCAAAGGCAGGGAAGGACATTTGGAGGAACCCAGCACCTCCCTCACATCCTGCAAACCCAGACAATTAGGTGCTTCCTTGATTAGATCAGGAGAGGGCAGGAGAGGGGTGTGATTAGTATTTTTAGCCACACCAGTAGGTGGGCTCAGCCAGATGTAACCTCCAAAAATCATTTTCAGCCATGATGGATTTTTGAGGACTGTTGCTCCCTGGGATTGATTTTTGCCACACTTCCCAGAAAGTGGGGGAAGAACCCTGCACCTGATTGGAGAACCAGGACCCCCCTGTTTTTTACCTAGGAGCAAGGATACAACTGGCAGACCTGCACCCACACCTCAGATCCCTACAAGGAAGAACTACAGAAGAAGAAGGACTGCCCTGCTGGACCCCTGTCCTGCACCTGGCCACTGCACTCTGGATGGCTGCACCAGCTGCACACTTGGGCTTCACCACAAGAAGGACTTTGCCTGGCTTCAACTGGTTCAAGGAGGGACTCCCTGTTTGCTACAGGTGAAAGCTTGCAACCAGAGTCTCCTGCACCAACTGAGGAAGAAACTGACCAGCTGACCACTGTCCGGTGGCCAAAAAGGAGTTTGCGCCAGGTGCATTCTGGGAATTGTAGTCCGCACCTTCAAGGAGCATCTTAGAGCTTCTGGAACCTTGGGGTGAGCTGTGGACCTCAAAAGAACCTTAAAGGAACATCTGGAAGAAGATCCAGAAGTTTTGGAGAAGTTTGGAGAACTTTTGAAAAAAAGCTCCACAAAAGGACCGACCCGCCACGGCAACTCTAGCCGGCTTGCCTCAAACGCGACCTGGCCTGACTTGCAAGTTCATTCCGGTGAAGAAAATCTCAGAAAAAGTGACTAAGTCCGAACTTAGGAAATTGAATGGGACCTCCCAGGCAGTGTATCCAAAGAGGGCTTCAGGGACGTCGGATCCAGATTCAGGTTTGACCCCGGTTGAAGGATTTTCTTCTTAAAAATTGACTAAGTCTGAAGTCTGAAGGTAAAAATCTCCACCAAGGGCTACCGCAACGCATATCCGAAGAAGAGTTCCAGGAGGTCGGATTGGACTGCCGACTTGGTCCCGCTAATGAAAATCTTAAAGAAAACGACTAAGTCCGAAGGTAAACTTTTGACCAAGGCCTCCCGTAGGCTATAGCAGAGCGGGCTCCATCGCAATTGGCCTCAAACATTCACTTTGCCCCAGTCGAGGTGCGACCAGATGACCAAATTGGCGCTATTAGTTTCTAAGCGCTGAATGGATTAATTCTTAAAAAATTCATATCCCTGGTTCTCTTTACCCAATTTTATTTGTTTCAGTGTAATTTTAAAGCTAAACATATTTCCTATTTTTATTAATTGGTTTTGGGCTTTTTAACTGTTTCCTGTGTTTTATTTAATTACTGTTTTGTGACATTTGAATGCTTTAAGCGTTGTCGCTCGTTGCCAAGCTACCAAGGGTTGACCAAGGTTTAATTTACTGAGACCTAACTGGACCTAAGTGGAGGTTAGTGACCTATTGTTAAGTGTAGGTACTTACCTGCCCTTACCAATAATCAATTTTCCAACAGGAGAGTACACAATTAGTATACAACTCAGCTCCCGATGGTTGTGGGAAATGGCTACGGTTTGTAGCAGGCTATATCTCAGCAGATTTACCAACATCGTCTACCCATCATGATATTTGTGAGTGATCTTAGTCACATCACATGTGCATATATTGTGAATGCTCAGTGTGTACCTGATACTTAGCTGATGTCTGGCATGCATGTGTATATGTTGTTCAATAGATAGGAATACTGTAGCTGCACCAAGTGCAGTACCAATCTTACTGTGGCCCTAACGGCACCCATACAGCCACCATGTGTGTGCCGCACTACACATTTTGCACACTATAGCACAGGGTTGGGGGTGATAGTTACAAAATCAGTAGACAACTTTGATGTGCTATTCAGGCTTTGCCTAAACTTTATGGGAATTTTGCATTCACTGTAAACGTGAGCACATCATGAGCGATGGTGTGCCCCTTGCAACAGTTGCACAGAGAAATTCTTAACCTAGAACACATGAATGAAGCTTTACTTAACCTTAGAATTGCCAGTGGGAGGTTTCGAGCCCCCGATCAGATGACGCTCACCTTGCATTCATGATGGCTGGACAAGGCTTGATGAAGCACCAGGGGTGTCATAGTCGTGGATTGCATACAAAGCACTGCATATTGATAATGGCACAAGGAACATACACTTGCTGGGCCGCTAGATCCTCACTAGTTTTTTCAAACAAATATTAAGCAAGAGCGCAGTAGTCCACTCACCCTTGGGCCCTGATGGTCAGCTATGGCTAGCTGTTATCCCAGTGACATGTATGTGATACTGTAGATGGCTGGTAGGAAATAGTTATGGATTTTGAGTCAGTCAATGTTGTGGAATGTGTGGTGGACTCTGTAGGAGGCTGGTCTGGTTTGTATTGGGTACCTAAGGTACTTACACCTTATACCAGGTCCAGTCAACCCTTATTAGTGAAATGTAGTCAGTGTCTAGAAGCCAGGCTCTCTAGGGGTAGTGTGGATGAGCAGCCAAGGCCTAACTAGAAGACATGCAAAGCTCATGCAATACCACTGTAGTCACACTGTTCTCACACACATGAATAAAATACTCAGTGTTATAAAAATAAAGGTACTTTATTTTGGTGACACAAATGCCAAAAATACTTTAGAGACTATCCTCCCTTGAGAGGAGATTAATATACACAGTATATACACTAGAATGCAGAAATTGCTGTAAAAACAGTTAGAAAACAGTGCAAATAGTGAAAATCAGAGTAGTTAGAAATGGGCCTGGGGGAACACAAACCATACACTAAAATAGTGGAATGCTAAAGTCAGTTGCCCACCTAGGGAAGGTTAGTGTGTAGAGGGGCACTGGGAGTATTAGAAAACACCAAAGGTAAGTAATAGAACCCACCCCAGAGCCCAGGAAAGCAGGAGTAAATCGCAGTAACGTTCCTAGAACACACAAGAACATGTGATAGAAGATTTTGCAAGAACCAGTAGAGAATGCAAGACACCAACGATGGATTCCTGGACCTGAAGACCTGTGGAAGAAGGGGACCAAGTCCAAGAAGCATTGAAGAGTCCAGGGAGAACAGGAGCCCCTGGTAACCCGGATGAAGTTGCAAAAGAACAATCACTGGTGAAGAAGACCAGTCAGTACTGCTCCCAAGAAGATGGATGCGGGTTTCTGGTTGGTGCAGATGATGTCCCACGCTGGATGGATGATTGCAGTCTAGTTTGCGTCTCTAGATTCCGCCAACAACCCTTGGCACACGCAAAGCTCATGGTTAGCATAAAATGGCGCTGCCCGGGACGAGGAGGGGCTGGGTGGCCTCTACCCAGGAGGGAGACACAAAGGGGGCTCTCAGCAACTCAGAGAACCCTCAGAAGACCAGGCAGCATGCACAGGAGTCCCACAGCATGGGGACAAAGAAGGTGCAAAAGGAAGCTCACACAGGACTGCATAAAGGGATCCCCCGCCTCCGGAGAACCACGCAGGTGGCTGTGCATTGCAGAAAGGAGTGCTGAGATCCGGAGCTGCATGGTCCACAAAGAACTTCATGAAAGGATGCCAACAAGCCTTGGCAACTGCAAAACATGCGGTGCACTGTGGTACTGTTTTGAGTGGGGAAACAAGCTCTTACCTCCACTAAAGTTGGACAGTTGGACATCTGGACTGTCGGGACCACTTAAATCCACCACCCATGTTGCTGGATCCACGCACTTCTTCAGGAGGGGGGCCCAATCAACCGGCCGTCACTTTAAAGGGGTGCCTGCTGAAGCAGGGAAGTGACTCCTTCACCTCAAGGAAGATTCCTTTGTTCTTCTTGTGCAGGCTGAAGACTGGCTGTCCTCTGAGGATACACAACCGGGAAACAGTTGCAGTTGCTGGAAGAATCTGAAGATACAATGTTTCAAAAGTTCCTGGAGGGTCCAGATGCAGTTCCTTCCATAAGAAGGTGAAGT
Source organism: Pleurodeles waltl (assembly GCF_031143425.1). Taxonomy (NCBI): domain Eukaryota; kingdom Metazoa; phylum Chordata; class Amphibia; order Caudata; family Salamandridae; genus Pleurodeles; species Pleurodeles waltl. The sequence goes on from NC_090446.1 coordinate 846,298,170, forward strand.
AAAGGATGCAGAGGATTCCTGCTGGAGCCTTGCAATCCGAATCTGAGGAAACACCCAGAGGAAAGACCCTAAATAGCCCTGAAAGGTAGATTGGTCAGCTACCCAGGTAAGCAACTATCAGGGGAGGGCTCTGATGTCGACTGCTGGCACGGGCCACTCAGATGCTCCCAGAGTTCCCTATCGCCTTGGAATCCAAGATGGCAAAATCCAGGGACCCTGTGGAGGAGTTCTGAACACTACCCCTGGGGGGGTGGTGGACAAGGGAGTGCTCACTCCGTTTTCCTTTGTCCAGTTTCGTGCCAAAGCAGGGACTGGGGCATACAACCAATGCTTTCAAAGGCCTTGGGGTATGATTCCAACATGTTTGATACAATTTACATTGTGAAGCTGTAAATAGGTAGTGACCTATGTATAGTGCATGTGTAAAATGGCGTCCCCACACTCACGAAATCCGGGAAAATGGTCCTGGGCGATGTGGGGGCACCTCTGCTAGTGTAAGGGTACCCTCACACACAGGTACTCTGCACCCAGCATTCAGAGTTGGAAGGTCTGGTATATGGGTGACTTATAAGTGACCTGGTGCAGTTAAAATGGCAGTGTAAGGGTGCATGCACCATTTCACACAGGCTGCAATGGCAGTCCAGTAGAAGCCTTTGCATGAGCTCCCTATGGGTGGCAAAAGAAATGCTGCAGCCCATAGGGATCCCCTGGAACCCCAATGTCCTGGCAACCTTAGTACCATATGCTAGGGACTCATAAGGGATGACCAGTATGCCAAAATACTGGGTTACCAGTATGCAGTGACAACATTTAGAGGAGAGAGAGCATAAGCACTGGGGTCCTGGTTAGCAGGATCCCAGTAACACATTCAAACACCATGATGTCAGGCAGAAATTGGGGTTAACATGCCAAAAAGAGGGTACTTTCCTATATACTACATGTGGCATCTGAGGATGCTGTGTTCATTGCTTGTCTGTTCTACCGCCACCCAATGCTGTATTTAATGTTTTATTCTCCTCATATTTCAGCTGCCAATATGACCCCAGCAGAACAATATGCTTTCCACAAGTGGGCGGACAGGAAAAAGCACATATTGGGGGTGAATGCCACGTACCAAACGATGAAGAGGAGGGTTTCGGAAGGAGAAAGCCACTGAGGCATGGTGTGCATTCCCACATGGGGGACCTCCACAACAGCCATAAACAAAGCAGGCCACATTGGGAAAGAAATCTGGGGTCCAGAGTCCTCAGCAGGTCTGACCCTCTCCGCTGCTACACCTGTCTCAAGCCAGGCACCCCTACATCCACCTGCTCCAGCCACTACATCAAACTTTGAAACAGACATGAGACAGGATATGGCCGCCATGATGGCCAGATTGGTACGGTTGGAGGAAGAGAGTGACAAAAATCATAAGTTGCTAAAGTACTGCAAGCAAAATCAAAAATGTTGTGAAATGTTAGTGCCACAACCACACAGTTCCTTCCCTCTCCCTTTTACTGTTCTTAGTTATTTACAGTGGGTTTTAGATGGGTAGTTTTAGGTTAGTGAAATAGTGTAGGATAGGCATAGGTTAGAGTAAGTATAGTTGGGTGTGGGGTTTAGTACATTTTTCATTTTTGTGGGTTGGGTGGGGGTTATGTTGAGGTCTACATGTATAAAAAAAATACAAATACAAAAAGAATTTAAAAATCTTTAAAAATACTTAAAATATTTTTGTTTAGGACCTAGGTTAAGTTAGTACATGTATAGCCTTAGTTTATATTGTCGTACTTGCATCTTGTCTCTTAAGGGGGATGGGAACAATTAAATTGGAATAGGTTAGATAGGTGTAGGTGTAAGTTGAGTTAAGTTAGTTTAGGTTAGTTTAGTGTAGGGTAGTTTTTAGGATAGGTTTAGATATGATGTTTTCAATATATTAAAATAAATCCTGTTAATATTAGAATATTTGTTCTCCATGTTGATTGAGTGTCTGAGTGTTCTTGTGTGTGCACTGGCCAAGTAGGAAGAATGGCTTGGGGTATGCTTCCTGTCGTTATTTCCATGGATTACCATGTTCATCCCCTATGACCAAGAAACTGTCAGAGTGGCTGCTAAATGACACCAGCTAGTCAATACATTTGTCTTCCACAGTTCCAGACATTCACATTGAGTATGTATATGTTATCTTGGACAGGTAAGTATGGCACTTCAACTGTCATTGGTGAGATATGTTAGAGGCTGGCCTAGTTTGTAGAGGGTACCACAGGTACTTACACCTCATACCAGGTCCAGTTATCCCTTATTAGTGAAATGTAGTCAGTGTCTAAAAGCCAGGCTGTCTAGAGGCAGCTGTAGGCAGAGCAGCCTAGGCTGAACTAGGAGCCGCTCATGCAATGCCACTGTAGTCACACAGTACTTACACACAGGAAAGACAATACTCAGTGTTACCAAAAATAAAGGTCCTTTATTTTGTGACACAAGGCCAAAAATATCCTAGAGGCTATACTCCCTTAGGAGGTAAGTATTATACATGAAATATACACTAGTAACTAGAATCAGATAAGGAAACAGTTATAAAATACTGCAAATAGTGAAAATCACCATAGGTTACAATGGGCCTAGGGGGAACACAAACCATATACTACAGTAGTGGAAAGCGAATGTCAGTTTCCCACCTAGGCAAGAGTAGTGTGTAGAGGGGTGCTGGGAGTGTAAGAAAACACCAAAGGTAAGTAAAGTACCCCACCTTAGAGCCCAGGAAAACAGGAGTAAAGTACAGCAAATTTTCCCAGAACACACTAGAAGACGTGATAACGAATAATGCAAAAACCAAGCAAGACTGCAAGACACCAACGATAGGTTCCTAGACCGGAAGACATGCTGAGGGAGGAGACCAAGTCCCATAACAGCTGAAGAGTCCAAGAGTAACAGGAGCCCCTGCTGACCCGGATGAATGTGCAAAATTGAAACCTCTAGTTGGAAGAAAAAGACAGAAATGCACCAAAGAAGTCAGCTGTGGATTCCTGCTTGGTGCAAGAGATGCCCCACGTTGAGTAGAGGCTGGTGTTTGTCATTGGATTCCACCAAAAAGCCTTGGCAAAAGATGCATTTGTCAGGAAAATGTGCTATCTGGGCCCAGGAGGGATCTTGGGGTCTCAAGTTGGACTGAGGAGACAGAGGGGGCTCTCAGGACTTCAGAGAGCCCTCAGAAGACCAGGCAGCACCCACAGGAGTCCCAGGACACGGGGACAAAGGAGTTGCAAATTGCAGTCATCGCAGCACTAGACAAAGGGATCACACGCCACCACAGAACAACTCAAGGATCTGAGCATCACAGGATAGGGTGCTGGGGACCTGGGCTTCGCTGTGCATGAATAATTCCTTGGAGAAGTATACAGAAGTCCTATGAGCTGCAAAACATGATGTGCACAGGGGTACTGTCTGGCTCGGGGAGGCAACCTCTTACCTCCACCAAATTTGGACAGCTGGACCCTTCGACTGTCAGGGTCACTTTGGTCCACCACCTGTGTTCCAGGATCCACACTCGTTGTCAGGGAAGGGGACCCAGATCACTGATTGTCTCTGCAGAGAGGTGGCTGCTAAAGAAGGAAAGTGACTCCGTCACTCCACAGGAGATTTATTCAGTCCTTCTTGTGCAGGATGAAGACAGCCAGTCCTCAGAGAGTGCTGGACCTGGAAACTGTTGCTGGCAGAAGCTGAAGTTACAGAGTTGCAGTAGCCTTCTTGGAAGCTTTGTTGCAGTCGTAGAGTTCTTGGAGCAGTTCTGAGGTTGATCCGAAGGTAGAAGGTGAAGCAAAGGTTGCAGAGGAGCCCTGCTGGAGTCTTGCAAACCGAATCTGAGGAAACACCCAGAGGAGAGAACCAAAGAATCCCTTAGAGGGGGATTGGTCACCTAACTGGGTACGCACCTATCAGGAGGGATCTCTGACATCACTCAGATGCTCCCAGAGTTCCCTGACCATCCTGAAAACGAGATGGCAGAACCCAGGGACACTCTGGAGGAACTCTGGGCACAACCCCTCGGGTGGTGATGGACAGGGGAGTGGTCACTCCCCTTTCCTTTGTCCAGTTTGGCACCCGAGCAGGGACTGGGAGTCCTTGAACCGCTGTAGACTGGAGTATGCAGGGAGGGCACCATCTGTGCTCTTCAAAGCATTTCCAGAGGCTCTGGGATGATACACCTCCCATGCCTGTAGCACCAATTTCCAAAGGGGAGGGTGTAACACCCCTTTCCTAAAGGAAATGCATTGTTATACCTTCCTGGGATTGAGCTGCTCAAGCCCCAGAAGGGCAGACACCTGTATGTGAGGTGGCAGCAGCTGGGGCTGCAGTGGAAACCTCATAGAGCCGGTACGGCAGTACTGGGGGTCCATGGTGGAGCCCTCAGGGTACATGGAATTGGCCCCCCAATACCAGAATCCTACTGGGGGTACAATTTCCAGTTCCTAGACACCTCACATGGCCATATTTGGGGTTACCAACATGAAGCTACATATATGTGTTGACCTATATGGAGTGCACACTTATAATGGCATCCCTGCACTCATGTAATCTGGGAAAATGGGCCTGGACGACGTAGGGGCACCTCTGCTAGTGCAGGGGTGCTCTCACACACAGGTACTATGCACCTAGCCTTCAGGGCCTGAAGGTTATATTTTTTGTCCTCATTCGCTGTCACCAATAAGCTCTTATTAGGGTGCCACCAGCCAAATGAGCTCATGGAAGGAACCCCATAGGTCATAGGTAATTGGGTGCGACCAGCACCCTGCCTAGCCGGGACAGGGCATGTAATCATGGGACAGGAGCATCTCACAACTGTAAAAGGTCTCTGATCCCACTATCCGTCTTCTCTGCTTCTCTTTTACCTACTTCACTGAAAAAAAGAACAGATTGCCTTCATTCTTGCCCATTAGAAGGGTAGAGTTGAGTCCAACTTCTACAAATTTCCCTTCTTGCAAGTAACACCAGGTAAAACACCAAACCTTTCTGATACACATTAAGAGGGATAGAGACTGTATCCAGGAGAAGTACCCCAAATGTAATTTAGTGGGGACTCACCTCCACTGAGGAACCCAAAGAGTCAGAGATAGTCTTACCCACCGCCGACCAGAATTTCTCAAGTTTCGGACAGATAGCAAACATGTGAACATCATCCGCTTCTGGGCAGCCGCATCGCTTACACTCAGAAGTTGGAGTGCTTCTTATCTTTTATAATTTCCAGGGAGTCCAATATATTCTATGAAGAGTAAAAAGATGGTTTCTTCTTACGGTAGTTGGTTTAACCATGGAATATAAAGTCTTACATGGTCATTTAACCTCAGACTTTCTGCGAGAGGCTCAATATATAAATCAAATAGTATCGGTGAGAGTTCTTCTTTCTATCTCAACTTTCAGAGATAATACACCATTAACAAGAATTCTTGTGGAGGCTGCACTATAAACCTTTACCAACACATCAATTAAGGGTTTACCCACACCGAAATGAGCCAAAACCACCATAAGGTATTTCCAATTCACACAATCAAATGCTTTAGCGGCATCTACCGTTATAACCACCAGAGGAATATATAATGTTGTGGCCAGGTCAATAGAACCAATTAGGGCATGATTAGGACCTTTCATATTCCTGCCCGGAAGAAATCTCTGCTGATCTTGATGTATCAACTGGCCGGCAACTTTATTCAATTGATCTGCTATAATACTAATAAACACCTTATAATCACAATTAAGTAATGATATTGGACGATAGGATTGACAGTGTAAAGGGTTCTTACCGAGCTTCAATATTAGGGAGACTACTGCCTCATTCCAAGAATTCGGAATAGGAGAGCCTTTCAGCAATACAGCATTGAACAGATGCACCCAAAATGGAATAATAACCTCCTCCAATAATGCATACAGCTCACCTGGGATCCCATCGGGGCCGGCAGCTTTCCCTTTCTTTGCTTTCCTCGTAGCGCCTAAAACCTCACTACCAGATATTTCTTGACAAAGAAACTGATCTTGCTCAGTCACTAGTCTTGGCAAGTACTTCTGTCCGAGCCACACTACAATTGCCCCCTGATCCAGGTTTAAATCTTCTTTATACAATTCTGAAAAAAGGATTTAAATGCAGCTGTCATCCTGGAGTTGTCTTCAACCACCAGACCTAGTAGTATCGTTCATAATTTTCTTAATTTTATTCTTCCAGTCGGACTTTCCAGGCCAGCAGCTTACCACAGTTTTCACCATGTTTAATATCAAACATCCTGCTGACTTTCCTCTGCCGTGCTACCTTTCCCTCCATCATAACCTGATATTTTAACTGCAATTCTTGTAGGTCTTCTAACGCTGCCCCTTTTCCTACCTCACTTAGGGGGTCATTCTGACTCCCGCCGGCCGCGGTATCCGCAGGGCTGGCGGGAGCCGCCAGAATACCGCTGCGCGGTCACAAGACCGCTGCGGGTATTCTGGGTTTCCCGCTGGGCTGGCGGGCGATCGCCAGAAGGCCGCCCGCCAGCCCAGCGGGAAACACCCTTCCACAAGGATGCTGGCTCCGAATGGAGCCGGCGGAGTGGAAGGGGTGCGACGGGTGCAGTTGCACCCGTCGCGATTTTCAGTGTCTGCATGGCAGACACTGAAAATCATGGTGGGGCCCTGTTACGGGGGCCCCTGCAGTGCCCATGCCGTTGGCATGGGCACTGCAGGGGCCCCCAGGGGCCCCACGACACCCCATACCGCCATCCTGTTCCTGGCGGCCAAAACCGCCAGGAACAGGATGGCGGTATGGGGGTCGGAATGACCGCCTTAATGTGTTTGCTTTTAACATCTTTTCTACCCTCCCAATCTCCCCCTCCAAATCAACCTGTTATAATTTGTCATGCCTTACCCAGAGAACTGTTGAGCTAGGTATCTCCCCCCTTAACCAAGCCTTATATGCTTCCTATATCACATGTATATATCACATGTATTGGCGTGGATGCGTGATTCTGGGAAAAAAACATTCTTTAGACAGTTGTAATATCCTGTAAAGAAACTCTGGGCGCCCCAACATTCTTCTATTCATTGTCCACCTCCTTTCTTCCCATGCCTGCTTCTGCTGAATTTTTAGAATTAAAGCTGCATGGACCGATAAATGGATGGGCATGTATTCTAATTCGATAACACTTTCCACCTGTTTCTTCTCAAGAAGGAAGTAATCCAACCTAGAATAGTGACCATTCTTCTTGCTGTAAAAGGAGTACTCCCTACTATTCCCTCGGAAATTTCACCGCTACTGAGCAGGGCCACCTTTTTATATCTTAAAGAACCCAAGAAGGGCTTTCTGGAGAAAAAAAAACTCCTGAAAAAAGAAATATTCAAACATGCTGGCTAATGTAGGTCAGAGTTAACAGTTGGAACTGGCCCGTCTCCCGAATTGTCTCTCTCAAGGCCAATCCGTTCACTACTTGCACTAAAAAACATTAGTCTGGTACATTCTTATCATGCTGACTGCCTACCTCCTCTATAATATATATTTAGCTGTTCGGTGATAATATGTCCTAGCTCCTCGATGAGAAAGAATACAAAAACAGCACAGTTTACAAAGTGAAAAAACACAGACGCATTTAACATGACAGTGTCTAACCCTACGATAAAGTCAATAGGCAGCTAAACTGAATACAAAATGTAATCTGCAATTGGTGAACAAGGAACAACTAATCCAGGTGCAAAGTGGTGCAACACAAAGTCAGTGGTCAAAAACACATATTTCACTACAACACTGCTCCAAGTTTAGAAACACAGGAAAGAGCCATGTTTACTGTAATACAGGTCACCCCTGCAATTCCTCCTGCACCTGTGCAGATTTTTTCTCCCTGCACCAATGCAGAAATTGTTGCAGCATGATGAGGGGTGCCTGTGTTGAGGGGATAGATTGTTTAAGTGCCGGGAGGTGTCCCTTCCTGCACATGTGCAAGCTATTTTTGCAAGGTGGCATTTCAATGTGTGCTGCAGGATGCAGCGAACATGAGAAGGGCAATGACACAAGGATAAAGGGAAACCTTTTGCCCTGTTCTGCCATCCTGACACCGCCCCTGGGGTGGTGCTGACTTCAATCATGGTCTCTGATGTACTGGTTGTGTTGGATCAGGGGCTATGACAATATGCATAGGTGTTGTAGTGGCACAGCCACCACCATTCTAATTGCACATCCTTTACAGGCTATCAGCTGCATATTGACATGGTGAAGTATAGCCATAGTGAGTGGCTTATGTCCACGTTGTGTATATGTTGGAGTGCACTGCACAACCAGAACATCAGTACAAGGGTGGCTTGGGTGGCAATGGGGCGTTTATGTGTCCTGATGCAACCCTTTAGCATGCATTGAGTGTGTCCTATGTGCCTCCCCCTTCTGGCGTTTGTGAGATTCCAAATAGCCCCCCTGCAACTTACCCTGCATTTGTGGTTCTTCTTGGTAGTCTGTGCTGTTGCGTCCTGCAATTCCAGCAACCAGCTTTTCCGAGATGACCACTGCAACCATCTCCTCCAGCTCATCCAGGCTCTCCTGTGGTGCAGGAATTCCAGCTCGGTCTGCAGTGCTGTCTTTCGGTTCCTGGCCAGTTTCTCCTTAGTCCTGTGCTTGTAATCATGGCAGTGCTTTTTGAAATCGGTGACAGTCCTCCTCACCTCTGCCATGCTGTTGACTCTGTCTATTATTGCCTGCCATATGGCGTCTATCCTACCAACTGGCAATTTGGAGGTGACGAAGAGCTGATGCTGGTGGTCTGTCACGTCTCTGACCAGGATGTCATGCCCACTTCCTCTTCTCCTGGGACTTTGCTGGACCCTCCTGGCTGGTACTTGAGTAAATGGTGTAACCCTGGGGTTTCTCCTGACCTGCTGTCTTCATCTTGTCTTTCCAATTGTTTTTTTCTTGCTTGTGCATTTTTTTGTGGTTAAGTATGGCGCTAACCCGTTGTGTGTCAAAATTACGTGCCATTTGTTTTTACACTAACCATTCCTTAGCAGCATCATGTTTTTAAATATGACACACGGATGGCACTAGGGAATGACGGTAACTTGCGTTAAAAATGGTGACGCAGAACTGTGCTAGCTTAGCTGTGCATCATTTTCCATAAATCTGAGCTTTGGTAGGTTCTTTTCTGTATAACTGTTATTTGTTGCATTGTTGGGGTTAAGCCGAAACCACTTTTGTTGGGTAAGCTCTGCCTCATAAACATCAAGTAAAATGCTAAATGGACTACCTGGGTCGAAGTTTGGAGTCTGCATTAAGGGAGCCCCAAGACACCAGTGTTCACAATGTGTATTTTTCATCGACTATCCTAAAAGCGTTTGTATAATAATACATTCAACATTGTGCATATAAATATGTAAATCAGTCTTAAAGACATTTTTATAGTGTAAAACATGTGCTACCTTACATATTGATTGCTGTCCTAAGGTGGCACTGAACTGATGCAGTAGACTAAATAAAACCTACTTTCCATGCGGGTATTGGACGGAGCCATAAATTATAAGTGTATTATTGAGTAAAAATATGACAGAAATAATTCACTCCAGTGCTTTTGGATTAAAGGGATAAATCGCAACCATTGTAAGAAAAGCTTCATCTGATAAAGCAAACCTTCTCAGTATTTCTCTGAGTGGTGAGATAGTAGTTTCAGAGAATGCAAAGCTGCACAAAATGAACTAAAACCGACTTTGATGACTTCCCTTGATGCACTTACTTTGTGAAATCTTACTTTCTGGAGAGGTTTGGAGGACCGGAGAGGACCCAAAGCCATACAGGAGCCTCCTTAAAATGCATGCTGATGAGTCACTCACCGGTGGTTGGTCCCTTTAAACTTGTCCTGGAAGAAACTAGGCTGAGAAAGCTCATGGAAATAGGGAGTTAAAACCACCTGCGTGAGCTCTGCTTTGAAAGTAACTTAGCTCAGAACCACAGAGGAGGCTTTGCAATTAATTTGTTGTTGGGGAGCTGATCACCATGAATTTTGAAAATGGTCTCTTTATCGTCTTCAGTTCCTTAGTGTTTGTTGTTTTGCTCGCCTTTGTCAGAATTAGAAATTGCTGCCCTTTGAGTTTCTTTCTTTAACATGATTTATAGGCAAGCTTATGCATGCAGAAGTTTATCCAGGTCAAAGAAACCCATGTTTGCTAATCACTTGCCAAAACCTGAATTATCTTGTGGCCCAAACAATAGGAATCTTTAATAATAAATTATTTTGCATCAATTCGTTTGGCTTCAGACGGTTGAAATTTAAATCCTCTTGACCTGAATTCTTCTCAGTGATTTTCATAATATGAACCAGATTCCCAAGCTTGTGTGTAACTTTAAAGAAACTACTCTAGAGGAGTGGTCCCATGTCAGATATAAAGCTATTCAAATGTGTATATGCAATACATCTCATTTTCAGTAGGTAATCTAGGATATAGGTGATGCGCTCTTTTCGCCAAAGCAGCTAAATTCACTCCGGCCACCCAAAAACCCATAAACCCACTGCCTTCACAAATTAACTGTCTCACTAATCTATGAGGTTAGGGCAACTGTATTGCTCCTACTAGAATTAAAGGTGCCCGGAAGTAGTAAAGTCCTGCACTCCTTTTGCATGCTCTGCCTACTGATGCATTTATAAATTATTTATAGTATGTTGCATTACATGGTTTACCAGTACAAAGGGTTTTACGGTCTCTCTTAACATACTAAGAGACGTTTTAAGGCATGGGGCAAAGTGGGTTCTGGCCTAGGGCCCCAACTTTTCAGGGGCCTCGTGAAAGAGCTAGCTAAGTTCTGCAGATAGTCTTCCTCTGATGACCTTGAATAATTCGTAAAAAGATTTTTTAAAGACAATTTTACTTTGATTTATTCTTTAATGAGGGTTATGTGTGAGAGTCTATAACAGACTATTTTCAGAGGAATGATGGGTTGACATTTAATGCAACATCCATAAAAAAGTATCTTTTAGATCAATACAGGAACTCACAGATGAGAAATGAAGGGGTGGCACTGATTATTTGTAGTAATATTACTGATCTGCTGTTGTGTTACAATATTGAAAACACACCTCACTATCCCTGAATATTAGACGTAAACACATTTAGAATTTGGACGAGTGTACCTGTGCACTGTCAGTGACCTGGCCAAAGAGGGCATGAACGAGCTGATACTGGAACATAAATTCAAAGTTGTTCCGAGTGGCCTCAAAATGCATTTGGATCAAGTCTCCCAAAACCACTAAGTTGTCCCTGAACATAATCGTAACATTGTGGCCTGAAACACAGCAATACATCTAATTCACATTTTATGATGAAGTTAGCGCCTCCTACCTTTGCACAGTGCTTGTGCTTGACATGTACTGATGACGTGTTTAAGAGGATGAACAGATATTTGTTTTATACCATGTCTGGTCCAAAGTGCTATTTTGTATACCAGTTGAGTGTTTGTTTTTAAGTGGCCCACAAAATTGGGATTTATTTTATTTCATTAACTTTTATAGAGCTGCATTGTAACGCAAAGCCTACTTTGAAGTGCTGATTCTCTTTAAAACGCTGGATTCCACTTCAAGAATGTACTTCCGCTGAAACAGCAGTAGCCGAGACAGCTTCAGAAAATTCCTCCACTGTGCATTCATTGCTGATCTGCCTGGAAAAAAATATTTAGCTAGATGTGTGAAAGGTTTTTGCATTTGCAAAGGGTCCGAATCACTATTTGTGAATGCAAAAGCCCCTTTCAGAATGTGACTAATCAAATTGCGATTCCTACCTTTTGGTATTCACTATTTTTGTAATTCCAAATAAGGAATCGCAAATAGGGATTTCAAAATTGCCAATTGCAATTTCTATGAAGCATTTCCTAATTGTGACTAGTTGCAAAATGCAGTTTTAGGAAATGCAATAACCACCAATTTCAATCAGGTGCTAATCAGGCGCAACCTGTATAAACTGTCCAAAAATGCCTCAGACCCTTTCACAATAGCAGCATTGTATATTTTGGAACTGAGGATGAGGATTTTGCCTGGTATGCAGAGGAGGAGATAGGAGAGGATTTTGAGGCTTAGGGTAACCCTGTTCAATCAAAGTGAGGAGTAGGTATTTGATAAACACAGTCTCAGTAGTTATTTCATTTCAGAATTGATTGCTGTTTTACATCCTCACCTTGAGACCCCCACAAATAGAAGCAATGCTATTCCACCGCAAGTGCAGGCACTATGTTGCCTACACCTTTTTAATGTCTGGAAGTTACCAGGTGCTGCACAGTGCATAGTGTTTCAATTTATCCACAGGTTTCTTGATCTTATGTTGTCCAGAATTAATAAGTACATTTATTTTCCTGCATCTCAACAGGACTTACAGCATGCAAAAAATATAAATGTTATTGTCTAACATATTTTCCCTATATAATAGGGTGCGTTGATGGTACACGTATTGCTATCTGTCTACCATTTGCTAACAAAATTATTTTCAGAAAACACAAAATAGTCACTCCCTCAATATTCAGGTTGTATGTGATGCATCCCGTATAATCACAGACCTTGTAGCCTGATTTCTAGGCTGCACTCATGATTCATATATTTTGCACCACAGAGGTACATACTGTAGGCTGACTCTAGAGATGTTGGCAACAGTTTTCTACTTGGTAAGCCCAAAGGAAATGTTTGACACACAGTTTAGCATGCAAGCTGAAAAGCCATACAAATTTCTGTTTTGTAACATTTTAGGCAACAGTGTATATGCATTACAGCCTTGGCTCCTGACACCTTATTTAAATCCAAGTACAAGGAGTGAATGGAGATACAACTGTGCTCACAAAACTACATTCTCTACCATAGAAAGGACATTTGGAATCCTAAAAGGATGCCTCAGATGTCTGAGAGTGGTGGAGCCCTCCAGTACCATCCCCAAACATGTTGCAAAATCATAGCTACATGTGCAATGTTGTGCAATCTTGCTATTAAGAGGGGTCCAAGGACGCTACCATTGCAGTTATGCATAAGCCGGGGAAGGACCCAGAGGAGTGCGCTTCATATAGGCCGATTTAGCTCCTGAACATAGATGCTAAGCTATTCACTGGAATCCTCGCCTATCGCCTTAATCTCTATATGCCGGGTCTGTCGATCCGGATCAGTCAGGTTTTATACCACATCAACAATGTAGCGACAATACAAAGTGGCTTCTGCATCTGATAGACAAAATAGATCGATCCTGCAGGGAGGCACTTTTTCTCTCTATTGACGCGGAGAAGGCGTTCGATAGGGTTCATTGGCCGTAGCTTTTCCGGGTACTGGAGCGTTACGGACTGGGCCCCGGTTTTAGGTCTTGGATCCGATCTATCTATCGGTCTCCTAGGGCGGCGGTCCGGGTTAATGGCATGCTTTCTTTGCCGTTTCCTATCAGGCGCGGGACTCGACAGGGATGCCCGCTCTCTCCCCTCTTGTTTGCGCTATATATAGAGCCCCTGGCGCAGAAGTTTGCGGGATAGCCCCTTGGTCTCTGGTGTGAAGTTCGGAGGTGACCACCATCTCATTACCTTGTATGCAGATGATCTGATCCTTACCCTGGCGGAGTCCACGACCTCGCTGCCTGCGCTTATGGAGATAATCGCTGAGTTTGGCCAGGTTTCTGGATTCCGGGTGAATATGCAGAAGTCCCAGGTCCTTAGTTTGTCTGTAAGCTCGGATCATGTGGAAGATTTGAGAGCTAGATACCCCTTTCTTTGGTCGTCCTCGCGGCTTTTCTATCTAGGGGTTGATTTGGCAACCTCTGCTGCAAAGATGGCGAGCTTAAATTACACAAAGTTAGTTCGTGAAGTGCAGCGAGACCTGGAGTCCTGGGGGAGACACAAACTGTCCTGGTTGGGTAGGGTGGCGGCTGTGAAGATGTCAGTATTGCAACGTATACTTTATGTGTTCCAGCCGCTTCCTCTGACTCCGCCACCTCAGACGATAGCAACACTTCAATCGGCGGTTCTGAGATTTGTATGGGAGGGTCGGCTGGCGTGTCTCCCGCAACGGGTTTTATATCACCCTAAGGGGGAGGGGGGCTGGCGATTCCCTGCCTTTTGCGATATTTTCAGGCGACGCAGTTGCCTTTTCTTTTAGAGTGGAGTCGCCCACTTACTGAGAAACATTGGTGCTTTATGGATCAGGCGGTGGCGGGCTCTCATATATGGAAGGAGCCCTGGTTACGGCATCGGCACAGGGCAGGGGGACTCTACTCTTCCCCTATCATGGGAGCAACGTTACGTATTTGGGACGCAGTGGCTTGTCGATCGGGGCTTACGTCTTTTCCGTCTCCAATGACCCCCATAGATGCGAATCCTGACTTTGAGCCTGGGCTCCGTGTGGAAGGCTTGGGACGGTGGTACGAGGGGGGCTGCAAGAGGGTGGGAAGCCTTTTTGATGAGCAAGGAGTGTCAGATACGGCACAGGGCCCTCTTGCCGACTAATAGAGCATTAATAGATGGGCCTCTGACGCTGTTCGAGAAATGGCTGTTGATAAAGAAGGATGATAAATGAGTAATTTCAAAACTTTACCGGCTTCTGCAGGGGGAGGAGCGTCCGCCTAAGTCTAAGGGGCAGTTGAGATGGGAGAGGGAATTTTCGGATGAGGAGTGGGACAGTATATTTTATAGAATACATCATACGGCCTATAAGGCAGCAGGGACGGAGACAGCATATAAGGTGGCCTCCTACTGGTATGACACTCCAGCAAGAATACACGCATGGGACCCCATCAAGTCTAACCTCTGCTGGAGAGGGTGTGGTGGCACGGGTACGCTTGTGCATTTACTTTGGCATTGCCCCAAGCTCCATCGATATTGGGAGAGCTTTATAGATGATATTGATACAGCGTTCCATACTAAGATCCCTAGATTTCCATCGTACATCCTGTTGGGTTTGCCCAATCTCCTCACCTTTCCCCTGAGATCGCTAAAAGGACGGCAGATGGCCCTGGCCCTCAATGCGGCGCTGCAGCTGATTCTAGCTTTGTGGGGTACAGATAGGGTACCGACATATGTGTCCTGGCTCCAGAAGCTGTGGTTTATCCTGGCAATGGAAAAGCTTACCTTGGCCTCTCAGCAGTGGGTGGGTGATCTGGGCACACTGTGGAGGCCATTCTTCCAGATTTTATCCACAAAATTTACAGAGTTGACATGCCCGGCTTATTTGAGAGTTTTGGGGCTGACTTGAACCTTGGCCTGTTTGGAGAGATTTTCAATAGGGCTGGGGCTCTGTGGGAGGGGCGGGGGGGAGCGGAGAGACGGGAGGATGACATGGACTCTTGAAGGGAGGCACTGTTGGTGTGTTTTTAGTTATATGTATGCTGGGTTTATCATGTACGGAGCTCGCAGCTTAAAAGATTTTTGGGCATTAGCCACCTTCTCATTGGATTGCAAGGAGGAGGCTGGCAGCGAGGTCCCTTTGGGCATAGATCAGGGATTTAACGGAGGGACTCCTATTTGCTGATCTGGAGCTTCTCTGCCGCAGTGGTGCATTTTATTTGTCATGCTGCGATGTGCTGTACTTCATATGTTTATATGTTTATATCAATAAACATATTTGATCCATAAGAGGGGTCCACGTAATGTGGAGATAGAATTGGATTCTGATCCTGAGGATGGAATACAACAAATACAACACCAACAGAATGCTTCTCATGCTGCGGAGAGTAGAACATATGCTGAGATCACTCATAATTATTTTTAAGGTAAGTAAAAAGGGAATACTAGAGATGAAAACAATACAACATGTTTGACAATGGTTTGAAATCAAAATGTTCCTTTTATTCAGGATTAATTCTCATTTTGTGTTAAATGATCACAAAATGTACATCATGAACAACTTTTTTCAAAATTGTTCTGCGTTTTCTTGTTAAGCAAACATTGTAAAAAGTGAAATGCACATGAACATACTACAAACAGATAGATGCTGTTTTCTACTTCTGCTTCCACTACTTTTGCACTACATTTTTCAGCAGTGCCTGCCTGTGTAGTATGTGTAGTATCACCAACAACTGTACTAGATGTACATAGGTGTGTGCGGCTAATATTTGAGACATCAGGCACAGAGAGGCTACTTAAACTTGATGCCTCTTCACTATCCCGTAACCCTACTTCTGCAGACCCTGATATTGCACTGGTTTGAATGTTTTCTAAGGCATATGTAATCTGCACTAAGTCATGTGTTACATCACTATAGCAGTGACTCATCTAAGCCTGAATGTTGACAGTGCATATAGACAAACTACTAGAAGCCTGTGCCAGAAGATTGATGGATTAGCTTAATGTTTCAAACTTCACCATGTGCTGGTGATGACTGTGTCTTTGTGTTGAGTGGTCCTGTTTCACTGTCATAACACGTCTATTATTGAATCTGTGAGTCTTGCAAAGTTGTCATTTGGAGGAGTTTGGCATTTTGAGCTCTACTAGCTGACCGACAACACCGCATAAGCCTCAACCACAACTGTACCCCCTCAAATTTGTTAGTGATTTTTCATTGGCTGTGGTGAGCTCATTAGACACATGAGGGAATTGTGGCAATAGTGAAAACAGTAGCTCAACGCTTGGATGGGAGTCCTTCTTTCTGTGTATAGTATATCTATAGCTCCCTTCATGTCAGATGCACTTTGTGGAGTTGCCTCTTGCTGACTTTTCTGTTTTCCCTGGGATGCTGCATATATGAGGAATACATATATATGTATGCAAAACCATAGAAATTCACCTGTTATAGTTATCTCAAGTAACTATAACCTGTGCCCTAAGGTAACTATAACTTGCACCCCCATCATGCTCAGTGTTTTTCATCAAAGATTTTACTGCAAATATTACATTGATATAATCAATGATGTTATCAAAGATGTTATGAGTGCTGTAATTTGTGGGGCAATCAGCAGTGCATGGCGAGGCCGTGAGTTATAGTGCTTCCCGTTGAGGTTTAATATCTGTAAAATATGCATGTAGGCCAGACTGGACTAGCCTTTTAATAAAAAAAATTGGGGGGGTGAGGCCGCATAGTCCCCCTCCCCCAGCCGATTTTCGCCTTGGGATCCCATTCCCTGGGCCCCAGACTTTTATGATTATTATTATTATTTTTTTAGGAGGGGGTCCATGTGGCCCCTCCTCCCCTGGCTGATTTCAGCCCCCGGGAACCCCATGCCCGGGACCAGGTCTCAACATCTACTTTTTTTTTTAGGGGAATCAGGGCCACGCGCCCCTCCTCCCCATCTGATTTTAGACCCGAGAACCCCATCTCCTGGGGCCCGGCCTTTTATTTTTTTATATATTTCTTTTGGGGGCGGGGACATGTGGCAATCAGTGTGTATTGGGGACTCCAGAGGGAGCCTGAGAGCCCTCACGGTTCCCACCAGATCCCCACCTCCTGCATTGCTTTTGCACACAGGGAGCTGCTAAAGATGCAGTTCCCTGTCTGGAAAAGCAATAGTTTCCTCTGTTGCTCTGCCCATCGGCAGGGAAGCAGACAAATCCTCCACTCGCAGTGAGGGAGAGCTGTTTGACAGCTATCCCTTGCTGTGAGTGAGGTGTTTGTTCTGCCTTGGCGGCAGTTGTCAAAGCTGCCGCCAAGGCAGAGCAAACAGCTATGTCCCGAAGTGGGCAACCAAGGACATAACAGGAGACTACTCCCACAGCCATCTATGGCTCTCCTCCAACATTCAATATATATATATATATTTTTTTTAGTTTGTCATGAATTTGAACTGGATCTTTGGCAATTTTTATGAAAAATAATTGAGCGTGGTTACGCAAGCTTGTTTTTTTTCCCCCTCCAGATGGGCCAGGTCATGGGGGGATTTTTCATAATAATATTATATTATTATGGGGAAAGGGGAGCACACATGGCTGCCCTTTTCTAGGCCCAATGGACCCCAACCCTGGGGCCTGGCTGACTGTGATAAGGGAAAAGAGGCTGTGTAGCCTTCTCCCCAGGACGATTTCATGTCCGGGGACCCCAACCCTTGGGCCCACTTATGTAAATAGAGGGGGAGGGACTGTGGCCCTCCTACCAGCCAATTCTGGCCTCTGGAACCCCAACCCCCCTGGACTTGTCCATGCAAATAGAGGGAGAAGGATGGCCATGCCCCCCTTTCCAAAGTCCTTGCAGGGTGGTGGTTTGGTAAATGTAAGGTTTAGTTACCTTACGTTAATCAAATCACCACCAACCACTTTACTGTAAAAAAAAAAAAAAAACTAGAAATTCACTGAAAAAAAACAAATGCTACAGGGATATTGTACTTAGGAAATATAATTAAAAATACCTTAGCAAAAACTAAGGTTACAGGGACTTTATAATCCAGTTCAGATTTTGCACTCAAAACCATAGAAATTCAGCAGTTATAGTTATAGATATCTCAAGTAACTATAACTTGCGCCTTAAGGTATCTATAGCTTGCACCGTCACCATGCACTGCTAATTACCCCACATATTACAATAGTCATGACATCATTAATAAAATTGCTGCATCAGTTTCACTAAACTTATTGATGAGAAAACTCTGCTTGGTGGGGGCATGAGTAATAATTACTTGAAATAATGGTACTACTGTTATGAGTTTGTATTACTTTAAATGAATATACTGTGTGAAATATATTTAGCATGCTGTACATACCCCTGTTTTAGATCTAGTTTTGAACCGGATATTGTATAAGGTTTAATATTACAAATCAAAACTTCAGTATTCATACTCCAGCTCCTTAATGAAGTAAATGGGTAAACATATTATTTCAAAAGAGTATTCTGTTATATGTAATATGTTATTTACAATTAAAAAAGAGGTAATTAAACATTATGGGCCTCGTTATATCCCTGGCAGTCACCAGACCACCAGGGTCACAGTCGCGGTCTGACCGCCGCCAAAGTGGCAGTCCGACCTCGACATTATGACCGTGGCTGAGCCACCACAGTCCAACCGACGACACCGCCTGGCTGCTGCCAGCCTGCATCCTGGCAGTCCCAGTGGTTGTAATCCGCCAGGGTGCACTGCAAGCAGCGCTGCCCTGGGGATTACGAGTCCCCATCTGACAGCCTGTCCATGGCGGCTTACACTGCCATGGAAAGGGTGGCGGAATGGAGGACTCAGGCATGGCATGGGCAGTGCAGGGGCCCCCATCACAGCCCGGTCATGCATTCCACTGCCCGCCAGGTGCTGCTGCTCCATTAGGAGCCGGCAGCAATGTTAAGGCCCTGTTCCCACCTGCCAGCCCTGTGGTGAATTCCTAATAGGGCTGGCGGGGTTCCGGCTGACAGGCGGCCTGATGGCAGGAAGAGTTTGGCGGGTGCCCTCCACCACCCACAAAACTCAAAATGAGGCCCTATGTTACTTATAAAAGTTGTAGAAATTCTTACCAAGGTTGTAGATGAAGGGTTGGAAGTATCTATTGTGCCAAACCTACAATACTCTCTAGCTACAGAATGGACTCTATTAGACTTTCTCCTGGGAGTTGGTGGTGGTTGTTGTGAGGGTACTCCGCATGTACCACATGCCTTTGCAGGATAATTGGCCACCTTCCACTTGGTTCATGGTCGCAAATCATACCACCTTTTATATATTTCTGTTATGATATGGTGTGTGATTCCAATACAATTCTTTTTTGCCTAATATCTCAGTTATAATTTTGTTGTTTAAAGAACTCGTCCAGAAAAACTTTTAATTGTGGGCAATGCATTCTCCATTTAAGACCCCCAGCTCCTTCTCACTAAATTTTCATTTGTGCTTTCATCCACCCACATCCTTCTCTGTTGCTTATCTAGACATCTTTTTTATCAATTGAAAAGAAGTATACACAGGTCTCCAGTCTGCTTTCAAATCAGAGCCTCACTTCTTCTGTGTTACAGAACCCTGAGAGCAGCCTATATTTAATGGATTTCTCATTGTGAGGTCAACAATCTGCTCCCAAACATGTTTTTGCAATTTCCAATTTCCCAATACTCATTTGCTATCCAGCAATTTGGTAAAAGGAAATCTCAAAGTAGAGATTCCTTATCCCACCAAATCGCAATTTTAGCAAGGGTGACTTTCATACATATTCTATAACAATTCCCAAATCTCAAATTACTAACAATCGCTATTTGTAAAATCACTATTCACAACCTACACACATCTAGCCAACATTAGCAAGACCATGGAACATCTACGAAGTTCTTTGAGAACTGGTATTCAGATATTTTCAGATTGAGACAAAGTCTACCAGTTTGATATAGCATCCACTGCAATTTGAGGATACTCTTCTGTTAAAAATGTCCCTCTCTGCAGGGTCACCCCCAAACATTTTGCCTTTTTCCCTCCAAATGTTGCTGAATTTGTTTTTAATAGACATAAGACTCTGTGCACTTTACCACTGCTAATCTGTGCTAAAGAGTGTGTTCTCTCTCCCTATGGCTTGATTGTTACATCGAATTTACTTAAAGGTCCATAGTAAATGGCATTACATGTGCTCAGTGCCTGTAAATTAAATGCTACTAGTGTGCTTGCAGCACTGATTGTACCAGCCACTGCAGTAGCCCTTCAAACATGGCTCAGGCCTGCCATTGCAGAGCGTGTGTAGTATTAAACTGGCTTGTTGACCTGGCAAATTATCCCTCTTGACAGGCCCAAACCTTACTTTTTAATATGTATATGTCTCCCCTAGGTTAGGACCTATTTAGCCCATAGGGCAAGGTGCTGTGTAAATCAAAGGCAGGACATTTTTTTTTTTTCATTTTGATATGTCGTGGTAGAGAAAAACTCTCAAATTAGTGTTTCACTGCTGTGAGGCCTACCACTCTCATAGGGTAGCATTGGAGATTCCTTATTACATTTACCAAGTTGAAAGTACTAACTGAGAGGAGTAAATATGTTAAATTTAGTACCTACAGAATTGTTATAACAAATCTCCTTTAATGGTAAAGCCAGATGTATTGTTACAGGTTTGCAAAATCGCACATTTATAAAGTTAGCAGTTTTTGTGTTCCTAGCCCTGTATTCCTGCAGCCTCCAAAACACATCGGGGGTGACAGCTGGGCTTTGTGCAACCCCTCTAGACAGCCACACACAGAGGGAGCTTAGCTGTGACCGATTGGCCATCCTGGGAAGGATGAGAGGGAGGAACTGGCCACAGCCTCATACTTTCACCTGAATAGGCTGTGTCCTATCCACACACAAAGGACTGCTTAACCCCTGTACTGAGTCTGGAGCCAGGGCAGGAAGGGAGGACCTCTGTGCACATCAAAGCCCTTCTTTGCAGTCTCCCCCACTTCAAAGGCACCACTGGGTAAAAGAACCGGACTTCTGACCCTACTAACTCAGTACACTGCTGGACCTATCAATACTCTGCCAGGAAGAAGGACTGCTGTACTGTTACAAGAACTGCCACTCTGCTGGACTGCTGCTCCCGAAAAACTTATTTCTTGCTGTGCTGCACCCAGAGTGGCTGCAAGGGTCAATTCACTGGTCTCCTATTTTCTGAAGTCTCAGGAACATAATAGACTCCCAATCACCTGCTACAGCACCTGCACTCTTTCAACTGTGAGTCTTCCCCTTTTAGGTGGTGCCAATCCAGTTCTGGGTCCTTGGAAGTGGGTATAAAGAGCTGCTTTTACCAGAATCCCAGCACTGATGTTGTTGTGTCATTCAGAACCGGCACATCTCTATCGAAATGGATGCATTGCCACCTCTGCAAGAATGGAATGCAAAGCATCGGCGACTGTACAGCACATCACCTTCGTTTCTGAGGTATCTCTGACTTTGCATGGCTCGAAGGAGATGCATCGCCTCCATCCTGAGAATCAGTGACAACACATCTCCTTTTCTGCTCTTAGCCTCTTCCTTGACATTGATGCAAATAAGATACTTTTTCAGCAGACCAAGACTAGTCCCTGTATCTGACCCATGCTCCATTGCAGTTGGCCTGAACATTCAGATTTGACTAGGTCTAGCGTTAGCAGGTAGCCCCGGTTGGCCCTTTATGCTTTTAAGCACTACATTTCAGTTTATTTAAAAAAGGTTAAGGGGAAAGGAAAGAATTCTAATGTCCCCTCTGAGAAGAAAGAGGAAGGGTCTGGTGGGCGGTGGCCACAGGCACCCCATTTCCAATGCTGCTGCTTTATTGTTCCAAACTAGGACATAAACAGGGGAGAAAAAACATCCACTGGTGGGACATCTACAGGGGTGGCCAATGTGGCACTAGGGGAAAGTAGTGCCCAGGAGCAGATTATAGACCATGCCATATTCTCTCTTCTTTGGGAGATAGACTCAGAGGGTGAGATGGTGATCCTTGAGGGTGGAAGTCATCACTTCTACCAGGTGGAATTGAATGGGGTCCCAGTCACTGATCTGAGGGACACCGGGCCTACCAGGTGTGAAGGGGTTACCCAGGCCCATAAGGCAGGACATTTTCCTCCCTATGGCCTGGTATCCCTGAAGTGTGGTGGGAAAGTGAACCAGAGGAAGGTCCTAGTTAGTCCCCAGATGCTGATAGAAGGCATTCTGGGGAATGAGTAGTCCTTGGTGGCAGGAGAACTGATAGGAGAAACATCCCAGAATGCCTTGAGAGTTCAGTTTTCTGGGGGTACCACTTCCAAACAGAGCATACGGGAGCCCATATAGAGGAGCAGGGTGAGGGAGGACCCACCCCTGTACCCTAATCAGCCTTAGGGTAGAGACCCTGGGCTGGGTGACCAGTTTAAGACTACCACCCATGAACTTGTGGGTGATAGAGTGGAAGAAGGGTACAGGACATCGAGTGGTGCTGACTACCCACTCTGAGAAACCACAGAGGTCAGAAACCCCTAGATGGCCTGGGACCTGGCTCTTGACACTGACAGCTGTCAGTGGCATCTGTTGGTTGCTATCCTCATGGACAGAAATTTCCTTGGGTTGGGGACAGAAGTCTGATGCATGGGATGGAATGGGCCACATCACTTTGCTGGCTATGGTGGTACTGTCTGCCTACTGTGAGCAACTTGAGGTTAGGTGCTGCACAGGTGGGGTCCACAGATGAGGAGAGGGTCCCCCATTGGCCAGTTCAGTTTCTCAGGAGAATATAGACAGAGGGATCCAAATGAGTTCAGAGAGGCACAGAACCGACAAGTGCCCCTGAACTAGTGGGCCTGTGTCTATGTTCTAGCAACTAAAGAGGGAATTCCATCAAGGTATTGATTAGTCCCCCCTAACCTTAGGCTTTAGAGGTTTTTTTTTAATGGCCCTCTCTGCAGGGTCACCCACAAGCCTTTTGTGTTTTTCCCTCTATATTTTGCTGAATTTGGTTTTGTTGGCCTTAGAACTCTATGCACTTTACAACTGCTTACAGGTGCTAAAGTGCATGTGCTATCTCCCTAAGACATGGTTTGATCAGTATATACCTAATTGGCATATCAAATTTACTTATACATCCCTAGTAAAGTTCATTACATGTGCCCAGGGCCTGTGAATTAAATGTTACTAGTGGGCCTACAGCACTGCTTGTGCCACCCAATTAAATAGCACTTTAAAGCATGTCCTAGGCCTGCGATTGGAGCCTGAATGCAGTTGTAGAGGGGTTAGTTTTACGTATCCTTTGCGCATTAGCTTCAGGCTTTAGGCCTTTGTACACTTTGCCCTGGATGTATTTTATTCATTTGCTTGCAGCTTAGAGCCTCTGTGCACTTTGCTCCAAATGCTTTTTATTAGGCTTCGTACTGTTATTTTTCAAATAGCCAGTTCTACGGTCTTGTTTTTTATTCATATCACACTGTTTAGCGTACTTCAGCACTGGAGTTCTCCATAACACATTCCTGTTCACTCTGTGCTTCAGTCAAGGATACAGTCTGGTACATTGCCGATAGACGTGGTATGAGTTTAGTCTTTGGCATTCCTGCGTAGGGACATTTTGTGATCACGCTGACATGTTAGTTATAAAATCACTTCCTTGTCCCAATACACGCAACAGGGAGATTCCGACCATCGAACCACAACTAGACGCTGACTGCCTCGTTGCAGATGCTGAACCAAGATCACAGGCCTTTGCTCAGGTATGAGGGCTGATGTCTCCCCAGTGACTCAGAAAGGCAAGTTAGAAGCTTAACATGCTGTGCTCGAAATAGAACAAGCAGAGGGAGAGTAGAAACTATTAGACACGATGATCGCTTTGTTCTTATGTTTTACTCTCCTTGTGACTATTTCAATCCTACTGTGTTGTATGGTTCTGGTTGGTCAGACCATCATCAGGACTCAATGTTGTAAAATAATGCCTACACTTAGGGACAATTAAATATAAAATAGTACGTGCAATCTGCCAAATCACACCATGTGTACCGCTTGTTGAACCCAAGAAAACACCACAAACACAGGTTCGGATAATAGCATGACCCACCACCTACATGACAAAGAAAGTTCAAAAATGACCTTAAAAACATAAAAACGTTTACAATATAATATAATGTGTCAGGCTCCCAACCAGAATATCTACATTCCTCTACTTACAACAGGTTGCAAAAATAGACTCCATAGCAGCACACAAGGGGACTTTAACCTACAAGCCCAAGTAAACAAATCCACAAATATTAAAATATTAAAATTGCTTAACCGCCATACAACATAAACTCTAGAAAAACGCTGCCTCCATTGCAACGTAGTCATAACTTCTAAATATGGGACTGCTAGCCTCTTTCTCCATCCGCATCCACTTAACCCATGCGAGTCGGAATCAAATATTGTCGGCCTCTCCGTTCTATTTAAATAAGGAAGTGACAGGTCATGTGAAGGAAACATATAGCATAACATACTTTAATGATTCTGTGCCTATTGATGCTGAATCAATATCTAGCAATTCTTCTAGATAGCGTATGGTCCTTTTCAGGGTTACCTATTGTGTCCTTTTGTTTTTTATCAATGGTGTGGTATGAGGGTTGTGAGTCCCTTTATCTGTACTTCCATTTCTGACATTAAGTTGTATTGGTTGTTGTGGATGCTGGCTAATAATGCCTGTTCTATGTATAAGCTAGGCTCTGGGGCTTTCTACAGCAGGGATGTGAAAGTGGATTTAGTGTCAGAGTGCAGTTAGTTGGGGCATTATTACATTTAAAGATGTCTGCCACAGGTTTAACAGTGGTCATGTGACATGTTACTACTTGAATCCTCTACATCAGGGATACGGGTAGCATGCGTATCTTACTAACGCGGACTGAGCAGATGGCCTAGATGAATATTTTATTTATTAAGTTACTGAGGTCTACAACAGTAAACTTACAGTAATTGCAATTATCTCTAAACTCTGGGTATTAGGCATTTTTATCATTTTAAGATGGCCATCATAGTCACTGGAATGGTCACATGGCCTCTCACTTCCTTGTATAAATAGGCTGGGAAGTCCCATATTTTGAAGCTAGAGTTTATGTTGTATGGTGGTTAAGCAATTTTAATATTTTAATATTTGTGGATTTGTTTACTTAGGCTTGTAGGCTGAAGTCCCCTTGTGTGCTGCTACAGAGTCTATTTTTGCAACTTGTTGTAAGTAGCAGAATGTAGCTATTCTGTTTGGGACCCTGACACAGTGTATTATATGGTCATGTTTTTTCTATGTTTTTAAGGTACTTTTTGAACTTTCTTTATCATGTAGGTGGTGGCTCATAATAGTATCCACACCTGTGTTTGTGGTGTTTTCTTGGGTTCAACAAGCGGTACACATGGTGTGATTTGGCAGATTGCATCAACTGTTTTATAATTAATTTGTAGGTATTATTTTACAACACAGAGTCCTGATGATGGCTGACGGACCACTGACTGCCACCACAGACTGTAACGTCAATATTGACTTCTCATTTGACAAGCTGAATTGAAATACCATGATATTGCATGAACTGGGACTGAAAACCAGGCAATTATTCTACAGGACTGTGTCAAGCAGAGTCTTATAACCCCTTCCTGAATCTTCTGTTGGAATTCAATCGTGTGATCTAGGGGGGTTGTATACAGTGTTGTTGTTTATGAGCTGGACATTTGTTGTATTTGTTGTGCATTTTTTGAATTTCCTGAATCTTACTGATTAATATGTTGGATTTGAACAGTACGGAGTTGTCTTATTCATTAATTGAAGACTGGATCACATGTACAGAAATTTTATCTAAACACTTCCTCTGGGAGCATTTTTAAGTGAGACATTGTCTGTACCCAGTTCCTAGGTGAATACTGGGTTGTCCCTAAGTGTGCTCCCTTTTAGAAAGCTAGCATTTTCCTGCTCTTAGCCATTTGTGCCTGCAGCCTGTCTCTAATACATGTCTCGGTGGGATGACAGCTGTGCTTTGTGCATTTCTTCTAGATAATCATGCACAAAGGGAGCTTAGGTGTGACTGATGGGCCATCCTGAACAGGATGGGAGGGAGGAGCTGGCCCCAGCCTCATACTTACACCTGAATAGTCCTGTCCCCAAACAAAGGACTGCTTAACCCCCTGTACTGATTCTGGAGCCACAGCAATAAGGGAGGACCTCTATGTACTTCAAAGCCCTTCTTTGAAGTGTCCCCCACTTCAAAGGTACCACTGGATATACAAACTGGACTTCTGACCCTATCAAATCAGTACACTTCTGGATCTGTGACTACTCTGCCAGGAAGAAGGATTGCTGTGCTGCTACACGGATTGACGTTCTGCTGAAATGGTGCGCTGGAAAAAACTGCTGTCTTGCTGTGCTGACCTGCTGCACCCTTGTTGCCTGGGTGCGAAGAGATGACCCACATCACTTGACATCACTTGAATCGAACACCCACAGTGATTCCAAGGGCTAACTGACTGATCTCTTGTTTTCTAAAGTCTCAGGGACACAAAAGACTTATAACTCACATGCTACATCACCTGAGCTCTGCATACTGCCAATCATGGCCTTCCAGGTGCTGCCTAGGCCCTTGGACATTGGTATAAAGTGCTGCTTCAAGGAAAAGAGAAAGTCCCCGCAAAATGCAATAATCAATCAATTCAACCTTTACTCCAATCAACAATTCTTAAATACACAACAACCAATCACATCCACTCAACACTATAGTGATGAATCTCCAACAAAAGAATCAGAGAAAATGATAACTTAATAAAAAAATATTGATACCGCATTCATATTATCAATCCATAGAATCCACCCCACACATGAATACAAAAAGTTTGAATAAAAAATGTAAAACCCCAACATTTAAAAACACCACATATATAAGAGAAACACAAGAGCACCCATTATCATCTAATGTCTTGAAGCTGTCCGATGCTTGGTATTTCCAGGCCAATCAATTTCTACACACAGTCTCTATTTGAATTTGGGCCCGTTCAAATAGGTCCAGCGATCCAATTAGCGTCGACGTGTTTCGGTGGTCTAATCAAAATTCCTTCACCACCTTCTTCAGGACAGAAAAATATGTTCTCAATATCTGTAGTTCAAATCTATTCACAAATAAAAATTCAAAACATATATATGAATTACATGTCCCTATCCCCATTGGGACCACTCAAATATAACCAAATCATCATTAAAAATCTCAACCCATATCCCTTAAGTGAATACCAAAACCAAACAGTACAGTATTTCCCAATGCTTTTGATGTGAGATTCTCTGTCTGGAATAAGGCTTTGCTCTGTCCAGGTCCCGCCCGAAACTCAGATGCGTGGATTTGCAGCGCTTCATGCGCACCGCTTGTCATCCCCTCTTGTTCTAAAAGTGGTTATGAGTGTCATCGGCCCTGTGGTAAAGCTCATGTAGCTGCAGGGTCAGGACATTGGTGGACAAGATGCACTTATCAGTGCTATTCTATGAAGGGACTACAATTCCCATGTTTTTAGAGGCAGCAGCCATCTTGGGGTGTGGCAGGCCTATAAAGCCCAGCCACACCCAAGCACATTGCTCACTATTTTGAAGACTTCGATGCAGTCAGACCTTGTGGGGGTTCCCCTGAAGAAGAGTAGATTTCCTGCATGGCGAACTGACAGCAAATCGGAGTATCCTTGTTTTCATTGTGAATTTAGATATGAGTAGGTCGTACTTGTAGCGGCAAGGTCTTGATGAGTCCAATCTTGAAGGGAGTTGTTACTTCCAAAGGTAAAGCGCCCCTTAGCACACCGAGCAAAGCGTTTTCAGTTTTAAGAGTAAAGCGGCCTTGGCGCGACGATCAAAGAGCTTTGGTGTACAGAAGTAAATCGCCCCTTAGCACAACGAGCAAACCGCTTCAGTTCACATGAGTAAGGCGCCCTTGGCATGGCAATCAAAGCACTTCAGTCCACATGAGTAAGGCGCCCTTGGCACAGCAATCAAAGAGCTTCAGTCCACATGAGGAAAGCGCCCTTAGCACGGCGATCAAAGTGTTTCAGTCCACATGAGTAAAGCGCCCTTGGCACGGCAATCAAAGCGCTTCAGTCCACATGAGTAACACGCCTTTGGCACGGCAATCAATGCGCTTCAGTCCACATGAGTAAAGTGCCCTTGTCACGGCAATCAAAGCGCTTCAGTCCACATGAGTAAAGGGCCCTCAGTACGGCAATCAAATCGCTTCAGTCCACATGAATAAAACGCCCTTGGCACAACAATCAAATTGATTCAGACCACATGAGTAGTCTTTAAGAATTTCAAGGCTGTGATCAAACGTTTCTGTTATGAATGCACAGTTGTTACAGGATTGATATTCAGAGTATGACCATTGGCCAAAGCTCTTGCCATCTCTTGGTTCAGTGGTTGTAGTTTGTTCTTGTTCCATGATTCAAAGAAGGGGCTTCGTTCTCACTTCATAAAAGGGTCTGAATCTGATATCACGGAGACGCCTTTATTTCAAGAGTCTATTGATGAGGTATACTGCTATGAATGAGTATATGCATATTTGTTCTAACCTTTTCTTTTCAGATCTCTCTCCCTGCAGTTCCCTACCCTAATTCCCTTCCCCCCACTTGGCTTCATCATAACTTTGTGCTATAATAGCTTTCTGAAATGTTGACACCAGGAGATGGGCCTTTTGTTCAGCAGCATGCAGATTCCGAGGAAAGGACACTGTGACATTCTCACAAAAGTGTACACTACAAATTATTCACCAATTATATACAACTTAAAACACCCAATTGTCCTCATTGTCAAACCTACACACTCACCTGCATTCAACATGTATCATACATGACACTGGTCACAAATCATCACAAGTTCATCATCCTATTCCAAATCTATCTATTGTTCCAAGGTATTCGGAAAGGTGTAAAAACTCTATATGGATAAAAATACATACTAGTAAATCACTATTAGAGTTCCATCCCTTAACCATATAAATTCACTCATCTTATCAAACATCATGCGGGGTGCTATCCCATGTGAGGAAATCTTCAGCATGCTGCTTCCCATATGTTACACCCATTAGTCATATATATAAATATCACTGCACCGTAAGTGTGTATATTAATCAACACATACATACCTCAATTATGTGTAACTTATTTAGAGTAACCTCTTCTAATAATAAAAAGAAGAACCCACACTGGGGCTAGTCCCACCCATATGTGCAAGAACTTACCCCAAGTTCTCCTTATTCTTCAACCTCAGTTATTTAAATTTTAAAATCCAGTATCATCCGGTAAGATATCTGTCTTTCATCTACTTGGGAAAGGTATAAATTATCGTCTTAGATCTCTTTTATATCCCTTGTCACTCTCAACAAAAACAGGGGGGGAAGGGGGAAGATTCAAATCATCCTTTTTATCCATGATTGGACCGCTCCTTTTATTTAAAAAAACACCATCTTACTCCTATTCATTCTATATAAGGTTTATTACGATCCTAAAAAATCAAAAACATGTAATTTTCTATTTTTACAGGTCAATTCAACTATTAATCTACAATTTCCTACTTTCTTCCTCAGTGACAGCGAACCATTTGAAATAAAATCAGCACTCCAGAAATCAACCACATAGGTCCCATTACAACCGTCCCATCCTGGCTACACTTTCGGGTAGCAGTAAACATTCAATACGTATTATACTATCCTTAAACCTATTAATATGATCCCATAAAATAGACCAATATGTCCAAAATATGGCCAATGTTAATACCTGAGTCCTCCTTCATAAGCTAACCCATCACGGACCCCTTACCTCATTTATGAGGCCACGTACTCCTCCATCATTTTTGACGATTTCAGCCGCTTATAGGAGCATCTCACTACCCGCGCTCTAGTTTAATACTAACCCGGAAGTGCCCTACCCAGCGATCACACCAATGAGAGTAAACTGCCTAGTCTCCTACACATTTCCTCTCAGCTGGGTTCCACTTCCGGTCCAAATCAAATCTATACCACTAACCATACTGGCATCAAGGGCATTTCCTTAATCATCAGAGTTTCTCCCCCGAGGAAGCTCAATTTCACTCCAACACTATTATATAGAACGCTACAGGGAACATGTGTTCCTCATTATTGATTTATTACATCTTCGTATTGTTATAAATATATCGTCTCCCCACATACCCCCCCATGCGATACACTAAAGGGCAATCCTGATAAAAACACAAACTGCCTCACAGTCCCATTCTACTCCATCTGATTGATCCACAACTCATCATGTATGTCCTCCAACTACAAAGGGGGGTCTCAAAGCCATAACTAACCCAGCTATAACAACAACAAGAAAATAAATCCTTAAGAGTAAAAATAAGCCCCCCATCCCAATCTTCCTTACTATTAAGCCCTGTCTTCACTGTCTCCAGCCTATGTACCATAATTCGCGTTTTTTTCTTGGGGCTGATTCTCTCCAGAATAAACCATGGTAGATCTTTTTCTGTATGTCCCTTACTTAAAAAATGATCTACTAAGGGAGCATTAATTTTACCTGTCCTAATTGCTGATTTATGTTCACTTAGCTGAATCCTCATTTCTCTCCCTGTTTCACCCACATAACCCAAACCACATGGGCATAAAATCAAATATACAATATTTTATCTACGACAATTATTCATATTCCTGGAGTAACTCTAAAACCCTGATATTCAATAGATGTATTTTCTATACAGGATTTGCAGCTGCTACAGCTGCCACATCTATAGTTTCCTTTTACTACTTCCCCAAATAAACTCCGTTGTTTGGTTTGATGTTCCTCTCTATAGGTATGAACCAACCTGCTTCTCAAGTTCTTATTACGTTTAAAGGCATAAATAGGTTTATTTAGAGCAGTCTCTCCTTCTGTATTTAGTAAATGCCAACTTCTATTAATGACATTTTTTATTTTATTACTTATATCATTGAAGTGACTAACAAATGCAATCCTGTCCAGTTGTTTTTTTACTACGTTCTTTCTCGAACATGCTATCCCTATCATAGAAACGAGCTCTCTTAAAAGAATGACTAATTAATTAATGTGGATACCCCCTATTCTTTAATTTATGTTTCAAGGTAGTAGAATGTTTGTAAAAATCATCAAGTGAAGTACTATTTCTTCTTAATCGCAGGAATTGCCCAAATGGAATACACTCCCTCTGCGTTTTTGGATGAAAACTAGAATCTGTTGATTTTGTGAATAATTCTGCTTCTAAAACACCCTCATTTTCCTTTATAGAGACATCCAAAAATTCCACCTGTGGATTACTCACATGGGCTGTAAACCTTAAGTTGGAATCATCTAAGTTTAACCATGCCAAAAACGTATCTAATTCAACACGTGATACTTCCCATATAAACAATGCCATGTTAAAATATTTTCAAAGAAAGGAGCAGCCTCATTATATATATGTTTCTTCTCAAATTCACCAACATAGAGACAAGCCAAACTAGGAGCACAGGTCGCTCCCATACTGGTACCTTTAAGCTGTAAATAAAGATCATTCTTAGATAGAAAAAAATTATTCTTAAGTACCAAAGTCACATATCTTATAATAAATTCTTTATTGGCTCCTCTCAGATCTGTGGTGTCAAGGTAGCTCCTAATCACTTCAATCGTATCATTCTGTGAGATATTCGTATGTAAAGCCTCTATATCTAGAGTAACCAAGAATTATCTCTGTTTATTAAACTCTCTACCTTCCACAGTAGATATCATATGGGCTGAATCTCTAATATATGATTTCTGTTGTGGGACCAACGTCTTTAAAAAACTATCGACATAGTTACTGAGAGGTTCCAATAGAGATCCAATGCATGATATTATGGGTCTCAAAGGTGGATTTAACACATTTATGTGAATTTTAGGTAATCCATAAAATGCTGGAATAATGGGGTTTTCATTCATAAGAAATCTATCCTCCTCCTCACAGATCCAACCCTTCGACAGGCCCTCATTAATTACTTCTCCATTTTCCATTCCCAATTTCTCCATTATCATCTGGGGGACTTGTCAATAACGTTCTTTCACTGACAATAACTTCTCAGCTCTTCTTTCATAATCCTGAGTGTCAAAGATCACAACCCCACCCCCTTTAGCAGCAGGTTTTATGGTGATTTTAATATCTTCTTGAAGGGAACGCAGGGCATTACATTGTTCATACAATAAATTATCCTTGTATCTAAAAGGGTTACAGAGAATTTTCTGAATATCTTTTTCCACAAGAGTTTCAAATAGCTCCACTTCTTTCGATACTTGTGCAAGGGACGGTGTAAACCTGGATTTGGGTTTTAACCCCAAGATGTTTTCCCCAACATTCACATGTTCACGTCCCTCAAAAAACGTATGTAACCTCACTTTCCTAAAAAAGGCCTTAATGTCCTTCTGTGATTCTACCCTAATTACCCCAGCTGTCAGTACAAAAGTCAAACCCTTTTCTAAAACTTCTATTTCACTATTCATCAGAATTCTTTGTGATAAATTTACCACTGGGGCTTTATCTACTTCCAATATCTTTGGTTTCTTGCTCTCATATATTCCCGTTGTGGTTGATTTCTCAATTGTGTGCCCTTTCCTCTTGTAGTTCCCGTTCTGTGATTGGTTCTTGGGCGTAGTTCTAAAAAAACATTATTACTCTGTTCACCTGACTTCTGGTTATCATGTACATAATCCTCATCCTCACTTCCTGAACCTGAGGATTCCGAAAATGTCACATATTTCTTTCCATTCCCTTTCAGGGCCAGCCATCTTTCCTTCTGGATGGTATCTCCACTTTGTACATTCCTCCCCTGATAATAATCCTTCTGAAGATAGGGATATGTCAATTCATAATTGAACCTACTGATATCCCTTCTTAATTTTACAGACTTCTTATTCATAAAATAATCTCTATATCCATCTACCTCCTGATTACATTCTTCTAAACATTTCTTAGCATTTTCTAGTGCCATTCCTTCCTTAAGGCCCTTCTCTAATTCCTCAATTTCTTGCTTTTCAACAATTACCAGTCCTTGGGCTGTCTCAATAATTAACAACATCCAATCCCGACCACATCGGTTGGCAATCAATGTCCAGGTCTCCAAAAACTTCTTGTTTTCCACAAATAAATCAGGTTCATTCCTAATCTGCAATCCAACTGGGATAACCCCTGTTTTAACATATTCAATAAAAAATCTGCATGTAATTCTGTTCTAGTCATTTTTTTCTTGAAATATATAATTGTGTTCCTTTTTCGTAATCAGAGGAAGCTAACAAAGTGCTGCTTCAACCAGAATCCCTCCATCATTACTGTTATGCTGCTTGGAACTGGTGCATCAATTCTGATAATTCATCGCCGCTTCAAGAATCGAGCAGAATGCATTGCTGACTGCACAACGCATCGCCTCCATTTCTAACTCATCTCTGACTCTGTGTGGCTCAGCCATTATGCATCATGCATTGCCTCCTCTGCTCCTTGCATCTTCATTGAATTTAATGCAAACAAGATATTTTTTCAGCGCCCCAAGGTTGGATGCTGCATTCAACCCACGCTCCATCGCTGTCAGCCTGAACTTTTAGACTTGAACTGGTCTAGCTTGACCACATAGCCACGATTAGTGCATTATGCTTTAAGCTCTACATTTCAGTTTATTACTTAGAAAATCATATCTTAAGTTCTACTTGTTGGATTTTTGTCATTTTGGTCTTGTTCTTTTGTATGGTGTTTTAACTATTTTATTTTTTGGAGTGTTGCACACATATTTAACACATTGCCTCCTAAGTTAAGCCTGACTGCTGTATGCCAAGCTACCAGGAGACACAGGCTCATTTGTAGTGTGTTTGTGACTTACTCTGACTAGGATTTTGGTTCCTGCTTGGACAGGGTACATATCTCTGCCTACCAGAATTCCAGTTTCTAACACCTTCTTACAGATTCTCATCTGAACTATGCTCCAATAGCCATGTCATTGCATTATTAAGACCCTGATGAGTTCAATCTGGTATTTTAACTGAGTGAGGTGGAGGATCTTTCTAAACGTCATCAGGTTGGTGTTGATGTTTTTTGCATCTAATGTGATCTGAGATGAGAATGAAATACCATTGTCCAACCATATCCAAAGACGGTTACTGGTAGGAGCAAATACTAAGG
Organism: Pleurodeles waltl; assembly: GCF_031143425.1. NCBI lineage: Eukaryota > Metazoa > Chordata > Amphibia > Caudata > Salamandridae > Pleurodeles > Pleurodeles waltl. The sequence goes on from NC_090446.1 coordinate 846,332,566, forward strand.
CCCATTTTTATACTTTTTTAGCGCCGCATTTGCGTCAGTTTTTGACGCAAAATCGGCGGAAACTTACAAAATACAATTGTGTTTTGAAAGTTTGCGCCGCTTTTGCGTCAAAAAGCAGCGCAAATGCGGCGCTAAAAAAGTATAAATATGGGCCTAGATTCTCTGATCATTCTTAAGAGAGGCTGTTTAGGAGATTGTTCGGGGGTGTCAGACTTTCGTTTTTTGTTCAGTTCAAGTGAAGAAAGCTCAGACTATAGGTCTTCGGCTCTGGCCTTTATCGCTGGAGCAGGCCTTTAATAGCCGGTAGAGCCCGCTACGGCGGTTTCTAAAGCTATAATATTAATTTCCTTGTCTGTGAGTTCATCCAATTGTAGATGAATCTGAATGTCATCAACATAACTTAGGAAGTACAGATGTCAGTAGGACATGAGCTGAGGATGTGGTCTCATATGAATGTTAAAATTATCTGGTGGTGAGGGGGAGAATTGGGGAACCCCACAATGAATGTTTTTCAGGTCTGATGATTATGCTATCTGATTTGTTTTGGCTTTAGGAACAACTAGCATCACTGGGACACTGTTCTACTTATCCTGTCCCAATCTGCCAATCAATCGGGGAGAACGTTGTGATCTGGTGTCTCATAGGTAGAAAAGAGGACAGACAGAATCAAAATACCAGTTTTTATGACATTGTGGGAAAAAAGCTAATATTTTCTGATGTAAAAAATGTTGATTTCTTTGGCAGGTCTGAAATCTGTAATTAGTTAATAACGAGATATGTATTAACAACGATGACAACATCTAATTAGAACATTAATGTCATCTGACTTCTCAAATATTTCACATTGGTTGGCCCAGTTTTTGGAACTTGCTTACCCAACTCTGATCAAAATATAGAAAATGATACTCATTTAAAATAATTTAGAACATATGGGTCCGAGGCTTCCAGTAAATCTAGAAAATCTGACTGTAAACCAACCTTGCTAGATACATGGGTTGAACAACTAGGAGGAGCAGACAAAAATGATAGATAACTCGAATAAAGAAAGGTGAATTATCAGTCAATGGTTTTTTAATTATTATGATGCAAATACAATTCTTTGATGTGGCCGGTGTTCAGAAAATAGGCAAGCATTTTGTCTGGAAATCTTTAGGCATGTTCAATTGTTTACATAATCAGCAGGCCTTGTTATAAACAGTGTGTTGCTGTTACTGCTGTGCTGTGTCTTTTCAGCACAATATATGTGAACTTTAGAAATTAATGCAACCTATTTCAGCATAATATTTTATTACTGAATGACTGAACAATACATTTTTCCAAGACTAGAGGTTTAGGCCGGGGTAGGGTATTGACAATTGTTTTTCTGTTTTGCTTGTTGTGAAATGTATTTATGCTTCCGAGGCAACTGAGTACTTAAAATATGTGACAACCCTTTCTGGTGGGCCATTTAATTTCCCAGCCTCGCTAAATGATTTATTGGAAAGCTCCCAGAATGATTAAATATAAATGTCAGAAAAAGGTTAATTCAATATTATAGGACAAAGCAATATAAAATGCTCCAGCATTGCATAAGGCTTATTAGACCGTTTACGCTAGGAAGGAAAATTGAATTATAATGCACGCATATTAAGGACGCTGCCAGGATTTGAATACTGCTCCCAAAAGAGACAATAGCTTTTGTCTCTCCTGTGTGTCAGGTTCAGGAACTAAAGCATTATGCTTTTGTGATCTCATTCTTTGAGGTAATCCACAAAGGTTGTTTAAATCAAGGAGGTCTAAATTGGAAGATTATTTGAGTTCTGAAGTTCGGAGAGGACGAATAAATTAAATACTCATATAGGGAATTACTTACCTTCTTGGTATGGATTTCAAGACAGCCTTTTACGTAAAGTTGGTATTCACTGCTAGAGCAGTCTCTTAGCACCTTCAACAGATATTTATTGTTACCCAAATAAATGGTGCTCCATTTTGAAGGTCTGGCATACAGTGTGTGTGTGTGTATATGTGTGTGTGTGTGTGTGCGTATCTATCTATCTATATAAATACATATATATACATATATATATATATATATATATATATATATATATATATATATATATATATATATATTCATTGAAAAAAACAAAAAGGTTAAAAGACATCAGGTAGGTGAAAATGTCATTCAAGACAAAGGGCCTGATTTAGATGTTGGTGTAATGGTCCTGCCGTCTACTATTGCCTGCTACTGCAATGGTCCACCTGCCTTATTTAGATGTAGGCGGTTCCATAGAAAAAAAATGCATTTGAACTGCCATTTCGGCCCACAAGGATGGTGCAAAAGGGAAAAGGGGTTGCTAGTGGGACCGCTGCCAGCCTTCCAGCCGTGCAGATTTAGATGCACCTTACCACCAAAGAAAAACCTCCACGTCTAAGTTGGCGGTTTGGGAGGGGAAGGGGAAATGAGTGAAAACACCTTTTTTCCACTCCCCCTGTGTTTGACTGGACAAGACTGGACAACTCCTGCCACGGCTGCTGCCACTGACCCATGGAGAAAACATGACTCCCAAGGTAGGTATGCTGCATTGCCAGTGTACTTGGGTGAGCAGTGCCTGGAGGTGGGGACCACTGGAGACATATACATGTCTCAGTAATTTTTTTTATCACTGTGACATGGATATGTTGGGGGCACGAGTGGGACAGACACAGATTGGGACACACTGGTACACAACACGTATCACACACATACACAACTGTCATTATTGAGGCAGAATTCATGGGCAAATGAATGCTGGCACCACAATGATGGTACATTCACACCTGCCAACTGTGTCCATGTGTGCACATTGCCAGGGGACCTGTACTTGTCATGTTGTGCTGCGAGCTGTGTGAGTGAGTCAGTACGTGTATGTGTATATGCAATGCGATTGACTGGTTGTGGTGGGGGATCAAGTGTGTGCAAGTGTGTTTGTGTAGCTGAGTGTGTAGTTGTGGTTCTGTGTGTGTGTGTGTGTGCAGTGTCAATGGTATGTGTACGTTGTGTCCTGGATGTGTGTCAATGTGTGTTTTCGGGCATGCACAGGTTGTTTTGAGTCAGAATAGTAATGGGTAATTGTGTGGATGTGTTGTGTAGTGTGTAGTGCTGGGGTACACCTATGGCTAAGGGACAGTGTGTGTGTCACCTACCTCTGCACCATAGCCACTGCCATTGTATGAAGTCCATAATGTCTCGCTAACATCTCCCGCTGTCAGCGAACTGCCGCCATTCAGACCGCCAGTAGAACTGTAACATCTTAATAAGGCAGGCGGAAGCCCGTCGACATGACAGCATTTATTAGTCCGCATATGACACGGCTGTGTGAATCGACCGCCAAGATTTAAATCAGACCCATAATGTTTAAACTAACAAAACCACTGAAATTCAGCAGTTTTAGTTACCTCAGGTAACTATACCTTGTGCTAAAAGGTAACTATAACTATAACACAGGCCGTCGGCATGCACTGCTAAATACCCAACATATGACATCACTCATGACATCTTCTATGATATCACTGATAACATGACTGCAACATCTGAATTGACATCATTGATGACAACTTTGTACATGGTGTAAACCCAAGTTATAGTTACTGTAGGGTGTGAGTTATAGTTACTGGAGATAACTGTACCTGGCCTATGGCTAGACCCTACACCCAACACCCCGCAGGACGCCAACGCTCTGCCATGCACTGCCGCCTACAGAGGTCGTGTGCAGCATGTGTTTGGGAGCAGGGCCAGAGGGCGTGCTACCCTCCTGTTATGCACGGCAGACTATGGCCCTCATTCTGACCTTGGCGGGCGGCGGAGGCCGCCCGCCAAAGTCCCGCCGTCAGGTTACCGTTCTGCGGTCGAAAGACCGCGGCGGTAATTCTGACTTTCCCGCTGGGCTGGCGGGCGGTCGCCTTCAGACCGCCAGCCAGCCCAGCGGGAAAGAGGCTTCCACTATGAAGCCGGCTCGGAATCGAGCCGGCGGAGTGGAAGCTGTGCGACGGGTGCAGTTGCACCCGTCGCGTATTTCACTGTCTGCGCAGCAGACAGTGAAATACATGTAGGGGCCCTCTTACGGGGGCCCCTGCAATGCCCATGCCAGTGGCATGGGCACTGCAGGGGCCCCCAGGGGCCCCGCGACCCCCCCTACCGCCATCCGGATCTCGGCGGTCCGACCGCCGGGATCTGGATGGCGGTAGGGGGGGTCGGAATCCCCGCGGCGGTGCAGCAAGCTGCGCCGCCGCGGAGGATTCAATGGGGCCGCGGTACACTGGCGGGACTCCGCCAGTGGTGCCGGTCCGACCGCGGCTTTACCGCCGCGGTCGGAATCCCCATTGTAGCACCGCCGGCCTGTCGGCGGTGCTCCCGCGGTCCTCCGCCCTGGCGGTCAAAGACCGCCAGGGTCAGAATGACCACCTATGTCATGTAACAATATAAAGGGTATCAGCACATCAAGATTTATAAAACAGACCCATTGGCTTTGTCTCAATGTTTATTTGTATTCAATTAATTAAAAATCCTATAGAGAAGGAACACGTAAACACATTTATAAGATTCAGAAAGAGGAACATGGTATAAGACAACCAGCATATACATCAGAGAACACAATCCTATTCCAGGATTGCATGGGGGCTTCCCCGGGACCTGGTTTTAAGTTCTGGCATGTAGCTCAGTGCTCTGAGATTTAAAAGGGATGTGTAAGTGTCTTTGTGTCATACAGGGATCTGTCTCTTAAAAAGTGCTTGAAATTTAAAATCTATTCCCCAGCTGGCACCCTGCCCCACTCGCTACCACTTCATCAGGAATACCTGAGGAAACCAAAGGCTGACCTAAAGTATGGACATTGAGTAGCTAATTAAAGTACAAGTGTGTTACCTAGTATTTACCAGGCCTTTTTTCCCCAGAACCTGTTTTGAAGTGCACATGGCCAGGAAGGATAGATGCTGATGCCTAATAGATGTTACCCGGCTACACACTGACCCACTTAAGCCATTTACTCATGCTTGAAGAGGTTGCAAGCGTGTGGCTGCTGTTGTGTGTGAGCAGGTGCTGCCCTTCAGTTACTAAGTGTATGACTTCACCTGCAGCCCCCTTAGGACTTAGATTAAGGTGCAAGTGGCCAAAGAATTAGGAACAGATATACAAAGAAACTTAATCACAGACATTTTCTGAAATAAGTTAAAACATGACACAGCTATTGATGAAAGCCTGTAGGCATCTTAGTCATAAAGTCCATGGTGCCATAAAGTTACCAAGCTTATGACTTCACTAGCTGCTCCCCTGGGACCAAGATTAAAGTGCAAGTGGCTGAAGAATAGAGATACAACGAACTGTCAGCACAGACAGTTTCAAATATGTTAACACATCACATAGCTAGTGATCAAAACGCGAAGGAAGATTTGCATAAACTGCATGGTGCCAGGCCCAAGATAGCACAGGGTTTGAAAGTTAAACAAATCTACAGCTAGCAGCCTAGCCCAAAAAGTTACATGCTTTTGTTAATGGCTTTCCTTGGTAACCCTCGGGCCCTGAGCAGCCTGAGGATTTAAGGGGGTCATTACAACCTTGGCGTTAAAAGGCGGATACCGCTGTCAGAAGACCGCCAACATACCGCCGCGGTAAACCGCCACGGTCATTCTGACCCACAACACGCAAACCGCCAAAATACAGACATCCACAAAAAAAAGTCAGCCACACCAAAGGCCAGCGGGAAACTGGCGATAACCAAACCGACACCGTCACGCTAACAGAAATACGCCCACACCATCACGACACACGAATCCACGCGGCGGTCTTTCAACCGCGGTATTCTATTGGCGGTACACACCGCCGCGCTCAAAATACACTCACATTTACAAACACAGCCACATTGGACAATTCAAAATACACACACCTGATACACATACAAACACCACTCCCACACATTCAATTAAATATAAAACACACACCCACATCACCCACAAACCTCCACTCCTAGAGAATCGGGACCACGCACAGAGAAATAGAGATCCGGGCACCCAGACGCGCATATTACCATCACCCAGCAATATTACCACGCACTTCACACAACACACCAATACACATCACCACACTTAGCACCACACAATCCACCCCACACATCACCCACACCACCCCATGGCACCGCAAAGACACCCCAGGTTTTCTGAGGATGAACTCAGGGTCATGGTGGAGGAAATCGTACGGTAGAGCCACAGCTCTTCGGAACACAGGTGCAGCACACCTCCATTGCCAGGAAGATGGAGCTATGGAGCAGAATAGTCGACAGGGTCAACGCGGTGGGACACCACCCAAGAAATAGGGATGACATCAGGAAGCGGTGGAACGACCTACGGGGGAAGGTGCGTTCAACGGAATCCAGGTACAACATCGCGGTTCAGTGTACTGGCGGCGGAACACCACCTCCTCCCCCAGAATTTACAACATGGGAGGAGCAGGTCTTGGCGATCCTGCATCCTGAGGGCCGCGCAGGAGTATCTGGAGGAATGGACTCTGGTAAGTCTCATCTTAACTACTTCATCCCTCCCACCCCACCAGCATGCCAACTCATACCCACACCCTCACCCTCACCCCCATCACACCTACTCCTTGCAAATGTCTCACCATCACAACCCACCCATCCCAACCCCAAGCCCTGCATGCGACCACAAAGCATGGACACCCATCACCAAAGCATGCCCACTGCACATCCCCATCCCCCCCCAAACCACTGTCACAAAAGCCCCCACACAGGAATGCAAGCACTGGGGTACACGGGCACCCACCCATTGCACACTATGGCACACACAGATGCAATAATCATGGTTTTATACCCCTGCAGGACCCGAACGCCACGTCACCGCGCAGGAGGGTCCACACATGTCCACTCCAACCCCAGAAGAGGCCCACAGTGATGAAAGCTCCTCTGGCGACCTGGATCTAGATGACCAGCCCGGCCCATCGGGGACCTCGGGACAGTCGGTTCCCCTCAGACAGCCACAGGCCACAGCAGACCTTCCCCCTTCTGGGAACACCAGCACAGCACCCACCCAGCGGGCCCATCCCTCTGTCCCCAGGACACGTCAATCAGCGGTGTGTCCACCACTACAGGGCACCCAGGTTAACCCACCACCCCAACAACAACAGGGACCTGGGGGCAGTGGTAGTGTGCACACGGTCCTGGGGACAGAGGCCCAGGGAAACAGGGGAACTGGGAGGGCTGCTGTGCGACAGGGGGGGGACAGGCCCAGGGAACCCACTTTCCACGAGGCCCTCTCCTCCATCATGGGAGCCTACCATCATTCCCAGGAGACGATGGCGACGGTACTGGCCAGGTTTCAGGAGATCCAGCTCCTGCAGGAGGAACAGTATTTGGGGTTCAGGGAGGAACTACAAACCATCAGTTCCGCCCTGGGCACCATTGTAGGGGCTCTGAATCTGGTAGTCACCACATTGCGGGACACTGTGGCACCACAAAGGGCCCCTGACACTAGCATGGACCAAGAACTGCCTACCACCTCTGCCGGCGCTAGTGGACAGGAGGCCCCGCCACAGGACCAACAGGCCACCAGCACCCCACCCTCTGCAGAAGGAGAACCACCCCGCAAGCGGTCCCTGAGATACAGGAAGAAGACAGAGTAATATGCCAAGACCCCCGCCAGGAAAGGATACCTCGCTGATTGTCATCCCACTGTCCCACATTGTCACCCTGTCCATCCTTAAACTGCCCCTGCTCCACTTTCCACAGGCATTTGGACAATGCACCTGTGATACAAATAGTCTGGACTCTGCCATGGACATTCCTCCACCATTACCCCTCACCGATTTGCAACCACCCACCAATATAGAGCACTGTAATAAACACAGTTATTGCACAAAACAATCAGGAGTCTGGCTGTGATTTTGAACAAATGTATTAGACATTACCGTGCCAAAATGCTTATTTACATTGTGATGCCAACATACCAATGTCACACAGCTGTAGTCCATGGGGAAACAAAGCAGCTGTCACACAGTGGGGCCCACATCTCTGAAATCAGAAGGGAAAGTCACAACTCAGTTACCATACACTGGGTGAAAAGGACAGACAGTAGAGAGGTAGTAGTGTTTAAGTAAATGTAATATGCCGGTGTGTATTCTTACCGTGTGTCATTGGAAATACTGCTGTATTACTGTGTTCCTGTTGTCTATGTCGTCTTCTTCGGCTTCCTCGTCTTCACTCTCCACAGGCTCCACAGCTGCTACAACACCACCATCTGGACCATCCTCCTGCAGAAAAGGCACCTGTCGTCACAAAGCCAGGTTGTGAAGCATACAACAGGCCACGATGATCTGGCACACCTTCTTTGGTGAGTAGAATAGGGATCCACCTGTCATATGGAGGCAGCGGAACCTGGCCTTCAGGAGGCCGAAGGTCCGCTCGATCACCCTCCTAGTTCGCCCATGGGCCTCATTGTAGCGTTCCTCTGCCCTTGTCCTGGGATTCCTCACTGGGGTCAGTAGCCATGACAGGTTGGGGTGACCAGAGTCACCAATTAGCCACACACGGTGCCTCTGGAGTTGACCCATCATGTAAGGGATGCTGCTATTCCGCATGATGTACGCGTCATGCACTGAGCCAAGGAACTTGGCATTAACATGGGAGATGTACTGGTCTGCCAAACACACCATCTGCACATTCATCGAATGATAACTCTTCCTGTTTCTGTACACCTGTTCACTCCTGTGGGGGGAACCAAAGCCACATGGGTCCCATCAATGGCACCTATGATGTTGGGGATATGTCCAAGGGCATAGAAATCACCCTTCACTGTAGGCAAATCCTCCACCTCAGGGAAAACGATGTAGCTGCGCATGTGTTTCAGCAGGGCAGACAACACTCTAGACAACACCTTGGAAAACATAGGCTGGGACATCCCTGATGATATGGCCACTGTTGTTTGAAATGACCCACTTGCTGGGAAATGGAGCACTGACAGCACCTGCACTAGAGGGGGGATCCCTGTGGGTTGGCAGATTGGTGACATCAGGTCTGGCTCCAGCTGGGCACACAGTTCATGAATAGTGGCTCGGTCAAGCCTGTATGTCAGTATGACATGTCTTTCCTCCATTGCCGACAGGTCACCAGCGGTCTGTACACTGGAGGATTCCTCCATCTCCTCGCATGTGCCAGCGGACGGTGCCTATGAAGGACAACAGCGAGCACAGAGTCAATCAACCCACAGGTACGTAACCACTGCTTGCACATAACACGATTCTCAATCCATTGAATGGTTTGTATGGGTGTTGATACAAGGCCTAGGTATGTGTGACGCAGTAAAAATTAAGCCATGTGGGCCCCTGAAATGGCAGCTGCCTGACCCGTGAAGTGCGACAATGGGATGTGAGGTAAATGCGCTGGCGTGGCACACCGTGGGGGTAGGCGGTCGAAGACCGCGGCGCAAAGCAGCATTGGTTAACATTGAACCCTATGGGTCTCAGGAGCCAATGACGATGTGCGCAGGCGGTCATGGTACGCACCGCCGGGGTACGCACCGCCGCGGGCGTGACCGCCATTTTCTATCTGCTTAATCACTCGATACCTGATCTTCGACAGGAGAGGACCTACACTGTAAGTGCTGCTGTGACCTCGGTCTGGAAGAGACAATGGTTCATGCGACTGGGGAAAGGGCCCCTGCCTTCACTGCTCAGGAGTTGGATAAACTTGTGGATGGGGTCCTCCCCCAGTACGCGCTACTCTACGGTCCTCCAGACAAACAGGTAAATACACTGGGAGCATGCTTTATGGGCTATGCCTGTGTTGAGTGGGGTGGATGAAAGATGGTGGGGAGGGGAGCGATTGAGGCATGCATCAAATGACGGTGAGAGCATCTGCCACATGGCAAGGGTAGGGATGGGGGGCCAGTCACATTGAGGGTGCAGAAGGTGATATATATTCTTCTCCCCCTGTACATTTCACATAGGTCAGCGCCCACCAGAAGATTGATATTTGGCGTGCCATCGCCAAGGAAGTCCGGACCCTGGGGGTCCACCACAGACGGAGCACCCACTGCCGGAAGAGATGGGAGGACATCCGCCGCTGGAGCAGGAAGACGGCGGAGGCTCAGCTGGGGATGGCCTCCCAACGTGGGATGGGTGCCAGTTGGACTTTGACCCCCCTGATGTCCCGGATCCTGGCGGTGGCCTACCCCGATTTGGATGGGCACGTGAGGACATCACAGCAGACACAAGGGGGTGAGTACACTCTCATTCTGTTGACTTTGCGCGCAGTGGAGGTGTCTGGGTGGGGGATGAGGGCTGTGGGTATCCCTAGGCCAGGGCGATTTCTGTAGGCTAGGCCCCTCCGTAAGGCATGGCCCTGTGCCCCCGCCCCCCACCTCTGTAGGGTGCCAAGTACAGCTATTCATGGCCCTGTGTAATCTATGTGTGCAGATGTCGTCCATAGGCTTGTAGGCCATGTCCCACGGATTGAGTAGTCGACCCCAAGTGCGCAGCGTAGTGCAGGGGGCTTCTGTGTCTGTCCTGTCCGCCAACGGTGTCGCCAATGCATGCACTCAACATGTCTTTATTCTCCCCCGCCCTTTTTTGTGGTCTTCCTGTTCATGTGTGCATTAGCATCACCAGGCGGAGGAGAAGTGGCATCGGAGCACGAGGGAGCTGCATCCCACATGGCCATGGAGGGCCACGCAACGGACTCCGAATTCACCAGTGGGACGGAGGGCGAGGTGAGCTCCACAGCGGGGACTCGGGCAGACATCAGTGACACCGACTCGTCCTCTGAAGGGAGCTCCCTTGTGGTGGCGGCAACATCTGTGCCCCCCGCAACAACAGGTACAGCCGCCACCCACCGCACCAGCACCGCCCTCCCAGCAGCCCCTCAGCGTTTGGCCCGTGCCCGCTCACCCAGGAAGGTGGGCATCTCCTTCCCCCCAGGCACCTCAGGCCCTGCCCCAGTCACCCCTGCTGCCCTCAGTGAAGAGGTCATTGACCTCCTGAGGACGCTCACTGTTGGGCAGTCTACCATTTTGAATGCCATCCAGGGTGTAGAAAGGGAGGTGCACCAGAGTAATGCATACCTGGAGGGCATTCATTCTGGTCAGGCTGCCCTTCAGCGATCGTTCCAGACTCTGGCCTCAGCACTGATGGCAGCCATTGTCCCTGTCTCTAGCCTTCCACCTCCAACTAAGCACCACACATCACACAGGCATTCACACAAGCAACATCCACATACAGACATACCAACACCCACTGCCTCCACTGTGTCCCCCTCCTCCTCGTCTCCCTCCTCCCTCCCTGTCACGTCTCCACTCACACCTGCATGCACAACATCTTCAGCCACTACGTCCCTCAGCAGCACACACACCAGAACCCCCTGCACACGTGCAGTCACCACCCCCACTGCCATTTACACGTCCCCTGTGTCCTCTCCCAGTGTGTCTGTGACCCCCTCTTCCAAGATACACAAACGCAGGCAGCCACCCACCCAACAGCCATCCACCTCACGACAGCCTCCAGCCCAAGCACCTGCACCCAAAGACACCAGACTTACAACTCCTACAACCACAACCTCTTCCTCCACTCCCATACCCACTACACCTACCTGTCCCACTGCTCCTAAAAAGCTTTTCCTGTCTAAACTCAACCTCTTTCCACCAACTCCCCCACCCCGTCCATGTCTTAGGACTACAGTCAGCACCTCAGCCACGACAAAACCAGTCCTGTCATCACAGTCTGCCATGGACTGTGGAGTGCCCCCCCCTCCAGGGCAGCCAGTTGGGTGCGAAGCCAAGGCACGGGCAGACCACCCCCGGAGAAACATCCCAAGATAGGCAGTGGCCGGCGCGAGAGGGTGAAAACACCAGGGACTAAAATCCCCCTACCATGGCTCCGGCAGGAAGTGTAGAGACAGCTGGCACACCGCCCAAGGTGGGGAAGGGCCACAGGCGATCAGGGAAGGCTGGGAAGGGCAGCACGCCCGACAACACCGCCATCAGCCCAGCTGGCCAGGAGGGCCCCGCCAGCTCCATCCCAGGTGGGCAGGAGGCCACCAACAGGCCCGGCACAGCTGCCCAGGAGGGCCCCGCCAGCCACAGGACAGATGGCCAGGAGGGCCCCGCCAGCCACAGGACAGGTGGCAAATGACCTCCCCGCCATGGCCGGAACCGCTGAAATGGGCCCTTCATCTCAAGTACCGCTGAACTGGGCACTGCCGTCACAAGCACCGCTGCACTGGGCCCTTCATCTCAAGTACCGCTGAACTGGGCCCTTCATCTCAAGCACCGCTGCACTGGGCCCTTCATCTCAAGCACCGCTGAACTGGGCCCTTCATCTCATGCACCGCCGTCACAAGCACTGCTGCACTGGGCACCGCCGTCTCAAGTACCGCTGAACTGGGCCCTTCATCTCAAGTACCGCTGCAATGGGCCCTTCATCTCAAGTACCGCTGAACTGGGCCCTTCATTTCAAGTACCGCTGAACTGGGCCCTTCATCTCAAGTACCGCTGCACTGGGCACCGCCGTCTCAAGCACCGCTGCACTGGGCACCGCCGTCTCAAGTACAGCTGAACTGGGCCCTTCATCTCAAGCACCGCTGCACTGGGCACCGCCGTCTCAAGCACCACTGCACTGGGCACCGCCGTCTCAAGCACCGCTGAACTGGGCACCGCCGTCTCAAGCACCGCTAAACTGGGCCCTTCATCTCAAGCACCGCTGCACTGGGCCCTTCATCTCAAGTACAGCTGAACTGGGCCCTTCATCTCAAGCACCGCTGCACTGTGCCCTTCATCTCAAGTACCACTGAACTGGGCCCTTCATCTCAAGCACCGCTGCACTGGGCCCTTCATCTCAAGTACCGCTGAACTGGGCCCTTCATCTCAAGAACCGCTGCACTGGGCACCGCCGTCTCAAGCACCGCTGCACTGGGCCCTTCATCTAAAGCACCGCTGCACTGGGCACCGCCGTCTCAAGCACTGCTGCACTGGGCACCGCCGTCTCAAGTACCGCTGAACTGGGCCCTTCATCTCAAGCCCTGCTGCACTGGGCCCTTCATCTCATGCACAGCTGAACAGGGCACCGCCGTCACAAGTACCGCTGCACTGGGCCCTTCATCTCAAGCACCGCTGGCCCATGAGCAGCAGGGGCTGGCCCGCATCTGTGTCGGGCAGGGCTACACGAGGCACTCTGGGCACCAGGCCCCCTCCAGAACCAGTGGAGACTGTTATCCACTTGAGAGACTGTGGCTTTGCACTCCCCAGGATGTAAAAGTGGGCAGCCCACCCACTGTCTGGACTTGTGAGACTGTGGCTTTGCACTCCCCAGGATGTAACAGTGGGCAGCCCACCCACTGTCTGGACTTGTGAGACTGTGGCTTTGCACTCCCCCGGATGTAACAGTGGGCAGCCCACCCACTGTCTGGACTTGTGAGACTGTGGCTTTGCACTCCCCAGGATGTAACAGTGGGCAGCCCACCCACTGTCTGGACTTGTGAGACTGTGGCTTTGCACTCCCCAGGATGTAACAGTGGGCTGCCCACCCACTGTCTGGACTTGAGAGACTGTGGCTTTGCACTCCCCAGGATTGAACAGTGGCCATGGAGGCCCCTCGTGGATCTGGCGTCGTGCACTCATCTGGCTGAGGTGCCCCCCCTTCCCTTCCCCCTGAGGTGCCTGTAGTTTTGCTATCTGATGCCCCTGCAGTGTTCTCTCCGTTGGAGTCAGGTATCCTGTGTGGGCTTTGCCCATGTGATTTGGGCCCAGTGGTCCACGAACAATGCCTGCTACAATGCTCTGACTTGTACATTTATGTATATAAGAGTTTTTGATGTGTATATATATTTTTTGGCAGTAATACAATATATTCCAATGTTTAGAATCATTTACTTTTGTATTTGCATTCTTCCGGGGGGTTTGGGGGGTGTCACTCTGATGTGTTGCTATGCATTGATGTGTGTGTTGTAGTGGCTGAGGGTGGGTGTGTCGCGTATGTGTGTACCCGTAATATTTTCCCCTTCACCCTCCCCTGTGTCGTAGGTGCAGTACTCACCGTTGTCTTCTGCGCCGGCGTTCGTGCTCCTGGTAGAGGAGCAGGAAGACTATCGCTGGGAGTATGTGGAGTTCGGGTTCCATGCTGTCCTGATTCCTCGTGGGGTGTATGGAGGTGAGCTTTTTCCCTTCGAAATGGCTGTTTCCGCCGTGTTTTTTAACGGCGGGGCTACCGCCCCGGAAAAGGTGGCGGATTGGTAGGTTGTGATACAGTGGGAGGTACATTGTATCCCGCCTGTCTGTTGGTGGTGACCGCTGCGCTGTTTATTTGTACCGCCGTGGCGGGCGGTGTGTTGATGTGGCGGTCTCTGTTGGCGGTTTCCGCCAGGGTCGGAATTCCATTTTTTTTCCCGCCAGCCTGTTGGCGGTTTTGCTGCCGCTTTAACACCGACCGCCAGGGTTGGAATGACCCCCTTAGGCTTAAAGCTGAATTTCCCCAGAGAGAGATATTGGGCTACAGGGAGGTTGGAAGAATGGTGATGAATGTAGCAGTATTTTAATATGGGGTCATCAGGCTCTAGACAGGATATTATGGTGTGCCTGCATGTGTGAATTCCTTTACTTATGAATAGGGTTTTGGGGAGCAGCCTGCCCTCCACAACTAGCTTGAGGCAGAAGCAGGTTAAGTGCAGAAAGTTCTCGCTATTTGCCCCACATAAACAGCATCCTCTCTTCCCAGAATATGTCCATGCTCGATTTTCCACTAGAGATGGAGGGCAATCCAGATGGCAGTTCAGCAGTTTAAGTTTCAAGTGTATCGGATATGTGCAGACTTAATACAGGGATCAAGTTAGTTTAGAGTAGCTATTGATGACTATCCAGGCGTCACCTCTTTTAACAAACTCCTCTTCATCCTTTACAATTGAGATTTTAGCAGTTGCAAAGTTCACTAGATTTTTAAAGACGTTATATGAAGGTGTCAAAGTCGAGGGGTTTTTAAGTTGCAAATTGTTTAACAATCAAGAATTCTTCAAACTGCTGCTACTGCTTTCCTTGATGATTGCTAGCCACAAGGTGTTGTTTAGGTGTTGGTTTCAGCTTGTCTTACATTGACTATAGCACCCTGCCACCCAATAGATTGCCTTATAAGGCCAAACTCCAGCCGGATTTAGCTAGGAGGGCTATGCCTTGTTAAGTTAAATACATACGGGTACATTTCGTTTGGAGTTTGTCCAATAAGGCTTTGTCAAAAAGTCCCCAATAACTATAATCATGTGTATATTTTATAAATTCACACATTCAATATCTATTAATAGTGATTGAACAAACTACTTTCAATAAAGTTTTTTTTTTTTAAAACATGCCTTTGAGTGTATTTTAATGTTTTTCAGGCCACAAGTTGCAGCCATAGAATCAACGGCAAGCAGTCCCTGCACTCCAGCTGACAAGCACACAGCTGCAGCTTCAAGTGCTTCAAAAATATATAGTAAGCTCTCCCTGGGTCAGGTGTTCAATGACCCAGGCTACGTACTGTTCTTTTTTACTGGTGGTGGAGAACTGATGTGCCCTCTGCAGCCTCCCACAACAGTAAAAAATGGTGAATCCCAAACCCTTCTGGGTCATCACCAGAAAAAAAAAAAATATGTAAAGAAGCCCTTGCATTGTAATATGGGGTGCTCCTGCTGCTCATGTATTACTTTTTATTTCATTTTGTGGCTGTTTTTGGGTACCCCCACCCCAAGTGGAATATCCACACTCATTTTAAAAGTTAGGGCTGTGGTGGGGGGGCAAGGCCCTTGCGCTCCCAGGTGGTTCCTTAGCAAGCACATTTTGTGGGTGTTGGCGGGAGCCGACATTGAAGATGTGCCTTTGGTTCCCTAGTTCCCAAAAAGGGCACTCGCACTTTTTTATATTTTTATAAATGTTGGGGGCTTTAGTGGGAGCCTCAAAGCCCTTACAGCCCCTATTGGCTCCCTAGCCAGCACCATTCATAGGTACTGGCCGGAGCTGGCTATATTCATGCAGTGGATGCCCCAATACCTACCTTGGGAATCACAATATATCCATGGTTGAGGGCTGTGGGGGAAGCCCCAAGGTCCCCACAGCCCTAGTTGGCTCCCCAGCCAAAACCCATTGATGGTGTTGGTGGGAGCTTTCTCCATTGCTGTGCTCCCACTGGGCAGAGCAGATCTTTTTATGTGCTCCTGGGAGGGTCAAAGTTGAGTTTCTGCCTGGGAGAGTGTGGGCAGGGAAGGGCCAAATTCTTCTGGGCAGAAAACATTTCTGCAGGAGACACTTGACCTCTACTTGGTTCCCACATTTTCTCATTCCTTGGTTGATGTTTCACTGCAAAACTTTCCATGGAGGAGCTGATGTGGATGAGTCATGTTTTGGGGAGTTTCATGAAGATTCATGGAATGGCCCCAAAGTTCTTAGCAAACAAAAGAATGATTTTCCTATGGAAACATCCTAACTATAATGGAGGATGGTGAGGCTTTGTGCACTCAAGCCTTGGGGGGGGGCACCACATTCTCTTGAAGTCCCTCCTCAGGGAGGACACAACCTGTGGCCAGGCTTGCTTGCCTTCCCTTTCTCCAACTAGCGGGGCTCCACAAAGAGGAAGGGAATGGTGGCCTCCCCTGTGAATGTGGCCCCTGCCTGCTTAATGAGTTCGGATGTCTAAAACCAGATCAGCACCCTAGACATTTGCTTCTTAAAAGCCATCTAGATTGGTGGGGTATAGGGGCACCTGACGGTGACCAAGGCATGTACGGTTCTCAAAGATATAAGCTCTTAACAGGTTGAATAAGGAGTATCTATTAACACATAACCACTTAACATAAAGGCGTTGATGGGGCTAGTCAGGGGGTCAGTCAAATAGGTCCCTCCAAGAAAAACTGGCATAGTTGCAACTGTCCAATCTCTGCTTCAAATGCCTAACTTCCAAAAAGGAATTCCATTCAGCAAAAATTCAGTTCCCAGCCTTCGCCAATTGTTTATTCTAACACCTTATCAGCCTTCATGGAAAAGGAGTAAAATAGCTGCACCTAACATTTTCCGTCCCCATAGGAGGAAACAAAAAAGGAGAAACAAGATGGGCCTTCTCACAGCAAACAACCAGTTCCATGGGGGGGTTACTGAGGTCAGAAATATGGTGGTTCGGTCACCATCGCATAGTCAGTGCAAACAAATTGACAACAGTTTTAAAAATTGACAGTTAACACATGGCAACCTGATTGAACCTTCCATTTGAGAACTCTTCACATTAATTAAGGATCTGACAGTGGTCAGGAGAACATTGAGGATGCCCTTGATTCTTCTAATTATTCCACTAGGGGCCAACCTAACACTGACACTACCCACAAAAGTTTCCACTTATTCCAGTTTTGAGTTTAAGAATAGCAGAAGTGGAACAAGTAGAGCCACACTCTTAACCAATTTAGTGGATCTTCCAAACCAAATAACAGTGCTATCTTCCCCCTTCTAAGTTATTTCCAGGTGAGCTAGTAGCAAAGTAAACCATGATCTGAAAATTTGCATGAGGACACCTGCCAGTGAAAGGGGTTTGCCTCAGTACTGAACAATCTACTAGCAATACTAGCATCCACAGACACACCACACCATCACCCACATAACTTTCACGCACCTCACACAACACCCCACTACTTATCAGCACACTTATCACCACACACACCACCCCACACATCACCTACACCACCCCATGGCACGGCAAAGACACCCCAGGTTCTCTGAGGAGGAGCTCAGGGTAATGGTGGAGGAAATCGTCTGGGTATAGCCACAGCTATTCGGATCACAGGTGCAGCACACCTCCATTGCAAGGAAGATGGAGCTATGGCGAAGAATAGTGGAAAGGGTCAACACAGTGGGACAGCACCCAAGAAATCGGGATGGCATCAGGAAGAGGTGGAACGACCTACAGGGCAAGGTGCGTTCCGTGGTCTCAAGACACCACCTTGCGGTTCAGCGGACTGGCGGCGGACCCCCACCTCCTCCCCCACAACTAACAACATGGGAAGAGCAAGTCTTGGCGATTCTGCATCCTGAGGGCCTCGCAGGAGTAGATGGCGGGATGAACTCTGGTAAGTCAAATCTTAACTATTACATCCCCCACACTACCTGCATGTCATCACATACCCCCACCCTCACCCTCACCCCATCACTCCAACTCCTCACAAATGTCCCAAGATCACAAACCACACATCCCAACATAAAGCCCTGCATGCAACACCAAAACATGGACACCCATCACCAAAGCATGCCCACTGCACAAACCCATACAATCCCCATCATCACACAAGGTCCCACAGAGGAATGCAAGCACTGGGGTACACAGTCACCCACCCATTGCACACCATGGCACACACAGATGTAATAAACATCCTTTTATACCCCTGCAGGACCCCTACCCAACGTCACCGGACAGGAGGGTCCACACACGTCCACACCACCAACAGAAGAGGCCCACAGTGATGACAGCAGCTCTGTCCAACTGGATCTAGATGACCAGCCCGGCCCATCGGGGACCTCGGGACAGTCGGTTCCCATCACACAGTCACAGGCCACTACAGACCTTCCCTCCTCAACACCAGCACAGCACCCACCCAGCAGACCCATACCTCTGTCCCCAGGACACGTCAATCAGCAGTGTGTCCACTACTACAGGGAACCCAGGCTAACCCACCACCCCAACAACAACAGGGACCTGGGGCAGTGGTAGTGGGCACATGGTCCAGGGGATGGAGGCCCAGGAACACAGGGGAACTGGGAGGGCTGCTATGCGCAGGGGGAGGACAAGCCAAGGCAACACACTCTCCACGAGGCCCTCTCCTCCATCATGGGAGCATACCACCACTTCCAGGAGACTATGGTAACGGTACTGGCCAAGTTTCAGGAGACCCAGCGCCTACAGGAGGAACAGTATTTTGGCTTCAGGGAGGAACTCAGATCCATCAATTCCACCCTGGGTACCATCCTATGGGTGCTGAAGGAAGTACTCAAAACCAGGAGGGACACTGTGGCAAAACAAGGGGCCCCTGACACTAGCATGGACGATGAACTGCCCACCACCTCCGCCGGCGCTAGTGGACAGTAGGCACCGCCACACGACCACCACACCAGCACCCCACCCCCTGCAGAGGGAGAACCACCCCACAAACGGTCCCTGAGATTCAGGACAAAGACAGAGAATGATGCCAAGACCCCCGCCAAGAAATGAGACCACCGTGAATGTCATCCTTCTGTCCCACTTTGTCACCCTGTCCATCCTTAAACTGCCCCAGCTCCACTTCCTATGCCCATTTGGGCAATGCACCTGTGAGACTAATAGACTGGACTCTGCCATGGACATTCCTCCACCATCACCCCTCACCATTTTGCAACCCCCTCCAATATTTTGCACTTCAATAAACACCCTTGAAGCACAAACAATCTGGAGTCAGTCTATGATTTCGGAATAGTATATTAGCAATTACTGTGGCAAAAAGCTCTTTCAATTGTAATGTCAACATACCTATGTCACGCAGCTCTAGTCCATGAGGAATCAAAGCAGATGTCACACAGTGGGACCCACATCTGTGAAATCGTAAGAGAAAGTGATATCTCAGTGACCATACACTGGGTGAAAACGACAGACAGTAGAGAGGTAGTAGTGTTAAAGTACATGTAGTACGCAGGTTTGTATTCTTACCTGTGTCTCACTGGAAATATTGCAGGATCACTGAGTCCCTGTTGTCCATGTCCTCTTCTTCTGCTTCCTCGTCTTCACTGTCCAGAGGCTCCACAGCTGCAACAACACCGCCATCTGGACCATCCTCCTGCAGAAAAGGCACCTGTCGTCGCAAAGCTAAGTTGTGAAGCATACAGCAGGCCACGATGATCTGGCACACCTTCTTTGGTGAGTAGAATAGGGATCCACCTGTCATATGGAGGCACCTGAACCTGGCCTTCAGGAGGCTGAAGGTCCGCTCGATTATCTGCCGTGTTCGCCCATGGGCCTCATTGTAGAGTTCCTCTGCCCTTGTCCTGGGATTCCTCACTGTGGTCAGTAACCATGACAGTTTGGGGTAACCAGAGTCACCTGCAAATGGCGAAGGGACAACTGTTAGACACACACTAACCTGTAGGGATAACCCCAGACCCAGACAACCATTCCCACTGTCTTGCTTCCAGGTGCTCACCTAATTGCCACACACGGTGCCTCTGGAGTTGACCCATCACATAAGGGATGCTGCTATTCTGCAGGATGTAGGCGTCATGCACTGAGCCAGGGAACTTGGAATTCACATGGGAGATGTACTGGTGTGCCAAACATACCATCTGCACATTCATCAAATGATAACTCTTCCGGTTTCTGTACACCTGTTCACTCCTGCGGGGGGGGGACCAAAGCCACATGGGTCCCATCAATGGCACCTATGATGTTGGGGGTATGTCCCAGGGCATAGAAATCACCTTTCAGTGTAGGCAAATCCTCCACGTGAAGGAAAACGATGTAGCTTTGCATGTGTTTCAGCAGGGCAGACAACAATCTGGACAACACATTTGAAAACATAGGCTGGGACATCCCTGATGCTATGGCCACTGTTGTTTGAAATGACCCACTTGCAAGGAAATGGAGCACTGATATCACCTGCACTTGAGGGGGGATTCCTGTGAGATGGCGAATAGCTGACATCAGGTCTGGCTCCAGCTGGGTACACAGTTTCCTGGATTGTGGCATGGTCAAGCCTGTATGTGATGATCACATGTCTTTCCTCCATTGTCGACAGGTCCACCAACGGTCTGTACACCGGAGGATGACGCCATCTCCTCACATGTCCCAGCGGACGGTGCGTATGAAGGACAACAGCGAGCACAGAGTCAAACAACTCAGAGGTACGAAAACACAGCTTACACAGAACACAAATCCTATTCCGAAAAGTGGCCTGTATGTGTGTTGAGTCTAGGCCTAGGTATGTGTGACGCAGTTAAAAATGAAGCCATGTGCAACCCTGAAATGGTGGCTGCCTGACCTCTAAAGTGGGACAATGAGATGTGAGGTAACTGCACTGGCGTTGTACACCGTCGCGGTAGGCGGTCGAAGACCGCGGCGCAGTGCTGCATTGGTTAACATTGGACCCTATGGGTCCCAGGAGCCAATGACGATGTACGCCAGTGGTGACGGTACGCACCGCCGAGGATGTGACCGCCATTTTCTATCTGTTCAATCACTCGATACCTGATCTTCAACAGGAGAGGACCTACACTGCAAGTGCTGCTGTGACCTCGGTCTGGAAGAGACAATGGCTCGAGTGTCTGGGGAAAGGGCCCCTGCCTTCACATCTGAGGAGTTGGAGAAACTCGTGGACGGGGTCCTGCCCCAGTACATGCTACTGTACGGTCCTCCAGACAAACAGGTAAGTACACTGGGAGCATGCTGTATGGGCTATGCCTGTGTGGAGTGGGGTGGATGTAAGGAGGGGGGGAGATTGCGGCGTGCATGAAACGACGGTGAGTGCATGTGCCACATGGCAAGGGTAGGGATGGGGGCTAATGACTGTGACGGTGCAGTTGGTAATAAGTTTCTCTTCCCCCTGTACAATTCATGTAGGTCAGCGCCCACCAGAAAAAAGATATTTGGTGTGCCATTGCCAAGGACGTCCGGACCCTGGGGGTCTACACAGAAGGAGCACCCACTGCTGGAAAAGATGGGAGGACATTCGCCCCTGGAGCAAGAAGACGGCGGAGGCTCAGCTGGGGATGGCCTCCCAATGTGGGAGGGGTGCCTGTCGCACCATGACCTCCACTGATGTTCAGGATCCTGGCGTTGGTGTCCCCGGAGTTGGATGGGCGCCTGAGGGCATCACAGCAGCCAAAAGGGGGTGAGTACACTCTCATCCTGCTGATTTTGCACGTAGTGGAGGTGTCTGGGTGGGGGAGGTGGGCTGTGGGTTTCCCTAGGCCAGGGCGAGTTTAGTAGGCAAGGTCCCTCCGTAAGGCAGGCCATGTGGCACCCCACCCCACCTCTGTAGAGTGCCAAGTACACCTAGTCATGCCCCTGTGTCATCCATGTGTGCAGATGTCGTCCATAGCCTAGTAGGCCATTTCCCAGGGATTGAACAGTGGAGCCCAAGAGCGCGGCGTAGTGCAGGGGGCTTCTGTGTGTGTTGTGTCCGCCAATGGTAGCAGTAATGCATGCACTGAACATGTCTTTCTTCTGTCGTCCCCCCCTTATTGTGGTCTCCCTGTTCTTGTGTGCATTAGCATCATCAGGCGGAGGAGCAGTGGCCCCGGAGCATGAGGGAGCTGCATCCCACATGGCCCTGAAGGGCGACACTGTGGACTCGGAGTTCACCAGTGGGACGAAGGGCGAAGCGAGCTCCACGGCAGGGACAGGAGCTGACACCAGCGACACGGACTCAACCTCTGATGGGAGCTCCCTTGTGGTGGTGCAGCAACATCTTTGTCGCTGCATCTACAGGTACAGCCGCCACCCACCCCACCAGCACTGCCCTCCCAGCAGCCCCTCATCCTTCGCCCCGTGCCCGCTCACCCAGGAGGGTGGGCATCACCTTCGCCCCAGGCACCTCAGCCCCTGCTCCAGTCACCCCTTCTGCCCTCGGTGAGGAGGGCGAGGGGAGCTCCATGGCAGGGACAGGAGCTGACACCAGTGACACGGACTCAACCTCTGATGGGAGCTCCCTTGTGGTTTTGCGGCAACATCTGTGTCCCTGCATCTACAGGTACAGCCGCCACCCCCCCCTACCAGCAATGCCCTCCCAGCAGCTCCTCAGCCTTCGCCCCGTGCCCGCTCACCCAGGAGGGTGGGCATCACCTTCGCCCCAGGCACCTCAGCCCCTGCTCCAGTCACCCCTGCTGTCCTCGGTGAGGAGGCCATTGACCTCCTCAGGTCCCTCACTGTTGGGCAGTCTACCATTTTGAATGCCATCCAGGGTGTCGAAAGGCAGTTGCAACAAACCAATGAATTCCTGGAGGGCATTCATTCTGGTCAGCCTGCCCTTCAGCGAGCTTTTCAGACTCTAGCCTCAGCACTGATGGCAGCCATTGTCCCTGTCTCTAGCATTCCCCCTTCCAACTTCCTCCTCCCAGACCCAATCCCCTGTACCCCAGCACACATTCAGACCAGTATGCACATACGTCAACACACAAGGGAAGCTCAGGCAAACATAAGCACCACACATCCCACAGGCACTCACACAAGCCTCACACACATGCAGACACACCAACATCCACTGCCTCCACTGTGTCCCCATCCTCCTCATCTCCCTCCTCCCTCCCAGTCTGGTCTACACTCACACCTGCATGCACTACATCTACAGCTACTACTGCCATCACCAGCACACCCACCACCACACCCCGCTCACGTGCATTCACCACCCCCACTACCATTCACATGTCCGCTGTGTCCTCTCCCAGTGTGCCTGTGATGCCACCTCCCAAGATACACAAACGCAGGCACACACCCACCCAACAGCCATCCACCTCACGACAGCCTCCAGCG
The DNA here is from genome assembly GCF_031143425.1 of Pleurodeles waltl. Lineage (NCBI taxonomy): Eukaryota > Metazoa > Chordata > Amphibia > Caudata > Salamandridae > Pleurodeles > Pleurodeles waltl. The sequence continues at coordinate 846,356,069 of NC_090446.1, forward strand.
CATGCACCTTCACCCAAAGTCACCAAACGCACACCTCCTCCAACCACAACCTCTTCCTCCACTCCCAAACCCCCTCCAGCTGCCCGTCCCAGTGTCTCGCAAAAACTTTTCCTGTCCAACCTTGACCTCTTTCCCACACCTCCCCCACCCTGTCCATCTCCTAGGGTCCGACTCTCCAGGTCCCAACCTAGCACCTCAGCCACAACATCTCCGGGACCAGTGGTGCCTGTAGTCACCGGAATCTGGAGTGCACCGGCCACCAGGGCAGCCAGTGTGGCACGGAGCCACAGCACGGACAGTCCCCCACCTGTCAAGCATCAAAAGTTGGCCAGTGCCCGGCGGGAGAGGGGGAAGACTCCAGCCACCAAAGCCGCTCCCAGGGGTCCCGGTGGGAGTGTGGAGTCAGCTGCGACACCTTCCAAGGTGGGGAAGGGCCACAAGAAACCCAGAAAGTCTGGGAAGAGCAGCACGGCGGAGGAGACTGCCATCATCCCCGCTGCCCAGGAGGCCACCGCCATCATCTCCGCTGCCCAGGAGGCCACCGCCATCATCCCCACTGCCCAGGAGGCCACCGCCATCATCTCTGAGGCCACCGCCAGCACCTGCCAGCTGCCCAGGAGGCCACCGCCAGCACAAGCCCCGCTGGGCTAGAGAGGACCGCCAGCACAAGCTCCGCTGGGCCAGAGAGGACCGCCAGCACAAGCCCCGTTGGGCTAGAGAGGACCGCCAGCACAAGCCCCACTGGGACAGAGAGGACCGCCAGCACAAGCCCCGCTGGGCTAGAGAGGACCGCCAGCACAAGCCCCTCTGGAGCAGAGAGGACCGCCAGCACAAGCCCCACTGGGCTAGAGAGGACCGCCAGCACAAGCCCCGCTGGGCTAGAGAGGACCGCCAGCACCACAAGCCCCGCTGGGAAAGAGAGGACCGTCAGCAGCTGAGTCACTGCAAAGGAGCCCACCGCCTCAAGCACCGCTGAACAGGGCACCCGCACCTCAAGCACCGCTGAACAGGGCACCGCCGGTACAAGCACCGCTGACCAGGGCACCGCCACCTCAAGCACTGTGGAACAGGGCACTGCCACTACAAGCACCGCTGAACAGGGCACCGCAGCCTCAAGCACAGCTGAACAGTGCACCGCCACCTCAAGCACCGCTGAACAGGGCACCACCGCCTCAAGCAACGCTGAACAGGGCACCGCCTCAAGCACCGCTGAACAGGGCACCGCCGCCTCAAGCACCGCTGAATAGGTCACCGCTGCCACAAGCATCACTGAACAGGGCACTGCTGCCACAAGCACCGCTTAACAAGGCACTGCCGCCACAAGCACCGCTGGCCCATGAGCGCCAAGGGCACTGACGCTACTGAGTCCGTCACGAGCAGGATGAAGCACTCTGGGCCCAGAGCCCCCTCCAGAACCAGTGGATACTGCCATCCACTACCTCTGTCCTTCACAGAATGAAGCACTCTAGGCACCATGCCCCCTCCTGAACCAGTGGAGACTGTCATCCACTATCTCTGTCCTTAGCAGGATGAAGCACTCTAGCCACCATGCCCCCTCCAGAACCAGTGGAGACTGTCATCCACTACCTCTGTCCTTAGCAGGATGAAGCACTCTAGGCACCATTCCCCCTCCAGAACCAGTGGAGACTGTCATCCACTTGAGAGACTGTGGCTTTGCACTCCCCAGGATAGAATAGTGGGCAAACCACCCACTGTAGAGACTTGAGAGACTGTGGCTTTGCACTCCCCTGGATTGCACAGTGGGCAAACCACTCACTGTAGAGACTTGAGAGACTGTGGCTTTGCACTCACGAGGAGTGAACAGTTGGCAAACCACCCACTGTATAGACTTGAGAGACTGTGGCTTTGCACTCCCCAGGATTGAACAGTGGGCATGTGGCCCCCTTGTGGATTTGGCGTCGTGCACTCATCCGGCTGAGGTGCCCCCCTTTCCCTCCCCCTGAGGTGCCTGTTTTCTTGCTCTCTGATGCCCCTGCAGTGTTCTCTCCGTCATGGTCGGGGATCTTGTGTGGGCCTCGCCCATACCGTGTGGTCCCAGTGTTCCACGGACTTCATTGGAGCACTACCTGGACTACTAAGCTTGGTGTATATTTTGTTTATGGTGTATATATATATTTTTGCGTACTTGATTTTAATATATTACAATGGTTACACTCATTTCCTTTTGTCTTTGCATTCTTCTGGGGGGGTTGGCGGGTGTAACTATAATGTATAAATATGTATTAGTGTGTGTGTTGTAGTGGGTGAGGGTTGGGGTGGGGGTGTTGCGTGTGTGTGTCCCTGTTTTTTTCCTCCCCCCACCCCTGTGTCGTAGGTGCAGTACTCACCGTTGTCTTCGCCGCCGGCGTTCGTGCTCCTGGTAGAGGAACAAGAAGATGAGGGCTGGCAGGATGTGCAGCTCGGGTTCAATGGCGTTCGGATTCCTCGTGGGGTGTGTAGAGGTGAGCGTTTTCCCTTCGAAGTCCTGTTTCCGCTGTGTTTTTGTCCGCGGTGAATCCACCCCAGAAAAGGTGGCAGATTGATAGGTTGTGATACTCTGGGTGGTACTTTGTCTTCCGCCTGTCTGTTGGCGGTGACGCCATGCTGTTTGTCTGTATGTCTACATGAGCCCCCTCGCGGCCATCGCACGCCAACACAACCTCAACATCATTTCCTACGCCGACGACACCCAGCTGATCCTCTCCCTCACCAACGACCCCGCTACCGCCAGCCTACACGAAGGAATGAAAGACGTCGCCGAGTGGATGAAGAACAGCCGTCTGAAACTGAACTCAGACAAGATGGAAGTCCTCATCCTGGGATCAGCTCCCTCCACCTAGGATGACTCCTGGTGGCCCCCTGCCCTGGGCACCACCCCCAAGCCAACGGACCACGCACGAAACCTGGGCTTCATCCTGGTTTCCTCCCTCTCGATGACCAAACAAGTCAACGCTGTCTTGTCATCCTGTTTCAACACCCTGCGCATGCTCCGAAAGATCTTTCGTTGGACCCCCACCAAAACCAGGAAAACGGTCACCCAGGCGCTTGTCACCAGCCGACTGGACTACGGGAACGCCCTCTACGCAGGAACCACAGCCAAGCTTCAGAAAGGACTCCAGCGCATACAGAACGCCTCCGCACGACTCGTCTTGGACATCCCCCGCCACACCCACATCTCCGCCCACCTGAGAGACCTGCACTGGCTCCCCGTCAACAAGAGAATCACGTTCAGACTCCTCACCCACGCACACAAGGCTCTCCACGACCTGGGCCCCAAGTACCTCAACAACCGCCTCACCTTCTACACGCCCACCCGCCAGCTGCGATCGACCAGCCTCGCCCTCGCCGCCGTACCACGCATTCGCAGAACCACTGCCGGAGGAAGATCCTTCTCCTACCTGGCGGCTAAGACATGGAACTCCCTCCCCATCCACCCACGGCAGACCCAGGACCATCTCTCCTTCAGGAAGCAACTCAAGACCTGGCTTTTTGAGCAGTAATGGACCCCCATCCCCCCCTACCCAGCGCCTTGAGACCCTTGCGGGTGAGTAGCGCGCTATATAAATTGTTGATTGATTGATTGTACCGGCCTGGCGGTCGGAGTGTTAAAGTGGCTGTCTTTGTTGGCGGTTTCCGCCACGGTCGTAATTCCATTTTTTTTACTACCGGCTTGTTGTCGGTCTTACGGCCACTTTAACACCGTCCGCCAGGGTTGTAATGACCCCCTATGTGTTTTTTGGGGAGGAGAACATGCACTCACTCTCATTTGTGATTCTGTTGTTGGATTCAAGAATACTGTTTTTATTTAGAGAGAGCTAGATGGTATGCAGTACTTTTGTATTTGTGTTTGTTGTTATTGTTTTGACTATTTCCATGTGTGCTATTACTTAAATTCATAAATGCACAGTGTGTTATTGGAATTGTTAATTAATTCATTTCTGACTCTAATATTTTACCATCTGCAATGATTAATTTGACCTTTAAATACATGTACAAACTAAAAACTGAAAAATGTTTATTTGTGCACTTTCCCTAATGGTCATAGCTGATTACCTTTCTGCTAATTGACCCTACTTAATTGTAATTGAGTTGGAGTGTCAAAAGTAAACTGGTGGAGAATACAGCAGAATAATTAGAGGCTCCGCAGATTAGTTAAGGATCCAGAGATTAATTAAAGGCTAATCAGTGCTTGGTGGAGGAATGCGAAGATCAAATGTTAATTAGAGACTAATAAGTAGATCATCAGACCCTCACAGACAATTCTATGAATTGGTGATCCCTGGACTGCCTTGCGGTGAAGTGGTGCCATGATGGAGTCTGGCACAAAGGTGTTCTGACAATTCAATTCAATCATCTGGAGGACTGGTGAGTGTTACCTCCTGGTGATGTGGTGTGTCTAGCATGACATGTTTTGCTATGGAGTTAGTTGTTGCTGATTGTGTCCATGTTGAGTTATGGCATTGAATTTTGAGCACTGTGTTTTGCATATGGAATATTATAGGCCATTGGCAGTGGTGCTTGTTGGAGTATTGGTGTGATTCATTTGATTGATACTAGAGGCCACATTTATCAGGTTTTCATGTAATGCAACAAGGACCCTATTTGTACACACGGTGCCTCCTTTGAAGTAGAAGTAGTTTCTGGAAGTTCCCCAAGCGCTTGGAATATCCTCCCTCTCTGACCTGGCTCCAGCATTAAAATAGGCATAGAGGATTAGTTTGAGGTTCTTTGTGTAAAGGCAGAGCACACCTATTGTCTTGCAAGGTGTGAAGTACCCAGCTCGCCCCCCATTCTGCCTGAGAAGGCCCATCCAGGCACACCTAATGCCTCTATTGTGTGGCTGTGTGGAAGGAATTGCCATTCACACCTAGTCATTTGACCCAGGAGCAGGTTGCAGGCAACAAACACTTAGGAAAGGAAAATGACAACTGTCTAAAAGTGGCATTTTCAAAATAGTGTATTAAAATCTGACATTACCATTAAGGAGAATTTTAAATTACAACTCTCCTGTTTGGCTGAGATTGTTTTTGCTGGCTTTAGGACTCTGCAGACTTCACTACTCCTAACTAGTGCTAAAGTGCTTGTGCTCTCTCCTTAAAGCATGGTAAACTTGTCTTTTACCCAATTGGCATATTTATTTACTCGTAAGCTCCTAATAAAGTGGTACTACCTATGACCAGGCCCTATAAATTAAGTAGTCCTTTAAACATATCTCAGGCCTGCCATTTTAGCCTGTGAGTGCAGTTTTCAACTGCCATGTCAACCTAGACAAATGAAACCTTTGCCAGGCCTACACCTTCCTTTTTAATACATATGTCACCCCTACGGTAGGGCCTAGACAGACCAGAGGACAGGGTGCATTGTATGCAAAAAGCAGAATATGTACTCTTACATTTTACATGTCATGTTAGTGAAAAACTCCTAGATTTGTTTTTCACTAATGCAAGGCCTACCTCTCCCAGAGGATAGTATTGAAGTTATTTTATTACCTTTAATAAGTGATAATTTCCTAACAGGAACAGGTAACTAGTTTTTGTTTGGTGTCTTTAATTTGAATTGTAATGATGAATCATCTCTCATTGTGAAGCCGGATTTCAAATCACAATTTTGAAAATTCCCCTTTAAAGAGTTAACATTTTCATGCCTCAGCTGTTTAGTGCCTGTAGCCTTTCTCTGGGTCACATGACTGGGTGTAGCTACACCTGAATAAGCTGTGGCCTGCCTGCACACAAAGGAGATGCATATCCCCTGTAGTTAGTCTAGAGCTAGGACACGAAAAGCAGGAAACATGAGCACTTCGAAGGGAAAGCTCTAGAAGCTTCTCCCACTTCAGAGGAAGGCCCTGGTATAAATTTTGCAACTCAGACACCAATTCTTCACTACGCCTCTGGAACTTTGCATACTCAGCACTCAGCCAGGAGAAATAAATAATGCACTGCTAAAAGGACTGTCTCTCTGCTGGGCTACTGCTCTGAAGTACTGCTGCCTTCTGTGCTGACATCCTGTCCTCTTGCCTGTCTGAGAAGGACTGGACCTGTATATGTTGATCCCAGGACCCTAGTGTTACTCCAAGGGCTCATTGGTTGACCTCCTGTTTGGACCCTCAGGGACAGAAAGTTCCAACAACTTGAACCCAGCACCTGGACTCTGCATCTGTAAAACATAACCTGCCAAGTGGTGCCACCCTAGTCCTGAACTCTTTGCAGTGGGCCTGAACGTGCTCTGCAAGCCCATCTTTGGATCAAGCAGAACCAACATTCCTCCTCTGCTGTGCAGCACAACCCCAATCATAACTGGTGGATTGCCTCTGCTGCAAGGATTGTCTCAGTGCAAGGACTTGCAGCCCACATGGGAAACCACAATGTGTGAAAGTTCCCTGATGTGGGTCTTGCATCCCAAATCTCTTGTTGATTACTGTCTTGATGATGACACCGATTTGTGCAATGCAGCCTCACAGTTCCTTGGAACTGATGCATCTCCTCAGCTGTGCAACACATTCTCAATGCTGAATTCCAAATCACAAGGCCTCATCGATGGGATTGTCGCCGAAGACACAGACCTTGCATCACAGCTCCTCCGAACTGTCATATTGCCTTGGCTATATTACACTTTCTTGATGCGGAACCTCGCAATGCTCCGCAACCAGGATTTAAGGTACTCTTGTTCAGCTGGCCTAACTGTGTCCCTGTAGCAAACCCACACTTGATTGTAGCTGGACTGAACTTGTGAGTTTGCCACAGTACAGCGCAACAAGATATCCAGAGTCTGAACTTTTTGCTTTTGGGCTCTATTTTCACCTAAATCTTTAAACATGCATATCTTCAGTTCTAATGATTGGATTTGCTGTCCTTTCAGTCTTGTTTTATTTATTAAAATGTGTTCTATTTTTCTAAATTGTTTTGGGATTTAATTTGTGTTGAGTTTAAATTTTTTACTGTTTGAAATGATGCGTAAATAATTTACACACGACCTATAAATTAAGCCTGTCTGCTCTGTGACAAGCTACCAGAGAGCTGAGCACAGGTTAATTTAGGTTAGCTTTAGCCTCACTCTGACAAAGATTGTGGTTTCTGCTTACGTAGGGTTTCACCCCTCTCAACCAGTAACCCATTTTCTCCCAAGCCATAAAGAACCTGAATTCTGGGGCGGCACACAGTGGGGTAACTTTGGGTATCAGCACTACTGAGCTGGGTTAGGGATTACTGGACCACTTAATCACTCCTAATTCCAACATTTTGGAAACTTCCTCTTTAATGCAGAGCCTCAATTTATTTGATAGCCTGCAGATTTTATTTTTGACAGACAAGCTGTCTGTAGTGTCTATATCATGGGTACATATGTGTGTAATATCAGGAGTAAGGGAGAACAGGGAGGCAGACTGTCCCAGTAACTGATGACACTCCCTCTGCTATTCTGGGGTCATGGTAGGAGAGAGGTTGACACCTTCCACTGACCCATTTTTTTCTTAGATGATAGGAGATCAGGGAGAGGTTCACTCTCCTCCTCCTTTCTATCATCTGTCAATAGCAGCATGATGACATCAGACCTCTCATAGTGGAGTTTAAGGTGTTTCACATGGAGTACCCTTAAGGTGTTTTGGGGGTCTTGAACTCTGTCAAGCAGGTAGCCTCCCCCTTTCCCTCCTTCACCTTATAAGGCCTTGTCCAACAGTCTTGGGGGGGCATGGGTTCTACTGACTCCTTCTCTCACACTTTCCGACCACACTGAAACTCCACCAGAGTGCCCTTTTGGTCAATATTAAGAGTTTCATTACCTCTTGGTTGGCTTATAAATTCCCAGAAGCTTTTTTGAAGAACTTTTGTATCTGTTTCCCAAAGGTCAGATTGTAGCTAGCTACATCCTGGAGGCATTTCCTGAAGCTTGCTCCCACCTCTCCTTAACCAGACTGAGAGGTTCCCTAACAAGGTTTCCATAGAGAAGTTTAAATGGGCAGAACCCAACTCCCTTATGTAGAAACCCGTTGTAGGCAGTGAGTTGGCATGGTAAAAGTACACCCCACTTTCATCTTGCAGGCTCAGGCAGGCCCATAATCATATCCTACTGGGTTTTGTTAAATCTCTCAATAAGGCAATTGGTCTGAGGATGGTAGGGTGTGGAGAAATTATAGGTTACTCCAAACTCTCCCCATTTAGACTTAATGTATGCTTACCATGAAGTTAGTGTCCCCATCACACATCACTTCTTTGGAGAGCCTCACCTGGTTGAATGTCCCCATTAGGACCCTAGTCACTGCATGTACAGACACTCTGAGGGCTGGTGTCTTGGTACCTATTGGCATAGTCCACCAAATTCAGGATGAACCTGCTGTATAGGCAGTTTTGGGGGCAAGGATCCACCATTGTTGATACCCACCCTTAAAAAGGAAGTGCCAATGACAGGTAAGGGATTCAGTAGAGGCTTAAGTTTTTTCCCTGTTTCTCCACTGACCTGGCAGGTAGGACATGTTCAACACAATGTAGGTGAAGTTGCCTTCATCTGAGGCAACAGAAGTGGGAGCTAAGTCTGGCAAAGATCTTATCTTGCCCCAGATGTCCTAAAAGAGGAACACCATGAGCCTGCCAGTAGAAAGGCCCTGTGTCAGTGGGGTACCACCAACACACATGTTGCATAATTCACAGGTACCTTTGGTTCACAATACAGGATGCCATTTTCCCAATCGGCGATGTGCACAAACGGATGATTTGCAAGTCTTATATAATGGTGATGACAGAAGCTAAAATGTGAAAGGATACCATTATACCATTTAAAGCCCATTCATGAAGGATTGTGGAGTTGATCAGAGTTTGGGAAAATGTGCAAAAACACAATAGAGTGAATTTCAAAGCTGCTGAAAAATGAAGTAAGCAGAGTTGTGAGTGATTCTTAGTGTAATGTTGAAGTAGAATTCTTATTCAGCGAAGTGCCTGGAGTTAATGGCCTGGCTTATGTTAGCATACTATAGAACAAACATAATTTTTGAGCTTCTCCAAAAGATTTAAAAAACTTAGAGAGCAGCCTAAGAAATTGTACACAGAGATTTGATAAAATTGTTATGGTGGCAAAGGTATTGTGAGAAAATGTGAATGCATTTTTCAGTCATACTGCCAAAATAATTTGTGGCTTCAATGCACGATGTTGGAGAAGTGGCCAGGTGAAGAAAGTGTAGAAGTCGGCCTCATTATAAGCCATCTTTGATTGTTATGGATAAGTATGCTGAGGTTATTAAACATTTGAAGGAAAATTGTCCAGCAAAACAGGGTGCGTTAGTGAAAGCACATCAGAATGGCACAAAATGCAGAGGAATTAGTTCATGCATATTATGAGATAATGTTGCAGGTTTTCAGACAATACAATGGAATGGCAGATACAGCTAAAGAATGTGCATCAGTTTTTGTGTCAGCTTTTGTGTTGGGACTGCGACCAGAGTTGATTAGCCAGGTTCAGTAGAGTATGATGTGCTGACAAGCAAAGTTGCTTGATAAGATTTTGGTGTATCTGAAATATTGTAGTATTATGAGACTAAAAAGAAATTGACGAAGGAGTCATTGATGGTGGCACAGACTGAATGCTTTCAGCAAGGATGATAAAGATTGGTGCCTGAAGGAAGTGGTGTGCAGTTTCAGGGTTCTCTGAGAGATGGAGAAAGTTTTTTGAGGTAGAGGTAGATATTTTAATAATAATGCTGACAGTGTTTTGATAGATCTGAAGCTGGTCATAGATGTGATAAAGAGGGACATTAGAAGAGGAAACATAGATTGAATACTCAGCCCTATGCTAATCTGACACAGTTAATGCCTCAAATGAACCCTAGGAAACAGAATATGATTCCAAAAATACATAATGGAATACTCACTTTTTCGTCCCAGCCCCACTGACACCTCTGCAGAGTACAAATCACCTTTGCCATTGTAAGGCCTGTGTGTGCAGTTTCACTGCCACTTCAACTTGGCATTTAAAAGTACTTGCCAAGCCTTAAACTACCTTTTTTCAACATATAAGTCACCCCTAAGATACGCCATAGGTAGCCCCTAGTGCAGGGTGCTGTGTAGGTAAAAGGCAGGACAGGTACATGTGTGTTTTATATGTCTTTGTAGTGGAAAACTTCTTAATTTGTTTTCCACTACAGTGAGGTCCGCTCCTTTCATAGGATACCATTAGGGATACCCTCACATATTGTTTGAGTCGTAGATTCAGATCAGAAGGTGGTAACCAAGTCATATTTAGTATGGCCAGAATGGTAATAGAAAATCCTGCTTATTGGTGGGGTTGGATTTTATATTACTATTTTAGAAATGCCACTTTTAGAAAATGAGCATTTCTCTGCACTTAAAATCCATCTGTTCCTTACAGCCTGTTTCCATTCCACGTCTGGGCTGGGCTGGTTGACAGCTTCCTTGTGCATTGCACCCAGACAACCACAAACACAGTACACTCAGTCACACCTGCACACATCTGCATACTGAATGGGTCTTCCTGGGCTGGAATGGAGGAGGGCCTGACACCTACATTTCAAATGCTAATGGCCTGTCCTCACACAATGGCCTGCCAAACCCCCTACTGGCACCCTCGCAGACAGACCTTTACTGAAAGGGGAATTTATGCACTGCAAAACCTCAACTTCAAAGGCTTTTTTGAGTCTATACACTGGGTCGCTCACCACACCAAATAAGACACTTCTTGACATGAACCTGCGACCTGTCAAGAGTAACTGCCTGGCTGCCCAAATGACTCATCTGGGCTGCTGGGCTGCTTTGCTGAGAAGGACTGCTGCCCTGCTGCCCTCTGACTTTGCTGAGAAGTGCTCTCCAAGGGCTTGGATTGAGCTTGCCTCCTGTTTTCTGAAGTCTTAGGGCCAAAAAGACTTCATCTATCTAGGAAACTCCTTGTGCACCGAACATTGGTGCACAGCCTGCCGGAAACGATGCACAGCCACTTTATGACAAGAAAGTCGTCCCACAGCCATGCTGGAATGACACAGCCTGATTTCCTGAGTGAAGAAGTGACGCAGCACCTGCCTTGCGGCCAGAAATTCGACGCACAGCCTACCGGATCGATGCACAGCCGAACCGGAATATCACAGCCCGACTTCCTGAGTGAAGAATCGACGCAGCGCCTGTGGAGCAACAGTAAATTCAACGCCATACAAGAACAATGCAACATCTCTGAATTACTCCTGCACACCCACTATTTCCCCGCATCATCACTGGGCATCAAAAAGATCCCCTCATCACAGTGAGGAACCAAGACTGCGCACCAGAAATCGATGCACAGCCCCTTGCAGCGTGGAAAGAAACAACGCATCATCTGTGCCACATCAGAAAATCCGACGCACACCCTATTCTTCCACGCATCTCCTCCTCTGCCGTCTCCATGCATGTTATTTTTTACACGAACCAGGTTCTTTGTGTAAACAAGAGACAACTGCTGATTTCTAAGATATAAGAGTGATGTCTCAGCTTGTGCTTATTGAAACTTTATTGTTTGGACCTTAATTTACCCAGATAAATATCATATATTTTTCTAAACCTGTGTGGTGTACTTCTGTAATGTTTTTCACTGTGTTTCTGTATGATTTATTGCACAATTACTTTACACATTGCCTTCTACGTGAAGCCTGAGAGCTCAGTGCCAAGATACAAGAGGGTGGGCACAGGATAAATTGGATTGTGCATGACTTACCTGGACTAGGATTGTGATCCCTACTTGGAGAAGGGTGTATACCTCTGCCAACTAGAGATTCCAGCATGCATATGTTATCAAGAGTACAGTGTTTCTTTCTAAATCCTGCTTGTTCAAAAGGGAGTATTCTCTCCTTTTCGGCCCACTTAGTGAGATGTTGCAAGAAGCTCCTAGCAAATATTTTCCTACTACATGCCACTGTGCTATTTGGTCCTAAGTTCCCAGGGAGATTTCTTTGGCCCTTTTTTTAGGTAGTGGAATAAAAATGCTTTCAGACTGGGGGAAGAGGGGTGACACCTGAATGATAGTGGTCAAAGAAGAGAGTAAGATAGAGGCCCACAGCAAGGGCTCCTTTTTGATAACAGTCTTGGGCACCTCATCTGGGCCCGTTGCCCTTGAGGACCTCATTCCCCTAATGATACCCTCAGTCTCTTTCATGAAGGGGGCACAACATATGGAGGGGAATAAGTAGTTTCAATAGATGGAGTATGAAACCGCACAAAATCAATGTTAGCTTAAGTTCCACTTTACTCTAGTGCCACAGCTTTTAGAAATAGGTTCCCAGTATCATTTAGCATCTTTACAAGAGGCTGCTTATTTTAGCTGCTCCCAGTTATAGTGATCCTATCATTTCTTTACAAAGCATTTTAATCTGTGACTTTTTTCAAAGGGAAAAAGATTGATTAGTTTCCTTCGTTTGGAGGAAAATACCAGATATTGGATCCTCACTAATCTGTTTATCTCCCTGCTTAGACCATTACCCAAACTAGGATGTGGTAATTAGTTATTTTACAGTCGGGAACCAAAGTTTATAACAAAGTTCATAATTGGTGGATCAGGATACAGAAACTGCGATCCCCTAATAATGCTGTCAGTGATTCTGTTACTTTTCCAGTGCCTTGGAATTCAAATAAGTTCTGACATTTGGGTGGTCATTACAACCCTGGCGGTCGGTGTTAAAGCAGCGGTAAAACCGCCAACAGGCCGGCGGTAAAAAAAAGGGAATTACGACCGTGGCGGAAACCGCCAACATAGACAGCCACTTTAACACTCTGACCGCCAAGGTGGTACAAACAAACATCGCGGCGGTAACCGCCAACAGACAGGCAGAGGACAATGTACCGCCCACAGAATTGCAACAGTCCAATCCGCCACCTTTTCCGGGTCGGATACACCGAGAACAAAAACACGGCGGAAACAGGACTTGTAAGGGAAAAAGCTCACCTCTACACACCCCACGAGGAACCAGGACGCCATGGAACTGGAACTTCAGATACTCCCAGCCTTTATTTTCCTGCTCCTCTACCAGAAGCACGAACGCCGGCAGCGAAGACCACGGTGAGTACTGCACCTACGACTCAGGGGAGGGGGGATGGAAAAGACAGTGACACACACACGCAATACCCAACACCCCCACCCCCACCCTCACCCACTACAACACATACACAAATACAGCATAATAGATTACAGTTACACCCCCCAAACCCCCCTGGAAGAATGAAAGGACAAAAGGAAATGAGTCGAATAATTGTAATATATTCAATTACATAAATCAAAAATATTTACATATATATATACATTTACACTCTAAACAATTATATACACCAAGAACACAAGTCCAAGGGATTTCACCATCATAGTCCATGGACCACTGGGCCAAAAAGGCATGGGCGAGGCCCACACTCAATACCCGAACAAGACGGAGAGAACACTGCTGGGGTATCAGATAGAAATAAAACAGGCACCTCAGGGGAAAGGGAAGGGGGATCACCTCAGCTGGATGAGTGCATGACACCAGATCACGAGGGGGCTCCATGCCCACTGTTCAATCCTGGGGAGTGCAAAGCCACAGTCTCTCAAGTCTCTACAGTGGGTGGGTTGCCCACTGTTCAATCCTGGGGATTGCAAAGCCACAGTCTCTCAAGACTCTACAGTGGGTGGGTTGCCCACTGTTCAATCCTGGGGAGTGCAAAGCCACAGTCTCTCAAGTGGATAACAGTCTCTACTGGTTCTGGAGGGGGTTTGGTGCGCAGAGTGCTTCATCCTGCCAAGGACAGAGGTAGTGGATGTAACTCTCCAATAGTTCGGGAGGGGGCTTGGTGCCCAGAGTCCTTCATCCTGCCAAGGATGGAGGTAGTGGATGTAACTCTCCACTGGTTCTGGAGGGGGCTTGGTGCCCAGAGTGCTTCATCCTGCCAAGGACAGAGGTAGTGGAAGGACTGAGGTAGTGGATGTAACTCTCCACTAGTTCTGGAGGGGGCTTGGTGCCCAGAGTGCTTCATCCTTCCAAGGACAGAGGTAGTGGAAGGACTGAGGTAGTGGATGTAACTCTCCACTGGTTCTGCAGGGGACTTGGTGCCCAGAGTGCTTTATCCTGCCCATGGCGGCCTCAGTAGCGTTGTAATCATTGGCACTCACTGTCCTGCGGTGGTGCTGGCGGTCTTGTCCTGGGCAGCGGTGCTGCTGGCGGTCTTGTCCTGGGCAGCAGTGCTGCAGGCGGTGGTGTCCTGGGCAGTGGGGCTGGTGGCGGTCTTGTCCTGGGCAGCGGGGCTGGTGGCAGTCTTGTCCTGGGCAGCAGTGCTGCTGGCGGTCATGTCTGCCGTGCTGATCTTCCCAGACTTGCCGGTTTTACTGTGCCCCTTCCCCACCTTGGATGGTGTCGCAGCTGTCTCCACACTCCCAACTGTACCCCTGGGAGCGGCTTTGGTGGCTGATTTCTTTCCTTCTCCCGGCGGGCACTGGCCAACTTTTTATGCTTGACAGGTGGGGGACTGTCCGTGCTCTGGCTCCTTGCCACACTGGCTGCCCTGCTGCCTGGTGCACTCCAGAATCCGGTGACTACTGGCACCACTGGTCCCGCCGATGTTGTGGTTGGGACCTGGAGAGTCAGGACCTAGGAGACTGAAGGGGTGGAGGAGGTGAGGGAAAGAGGTCAAGGTTGGACAGGAAAAGTTTCTTAGGAACACTGGGACGGGTAGCTGGAGGGGGTTTGGGAGTGGAGGAAGAGGTAGTGGTTGTAGGAGGTGTACGTTTGGTGACTTTGGGTGAAGGTGCATGGGCTGGAGGCTGTCGTGAGGTGGATGGCTGTTGGGTGGGTGTGTGGCTGCGTTTGTGTACCTTGGGAGGTGGCCTCACAGACACACTGGGAGAGGACACAGAGGACGTGTGAATGGTAGTGGGGGTGGTGACTGCACGTGAGTGGTGTGGTGGTGGGTGTGCTGGTGATGGACGTAGTGGCTGAGGATGGAGTGCATGCAGGTGTGAGTGGAGACGAAACAGGGAGGTAGGAGGAAGACGAGGAGGAGGGAGACACAGTGGAGGCAGTGGATGTTGGTGTGTCTGCATGTCTCTGATACTTGCGTGAGTGCCTGTGGGATGTGTGGTGTTTATGTTTGACAGAGCTTCCTCTGTGTGTTGAGGTCTGTGCATGCTGGTCTGATGGTGTGCTTGGGATAGGCTGAGGTACAGGGGTGTGGGTCTGGGTGGAGGAAGTTGAAGGGGGGAGGCTAGAGACAGGGACAATGGCTGCCATCAGTGCTGAGGCCAGAGTCTGAAAAGCTCGCTGAAGGGCTGCCTGACCAGAGTGAATGCCTTCCAGGTATGCATTGGTTTGTTGCAACTGCCTCTCTACACTCTGGATGGCATTCACAATGGTAGACTGCCCAACAATGAGGGACCTGAGGAGGTCAATGGCCTCCTCACTGAGGGCAGCAGGGGTGACTGGGACAGGGGCTGAGGTGCCTGGGGCGAAGGTGATGCCCACCCTCCTGGGTGAGCGGGCACAGGGCAAACGCTGAGGGGCTGCTGGGAGGGCGGTGCTGGTAGGGGGGTGTCAGCTGTACCTGTAGATGCGGGGGGCACAGATAGGCCTGCCACCGCAAGGGAGCTCCCATCAGAGGAGGAGTCCGTATCACTGGTGTCAACTGCTGTCCCCGCCGTGGAGCTCCCCTTGCCCTCCGTCCCACTGGTGAATTCAGACTCCGTAGTGTCGCCCTCCAGGGCCATGTGGGATGCAGCTCCCTCCTGCTCCGGTGTCACTGCTCCTCCGCCTGATGATACTAATGCACACAAGAACAGGGAGACCATAAAAAGGGGGGGAAGACAGAAGAAAGACATGTTGAGTGCATGCAATACTGCTATCATTGGCAGACACGACAGACACAGAAGCCTCCTGCACTACGCCGCATACTTGGAGTCCACTATTCAGTCCTAGGGACATGGGTTACAAGGCTATGCCCGATTTCTGCACACATGGATGTCACAGGAGCCTGACTAGGTGTAGTTGGCACTGTACACAGGTGGGGTGGGGTGCCACAGGGCCTGCCTTAAGAAGGGTCCTTGCCTGCTTAACTCGTCCTGGCCTAGGGGAACCCACAGCCCACCTCCCCCACCCAGACACCTACAATGCGCGCTGAACCAGCAGAATGAGAGTGTACTCCCCCCTTGCGTCTGCTGTGATGCCCTCAAATGCCCATCCAACTCCGGGTTCGCCACCGCCAGGATCCTGAACATCAGGGGGGTCATGGTGCGATGGGCACCCCTCCCACGTTGGGAAGCCATCCCCAGCTGGGCCTCTGCCGTCTTCTTGCTCCAGCGGTGAATGTCCTCCCATCTTTTCCGGCAGTGGGTGCTCTGTCTGTGGTAGACCCCCAGGGTCCGGACTTCCTTGGCGATGGCACACCAAATGTCCTTCTTCTGGTGGGCGCTGACCTACAGGAATTGTACAGGGGGAAAAAAGAAGTAATTACCATCTGCACCATCACAGTCATTGGCCCCCATCTCTACCCTTGTCATGACGCACATGCACTCACCGTCGTTTCATGCACGCCTCATTCTCACCTCCCCCTATCTTTCATCCAACCCACTCCACACAGGCATTGCCCATAAAGCATGCTCACAGTATCCTTACCTGTTTGTCTGGAGGACCGTAGAGTAGCGTGTACTGGGGGAGGAAGCCATCCATGAGTTTCTCCAACTCCTCCGTGCTGCAGGGGCCCTTTCCCCAGACACACGAGCCATTGTCTCTTCCAGACTGAGGTCACAGCAGCACTTGCAGTGTAGGTCCTCTCCTGTCGAAGATCAGGTATCAAGTGATTGAACAGACAGAAAATGTCGGTCACGTCCGCAGCGGTGAGTACCGTCACCACCGGCGTACATCGCCATTGGCTCCTGGGACCCATAGGGTCCAATGATAACCTATGCAGGATTGCGCCGCGGTCTTCGACCGCCTACGCGACGGTGTACAACGGCAGCGCAGTTACCTCATATCCCCATGTCCCACATTACATGTCAGACAGCCGCCATTTCATGGGCCTACAGGGCATTATTTGGGACTGCGTCACACATACCTAGGCCTTACCTAAACACTCATACAGGTGAATTTTGATTTGCTAATATTTTCAGAGTAAGCTGTGTTTTCATACCTCAGAGTTGGTTGACTCTCTGCTAGCTGTTCTCCTCCATAGGCAACGTCCTCTGGGGCATGTGAGGAGATGGCGGCATCTTCTGGTGTACAGACCGCTTTTGGACCTGTCGACAAGTGATCATGTCGACATGTGATCATCACCTACAGGCTTGATCGTGTCAAAATTCAGGAACTGTGTGCCCAGTTGGAGCCAGACCTTATGTCAGCTATCCGCATTCCCACAGGAATCCCTCCTCAAGTGCATGTGCTGTCAGTACTCCATTTCCTAGCAAGTGGGTCTTTTCAAACAACAGTGGCCATAGCATCAGGGATGTCCCAGCCTATGTTTTCCAACGTGTTGTCCAGAGTATTGTCTGCCCTGCTGAAACACATGCGGAGCTACATCGTTTTCCCTCAGGTAGAGGATTTGCCCACAGTGAAAGGTGATTTCTATGCCCTGGGACACATCCCCAACATCACAGGTGCCGTTGATGGGACACATGTGGCCTTGGTACCCCCCCGCAGGAGTGAACAGGTGTACAGAAACCGGAAGAGTTACCATTCCATGAATGTGCAGATGGTGTGTTTGGCAGACAAGTGCATCTCCCATGTTAATGCTAAATTCCCTGGCTCAGTGCATGACGCTTACATCCTCTGGAATAGCAGCATCCCTTATGTGATGGGAAAACTCCAGAGGCACCGGGTGTGGCTATTAGGTGAGGACATGGACCCAATACAGTGGGAATAGTTGTCTGGGTCAGTGGATGTCCCTGTGAGTTAGTGTGTGTCTAACAGTTGTCCCTCGCCATTTGCATGTGACTCTGGTTACCCCAACCTGTCATGGCTACTGACCCCAGTGAGGAATCCCAGGACAAGGGCAGAGGAACGCTACAATGAGGCCCATGGGCTACCTAGGAGGATTATAGAGCGGACCTTCGGCCTCCTGAAGGCCAGGTTCCGGTGCCTCCATATGACAGATGGATCCCTATTCTACTCACCAAAGAAGGTGTGCCAGATCATCGTGGCCTGCTGTATGCTTCACAACTTGGCTTTGCAATGGCAAGTGCCTTTTCTGCAGGAGGATGGTCCAGATGGAGGTCTTGTGGCTGCTGTGGACCCTGTGGATGCAGAAGAAGAGGAAGCAGAAGAAGAGGACATCGACAACAGGAACACGGTGATCCTGCAATACTTCCAGTGAGACACAAGTAAGAAGACAACACTGCCTGCTACATCTGATTTTAATCTACTACCTCTCTACTGTCTGTCATTTTCACCCAGTATATGGTCACTGAGTTGTCACTTACGATTTCACAGATGTGGGTCCCACTGTGTGACATCTGCTTTGTTTCCTCGTGGATAGAGCTGTGTGACATAGGTATGTTGACATTACATTTGAAGGAGCATTTTGCCACTGTAATTGCTAATACACTGTTTCGAAATCACAGACAGACTCCTGATTGTTTTGTGCTTTAAGGGTGTTTATTTAAGTGTTCAATATTGGAGGGGGTTGTAAAATGATGAGGGGTGATGGTGGAGGAATGTCCATGGCAGAGTCCAGTCTATTAGTCTCACAGGTGCATTGTCCAAAGGGGCATAGGAAGTGGAGCTGGGGCAGTTTAAGGATGGACAGGGTGAAAAAGTGGGACAAAAGGATGACAATCAGGGTGATCTCATTTCTTGGCGGGGGTCTTGGCATGGTTCTCTGTCTTTTTCCTTGATCTCAGTGACCATTTGCGGGGTGGTTCTCCATCTGCAGGGGGTGGGGTGCTGGTGTGGTGGTCCTGTGGCGGTGCCTCCTGTCCACTAGCACCCGCGGAGATGGTGGGCAGTTAATCGTCCAGGCTAGTGTCAGGGGCCCCTTGTTGTGCCACAGTGTCCCTCCTGGTGTTGACGAGTTCCTTCAGCACCCCTACAATGGTGCCCAGGGTGGAATTGATGGATTTGAGTTCCTCCCTGAAGCCCAAATACTGTTCCTCCAGCCACTGGGTCTACTTAAACTTGGCCAGTACCATTGCCATCGTCTCCTGGGATGGGTGGTAGGCTCCCATGATGTTGCAGAGGGCCTCGTGGAGAGTGGGTTCCCTGGGCCTGTCCTCCCCCTGTCGCACAGCAGCCATCCCAGTTCCCCTGTGTTCCTGGGCCTCTGTCCCCTGAACCGTGTGCCCACTGCCACTGCCCCCAGGTCCCTGTTGTTGCTGGGGTGGTGGGTTAGCCTGGGTTCCCTGTAGTGGTGGACACAATGCTGCTTGACGTGTCCTGGGGACAGAGGTATGGGCCCGCTGGGTGGGTGCTGTGCTGGTGTTTCCAGAGGGTGGAAGCTCTGTAGTGGCTTGTGCCACTGTGAGGGGAACCGACTGTCCAGAGGTCCCCGATGGGCCGGGCTGGTCATCTAGATCCAGTTGGACAGAGCTGCTGTCATCACTGTGGACCTCTTCTGTGGGTGGAGTGGACATATCTGGACCCTCCTGTCTGGTGACATTGGGTAGGGGTCCTGCAGGGGTGTAAAAGCATGATTATTGCATCTGTGATTGCAATGGTGTGCAACGGGTGGGTGACCGTGTACCCCAGTGCTTGCTTTCCTGTGTAGGACCTTGTGTGATGATGGGTTAGGGCGGTGTATGGGTATGTGCAGTGCCCATACTTTGGTGATGGGTACCCATGCTTTGGTGTTGCATGCAGGGCTTGGGTTCGGGATGTGTGGTTTGTGATATTGGGACATGTGTGAGGAGTTGGAGTGATGGGGTGAGGGCGAGGGTCGGGCATGTGTTGGCATGCAGGTTGGGTGGGGGCCGAAGTAGTAAAGACTTGACTTACCAGAGTCCATTCCTCTAGCTACTCCTGAGAGGCCCTCAGGATGCAGAATAGCCAAGACTTGCTCCTCCCATGTTTTTAGTTGTAGGGGAGGAGGTGGGGGTCCGCCACCAGTCCTCTGAACCGCGATGTGGTGTCTTGAGACCATGGAACGCACCCCGTAGGTCGTTCCACCTCTTCCTGATGTCATCCCTAGTTCTTGGGTGCTGTCCCACTGTGTTGACCCTGTCCACGATTCTTCACCATAGCTCCATCTTCCTAGCTATGGAGGTGTGCTGCACCTGTGATCCGAATAGCTGTGTCTCTACCCGGATGATTTCCTCCACAATGACCCTGAGCTCCTCCTCAGAGAACCTTGGGTGTCTTTGCGGTGCCATGGGGTGGTGTGGGTGATGTGTGGGGTGGTGTGTGTTGTGATGTGTGGGGTGATATTTAGAGGTGTGTTGTGTGAGGTGCGTGGATGTTATGTGAGTGATCGTGTTCAGTATTCCTGTTGGTGTGACGGTGGAGGTTTTGTTATCGCCAGTTTATCACTGACCTTTGGTGTGGCGGACTTGTGTGGGTGTCTAGATTTTGGCGGATTCTGGGCTTTGGGTCATAATGACAGTGGCAGAATTCCGCAGCCTGTCTTCCGCACGGCGGTAAGCGGCTTTAACCGTCAATGTTGTAATGACCCCCTTGATCTCTTAAATCCTCCTGTTACATTCTTAAATTCCACATTCCTATTTCTGTTAAGGTCACATCAATCAAGTAGGAAACCACCATATAATCACTATAGGGACTGTCAAAAACATTCAAGCCTGATATCATATTAAATGTGGAAAATTGGGTGATTATGTAATCAGTAATAGAACAGCTGGAGGAAGGTTCATGTGTAAAATTCGCTGGAGTATGATTCTCTGTTCTTCCATTTACTATTAGAAATTCATTATTCCTTACACCTTTTAGCAAAAGCAATGCTCTATTGTCTGCTGTACAATTGGAAGGGAAGAGTTCAGGGGGTGGGGAGTTTAGTGCTTCCTCTTTAGAACCATTTGCAAATTATTGTAAAGCATGATTAGAAACTTGAACTTTTTAAGAAAGACTGTTTATAAGAATGAAGAAAATGTCGTCAAGAGAAGATCAGCACGTCTATTAAATTAATATTAATATTTTTCATTTTGTCTGCACCTATGGGTGTCGTAGTGTACACATAGGTGGTCATTATGACATTGGTGGTGACTGTTAAAGTGGCAGTAATACAGCCAACAGGCTGGTGGTAATTACCGCCAAATTAAGCCATGTTGATGATAACTCCCCTAGACAGCCAATGTACCACACCATCTGCCAGGGCATTAACACCACGCACCACGGCGGCAGCCATCGACTGCCAGGTGGAAGACAAGGTACCGCCCACCACATTATGACACAGCACACCGCCATGATTTCCGGGACGGTACCAACGCGATCAAAAGCCTGGCGGGAACACATCACAGAAGACCAAAGACTCACCAACAGAGATACAGAGAGATGCTCAATGCCGCCATGGACGGTGATTACAGTTGCCTAGCACACAGGGGAGGGAGGGAAAGGAGACTGACACACACACGCCCAACACACACTATTCACACACACACACACACACACACACACCATACACACAACGAGCTACAGAGGAAAAAATCAATGTCACAGGACACATGTCATAATAATGCAAGGACAACAGTCAGGCAGTACTGATAATGTGATTGTATGCCAACAGGCACCACATTGTCCATATGACAAAAAATACTTGATTCACTGTTCCGAAAGGGCCAATGGCCAGTCCAAAGTACAAAAGGCCCACATGGCCACACGGCACAGTCCAAGACCCAACTTGTTCTCTAACATAATCCGCACTATACTGTGCAGGGGTATCACGTTGTGAATGGTCAGGCACCTCAGTGGAAGGGGATGGGGGGGGCCCTCAGCTGAAGTGGAGGAGTTGCCCACTGGCCTGGAGGGGGCTGCATGCCCATTACAATTAGCTGGGGAGTGCAAGGTCACAGTCTCAGAGTAGTGGGACTTGCCCACCGGTTCTGGAGGGGGCTCCATGCCTATTACAATTAGCTGGGGAGTGCAAGGTCACAGTGTCTGAGTTGGGGGACTTGCCCACTGGTTCTGGAGGGGCCTCTGTGTACAACAGTCCCTGGAGGGTGGCCTACATGCCCTCTGCTGGTGGTGAGGACTGCTGTGTCCCAACTGGAGGTGAGGGCTGCTGTTTCTCAGCTGGAGGTAAGGGCTGCTGTGTTCCAACTGGAAGTGAGGGCTGCTGTGTCCCAAATGGAGGTGAGGGCTGTTGTTTTCCAGCTAGAGGTGAGGGCTGGTGTGTCCCAGCTGGAGTTGAGGGCTGCTATTTTCCAGCTGGAGGTGAGGGCTGCTGTTTCCCAACTAGAGGTGAGGGCTGCTGTGTCCCAGCTGGAGGTGAAATCTGCTGTGTCCCAGCTGGAGGTGAGGGTTGCTGCATCCCAACTGGAGGTGAGGGCTGCTATTTTCCAGCTGGAGGTGAGGGCTGCTATTTTCCAGCTAGAGGTGAGGGCTACTCTGTCCTAGCTGCAGATGAGGGCTGCTGTGTCCCAACTGGAGGTGAGGGCTGCTATTTTCCAGCTGGAGGTGAGGGCTGCTGTTTCCCAGCTAGAGGTGAGGGCTGCTGTGTCCCAGTTGGAGGTGAGATCTGCTGTGTCCTAACTGGAGGCGAGGGCTGCTGTTTCCCAGCTGGAGGTGAGGGCTCCTTGCCCACTGCTGTTGGAGGGGGCCTCTTGCCTCTTTTAGATGGTGGAGTAGGAACCTTCCCTTTCCTGGGTGGTATAGTGGGATCCTTCTCTCTCTTGGGTGGAGGAGTGGGATCCTTCCATCTCTTGGGTGGTGGAGTGGGATCCTTCCCTCTCCTGGGTGGTGGAGTGGGATCCTTTCCTTTCCTGTCTCAACGACTAGGAGGTGCTTCCATAGTCCTCGTGGACTGTTTGGCTGAGGTGCTGGGCTGGGTCATTGGGACCCTGCTCTTATGGGCAGGACAGGGGGAGGGAAGAGGTCAAGTTGGGCAAGGAAAAGCTTCTTAGGGATGGTGTGGCGGGATGAGAGAGGAGGGATGGGAGTGGAGGTTGAGAGGGTAGTTGTTGGAGGAGTATGTCTGCTGACTTTGGGTGCAGGTGCATGGGCAGTGTGCTGATGTGAGGTGGATGGCTGTTGGGTGTCTGAGTGCATGTGTTTGTGTCTCTTAGGAGGGGGCAGACAGGGTGGGAGAGGACACAGGGGACGCGTGGATGGATGTTGTCGAGGTGTCTGCAAGTGAGTTGTGTGTGCTGCTTGGTGTGGTGATGGTGGTGGTGGCTGTTGATGCAGTGCATGCAGGTGTGAGTGTGGATCGGACAGTGAGGGAGGAGGAGGAAGAGGAGGAGGAGGAGACAGTGGAGGCAGTGGATGTTGTTGTGTGTGCAACTGTCTTTTGTTTGTGTGAGTGCTTATGGCCTTAAGTGTGCTGCCTGTGTTTGTCTGTGCCACTCTTGTGTGATGTTTTGTGTGCATGCTTGTCTGTATGTGTGCATGGGATGGGTTCGGGTTGAGGAGATTGGGACTGGGAAGTGGTAGTTGGAGGGGGGACAGTAGGAACAGGGACAATGGATGCCATCATAGAGGAGGCCAGAGCCTGGAACGATCTCTGTTGGACTGCCAATACACCATGAATGCCCTCCAGGAATGCATTGCATTGCTCCATCTGGGATGCCAGCCCCTGGATGGCATTTACAATGGCTGACTGCCCTGCAGATATGGGTCTCACGAGGGGGCAATAGCCTCCTCACTGGCTCACTCAGGCAGGGCCTGAGGTGCCTTGGGTGAAGGAGATGCCCACCCTCTTGTGTGAGTAGGCACGGGCAACTCAGTGAGGGGCTACTGAGAGGGCGGTGCTGGTACTGGGGGTGGCAACTGCACCTGTAGCTGGGGTGGCTCCAGAGGTGTCCACCACCACCAGGTAGCTTCCATTGGAGGAGGTATCTGAGTCAGGGTTGTCACCTCCTGTCTCTGCCGTGGTGCTCCCCTCGCCCTCCGTCCCACTGGTCCCCTCGGCATCAGTGGACTCTGCCTCCTGGGTCCTGTGGGATGCAGCTCCCTCTGTCACCGGTGCCCCTGCTCTTCCGCCAAATGATGCTAATGCACACATGGACAGGATGACAGAAGAAAAAAGGGGGGGGAGAAAGGGAGCACTGGGTCAATTACAGCACCAACACCACAGATGGCATACACATTACCGTCACACACAGGGATCAGAATTGAGCACCATGCATCGCACTGGCATTACATTTGCTAGGTACCACAGCAAGACGAGAACAAAACACCGCCAACTGCACCCCAACTGGGAGTCACTACGCCCTGTCTGACATGGAATGCACCCTAGCTAGGTTACCAGATTTAGCAATACAACCATTACCCTTAGCTGGATCACACTGCTTTCTCTGAGCTGGCATTAAGGGGCACCCTCAACTGACACCCACCACCAGGCTCCCATGCCACCTACCAATCATAGTTGTAACGCACACTGTACTCACCCCCTTGTGGCTACTGTGATGCCCTCAATTGCCCATCCAGCTCTGGGTAGGTCACCACCAGTATGTGGGCCATTAGGGGGGTCAGGTTCCAACGGGCACCCCGCCCTCATTGGTGGCCATCCCCAGCTGGGCCTCCGCGGTCTTTCGGGCCCAGCGTCTCAGGTCCTCCCACCTCTTTCTACAGTGGGTGCTCTGTCTGCAGTAGACCCCCCAGGGTCTGCATGTCCTTGGCAATGGCACACCACAATCCCTTCTTCTGATGGTTGCTGACCTGCAGAGGAAACACAGACAGGAGGAAACCCTTAACCAGACAATCCAGCCTAATACACATATAGCCCACAAATCCCATTTCCATCCCCATTGGCACACACATCACCCAGCACCCACCATGTACACCACTACCAGACATACAACCCCCCCAAATTACATGATGCTTGTACACACATCTCCATGCAACCTTGTCACTTGTCTCGTGCCCAAGTTGTTCTCAACTGGTAGTCTGGAGGCTCATACAGCAGCCCATACTGGGGTAGGACACCCATCCACCCAGTGCTTCAACTCCTCTGAAGTGAAGGCAGGGGCCCTTTCCCTGGTCACACGGGCCATGGCAGGAGCCAAACACAGGTCACAGCAGCATACACAGTGTCGGTGTTGTCCTGTGGAAAGTCAGTAAACAAGTGAGGTTCTAGTCAGAATTGGTGGTCACGTATGCAGCAGTGTACACCGTCACCACCGCTGGTGATCTCCATTGGCCACTGTACTCCATAGAGCCCCTTGTTATCTAATGAGGAATAGCATGGTGGCGCAAGACCGCCATTGGCCATGAAGCGCAACGCCGGCGGAGTTAGCTCACTTCCACCTGTCCCTACATACAGGACAGGCAGTCGCCATTTTATGGTGGTGTACAATATTCAGATAATCGAGAACTGTGTCAAATCTATAATTTGCTCATATATTGCCATTACCAATGTCCCATCACATTACAGCTCTATGTACACTGAGGTGGTGGTTCCATTGTTCAATTTGTGACAGCCTACTCATTCTTGTGTCCGTTAGATATCTACCACTGTGGAGAAATCGGAGGAGGAGGCAAGACCCTGGGTACAGACCCCTTGAGGACTTGGCTACACTGGAAGACAGGCACATGATACTTACCTATAGCCTGGATAGGGACACATTCACAGAGTTGTGTGCCCAATTGGATCCCGATCTGACATCTGCTATCCGTCATCCCACTGGGATCCCCCCTCTTGTGCAGGTTCTATAAGTGCTCCCTTTCCTGGAAACTGGCGCTTTCCAAGTGACAGTGGGCTTGGCAGCAGGAATATCACAGCCAATGTTCTCAATCGTGTTGGCAAGGGTTTTGTCTCCCCTGGTGAAACACATGTGCAGCTACATTGCTTTCCCCCAGGTGGAAGATTTTGCCACTGTGAAAGCTGAATTCTATGCAATGGGACATATACCCAACATTATTGGGACGATTGATGGTACAGATGTTGCGTTTGTCCCCCCGCCAGAACGAACTAGTGTTCAGGAATCTGAAGTTTCCACTCACTGAATGTGCAAATGGTGTGCCTGGCTGACCAGTACATCTCCCACGTCACTCCCAGCATGACGCCTTCGTCCTGAGGAATAATATGTAATGGCACAACTACAGAGGCACAGGGGCACAGGGTGGGGTTAATTGGTGAGTCTGACTCCCCACCCAGTGTAAGTCAGTGTATGCCTTCTGGTGTTGACCCTATACCATTGTGTAAGGCAAATGTTTGTCCCTCAATACTTGCAGGTGACTCTGGCTACCCAAACCTATCGTGGCTCGTGACCCCTTTGAGGAATGCAAGGACAGGGCCTGAGAATCGTTATAATGATACACATGGGAAAACCAGGAGATTTATTGAAACGACCTTTGGCCTCCTAAAGGCCAGGTTCAGGTGCCTCCATCTGACAGGTGGATCCCTGTGCTACTCACCCGAGAAGGTTTGCAAGATAGTAGTGGCATGCTGCATGTTGCACAACCTGGCCCTCAGATGACATGTGCTTTATCTGCAGGAGAAGGAGACTGGAAATGCCGCTGTGGCAGCAGAGGATCCTGAGGACAGTGACGATGAGGAGGTAGAGGATGAGGATGTGGACAACTGAACATCAGTTATATGTCAATACTTCCAATCACACACAGGTGTTACAGTGGAACTGACCATTCATTTGATTAATGATGTTTTCTGGGTGGCTGTAGCAAAATGGCATTCACTTCCTTTGCATCTCAACTTACTGTCCCCTATGGCTCCTCATTTTGCAGATGTTGGTGGTATGACTGCAGTGTACTGATGTGATGACTACATACAGATACAGGTCATGAAATGCATGCTATCACAGAGTTCAGATCATTTGTACTTGATGTGTCTGTTTCCATACATGGACATTTTCAGAACATAAAACACTTTCACTTAGGTTGTGTTCCAGGGTATTTATTGTAGTGCAAATAATTGACCGAAAAGTGCAATGGAAGTGGGTGATGGTTGAGGAAAGTCCAGGGTATTGTTCCAGTCTGTTTGTAGCACAGGTCCAGTATCCAAGGGGCCATAGGAAGGGGACCAAATGCAGTTCAAAATGTACAAGGTGGGACATAAGGATGACATTCAGGAGGGTCTCATTTCCTGGTAGTGCTCTTGGTCTTGGCAGCTGTCTCAGGCTTCTGTCTGGGTCGCAGGGAACGTTTGCAGGGTGGTTCACATTCTGCAGGAGGAGGGGTGCTAGTGGATAGTGGTAAGGGCCCACTGGTGTGCTGTCCATTCCCTCAGGATGTTGGCCATATCTGCCAGCACCCCAGCTGGGGGAGACCCTGGTGGTCTTGAGGGCCTGCAAATCCTCCCTGATCTCTTGATAGTGTACCTCCTGCAGCCGCTTCTTCTCCTGCATGTTGTTAAGGATCTGGCCCATCTTGTCCTAGATTTGTTGGTAAGCCCCCAGGAGATTGTTAAGTGCCTCCTGGAGAGTCAGTTCCCTGGGCCTGTCCTCCCCGTGGCGCATAGTGGTCCTCCCAGTGTCCCTGTTCCCCTGTGCCTCTGTCCCCTGAACGGTGTGCCCACTGCCACTAACCCCAGGTTTCTGATTGTCTTGGGAGTGGGGTGTGAACTGGGGTCCCTGTATAGGTGGGCACACTACTGATTGACGTGTCCTGAGGAAAGAGGTGTGGGGACTTTGGGTGGGTGCTGTGGTATTGGATATTGATGGGGGAGGCTCTGTGGTGGACTGTGAGTGGGCTGGGGTTGCCGACGGACCCACGGTCCCTGATGGGCCAGGTAGTTCATCCAAATCCTGAAGTCCAGAGGCGCTGTCATCACTGGGGGCATCTTCTGTTGGGGGACTGGTTAGTCGTGGCACCTCCTCGTGGCTGAGATTGGATGGGGCACCTGTGGGGATGTAAATGATGTAGTATATTTCATGTCTGTGACATATTGTTCATCCCTTCCTTCCCCTTTATTGTTGCTGTTGCCCTGCCACCTTAATTTGTGTGTGGTGATGTATTTTGGGATTGTTAGTTCTCCATGCTGTGCATGCTATGGCGATGGGTGTCCATGCATGGCTGGGAGGGCTGTCCATGCATTGGTATAGCATGCAGGGCTTGGCATTGGGGTTAGTCAGATGTGTAGGTGCAGTGTGTGGATGGAGTGGAGTGATTGGAGTGAGGGTGACGGGTGTGATGGCATGCAGGTATGGGGGTGATAATTGGTAAATATTGACTCACCAGTGTCCAGTCCTCTGGCAACTCTAGTGAGTCCCTCAGGATGCAGTATTGCCAAGACTTGCTCCTCCCATGTTGTGAGCTGTGGGGGAGGAGGTGTGGGTTCACCACTATTCCTCTGTATGGCGAGCTGGTGCCTTGCTGCCACAGAACGTACTTTCCCTCGTAGGTCATTCCACCTCTTTCTGATTTCGTCGCTTGTTCTTGTTTCTGGGAGAGGAGAATCTGGGAAATGGTTGCCCTCACACAGTATATTATGCAAGGAGATTTTAGTAACCTTCTCCTCCTGCAGAGGAAAAATGTCAATAAGGCAACAGTGCAGCTTGTTATTTAGTAGTGCAAGATTAGATACCACTTTGGAGTTAAAAGTTGCGCTAGCCCTGTAATTTACGCCCAATTGGTGATTTGTACCAGTGAAAGATCACTATTTTGAACCATGTGTAGATTGAGTATATCAGGAAAAAAAACAATTTAAATAACCTATTCATATAAAGTTCCTGATCAAAAATGGCAATAAATTCCACAATCAAAGGCACATTCAGTGGACTGGAAGAGATGTTATCCCTGACCAGACCCACCACATTAGACTTAGAAATAACTTTGTCCCCCAAACTTTAACCCCACTTTAGCGATCACAAACATCTTGGAACGGGGGTTAAGGGAACAAGAAAGGGTCACTATTAGAAGGGACATGACTAGTGCGCACACAGCATCTTCTCCTCGTGGATTTGGCAGTAGTTTTGAAAATGCACCTGCGGTCAGTTGGGGGAGAAATAGTCCTGCCCTTTCCTCTGTTAAAATGCTCTCCGTATTTTCCGCTGTTAGAAACGGGGCAGAATATAAGTCAAAACTGATTTTTCTCGGACGTTTTTTACTGGTTCTTTAATTTTCCTCCTGGCAGTATGTTGCTTGTTGTTTTCCTTATACTTCTTGCTTCCTTCTATATGGCTCATTGTAATGCTATTAACTCTTTACTTCAAAATATGGGAAAGAGTGTATTTACTTTTCTCTCACTTATGGGAAAAGAAATCACAGACATCTGTTCTGGCTTGAAACTATTTTGCAAGGAGTAGATCTAATTGTTGTATGGAGGACTCTGGCTCTCATTGATTTTTGCCCTACATTGTGACAGAACAGCCTGTCTACCCGAGTCCTTATAACAGAGTTCAGGTGTGGCGTCTACCCTATATGGTATACTTGAAGAGGAACTAGTATTGGAGATCCTAAGACTCACTCTTAACTTCCTGAGGCAAGGCCAGCGGGTGAGGGACTCTTTTTAATAGATTTGTCTTATATACAATCAAAGACGTAGTTAGGGACAGAAATGAGTCGGAGATATAATCAGAGTTATTCACTGATTTCTCAAAAAGAGTTAAAATCTAAGACAAGATTCTTTCTAAACAAAGTAAGGACTCCGACAACTGTACATAGCTCCCCTGGAAGATACAGGAAGAATGTGGGATCAGGGTCAATTCTGGAGCACGTGATATGCTTGGGTTGTTTAGTAAACTCTCACCAGTGGTCCCACTGAAGAGCTGCATCTTGTACACAGGGGAGTGCCCATCATGTTTCCATTCGGCTGGCGGGGCAATGGAAAAACAGAAATTCCTCTCTGGAATTGGTTATAACTTAGAACAATGTCTATGTTAGGGAGAGTAAAATCTTCATTAAAAGAAACCTTTGCTTTAGTAGATGAGATCACCTGTACCCTAAGCCCTTCCAAGTTACTGGGCGCTGAGGTCTTACAGAATCTGAGGGAAGGTTTTGCTTCTGCCAGTGATTCTAGATTTGTCTCTGGATTTGACTCTACCAAAGTCAGTTAGTTAGATCCAACCTCCCTTTTAGTACAGGAGGTTGAAATTGCATTAAAGCTTTTCGGGTCATTCATTTCCATGGACTTGTTTTGTCGGGGAGTTTGCTTTAGTTTTTCACAGGGTCTCAAATAGACTAGTCTCCGGCAACAAAGTTTCTTGGCTGTCATGGCTTAAACCCCTTCCCTAGGTCGGCTTTCTATTTAATAGAGGTGAGAGGTGTTGAATTCTGGCAGCGCAATGGTGAATAGCTGTTGCACATCGGAGGTTAGTCCACAAGCTGCACCCGGACCGACGGCCAGCCAGTCCCAATACCATTTGGCATTCTCTTTCCCTCCCTTTTTGCCCTTGTGTGAGCTGCCACCAGCCTTGGATACGTCAGAAGCCACCTCTTGTGAGAAGCTGGCTATGGGAGGCTGGGGTAGGAAGCAATGCCACTCAGGAGACAATGAGCCCAAGTGTACCTTCAGGGAGTTAAACATAGGTGCTAGGGCTTTGTGACACGTGCACCCATACTGCTTTCGCAGACATAGTAATAGCTGTTGCTTTTGAAAGGCTTGCTTGCATGCTTTCCCTCAAAGGATGAATGTATGTGAAGAAAGCCAAGTTCTTAGACACTATAGCACTTGCCACTTTCCCCGTTGGCTTGTACAGATTTCTGCCCAACTGTCCTGGCAGACAACCAGGAATCCTTTGGACCAAAGGCCACTTGCCCAGCTCTTCCCACTTGCTCTCTGTTGGGGCACCGTCTGCTTGCCTCTGCTGTAATTACAGTATCCACAGCATGGGGGAGGGGAAATCAATGCCTCCTTAGCCTCTGCCCTGCTTCGCAGATCAGTAATTTGGGGGTACTTTGGTCAGTTGCTCTGATCAATTGTAATGCTGCCCGTGGCTCCAACCATTTTAAGGTGACAAGGAGAAACCGCTGAGAGGAGCATGCTTCATCTCTTTGCCCCAACCAGCTGCCAGCAATAAACTTGTGGCCACTGTATTTGCCACACGGCTCTCCCTTCCAAGCTGCTGAGTGTGAAGGAAGGTGAAACAGCGGAAATGCCGCCAACGGCGAGGATGGAGTGGATCAGAGCAGATCAGAGAGCTCCTTAACTGCCACCCTCATTGCACATTGCAGTTAGCAATTACTCAAGTGGAGACATTTCTCTACATGAGGACAGCTAGTAACTTTTAAGATTTAAAGACAAAGCCATGGCAGTAGCAGCAAACACTGCGGCGGTAACCGCCAACAGACAGGCAGAAGACAATGTACCGCCCACTTTATTATGACACACCAATCCACCAGCTTTTCCGGGGAGGTACCAACACCATCAAAAGCACGATGGAACCAGTACTTGGAACGGAACCACTCACCTCTCGACACCCAACGAGGAACCAGGATGCCATGGAGCCGAGTTACAGGTGTTACCAATGTTGTTTTACCTCCTCTTCTACCAGAAACATCAAAGATGGCGGCAACAAGCATGTGACTACTGCACCCAGCACACAGGCAAGGGGGAGGAAAAAGAGAGTGACCAC
This sequence comes from Pleurodeles waltl, assembly GCF_031143425.1. Taxonomy (NCBI): domain Eukaryota; kingdom Metazoa; phylum Chordata; class Amphibia; order Caudata; family Salamandridae; genus Pleurodeles; species Pleurodeles waltl. The sequence continues at coordinate 846,387,608 of NC_090446.1, forward strand.
ACACACGCAACACCCCTACCCCCACCGCCACCCCCAACAACACGTACATAAACACATGCAGCAACATTACATTGACACCCCGTAACGTGCTGGAAGAACGCAAGGACCAAATGAAATGATTGTAACAAGTGTAATCATCGAAAATCCAGATAGCCCAACATAAATTTAAAAGATCAGTATATACAAATATTCACAGTAAGTATACAAGTCCGGATACTGTTCCATTACATGTCCGTGGACCAGTAGTCTGAAAAAGCATGGGTGAAGACCACACATGACACCTGCCTCAAAACGGAGAGTACACTGCAGGGGCATCAGGTAGAAAAAAAAACAGGCACCTCTGGGGAGGAGGGCATCTCAGCCGGGTGATAGGACAACGCCACTGCTCCACGAGGGGGGTCCATGCCCACTGGTTGAGCCTGGCAATTGCAAAGCCACAGTCTCTCAAGTCTCTCAAGTGTGTGGTTTGCCCACTGCTTTATCCTGGGGAGTGAAAAGCCACAGTCTCTCAAGTCCCTCAAGTGGGTGGGTCGCCTACTGCTTTATCCTGGGGGGTGCAATGCCACAGTCTCTAAAGTCTCTGAAGTGGGTGGTTTGCCCACACATTAGTCCTTGGGAGTGCAAGGCCACAGTCTCTCAAGTGGATGCTGTTCTCCACTGGTTCTGTAGGGGGCTTTGTGCCCAGAGTGCTTCATCCTGCCAAGGACTGGGGTAGTGGATGCTGTTCTCCACTGGTTCTGCAGGGGGCTTTGTGCCAAGAGTGCTGCACGTGGGGTGTGGCAGTTCCCATTCCCTCACCTGGGTGTCTGAGCCACGAGATTTTCTGTGAACAGGTAGCATGATACTCTATGGCAGCAGAGACACACTCCTCCCTGCGGGGACATAGCCTGCCTACTGCTGGTACTGCCAGTGCTGGTTGTGGTACCTCATGTAGTGTGTGCAAGGTCCAGGATGTCTCCTGCAGCCTCAGACGACTGCCCACTGGGGATGATGCTGATGTCGGCTGTGGTGGAACTGGCTGGGCACGTCACGGGGTAGGTGGCGGTGTCTGCGGCGGTGTCTGTGGCGGAGATGCTGCCGGTGGTGCTGGTGTCAGCACCTGTGGAGGGAGACAGCAGGACGTCTCATGCAGCCTCGGACAGCTGCCCACTGGGGATAAAGCTGTGGACTGTAGCATAGGCAGCACACATGAAAGTGGTGGTGCAGGTGGTGGCGCAGGTGGCGGTGGCCACCGCCTCACAGGTTGCTGTTCTGTCTCGCAGGACGGGTGACTCCAGTCCCTCACCCGGAGGCTCCGTGCCCTGAGCTGACTTCCCTTTGGCCTTGTGTCCCTTCCCCACCTTGGAAGTCGCAGATGGGACCTCATCACTGGTCATAGTGATTGTGCATCTGTAAAAAACCTTTACGAGTTCTTCTACAAAGCGACCCCAGCTGTATAAAAGAGGACTGTCTAATCAAACTAATGGCACTGTCCAAGTAGCTGCATCACCATTCAGATATGATATAAGGAATGCAATTCTAGATTGTTCATCCGGAAAAGCACTAGGCCGACATGTAAAATGTAATTCCACCTGTGTCAGAACAATTTGAACCTTATTGGGGTCTCCAGAAAACCTCTCTGGTGCAGCTAAAGGAATCTGTGTTGGCACATTCACAGCTATGTTAGTAGACGCGGGAGGCGTAGTACGAGACTCAGATTCAAAACCATCTCCCTTACATTGTAACTGAGTTACTTTATTCACTAAATCAACTGTAACATTTTTAGAGTCTGTCAAATCCCTTTCCATCTGAGTTACTACTTGCATAAGGGTATCTAGGGTGGCCATTTTGCGCAGTTCCCGTAAAGACCAAGAAGGAAAGTATAAACCTCGTGGGCTCACTATTCTGTCACTCGGTCCTTTCCTCAGGATCTGCACATCGCTGGACAAAAGGCCCATCTCCCGGCATCACCAACTCAGAAAGCTGTTATAGCACAGAGTTATGATGAAACCAGTCGGGGGGAAGGGAATTAGGGTAGGGAACAGCAGGGAGAGAGATCTGAAACGTAAAGGTTACAACAAATATGCATTTACTAATTCATAGAAACGTAACTCATTTATAGACTCTTGACCTAATGCGTCTTCGAGATATCAGGTGGAGACCTCTTCTGAAATGAGGGCAAAGCCCCTTCTTTGAAACATGGAACAAAAGTAAACACAACCTCTGAATCAAGAGATGGCAAGAACTTTGAACTACAATTATGCACTGAATATCAATCCTGTAAGATCTATGGCGGTCAGACCGCTGCCGGCATTCCAACCTTCCCGCTGGGCCGGCCGGCGCTACCCATGGTAGCGCCGGCCGGCCCAGCGGGAAGGTGGCCTGCAACACAGAAGCCGGCTCCGAATGGAGCCGGCGGTGTTGCGGGCGTGCGATGGGTGCAGTTGCACCCGTCACGCTTTTCACTGTCTGCTAGGCAGACAGTGAAAAGCTTCATGGGGCCCTGTTAGGGGGCCCCTGCACTGCCCATGCCAGTGACATGGGCAGTGCAGGGGCCCCCAGGGGCCCCAAGAAACCCGTTCCCGCCAGCCTCTTCCATGCGGTGACAACCGCCAGAAACAGGCTGGCGGGAAGGGGGTCAGAATCCCCATGGCAGCGCTGCTTGCAGTGCTGCCCTGGCGGATTCGCCCAGCCGGGGGAAAACCGCCGGGAAACCGCCGGTCCCAGTTTTCTGACCGCGGCTTTACCGCCGCGGTCAGAATGGGCATGGAAGCACCGCCAGCCTGTTGGCGGTGCTTCCGTCATTCGCGGTCAGAATGACCCCCTATGTATTCTCAACATATACCTTTGATCATGACTTAGAAAATCTCAAAGAATTAAATATGCTTTTCACATCTTAAGCTTTTCAAAGAACAATGAAAACTAAGATTTTGCTTATCTCCAGAAATACTTTCACATTTACAATAAATGCCAAAAGTTTTTACTCATTGAACTTAAAGCGCTTTACTTAATAATACCAGGAAGCACTTTTACTCAAGTAGCCTGAATCACTTAGATTGTTATGCCAAGAACCTTTTACTCTTGTGAATTGTATCGCTTACATCTGTAAACTGAAACGCTTTGAATTGTTGTGCCAAGAGCGCTTTACATCTGTGAACTGAAACGCCTGAATAATCATGCCAAGAGCGCTTTACATCTAAGAACTGAAGCGCCTAAATTGTTGTGCCAAGGATCGCTTTACATCTGAGAACTGAAACGCTTTGAATTACTGTCCAAAAGAGTGCTTTACATTTGTGAACGGAAACACCTTGAATTGCTGTGCACAAAAGCGCTTTACATTTGTGAACTGAAACGCTTTGAATTACTGTACCAAAAGAGCACTTTACATCTGTGAACGGAAACGCCTTGAATTGCTGTGCACAAAAGCGCTTTACATCTGTGAATGGAAACGCCTTGAATTGCTGTGCACAAAAGCACTTTACATCTGTGAACTGAAACACTTTGAATTACTGTAACGAAAGAGCGCTTTACATCTGTGAATGGAAATGCCTTGAATTGCTGTGCACAAAAGCGTTTCACCTCTGTGAACTGAAACGCTTTGAATTACTGTGCCAAAAGAGCGCTTTACCTTTTGGAAGTAATAACTTCCTCCAAACTTGGATTCAGCAAGGCCTTACCACTATGAGTACAACCTACTCGTTTTTGAATGCACCATGGACTTTGGTTAGATGACACTCTGCCATTCAGGAACTCTGGTCTTCTCCAGAGAAACCCCCACAAGGTCTGGCTGCATCGAAATCTTCAAAATAGTGAGCAACGTGCTTGGGTGTGGCTGGGCTTTATAGGCCTGCCACACCCCAAGATGGCCGCTGCCTCTAGAAACATGGGAATTGTAGTCCCTTCATAGAATAGCACTGGTAAGTGTATCTTGTCCACCAATGTCCTGAACCTGCAGCTCTATGAGCTTTGCCACAGGGCAAACAACGCTGATGGTCACCTTTGGAACAAGAGGGGTTGACAAGTGGTGCGCATAAAGAGCCGCAGAGCTGCGCCGTGGAATTTCGGGCAAGACCTGGACTACGCCTGGCCTTATTCCTGACACTCCCTATACTACTCACCGAAGAAGATGTGCCAGATAATCGTGGCATGCTGTATGTTGCACAACCTGGCTTTGTGATGCCAGGTGCCTTTTCTGCAGGAGGATGGGCCTGATGTTGGTCTTGTGGCAGCTGTGGAGCATGTGGACAGTGAGGAAGAAGAGGCAAAAGAAGAAGATATAGACAACCGAAACAACATCATCATGCAATACTCCAGTGAGACACAGGTAAGAGACTGGCACTGCTCCTCTCATATCATACTACCGTAGGACATTGCATGATTCTGCCTTTTTACCTCTGTGTATGGACCCTGACAGTTCGCTTTGGCTTTCCATTTCACAGATCTGGGTACCAATTTCTGCCTTCTGCTATGTTTACTGCTGCCCAACAGCTGTCGAACATTGGTATGTGAAAATGAACATTGAAATTGCTATTTGTCAGAGAGGTTGTAATAACACACTTGTGAAAGTACAGACTGACTCCAGATCATTTTGTGATTCAAGAGTGTTTATTTAAGTGCTATTCAGTGGAGGGGTATGTGCAATGGACTGGGGTGATGGTGGTGGAATGTCCATGGTGGAGTACAGTCTATTGGTATCACAGGTGCATAGTCCAAGGGGGCATAGGAGGTGGAGTAATGGCAGTTCAAGGTTGTCAGGGTGACATAGTGGGACAGAAGTGTGACAATCGGGAAAGTCTTATTTCATGGCGGGGGTCTTGGCAATGTTCTCTGTTTTGTCCTGGATCTCATGGACCGTTTGCAGGGTGGTTCTCCTTCTGCAGGGGATGGGGTGCTGGTGGCCTGTTGGTCCTGTGGCAGGACCTCCTGTCCACTAGCGCCGGTGGACGTGGAGGGCTGTTCATCATTCAGGCAAGTGTCAGGGGCCCGGTGGTGTGCTACTGCCTCCCTCATGGTGTTGGCCATGTCTGCCAGCACCCCTGCAATGGTGACCAGGGTGGTGTTAATGGACTTCAAGTCCTCCCTGATCCCCAGGTACTGTTCCTCCTGCAGCCGCTGGGTCTCCTGCAACTTGGCCAGTACCGTGCCCATGGTCTCCTGGGAATGATGCTATGCTCCCATGATGTTGGAGAGTGGCTCGTGGAGAGTGGGTTCCCTGGGCCTGTCCTCCCCCTGTCGCACAACAGTCCTCCCAGCTTCCCTGTTGTCCTGTGCTTCTGTCCCCTGAACCGTGTGCCCACTGCCACTGACCCTAGGTCACTGATTGTCTTGGGTTAGTGGGGTTGCCTGTTGTCCCTGTAGTGGTGGACACACTGCTGATTGATGTGTCCTGGGGACAGAGGTATAGGCCCGCTGGGTGGGTGCTGTGGTGGTGATTCCTGAGCGGGAGGTTCAGTGGTGGATTGTGACTGTGGCAGGAGAACCGGCTGTCCCGATGTCCCTGATGGGCCGAGCTGGTCATCTTGATCCAGGCATGAGGAGCTGCTGTCGTCACTGTGGGCCTCTTCTGTGGGGGGGCTGAATGTGTCTGGCACCTCCTGTCCGGTGATGTTGGGTAGGGGTCCTGTTGGGGTGTAGATGCTTAGTTATTGTATTTGTGTGTGCCATCTTGTGCAGTGGGTGAGTTACCCTCTACTCCTGTGCTTGCATTATTGGCTTGGCCCTTGTGTGATTGGTGATTTTGGTGAGTCTCTCGACTGGACATGCTTTGGTGATGGGTGTCCATGCATTGGTGCTACATGCAGGGCTTGTTATTGGGATGTGTAGGTTGTGATAGTGGGGTATCTGTTGGGTGTCTGGGTGATGGGTGTGAGGGTAGGGGTAGTAGTTTGTGATGGCATGCAGGTAGGGTGTGGGGGATATAATAGTAAAGATATGACTTACCATGACTGCGTTGACCCTGTCGACAATTCTTCGCCATGGCTCCATCTTCCTTGCAATGGACGTCTGCTGCACCTGTGATCCGAATAGCTGTGGCTTACCCGGATGATTTCCTCCACCATGACCCTGACCTCCTCCTCAGAAAACCTCGGGTGTCTTTGACGTGCCATAATGTGGTGTGGGTGATGTGTGAGGTGTTGTGTTATGTGTTGTGTGTTCTTTGAGGTGCCTGGATGTTGTATGAGTGATGGTGTTGTGTGCCTGTGGATGCTGGTGTTTTGTTTGTTATTTTCTCTCTCTGTGCTTCTTCCAGAAATTTCGTTGTAAGGGGTTGTGGGTAATGTGGGTGTGTGTTTTATAGTGCTGTGGTGTGTGTATGTGTATCAGGTGGGTGTATTTCGAATTGTCCAATATGGTTGTGTTTTGTAAGTGTGTGTACCCCCTATGGTTTACCGCGGTTGAATGACCGCTGCGTTGATTCGTGGGTCGTGATTGTGTGGGCGTATTCTTGTTGGCGTGACAGTGTGGGTTTTGCTATTGCCAGTTTATCACTGACCTTTGGTGTGGCGGACTTTTGTGGGTGTCTGTATCGTGGCGGATTTTGAGATGTGGGTCGTAATACCTGTAGCGGATTTCTGCAGCGGCCACGGTATCTTGACGGCCGTCAGCACGGCGGTAAGCGGGATTTACCGTCAGGGTTGTAATGAGGGCCAAAGTGCCCAATTCACTAAGGTAAACTTAAACTTTTGGTCTAAGTTTGGACCAAAAAGTCTAAGTTTACAACTTTTCATGATTCACAAAGGTATATTTGATTTAATTGCTGAGTTCCAACTTCAGATGCAGGCCCCAACACTCAGAACTAATGCAATCCTACCACAAGTGCAGGTATTGTGTTACCTACACTTCCTAGCTTCTGGCAGTTACCAGGAGTTCATAGCAGTGGCAAAGGGAAGGTCACTAAGTGCCTTTTCCAAGTGCTTTAGCAGGTTTCTAGACATCCTGGTGAGCAAAGTTAACCATCATATATCCTTTCCCAAACCCCCCCAATTATTGCAACAAACAAAATTGATGTACTGCACAGCAGCACTTCCACAATTTCACAGGATGTGTTTATGGCACACATATTGCCATATGCCCCACCTTCAGTAAATAGATTATTTTAAAGGGAAACCTCACACTCACTCAATGTGCAGATAGTGTGTGATGCCTCCTGTATCAAAACAGACCTTGTGGCCAGATTCCCAGGCAGCACCCATGACTGATTCGTGTTCTGGCACAGTGAATTATAAAACTGATTGTCACGGGTGAATTTGGGGATGGTTTCCTACTAGCTAAGAGAATCACAAACTCAATTAATACAGTGCAGAGGATGCTGCATGTCATGTGACCTAATACTTATGGTGACTGTGCATATGCCTTGCATCCTTGGATACTCACACCATACCTGACTCCAAGGACAAGAAGTGAAAGTCACTACAACAGGGCACGCAGGACAACACATTTAATCATAGAGAGGACCCTTGGAATCCCAAAGTCCCATTTTCGCTGTCTATACAATACCGGCAGGGCATGACTATACAGACCAGAGACGTGCTGCAAGATAACTGCCCCTTGTGCCATTCTGCACAATACTGCAATGAAGAAGAGCCTACACGAAATCCCCATAGAACCTGATTCTGACTCCAATGATGACTTTCCACCAATACAGGTGCAGCACAAGGGTACACATGCAGCAGAGGGGCGAGCATGGTGCACAGACATCAGATCACCAACAACTATTTCTGAGGTAAGAATAATAAAAACATCTAATAATGAGACACACAACTGATGGTAATGATTGGTGTGCAACTGAGAGACCACCTTCTATTCAGTAAGCAACAAAATTGTTTCATGTAAGGATCAACTGTATACTTGTGGATGTAACAGTGTGACAAAATATGCAAAAAAGTATGTAAGACAAAACAAAACAAAGGCAACTCATTGCTCAGAGTGTTCATTAGTTCACTTCTTTCAGCCTCTGGGGTTGGGTGCCTTGTCGAATCAATTGGCTGTGGGACTTTTGACGAAGTGTGTTGGTTTGAACACCTGTGACTGCATACCTCCTGAATGGATGTGCCACTGAGGCTAGAGCCCTCTTACTCTCAGGATGTGACAGTATGCTGGGGATACAGAGGTTGAGGCTCTGAATATTCTCAAGAGCTGTGCACTAGCCCACATGAAACATCCTGACAGCAGTGCCCCATGTCAATATGTTCACAGTCTGCCTTGCTAGTGTTGTTGTGGCTACTGCCAATCAGGTGGTGGAATGTGTGAAGGAATCAAACCTTTCCAGATACTGCCAGTGCATTTGTATCTGCACATGGTGCTCCTTCTCCACTGTAGCTAGCCAACATTCCTGCCCATTTTCCAATTGCTGGATCCACCTAGACATTTGTTGCGGATTCCTAGTCACCATTCCTATTTGCTTTGTTTGCAGGTGTTGTGGAGAGTTGATGGACCTCTCCAAGCCACCAAACCCAGGCAAACACAGGATGTGTTCAGGCATTCACTATCCTGGGTCTATCCAATCCCCTTACATACCTGCTCAAGTCTCGCAAGGGTTGACACATAGGCTTGGCTTTTGGAAGCTGCTCACCCAACCATCCTGGCACTATGGGGGACTCCCAGACTACCCACACACACAGCCTGGCTTCAAAGATTACGGCACATCTTAGGTATGGGAAGGCTGTCCTTGATATTGACTACTATAAAGTGATTCCTACAGGGATATAGGTGAATCATTCATAACCCTCTTATCCACAGAATTCCAAGAACAGTTGGCCCACATGACTGAAACATAATTCTGTCAGTAGCTTTAGTTCTACTTCTGAGATTTGACCTTCCTCTTACTGCTCCCTGAGGTCTTGTTCCCATCAAATGTGGGCATGTTCTGCACAAGGAATGGTATTATACACTGGCCGCAGTGATGCAGGATTACTCCTTACTTCAGCACCTTCCTAGCCTTCTGGGTAGTGGCCAGACACTATTTTGTAAACTTCCTGGACTGACATCATTCTGCATCAAAAATAAAACTTTTTCTAATTTGTGATTTACAACATTTATATTTCCTAATTGCAAATGCAAATCACTATTGGTGGAATAGGTAGTCACATACGTACCACTTTGCAATTCCCATACATTCATACATACCATTTTGCAAATCCCAAATAGCTACTTCTATAGATTCACAATTTCGTAATCACAAATCTGGGCTTTCGTACATATGGCCTATAGTCGATTAGGGAAACAACTAGGGTGATGCAGTTACAAAATATTATGCCATACTGAATACTGCATTATACATGTAAACACATGAAAAATCAGAACAAGTTGAGGATGTTTTTGCTTTTGTGTCTGTACAAACATTGACAAATTGAGAGATGTATAAAATGAGATGTCAGATGAAGAGAAGAAAACGTGAAGGATGTAAATAGGATGAGGAAGACCTGTGGAGATTCACTAATGGGAGATTTGGCTTGTTGGATTCACTTCTTCCGCATGTGATGAGACTATGCTTTGGACCTACAGATGTGGTATAAGATGTGGTATGATGCGGCTGATATTGTTTTAATCCTTATTTCAGAACAGCTGGGGAGGATTGCTTTTAGAGATGTATGGTTTGACAGTATAACAATGTTGGAAATAAACTTTGTGTTACAATGAACCATGTAGGGAAGACAGTTGGGCCCTCATTACAACCCTGGTGGTCAGTGGAGAAGTGGCGATAATATCACAAACAGGCCGGCAGTAAATAAATTGAAATTACAATTATGGTGGTGACCACCATGCAAAACCACCACTCCTCCATTCGGACTGCCAGGGTGGTAAAGACCGCAGGGCTGGAGACTTTGGTCTCCAGCCCGGCGGCCGTCTTTACACTGCCGGCGGTATGACGACCCCACATACCGCCATGGATTTCACAGGGTTCTGTACCGCCACACAATCCATGGTGGTAAGTACTATCAGTGCTGGGGTATACGTTCCCTGCCGCTGATAGGGGTCTCCACCACCCTCCTCTCCCTCCCCAGAGTCCTCCCCCCAAACCCACAACCTCCCTACCACCCTCCAAAGGTGGTAGGACCCCCCTCCCCACGCCCCCCAACATTGACACACACACCCCCCTACACGCACACTCACTCAACTACACATACATGCACACATACACACATACATATACACAGACATACACAGACATTCACGCACAACGGACGATCACCTTACCTGGTCCGGTGATCCTCCGGGAGGGAACGGAATCCATGGGGGCTGCTCCGCCACCAGCTCCCCGTCACCAGAACACCGCCACACAGAATCCTGGGATGTGATTTGGTGGGCGGTGTTTTGATGATGTGGAGGTGGAGCAGCCTCCACTTCACCGCCGACCACCAGTATGGCTGCTGGCGTCTCTCTGTCCAAAAAATGGTGGAGGGGTACCAGCAGTCATAATACGCTGTGCCGAAAACCGCCTGCACTGGCGGTCTTCAGCACAGCAGTACCTCAACAGTCTTGCTAAAAGATCGCCGTGGTTGAAGGGAGGCCCTTGGTCTTTTAACAAAATACAGGATGTTTTTGTAGAGATGCCACCTTGCAATTCTTTGATGTGCATATTGTTTGTTTTCAAGGTGTATTGAGGTATATCCAACAAGGAGGCATTATAATAGTTGTAAAATTATTATTGAGGAAGTTGATCCTAAATTTGGAAAACCAGCTTCAATTGACTTAGACAAATTGACTGACTTCAAATATGAAATCATGAGAGTTGTGTGTGTAGTACTGAGAAGTTTCATTGTAGCCGTCACCCACAAGCAGCTGGAATTGTCAAAAGATTCAATGGAGTGATGAAGAATACTTTTACAAATGTGTGCGCTCCTCTGAAATGGCCGTTTTCATTAGTGTTGTTAAGCATGGGATAGACCACTAATAAATTATTGTACAGGATTGAGTGCCCATGAGTTGCTCATGGGAAATACCTATGAGACTTCTCAGAATCTTGTCCATTGCTCTGATTAGTTTTACTGATGATTTGATTGTGGATTACAGTAAGGATGTAGCTGATACAGTACATTCAATCTCTCAGCAGGTGCAACATGCTAGACCTTCTGCACATATATAGTTATGTCTCAATCTTGAACCATGTGATTGGCTCCTTATAAAGAAACATGTAGAGAGAAACTGTCTTGAGTTGTACTGGAACGGGTCCTACCAAATGATCTTGATGAAGAACACAGCTGTCAAGTGTGGAGGTTAGCAATATTGGCTTAACACATCTCATATAGGAAGAGTGTGTGCTGCTGATGAAGAAACAGTAAAGCAAGCCATTGAATTGCAAAATCATGTTCAATACAGAGATCCAGAGGGGGAGGAAACAAACCGAGAAGATGAAAGCTTGAATCAAGCTTATTCTGCTTCACATTTATTTGCTTGAACCTCATCTGCTGAAAGTGAGAGTAAGAAAAATAGAATAGTACATGAAGATCCTGAACAAAATAGTGTGAAATCAGGTGAAGCAGTTAAAGTAGGCTTTGGCAGACACTGGGGTGAATACTGGATAATCATCAAAGGGTGGGTTACAACAAGTGATGCAACAGAAAAAGCAATAAAAAAGAGGATTCCAAGCAAGAAGAACACAGCTACTGAAAGATTTTGATGGTGATCCTGAATAATTTGAGAACATTTTGAAAGAGATCTTGATTTCAAAGTTCTTTGGTTTTTGTAGGCATAATAATACAAGGAATTGAGGTCAGAAGTACTAAAATTGTAATTGCAAGGCAAAATACACCATATAAACCAATTTTAGAACAGAAAGACATAAACAAGTGTCCAGAAAGGGCCAATACCCAGTCCAAAGTCCATAAGGACCCCATGGCCACAGGGCACAGTCCACGCCCCAACTTGATCCTGACTTACTACACACAAAACTGTGCAGGGGCAACATCAGGGAGGTGGACAGGCACCTAAGGGGGAAGGGGGTTTGGGGGCACCTCAGCTGAAGTCTAGAACTTGCCCACTGGCTTTGTAGGAAGCTCCATGACCATTTCCCAATGCTAGGGAGTGCAAGGTCAGAGTTACTGAGGTTGGGAACTTGCCCACTGATCCTGGAGGGGGCTCCTTGTACAACAGTCCCTGGAGAGGGGCCTCCATGCCCTCTGCTGGAGGTGAGGGCTGCTGTGTCTCAGCTGGAGGTGAGGGCTGCATTATCTCTGCTGGGGGAGGTGTCTCCTGGGCAGCCTCTGCTGGAGGTGAGGGTTGCATTGTCTCTGCTGGGGGAAGTGTCACCTGGGCAGCCTCTGCTGGAGGTGACGGCTGCTGTGTCCCAGCTGGAGGTGAGGGCTTCTTGCCTGTCATTGGTGGTTGAGTGGGAACCTTTTCTTGCATTGGTGGTTGAGTGGGAACCTTCTGTGGCATTGGTGGTTGAGTGGAAACCTTTTCTTGCACTGGTGGTTGAGTGGGAACCTTTTCGTGTATTGGTGGTTGTGAGAAGGTAGCATCTTTCTAGCATTGTTACCCCCACCTTTAGCCTGTTTGTGAGTATTTGTCAGTGTGTTTTGTCTATCTCACTGGGACCCTGCTAGTCAAGACCCAGATGCTCATAGTTTGTGGCCTAAATGTGTATGCCTGTGAAGTGCTTAACTGTGTCACTGAGGCTCTACTAACCAGAACCTCAGTGCTTATGATTTCTCTGCCTTCAAATTTGTCACTATAGGCTAGTGACCACTTTTACCAATTTCAATTGGCACACTGGAATACCCTTATAATTCCCTAGTAGATGGTACCTAGGTACCCAGGGTGTTGGGGCTCCTATGGGCTGCAGCATTTCTTTTGCCAAGCATAGGGAGCTCAGACAAACCTTTACACAGGACTGCCACTGCAGCCTGAGTGAAATAATGCACATGTTATTTCACAGCCATTTTCACTGCACTTAAGTAACTTATAAGTCACCTAGATGTCTACCCTTCACTTGCTGAAGGTTAGGTGCAAAGTTACTAAGTGTGAGGGCACCATTGCACTAGCAAAGGTGCCCCCATATAGTTCAGGGCCATTTTGCCGGACTTTGTGAGAGGGGAAACACCATTACACACGTGCACTAAATATAGGTGAATACCTATATGTAGCTTCACAATGGTAACTCCGAAGATGGCCATGTAACATGTCTAAGATCAAGGAATTGTCCCCCCATGGCAAATCTGGTATTGGGGTGCCAATGTCATGCATCTCCGGGGCTCCACTATGGACCCTGGGTACTGCCAAACCAGCTCTCTGGGGGTTTCTCTGCAGCTATTGCTGCCGCCACCCCACAGATGGGGTTCTGCCCTCCTGAGGTTTGGGCAGCCCAGTCCCAGGAAGGCAAAACAAACTATTTCCTCTGAGAGAGGGTGTAACCTCTGCTCCCTTTGGAAATAGGTGTTAAAGGCTGGGAAGGGGTAGCCTCTCCCAGCCTCTGGAAATGCTTTGAAGGGCACAGATGATGCCCCCTTGCAAAAGCCAGTCTACACCAGTTTAGGGAACCCCCAGTCCCTGCTCTGACTCAAAACTGGACAAAGGAAAGGGGAGTGACCACTCCCCTGTCCATCACCACCCCAGGGGTGGTTCCCAGAGCTCCTCCAGTGTGTCCCAGAACTCTGCCATCTTGGATTCAGAGGTGTGAGGGCACTCTGGAGGCCTCTGAGTGGCCAGTGACAGCAGGTGACGTCAGAGACCCCTCCTGATAGGTGCTTACCTGACTAGGTGGGCAATCATCCTCTGCACCTCTCTCTTCAACTTCTGCAAAGGATCGACCCCTGACTGCTCCAGGATGCAGCAAAACTGCAACAAAGTAGCAAGAAGACTACCAGCGACATTGTGACGCCTAATCTTGACGGCTTTCTCGACTGTTTGTTTCCTGGTGGTGCATGCTTTGGGGGCTGCCAGCCTTCATCCTGCACTGGAAGCCACAAAGAAATCACCCGTGGTTGACAGAATCTTCCCCCTGCTTCAGCAGGCACCAAACTTCAGCATCACCTGTACTCTGGGACCCCTCTCATTCTGGCGAACATGGCCCCTGGCACACAGGTGGTGGAACCAAGTGACCCAGACTGTCCAGTGGTCCAACTGTCCACATTTGGAGGAGGTAAGTCCTTGCCTCCCCTCTCCAGACAGGAATCCTGTGCACTGTGTGAACTGCAGCTGCTAGGACTTCTGTGCACATTTCTATAAAATTCTTCATGCACAGCCAAGCCTAGGTCCCCAGCCCTCTGTCCTGTGAGGCTCAGCTCCCTGAGTTGATCTCCGGCTTTGTGGGACCCTCTTTTGCAGTGTTGAGATGACTGCTGTGTTCAGACTTCTTGAACCCATGTTCAAATACTTCTGTGGGTGCTACCTTCGTGTGCATGGGCTCTCTGTGTTACTAAGGGTCCCCTCTGTCACCTCTCTCAAGTGGCGACATCCTGGTCCTTCCTGGGCCCGAGCAGCACCCTTTTTCTTAAACTGTGATTCTTGCAGCTAGCAAGGCTTGTTTGAAGTCTTTTGCCAAAGAAACAACTCTGCATCCTCCAGCACGCCATGGTACATCTTCTGCACAAAGGATAAGTTCCTAGCTCCTTCCATTGTTGCAGAATCTTCAGCTTCTTCCATCCAGAGGCAGCCATTTTGCACCTTCATCTGGGGTTTAGTGGGCTCCTGCCCCCCGGACACTTTGGCGACTCTTGGACTTGGTCCTCTTCCTTTGCAGGTCCTCAGGGCCAGGATTCTATCTTCAGTGCTTTGCAGTCTGTTGTGGTCTTTGCAAAATCCTCTATTACGACTCTGGTGTGTTTCTGGGGAAATAGTAGTACTTCACTCCTACTTTCCAGGGTCTTGGGGTGGGGTATCTTGGACACCCTTAGTGTTTTCTTACACTCCCAGTGACCCTCTATACACTACACTAGCCCAGGGGTCCATTTGTCATTCGCATTCCACTTTCATAGTAAATGGTTTGTGTTGCCCCTAGGACTTTTTGCATCCTATTGTATTCTACAGTGTTTGCACTATTTTCTAACTGTTTACTTACCTGATTTTGGTTTGTGTGTATATTTTGTGTATTTTACTTACCTCCTAAGGGAGTATGTCCTCTGAGATTTTTTTGGCACATTGTCTCTAAAATAAAGTACCTTTAGTTTTAGTAACCCTGAGTATTGTGTTTCTTATGAAATAGTACCTATATGAAATAAGTGTATAGTAGGAGCTTTGCATGTCTCCTAGTTCACCCTAAGCTGCTCTGCTATAGCTACCTCTATCAGCCTAAGCTGCTATAAAACTACGAATCTACTAATAAGGGATAACTGGACCTGGTAGAAGGTGTAAGTACCATCAGGTACCCACTATAAGCCAGGCGAGCCTTCTACAGTGGTTGAGTGGGAACCTTGCCCCTCCTGGCTGGTGGACTGTGATCCTTCCCTTTCCTGGATGGTGGAGTGGGATCCTTCCCTTTCCTGGATGGTGGAGTGGGATCCTTCACTTGTCTAACCTCTACGACTAGGAGGTGCCTCCATTGTCCCCATGGACTGAGGTGCTGGGCTTGGTCGTTGGGACCCTGTTCTTACGAGCAGGATGGGGGAAGGGGGATGGAAGAGGTAAAGACGTGCAAGGAAAAGCTTCTTAGGGATGTTAGTGTGAGATGTGGGAGGGGGGGTGGGAATGGAGGTTGAGGGAGAGGTTTTTGGATGAGAACCTCTGCTGGACTTCGGTGCAGGGGCATGGGCAGTGAGATGATGTGAGGTGGATGGCTGTCGGGTGTCTGAGTGTCTTTGGGGTGGGACAGACAGGGTGGGAGAGGACACAGGTGATGTGTGGATGGATGTTGTGGAGGTGTCTGCTAGTAAGGAGTGTGTGCTGCTTGGTGTGGTGATGCTGGCTATTGAAGCAGTGCATGCAGGTGTGAGTGTGGGCGTGACTGTGAGGGAGGTGGAGGAGGAGGAGAGGGAGACAGTGGAGGCAGTGGATGTGGGTATATGTGCAACTGTCTGGTGTTTGTGTGAGCGCTTGTGGACTGAAGTGTGGTAGCCTGTGTTTGACTGTGTGATGTCTTGTGTGCATGCTCGTCTGTATGTGTGCATTGGATGGGTTGGGGTTGAGGAGACTGGGACTGGGAAGTGGTAGTTGGAATGGGGACGTAGAAACAGGGACAATGGCTGCCATCAGCGAGGAAGCCAGAGCCTGAATTGATCTCTGTAGGGCCTCCAATCCACTGTGGATGCCCTCCAGGAATGCATTGCTGCATCTGGAATACCAGCCCCTGGATGGCATTCATAATGGTTGACTGCCCTACAGAGATGGATATCAGGAGGTCAATAGCCTCCTCACTCAGGGCAGCAGGCCTTACTTGGGCAGGGCCTGAGGTGCCTGGGGGGAAGAAGATGCCCACACTCCTGGGTGAGTGGGCATGGGCAACTCCATGAGGGGCTACTGGGGTGGTCACAGAGGTGTCTGCCACCACCAGTTTGCTTCCATCGGAGGAGGTATCTGAGTCAGTGTTGTCACCTCCTGTCTCCGCCGTGGTGCTCCCCTCACCCTCCGTCCAACTGGTTCCCTCGGCATTGGTGGACTCAGCCTCCTGGTCCTGTGGGATGCTGTTCTCTCTGCCACCAGTGCCTCTGCTCCTCCACCAGATGACGCTAATGCACACATGAACAGGATAACAGAAGGAGAAAGGAGGTAAGGGAGAGAGAAGGAGCACTGGGTCAATTACAGCACCAACACCACAGTTGGCATATACAGTACCATCACACACAGGGATCAGGAATGAGAACTATGCATTGCACTGGCATTCAGTTAGGTAGATGCCACAACAAGATGAGGGCCAACCACTGCTAACTGCACCCCTTATGGGACCCACAAAGCCCTGACTGACATGGAATGCAACCGAGCAAGGTTACCCGCATTTACAATACACCCATTACCCTTGAGCTGGATCATGCTGCAAACTCTGACCTGGCATTAAGGGACACCCAATAACTCACACCTACCACCCAGATCCCATGCCATCTACCAATTATTGTAGTAACGCTCACTCTACTCACCCCCCTTGTGGCTGCTGTGATGCCCTCAAGCGCCCATCCAGCTCTGGTTAGGCCATCGCCAGTATGCAGGCCATCAGGGGTGTCAGGTTCCGACAGGCACCCCTTCCTCATTGGGAGGCCATCCCCAGCTGGGCCTCCGCGGTCTTCTGTGCCCAGCGTCTCAGGTCCTCAGACCGTTTCCTGCAGTGGGTACTCCACCTGCTGTAGACCCCCAGGGTCCGCACGTCCCTGGCGATGGAACGCCACAATCCCTTCTTTTGATGGGTGCTGACCTGCAGAGGGAATACAGACAGAAGGACACCATTACACATACAATCCAGCCTGTCACACATATGTCCCACAAATCCCATTTCCAACTCCATTGGCACACACGTCGCCAGGCGCCCACCATGTACACTACCAACAGACATCCCCCAAATGACACAATGCCTGCCCATACTTCTCCATGCAACCTTCCCACATGCATTGTGCCGAAGGTGTACTCACCTGTTGGCCTGGAGGCCCATACAGCTGTCCATACATGGGTAGGACCCCATCTGCCAAGCGCTTCAACTCCTCTGAAGTGAAGGCAGGGGCCCTTTCCCTGCTCACACAGGCCATGGTAGGTTCCAGACACAGGTCACAGCAGCACACGCAGTGAAGGTGTTCTCCTGTGAAAAATCAGGAATCAAGTGAGGCTATAGTTAGAAAATGGCAGTCACATCCACAGTGGTCTATACCGTCACCGCCACCGCTGATCTCCATTGCCCACTGTACTCCATAGAGCCCCATATTAGCCAATGAGGAATTGCACAGCGGTGCAAGACGCCCTTCCTCCATGATGTCCAACGTCAGCGGTGTTACCTCACTTCCACCTGTCCCTAGATACAGGACAGGCGGTCGCCATTTCATGGTGGTGGACTACATACAGATCTTCCATAACTGCGTCATTGCCAAACATTGCACATACATGGCCATTCCCACTGTCCCATCACATTAATGCTGTATGCACACTGAGGTGGTGGTTCCATTGTTCAAATGGCCTATTCACTCTTGTGTCCCTCAGATACCTACCGCTGCGGATGAATAGGAGGAGGAGACAAACCCCTGTGTACAGACCTCTTGTGGACTTGGCTACACTGGAGGACAGGCACATTATACTCACCTATAGACTGGACAGGGCCACAATCACAAAGCTGTGTGCACAATTGGAGCCTGACCTGATATCAGCTATCTGTCATTCCACTGCGATTCCCCTCTTGTGGAGGTTCTATCAGTGCTCCATTTCCTGAAAACTGATTCTTTCCAAGTGATAGTGGGCTTGGCAGCAGGAATGTCACAGCCAATGTTCTCAATTGTGCTGGCAAGGGTATTGTCTGTCTTGGTGAAACACATGTGCAGCTGCATTTCTTTCCCCCAGGTGGAAGATGTGGCCACTGTGAATGCCGAATTCTATGCAATGGGACATATACCCAATATTATTGGGGCCAATGACGGTACACATATTATGTTTGTCCATGAATGTGCAAATGGTGTGCCTGGCAGACCAGTACATCTCCCATGTCACTGCCAAGTATGCTGGGTCAGTGCATGATGCCTTCGTTCTGAGAAATAGCAGCATCTCAAATGTGATGGCCCAACTACAGAGACACAGGGTGTGGCTATAGGTGAGCCAGAGTCCCCACCCACTGCATGTCAGTGTATGCCTTCAAGTGCTATCCCCATAGGATTGTGTAAGGCTAAGGTCCCCCAATATTTGCAGGTGACTCTGGCTAACCAAACGTATTATGGCTCCTGACCCCTGTGAGGAGTGCCAGGACAGGGGTAGAGAATCGTTATAATGATTCACATGGGCTAACCAGGAGAATTATCAGGAGGACCATTGGCCTCCTGAAGGCCAGATTTAGATGCCTGCATCTGACAGGTGGATCCCTGTGCTACTCACCCAAGAAGGTCTGCCAGATAGTAGTGGCATGCTGCATGTTGCACAACCTGGCCCTCAGATGACATGTGCCTTTTCTGCAGGAGGAGGGGATTGGAGATGCCCCTGTGGCAGCAGTGGACCTTGAGGACTCTGAGGATGAGGAAGCAGAGGATGAGGATGTGAACAACAGAACATCAGTTATACGTCAATACTTCCAATGACACACAGGTGAGACAGTGCAACGGACTATTACTCTGACTAGTGATTTTCTGTGTGGCTGCATTAACGTCCTTTGCATCTCAACTTACTTTCACCTATGGCTTGTCCTCCTACAGATGTTGGTGATATGACAAAAGTGTCCTAATGTGTTTACTGCAGACAGCTAAAGTTCATTATTTGTATGCTATCACAGTATTCAGATCATTTTCACTAGATGTGACTGCATCACATAAAACAGTGTCACTCAAATTGTGTTCAAGGGGTGTTTATTGTAGTGCAAATAAGTGACTGAAAAGTGCACTGGAATGCGGTGATGGTAGAGGAAAGTTGAGGGTATTGTTCCAGTCTGTTTGTAGCACAGGTCAGGGGTCCAAGGGGCCATAGGAAGAGGAGCAAAGGTAGTTCAAAGTGGACAAGGTGACAGGGTGGGACACAAGGGGGACAATCAGGAGACTCTCCTGGCAGTGGTCTTGGTCTTGGCAAGTGTCTCTGGCTTCTGTCTGGGTTGCAGGGAACGTTTGCAGGGTGGTTCATCTTCTGCAGGGGGAGGGGTGCTGGTGGCCTGTGGGTCATGTGGCAGGGCCACATGCGCACTTGCTGCAGCAGAAGTGGAGGGCTGGTCAATAGACTGGCTAGCGGTAGGGTCCGCTGGTGTGCTGTCCATTCCATCATGATGTTGGCCATGTCTGCCAGCACCCCTGCTATGGATATCATGCTGGTGTTGAGAGCCTGCAAGTCCTCCCTGATCTCCTGATGGTGTTCCTCTTGCAGCCGCTTATTTTCGTGCATGTTGTTAAGGATATGGCCCATCGTGTCCTGGGATTGTTGGTAGGCCCCCAGGACATTGTTGAGTGCCTCCTGGAGAGTTGGTTCCCAGGGCCTGTCCTCTCCCTGGCACACAGCGGTCCTTCCAGGGTCCCTGTTTCCCTGTGCCTGTGTCCCCTGAATGGTGTGCCCACTGCCACTGACCCCAGGTCCCTGATTGTCTTGGATGTGAGGTGTGGACTGGGGTCCGTGTACAGGCGGGCACACTGCTGCTGTCCTGGGGACAGACGTGTGGGGACGCTGGGTGGGTGCTTTGGTGTTGGATACTGATGGGGGAGGCTCTGTGGTTGACTGGGAGTGGGCTGGGGTGATCAACTGACCAGTGGTCCCTGATGGGCCAGGGAGTTCATCCAGATCCTGAAGTCCAGAGTTACTGTCATCACTGGGGGCATCTTCTGTTGTGGGACTGGTTAGTCTTGGCACCTCTCCGCTGAAATTAGCTGGGGCACGTGTGGGGATGTAAGTGATATATACTGTTCCATGTCTGTGACATATTGTACATCTCTAGCTTCCCCTCTATCGTTGCTGTTGACCTGCCACCTTTGTTTGTGTATGGTGATGTATTGTGAGATTGTTAGTTCTCCATCCTGTGCATGTTTTTGTGATGGGTGTCCATGCAGGGCTGGGAGGACTGCCCATGCATTGGTATCGCATACAGGGCTTGGCATTGGGGTTAGTCATATGTGTAGGTGCAGTGTGTAGGATGGAGTGGAGTGATAGTAGTGAGGGTTAGGGTGTGAGATGGCATGCAGGTATGGGGGTGATAAGTGATAAATGTTGACTCATCAGTGTCCAGTCCTCCAGCACCCCCAGTGAGTGCCTCAGGATGAGCTAATGCCAAGATTTGCTCCTCCCATGCTGTGAGCTGTGGGGGAGGAGGAGGTGGGAGTCCACCGCCGGTCCTCTGTATGGCGAGCTGGTGCCTTGCTGCCAAGAAACGTACTTTCCACCATAGGTCATTTTACCTCTTCCTGATGTCATCCCTTGTCCTTGGATGCTGCCTGATGGCTTTCACCCTGCCCACGATTCACCGCCATAGCTCCATCTTCCTGGCAATGGATATTTGCTGTACTTGTGCTCTAAACAGCTGTGGCTTTACCCTGACTACTTCCTCCATCATGACCTGCAACTCCTCATCTGTGAAACGGGGATGCCTTTGTGGGGACATGGGTGTTGTGTGGTATGTTTAAGTGTGTGGGTGTTGGGTACTGTGGTTGGGTGTACGAAGTGAAGTGCGTGAGGGATGTATGGGTGTATGTGTCTAGTTATCTAGTTTTCGCAGTGGTCTTGGTGTCAGTCTGGTGGCAATGTGGGAGTGTGTTTTATAGTGCAGTGGGTGGGTGTGTGCGGTGTGTATATGAGTGTCAGGTGTGTGTATTTAGTATTGGCCAATGTTGTGTAGTTTAGTATTTGAGTGGCCATTCCGAGGATGCCGGTGTGTACTGCCAATGATTTACCACCATTGAATATCCGCCGTGGTGATTCGTGGGTCATGATGTGGTGGGCATTGTTCTGTTGGTGTAACGGTATGGTGTTGGTACCAACACTTTAGCAATGACCTTTGAGCTGGCAGATTTGTGTATGTGGCAGTATTCTGTCACATTGGTGTGTGTGTCTCCTAATAGGGAGGACGGATATTCGCAACCGCAGTGGTATGTTGGCGGCCGTCTGTAGGAGGCTGGCCTGGTTTGAAGTTGGTACCTTGGGTACTTACACCTTATACCAAGTCTAGTTATCCCTTATTAGTGAAATGTATTAGTGTTCTAGCAGCTTAGGCTGATGGAGGTAGCAATAGCAGAGCAGCTTAGGCTAAACTAGGAGACATGCAAAACTCATGCAGCACTACTTATAGTTACACAGTACTTATACACAAGTAAAAACAATACTCAGTGTTACCAAAAATAAAGGTAGTTTATTTTGGTGACACAGTACCAAAACTATCCTAGAGGCAACACTCCTTCTGGAGGTAAGTATTATACACAATGTATACACTAGACACCAAAATAAGGCAAGTAAGTAGACATAGGATAGTGCAAACAATAGGAAATGCTATAGAATGCAATGGAAGAAAATAGGTCTAGGGTCAACACAAACCATATACTGAGAAAGTGGGATGCAAATCACGAGTTCCCCCCTAGACAATTGTAGTTACACAGCACTTATACACAAGTAAAGACAATACTCAGTGTTACCAAATATAAAGGTAGTTTATTTGGGTGACACAATACCAAAACTATCTTAGAGGCAACACTCCTTCTAGAGGTAAGTATTATACACAATATATACACTAGACACCAAAATAAGGCAAGTAATTAGACATAGGGTGGTACACAGTAGTAAATGCTATAGAATGCCATGAGAAAAAATAGGTCTAGGGACAGCACAAACCATATACTAAGAAAGTGGGATGCGAATCACGAGTTCCCCCCTAGACAAGTGTAGTGTGTGCAGAATCGCTGGGAGAGTAAGAATACGTAAAGGTAAGTAAACTACCCCACCCCAGAGCCCAGAAAAGCAGGAGTAAAGTACTGCAAGTTTCTTTAGGACACACTACACCTCGTGATTGGAATTATTGCAGGAACCAACCAAGTCTGCAAAGAACAAACAGTGGATTCCTGGACCTGAAGACCTGCAGAAGAAGGAGACCAAGCCCAGAAGTCGAAAGAAGTTCCAGGAAGGCAGGAGCCTCTGCCAACCCAGAAGAGGGTACAAAAGAAGAGTCCCCGGTTGGACAATGCCGGCAGAAATGCACCCTAGGAAGATGCCAGCGGGTTCCTGCATAATGCAAAGGATGTCCTACCTCGTGAAGATGGATGCAGATGAGTTTTGGTGCTGGATTCCTCCAACAAGCCTTGGTTCCAGCAAAGTCACGTTTTGCATCAACTAGGTGTTATCTGGACCCAGGAAGGACCAGGAGGGCTCAACTCTGCGTGAGGATGGCGAGGGGGCACCCAGCACTTCAGAGAGCCCTCAGAGCACCAGATAGCATCCACAGGTATCCCAGGACACAGGGACAAAGAGGTGCAACACTACAAAGGAAGGTCCCACACCACTGTAAAACAACTCAGTGAGTTGATCGTCGCAGGATAGAGTGCTGGGGATCTGGGCCAGGCTGTGCATGAAGGAATTTTACAAATAGTGCACAGAGGCCTCAGGAGGTGAAGAAGATGCGATGCACCGGGGTACTGTCGTTCTGGGGGAAGGCAAGGTCTTACCTCCTCCAAATTGCTACAGCAGGACCTCAGGACAGTCTGTGTCAATGGGGTCCATCCTCTGTGTTCCAAGGAGCACGCTCATCACTGTGAGAGGAGTCCAAGAAAACCGGTTATCAACTTAAAAGGTGCCTGCGTGAGCCATCGCCCCACAGAAGATTTCTTCTGGTCCTTCTGCTGCAGGGTGAAGACAGGGAGTCCTCAGAGTGTGCACACTGTGGAAACTGTTGCAGTTGCTGGCTGGAGCTGAAGTTGCAGAAGAAAAGTATCCCTTGTGGATACTTTGTTGCTGTTACAGCAGTTCGTGGAGCAGGCTGCAGTTGATCCGAGGTCAGGGGATGAAGTAGTAGTTGCAGAGGATTCCTGCTGGAAATCTGCAAGTAGAATCTGAAGAGAACCCACAGGAGAGACCCTAAATAGCCCTGAGAGAAGGATTGGCTACCTTATCAGGTATGGACCTATCAGGAGGGGTTTCTGATGTCACTTGCTGGCACTGGCCACTCAGAGTCCTCCAGAGTGCCCCCACACCTTGCAAACCAAGATGGCTGAAGTCTGGAATACACTGGAGGAGCTCTGGGCACCACCCCTAGGGTGGTGATGGACAGGGAAGTTGTCACTCCCTTTTCCTTTATCCAGTTTCGCACCAGAGCAGGGGACAAGGGATCCCTGAACCGGTGCAGACTGGCTTATGCAAGGGGGGCACCATCTGTGCCCTTCAAAGCATTTCCAGAGGCTGGGGGAGGCTAACCCTCCCCAACCTGTAACACCTATTTACAAAGGGAGAGTAAAAGGAAAGGAAATGCTTTGTTCTGCCTTCCTGGGACTGAGCTGCTTGCTCAGACGCCAGGAGGGCAGAACCCTGTCTGTGCAAGCATCAGAGAGTTGGTTAGGCAGTACTGAAGGTCCATGGTGGAGCCCCCAGGATGCATGGAATTGGCTCCCCAATACCAAATTTGGAATGGGGGGACAATTTCATGATCTTAGACACCTTACATGGCCATATTCGGAGTTAACATTGTGAAGCTACATATAGGTATTGACCTATATGTAGTGCACGCATGTAATGGTGTCCCCACACTCACAAAGTCCCGGGAAATGTCCCTGAACTATGTGGGGGCACCTTTGCTAGTGCAAGGGTGCCCTCACACTTAGTTACGTTGTACCTAACCTTCAGCAAGTGAAGGTTAGACATCTAGGTGACTTATAAGTTACTTAAGTGCAGTGAAAACGGCTGTGAAATAATGTGTGCATTATTTCACGCAAGCTGCAGTGGCAATCCTGAGAAAGGGTTTGTCTGAGCTCCTTATGGTTGGCAAAAGAAATGCTGCAGCCCATGAGGGTCATGCGGAACCCCAATGCCCTGGGTACCTGGGTACCATATACTAGGGACTTATAAGGGGGATCCAGTGTGCCAATTGAAATTGGTAAATTAAGTCACTAGCCTATAGTGACAAATTTAAAAGCAGAGAGAGCATAAGCACTGAGGTTCTGATTAGCAGAGTCTCAGTGACAGAGTTAAGCACTATACAGACACACACATTAGGCCATATACTATGAGCACTGGGGTCCTGACCAGCTGGATCCCAGTGAGACAGGCAAAAACATACTGACATACAGGTAATGATGGGGGTAACATGCCAAGAAAGATGGTACTTTCCTACACCATCACCGCAGCGGTAAGCAGGATTTACCGCCAATGTCATGATGAGGGCCATAATGTCTTGTTGGCTATCTACCGATCACAAGTAACAGTTCCGTGGTTTTAAATTCTATTAAGCATCATAATTTAGAATATAGAAATAGTCATATCCAAGATTTCAGGGGAAACTCGTACATATATTTGTTGAAAAAATTATATTTGTAGAGACATAATGAATTTGTCTGATTGTTATATTTCTACCCTCTACTGTTTCAGGAGATGTAACTTATATGTACTTACCTTTGTCATATGGATATCCATATTCTCCATCAGATTCTATTATTATGCACCACAGTTATTTAGATAAAACTCATTTATTTTATAATTTTCTAATAGATTACCTATCTGCTGTTTAAAGACTTGCAACATCTAAAATGTAGAGAACCCCTATACAGTTTCATAATATTAATAGTGGGAGTGGCAGCATACATAATGGGGGTGATTCTAAGCTTGGCGGGCGGCGGGAGCCGCCCGCCAAGCGGGAACCGCCAGAAGACCATACCGCGGTCAAAAGACCATACCGCAGTCAAAAGACCGCGGCGGTCATTCTGGGTTTCCCGCTGGGCTGGCGGGCGACCGCCAAAAGGCCGCCCGCCAGCCCAGCGGGAAACACCCTTCCACGAGGAAGCCGGCTCCGAATGGAGCCGGCGGAGTGGAAGGGGTGCGACGGGTGCAGTAGCACCCTTCGCGAATTTCAGTGTCTGCTAAGCAGACACTGAAATTCAAAGTGGGGCTCTCTTACGGGGGCCCCTGCAGTGCCCATGCCGTTGGCATGGGCACTGCAGGGGCCCCCAGGGGTCCCACGACACCCCATACCGCCATCCTGTTCCTGGCGGCCGAAACCGCCAGGAACAGGATGGCGGTATGGGGGTCAGAATCCCCATGGCGGCGCAGATTCCCCTGGGCAGCGGAAAGTCGGCGGTACACCGCCGACTTTCCGTTTCTGGCCGCGGCTGTACCGCCGCGGTCAGAATGCCCAAAGGAGCACCGCCAGCCTGTTGGTGGTGCTCCCGCGGACCCCGGCCCTGGCGGTTTTTACCGCCAGGGTCGGAATCACCCCCTATGTGTGTAAAGTGAATTGCGGAGTGAATTTATCTGGACTTTAAAACGTTTCAGGACCCCATTACGCTTTCTCAGTATTAATGCAGGATGTACAAGATGATAATAGGGCAGTCAGTCTACATTTCCTTCATAACTATTTCTATAATTAAAGCTACTTTTGGTTATGGAAAATCATCTCGTGCCACTAACAGACGTGGCTCTCACATTACTGCATAATAGGTACCATATGGGACAAGGCCATCATGTTGATGAAGCTCACGTACTGACTCTCGAGATTCCTGCAGTGCTGCCCTCAAGCTAATCTGCTTTGATTTTCCAGACTATTATTTACCAGTACAGTGTGATTGGCAGGGCTGGGGGCTACTTTCCCACCAGCCAGCGGGTGCCTTTTCTTGCATATTCATTTTCTTACGTTGCAGGCTTCCTGTTGTCAGTCACGTTCTGTTTGTGTTTGAGTGAAACGATTTGCCATTGTTTTGATTGGTTGCCACTTCAAGTGTCAGCAAGTCACTGTTGAAGCTTCCAGACCTACTCAAGAGCCGTCGCGCAGGAGATAGTAAAACTAAGCTCGATATCCTCACAACAATTTACCAAGCTGGAATTCATACCCAAGAGCCACCTACTCATTGCTGTAGAAATACTGTTACCTTCTGAGCTACGGATTGGAGGCCCATACTTTAGAAAGACCTCTTCCATCCTCTCTTGACTGGTTACTCATTTACACGGCAGTGTACCGTTGATATAAAGGGCACTGCAGTACCGTATCAGTATTCTAAAAATTGACACAAAAACTCCACCATTTTTTTTTAATAGCCCATGTCACGGTTTTATGCGTAACTTAATTACCGTGATCAGTTTCTATACCGTGGGACTTGGCAGCTTTCAAAACTCAAGATCAAGCCGCCTGGAATCCGACAGTGTGAATGTTTTTGCTGTACTGCCGTCTATCTTTTTCCTCTTGCCAAACTGACCTTTGCTGTTTCATTTCAATCTCTGACAGGGCACGGGATTTCCCGACGGAGCTTCGGTAGTTGCAATAACGGTAAAGAAAATGGAGATTGAACCCAGTGACAGACGGCAACGTCAATAAGAGGAAATAGACCGAGATGGCAAGGAGGTGTAAGGGGTAAGTCAGAGGATTTAGACCGTTGACTTGCTGACGTAAGAAGATATTTAATGTAGGGTCGTTTTGTAGCCTCAAACTGCCATTTTTCCTACCACAGAGTATACCGAGACCACAGTGAAAGCACTGAAAATAAGGTCAAGTTTGCAATTGAAGATGTGTGCGCTCTACCTCTGTTGTGTCACAACCCACGAAGGCCTTAGTGATATTATTTGTCTGCCTTTCCAGGAAAAAAATACTACAAAAATAAAAATTCATATATTGTCGTGGTTATGTCATGTTTATGTTCGAAGAGAAAAGCATACATGCATTCCCCACTCATTTAGCTTCTTAAACAACATTTATATATAGTAACGTATAAATGCCGCCATCTATCCAACGTACCCTTCTGATAATTATGTTTATAAAGAAATATCGTAAAAAAAACACAGAGCAAAATGTGCCATGTAAAATAGAAAACCTTAACGAAATGATCTTTACTAAACATTACCTTACCAAGTATGAGCTCAATCATTTATCTAAATGTTACGTGCCGATGTGTAAGGTCTATTGAGTTTGGGGTTTTCTAGTAATTTTCCCTTTGAACGAAAGTTGGCCTACTTAAATTTAATTGAAACCTAATGATTGGTATTGTAACTTATTAAAATAACTGAAGAAGCAAATAATTCCCTGTGGCTCTACTGCAAACGAAATGCTTTTTTCCTTAAAATTATTACACATGCTTGTCCTTGTGAGGGGAGATCAGAGTGCCACAAACAGCGAAATTGGTCCCTTGTCCTATTATCAACTACGTTTAAGCCACACTAGACTCTGCCGTCTTTACATATAGGATACCTTTACATAGAAACACAACCTGACATTTGTACTGCTATATTCAGATTTCCTCAATTTTAAACTCGTCAACTCTAAGCAATAAATCAAAACAGAAACTAGTACATGTTTCAGCTGGTACATAGGTTACAACCTCAGGAGTAATATATACGCTATTTCTGAGAGATGGGTAATTGCTAATTTACTTTTCCTTGAAATCCCCAGGAACACATGTACATATAAATGAAAGTTACACCTTTATTACTATTGGTTCTTTGCACTGATTATTGTCCTTGGGTATGCAATCATGATGGCATCAAGTCTGTGAATAAGGCAATAAACGCAAAATATTTTCTAAGCCTTGTTCCTGATGCCTATTCTCTTTTTAGGTTTTCTTGAAAACTTTATAAATTACATTAGATAATCTAATTGTTCTGCCTATAAAAATACAAGAGCAACAAAAAATGCAAGGCTAATCTGTGTGAGAATGGGTTATTGGGTGTGGGGGTTGATGCCCCACTCAAGCAGCAACCATAATTCGTGTCAAGGTGAAATAAAAGCAGAACCCAAATTAACATGTCTGTAACCATCTTTTAGCTTGTCACAGAGCAGTCTGGCTTAGGTTAGAAGCAATGTGTAAAGTATTTGTGCAGCACTTCAAACAGCAATAAAGTGAAAACAGGGCACAAACAAAATCACACACCAATCTAGAAAAACAGAATAAACTGTTTTTGAAAATTGCCCTCTCTTTTGCCTCATTCTCTATTTCTGACTTCGTTTTTGTTGGCTTTAGGACTCTGAGCACTTTACCACTGCTAACCAGTTCTGAAGTGCATGTGCTCTCCCCTCTAAACATACTAACATTGCCTCATATCCAACTTTAACCATCTGGTGCCTTCTACCTGTCTCTGAATACACATCTGGGTGGGTTACAGCGGGCTCTTGTGCGCTCCCTTCAAACAGCCATACACAAAGGGAGCTAAGGTGTGATTGTCGTGTCATCCACAGCCTTATGTGCATGCATTTGAAACTGACACTTACACCTGAATGGGCTGTATCCTGATCTCACCCAAAGGGCTGCATAGCCCCTGTAATGAGCCAGGGCAGGAAGAGCAGGGACTCTGTGCACTTCAAAGGCCTCTCTTTGAAGCCCCCCACCTCAAAGGCACTACTGGGTATTAAAACATGGCTCTTCCCGCACTAATGCCCCCGTTTGACTTCTCTTTACTCGGTGGACGTGTCTTTCTGCCTTCTCAGCACTTCGATGCCTAGGCCGGAAAGCGCTTTATAAGTACAAATACAAATACAAAATACAAATACAAAACTAGACCTCAGACACCAGCAACTAAGTACACTTCTGAACCTGTGGATACTCTACCAGGAAGAAGGACTACTGCACTGCTGTTATGCTGAGGTGCTACTCAGCTGGCTCCTGCTTTGCTAAGCTTACCTGCTGTCCTCTTGCCTGGGAGTGAGAAGGACTGGACCTGCATCTCTACATCCCAGAACCAAAGTGACTCTAGGGGCTTGCTTGCTGGACTCCTGTCTTCTGAAATCTCAGGGGCACAAAATACTTTAAATTCACCTGTTACATCCTCAGGTCCCATCTTTAACCAGCTCCTGACCTCCCAAGAGGTGCCTCTCCAGTTCAAGGCCATTGGAACTGTTTTTGGCTTTTGAAATCAAAATTTGGGGCTCTTCACGCCCACAAATGGACCCACTCCAACTGAAACCATGCTGCTTGCCCAAAGAATCAGTGTGAGCCACTGCAAGTTCATCTCTTCACACAGCAAGTATCACAGTTTGTAACCACAAGGCCCTTGCCCACCTGTCCACGACTTCCAGTGACTCTTCGCACTCGCGGACCACACTGGCAGTGATTCTCTCCTTGCTCCTGGTGAACTTCTTCCCTGCGAACAGGACTCTTGGTCCAATTCTGAGAAGGTAATGCTTCAGCAGGACTTAACTGTGACTGTATCTGACCCATGCTCCATTGCAGTCAGCCTGAACTTTTGGATTTAACCCGGTCTAGAGCAAACACTTAGCCATGTTTGGCGCTTTATGCGTTTAAGGACTATATTGCATTTTAATCTTTAAAAATTAATTTCCTTGTTCTACTTATTGGGTTTTTGTTGGTTAGGTGTTCTTTTATTCATAAAAATATTTTCCATTTGTCTAACCTGCTATGGAGTCTTGTGGTGTTTTCACTGTGCTGCTTTTGGAGGATGGATTATTAGTAGGGATAAGCATGCACCTATTACCAGTAATAAGGTCACCACCTCAACATAAGGTCCAGTTAGTGCCTCAATACATTAGTCCCTTGCTCAACCCTGGGTAGCTGGCTGCGAGCAGGCAGGCTTAACTTAGGAGACAGGTATAGAAAGCATTTAAATACACCAAGACAGTAAATCAATCAATTAAGAAATAAATCATTTGTAAAGTGCAGCACTATTACCCCTAAAGGTATCTGGGCACTGAGTGTGCTGTGTCCACACTGAAGAGCCAAGTCATGAGTTTTCTTCTGAAATCTGACAAGGAGGGAGCTGTCCAGAGGTGAAGGGGCAGGTTGTTCTAGGACTTGGCAGTGATTTAGGAGAAGGATCGGCCCCACTGCGGGTGCAATTGATGTGGGGGTATGTGCAAAATTGAGCGTGACATAGTACAGCTGTGTTGCCGGGACATGGAAGCTTAGGCAGTGGTTGATGTAGGATGGCCCTTGATTGTGTAGAGCTTTGTATGCAAGTGTGTGGATCTTGAACTGGCATCTCTTCTGAATCGGGAGCCAATGAAGGAGGGGGATGCTGGAGCATTTGGGGATGTCCAGGGTGAGTCTGGATGCAGTGTTCTGTACACTCTGGAGATTTGAGTAGCTAGATGGAAGTTCAGGTATAGAGAGCGTTGCTGTAGTTGGGAAACCTAGTGACCAGTGCATGCATGATGGTTTTCTGGTGTTGGTGGGGAACCATTTGAAAATTTGACAGAGCATTCAGATGATGTAAAAGCAGGAGGAGGTGACTGAGTTTACTTGTTGGTTTATGGACACTTAGCTGTAGAGGATGATTCAGAGACTTTGTGCGTGGGCTGATGGAGTGCGTGTTGGTCCAAGTTCTGCTGGCCACCAGCTATGGTCCCATACAGAGGTGTTCGTCCTGAAGATCGGGATTTCCATTTTATCAGTGTTTAGTTTGAGGCAGATGTCTCTCATACATGTTGCTATGCTATGCTCGTCAGTGCATTTCAGAAGTTTGTTTTTGGTGTTGTGG
Source organism: Pleurodeles waltl (assembly GCF_031143425.1). Taxonomy (NCBI): domain Eukaryota; kingdom Metazoa; phylum Chordata; class Amphibia; order Caudata; family Salamandridae; genus Pleurodeles; species Pleurodeles waltl. The sequence goes on from NC_090446.1 coordinate 846,418,709, forward strand.
GTGTCCTTGGTGAACAGGAGGATCAGTTGGGTGTTCTCGACGTAGGAGACTATTTTCAGTCTGTGGGCTCTAACAATTTCTGTGAGGGTGGTCATGTAGATGTTGAAAACGGTAGGGCTTAGGGAAGATCCTTGAGGTATGCCACAGGTGATATTTTTGGGTGCAAAGTTGAACGGAGGAAGGTGGATGCTCTTAGTGTGGCCTGAGAGAAAAGAGGCAATCCAAATGAGGGCATTTTGTTGAATACCTATGTTGTGAAGTCTGTTGAGGAGAGTGTGGTGGTATACTGTATCATCAAACACTGCAGAGGTCCAACAGAATTAGAGCTGCTGTTTGTCCTCAGTCAAGGAGGGTTCTGATATCATCCGGGGGAGCGATCACTGTGGCTTCCATGCTGTGGTTTGCCTGGAATCCTAATTATGAGGTTTTGAGAAGGTGACTTCGTTCAAAGTATTCAGCGAGCTATTGGTTGATGGCTTTCTCAAGTACTTTGGAAGGGTAGGGAAGCAGGGAGATGGTCTGTCTTGTTTTAGGCCACTGAGGTACGCAGAGGGTTTCTTTAGAAGGGGTCTGACCTCTGCATGCTTCCATCCATCCAGGAAGGTTGCCATGGAGATGGAGGAGTTGAAGATGCTGGTTAGTTCCATGCAAATAGTGTTGGTTCTGCGGTTGAAGAGATGGTGGGGACAGGGATAGGTGGGTGCTCCAGAGTGTATGGATGGCATGATGGTTGCAGTGGTCTGTGTTGTGATTGGGGACCAGGTGGATATCATGTGGCGGGTGTTCACTGTTGAGGAAGGTTGTCAAGACTGGAAGTGGTGGGTTGTGTGTTGAAGCTATTGTAGATGGTGGTGATCTTGCTGTAGAAGTAGTCTGAGAGGGTGTCACAGAGTTCCTGGGGTGGGTGAATGGTGGTTTCCTTGATTGTGGGTTGGAGAATTCTTTGATGATTTTAGAGAGTTCCTCTGTGTAGTTGGCTGTGATGTTGATGCGGGTGGTGATTTCTGCTCTTTTGACAGACCTGATGTGGCATTGGTAGTGGTTGAGGGCTGCCCTGTGAGCTGCTCTGTCAGAGGGGTCCTTGGTTATGTGCCATTGTTTCTCAATTCTGTGGCAGTTACTTTTGGAGATTCTTAGCTCAGGAGTGTACCATCTTGCTTGCTTGGCAGTATTGCTTATTGCTGGTTTCGGCGGGGTGACTTTTTCGGCTCATCTGGTGATCCGGTTTGTGAAGTTCAGAATGGCCTGGTTTAGGTCTGCTGTGGGCTGGGGTCGTGAGGTGCCTAGGGCCTGTGTCCATAGGGTCTTGGTCACCTTGCCACCGCTTCACTGGGGAGTTCTGTGGTGCTTGAAGAGGGTGTCCTAGGCATCAGAGATGGTGAAGTGGACGATGTTGTGGTCAGCCTAGGTGAGTTCAGTGACATGGGTGAATATGATGCTATTGATGGAAGTGAAGACAATGTTGAGTGTGTGCCTGGCTTTGTGCATTGGGTTGTTGACCAGCTGGGTGAGGCGGATGTTTCTGCAGCTCTCCAGGAAGGAGCTGAAGTTGATGGTGTTGGGGCCATTGAGGTGGAAGTTGAGATCGCTGTGCAGGAGGTAGTGAAGGGAGTCTATGGCGCGGGGCGATGAGGTTTGCAATGGAGTTGCAGAAGGCTGTCCATGGTCCCGGGAGTCTGTACACTAGGATGCCTCAAATTGTGATGTCGGCATTGGTCTGTAGTCGGAAGTTGAAGTGTGCCATGAAGGTCATTTGGTTGTCATCAGTGATGGTGCATTGGATGGTTTTCTTGAAGATGATAGTGAGGCTCCCGCTGTGTTTGTTGGTGTAGTCTCTGTGTATCATCCTGCAGCCGTCAGGGGTGGCCGTGGTGATGTCAACATTTGAGGAGGGGTTAATCCATGTTTCGGTTATGAAGGGGTTGTCCAGATCGTAGGTGGTGATGGTATCCCAGATTTCTGTGTCATGTTTGCATAGTGAGTGGGTGTTGAGCAGGATGCACTGGAGGGGTTCTGGGTTGGTTGTAGTCCTCTGCGTTGGTGTTGTGTGGTCATTAGTGTGGGCAGGTGGGCCTGAGTTGCAGGGAAAGTGGCAGTGTTGGCAGCTGAAGGGTCCTTGGGTTGTTCCTTGGAAGGCCATGTAACAGCTGTTGTTGCAAGGTTCAAAGTTCAGAGCTTAAAGCTCCTTAGCGTTGCAGCATGGAAGAAGGGAGGGCCAGGGGTCCTGGCACTAGGTGCGGTCCAGGCACTGATGAGCACAGACAGGTTTGCCTTTGGCACATCATTTGTGCACCAGGGGGGCACCTGCTGTGCACGGCCTCACAGCTGCCTGCATGAAATGACATGGGAAGTGGGAGGGGCCCGGGTGTAAGGCAGGAGGATGGGAGCAGCAGAGGTGGGAAACCAGCATCAGAAGATGCAATGAAGAAGAATGCCGGCGGAGCTGGCACGCGGGAAGGCCATGGAGTGGCTGCGACGTTCTGTCTAGCTCACAATAAAAATCCCACACCAATTTTTGAAAATAGGAAATATTTGTTTCATTCAGAATGACACAAAATGACAAAAATCCAACCTAGGTAACCAGGGCTATGAATTCCTAAAGATTAAATCACAAAGTATGCTCTCTAGTGCTTAAAAGCCAATAGCCCCAAATAGGGCTATATGGTCAGGCTAGGCCAGGACCAAGTCACAATTTGAGGTGAACAGTGATTGAGCCCTGCTCGGAAACACTGAGCAGGAGGCCTTTGTGCAAAGTTTTACCTTAGGACTTAGTTGTTTTTCTCGAGGTTTTTCTCTTGACGTAGGGCGAGGCTCCTTGTCAGGTTGTGATTTGGCTCAGCGCAAGCTGCCAGTCAACTCCTGGAGGTCTTTTCAACAGGGAAAAGCTCAGGATCTTCAGCAAGATGAACCTGAAAATCACGCCGGGTCACGGTTCATCGGTGGTGGCTTAACTCTCGTCAACGGGTTGGTCACCTTATGGAGCGTTTTCCGAAAGTTGCTCCATAAGGTGTCTACAAACCTCTGGACCTTCTTCCTGAAATTTTCCTTGTGGGTTAAAAGTGTCCAAAACACAAATCCAGGGACCTAGAAGCTTTGAGATGCTCCATGGAATTTTGGACCACAATTTCCACAATGAACATGGCCAAATCCTTAAAGGTCCACTGAACACACTCAAGGCTGGGGACTTTTTGTGGAGATGGTGCAGAGAAGTTCTTTTAACCTGTTGCTTTCAGGAAGTCCACTCCTTAACCCTTTTAGAAGCAAGGCAAAGTCCTCAGAGCTGTAGTTCCCAGTGTACAGCAGGAGCAGTCTTTCAGTGAGCAGTCCTTGCGTGCAGACCAGGGTTCCAGTCCTTCTCCTTGTAGTTTCAGGCAGCAGATCTAAGTTGCAATGCAGCTCAGCCACATTTATTCAATCATCTTGGGAGATAAGCGGAGGGGTCCTCCATTCAATGAGATGCAGGGTGCCACCCAAAAGCATGACAGCTTCCTCCAAAGTGTGGTATTTTCTTTTATCAAAAAGCACTGTGCTTTAAAATCTAAGATGACGATTTGCTCCGGAGGAGCAAAACGTGGTTACACCAACCTACTAGTGTGTCTCATTTCCATTAACACTCCCCTCCAGAATATCTGCAAATTCCTTTCCTGGGTCTGCTATCTATCTGTGGGGCATAGGGTAAGAGGGCAGACCTGGCTCGCATCCCTTTCTGTCTTGCTCCCTTTGAAGCTCAGTTTTATTTACCCAGCCACCTTCCTGGCCTGGCCTCAGCAATTTGTGCACCAGCGCAGGTAGAGAGGACAGAAATGCACAGTATCTTGTAGATTTGGCACATTGCTGCCCTTTCCCAGAGGCTCACGGCAGCACAGCAAGTCACTTGCTGCTCCACCCTGCACCACAGGCATTCTAAATAAGATCCATAGTTTTTTTCAAAGTGACAATGGCCTTCTGCCACTCTGGGGTCCTTGACTTTCTTTGCCCTCTTTCAATCAATCAGTCAAATTGTATTTGTAGACTGCTGATTGTCACCCGAGTGGGCATCAAGGCGTTGTCCTGTTGCATTGTTTGAAGAGCCAGGATTTGAGCTCCTTCCTGGAGTTTGTCACTGAGGGTGCTGTGCGAAGGTGGAAGCGGAAGGTAGGACTTGGCATCGAGGTAGGAGAAGGAGAGGCCTCTGATGTGTGGTAGGTGAATAAGGGCTAGTTAGGCGGATTGGAGGTTCCTCAGAGGTATTTGAAATTTCAGGCTGTGGTTCAAGTAGGCTGGTTCTTGGTCATGGAGGGACTTCTAGTCTTGTGTCAGCAGCTTGAATTTACATATTTTATTGATGGGGAGCCAGTGGAGGTCTTTGAGGTGTTGGGTGATGTTAGTCTTCTTAGGCAGGTTGAGAATGAGCCTGGCTGCTGAGTTCTGAATCATCTGCAGTATATTCATGAGCTCGGAGGAGGTGCTGGCATATAGAGCATTGCTGTTGTCCAGCCTGCTTGGAATAAGAGCCTGTGTACAGTTTTCCTGGTATTGACTGGGAGACACTTAAAGACTTTAGGGAGCAGGTGGGGTGTGGAAGCAGGAAGAGGTGACTGCGTTGACCTGGTGTTTCATGGAGAGTTTGCTGACCAGAGTGATGCAGAGGTTGCAGGCCTAGTCTTTAGGAGTGGGTGTGCGCCTGAGCTTTGGTGGCCACCAGGGGTCGTTTCAGATGCAGGCATGTCTGCCGAAGATCAGTTCTTCGGTTTTGTCTATAGTGAGCTTCAGGCAGTGGTTCTTCAGCCAGGTTGAGACGCTCTTCCTGCAGAGATGGCTCTGGTCTTCATTGTGGTGGGGTCCGCTGACAGAGAGAGGATGAGCTAGGTGTTGTTGACATGGGGGATTATGTTTATGTCGTGGGCTCAGGCGATGTTTGCCAATGGAGTCATGTAGGTATTGAAGAGAGTGGGACTAATGGAGGCACTTGGGTTGTAAAGTGAAAGGAGGAACCCGGATTTTCTGGGTCCATCCAGAGAGACAGGATCCTATCCATTGGAGTGGGTGTCTGTGATTCCGATCTTCCTCAGACGGTGGAAGATTATGCAGTGGGAGACTGTGTCGAAGACTGCTGAAAGGTCAAGCAGGATCAGGGCAGCTGATTCTCCCCTGTCGAGCAGGGTGCAGAAGGCGTCAGTTGTGGCTGACAGATGAGGGCTCTCTTGGTGCTGTGGTTGGCTCTGAAATCTGATTGTGAGTGATTCAGCAGGTTGTTTATTTCCATGTGTTCTGTGAGTTAGAGGTTGATGACCTTTTCAAGAACTTTGGCATGGAATGGGAGTAGATTGATGGAATGGTAGTTTCGAAGTACTTTGGGGTCAGCCGATGGTTTCTTGAGGAGGGGTCTTACGTCTGTGTGTTTCCAGGTTTTCAGAAAGGTGTTTGAGTTGATGGAGTTGTTGAGGATAGTGGTAAGCTGGCAGCTGATATCATTACTTGCTAAGTTGAAGAGATTTTAGAAGTTAGTTCTGTCAGGGGAGCCATAGTGGTCCCTTAGTTCTGAACAAATCTTCTCTAACACTCAGTCAGACCAAGGAAGACCCTGAAGTGTGTCTGGGTTGTAGGAGTAGTCCAATCAAATATGTTTTGAATTTAGCCTGGAGATGTTGTCTATGGCCTCCACCTACAAGGTAACTCAGGTACACAACTGAACTCTGTACTATTTGACGCGTACTGACCTTAGTAGTCAGGCCTGCCTGCTGCAAGTCCTGAAGCACTTACTTCAGGTGGTTTTTTCCTGGTGGAACTGTACACAGCTGCCTCACCCAGATAAGCTGCACTGAACTGCTCCAGCCCAGACAGGACCATATTCACCAGCTTTTGGAAGGTAGTAAGTGGATTCTTTAAGCCAAAGGGCATTACTTTAATTTGGTAATGCCCCTCTGATTTGGAGGATGCTGACCTCTGCTTTGCTCCTTCATTGAAGGCAATCTGCCAGTAGTCTGAAGTCAAATCAAATGTACTCAGGTAATTAGCAGCCAATAACCTATAAATGAGCTCATCAGCTCTAGGTATGGTGGGAGCATCACTCTTTGTGACTGCATTCAGTCCTTTGTAGTCCACATAGAACCTTTTGCCCCTGGTGATTAGGTTTGGGTAACAGCACCACTAGACAGGACCATGAACGGTCAAACGGCTCAATTACCCCTGATTTCAGCATTTTAGCGACCTCAGCTTTGATACTGGCTCTGACCTGGTCAGACAACCTGTACAACTTGCTTTTGTCAGGTAGGCTGTCACCAGTGTCAATGTTTAGGGCACATCAAGAGGTGAGTCCAGAGGTCAGGGAAAACAGAGAAGCAAACTGCCCCAGCACCTGTTTGCAGTCCCTGTGCTGTTGATCTGTCAATTTGTGAGTGAGTACAACTCCCTCTAATTACCCATCTTGCACATTATAGGAGAGGAGGTCTGGCATTGGCTCAGTTTTCTCTGTCACCTCCTTCATCTGTGACCATTATCGTGGTCATGTCTGCCCTGCCTTGGTTTGTTTTCAACCTATTGACATGCATGACCATTTGAGGGCTCCTGGGGTGTTAAAAGTCTACTAAATAGGTAACTTCACTCTTCTTTTCTAGGATTGGATACGGCCAGGTCCACTTGTCCTGGATGCCCTAGGAGTCACAGGCTTCAATACCCACACCAATTGTCGTGGTTTGTACTGGAGCATCGTAGCCTTCTGGCCATACCAGATATTAGACCTGATAGCCTTAGGGTGGTCACCAGTGCTAAAATGCATATGCTCTCTCCCTTAAAACATGGTCACATTGCTTCATACACAATTGGCTTATTTAATCTACTTATAAGACCCCAGTAAAGTGTACTACATGTACCCTGGGCCTGTAGGTTAAATGCTACTAATGGGCCTGCAGCACTGATTGTGCCACCCATATAAGTAGCCTCTTAACCATGCCTCAGGCCTGCCATTGCAAGGTCTGTGTGTGCAGTTTCACTGCCACTTTGACTTGGCATTTAAAAGTACTCGCCAAACCTTAAACTTCCCTTTTCTACATATAAGTCACCCCTAAGGTAGGCCCTAGTTGACCCACAGGGCAGGGTGCAATGTAGATAAAAGGCAGGACAACTACCTGTGCAGTTTATATGTCCTGGTACTGCAAAACTCCTAAATATGTTTTTACACTGCTGTGAGGCTTGCTCCTTTCATAGGCTAACATTAGGGATACCCTCATACTGCTTGAGTGATAGATTCTGATCTGAAAGGAGTAACAAGAATATATTTAGTATGGCCAGAATGGTAATACAAAATCCTGCTGACTTGTGAAGTTGGGTTTAATATTACTATTTTAGAAATGCCACTTTTAGAAAGTGAGCATTTCTCTGTACTTAAGTCCTTCTTTGCCTTTCAATCCACGTCTGGCTGGGTTACAGCTCCCTTGTGCATTCCACTCAGACAAACCCCAAACACAGGATACACATTCACACCTGCACACATTTGCATACTGAATGGGTCTTCCTGGACTGGGACGGTGCAGGGCCTGACACATGTCAAAGGGCAGTAGCCTGCCCTCACACAATGGACTGTCACACCCCCTACTGGGACCCTGGCAGACAGGATGGAACTGAAAGGGGACCTTGTGCACTTCTAAGCCACTCTTTGAAGTCTCCCCCACTTCAAAGGCACATTTGGGTAATTAAACAGGGTCTTTGACCCTACCAACTCAGTCACTCCTGACAAGATACTACTGAAGAAGAATCCTTGAACCAGAATCTGCAAACTGCCAAGAGGAACTGCCTGGCTGCCCAAAGGACTCACCTGACTGCTTTTCTGCAAAGGACTGATGCCCTGCTGTTGCCCTGCTGCCTTGCTGCCCTCTGGCTTTGCTGAGAAGTGCTCTCCAAAGGCTTCGATAGAGCTTGCCTCCTGTTCCTTGAAGTCTCAGGACCAAAAAGACTTCATCTCTACAAAAGAACTCCGGTAAAAATCGACGCACTGCCTGCAAGAAACAACAGACAGCCTGCATTGAGGCGAGAAAATCACAGCACGCCAAACCAGAATGACACAGCCCAGCTCCCCGAGAGGAGATCGACGCAGCGCTAGCGTTGCGACCAGAACTTCGACACATGGCCCATTAGATTGACGCAAAGCTGAGACGGAACAACGCAGCCTGACTGTGAGAAGAATCAATGCAGCGCCTGCTGTGCGACAGAAACGTCCACGCATCACCCACCGGATTGACGCAGCCCCTGTGACTTTGTCCTGCACGCCAAGGATTTCGCCGCATCATCCCCGAGGCATCTAAAAACCCCGCAACCCGAACAGGATTCCCATCTACGTGCCTGGAAATCAATGTAAAGCCTGCCCTGCTTGAAAACTCAACGACGCATCATCTGTGTGTGCCAAAAAAATCAACGCACACCTCCCCGTTTTCCACACATCTCCTCCTCTGAGGCGCCAGTGAGGAGAAACGCAAACAAGGTACTTTGTGCTTTCAAGAGACATATTTTGTTTTTTAAAGACTAAAGACTTATATTATAATTTTCTACAGTGATAACTCAATGTGTACTTATCAAATCTTAATCGTTTTGACTTGCATTTAACCAGATAAATATTATGTATTTTTCTAACCACTGTGTGGTGTATTTTTGTGGTGGTATACTGTGTTACTGCATGATTTATTGCACAAATACTTTACACATTGCCTTTTAAGTTAAGCCTGACTACTCAGTGCCAAGCTACCAGAGGGTGGGCACAGGATAATTTGGATTGTGTGTGACTTACACTGACTAGAGTGAGAGTCCTTGCTTGGACAGGGGTAACCTGACTGCCAACCAAAGACTCAATTTCTAACACCAGAGCTTCATGAGCTCTTGGCTGACCTCCAGGTTCCTGCTTGCTTTGTACATGTAATCTGCCTGCAGGATCTCAGGCCTCGTACATTGTCCAACACATTGTCCTTGGTTCTTTTCTCATCAGGTACAATGGGTATAAACAACTATTGAAAGAGACTAAGGCCAAACCCTTTTTCAGAGACCTCCCTGTAGACAAACGTAGACATGGTAGGAGAATATCTCATCTCCTCCTGAGTTTGTCAGCCGAACCATAGATCATGCCCTCAAGGGTCTTATTGAACCTTTTGACCAGACCATTAGTCTGGGGATGATATTGGATCGTGAACTTGTAGGTAACATCACATTCTTCCCACATCACCTTCAGACAGCTCGATGTGAAATCCATGCCCCTATCATAAAAATCCTCCTTTGGGAACCCAACTCTGGTGAGCACATAAAGTATGGCCCTAACCACTGGAGGTGCAGTGACTGTTCTGAGGGGATTTGCTCAGGGTACCTCATGGCATGGCCTACTACCATCAAGATACACCTGTTCTCTGATGCACTTGGTGGGACTAGGGAACCAACAATGTCTATTCCCACCTCCTCAAAGGGAGGCCCAACCACTGGCAGTGATATCAAGGGAGCCTTTGGTTTGACCCCTGTCTTACCACTGGCTTGACAGGTTGCACAAGAGCTATAGTACTCCTTATTTTTAGCTGACATGTTGGGCCAATAGAAATGATTCACCAGCCGGTTCCAAGTTTTGTTTTGACCCAAATGACCTGCCAAGGGAATGTCATAACTCAAAGTGAAGAGGAATTAATTCTCTATACTTTTGTGGCTCCCTATTAAAGATTTCTAGCCTCAGTGTATTGGACTCCCTCATCCCAGTAAACTTTACGGGATCCACTACCATTACCCTCCTCTCGCTTTGAGGCAGTGTGCTTCAGGCCCTGAAGAGTGGGACACTCTCTTTGTCCCTGGCAAAAGTCTACTCTGGTGGCTCCACCAGCTCCTGCCAATTCTGTAAAGTGGAACAGATCTTGCAGGAGTGAATTCTACACTCATAGGTCAGATCCCCCCTGTCAGGATTAGATTCCTCCTGCGCCTCTTGAGTTCTCCAGGTAAGCACACCAGACCGGGTGCCCTTTCTCTTGTCATTGGAAGCTTGGCCTCCAGAGTCCAAATGCCTAGCTTTTCCATGCTAAGCAGCCTGTGACCTGGTAAAAGCGCATACTCAGTTGGGGTATACAGCATACTTGCATGGACCATTCTCTCAATCCCTGACCAGTCAGATCCTTCAAGGTCATTTCCCCATAGACACTCCACTGGGAGGGCAGGAGACACACATACCTGCTTAGGGCCTCTCACGCCTCCCCATTTGAATCTCACCATTGCCATGGAATGGAGTTTGGTTCTGCTGTCTGCATAGGTTACCTGGTGGTGAACACCAAGTTTGATCTGCTCTTGAGAAAGCAGCTTTTCTGTGACCATAGCCGCACTGGCTCCTGTATCTCTCAGACCCTGAACCTCAGTTCCATTGATTTTAAGCCTATTATTATTATTATTATTATTATTATTATTATTATTAGATTAAATGTATAAGGCATGTGGCTACCTTATCAAGGGTTTCTCAGCACTTCATCACAGCACTGGTATTTGAAGAATGCCCAAATGTTGATCCTAACATAGATGGTTAAACCAGCCAGGTTTTAGGCTGTTTGCAGAAAAGTGAGAGAGATCAGCATGCGCTCAGCTCAGGAGGGATAGAATTCCACAGCTTTGACCTATGAAGTAAAAAGCATGGCCTCCTTGCCTCGTCCTCTTGACTCTGGGAGCTGCAGCTAATTCAGCGTTACTTTAATGCAAAGATCACGGAGGTGATCTTAAGTAAAGAGGACGGGAATTTGAGAGACATTTATTTACATAGCAAAGTGCTTCAAATATCACTTGACGCTCAATTTAAAGCCAATACAACTCACACAGCAAGCAGGCCGTAGGATGGAGCTTGGGGGATGTAATAAAGGTCTGGCAGTGGCATTTTGCAATACCTGGAGTCTCCTAAGAAGATATTTAGGAACCCCCAGCTAGAGAATATTTCCGTAATCAAGCCTTGACATGACTAGAGCCTGCATAACTGTTCTCTGTGATTAAAAAAGGAAGGCAGCCTAAAATCTTTCCAAGCCATTTAAGAATACCAAAGCAATTCACCAACACTGGTGATTTGGTGGCTCATAGACAGGCTGTCATCCAGCCACACTCCAAGATTCTTCACTACTGGGACTGGAGTTGGCAATGTGCCCATTACATCTGGCCATAGATGGGACCCCCTGAAATGTTGATCATTGCCGAACAGTAGAACATCAGCCTTTTCTTCATTTAGTTTCAGTGAATTTGAATTCACCCAAATGCACACTTGATTGAGGCAGTTCCTCAAGGCCTCTGCACTGTGCTTCTTCTGAGAGGACAGGGATACCACAATCTGCGTGTCGCCTGCATAAGGCCATATGTTTTCACACAATTTCTACGCGTGGCTTTGCATACACCTTAAAAAGCATTGGACTCAGTGTGGAGCCATCAGGGACCCCAGATATTACATACTGCAATACTGAGCGATGTTTGTTAGTCCTGACAGCCTTAGGGTGGTCGTCCCCCAACTTTTTGCCTGCCTCCCTCCTCTTTTCTGACACTGTTTTGCTGGATTTAGGACTCTGCACACTTTACCACTGCTAGCCAGTGCTAAAGTGCTTATGTTCTCTCCCTTAGAACATGGTAACATTGGTTTATACCCAATTGGCATATTTGATCTACTTTTAAGTCCCCAGTAAAGTGCACTACATGTGCCCAGGGCCTCTGGATTGAATGCTACTAGTGGGCCTGCAGCACTGGTTGTGCCACCCACATAAGTAGCCTCTTAACCGTGTCTCAGATCTACCATTGCAAGGCCTGTGTGTGCAGTTTTACTGCCATTCAACTTGGCATTTAAAAGTACTTGTCAAGTCCTAAACACCCCTTTTTCTAGAGATAAGTCACCCCTAAGGCAGGCCCTAGATAACTCATAGGGCAGGGTTCTCTGTAGGTAAAAGGCAGGACATAAACCTGTGTCTGTCAACACCAGAGCAGTACGCGCTCAATTGGTGACAAAAATACAAAAACCCAGCACTCTCAAAACAACGTAATTTATGCATTGTGCTGATATGTTGTGGTTTAACCTTTTGCATTGCAGAGTTCAATCCTGAAAACTTATTTTTAATATGCTTACAAATACTGTTCCTTTGCAATGTATTGTTGCAGGTTTTCAGAGTGTGTTAGAATGTGGCCCCTTTCAAGGGCCTTCCAGAGACTTTCCCTGCAACATGCCTGTGTGTGGTTCTAGGCTGGGCCAAGACTCTATAAAAGAGAGCCAGCCCAACTCCCAGTGCTCACTTTTCAGAGGTTCTGGTGCAGAGCAGCAGCTTCTTCCTGAGCTCCTGTCCCGGCTGCCTATTTGGATCTTCCAGTCTTCTGCCCTTCATCCTTCATTGGTGATCATTGTTCCAGGCGGTAAGACGGTGGTTGGACTGTTCCGACACCGTTATTGAGAATTTTCATATTCTTGGTTTAATTCTTAAATGAGTAACAGATTACTTGCGCGCTACCATTTCTTGACATTTATATGGTAGTTTACAAATAGGCAAGACGCGCGATTTGTTTCATAAAGGTTTGAGTTTGTTATTCATTGCGTGCTACCATTTCTTGACATTGGCATGGTGGCTTAAGAATCGGCAAGACGCGCAATTCGTTTTATGGTGTTTAAACATTGTTGTCCATTGTGCGCTACTATTTCTTGACATTTACATGATGTTTTACGAATTGGCAAGACGCACAACTCATTTAATGAGGATTTAACTTTGTTGTTCATTGCGCGCTACCATTTTTTGACATTTACTTGGTGGCTTAAGAATCAGCAAAAAAAGCGTGATTCGTTTCATTGTACTTTGATCTTGTTATTTATTGTGAGCTGTTATTTCTTGACATTTACATCGTGTTTTACGAATCAGCAAGACGCGCGATTTGATTAATGATGATTTGACTTTGATATTCATTGTGTGCTACCATTTCTTGGTAATTTACATGGTGACACTCGAATGGGCAAGGCGCACGATTCTCTCCTCAAGTTTATTTTATGTTGTTTATTGTATGCCACTATTCTAAGATATTTATTATGTAATATTCGAGTTGACAAGTTATGTGATTTGTTTCCTGAATCCATATTGTGTTATTCATGGTGCAACATCCTTTTATGGTGTTTACTATATATATATATATATATATATATATATATATATATATATATATATATATATATATATATATATATATATATATATATATCTGCAAATGCGCAATTTGTGTTGAAACATTTTAAGAGTACATAGAAGGCCAGAGTATCTAGATGCAATATTGTATGGTCCTAGTATACATTCTCAAAACAGGATTTATATGACTGGTCTAAAATTTAGTCAGAATGTTTTTTCTGATTCTCATGTAAAGGAAAGTACTTGAATAAGAAACTTTTCATTTAATTCATCTTGATTCCCTTACAGGTATCCAGCTATCTTGAAACTTAGTCATTTTAAACTTAAGTCTTAGATTGTTCATGTTTTCAGAGTAACTAGGCTTAGAATCATAGTCTAGTATTGATTTCAGGAGATATAATTTTCATATTGTGTGTTCTAACCTTTTTCTTACTAAAGGTCTCCTTCCCAGCTGTTCCCTTCCTAATCCCCTCTTCCCCTCTTGAACTCTCTCAGTCTCTGTGATTTATCTATCAGAGTCTTGGAGCTGTTCAGTGGTGGACGTGTTGGGAACGTGCACAGACCCCGAGGATCTGGTGACTCTGACAGTGTGATTTATGTGTCCTGATAGTGGAAAACACCTAAATTTGTTTTCCACTGCTATGAATCCTGCTCCTCCCATAGGCTAACATTAGGGTTACCCTTATATACTTTTTGAGTGGTAGATTCTGATCAGAAAGGAGTAAACAGGTCATGTTTTATATGGCCAGAAAGGTAATACAAAATCCTGCTTATTGGTTAGGTTGGGTTTTATGTTATGGTTTTAGAAATGCCACTTCTAGAAAGTGAGCCTTTCTCTGCACCTAAAATCCATCTGTGTCTTACAGCCTGTCTTCAATCCACGTCTGGGCTAGGCTGGTTGACAGCTCCCTTGTGCATTTCACCCAGACAACCACAACCACAGGATACTCAGTCTCACCTGCACTCATCTGCATATTGAATGGGTCTTCCTGGGCTGGAAGGGTGGAGGGCCTGTGTTTTGCTTCACTAATGACCAGGCTGAAACACTCATGCACTGACACAAATCTCTGGAATGCGCTTCTTAGTCCAAAGAAGACATTTATTATTTCACTATGCAAGGTTCCTAAAAGGGGATTAACATGCTGAAAGCACATGTTTTAAAATGGTCACAGCAATGAAATGAAAAAAATTACAAATGATTCTCCACTGCAGTATACATAGCAAATATGTGTATCTATATTATGCAAAGCAAATAATGAATTAAAAAATATGCATCTCCATGAGAAAATGGCATAACTGCTTCATCTCCCTCCTATTCAGAATCATATTGCCAGATCACAGAATCGATTGAGGAGAGAGAGATCAATTATCCTCATGGTAAGGAAGGCACACTCAGGCGTCCTGGATTTGCCTGAGATCTGCAAACACTCTCTGTTCCCGATCCATCTGGCCTCGGCCCCTTATACTTTGCACAAACAAGAAAGGAAAAGTCTAGAACTTCCCTCTCCCTGCAGATATTTAATTATTAAAAAAATACTGATTGCTTTAGGCTTGCTTTGAAAATAACACGTCTGGACGTGGCCACAATCCCTAGGTGCAGATCCAAAACAAGTCCGTTCCCTGCCGTCTAAGCGCATTTTTATCAGCCTAAGTCCTTGGTGGGAAAAAATATGAAGAATAAAAACATGCGCACTGTGTACAATGTGGAAAACTACTTGCAGCTTTTAACGTAGCAGTGTCTAATGCTAAGATAAAGTCAATAGGCAAAATGAAGCTAGTGGTCACTAACATGACAGTGTGGTGCTAGGCTAAGTGCAACATGGAGTCAGTGGTCAAAACTCACATATCATTGCAGCCTAAAACTCAAATTTCAAAGGCTAGTGGCCTGCCCTCACAAAATGAGCTGCCAAACGCCGTACTGGGACCGTGGCTGACAGTCCAATCTGGAAAGTGAACCTTGTGCACTTCAAAACAACTCTTTCAAGTCTCCGCCACTTCAAAGGCACATTTGGGTATATAAACTGGGTCCCTGACCCAACCAACTCAGACACTTCCTGGGACAGACACTCTGAACCAGACCCTGCAACCTGCCAAGAGGAACTGCCTGGCTGCCCACAGGACTTACCTGGACTGTTTTGCTGTGAAGGACTGCTGCCCTGCTGTCTCACTGCTGGCTTGCTGACCTCTGGCTTTGCTGAGAAGTGCTCTCCAAGGCTTCGATTGTTCTTGCCTCCTGTTCCTGAAGTCTTGGGGCCAAAAAATATTTCTCCTCCTCACAAAAACTCCTTGTGCAGTAAAATCGATGCACAGCCTGCCAGAATCGATGCACAGCCTATCTAGCGGTGAAAGAATCACAGCATCACCGGATCGGAACAGAGCAGCCCGGCTCCCCAAGTGGAGACCGACACAGAGCCTGCGTTGAGACCGGAACTTCGGTGCACAGCTTTACCGGATCGACGCATCGCCACACTGGAACTGCGCAGCCTGACTTTCTGCATTGATGCAATGCCTGCTGTGCAAAAGAAATTCTGAAACATCGCCACATTAGATCGACACAGCATGCGTGACTTTGTCCTCATGCCCAGGATTTCCATGCATCATCCCTGGGCATCAAAAGGCCCTGCATCGCAGTGAGGATCCAAAATTGCGTGTTGGAAATCGATGCAAAGCCCTTGCAGCAGGGAAAGAATCGACGCTTCATCTGTGCGCATCAGAAAGTCAGACGCACACCTCCCTTTTTCCACGCATCTCCTCCTCTGCGGTCTTCGTGCATGTAATTTTGACGCATACCAGGTACTTTGTGACAATTGTTGACTTCTAAAGACTTAAGACTCTTCTTATCTTTGCAAAGTGATTTTTTAACTTGTGCTTATCAAATCTTGATGATTTCTACCTTAATTTACTCAGATAAATATTTTATATTTTTCTAAACATGTGTGGTGTTTTTTGTGGTGTTTTCACCGTGTTATTGCATGATTTATTGCACAAATACTTTACACATTGCCTTCTAAGTTAAGCCTGACTGCTCAGTGCCAAGTTACCAGAGGGTGGGCATAGGATAATTTGGATTTGTGTGACTTACCCTGACTAGGATTGTGGTCCCTACATGGACAAGGGTGCATACCTCTGTACCTCTGCCAACTAGAGAGACCCCATTTCTAACAATGTTGATGTGTGTGCACTTAAAAGAAATGATCCTTAAAAAAAGAGCTTAGCCAGGAAAGAGCCAGATCCTGCACCTCCATGGTCTCAAGTCTCTGCAGAAGAATATTGTGGTTGTCGAATGCTGAACTAACATCTAGCAGGATCAAAGCGGCTGAGCACACATTGTCAAGCTGTTACAGTAGGTACTCTGTTACTGCCAAGAGGGCAGTTTCTGAACTATGATCTACTATGAAACTGGATTGTGATCGGTGAAAAAGGCCATATACCACTCCCTGCTGGGAGGCAAGAGGGCCAGGGTTGCATTTTCACCCCACCCAGTGACACTACGGTTGCCTCTGTTAAACCCTTCCCCAGCTCTGGAAAATTTCCAACCCCACACATACACTAGCAATCCTCGAGGGCTGTCTACCAGTGGGGGGCTTCTTTGTGCAAACAGCATCTCCTCTCTCGTGTCCTGGCTGACAACAGTCAAAATACTGACATGCCTTCAGTTTGGTTTGTAGGATCAAAGCTCTTCACCAAATACCCCTTCTTCTTGAAAGTGGCACGGCTAGGTGTCCCTCCCTCTTGTGCAGGTTTTTGTGTTCCTTGTGGGAACTCTTTCTGTTTTTGATGTTCTTTTCCCTGGGCTTTCCCCAGTGACGGGTCCTATTGTCCTTTCTTTTGGTTACCTCCCAGGAATTGATTAGGAACCCAGGTTCTCACCCACTCATCAGCTGCCCAACTAGTTCCCTGGGACCATACAACTTTGAGTCCAATAGATATTGGTGTAACTTCTCTTGTACACAATGATTCAGGATGTGCTCTTTAAGAATTCAATTATACAGCCCATCATAGGTACTCACTTGGCTACCCCTAAACCAACCCTCTGGTGCCTTCACTGAGACATCTCCGAACTCCACTGGGACTGTGTGCTCACCTTCTGGGTGTCCCTGAACTTCACCCCGTACCCTTCTATGGTCAGATCAAGGCCCATATTTATACTATTTAGTACCGATTGTATTTTGTAAGTTTGCGCTGATATTGCGTCAAAAAATGACTCAAATGTGGCACTAAAAAAGTATAAATATGGGCCCAAATGTCTTGACTAAGCACTGCTTCATGTGGGTGTAAAGTTTTGCTTCATCCCCCGGTAGTGTCAGGGGCCTTTCCCGCCCAACTATTGAAATCAGTTCCCACAGGAGTGAACCCCAGTACTTAGAGTGGACCTCTCTCATCTCAAGGGCCCTCTCAAAAGCAGTCAACCATTTGTCAATATCATCCTCCTCTCTACATGGGAATTATTCTCTTGGGAAGCCTAGAATTACCCTTAGCCCCCTTGGGCATCTCAGCACCTCCTTCATTGTTACTCTTACCATTTATTTTCTCTTCTTCCCTTGTCCACCCCTTCTTCTCCTTTCGTATAGCTGGGGCTTCCAACTAAGCCTGACGCTTTCTGTCTTCAAGAGACAGTTTTGGTTCCTCTGGTGAGGAGCTTTCCCTTTCTGCCCTAGCTGGGGTTACTGGTCTACTACTAGAAGATGTAGACAGGGTGCGACCTCCTCCTGGGGGTGGTTGTTGGAAGGGCTAACTTCCCCTTCATTCTCAAGAGCTGTCTATGCCCAGGCTTTAAGGGACCTAATCAACTCTGCCTTTCTCATCTTGCTTCCATTAGGTAAGACCCTGGACCTACACTAAACCCTAAGCTCAGCCACTGTAATTTTGTCTAGTTTAGCTTGCTCCAGTTCCATGGAATCCTTAGTTTTGGGTCACACAAACTTTACAATCAGAAATAGAACACATTTGGAAAAAATCAAAAGAATGGATTCAAAATTAGTTTTAGTCCAAATTTTTAAAATTCAAAATCAAAAGTTTTGTTCTAAGTTAATTTAGTGAATTTTTACTGATCTTAACTCACTTTACTGTATGGTGTAATTCAATTACAAGTCCACATCCACACAGCTGAACACCAGATGTCGGAAGGTGGATTATTAGCATGGATAAGCATGTACCTACCACCAGTACAAGGGCCAAAACCCCAACATAAGGTCCAGTCAAGGTCTCAATACTTTAGCCCCTTTGGTAGCTGGCTGCAAGCAGGCAGGCTTAACTTAGAAAACAGGTATGTAAAACATTCAAATACACCAATACAGTAAATAGGCAAGACACAACACACAATACAAATCGCACACTGATTTATAAAAATAGGAAATATTTTTATCTTTATAATAACACCCAAAAAAACAAAAATCTATTTCTAGTGGTTAAAAGGCAATAGCTGACCAATCTGGAGAGGCCACTAAATTTTTACTTATAGAAAAGAACGTCCTTTAAACTTTGTTCTGTATTAGTTATGATTAACTCAACAGTGGCAAGTTGTTGAATTTATCATTGCCAGTCATTTGATTCCTTTCATGACACATTGAGCTCCTTCTAGCAATACTTATGCTTATGTAAAATATTCCCATGTTATCCCATGGAGCTAAGGGACAGATTTAAGAAATGTGGTGCTGCACCTAGTGCAGCGCCACATTCCGTGCGCCCCTTAGTGCCCCCCTACCACCACCATGTCTGCGTCATATTTAAAATATGGTACATCATGGAACAGGGTAGGGGGCGATAGCATAATTTGTTTATGCTATTGATGTACTTGGCAGGAGTAGTGCCAAACCTTTTGGTGCTACTCCTGCAGAGTACATAGGGGCCCATTATAAATAATCTTATGTGCACTCTTAACAACTGATCTGAGGAGGCGTTAAAAGTGCTGAAAGAAATGGTGTAGGGAACTCTCTTAGATTTCCTTGCGCCATTTTTTCGGCCCCCCTAACAGGGAAAACCCCCTGTTGCATACATTATGCCTGGCGCAGGCATAATGTGGTGCAAGGGTTTACAAAGTGGCACAATGCATGCATTGGAACACTGTGTAAATATGGTACAGGGAAAATGGCACTTAAGCGCCATATTAGCATAAAAACATGATGCTATGGCAGTGCTAATTTGGCTCTATGGGCTCTTACATATGCCCCTAAGTGAGGAAAAATGAAAGGGGCAGTTTGCCCCTCACCAGGGCATATAAAAAACTTTTTATATTGTCCCTGCTTATATTTATGTGGGACACCATCCATGGAGCACCTGGGGGAGACCGTAGGGGCGACTTCTATGTCAAAATAAGGTAGATTATCACTTTGTAAGTACCATTTGTTTTGAAAATCAAATTTACACATATTTTACCTTTGAAAGACAATCTGCAAGACAGGGCTGCCTTTAAAAATGACAGCAGTCAAAACAGCAATGCAAACTCCAGTGCGGGAAATCTACTGGGCCTCTAAACATTCCTTCCCTATAACATACTAAGGACATATAGGTAGCTTGAATCCCCCTTGCCCTATTATCTACTAGGGACTTACAGGAGTCTGCCATTGCCAATAGTAATTGTACCACTTTGCATATATCTATTATTCAGAGCACTGGCCCTGTGTCTGATTATCAGAGCCTTGGGCACAGTCATGGTCAGTTACCACCAGTATCAGTCAGAACAATTGGGGTGAACATGCTCAAAGAATGACTTTCTCAGTTACTGTTTGAAGCGTTGCACAAATATTTAACACATTGCATTTTAAGTTAAGCCTGATTGCTATGTGCCAAGCTACCAGAAGGTGAGCACAGGCTAACCTAGAATGTGTTTGGGACTTACCCTGATTAGAATTGTGGTTCCTGCTTGAACAGGATAAATACCTCTGCCAATCAGAAACCCAATTTCTAACAAACTTTGCTAAATAATTTAAGACCAAAAGGATAAACATCCATTCAGCAGAGCTGGAGATATGTGAATTCGTTAAAAATAGTGCCTAAAAGCACATAGTGCCAACTGTGGTTCTCTAGTCCCACTAGATTGGGATGAAGTCGGAAGTTCAGGCTGAATGCAATGGAGCCAGGCTGGATACAGGGAGCAGGTATGGTCTACTGAGAATTGTACCTTCGTTTTGCGAGGCGAGGTCCACATTGAGTTGTGTTGCGCTGCATTGATTCTGATGGGGAGCTACAAGGGCTGCATCAGTACTGATGGGGCCACAATTTGGCTGCCTGAGCACCTTTATCTCCAATTTTCAAGGGTAAAGCACCACTTGGTGGTTTACGACTCACAGTAGGCAGAGTCCAGGTGCAGGGTTCAAGGGTGTTGAAGACTTTGGAGTCACTTTGGTGGTCCTGGGTTCCGGTCTACTACTTCTTCTTCAGGCAGTAGAGCAGCAGAGCAGTCCTTCTTGCAGGAAGAGCAGCAGGGCAGCAGATCAGCAAAGCAGCTGGGCAGTCCTTTTTGCATCAATTTAGCAGAGCAGCTGGGGACTCTTCTTGTACCAGAGTAGTAGTGCGGTAGAATAGTCCCTCTGACTTTTCCACATGTCCAGAAGAGATGTGAAGAGTTGTCAACTTTGAAGTTAAAGAAGGTTCTGAAGTTTCCCATACAGAGCTGCCTGGAATTTTCTGCCTCTCTGCCAAGTCCCAGTCTGTCTGCGGGCACAATCGGCTAGTGGAAAGTGTAGCAGGGAACAGCTCCACCGCCATATCAAGTCAGAGATGGCCTATGCTGCTACCATCCAACCACTTTATTGTGATGTTGTGTGGGAGGAATTCACAAAGGCCAACTTCCAAGTACACCTGTGATGCAGAAACAGATGGCAGGTGCCTAATGATTAGGACAAGAAAAAGAAAATGGCAACCTTTTAAAAGTGGTATTTTCAGAATTGTGACTTGAAATCTGACTTTTCTTACCTGCTCCCAATCAACATTTTTTACTTACTAAATGTAAAAAGGTAGCCCCATGTTATTCTATGGGAGGGGTAGGCCTTGCAATTTTGAAAAATGAATTTGAGAGTTTCTCACTACCAGGAAATGTAAAACATAAAGGTACATGTCCAACTTTCTACCTACAACACACATTGCTCTATGGACAGTTTAGGGACAACCCAAGGGGTGACATATGTAATAAAAAGGAAGGTTTAGGGCTGGAAAAAGATGTATTTTGCCAGGTCACAATCACAGTTTAAAACTGCACACAGACCGCAACGGCAGACCTGAGACATGTTTTAAAGACAACTTAAGTGGGTGGCACAATTCGTGCTGCAGTCCCGCTATTAGTATTTAAACTTACAGGCACATGTAGTACCACTTTGCTAGGCACTTTCAAGTAAATTAAATGTTCAATTGGGTATAAGGCAATTGAACCATGTTTCAGGGAGAGATTACAAGTGCTTTAGCACTGCATAGTAGTGCTAAAGTGCACAGAGTCCTAAAAACCAACAAAAACGTGTTCAGAAAGCAGGAGGGTGAAGGCAAAATGTTTGATGATGACCCTGCAGTGAAGGCCAAGTTCAACATTCTGCTTGTTAAATCTAAGAGAAATGCACTAGATTTCAGTGTAATTACAAATATAGAGGTGTTCTTAATGTATCCTATTGTTTTTAGAAGTCCATTAATATAAATAATGAATTGCATGTGTGAATTGTAAAATTCAGCATGCATTTAACATCATGAATTGTTTCTGCTCTGTTCCAGTAGCAAGCAATGACTGTTTTAATTTAATGAAAGTAAAGGATGAAGCGTTAGGGTATTGCCACTAGTTGCACCATCCTGATCGCTTTATGATTTAATAGCAAATTGTGCACCAGATAAATACTTTTGTGTGGTATTTACTGAGTGCACAGTTTACACATCATTCAGAGCTTTGGATCTTGAAACTAAGGAAACACCTGCTAAAAGCATGAGTATTTTAAAGAAGCTGGTCCTTAAACTGTTGAAATCTCCTGAGGGTTCAGACACACTCTGGGGTTTACTCTCCGGGCAGCTAGTAACATTCATCCTCTTCCCTTTAGCACGCTGTCACTATTTCATCATTTCTACTACCTGTATTCCTGTCAGCTTACCCGCTGTTCCTACATTTAGCCTGGTTGAAATCACCGTTACAACCTCTTGAAGAATGTCCAACCTTTTCGCATTTCAGATAATAAAGTTTTACAGCGAGGCAAATGGCATAAAAAGCTATGGCCTTCATTTACAAGGCCTATGGCCCAGGATGCACCACCTTGCACTACCAGTAAAGGACAGAAATGTACCATATCTGGAATATATGGCATATTTCTGTACTTTCCCCCTGCACTGGCGCACAAATTGATGCCTAAAACCAATGCAGGCTGCAGTGTGGGAATTATTGTTTTTGTGCAGGAAGGTACGCCTTCCTGCACAAAAACAATCACAAGAGGTGCCTGTCATCTTTCTGTGTCCTGCAGAATATAGCATACATAGAAAGTGGAAACAAGCATTTGCAATCCAATGGGTCTCGCGTTTACTCATCCATATTTCTGGCATCTTCCTTATATCTTAACATTATCGGAAGAAGCCAGAAATATGGATGAGAAACTTCCTTTAGTAAGTATGCAGGAACAACCCCTGCCAGGGTTCACAGAAAGTCCTATCTCCACTGCCTACCTTGTTTTCTCTCTCAAGTCTCCTCTTCAAATCATCACATTCCAAATCACATTCCTAACAGACCTGCAATGGTTACTAGGATACAACAATTTGATTAGGAGAGGGCAGGAGAGGGATGTGTTTAGGATTTTTAGCCACACTAGTGGGTGGGCTCAGCCAGATGTCACCTCCAAAAATCATTTTCAGCCATGATGGATTTTTGAGGGATGTTGCTCCCTGGGATTGATTTTTGCCACACTTCTCAGGAAGTAGTCATCACAGGGGGAAGGACCCTGCCCCTGATTGGAGAACCAGGACCCCCTTGTTTTTCACCCAAGAGCAGGGATAAAACTGGCAGACCTGCACCCACACCTCAGATCCCCATCAGATTCCAACAAGGAAGAACCATAGGAGAAGAAGGACTGCACCAGCTGCACACTTGGGCTTCACCACAAGAAGGACTTTGCCTGGCTTCAACTGGTTCAAGGAGGGACTCCCTGTTTGCTACAGGTGAAATATTGCTAACCAGAGTCCCCTGCACCAACTCCTGAAGAAACCAACCAGCTGACCACTGTCCAATGGCCAAAAAGGAGTTTGCACCAGGTGCATTCTGGGAGTTGTAGTCCACACCCCCAAGGATCATCTCAGAGCTTCAGGAACCTTGGGGTGAGCTGTGGACCCCAAAATAACCTTAAAGGAACATCTGGAAGAAGATCCAGAAGTTTGGAGAAGTTAGGAGATCTTTTGAAAAAAAGCTCCATAGAGGGACCAACCCGCTGCGGCAACTCCAGCCGGCTTGCCTCAACTGTGACCCGGCCTGACTTGCAGGTTCGTCCCCGTGAAGAAAATCTCCAAAAAAGAGACTAAGTCCAAATGTAGGAAGTTGATCGGGACCTCCCAGCCAGTGTATCCGAGGAGGGTTCTAAGGACGTCGGGTCAAGATCCAGGTTTACCCGGTCCAAGGATTTTCACCTTGAAAAAACAACTAAGTCCGAAGGTAAAAACCTCCACTGAGGGCTCCCACGACGCGTATCCAGAGAAGAGTTCCAGGAGGTCGGATTGGAATGGCAGGTTCGTCCCGCTGAAGAAAATCTTCTGAAAAATGACTAAGTCCGAAGGTAAACTTTTGACCGGGGCCTCCCGCTGGCTGTAGCCGAGCTGGGCTCTATCACGGTCGGCCTTAAACTTTGACTTTCCCCCGTCGAGGTGCGACCAGATTGTCGCTTTTTGTTTCTAGGCGCTAGAAAACAATAATTCTTTAAAAATTCATATCTACGGTTCCCCTTATCCGATTTTATTCATTTTTGTGTCATTTTAAAGATAAAAATATAATCTATTTTTATAAATTGGTTTCGGATTTGTAAACTCTTTCCTGTGTTTATTTAATTACTGTTTTGTGAAATTTCAATGATTTACACTCTGGGGGTCATTCTGACCCTGGCGGTCTTGGACCGCCAGGGCCACGAATGACAGAAGCACCGCCAACAGGCTGGCGGTGCTTCAATCCCCGTTCCGACCGCTGCGGTAAAGCCACGGTCGGATTGCCGGGGCCGGCGGTCATCCGCCGTTTTTGCCCCGGCTGGGAGAATCCACCAGGGCAGCGCTGCAAGCAGCGCTGCCCTGGGGATTCTGACCCCCGTACCACCAGCCTGTTTCTGGCGGTTTTCACTGCCAGGAAGAGGCTGGCGGTAATGGGTGTCCTGGGGCCCCTGGCCCCTGCATGGCAGACAGTGAAAAGCGCGACGGGTGCAACTACACCCGTCGCACCGCCGCAACACCGCCGGCTCCATTCGGAGCCGGCTCCTGTGTTGCGGCCTCATTCCCGCTGGGCTGGCGGGCGCTAACTTGGCTAGCGCCCGCCAGCCCAGCGGGAATGTCAGAATGGGGGCCGCGGAATTTTGTCCGTGTGGCGGCCAAATGGCGGTTTCCGCCTGGCGGGCGGCGGTAGCCGCCTGCCAGAGTTGGAATCACCCCCTCTGTCTCCTAAGTTAAGCCTTGTCGCTCGTTGCCAAGTCAGCAAGGGTTGAGCTGGGTTTAATTTACTGAGACCTAACTGGACCTAAGTGGAGGTTAGTGGCCTATTGCTAAGTGTTGGTACGTACCTGCCCTTACCAATAATCCATTTTCCAACATTAGACATGTTGCATCGGCATATTCGGAGTACCATTGTGAAGCTGCATATAGGTATTGACCTATATGTAGTGCACGCATGTAATGGTATTCCCCGCACTCACAATGTCCGGGGAAATGGCCCTGAAGATGTGGGGGCACCTTTGCTAGTGTAAGGGTGCCCTCACACTTAGTACCTTTGCACCTGACCTTCAGCAAGTGAAGGTTAGACATATAGGTGACTTTTAAGTTACTTAAGTGCAGTGAAAATGGCGGTGAAATAACGTGCGTTATTTCACTCAGGCTGCAGTGGCTCCTGTGTAAAGGTTTGTCTGAGCTCCCTATAGGTGGCAAAAGAAATGCTGCAGCCCATAGGGATCTTTTGGAACCCCAATACCCTGGGTACCTAGGTACCATATACTAGGTAATTATAATGGTGTTCCAGTGTGCCAATTTAAATTGGTAAAAGTGGTCACTAGCCTATAGTGACAAATGTAATGGCAGAGAGAGCATAAGCACTGAGGTTCTGATTAGCAGAGCGTCAGTGACACAGTTATTCACTACACAGGTATACACTTTCAGGCCACAAACTATGAGCACTGGGGTCCTGGCTAGCAGGATCCCAGTGACACAGGGAAAAACAAACTTACATACATGTAAAAATGGCTCTGGCTTTTGCGCCTGGGTTTGACTATTGTACCCTGGCCGACAGCACGTGTGCGTGTAGGGAGAGAGACATCGGCTGTCTGGGAGATCGGTAGGGGTACACGACAGAGGTGCATGCTCTCGCCTTTCCTGTTTGCCCTGGCTGTGAAGACTTTGGCAATTTGACTTTAGGAAGAGATGGTGCAGTGGGGGATCCCGGTTGGGGGATGCCTCAGTCCTATGTCACAAGATAATACATATCAAGGAAACTATGAGTGGACCCAAAGAGTCAATATTTTTGTGTAAACACTGTTGTGATCCACTACCAGACACAATGCAGTGAGGTCAGAAAAGTGTGGTGTGTAATCTTTGCATTGCCACCAAAACAAACATGTTTGACTGAAAATACATATCTGCCATTGAACTGTTGTGCCAAAAGGAAAACAGATAGCTAGGAATCACTATGTGAAGCATCAGGGCAACACTGTATGCCAAGGAACTGTAAATATTTGTCAGGAACTGCAACTTTTGTTCACTGTGAAATATGTGTCAAATCAACTCACAACATCCACATCTTTTGTATTTACATATATGACAACTAGCAATTTATCACAGAGAACAGTACATCTGTGTGTGTAGCACAGTGTCCAACAAATCGGTGGTCATCTTGCTTGTATGCCAATCAATATCATTGCATGCCTCATGCCATTGACTACGGGTCTGAGTTCATCATTACACAGGATAACTTGTACATAGATGTGGGAGCCATTAGCAGTAAACAGCATTTCCCCAAACCACCCCTACTCACTGTGCAGATGGCAAAGGATATTGTTTGTAGCTGTGACTGACTATTCCCCATAAACACACCCACAGGAAAGCAAAGCAGTATCTAAATCATGGCCAGCAGGGCCTCCTATATCATGGAGGGGGCTACTGTAGTACACCAGTATGACTCCTGGGGTCATGATAGGTTGTGAGACCATTTACCCTACTCCCAACCAATAGCAATTGAAACATTATCACTGCTCCATATTGCCGGACACATGTGCAGGACATAATCTCCTATGGGCCAATGACAAGAAGGATCAGGGACAGCTGGACGATGAGTACGTCGAAGATGGGAAGGAAGCCCAAAATGTAACATCAATAGTAGCAACTTAGCTGAGTCCAAATATTTTATCCAGTTTGTGGTAGATGGGTCAGTGACTCATGTAATGTCAGAACAGTGTGATGCAAAGTAAGACTGTACCCATGTGAGAAAACAAATGGCGTGTAGCCAAATTATCTGGCCAGTCACAGTGTGAGAAAGTCATCCAGTTTCCACATACTTCTAAATGTTAAATACAGAAAATGGTGTGGACTGACCCTGGCTGTTCCCTGGATCTGCTACCCAGGCCTAGGGCCACTACTCTGAAAATAAGGTATAGTGTGCATTGGCACAACATGTGAGTCCCTAGTAGATAATAGGGTAAGTTTGACTCCAAATTCCTATAAGTCTGTAGTAGATAATAGGGCATGGTTGACTCCAACTTCCTATAAGTCCCTAGTAGATAATAGGGCAAGGTTGATTCCTACTACCTAAGGGTCCCTAGAAGGTAATAGGGAAAGGTAGAATCCAAATACCTATAAGTCCCTAGTAGATAATAAGGCAGGGAAGTTTTGACTGTCAAACATGCATACATGGACACATAGAAAGAGAGGAGTGTGTCAAACAGAACCATACACTGTCAATACAGCAACCCAAAGGCCTAGTGCAATGATGTCCAGTGGATGTCATACACATTTACAGTTCATGCAGGTTGCGCATCAAAAAAAGGACGCTTTGCCCCAATGCATTTAGGTTCCCACAATCATGTATGCCAAAAATTGACGTATGCCATCCACACATCAGAACTTTCTCTTTTTTGTTGGTGATGCATCCTCTAAAATCCATGCTTAGGCATGGGGCCTAAAAAAAACAACTCCTTGCCCAAAAATGTGACACTGCAGCCCAGGAAGTGGTGCAATGGCTCAGCCATGTGCCAAATCAGGAACTGCAAAGAAACTTTCACTTTCTCTTTCTGCCATAGTCTTTTTGTCTGTGTCAGAGAGCGGATGTGTGTTGTTGGAGCTGTGTTGAGGAGTGTTGGCAGAGTTGTCTTTTGTGCTGTCTTCTGTCCTTATAGTGTCCCTGACCTCAGTTTTTATCTGTCTTATTGTGTTTTGCATCTTTTTGTATTGTATTCGTCTTTGGGGTAGTTTAGTCTGTTGGGATAGTTAAGGTTAGTTTGAGGTAATCTTTTTGGTTATTAGGGGTACTGTGGGTTTGGGAATATGACATGTTGGGTAAGCGAAGGGCCCGTCACCTCAGTGCCAATGAGATGGGGTAATTCATCTAATTGATTATGCACTATCTCCCTAAAATGATGGCCTTGGGGGGAAGGGTCATGCAAGGCTACAAGACAGAGGCATGCAAGTTAAGTTGGGGGAAGGTTCTGTTCCACATGACCCGTGTATTCAAGGTGAAATGCACAGCCCACCAGTTAAAACATCATTTGGCAGACCTCGTCACCAGAGAATGGGACCTTTTGGATCACCTTGGAACTATGGGTGAGTACAGAATCTATGTGTCTGCCTCTTGTTTTGCAATGCAAGGTCATGTCTATTGGATATAGGCCCTCCTTTAGCAAGTTATGACAAAGGCCAGGGCTGTGAGTAGTGTGTTTGTCCCAAACAGCATCTATAATAAGGGCAGCAATGCACCACGTTAGACCTGGCCCTTTTAACAGGGTCATCCCCAAACTTTTTGCCTCCTTCCTCCTATTTTTCCTGACCTGTTTTTGATGGTTTTGAACTCAGAGCACTTTACCACTGCAAACCAGTGCTAAAGTGCATATGCGCTGTGTGTAAATTGTACTGTTAATTGGTTTATCCATAATTGGCATATTTGATTTACTGGTAAGTCCCTCGTAAAGTGCACTAGAGGTGCCCAGGGCCTGTAAATCAAATGCTTCTAGTGGGCCTGCACCACTGATTGTGCCACCCACATAAGTAGCCTTGTAATCAGGTCTCAGACCTGCCACTGCACTGTCTGTGTGTGCATTTTAAAACTGTAAATTCGACTTGGCAAGTGTACCCACTTGCCAGGCCTAACCCTTCCCTTTTGTTACATATAAGACACCCTTAAGGTAGGCCATTGGTAACCCCATGGGCAGGGTGCAGTGTATGGTTAAGGTAGGACATATGCTAATGGGTTTTATATGTCCTGACAGTGAAATACTGCCAAAATGGGCTTTCACTTTTAAAAGGCCTATCTCTCTCATAGGTTAACCTGGGGGCTGCCTTTAAACATGATTAAAGCGTAGCTTCCCTTTGTGAGCAGATAGGCATGTGGAGTTTGGGACCTCCGAACTCACAATTTGAAAATACCTCTTTTAGTAAAGTTAGTTTTGAGATTGTGTGTTTCAAAATGCCACTTTTAGAAAGTGGGCATTTTCTTGCTTTTACCATTTTTTGTGACTCTGCCTGTTTGTGGATTCCCTGTCTGGGTTAGTTTGACAGTTGGGCTGTTCGCACCTCTCTCCAGACAGTGACACAAAGTGGGCTGGGGTGTAGCCTGCATATTCTGATGAGCCATCTGTGCTAGGAGGGAAGGGAGGAGTGGTCACTCCCACCTGAAAGGGCTGTGCCTGCCCTCACACAATGCAGACTCTAACCCCCTGATGTGGTGTCTGAGGCCTTGCCTGGGCAAGGCA
Organism: Pleurodeles waltl; assembly: GCF_031143425.1. Classification (NCBI taxonomy): domain Eukaryota; kingdom Metazoa; phylum Chordata; class Amphibia; order Caudata; family Salamandridae; genus Pleurodeles; species Pleurodeles waltl. The sequence continues at coordinate 846,447,912 of NC_090446.1, forward strand.
GGATTTCACAAACAAGTGAGACTTTCCTTTGAAGTAGGCCTACTTTAAAGGCCAAAGTGGGTATAAGAAAAGGGCTCAAAACCACAGACTTTAGACACTTCTTGGGGTAGACAGTTTACCTCACAGACACTTCTGGGCAAGAACCCTTCTGGTGAAGAAACCCCGAACCAGACCTGCCAAGAGGAACTGCCTGGCTGCCCAAAGGACTCACTGGGACTGCTTTTCTGACAAGGACTGCTGCCTTGCTGTTGCCCTGCTGCCTTGCTGTTCCCTGGCTGTGCTGAGAAGTGCTCTCCAAGGACTTGGATAGAGCTTGTCTCCTGTTCCCTGTAGTCTCAGGACCAAAAAGACTTCACACCTGTAACTGGACTCCTTGTGCGGCGAAATTCAGCACACAGCCTGCTAAAAACAATGCACAGCCTGCCCTGCAGTGAGAAATTCACCGCACACCAAACCGGAATGACACAGCCTGTCCGCAAGGAGAAGATTGACGCAGTTCCTGCATTGCGACGGGAACATTGACGCATGGCTCACCGGATTGACGCACAGCTGACCCGTGATGACGCAGCCTGACTTCCAGAGAGGAATCGACGCATTGCCTGCCGTGTGGGCGAAATTTCCACACCACACCCACTGGATCGACACATCGCTTGTGACTTCACTCCGTAAGCCCAGGATTACATGCAAAGTCCCTGGGATGCCAGAAAACCCCGCAATCCGAAGAGGAACCAACTCTGCGCACCGGAAATTGACGTAAAGCCTGCGTGGAAAATAACGACACAAGTCTGTGTGCGAAGGGATGAAACCGATGCACAACTCCCCATTTTTCACACATCGACTCATCTGCGGTCCCTTGCGGAGATTGTGAATGCAAACCAGGTACTTTGTGCTTGCAAGAGACATTTATTGTTTTTAAGAGACATTTATTTCTTTTGCAAAGACTTAAGCCACTTTATATCACTTTTACAGTGAAATCTCAACATCTACTTATTGCATTTTAATTGTTTTGACTTGCATCTTATCAGATACATATTATATATTTTTCTAAACACTGTCTGGTGTATTTTTGTGGTGCCATATGGTGATGTTGTATGATTTATTGCACAAACACTTTACACATTGCCTTCTAAGTTAAGCCTGACTGCTCAGTGCCAAGCTACCAGAGGGTGGGTGCAGGATAATTTGAATTGTGTGTGACTTACCCTGAGTAGAGTGAGGGTCCTTGTTTGGACAGGGATTAACCTGACTCCCAACCACAGACCCCATTTCTAACACACCATTAGGGGACAAATGGCATATTCTTGTCCTCTGTGTTTAATCGCCAAAATCAGATGTGTCCAATGCTGACACACCTGTGTCATGGTGCAAGGGTACATGATTATCAGGCACAAGTGTCCATATCCACTAAGGGCCTGACTACTATTTAATTTTGCATAGTCTTGCACATGTGGTGAGACAACTGATGCAGGAGAAAAGGCAGTCATGGCTGAGTCTGTCCTGTGAGTCATTTATGTGCAGGGTGGCATCAAAATTAGTGATGCTTGGAAATGGTTCAGTCGATACTCATCTAGAAAATATAACCAATGTAGCTGAGACATGCATGTATGGTTCTAACACATATGTGCACAGATCAGCCTGGCCTTCCAACGTATGTCATTGCGACATGTCTAATAGCCTATTTGCATATTCAATTACCTAGGGCTTCTATGCCCATTAGCAAATCATGTGTAAAGTGCAATAGTTGTTCATAGTGCCCATTGTAAAACATTCACAGTGCTATGTCTTATGTTCTCTCTTGCAGGTGGTCCCCAGCTGTACACCATTGGTGAGGAAGCAAGCTTTGAAGACCACAATGCTGCCAGTGAGTGTCAACCTGTGTGTGTAACGTGTAGTGCAAGTATTGTTTGTGATGTTGTATGTTGTGTGCAATGCCATGTACCAAATTTATGTAAGCTACTACAGACATCGTATGCTATACATGGGGGATAATTTCCAGCCCCTAGTGCCACCGGAGCACCACTTTTTGCGATGATGTGGTAACAATGTGCCATTTTCCACATTTACAAGTTGACGCAAAGCCACTTTTCATGGCTTAACTCCACCTTGTAAATGTGGGCCCCTCAAATGGATATTTCTGTAGCAGAGGGTAATGCAATGGGTGTTGCTGTGGGCTTTCCACCGCAATACCAATTGCTTTCGATACTGTGAGAAATGTACCAGAAATCGTAAACCTGAGGCAGCGCCAAAAACTAACGACATCCCACGAGTTGAGTTAGCATGGCAAAACAAGGAGAAATATTTGTATTTCTCCTCGGTTTTTGCTCTTTCTGGCCCTCATTACAACATTGGGAGTAAATGCCGCCTACCGCCGTGTTGACAGCTACCAACATACCGTGACCGTGGCGGTATACCGCTACGGGTATTATGACGCCACTATACAGACACTCACACAGGTCGGCCAGCCCAAAGTTCAGTGATAAACTGGCGGTACCAAAACCCACACCGTTACGCCAACAGAAATACGCCTACAGTATCAGGACCCACGAATCACCACAGCGGTCTTTCAACCGCTGTAAACCATTGGCGGTACACACGGCCGTGCTCAAAATACACACACACTTACAAAACTACACCACATTGGACAATTCAAACTACACACACCTGACACACATACGCACCTCACAGCACACACCACAACTCATCACCCCACACATCCTCACACATACCACTCACACCACATCCATGGCACGTCAAAGACACCCCAGGTTTTCAGAGAAGGAGCTAAGGGTCATGGTGGAGGAAATCATCCGGGTAGAGCCACAGCTATTTGGATCACAGGTGCAGCAGACGTCCATTGCAAGGAAATGGAGTGGACAGGGTCAACGCCGTGGGACAGCACCCCAGAACAAGGGATGACATCGGGAAGAGGTGGAACGACCTATGGGGGAAGGTGCGTTCCATGGTTGCAAGACACCAAGTAGCTGTACAGAGGACTGGCGGTGGACCCCCACCTCCTACCCCACAACTAACAACATGGAAGGAGCAAGTCTTGGCGATCATGCATCCTGAGGGCCTCGCAGAAGTAGCAGGAGGACAGGACTCTGGTAGGTCACATCTTTACTACTATATCCCCCACTGTACCTGCATGCCATAACAAACTCCTACCCCTACCCTCACCCCCATCACTCCACCACCTCACATATACCTCATTATCACAAACCACCTATCCCAATACCAAGCCCTGCATGCAACAACAATGCATTGGCACCCATCACAGACTTGCTTGGACACCCATCACTAAAGCATACCCATTAGAAAGAATCACAAAATAACCACACACACAAGGCAAAGCTAACAGGGCAATCACAACCATGCAGGGAAACACACCCATGCACAAGATGGCACACACAGAGACAATAACACTGCAGTTACATCACCACAGGACCTCCACTCAACGTCACCGGAGAGGAGGTGCCATCAACATCCAGTCCCCCCAATAGAAGAGGCCCACAGTGATGACAGCAGCTCTGCACGCCTGGATCACGATGACCAACCTAGCCCAGCAGGGACCTCTGGACAGTCGGTTACCCTGCCACAGTCCCATACCACCACAGTCCCTCGCCCTTCAGGAAACACCAGCACAGCACCCACCCAGCGGGCCCATACCACTGTCCCTAGGACACGTCAATCAGCAGTGTGTCCACCACTACAAGGACCCCAGGCAATCCCACAAACCCAAGACAATCAGGGACCTGAGGTCAGTGTGCACATGGTTCAGGGGACAGAGGCACAGGACAGCAGGGAAGCTGGGAGGACTGCTGTGTGACAGGGGGAGGACAGGCCCAGGGAACCCAATCTCCACGAGGCACTTGCAGGGATCCTGGGAGCATATCACCATTCCCAGGAGACCTTGGGCCAGATACTGGCTAAGTTGCAGGAAACCCAGCGGCTGCAGGAGGGATAGTACCTGGGGATCAGGGAGGACCTCAAACACATCCACATCATCCTGGTCACCATTGCAGGGGTTCTGGCTGACATGGCCAACACCATGATGGGAGGCAGTAGCACACCAAGGGGCCTCTGACACTAGCCACACCGAAGAATAGCCCTCCATCTCCGCCAGCGCTAGTGGATAGGAGGCCCGGCCACTGGAACAACAGGCCACCAGCACCCCACCCCTGCAGAAGGAGAACCACCCCCCAAATGGTCCCTGTGATCCAGGCAGAAGCCTGAGAACATTGCCAAGACCCCCACCAGGAATTAAGACTCTCCTGATTGGCACCCTTGTGTCCCGCTCTGTTACCCTATCCACCTTGAACTGCCATTGCTCCCCTTCCTGTGCCCCATTGGACAACGTACCTGTGATACAAAGAGACTGGACTCTAACTGGACATTCCTCCACCATCAGCCCAGCCCATTGCACATCCCCCTCAACCTCTTAGCACTTAAATAAACACCCTTGGAACACATACAAGTCTGGAGTCTGTCAATTGATTGAAATATGTATTAGTTCAACAATCTGTAAACATTGCAATTCATATGTACATTGTATGATCTGCAGTTGGCAGCAGTAAACACACCAGGAGCCAGAGTGGGGCACAGAGATCTGAAAATAGAGATGCCAAAGGGTACAGTAAATGGTCATAGACATAGGGAAATCATGCTGCCATGTCCAATGTCCAACACAAAACTACAATGTAAAGTGAAGTTACAGTGTATTACCTGTGTGTCACTGGAAGTACTGCTGTATGAGAGAACTTCTGTTGTCCACATCTTCATTGTCTGCCTCCTCATCCTCACTGACCACAGGCTCCACCACTGCCATAAGACCATCTCCAGGTTCATCCTCCTGCAGAAAAGGCACCTGGCGTCTCAAGGTCAGGTTGTGCAACAAGCAACATGCAACGATGATCTGACACACATTCTTGGGTGAGTAGTACAGGGATCCACCAGTCAAATGGAGGCACCTGAACTTGGCCTTCAGGAGGCCGAAGCCTCTCTCAATTATCCTCTTTGTTCATCCATGTGCCTCATTGTAACGTTCCTCTGCCCTTGTCTTGGCATTCCTCACTGGGGTCAGTAGCCATGAGAGGTTGGGGTACCCAGAGTCACCTGCAAATATCGAGGGATACCTGTTAGCCCCACACTTACCCTTAGGGACAACCCCATACCTATGCACCAACATATACTAGGTGGGGACCTTGGGCTCACCTATTAGCCACACCTGGTGCCTCTGGAGTTGAGCCATCACATATGGGATGCTGCTATTCTTCAAGATAAAGGTGCCAAGCACAGTGCCAGGATACTTGGCATTCACATGGGAGATGTACTGGTCCGCCAAACACACCATCTGCACATTCAGAGAGTGATAGCTTTTTCTATTCCTGAATACTTGTTCATTTCTCTGGGGCGGGGGGCAAATGCTACATGGGTACCATCAATGGCACCAATGATGTTGGGGATATGTCCCTGGGCATAAAAGTCAGCTTTCACTGTGGCCAAATCCCGCACCTGTGGGAATACGATGTAGCTGTGCATGTGTTTCAGCAGGGCAGACAACACTCTGATCAACACTTTGGAGAACATTGACTGATACATCACTGATGCCATGGCCACTGTTGTTTGGAAGGAACCACTTGCCAGGAAATGGAGCACTGACAGGACCTGCACTAGAAGGGGGATACCTGTGGGGTGGCGGATAGCTGAAATCATGTCTGGCTCCAATTGGGCGCACAGTTCTTGGATTGTGGCCCGATCAAGTCTGTAGGTAAGCATTATGTGCCTGTCCTCTATAGTCGCCAGGTCCACAAGGGGTCTGTACATGGGGGATGTCTCCATCTCCTATTCATCCTCAGCGGCGGAACTCTATGGTGGAAAACGGTGAGGAGAGCATCATATTGAAAGATATGTTGCAATAAAAATGCATTTCTTCGTTCACAGAAACAGTATGTGAATTTAAAAATCAGTTGATTCTGCCACACACATTGAAGGAACAAATCTCCATTAAAGAATATTTCTTTGCAGGAAGGCCCTTCCTGCACAAAAACTATCTCCCCCACAACACAGCCATTCTTGCACCATGGCGCAAGGGTGTCTGCGTTGGCGCTAGGCAGCTAATTTAGCACCGGCGCAGGGGAAACACAGGGATGTGCAGTATTTTTTTACATACTGCGCATCCCTGCATTTTTTAAATGTCAGAGCCCAGTGCTGCAAAATTAGTCGCAGCACAGCGATATTTCCTAGTAAATGAGGCTCCTGATTTTTTACTGTATGGTTGGTGTATATAGAATCAGCATCGCAAGAAAACTATGCAGTAGTGGCAACTTGTGCTGCTAAGGTCTTACAATGGTTTAAGAGCGCAAACACAGTGATGACAGTTAGTACAGGTACCAGAAGTACAGGGTCCTACACATGTACACATGTATGCAGGGTATAAAAATGTTTCTTTACATGTTAGTGCTCAGTCTGGCACACGTAGCACACAGTACCTCAGGTCATGGTGAGAATAGTGACCATGTGAATAGGTTCTGAATATTAGCAGCACAGTGGTCAACATTACACACATGAAAATGTCATAGATTTGTCCACCCATGTGGTGTAGTGCCCCAAACTGTTTGTCGTATGTTGACACATTGTGAACCCATGTGATCCTCACAGATCTTGACATGTGTGTTTGGCCTGAGGGATTTCCTTACAATAGTGTTACACTTCATGCCGTCAATCAAAAAATAATCAGATAGTGGCCATGTGTCCATGATGTGATGCAAACAGCTTCACACAATATACAGCATTGGCCAGTGCTGTTCCAAAATCCCTGTGCAAATGAGGTGTAAGTCATGCACCTACATATGAGATGGTGTTGCTGAGTGCTGTTGTGCAACATGCTAACCAGATGTTTGGACACATATATAGGCAATGGGCAGCGAAATCGGACACATGAAGTAACTCTGGAATAATGTATGAGGTCATGGCATAGCTCGCCAGGTAGAGAGCTGAGTGTATATGGGTGTAGGGTCTGCCCCCCGTGTGACATGGGTGAGTGCTCCCCCCTCCATTTCACAATGGATACTTGTCACATCCATTTTCCATGTAGCAGTGTGTCCAAACATCAGTCCTTGCCATATCAGACACAAACTGTTGGGAGACTACATTTAACTGGCAGTCCTTGCTCAGATGAGTTTGGTACTTGGCAAGTGATCTAAGGGTAATGGCACATGTAGGAGGGACATTGATGAGCAATCCAACATGATGAATGTGACCTACCATGGTCACGTAACTGAGTTGTGTGATGAGCATAGGCAATGGTGACATGGTCCTTTAAAGATGTTCCAAGATGTTGTAATGGCATCATTCAACATTAGCTAGTCTTGATACCTTTGACATGAGTAATATGGAGATGATGGTTAGTGTGCAGATGTGTATGAATATTTCCCTCCAGGATGTCATTGTTATTTGTGTTAGGCAATGTGTAATGACTACAGATGATGTTTCAATTGCATGCCTGTTGTTTGTTTGTTCATTAACATGAAATACATTTAGCTGACAAGTCCCACTACTGTTTCAGATGGCAACATGACCCCATCGCAAAAGTGGGACTTTGAAAAGTGGGCGGAATGCTACCACTACATCTGTCTTGTACAGAGGGAATTCAGATGGCTAGGGCGTCTGTATGAGCGGGATCATTATTCAGGATCATGGAAAGTCTTTCCTCACCAGGGGCCACCCAAGGGACCATCAACCTCCAGTACCCACAAACCAGGCAGCTCTAAGGCCAGAGACAGAGCAAGGTCTACAGGGGCCGGCAAATCAATGTCAGCTGGACACATGAGTGCCCTTTTCTACACCAATGACTGTTCCTCCCATTCCCGAGCCCCGATATGTTCAGGACTTTAGTGCAGAGCTTGCAGCCCAAAGCCACACAGAATTGTCAGACTGGAACAGTATAATGTGGAGATGCTGAGGGAAATAAATTCTGTAGTATAGAGGCACTGAATTAAACAATGGAATGATGGACAGTACTTCCCTTCCCCTGTATTTGTTATTTGTTTTAATTGGGTTATTTAAATAGTTTGGGTTAGTTTAGTTAGTGAGGCGTAGGCTGTGGTTGGCTCATAGTAGTCGTTCTTGGAGGCCTGAGCTTTTAGGTGTCTCTTTTTCTTTGGTGTTTCTAGGGTGTGGGTGTTGTTTTGTATTTGTGTGTTTAAAAAATAATGTAAACAAATAAAAATGTTTACAAATACAAAAAATAATCTTTGTTTAGGCTGTATGTTTAGTTAGTTAATGTTTAGCTGTAATTCTTGTTGTCCTTGTCTACAGATGTGTTTTGAGGGGGGAGGGTTGATGTTTGTCATGTGGCATTAAATATGTCAGATAAGTTAAGATAAGCTAAGTTAGCTGTAGGTATAAGTTAGGATAAGATAGTGTAGCTTAGGTTAGTATAGGTAGTTTAGTTAGTTTAAGATATTTTAGGATCATAGTTATATTGTATTAAATCTTCTTGTGACTTACAATATGGTCTCCATCATGAATCACTGCTTAGGTGGTAGCATGTCTGCCCAGGTCATGACAGGCATATGCCTTTGTCTCTGTAAGCTGTACTTTGAGAAATGTATAACTGTGGCCCTCATTACAACCCTGGCGGACGGTGTTAAAGCCGCGGTAAGACAGCCAACAGACCGGCAGTAAAAAGTTGCAATTACGACCGTGGCGGAAAACGCCAACAAAGACAGACACTTTAACACTCCGACCGCCACAGCGGTACAAACAAACATCTTGGCGGTCACCGCCAACAGACAGGTGGGAGACAATGTACCGCCCACACCATTATGACAGGCCAATCCGCCACCTTTTCCGGGGTGGAATCACCGCGGATAAAAATATGGCGGAAACACGAATTTCGAATGGAAAACGCTCACCTCATCACACTCGACGAGGAACGAGGACACCATGGACCTGGAACTCCAAATTCTACCTGCGATAGTCTTCCTGCTCCTGTACCAGGAGCACGAACACCAGCTGCGAAGACCACAGTGAGTACTGCACCTACAACACAGGGGATGGGAGAGGGAAAAAACAGGGACACACACACGCAACACCCCCACCCTTACCCACTACAACACACACACAAATACATGTTGATACATAACAGTTACACCCCCCAAGCCCCTCGGAAGAATGCAAAGACAAAAGGAAATGATTGTAACCATTGTAATCTATTAAAATACAGTACTCCAAAATATATATACACTATAAACAAATATATACACCAATAATACAAGTCTAGGTATTGCACCATTTATAGTCCGTGGACCACTGGGCCCAAAATGCATGGGCGAGGCCCACTCGATACCAGATCAAAACAGAGAGAACACTGCAGGGGCATCAGATAGAAATACAACAGGCACCTCGGGGAAGGGAAGGGGGGGCACCTTAGCCGGATGAGTGCACGACGCCAGATCGACGAGGGGGCTCAATGCCCACTGTTCAATCCTGGGGAGTGCAAAGCCACAGTCTCTCAAGTCTCTACAGTGGGTGGTTTGCCCACTGTTCAATCCTGGGGAGTGCAAAGCCACAGTCTCACAGTCTCTACAGTGGGTGGGTTGCCCACTGTTAATTCCTGTGGAGTGCACAGCCACAGTCTCTCAAGTGGATAACAGTCTCCACTGGTTCTGGAGGGGGACTGATGCCCAGAGTGCTTCATCCTGTGAAGGTCAGAGGTAGTGGATGGATGTCTCCATTGGTTCTGGAGGGGGACTGGTGCCCAGAGTGCTTCATCCTGTGAAGGACAGAGGTAGTGGATGGATCTCTCCACTGGTCCTGGAGGGGGACTGGTGCCCAGAGTGCATCACTCTCCCCGTGTCGGACCCACTTGTGTCAGTGCCCCTGCCGCTCATGGGCTAGCAGTGCTTGAGTTGGCGGTGCCCTGTTCAGCGGTGCCCTGTTCAGCGGTTCTTGAGTTGGCTGTGCCCTGTTCAGCGGTGCTTGATTTGGCGGTGCCCTGTTCAGCGGTGCTTGAGTTGGCGGTGCCCTGTTCAGCGGTGCTTGATTTGGCTGTGCCCTGTTCAGCGGAGCTTGATTTCGCGGTGCCCTGTTCAGCGGTACTTGAGTTGGCGGTGCCCTGTTCAGCGGTGCTTGAGTTGGCGGTGCCCTGTTCAGTGGTGCTTGATTTGGCAGTGCCCTGTTCAGCGGTGCTTGAGTTGGCGGTGCCCTGTTCAGCAGTTCTTGATTTGGCGGTGCCCTTTTCAGCGCTGCTTGTGCTGGCGGTCCTTCATGGCCCAGCAGGGCTTGTGCTGGCGGTCCTTCATGGCCCAGCGGGGCTTGAGTTGGCGGTTCCCTGTTCAGCGGTGCTTGATTTGGCGGTGCCCTGTTCAGCGGTGCTTGAGTTGGCGGTGCCCTGTTCAGTGGTGCTTCATTTGGCGGTGCCCTGTTCAGCGGTGCTTGTGCAGGCGGTCCTTCATGGCCCAGCGGGGCTTGTGCTGGCGGTCCTTCATGGCTCAAGCGGGCTTGAGTTGGCGGTACCCTGTTCAGCAGTGCTTGATTTGGCGGTGCCCTGTTCAGCGGTGCTTGAGTTGGCGGTGCCCTGTTCAGCGGGGCTTGTGCTGGCGGTCCTTCATGGCCCAGCGGGGCTTGTGCTGGCAGTGGCCTCCTGGGCAGCTGGGCTGGGGCTGACGGGGCCCTCCTGGGAAGCTGGGCTGGGGCTGGCGGGGCCCTCCTGGGCAGCTGGGCTGGGGCTGGCAGGCCCTCCTGGGCAGCTGGGCTGGGGCTGGCGGTGGCCTCCTGGGCAGCTGGAATGGGGCTGGCGGTGGCCTCCTGGGCAGCAGGGACAATGGCGGTCTTCTCCGCCGTGCTACTCTTCCCAGACTTGCCAGGTTTCTTGTGGCTCTTCCCCACCTTAGGGAGCTGACGGCTGGGAGCGGCTTTGGTGGCTGGAGTATTGCCCCTCTCCCGCCGGGCACTGGCCAAGTTCTGATGCTTCACAAGGGAGGGACTGGCTGTGCTGTGGCTCTGTGCCACACTAGCTGTCCTGGTGGCCGGTGCACTCCACATACCTGTGACTACAGGCACTACTGGTCCCGGAGATGTTGTGGGTGCGGTGCTACTTCAGGACCTATGAGATGGACGGGGTGGGGAGGTGTGGGAAAAAGGTCAAGGCTGGGCAGGAAAATTCTTTTGGACACACTGGGACGGGTAACTGGAGGGGGTTTGGGAGTGGAGGAAGAGGTGGTGGTAGGAGGTGTACGTTTAGTGACTTTGGGTGCAGGTGCATGCGCTGGAGGCTGTCGTGAGGTGGATGGGTGTTGGGTGGGTGTGTGCCTGCGTTTGTGCATCTTCGGAGGGGGCATCACAGACACACTGGGAGAGGACACAGGGGACGTGTGAATGGTAGTGGGGGTGGTGACTGCACGTGAGCGGGGTGTGCTGGTGGGTGTGCTGGTGAGGGACGTAGTGGCTGTAGAGGTAGTGCATGCAGGTGTGTGTAGACAAGACTGGGAGGGAGGAGGGAGACGACGAGGAGGGGGTCACAGTAGAGGCAATGGATGTTGGTGTGTCTGCATGTGTGTGATGCTTGTGTGAGTGCCTGTGGGATGTGTGGTGCTTATGTTTGCCTGAGCTTCCCTTGTGTGATGAGGTGTGTGCAGGCTGGTCTGATGGTGTGCTTGGGATAGGCAGAGGTACAGGGGATGGGTCTGGGTGGAGGAAGTTGGAGGGGGGAGGCTAGACACAGGGACAATGGCTGCCATCAGTGCTGAGGCCAGAGTTTGAAAAGCTCGGTGAAGGGCCGTCTGACCAGAATGAATGCCCTACAGGAATGCATTAGTTTGTTGCAACTGCCTTTCTACACCCTGGATGGCATTCAAAATGGTAGACTGCCCAACAGTGAGGGACCTGAGGAGGTCAATGGCCTCCTCACTGAGGGCAGCTGGGGTGACTGGGGCAGGGCCTGAGGTGCCTGGGGCGAAAGTGATGCCCACCCTCCTGGGTGAGCGGGCACGGGCCGAAGAATGAGGGGCTGCTGGGAGGGCGCTGCTGGTAGGGGGGTTGTGGCTGTACCTGTAGATGCGGGGGCACAGATGTTGCCACCACCACAAGGGAGCTCCCATCAGAGGACGAGTCCGAGTCGCTGGTCTCAGCTCCTGTCCCCACCGTGGAGATCCCCTCGCCCTCCGTCCCACTGGTGAATTCAGAGACCGTAGTGTGGCCCTCAATGGCCATGTGGGATGCAGCTCCCCCGTGCTCCGGTGCCACTGCTCCTCTGCCTGATGATGCTAATGCATACAAGAACAGGTAGACCACAAAAAGGGGGGGGGGTAGACAGAATAAAGACATGTTGAGTGCATGGATTACAGCTACCGTTGGCGGACAATACAGACACAGAAGCCCCCTGCACTACGCCGCGCTCTTGGGCTCTACAGTGCAATTCCTAGGAAATGGCCTACAAGGCTATGGACGACATCTGCACACATAGATGACACAGGGGCATGAATAGCCGTACTTGGCACTCTACAGAGGTGGGGTGTGGGGGGGCCACAGGGCCATGCCTTACGGAGGGGCCTAGCCTACGGAACTCGCCCTGGCCTAGGGAAACCCACAGCCCTCCTCCCCCACCCAGACAACTCCACTGCGCGCAAAGTCAGCAGAATGAGAGTGTACTCACCCCCTTGTGTCTGCTGTGATGCCCTCGAGCGCCCATCCAACTCTGGGTAGGCCACCACCAGGATCCTGAACATCAGGGGGGTCATGTTTCGACGGGCACCCCTCCCATGTTGGGAGGCCATCCCCAGCTGAGCCTCCGCCGTCTTCTTGCTCCTGCGGCGAATGTCCTCCCATCTTTTCCGGCAGTGAGTGCTCCTTCTGTGGTAGACCCCCAGGGTCCAGGAGTCCTTGGCGATGGCACGCCAAATATCTTTCTTCTGGTGGGCGCTGACCTACATGAAATGTACAGGGGAAGAAGATAAGTCATTACCAACTGCACTGTCAAAGTGAGTGGCCCCCATCCCTACCCTTGCCATGTGGCACATGCACCCACCGTCTTTCATGCACAAAGCAGTCGGCCCCCTTCCTTCTTACATCCAGCCCTCTCCACACAGGCATAGCCCATACAACATGCTCCCTGTGTACTTACCTGTTTGTCTGGAGGACCGTAGAGTAGAGTGTACTGGGGGAGGACCCCATCAACGAGCTTCTCCAACTCCTCCGATGTGAAGGCAGGGGCCCTTTCCCCATACGCACAAGCCATTGTCTCTTCCAGACTGAGGTCACATCAGCACTTGCAGTGTAGGTCCTCTTCTGTCGAAGATCAGGCATCGAGTGATTGAACAGATAAAAAATGTCGGTCACGTCCGCGGCAGGCACGTCCGCGGCGGTGCATACCATCACCGCCGACGTACAACGTCATTGGCTCCTGGGACCCATAGGGTCCAATGTTAAGCAATGCAGCATTGCGCCGCGGTCTCCGACCGCCTACCGCGACGGTGTACAATGCCAGCGCAGTTACCTCACATCCCATTGTCCCACTTTAGAGGTCAGGCAGCCGCCATTGAAGGGGCCCACATGGCCTCATTTTATACTGCATCACACATACCTAGGCCTAGTCTCAACACACATACAGGCCACCTTTTGTGTATGATTGGTGTTCTGTGTAAACTGTGGGTACGTACCTCTGAGTTGTTTGACTCTGTGGTCGCTGTTGTCCTTCATAGGCACCGTCCGCTGGGACATGCGAGGAGATAGCGGCATCCTCCGGTGTACCGACCGTTGGTGGACCTGTCGACAATGGAGGAGTGACATTTGATAATCACCTACAGGTTTGACCGTGCCACAATCCAGGAACTGTGTACCCAGTTGGAGCCAGACCTGATGTCAGCAATCCGCCATCCCACAGGAATCCCCCCTCAAGTGCAGGTGCTGTCAGTGCTCCATTTCATTGCAAGTGGGTCTTTTCAAACAACTGTGGCCATGGCATCAGGGATGTCCCAGCCTATGTTTTCCAACGTATTGTCCAGAGTGTTGTCTGCCCTTCTGAAACAAATGCGGAGCTACATCGTTTTCCCTCAGGTGGAGGATTTGCCTACAGTGAAAGGTGATTTTTACGCCCTGGGACATATCCCCAACATCATAGGTGCCATTGATGGGACCCATGTGGATTTGGTCCCCCCTACAAGAGTGAACAGGTGTACAGAAACCAGAAGAGTTATCATTCTATGAATGTACAGATGGTATGTTTGGCAGACCAGTACATCTCCCATGTGAATGCCATGTTCCCTGGCTCAGTGCATGATGCCTACATCCTGCGGAATAGCAGCATCCCTTATGTGATGGATCAACTCCAGAGGCACTGTGTGTGGCTATTAGGTGAGCCCCTGGAAGCAAGACAGTGGGAATGGTTGTCTGGGGTTATCCCTACAGGTTAGTGTGCATCTAACAGTTGTCCCTCGCTATTTGCAGGTGACTCTGGGTACCCCAACCTGTCATGGCTACTGACCCCAGTGAGGAATCTCCGGACCAGGGCAGAGGAACGCTACAATGAGGCCCATGGGCGAACTAGGAGGGTGATCGAGCGGACCTTCGGTCTCCTGAAGGCCAGGGTCAGGGGCCTGCATATGACAGGTGGATCCCTATTCTACTCACCAAAGAAGGTGTGCCTTATCATCGTGGCCTGCTGAATGCTTCACAACTTGGTTTTGCGACGACAGGTGCCTTTTCTGCAGGAGGATGGTCCAGATGGCGGTGTTGTGGCAGCTGTGGAGCCTGTGGACAGTGATGAGGATGAAGCAGAGGAAGAAGACATGCAGAACAGGGACTCAGTGATCCAGCAATATTTCCAGTGAAACACAGGTGAGAATACATTCCTGCCTACTACATGTACTTTTCAACTACTACCTCTCTACTGTCTGTCGTTTTCACTGAGTGTATGGGCACTGAGTTGCCACTTTCCCTTACGATTTCACAGATGTGGGTCCCAACGTGTGTCATCTGCTTACATTCCTCATGGACTAGAGCTGTGTGACATAGGTATGTTTACATTACTATTTCAAGAACATTTTGTCACTGTAATTGTAAATACACTATTTCGAAATCACAGACAGACTCCAGATAATTTTGTGCTTTAGGTGTGTTTATTTAAATGCAAATTATTGGAGGGGGAAGTTAAATGGTGAAGGGTGATGGCGGAGGAGTGTCCATGGCAGAGTCCAGTCTATTAGTCTCACAGGTGCATTGCCCATATGGGTATAGGAAGTGGAGCTGGGGCATTTTAATTATGGACAGGGTGACAAAGTTGGACAGTGGGATGACAATGAGGGTAGTTTCATTTCTTGGCAGGGGCCTTGGCATTATGCTCTGTCTTGTTCCTGAATCTCAGGGACCGTTTGCGGGGTGGTTCTCCCTCTGCAGGGGGTGGGGTGCTGGTGTGGTGGTCCTGTGGCGTGGCGTCCTGTCCACTAGCGCCGGCGGAGGTGGTGGGCAATTCATCGTCCATGCTAGTGTCAGGGGCCCCTTGAAGTGCCACAGTGTCCCTCCTGGTGTTGAGTACTTCCTTCAGCACCCCTACGATGGTGCCCAGGGTGGAGCTGATGGTTCTGAGTTCCTCCCTGAAGCCCAAATACTGTTCCTCCTGCATGCGCTGGCTCTCCTGAAACTTGGCCAGTACCGTTGCCATCGTCTCCTGGGAGTGGTGGTATGCTCCCATGATGGAGGAGAGGGCCTCGTGGATAGCGGGTTCCCTTGGCCTGTCCGCCCCCTGTCGCACGGCAGCCCTCCCAGTTCCCCTCTGTTCCTGGGCCTCCGTCCCCTGGACCGTGTGCCCACTGCCACTGACCCCAGGTCCCTGTTGTTGTTGGGGTGGTGGGTTATCCTGGGTTCCCTGTATTGGTGGACACACAGCTGATTGACTTGTCCTGGGGACGGAGGTATGGGCCCGCTGGGTGGGTGCTTTGCTGGTGTTTCCAGAGGGGGGAAGGTCTGTGGTGGCCTGTGCCTGTGTGAGGGGAACCGACTGTCCCGAGGCCCCCGATGGGCCGGGCTGGTCATCTAGATCCAGTTGGACAGAGGTGCTGTCATCACTGTGGGCCTCTTCTGTGGGTGGAGTGGACATGTCTGGACCCTCCTGTCTGGTGACGTTAGGTAGGGGTCCTGCAGGGGTGGAATGGCATGATTATTGCATCTGTGTGTGGCATGGTGTGCAATGGGTGGGTGACCGTGTACCCCAGTGCTGGCATTCCTGTGTGGGACCTTGTGTGATGATGGTTTAGGGGGGTGTATGGCTATGTGCAGTGTGCATGCTTTGGTGATGGGTGTCCATGCTTTATTTTTGCATGCAGGGCTTGGTGTTGGGAAGGCTGGTTTGTGATATTGGCACATTTGTGAGGAGTTGGAGTGATAGGGGTGAGGGCGAGGGTGGGGGTATGTGATAGCATGCAGGTAGGGTGGGGGATGTAATAGTTAAGATTTGACTTACCAGAGTCCATTCCTCCACCTACTCCTGCGAGGCCCTCAGAACGCAGAATCGCCAAGACCTGCTCCTCCCATGTTATTAGTTATGGATGAGGAGGTGGGGTCTGCCGCCAGTCCGCTGAACCGCCAGGTGGTGTCTTGAGACCACGGAACGCAACTTCCCCCTTAGGTCGTTCCACCTTTTCCTGATGTCCTCCCGATTTCTTGGGTGCTGTCCCACTGCGTTGACCCTGTCCACTATTCTTCACCATAACTCCATCTTCCTTCCAATTGAGGTGTGCTGCACCTGTGATCCAAATAGCTGTGGCTCGACCCGGACGATTCCCTCCACCATGACCCTGAGCTCCTCCTCCGAGATCCTGGGGTGTCTTTGCCGTGCCATGCGGTGGTGTAGGTGATGTGTGGGGTGGTGTGTGTGGTGATAAGTGTGGTGATATGTAGTGGTGTGTTGTATGGGGTGCGTGGAAGTTTTGTGGGTGATGGTGTTATGTGCCTGTGGATGCTGTTGTACTTGCTGGTGGTGTCTCTCTCTGTGCTTCGTTCTCAATTTTTGTCGTGGGGGTTTGTGGGTGATGTGGGTGTGTGTTTTATATTGTATTGGGTGTGTGGAAGTGTTGTGTGTATGTGTCTCAGGTGTGTGTATTTCGAATTGTCCAATGTGGTTGTGTTTTGTAAATGTGTGTGTATTTTGAGCGCGGTGGTGTGTACCGCCAATGGAATATGCAGTTGAAAGACCGCTGCGTGGATTCGTGTGTTGTGATAGTGTGGTCGTATTTCTGTTGGCGTGATGGTGGAGGTTTTGTTTTCGCCAGTTTATCACTGATCTTTGGTGTGGCGAACTTGTGTGGGTGTCTGAATTTTGGCGGGTTCCGAGATGTGGGTCATAATAGCTGTGGTGGAATTCCGCAGGCGCGGCGGTGTGTTGGCGGTCTTCTGCACGGCGGTAAGCAGCTTTTACCTCCAATGTTGTAATGACCCCCTATGTGTTTCCCACTATGGTCAAGTACCTGTCAGGTTGGCAATGGTGTCACATCAGCTATATCTAGACATTATTCAGCAATGTACATGACAATCTGGATGTGCATGGATATACATTGCTAAGCATGTATTCATAGGCAGTTGCTCTGTGTTGGTGTAGGAAGGTAGCTTCTTTTTTTCCTTGTTACCCCCACTTTTGGCCTGTTTGTGAGTATATGTCAAGGTGTTTTTACTGTCTCACTGGGATCCTGCTAGCCAGGGCCCAGTGCTCATAGTGAAAACCCTATGTTGTCAGTATGTTTGATATGTGTAACTGGGATCCTGCTAGCCAGGACCCCAGTGCTCATACGTTTGTGGCCTATATGTGTTCCCTGTGTGGTGCCTAACTGTATCACTGAGGCTCTGCTAACCAGAACCTCAGTGTTTCTGCTCTCTCTGCTTCTAAAATTGTCACTGCAGGCTAGTGACTAATTTTACCAATTCTGATTGGCTCACTGGAACACCCTTATAATTCCCTAGTATATGGCACCTAGGTACCCATTGTATTGGAGTTCCAGGAGATCCCTATGGACTGCAGCATTTCTTTTGCCACCGATAGGGAGCTCAGACAATTCTTACACAGGACTGCCACTGTAGCCTGGGTGAAATAACGTCCACGTTATTTCACAGCCATTTTACACTGCACTTATGTAACTTATAAGTCACCTATATGTCTAACCCTCACTTAGTGAAGGTTAGGTGCAAAGTTACTTAGTGTGAGGGAACCCTGGCACTAGCCAAGTTGCCTCCACATTGTTCAGGGCAAATTCCCCGGACTTTGTGAGTACGGGGACACCATTACACGCGTGAACTACATACAGGTCAATACCTATATGTAGCGTCACAATGGTAACTCCGAACATGGCCATTGTACATGTCTAGGATCATGGAATTGTCACCCCAATACCATCCTGGCATTGGGGGGGACAATTCCATGCATCCCTGGGGCTCCAGCATAGAGCCCAGGTACTGCCAAGCTAACTCTCTGGGATTTTCTCTGCAGCTACCGCTGCTGCCAACCCTCAGCCAGGTTTCTGCCCCCCTGGGGCCTGGGCAACCCAGTCCCAGGAAAACAGAATATAGGATTTCCTCTGAGAGAGGGTGTTACACCCTCTCCCTTTGGAAATAGGTGTTAAGGGCCTGAGAGGAGTAGCCCCTCCTGGCCACTGGAAATGCTTTGAAGGGCACAGATGGTGCCCTCCTTGCATAAGCCAGTCTACACCGGTTCAGGGATCCCCTCAGCCTTGCTCTGGTGCAAAACTGGACAAAGGAAAGGGGAGTGACCACTCCCCTGACCAGCACCCTCAGCCAGGTTTCTGCCCCCCTGTGGCCTGGGCAGCCCAGTCCCAGGAAAACAGAATAAAGGATTTCCTCTGAGAGAGGGTGTTACACCCTCTCCCTTTGGAAATAGGTGTTAAGGGCCTGAGAGGAGTAGCCCCTCCTGGCCACTGGAAATGCTTTGAAGGGCACAGATGGTGCCCTCCTTGCATAAGCCAGTCTACACCGGTTCAGGGATCCCCTCAGCCTTGCTCTGGTGCAAAACTGGACAAAGGAAAGGGGAGGGACCACTCCCCTGACCAGCACCTCCAAAGGGGAGGTGCCCAGAGCTCCTCCAGTGTGTCTCAGACCTCTGCCATCTTGGATGCAGAGGTGTGAGGGCACAATGGAGACCTCTGAGTGGCCAGTGCCAGCAGGTGATGTCAGAGGCCCCTCCTGATAGGCGCTTACCTCTCTCTGTAGCCAATCCTCCTCTGAGGGCTATTTAGGGTCTCTCCTGTGGGGTTCTCATCAGATAACGAATGCAAGAGATCACCAGAGTTCCTCTGCACTTCCCTCTTCGACTTCTGCCAAGGATCGACCGCTGGGTGTTCCAGGACGCCTGCAAACCCGCAACAAAGTAGCAAGAAGACTACCAGCAACATTGTAGCGCCTCATCCTTCCAGCTTTCTCAACTGTTTCCTGGTGGTGCATGCTCTGAGGGCTGTCTGCCTTCACCCTGCACTGGGTCAACGGAATCTTCCCCCTGCTAATGCAGGCACCAAACTTCTGCATCACCGGTCTTCTGGGACCCTGTCATCTTGACGAGCATGGTCCCTGGAACACAGGAGCTGTGTCCAAGTGTCCCCGACAGTCCAGTGGCCCTTCTGTTCAAATTTGGCGGAGGTAAGTCCTTGCCTCCCCACGCCAGACAGTAATCCTGTGTACGCGTGAACTGCTGCTGCTAGGGCTTCTGTGCACTTTTTCAAGACTTCCTTCATGCACAGCCTAGCCCAGGTCCCCAGCACTCCGGCCTGCATTGCCCAACTCGCTGAGTTGGACTCCGACTTTGTGGGACCCCCTTTTGCTGTGCTGAGTCGACCATTGTGCTCAGATCTTCTGAAAGCCTGTTCAGGTGCTTCTGGTGGAGCTGCCTGCTTTTGCATGGGCTCCCCATGTTGCTGAGTGCCCCCTCTGTCTCCTCCTCTAAGCAGGGACCTCCTTGTCCTTCCTGTGCCCTGGCAGCACTCAAAACCTTTCACTGCGTTTCTTGCAGCTAGCAAGGCTTGTTAGTGGTCTTTCTGCGTGGAAACAACTCTGCATCCTCCAGCACGCCGTGTGACATCTAGTGACCAAAGGAAACGTTCCTGGCACCTCCCGTTGTTGCAGAATCTTTGGCTTCTTCCACCCGGAGGCGGCCCTTTTGCACCTTTATCAGGGGTTTAGTGGGCTTCTGCCCATCCTGGACACTTCCGTGACTCTTGGACTTGGTCCCCTTCCTTTACAGGTCCTCAGGTCATGGAATCCATCTTCAGTGCTTTGCAGTCAGTTGTTGTCTTTGCAGAATCCCCTATCTCGACTTTACTATCTTTCTGGGGTAGTAGGGTAACTTTAATCCTACTTTTCAGGGTCTTGGGGTGGGGTATCTTGGACACCCTTAGTATTTTCTTACACTCCCAGTGACCTTCTACACACTACACTAGGCCTGGGGTCCATTTGTGTTTCGCATTCCACTTTTGGGGCATATGGTTTGTGTTGGCCCTAGGCCTATTGTCTCCTATTGCATTCTATTGTGTTCTACAGTGTTTGCACTACTTTTCTAACTGTTTACTTACCTGATTTTGGTTTGTGTGTATATTTTGTGTATTTTACTTACCTCCTAATGAGTATATCCTCTGAAATACTTTTGGCATATTGTCACTAAAATAAAGTACCTTTATTTTTAGTAACTCTGAGTATTGTGTTTCTTATGATATAGTGCTATACAATATAAGTGGTATAGTTGGAGCTTTGCATGTCTTCTAGTTCAGCCTAAGCTGCTCTGCTATAGCTACCTCTATCAGCCTAAGCTGCTAGAATACTTCTAATCTACCAATAAGGGATAACTGGACCTGGCACAAGGTGTAAGTACCACAAGGTACCCACTATAAGCCAGGCCAGCCTCCTACAGTTGGTAAGTCATGAGAGATGCATTGTTGAAATGTTGAAATGCACTCACCCTGAATCAAGGATTTTTGTTGCTGACACACTTGTGGCTACCGCTCAGAGTTTTAGACATGCATCATTTGTTTGTCAGATGAAGACCGACCTGTTGCTCCCATCCTTGCTTAGCACAGCCACTTGTGTTATGATTTTACCAGCTGTCACAATTCATGCATGCTACCTGTTGCATGACATGCTTAAGACCCTCACAAACCTCTTGCTAATCAACATAGATCTCAGTCACATCATTTATGTTTCAGTCAGTTTGTGTGGCTTTGTGTCTGTCACAAATCTACACATATCCCTTTGCTATGCAGTCATTGTGTTAGCTTCACACATCACAACATGTTCATGTTGTTAATGCTTCTGGCACACATACAACACCAAGATTGGGTGAAGTGAATTTATTTACAAATGTGATTTTGTGTGCAGAAATGCTGTACATTACATTTAATGACAACCCCAACAGATGTACTTAGCAATTGGATGTCCACACAGGGTCCATGGGGGTATGCATGTCCTGAGACATGCGTAGGAGAGGAGTGCTACAGTAAGGAGGAGGAACACATTTCCGTCAGGGAAGATTAGGCATAATGGCAGTCCACATATGTGAGAAGTAAATAGCGGGAGAGTCCATTTGCGGACAGTGCTAGAAGTTATGACAGTGGCATGATCTTTAGCACAGAGCAAAGGAGAAAATTGCCATGTGCCACTGAGAAAAGCTAATGGTCAGTTTTCCTTGTGAAAGATGTTACTTCCACATCTTCATCCTCTGATGTATGTGGTGCTTACTGTGACGGGGTGTTGTAGGTACTGCAGTAGAGGGAGGAACACACACATATCAAGGGCTGAAGATGTGGATGCTGTGTCTCTGGCAGCTCTCATCTATGGAAACACATGAGGCAGCACAGAAGCAAGGAGGGCCTGCAGGGTCTGCAACACTGCAGCAATGTCACTGTGGTAGGCATCCAAGTTGACAGTGAGGGAGTCTAGATTTTATGTATGACACCCAGGATTTCCTGGAGGGTCACATAATTGAAGGGTTGCAGCTGGTCATCCACATCATCAGAGAATTCCAGGACAAGCAGCTGGCCAGAACATATGTTGTTTTCCTCTGAAATGAAATGGAGCTAAGTCAATGTTGAGCTCTCCTAGGTGTTACCATAATTATTCATCTTTACAATCTGTATTTGTAAGTCAGCATTGTAGATGCCTCATTTCCAAAGCTCTAGCACCACACTGCACTATCGGAGTTCCATTGACTTTGATGCTCCTTTGGCACAGTGTACAGGCCACTACTTTACCAGCCCACACCACCCCAACTTGTGTTATTGTTGATGGCCCTGTAAATGTGTAACCCTTTCAAACCTTACACTACATTTGAGTCCCAGGGGTATTGGTGTGTGCCTTCCCCCAAAACACACATGAATACCCTAAGGAATCTTATACATTCACAGGTTTAGTCATCTGGACATGCATCAGGTTTGTAAACCACATGAGTATTGAATTTGAAGTAGTGCAACAGTGAGATCTGACATGATAGTCCCCATTGTTCCAATTTCAATATATGCTGCATTTTACAGCACACATGGGAACTGGATGAGGGTGAACATTATTGTTCAAGTTCAGGAAAGTATCACTTTTAGCAGACGGGCAACAATATTTGCAAGGCAGATGTGCTGACAACATGGTGCAAGTGTGCCTGTGTTAGTGCTAGAAACGTACAGGTATATTTTGCATTTTGGAGCATGGCACACATGCCTGCACTTTGTACATGGCACAGTGCAGCACAGCATCCTCATACATGAGGCACTAAGAACCTCAATTCCATGGCCAGTGGCGCAGGGCGGTGCAGCAGGTAACTTGCAGTGCTGCCCTGTGCAACCAGGCAAGGGCAGAGATGCGCCATATGTGCAATATAGAGTGCATTTCTGTCCTCTCTACCTACAGTGGTACACAAAATGCTGGCTAGTGCCAACTCAGACACCCTTGGACAAAGGTATGAGGATTCCTGCATTGTGAGGGCAAACTATTAGGTACATGAAGGGATACCTCCTGCATAGTAACTACCCCAAGGTGCGTTATGGTCTTTCTATGTGTGCTGCATCCTGCAGCACACATAGAAATGATACCACAAGAGGTGTGTTTAAGACATTTCTCCTCATAGTGTCTTTCTTACACCACACATTCCTTGCCTTGTTCATCTGTGTATGTGTCAGGTTTCTTTGTTTTCCATGGGTACTGCATGGGTTCACCCCAAGAAACACCCATGGAATGAGCCTTTCACACAGTGTTCTGCGGGAAAGGTGTCCATATTTCCAAGGCCAAGACAAGCCATGCAAGTTGGCTTTGAAGTGGCCTTGTAAATATGGATTGGCATACTGCATTACCAAAGCGTTAATGTGAATTATGCTCCTGTGGGACAGTGTTCTGGTAGTGCCCTGCACAAGGGATCCAAAGTGTGGTACACCTGCAATGATGCAGCACTTCACTCAATGTGGTAAATGAGGTGCTGGTTCTGTCCTGGGATGTGCTACTTGTGGTAGGACAGTGCTTATTACAGTGCTTCTGTGTAAATCCCTTGTGCCACCAGTGCCTCCCTTTTTAGATATGGAGAAATGAGGGGCAAGCAGTGCAAGGGACTTGTAGTTGAGCCCCTACATCTGTTTTCTGTTTGACTATATGTATGCCAGCATCCTAGACTGTTGTCTTCATATAGAACATTTTGGCACCGGGACACGCTTCCTCTCCCTTTTGACATAACATATTTTACACATTGCCCCCCGGTGCAGCTTATCCTGACTGTTGTTGGTCATCATGTGCTGCACTGTTGTGCCCTTGGACTCCTGTGAACAACTCCTCAAGGAGGACAGCTGCCACCATCTCCTCCAGGCCATCAAGCTTCTCCTGGGGTGCTGGACTTCCACCTCCAGTCTGGAGTGCTGCCTTGCGATTGTGGGCCAATTTCTCCTTTGTTCTAGGGCTTCTTACAGTTGACAACTGTCCTCTTGACCCCTGCCACACTGTTGACTTTGTCAACTATGGATTGCCATATTGCCTCCTTCTTCCCTAATGTCAATGTGGAGGTGACAAATAGCTGGTGTTGATGGTGTGTCACCTCCCTGATGAAAATGCTGTTCTCCTCACTAAACCAGCACTTCTGCTTCCTCTCCCCCTTCTCCTGGTTCTCTGCCTGGACATCCTGGCTAGAACCTGGGTTGTTTGTGTTGTCCTGGGAGCTTTTTGGTTCTGGGTTCTTCATTTCTGGGTCTCCTGTGGTGTTTCCTGTGTATCCTGTGTTTTATTTTTTGAAACAGCATCTTGAGGCAGTTTTATTGATGCTTTTGGTGCAAACGTCACACTAGGCTGATTAGCTTCAAAATACGTACCACAAATCAGCCTAGTGTCAGCTTTCAAGCACTAGCGTCATTTTCCTTCACTACGAGGTGGAAAAGTTAGTGCAATTTCTTTTTACGCTAACCAAAGCCTAACGCCATGGTTCGCCGTTTTGTAAATATGGTGCACACATGGTGTTAGAATCTGACAGCCGGCGTTAATATTTTTGATGCACAACTGGGATCGTGCAGTTTAGCATAATTTCCTGTAAATGAGCCCATATGTGTTTTCCAACTGTCTCCCACCTCTATTTCTCGTAATCCCTCCACTGTGCTCTGTGCTCCTTTCTCCTACCCATTTGCTTCTCTCCTCTAATCGCCCAGTAATGTGCTAGCCCATGTGTGCTTTTTCCCCGCATTGCTTTCTCACAGTTTGCTTGTACCCATGCTCCACGTTGCTCTTTGTTGCTTGTGTGTTTCCCTTCTCCCCATGTTGCTTCCAACCCCCTGACCTCTCTGTTGCTTTGCACTTTTGTCCTCCAGGTAGCTTCAGCCCAGCCCTCTATGTTGCTGTTCTACACACACAATTCTTTTGTGCTACTTTATTTCTTTTTATTAACCTATCCAACTCAGATCAGTACATTAAAAAGGAAAAACACTGTTTAGTTTTGTAGGCATGCATGGTGTGCTTTCCTACAAAACATGGCAGCTTTCTCATTTTCCACCTAATTATCAGTTCTCCCAGTTGCTGCCAATTCCATAAATGATCTCGAGTTGTTGCTTTGGTGTGCCCAGTATTCAATCATGAAATTGAATCCTCTTGTCTGGCAGTCAAGGTGCAGACAATAGACACTGTTAATTAAAACTGGCTATGATACAGACCTCTTTCACACACAACCATACCTTCTCACATTTACTGCTCATGCTGTCAAGTTATGTCCCAAAATTAGACATTTTGGGAAAAAGCAGAACTCTCATAATCAATTTAAACGAAAAATGTAGAGTTTTATTTTTTCCTAGCAGACTGTTATGATACTATTTTATTTTTGCGCAAAACAAATTTTTCTTTTTTTTAAACAGAAAATGCCCTAGAAACTCCATATAGAGTACCAAATTCCCTTCCTGTCCTAAAACATGAATTTGGAGGAAAATGTTACTCTCTTTTGGCCTGCAATCTCTGCAGTATCCACATCCTTGAACGTTTTACCTTTTGGGAAAAATCAAGTAAGTTCAATGCAGCAATTTGTTAAAAAATAAAAATGCCTGTCTCCCACAGGGATCTCGTGAGGCCTGGATGGACACCCACTATTATTTAATTAAATTATTCGATTTTTGCCTGCCTCCTCCTGCCTTGCATAGTCAACCATTGTGCCCTGAAAGGACATCAGCTATTATTTAATTTTTTTATTTATTTTTGCCTTCCACTCCCTGCACCCTATAGGGGTCTCAGCTCTCTTTACATTAAATTATTTGATGTTTGCCTACCTCTGACTTCCTTCCACAGATGTCCCATGGGCCCTGAAGGAACAATAGAGAAGTAGGAGCACAGCAGGAAATTGAGCTGCTCTAGTGCAGGATGTTCTAGTGACTGCTCTTCCATTGAACATTTCAGCTTCACAATCTCTGGCAAGGAAAATAAATAGTTTTTTCTCATCTTTCCAAACCCCTTTCCAATGAATTTGCATGGATTGGAACCTGACCAAGACCAACCACCATAGAGGAGAGAAAAGCAAGCTTTCCGAAAGTCTTTGAATTGAGGAAGATGATGATAAGCCACTGATTGATAGGGTTTAGACTGGCACAGAGGATGTACAGATGACCTCTAGTTAACCTACTCTTTGTCACTTAGTTCTAACAACACCACCTGTTTTCATCTTTTCAAAGCCAAAACAACATGGAGCAACCCCAAATATCACCCCTAATGAGGTCACAGTTGGCCCTAGTGAAGAGCAAAGAAAGCAGTGAAGCACAACCTCAACAAGTTGTTCAGGCTTTGGCACAGTAGGAAAGCACCCTCCTCCCACCTCCCACAGTTTTAGACCTCTTTATACTCAGGCTATATGATAACCACATTGCAGAACAATATATTTGGCACAAGAATGTTCAGCCTAGTAAGCCAGATTACATTATGGTACCTGTGGCCTCGTGGCCCCTCTGAAAAATCAACATGCAATCATTTGGGAAGAGCACCTCAAAAGGTTAGCTGCTGGTAAGTGAGAAGAAGAAGCTGAACCGATAGAAGAAAAAAAGGATGTCATCCTCATGTGAAGAAGCCCTGTAGCTGTCACTCGTAGTGTGCAGTCACCACTTGCAGCAACCTTAAAAATGCTCAAGGGACAGAGTAATACAGTCACCCCAATTTGCCCAAGCAGCCTACCTGACCCCTGCAGGTCACTTGTGAATGATGGATGTATTACAAAGAAGACAGTCAGACCAACCACCAAGAGATATGCTCACTAAGTAGTCACTGGACCACAAAACCAATAACATTTTTACAATTGGAAGCTGGTTAGATTGTTAACCCTTGACTTCCTCCCTTTTCCTTCCATAGAATGAGAGGGGTTTCCAGAATTATTAGAAGCCCTCTGTCCAAAATTGAAGCTTTCCATCTGGACTTAGTTTTCCACTATTGCTGTATTAGCACTGCACCATCAAGTGCTGAAGTTGGTTGGTGAAGCAATAAAGGAGAAAAGCAAAAATTAACTACTGATCTAACCACTGACAATGCTTTTTGAGGCATTTGGCTGCATGCAGATTTTGCAATGTTCACTACAGAGAAACTGCATATAGCTGACAACATCTTGGATTAATTTAACATCAAATCATATGGAGGTCTTCAGCCCAAAGGTCTCAGTATTGGATTTGTTGCAACTGTCAGTGGCAGTAATATTGCCAAATCCATTGCTGGTAGAGTGTACTTCGGAGTCCCATGTTTAGTGCATTGCATAAACCTAATTCTACAGGACTTCCTAAAAAAAGCAGAAGCATCAAAAAGATAGTGGTCATCAGTTGCAAAATCTAAACTCATTTTAGAAATTTGTTTAAAGCCCAAAAGCAGTTGAGGGTTATTGAGTGTGCCAAAAGTGTCCCTGTAAAACCATCATGAAGGCAGTGTCAACACATTAGAACGCTACCTACTACATGCTACATCGCTTACTAGAACTGAACAGACCTATCAATGACTATACACTAGCAAGGAAATGTAATTCAACTGCCAAAGCTGTGTCGATAGAGGTAGACAAACGGAGGCTAGTCGATCACCAGATCCACTACTACTGCCTTTTGAGATTCGGATATGGGAAGTTATAAAGAAGGACAGTACTATGTGGCAAGTGATTCTGTTGCTGTGCCTGCTGCAGAAACATTTGCAAATGATGAAACAAACAGTTAGCTATGTTAATGAAGAAGCAGCTTCTTAGGTCAACAGCTTAACCTTCCACTTTTAACCCAGAACAAAGACTGCAAAAAGTGATTGTTTCCTCCAAAAAGTACATCTGTGCCATCATATTGGATCCACAGTATGAAGAAAGTGCTGACCGCTTGCATTCCTTTTTGAAGATTGGATGACTCTTTTTAAAAGAATTGGATCATTGTGAAGGTGAGTGATCTAGAAGATGAACTGCTGAAAATCTGAGCCCATGGCACAACTGAAGTGAAGCTATACAACTTCAAGGAGGTGGTGCTGTTCATTCTCAGTCCTCCAGAACCCTGTTACAATTACTGTACCAGCAGCCAACAGGATCACGCTCTACTACTAAACTGAAAGAAACAACAATTTTTCTTTCCAGTGTCTGCAATGATTTGGTTTCACACAGCAGGACCTAAATAAAGTGCACAAACAAACGTAACACAAACACAGCAAGGGTCAATAACAATGACAGTTGTGAAGATGGTCCAAGACTATCTGGATGACTCAACAGAGGTCTACCTAGATGAAGACCCATTGGCATGGGAAAAATGAACAGTTGTATGAGCTCATCTGGCTGGCAAGTTCAGATGCTCTTTTTTATTTTTTAAGTTGAATCCTCCCTAAAACAAATAATGAAAACTCGAAAAAAAAGAAAAAAACGTAAAAAAAAAAAAAAAAAAAAAAAAAATTTTGGAACCACCTTATTGGTTAAAAGATAGAAAAGAAGTATGTTGCTTGTCATGTCTGTTAGTGTTAATATCTCATTAGAGACAACTGTAGCAGGCTACAATGACAACTAAACAGCTAGTTCACTGTTATAAAACCAACCTAAACATCCCTCTGCAAATGGTAAAGACTGGGCGTTGGATGCCCACTGAGGACTGAGGGCAGGACTGGGATGAAGTTGGCTCATGGGAGGTCCGACTCTGGGCCAGGCCTGCTGCTAGGCCCTGCACCCAACTATCTATGGGAAGCTAACCCCACATGGACCCAAAGTAATATTTTCCTTTTTTTTTTTTTTTTAAATTATTGTTTTCACTTGTTGAAGCTAACGTGGTTTTGGAGAAAGAGCACACATATGGAAATCCTGTTGTATTATGCAGGGAGCTATGCTGGGTCCCGTGGGAGGACAGGAGAAATTGTAGTACCAAGATATAATTTTTATTTTGGATCTACCCCCCCACCTAGAAGCACCAGGTAGTCAGGTTACCCCCATATATTTCTTAAACTTTTACTTCACAAGACGAGGAACTGAGACCCAAGTCCTGTAATGGCAGCCACAACATTTTGCTTGAGGTTGCGGTCAGCCAATCAGATTACTATATGTATATCAAAAAGAACACTGCTCAGTGTAGATGTGGTACCACTCACACAAATAGATGTGTATATAAAAAAAATATACATATGTATCTTTCCCCTTTTTTCCCCCTTTAATATCTTCATATCTACTGGATGGATTTACACCAAATAAGTGAAAGTACAATCTGTCTACCAAAAGATAAATTTCTGCCAAATTTGACGTAATTCTGTCCAGCAATTCAGGCTGTAGTTGTGACTAAAGGTCCTATGGCAATTAGCATGGTAAATGCAAATTTGTTTACCCTTTTTATCTCAGCCCCCACTTGACAGATAACCACAATACTTTCCAGGCACAACAAGAATTCCCAGCACACTTTCTTTGGAAAATATTGTGAAGATTCCTCTATCGGTGTCAAAGATATAGGCAAGTCAAAAAACGCTTTCCTAATGGAAACATGGTCATAACCATAAGTACGTGCTGGAGACTGGTGCTAGGTTTTATATACACACACATATATATATATACATATATACATATATATATATATATATATATATATATATATATATATATATATATATATATATATGTACATATATATGTCTGCTAGGTTTTGCAATGATCTGTGTAGCGGGGGCTGGTATAAAGGGGGGTGAAATTTAGAGCGTTTACAATGTTAATGATAGCGCCAAAATCACTGGACAGAAATACTCAAAAAGAAAGATAGTTCTTGGCCAAGAAAAAGCCTTTTTTGTTATTTGGTGTAAGTTCATTCTGTAGTTTTTGAGAGGTTGAAGGAAATTCAAGTGTGTATATAGGGATACCCTTAGCTCTAGTCTTTGGTCTCAGAGGGACCCGCCCAGGTCTAGAAAGCATTTTCTTTGTAATTATCGGATGGCATCATGGTGGAACCTTGGATCTGCCAAAAAAAAAAAACAATGAAACACAGGTCCCCATGCTTCATTTTTTTAAAGCCCCCGGGTGGGCGAAGCCCTGGAGGCATTGTCTGAAAATTATGGGGGGCTCCTGACCCCCCTAAAGTCCTGAGGACTGCCACCTCCCTGGGGCAATGCTGAAAATATGTACGGGGCCACGCAGCCCCCTACGCTCTGGGACCACTGCCTCTCCTGGGGAAAATGTTTTAATTCCCCTGGGCAAAATGTGGCCTCCCGCAGTCCCAAGGATCTCAACATCCCCGTGGCTTTAATCAGAATTAATCAGAATTAATGCAGGGTGGTGCCCGGCCCCCCTACAGCCCCAGGGACCACCACCTCCCCAGGGCATTCTTAATATTGTGTGCGGGGGACCACGCAGTCCCCCTGCATGCCGGGAGGCCACCACCTTCCGAAGGCTTTATTAAAAATAATCATTAGGGGTCCATTTCAGAGCCCCTTAGCCCAAGGGATCACCAACTCTTGGAGCTCTTGTTTTTGGATGTGGTGACGCGACCCCCCCTTGAGGAGCCACTGCTGGCTGAGAGGACTGTCACCCCGTAGGGCCGGCTCCTGCTATGTCCCAGGGTGCCCACCCCTGAGACGTAGCTGTTAACTGTGGCTTGGCTGCAGCTTTGTTAGCTTTGTCACACAGGTCCTGCTGTCAAAAAGAGGAGTTTTCATGTCTGTTCCCTGCACACAGATATGGGCGCAGGGAACAGGGATAAAAGCATCGCTCCAGTGACCAGAGAGATGTTGTTAAGAGGAGCTGGCTGATTGCTGGAGCAATTGAACCGTGGGGCAAGGCCTTGAGGCTTCCTCCGCAGTCCCAGATAGTCCTAAAGGGCATATAATTAAAAAATGTAAAAATCAATAGGGACTGCAGTGGAGGCCTTGAAACCACCCCATAGTCCCAGATAGCCCACAAAGGGCTAAAAAATATTTACAAAATAAAGTCAATAGCTCCAGTGTGAAGATCATAGACCTTCACCCTGAGCATTAAGGGTTCGCGTCCAGGTGTACCCCAGGTCATTTCCTGCCTTCATTTTATTTTTTTAAATTAAAATGTTTAAGGCTTGTACTGAAAAGTGATCTTACTCTTTTTAATTGACAAACACATTTTTCATGTCCATTAGTGCAGAAAAGTCTCATTCTAAATATATCATCCATCAAAGCCTAAAAAACCTCTATCTCGCTCCGTTCCTCTCACTCTTTTTTTCTCTCTCTCTCACACACACACTCAGACCCTTACGCAGCTACTAACAGACCCACTCACTCACTCATGCACCTACTCATAGACCCACTCAGACCCTTGTGCACCCACTAACAGTCCCATTCAGACTCTCACGCACCTACGCACGGACCCACTCAGATACTCATGCACCCACTCATACACCCACACAGACTCTCACACACCTACTCACAGACCCACTGACACCCTGATGCATCCAGTCACAGACCAGCACAGACACTGACGCAGTCACTAAGACACTGATGCACACACTCTCACACCCAGGCACTCTCACAACCACTCTCATCTTGAGATACACCCTCTTACACCTATTCTAATACCTAGAGAGACAGGCTGCGGTCACCTGCTGCACACTGCCAAAGGTCCATGCCCAGTGTGAAATTGGGTGGTTAGGGGGGTTGGCCACAGGGTCTGGTTGCAGGGCAGGCCTTCTGGGCAACCGCTGCCATGCATGGTTGTAGGCTGTGCACTGTGCAAGTTTGGGTGCTGTTAGACCTGACAGCCTTCGGGTGGCCACCCCCAACCTTTTGCCTGCCTCCCTCCACTTTTGTGACACTGTTTTTGCTGGTTTTAGGACTCTGCGCACTTTACCACTGCTAACCAGTGCTAAAGTGCATATGCTCTCTCCCTTAAAACATGGGAACATTGGTGCATATCCAATTGGCATATTTGATCTACTTGTGAGTCCCTAGTAAAGTGCACTACATGCGCCCACGGCCTTTAGATTGAATGTTACTAATGGGCCTGCAGCACTGGTTGTGCCACCCACATAAGTAGCCCATTAACCATGTCTCAGGCCTGCCATTGCAAGGCCTGTGTGTGCAGTTTCACTGGCACTTCGACTTGGCATTTTAAAAGTACTTACCAAGCCTTAAACTCCCTTTTTTCTACATATAAGTCACCCCTAAGGTAGGCCCTAGGTAACCCAGAGGGCAAGGTGCTGTATAGGTAAAAGGCATGACATATATATGTGTGTTTTATATGTCTTGGTAGTGGAAAACTCCTAAATTCATTTTCCACTGATGTGAGGCCTGCTACTTTCATAGGCTACCATTAGGGCTACCCTCATATTCTGTTTGAGTGGTAGATTCTGATCAGAAAAGGGTAAACAGGTCATATTTGGTATGGCCAGAATGGTAATACAAAATCCTGCTTCTTGGTGAAGTTGGATTTTATATTACTATTTTAGAAATGTCACTTTTAGAAAGTGAGCATTTCTCTGCCCTTAAAATGCATCTGTGCCCTACAGCCTGTCTCCAATCCAAATCTGGGCTGGGCTGGTTGACAGCTCACTTGTGCAATTCACCCAGACAACCACAAACACATGATAACCAGTCGCACCTGCACACATCTGCATACAGAATGGGTCTTCCTGTGCTGGAAGGGTGGAGGGCATGACACTTACATTTCAAAGGACAGTGGCCTGTCCTCATACAATGGACTGCCAAACACCTACTGGGAACCTGGAACACAGGGTTGTACTGAAAGGGGAACTTGTGCACTCCAAAACCACTCTTCGAAGTCTCCCCCACTTCAAAGGCACTTTTGCGTATATAACCTGGGTCGCTGACCCCACCAATTCAGACACTTCCGGGACAGACACTCTGAACCAAATCCTGCAACCTCCCAAAAGGAGCTAACTGGCTGCCCAAAGGACTCACCTGGACTGCTTTGCTGTGAAGGACTGCTACCTTGCTGTTGCCCTGCTGCCTTGCTGGCCTCTGGCCCTGCTGAGAAGTGCTCTCCAAGGGCTTGGATTGAGCTTGCCTCCTGTTCCTGAAGTTTCAGGGCCAAAATGACTTATTCTCTGCAAGGAAACCCCTTGTGTGGCGAAAATCGATGCACCACCGACTGGAATCAATGCACAGCCTACCCAGCGGTGAAAGAATCACCACATTGCCGAACAAGAACAACACAGCCCGGCTCCCTGAGGGGCGACCAATGAGGCGCCAGCGTTGCAACCGCAACTTCAACGTACAGCCCTACCGGATCGATCATCGCTGAGCTGGAATGACACAGCCGACTTCCTGGTGCAGAATCGATGCATCGCCTGCCATGAGACAGAAACCCCGACGCATCACCCACTGGATCAACGCAGCACCTGTGACTTTGTCCTGCACATCCAGGATTTCCACGCATTGTCCCTGGGCGTCAAAAGATCCCGCATCACAGTGAGGATCCAAGCCTGTGTGCCGGAATTCGACACGAAGCCCTTGCTGCGTGGGAAAGAATTGACCCATCGTCTGTGTGCATGCGGAAGTGCGATGCGCAATTACTTTTTCCACACATCTCCTTCTCTATGGTCTTCGTGCGTGTAATTTTGACGCATACCCAGTACTTTGGGCACACAAGAGACATTTATTGAATTTTAAAGACTTAAGACTCGTTTTATCTTTGCAACAGTGATGTTTCAACTTGTGATTATGAAATCTTGATTGTTTCGACCTTAAGTTAATCAGAAAAAAACTTATATTTTTCTAAACATGCGTGGTGTCTTTTTGTGGTGTTCTCACTATGTTATTGCATGATTTATTGCCCAAATACTTTACAAATAGCCTTTTAAGTTAAGCCTGACTGCTCAGTGAAAAGCTACCAGTGGGTGGGAACAGGATAATTTGGATTGTGTGTGACTTACCCAAACTAGGATTGTGGTCCCTACTTGGACAAGGGTGTATACCTCTGCCAACTAGAGACCCCATTTCTAACAGGTGCTGATAGGGGGTTGAATTAGTGTGTAGTAATGAAAATTATCGTATTAAACAAACCCATAAAAATTCACTGAAAAAAACAAAGGTTATAGTTAGGAAATAGGATTAAAAAAACATGAACTTCAATTAAAAAAACAAAGATTACAGGGACGTTATAGTTAGGCTCACATTTTAAATGTAGAAAACCATAGAAATTCACCAAGTTATAATTAGAGTTGTCTCAAGTAACTTTAACTCGTCCCTTTAGGCAACTATAACTTGTGCCCTCGCCTTGCATTGCTAATTATCCCATAAATTACGGCACTCATGACATCTTTGTAACAACATTGATAATATCACTGTAATATATGCAGTAAAAAAAAAAATGAAAAACCTGTGCATGGCGAGGGCATGAGTTATATTTACCTTAGGGCACGAGTCATAGTTACTTGAAATAAATATAACTGTTGAAGTTCTATGGTTTTGTATGTTTAAATTGTGAGCCTAACTATAACATCTCTGGAATCTTTAGTTTCTTCAGTGTATATATATACATTCACTGAAGAAAACAAAAGTTACAAGGATGTTATAGTTAGGCTCTGATTTTACATGCCCAAAACAATAGAACTTCAGCCATTATAGTTATAGTCCCGCAATGCACTGCGTATGACCTCACATTTTACTCACAACAGTCTGTGACATCATTGATGACATCACTGATGACATCATCCAATGATTGTGAGTGTTTTCTGAAGGTTTATGAGTGTTAAGCATATCTACACAGGTAGTACAAGCGTTATAGTAGTATAATTTATTTACTACTAACAAGTGATACTATTTGTAACATATAATAGGTTAGTGGCTGTGTGACTGTGTTTATTGGTATATGAATGGGTGTCTGAGTGCCTGTATGGGTGTCTGAGTGGGTGTGAGAGAGCCTGTAGGGGTATATGAGTAGGTATGTGAGTAGCTGAGTGGGTGAGTGAGTGGCTGTGTGAGTGACTATATTAGCGAGTGACTGGTTGTATCAGTAGCTTTATGGGTGAGTTTGTGGCTGTGTAAGTGGCTGTGTGTCACAGTGTCCTTTCCTCTGGATCTGCACATCGCTTAACAAAAGGCCCACCTTCCGGCGTCACCAACTCAGAAAGCTATTATAGCACAGAGTTATGGTGAAGCCAGTCGGGGGGAAGGGAATTAGGATAGGGAACAGCAGGGAGAGAGATCCGAAAAGAAAAGATTAGAACAAATATGCATTTACTCATTCATAGAAATGCAACTTATCAATAGACTCTTGACTAAATGCGTCTCCGAGATATCAGATGGAGACCCCTTTTGAAATGAGGGCAAAGCCCCTTCTTTGAAACATGGAACAAGAATAAATTATGACCTCAGAAACAAGAGATGGCAAGAGCTTTGGACTATGATTATACTCAGAGTGTTAATCCTGTAACATCTATGCATTCACAACATAAACCTTTGATCATGACTTAGAAAATCTCAAAGAATTAAATATGCTTTTCACATCTTAAGCTTCTCAAAGAACAATGAAAATTATGATTTGCTCATCTCCAGGAATACTTTCACATTCACAACAATAAAGGCCGAAAAGCTTTTACTCATTGAACTTGAGGTGCTTTACTTAATAATACCATGAAGCGCTTTACGTGTCTTGCTTTAAAGCGCTACGCTGATTATGCTAAGGGAGCGCTTTTACTCAAGTGGCCTGAATCACTTTGATTGTTTTGCCAAGAACCTTTTACTCCTGTGAATTGAAGCGCTTTGATTGTTGTGCCAAGAGTGTTTTAAAACTGTGGACTGAAGCGCTTGAATTGCTGTGCCAAGAGCGCTTTACATCTGTGAACTGAAGCACTTGAATTGCTGTGCCAAGAGCGCTTTACATCTGTGAATTGAAGCACTTAAATTGCTGTGCCAAGAGAGCTTTACATCTGTGAACTGAAGCGCCTGAATTGCCGTGCCAAGAGAGCTTCACATCTGTGAACTGAAGCGCTCGAACTGCCGTGCCAAGAGTGCCTTACCTCTGTGAACTGAAGCACTTGAATTGCCGTGCCAAGAACGCTTTACATCTGTGAACTGAAGCGCCTGAATTACCGTGCCAAGAGCGCTTTACATCTGTGAACTGAAATGCCTTTGATTGTTGTGCCAGGGCCGCTATACTCTAGAAATTGAAAGCGCTTTGCTCATTATGCTAAGGGGCGCTTTACCTTTTGGAAAGTAATGACTTCCTCCAAACTTGGATTCATCAAGGCCTTACCCCTACGAGTACGACCTACTCGTTTTGAATGCACCATGGAAACAAGGATACTTCGTTGGATGGACACTCTGCCATTCAGGAACTCTGCTCTTCTCCAGAGAAACTCCCACGAGGTCTGGCTGCATCAAAGTCTTCAAAATAGTGAGCAAAGTGCTTGGGTGTGGCTGGGCTTTTTAGGCCTGCCACACCCCAAGATGGCTGCTGCCTCTAAAAACATGGGACTTGTTGTCCCTTCATGGAATAGCACTGATAAGTGCATCTTGTCCACCAATGCCCTGAACCTGCAGCTCTATGAGCTTTGCCACAGGGCAGACAAAGCTGATGGCCACCTTTGGAACAAGAGGGGACGACAAGTGGTGAGCATAAAGCACTGCAGAGCCGCGCAGCGGAGTTTCGGGCGAGACCTGGACCACGCATTGCCTTATTCCTGACACTGTGTGGGTGGGTAAGTTGGTGTGTGAGTGACTGTATGTGTAAGCGAGTGGGTGTCTGAATGGCTGCATGTGTGAATGGCTAGATGTGTAAGTGACTGTCTAAGTTAGTGAGTGGCTGTTTAAGTGGCTGTTTGGTTAGGTGAGTTGGTGTGTGTGTGGCTGTATTATAGAGTAACTGTCTGTGTCAATGTATGTATGGGTGCATGAGTGGGTGTATGTGTGCTTGTATGGATGTGTGAATGGGTATGTAAGTGGTTGTGGGTATGTGAGTGAGTTTGTGCTAGTATGGGTGAGTGAGTGGCTGTATAGGTGTGTAAGTGGGTATATATGTAGCTGTATGGGTGAGTGGCTTTGTGAGTGGCTGTGTGGGGTATATGACTTGTTTTATGTGTAGCTGTATGGGTGAGTGAGTGGTTGTGTGAGTGGGTGTTTGAGTGAGTGAATAGGTATGTGAGTGGCTCTAAGGATGTATAATTGGTTGTGTGAGTACTTGTTTGGGTCTGTGAATTGGTTTGAGAGTGGTTATGTGGGTGTGTGAGTGGTTCTATGAGACGTTGTACAGTGGTGGGAGTGGATGTGTGAGTGCCTCTGTGGATGATGCCATCAGTGATATCATGAGTGACGCCACTGACCATGTCATGAGTGCATTGCGGGGGCATAAGTTATAGTTAGCCCAGGTAACTATAATAGCTGTATTTCTATAGTTATGTGCGTGTAAAATCTTAGCCTAACTCTAACATTCCTGTAACCTTTGTTTTTTTTCAGTGACTTTCTAAGGTTTTTTTAATTATGTTCCCTAACTATAACATCGCTGCAACCTTTGTATTTTCCAGTAAATGGGTGTGTTTTTTTAATAAAAATGAATGTGAAGTATTATATATTGATTTATGTAAGTAAGGAAAAAAGAGTAATAATGTCAGAAAAGATTGTGCATAATATAGCAAATGGAGTAAACATATGGGAAGCAAGTATGAAGAATTGGGGCAAAATATACAGAAAGAGAAGGAATATAGAATAGTTAACTTACACTGAACTTTAATTAATGTATTATTTTTTTTAATGTTTTCAGATCCATGGATTTACTGTGGGTCTGCAGATTGTCGAATGACCAAACTCTATGGTTTCTGTTCCGATCATGTGATGCAAAAAAGTCAGCGGATTTGGTTCCGCAGATTCGCTGATGTTTTTCAGAATTATTCTATGTCTACGGAATCCTCTAAATTAAACTTCACCACAAGAAGTGGCATGTTTGAAACCTGTTAAATGCTTCTGATTATTTTGTCAAGAGTAAATAAGGTATTTTGAATTATGAAGAATACGCAGAGTAGCAACAAAATCCACAGAGTTGCTGTTTTCTATTGGTTCATATGATCCACACCCAACTTTTTTAAAAAAACACACCCAATGCTGCCATTTTTTCATTGTCTGCTGCTGTAGGAGGTTGCAAATCTTTTAGCTGGTGTCATCATCATCAAACAGACTTTATTCGACTTTCAACAAGCCATAAAAAATATCAAATAATAGCACATTTAGTAATAAATATGTATTAAAAAAAAGTTATAAATAAATAGGGAAGGTAATAAAACACATCCTTAATTCATTCAAGGACAGGTATATAAAACTTGATAAATTTACACCAGTGCAAAATCGAGTTCCATTACAGTATTTTCTAGAGAGTGAGGGGTTTACCGGACATTCCAGATATTCAAATAAAATTAGTGCAGTACGCCCATAGACTTCCTTACAGAGAGTACTGTACATAAAAAGTTTGCTAGAGTTCCACACATTTCAATAGAGGATAAAATGTGTAAGATGAAATACGCGTTACGCCACTGACGCAGATTAGTCGATCTTAAAAGAGGCAATAAGAACCGTTTTCTTGGTATATCATAAAATTTACAAAAGAGGACCACATGCATTGTAGATTGGGGAGCTTTCGTATCACATGGACATGCTCTTAAAACTTTGCTCCAGTCACTCATAACCGGGAAAGTTACTAACCGATGGAAGATATTTAAGCGGAATCTTGTAAGAACAAATCGATGTCGGGGATTTACCACGCTTGCTAAGTAAGGCTGGACTGCATCCGTCGACAGAATTAGTTGGTTGGACATTACTGTAGATTTTTTTGATTCCACTTCCCATCTCTGTTCATCCAAGTGCTTCAAAGTCAGAGCCCTCAAATCTCTCCTGGTTATTTTTTCCAGTGATTGTGGGTTTTCGTAATATGCTTCGCAGCCCATATTTTTAAAAAAGGTCATAATATATCTCAGCCAGGGAACTCTGAGCGAGTGTGTTAGATTCATGCAGTCGGATAGTATGGCCTGGTTTTATCCGGTATGCTCAGAGGTCCACACTTTGGGGGTCATTCAGACCTTGGCGGACGGCAGAGGCCGTCCGCCAAGGTACCGTCGACAAATGACCGCACCGCGGTCAAAAGACCGCGGCGGCCATTCAAACATTTCCGCTGGGCCGGCGGGCGCTCTCCAAAAGAGCGCCCGCCGGCCCAGTGGAAATGCCCCTGCAACGAGGACGCCGGCTCAGAATTGAGCCGGCGTAGTTGCAGGGGTGCGACGGGTGCAGTTGCACCCGTCGCGTGTTTCAGTGTCTGCAAAGCAGACACTGAAATACTTTGTGGGGCCCTCTTACGGGGGCCCCTGCAGTGCCCATGCCATTGGCATGGGCACTGCAGGGGCCCCCAGGGGCCCCGCGGCACCCCCTACCGCCATCCTGTTCATGGCGGGTTTCCCGCCATGAACAGGATGGCGGTAGGGGGTGTCTGAATCCCCATGGCGGCGGAGCGCGCTCCGCCGCCATGGAGGATTCAATGGGGCAGCGGTAAACCAGCGGGAGACCGCCGGTTTACCCTTTCTGACCGCGGCTGAACCGCCGCGGTCAGAATGCCCTTGGGAGCACCGCCGGCCTGTTGGCGGTGCTCCCGTGGTCGGTGACCCTGGCGGTCACCAGCCGCCAGGGTCAGAATGACCCCCTTTATGCCATAATAATAGAGGCTGTATCTTAATTAAATCAATTACAAAGTGGACCCCTAGTTCCGAATGGCTAATATATGATGACGTGCTATTTGGTGCCATAAGCAGGTATCTGAGGAAGTCATTTTTCACCAACTGAATTGCGTGGCAGTTCGTATACCCCCAGATACATGCACCATAAGTGGCCGTCGGGATACATTTGGCTTTGTAGATTTTTATCATGTTTAACGGGGAGATCCCCCCTAGTTTTTTGGAAAAGATCTTCAAGGCCGCCGTTGTTTTAATGATCTGGTCTTTTTTTGTTTTCACGCAGTGTGCCCAGGTGGCCTGTTTATCGAACATTATGCCCAAATATGAGAAGGTGGAAGCTATCTTCACCTTGTCCTCGTGAATAGTGATTTTATTTTTTTAGCTGGTGTCAAAGAATGGCAGGAGCTCTGGTCCTGGTACATCTCAGGCAAGAGAGCACGAGGAAGATCTTCAGGAACGAAGATATTATCACTATGTTGGAGAAGGTGAACAGTCACTGAGTTATTTTTTTTCATTTTAGTGGTGCACAACACTAGTTTCTTTAGTATGCAACTGTTTTGCTATTAGTTTTTTATTTGCAGTATTTACATTCTTCAGTATTTTAAAAAAATACAAAAAATTTAAATATTTGTTCTTAAAATGTTTTTAAAAGAGCTGTGCATTGCATTTTTTATTATTGACTGGATATATAACTTTATTTGTCAGTGTATGTGTTGGTGTATGAGTGTGTGTATCAGTGTATATATATATCAATGTATGCCTGGGTGTGTCTGTATATGCATTAGTGTGTGCCTGGCTGTGGCATTGTATACATCAGTGTGATCCTGGGTCTTTTAAAGTATGCATCAGTGTGCTCCAGGGTGTGTCACTGTGTAATCAGTGCATGCCTGGGTCTGTCACTGTTTGTATCAGTGTGTCCGTAGGTGTGTCAGTGTATGTATGAGTGTGTCCCTAGGTGTGTAAGTATATGTATTAGTGTGTGCTAGGGTGGCTCAGTGTATGCATCAGTGTGTGACTAGGTGTGTCTGTGCATGAATTAGTGTGTGCCTGGGTGTGGCATTGTATATATCAGTGTGTGTCTAGGTGTGTCAGAATGTGTATCAGTATGTGCCTAGATGTGTTACTGTGTGCATCATTGTGTGTCTGGGTGTGTTAGTGCATGCATCATTGTGTGCCTATTTGTGTCAGTGTATGCATTAGTGTGTGCTAGAGTGTGTCAGTGTATATAACAGTGCGTCCCTGGGTGTGTGAGACTATGCATCAGTGTGTGCATAGGTCTGTAACTGTGTGCATCAGTGTGTGAATGCTTGTTTCAGTGTATGCATCAGTGTGTACCTGGGTGTGTAACTGTGTGCATTAGTGTATGCCTGGACATGTCACTGTATGCATCAGTGTGTGCCTGGATGCATTAGTTTGGGCCTAGGTGTGTCTGTGTATTCATAAGCATGTATCTTGGTGTTTTAGTGTTTGCATCAGTGTCTGCCTGGGTGATTCAGTGTGTGGAGTGTTGTGTGCCTGGGCGTGGCAGTGTATGCATCAGTTAGTGCGTGCATTTGTCACTATGTGCATCAGTGTGTGCCTGCATGTGTTGGTGTATGCATCAGTGTCCCTAGATGTGTCAGTGTATG
The DNA here is from genome assembly GCF_031143425.1 of Pleurodeles waltl. Lineage (NCBI taxonomy): Eukaryota > Metazoa > Chordata > Amphibia > Caudata > Salamandridae > Pleurodeles > Pleurodeles waltl. The sequence continues at coordinate 846,489,109 of NC_090446.1, forward strand.
CATCTGTGTGTGTCTAGGTGTGTCAGTGTATGAATCAGTATATTGGTAGGTTTCAGTGTATTTATCAGTGTGTGTGTGGGTGTGTCACTGTGTCCATCAGTGTGTGCCTGCATTTGTCTGTGTATGCATCAGTGTGCCCCTAGATGTGTCAATGTATTCATCGGTGTGTGTCTGGATGTGTCAGTGTATGCATCAGTGTCTGCCTGGGTGTGTCAGTGTATGCATCAATGTTTGCCTGGGTGTCTCAGTGTATGCATCAGTGTGTGCCTGGATGTGTTATTCATTGTATCAATGTTTTCCTCGGTGTGTCACTGTCTGCATCAGTGAGTGCTTGTGTGTGTCAGGGTATATACCGCTGTCTTCTTGGGTGTGTTAGTGTATGCATTGGTGTCTGTCTGGGTGTGTTAGTCTGTATGTCATTGTGCGCTTGGGTATATGAGTGTATGAATGCATATGTATCTGGCTATGTTATTGTATGCATCAGTGTCTGTTTGGGTTTGTCACCATTCATGTCAATGTGTGCGTGGCTGTGTTAGTGTATGCATCAGAGTGTTCCTGGGTGTTTTTTAATTGGTCTGTATTGCTGTTATAATATTATTAACTGTTTGTACAAAGTATATGTATGTATGATGTATGAATGAAGCAATATGAAATTATTTACCTACATTACTGCAAAAAAGACATCCTTTAACCTGTGTTGAAAGAGAGACAAATTAAATAAATGTTAAAGTTCAGTATTATTATTGTATATATTAAAGCTTCACAATCTGTAATAAAAACATATTGTAAATAACAAAACACAAATAATTATATAATTGTGGGAAAACAGGGTTGATTGCAGAGGCCCCCTAACTTTTTGCTCCCATTTTCCACTTTTTGCTGGTGTTTTCCTGACTCTGATGGTGCCCTGGGTACTGCTAACCAGTCCCAGGGCCTGTGCTCTGTGTAAAATGGATATGCAAATTAGGCTAATTATAATTGGCTAAGTTAACCTACTTATAATTCCCTACTATATGGTAGGGCATGTAGGTTTAGGGACTACAGCATAGGTGGTGCACCCATAGGTGCACTGCTGAGGTGCCCAGTGTCATTTTAAAGGCAGGCCTGCCTTGCTGGCTGCTTTTAAATTAAAGTTATATGCAAATTCGACTTTGGAATTAAAAGTAGTTCCAAAGTTTTAAACTACCTTATTTTTACATATGTCACCCCTAAGGCGTGCCCTATGTGTCCCTAGGGCTGGGTGCCATGTAACTATAAGCAGGGACTTTATAAAAATAGTTTTATAAGCCCTGGTGAGGTAAAAACAGCCAAATTCGTTTTTCCCTCATGGTAGTAAATGGCCTTCATAGGCTAGAATGGGGAGACTTTATTTTAATTTTTAAAGTCTCCTTAAATGATGCATACCAAGAATTTGGTATCAAATTAATTGTTGTAATAAATCCCACAACTTCCAGTTGTTGGATTTAATATAACTTGTTCAAGTAAAGAGTTTAAAACTTTACCTGAAAAGTTGCCAACTTCAGCCCTGCATTGTTTTTGCTGCTGTGCTCTGATTGGCCAGCCTTTAGCAGTCTGGCCAGGCTGCCTTGATGAGGTGTGAAGTGGCCTGGCTTCACACAAAGGAATGTGCCTGTGGGAGGGAATCTCCCCTCAGCAGATGGTGAGGCAGGAAGGGGGACGGCTGACAAACTGGTCTTCAAAGGCAGAGAAGGACATTTGGAGCAACCAGCAACACCCCCACATCCTGCAACCCCAGACAACAAGGTGCCCCCTTGATTAGATTAGGAGAGGGCAGGATGTGTTTATGATTTTTAGCCACACCAGTGGGTGGGCTCAGCCAGATGTAACCTCCAAAAATCATATTCAGCCATGATGGATTTTTGGAGAATGTTGCCTCCTGGGATTGATTTTTGCCACACTTCCCAGGAAGTGGTCATCACAGGGGGAAGGACCCGGCACCTGATTGGAGAACCAGGACCCCCCTGCTTTTCACCCAGGAGCAAGGATAAAACTGGCAGACCTGCACCCACACCTCAGTTCCCTACTACATCCAACAAGGAAGGACAACAGAAGAAGAAGGACTGCCCTGCTGGACCCCTGGCCTGTACCTGGAACCTGCACTCAGAAGGACTGCACAAGCTGCACACTTGGGCTTCACCAAAAGAAAGACTTTGCCTGGCTTCAGCTGGTTCAAGGAGGGACTCCCTGTTTGGTACAGGTGAAAACTTGCTAACCAGAGTCCCCTGCACCAACTCCTGAAGAAAGCGACCAGCTGACCACTGTCCAGTGGCCAAAAAGGAGTTTGCGCCAGGTGCATTCTGGGAGTTGTAGTCCGCACCCCCCTTCCGCACCCCCCAAGGACCATCTCAGAACTTCTGGACCCTTGGGGTGAGCTGTAGACCTCAAAAGAACCTTAAAAGGACATCTGGGAGAAGCCCCAGAAGTTTGGAGAAGTTTGAAAAACTTTTGAAAAAAAGCTCCATAGAGGGACCGACCCGCCGCGGCAACTCTAGCCGGCTTGCCTCAACCGCGACCCAGACTGATTTGCTGGTTTGTCCCGGTAAAGAAAATCTCCGAAAAAGAAACTAAGTCCGAAGGTAAAAAGTTGACCGGGACCTCACAGCCAGCGTATCCGAGGAGGGCTCCATGGATGTCGGATCAAGATACAGGTTTACCCCGGTAGAATGATTTTCACCTCGAAAAAACGACTAAGTCTGAAGGTAAAAATCTCCACCGAGGATTCCAGCATCACGTATCCGGAGAAGGGCTCCAGGAGGTCGGACTGGACTGGCAGGTTCGTCGCGCTGAAGAAAATCTTCGAAAAAAAAGACTAAGGCGGTCATTCCAACCGCGGCGGGCGGCGGTAGCCGTCCGCCATGCGGTTACCGCCGAATGACCCCACCGCGGTCAACAGACCGCGGCGGCCATTCTGGCTTTCCCGCTGGGCCGGCGGGCAACCGTTAAAAGGCCGCCCGCCGGCCCAGCGGGAAAGCCCCAGCAACGATGAAGCCGGCTCCGAATGGAGCCGGCGGAGTTGCTGGTGTGCGACGGGTGCAGTGGCACCTGTCGCGAAAATCATTATGGGGCCCTGTGAGGGGGCCCCTGCACTGCCCATGCCAGTGGCATGGGCAGTGCAGGGGCCCCCAGGGGCCCCACAACACCCGTTCCCGCCATCCTGTTCCTGGCGGGAAGGGGGTCGGAATCCCCTTGGCGGTGCTGCAAGCAGCGCCGCCATGGCGGATTCCTTGGGCCAGGGGTAAACCGGCGGGAAACCGCCGGTTGCCCTTTTCTGACCGCGGCTTTACCGCCACAGTCAGAATGGCCCTGGAAGCACCGCCAGCCTGTTGGCGGTGCTTCCGCGATCCCCGGCCCTGGCGGTCATGGACCGCCAGGGTCGGAATGACCCCCTAAGTGTGAAGGTAAACTTTTAACCGAGGCCTCCCGCGGCCTGTAGCTGAGCAGGGCTCCATCACGGTCGGCCTTAAACTTTGACTTTGCCCTGGTCGAGGTGCAACCAGATGACCCGATTGGCGCTTTTTGTTTCTAGGCGCTAAAAAAATAATAATTCATTAAAAATTCATATCTCCGGTTTCCCTTATCCGATTTTATTGGTTTTGGTGTCATTTTAAAGATAAAAATATAATCTATTTTCATAAATTGGTTTTGGATTTTTAAACTGTTTCCTGTGTTTTATTTAATTACTGGTTTGTGATATTTGAATGCTTTACACTCTGTCTCCTAAGTTAAGCCTTGACGCTCGTTGCCAAGCTACCAAGGGTTGAGCTGGGGTTAATTTACTGAGACCTAACTGGACCTTAGTGGAGGTTAGTGGCCTATTCCTAAGTGTAGGTACCTACCTACCCTTACCAATAACCAATTTTCCAACAATAATTTTATAGCAATTGTATATATTTTTTGTTTGATTGTTTCCCTTTTGCAGGGTCACCCCCAATCTTTTTGCCTCCTGCCTCCTATTTTTTCTGACCTGTTTTTGTTCGCTTTAGAACTCTGAGCACTTTACCACTGACAACCAGTGCTAAAGAGCATATGCTATCATGGTAAACTGTATGGTTGATTGGTTTATCCATGATTGGCATATTTGATTTACTGGTAAGTCCCTAACATAGTGCACTAGAGGTGTCCAGGACCTGTAAATCAAATGCTACTAGTGGGCCTGCATTACTGGTTGTGCCACCCACAATAGTAGCTCTGTAAACATGGCTCAGACATGCCACTCCAGTGTCTGTGTGTGCAGTTTTAAACTGCCAAATCGACTTGGCAAGTGTACCCACTTGCAAATTTGAAACCTTCCCTTTTCTTACATGTAAGACACCCCTAAGGTAAGCCCTAGGTAGCCCCATGGGGAGGGTACAGTGTATGGTGAAGTGTGGCTCAATGGTTAGAGTGGCAGACCCTGATACAGAAATCTGGCCCGGGACCAGGGTTCAATTCTTGCCTCAGCGGGTCTTGGGCTTAATTTCTTCGGACCTGCTAATTCTCGCATCAGTGCCTAATCTAATTCATGGGTCCCACTCTGTAACTATGGGCAAGAGCTTGCTTAATCTCCACAACGGCCCCAACAGCGCTGGGATGCCTGGCTTCACCTTGGATGTTGCCCAGGAGTGGGCACCTCACAGGGAAAAGCCAAGAGGGGTTCCACAGCAGTATGCGTACAGCACCTTGAGACCCTAACGGGTGAGTAGTGCGCTATACAAGTACGAAGTTTACAGTTTTAAGGTAGGAAATATACAATGTGTTTTATATGTCCTGACAGTGAAATACTGCCAAATTCGTTTTTCACTGTTGCAAGGCCTATCCCTCTCACAGGTTAACATGGGGACTGCCTTTAAATATGATTAAAGAATAGATTCTCTTTGGGAGCAGATAGACATGGGGAGTTTGGGGTCTCTGAGCTCACAATGTAAACATACATATTTTAGTAAAGTTGATTTTAAGATTGTGTGTTTGAAAATGCCACTTTTAGAATGTGAGCTTTTTCTTGCTTAAACCATTCTGTGACTGCCTGTTTGTGGATTCCCTGTCTGGGTCAGTTTGACAGTTAGACTGTTTGCACCTGTCTCTAGACAGTGACACAAAGGGACCTGGGGTGAAGCCTGCATATCCAGATGAGCCATCTGTGCTAGGATGGAGGGGAGGAGTGGTCACTTACACCTGAGAGGGCTGTGCCTGCCCTCACACAATACAGTCTCCAAACCCCTGGTGTATATCTGGGGCCTGGGCAAGGCAGGATTTCACAAATAAAGGAGACTTTCTTTTGAAGTAAGCCTATTTTAAAGGCCAATATGGGTATAAGAAGGGCCCCCAAAACCACAGACTTTAGATGACTTCTGGACATCAAGAGGAACCTCTGCCTGGAGAAGAGCTGAAGAGCTGAGTAGAAGTGCTGCCCTGCCTGTGACTGTGCTTTGTGGAGCTATCCTGCAGTTGCTGCTTCTGTCTGGTGAAAGGGGACAAAGACTGGACTTTGTTGTGCAATCCTGCTTGTGAACAAATCTCCAAGGGCTTGTCCTGAGCTTGCCTCCTGTTGTTGAAGTCTCAGGGCCATCAAAGACTTCCCCTGCCAGCACCTGGACTCTCTGCTGAGACTGTCCAAGTGGTGCCCTATCCAGTTCCTTGGGCCTTGACAGGTGAAGCTGGCAGATCAAGATGGAGAATCCACGCACCGACCGCCGACGCAGGTGAAGAAACAATGTGCCGCCGGCCCTGCAGCTGAAATCAACGTATCGCTTGCAGCGCAGCTGAAAGATTGCTGCTCGTGGCTGGAAAATCGACGCGCCACATCACTAACGGAGGCTGGTAATGTCGCGACCCACACAGCGCAGTTTTGCTATCACCGTGCAGCACGATTTTCGATGCAAACCTTGCTGGGCCCAGAAAAATGATGCAAACGCCTGCCCGGACCCGAGTGCTGCCCCGATCGATGCATAGCTGTCCTGTGGAGAGGAAAACCAACGCACGCTGACCTGACCGGAGAATGACAAACTACGCACGATCTCGCTTCAGGGTGAGAAATTGATGCACCGAAAACCCTTTTCAATGCACACGCGCCCGTGCATGTTATTTTGGCGCTACCCATGTACTTTTCAACGCTAACAGTGTTTTACCTGTTTACAAAAGGATTTAAGACTCTTTTGCTTTAAAAACTTAATAACTTGACTTCTGTATTTTGTTTTTTGTCGTTTTGGTCTTTATTTACCTGTGTTGTGTCATTTTGTAGTGTTTTCCTTAAATTACTGTGTGTTGGTACAATACTTTACACCTAGATCTCTGAAGTCAAGCCTGCCTGCTCGTGCCAAGCTACCAAGGAGGTGAGGAAGGGTTCGTTGAGAGTGATTCTCCTTTACTCACACTAGATTGAGGGTCCTATCTTGGACAGTGGGTAACCTAACTGCCAACCAAAAACCCCATTTCTAACATTATTTAAGCATGTCATGTTCATTTTTCCACTGTTTTCAGCTTCTATAGTCCTGCACTATAAATGAACTGTATAGAGATACACATCAATGAACAGAGGAGGGGAAATCTGTCTTATGAACTGTAAAAAAAAAACATAAGTACATAGCATGCTAATTCAATTTAACATTACTGTGTATCACACTTACTGCAAATATTTACCAAACTGTTTTATCTCTACTTGTTAAGTAATTATATTTATATTATATTTTTTTATATAATTAATGTATGCATCAAAGTGGTAGGTAAACACACATATAAAAACATAACCCTTGGAGGTCCGCATGATGTCATAAAAAATGGCAACCCATAAAAGAGAAGTAGACTAAATGAGTGGTGTTATTATTTTTATAGTTTTCCGGGTGTTCTTGAAACAGAAGTTCAGTAGCGTTCCATTTTCAAGTTAGTAGACCATTGTCCTGGTTGGTAGTTTGTGATCTGTGTTTCCAATTTAGTGCATATCTGTTTTTCCTTGCAACAGTAACTAGATTTGAAGATTTGAAATCCATTATAAAGACATCAACCCTAGTAGGCCATATGAGGTCTTAACTTGTTGTATTAGAAGTCCCAGAAGTGTAGTATTCTATTTTTAAGTAGTAATCTTTGTTAGAACTCTGGTTCAAGAAACAAAAGGTAAGAATTTGGCCTTTCGTAGGGTAACCTCCACTTGAATTTAAGGGTGCTATCTTTACACTCTCTCCATCCACTTTTAGGCCCATATTTATACTTTTTTAGCACTGCATTTGCACCACTTTTTGACGCTAAAGCGGTGCAAGCTTATAAAATACAATCGCATTTTGTTAGTTCATGAAGCTTTTGCGTCAAAAAATTATGCAAATTCGGCGCTAAAAAAAGTATAAATATTGGCCTTAGTTTGTAAGTAGAAGATGTAGTATCCAGATGTAACGTTCAGCCCTTCATAAAAAATAATGGCAATACAGGTACATGTTTTTCCACAAATAGAGATTTGACCAGATTTAAAATTTGTAATTTGAGTTTCTCATTTAGTTCCATCTGCATTGCAACGCTGTAGCATTAAGATGATATACTTGCCAGTTGCACTTATATTTAAAGCTGATAGCAGATCTGACTTACATTTTGTGCAGGTATTATTCTGTGATGTATCTTCAAAAAAAATTCAAAAGGGAACGTGGCTTAGCACAAGATGGCAGATGGATTTTAATCCAGCTCCATCGTGGTGCCAAGGGTCCAACAAATATCTCTGACTTAATCCTTGGAGAGACCTATTTTTCTGGCACCTCAGGTGCGGAGTGATGCAGGATCCCTGACTTGGACTACCCTGCACTCTCCCCAAGTCTCCTGAGTGCCGTGGTCACTGAGGGTCTCTGTAGGCCTGTGGTGAGGCCTGTATGCCCTGGGAATTAAATGGGCTCAGCTCCCAGTGAGGGCAGATTGCACCTCACCTGAAGCAACAACCGTGCTGTGGGCCGGACCATACAGGTATGTCTACTGAGGAACAGAGCTGATTCCATGTGGTGGGGGAAACTAGAATGACCTCCTGTTCTTGAAATGCCTGGGACTGCAGGGGATGTGTAGGAGGGGCCTGCCTGTGCTAATCAGTGAAAGCACAGCCCAGCCAATCGCCGTCACTACCGGGAAAGATAAACTGAGCTTGAGCCAGTGATGCAAGGAAGCTGGGAAGCGAATCGTGGTAAACACTGCAGCCACGATAGAGCCACGGTCTGCCCCTCTGACCTCACAACCTTTTCCCTCCTGCTTTCTCTCGCTTCCTTTGGATCTGCTGTGCCTCTCCAGGGCCATACGTTCTGTGCAGTGTGCTGGCACTGCATTGAATGCCGTTTGTGGATGAGGGAAGAAAACTACCTGATCTCTGACCCCTGAGCTGACACTGAGCCAGCGTGACTCCCCTGGACACCACATTACCCAACGTCTGTTACCACTGGCGGGATAGCATGTGCTGCCCTAATACGGATCCTGACAGGGCCTGGGAGGTAGCGGGTCAACACCATTGGTGTTTGGGGCTTGACAGTCCCTCCTAAATAAAGCCACCAGATGGGGCTTAAAGGCAAACCAGGTCCGCCATCAGAACAGCACACTGAAGACGCTGCAGGCCACCCCAGATCCAATCCATCATCTGCAATCACAACACCGGCGACCGTTACAGATGATAAAGTGGATCAGATTTTTGAAGCGGTATATAGTATTAAGCAGGATCTGAGTACTAAAGCCAATGCTGTAGCAGTGGAGTTAAGACTTTTACATGCAGGCCAGCACAAACTACCAGATCGAGTCACTCATACGGAATGTGAAATTAAAGAAACAAACCCAGCAGTCCATTAATTAGAGGTTCAGGCCCGCACCCTCACTCCTAAAGTCCAGGCTCTTGAAGCCCGAGCCAAATATTCTAAAGGTTGCTCCTGCCGCAATAACCTTTGGATCATGGGATTCCCTGAAGAGTCAGAGGGCCCGACCCAGTACAGTTCTTTGAATCCTGGCTGTCGAAGCTAGTGTCACCTTCGCATCCCATCTGGCCATTTTATGCTCAGCGTGGACATAGATTCCTGGCACGCCGCCCACCACCGAGAGCACCCCTAAGACCCATAGTGGTCAGGGGAATGAACTATAGAGACTGAGAAGCTTTACTACAGGCCACCCAGACCTCTGAGCCAATGCAATACCAGAGTGTTCTTATTTCCAGTATACACCATCTTGGTGCAGCGCTTTGGGGTCTCATTCCTCAGAGTGAAATGCAAACTACAACAAGCAAGACAGCGCTCTTCACTCCTCTTCCTAGCAAAGCTCAAGGTCATTATAGATAACAAAACATGCTTCTCCACAGAGCCAGTCAATACCTGGAACTGGGTTAAATAGTGGCACTTCAACACTTCTAACGCATCTTCTCCATCTCCTAAACCACGCCATGAAGACCAGACTTCACATCGCAAGAAACGTAAGATGCTGTGCCTATGAGGTGCTGAGATCCAGGGAGCACCCACTAGATCAATCGAAGGAAGTTTAAACCTGAGCCCTGTCAATGGCAGTCACGCTCTGGGTGGATAGATTCTGACCACCAGCCTCTCCTACGGAAGATGAGATTCTAGACAATTTTTCTATGCTCTCCACCAGTAGTATGTTCTCAGTGCTCTTTCTGGTAGTGACTCCTCAGACATCCAACAGCCTCCTATGATGATGGCCACTGGGGCACTATACACCTGCCCTCGGGGATATAACAATGAATAGATGACTTTTCTATCACCAACAATGGGCCTCTCAGACGGAGACTATTATAGATCCCCTTAACAAAAACATTGGTGCTATGATACTTCCCCCGCCTAGCTCCAAACCAGTACACCTCATGCCAGTGCACAAACTGGAGCTCCCTGTTTATGGGACAAATTGTTATTCCTTTGGGTGACTAAATGTTTTTGAGTGGCCCTGGGTAGGTGTAGGAAGGTAGCCTCTTTCTAGCCTTGTTACCCCCACTTTTGGCCTGTTTGTGAGTATATGTTAGGGTGTTTTTACTGTCTCACTGGATTCTGTTAGCCAGGGCCCAGCGCTCATAGTGAAAACTCTATGTTGTCAGTGTGCTTGATATGTGTCACTGGGATCCTGCTAGCCAGGACCCCAGTGTCATAAGTTTGTGGCCTATATGTGTTCCCTGTGTGGTGCCTAACTGTATCACTGAGGCTCTGCTAACCAGAACCTTTGTGCTCTCTCTGCTTTTAAAATTGTCACTGCAGGCTAGTGACTAATTTTACTAATTCTCATTGGCACATTGGAACACCCTTATAATTCCCTTGTACATGGTACTTAGGTACCCAGGGTATTGGGGTTCCAGGAGATCCCTATGGGCTGCAGCATTTCTTTTGCCACCCATAGGGAGCTCAGACAATTCGTACACAGGACTGCCACTGCAGCCTGAGTGAAATAATGTCCACGTTATTTCACAGCCATTTTACACTGCACATAAGTAACTTATAAGTCACCTATATGTCTAACCCTCACTTGGTGAAGGTTAGGTGCAACGTTACTTAGTGTGTGGGCACCCTGGCACTAGCCAAGGTGCCCCCAAATTGTTCAGGGCAAATTCCCCAGACTTTGTGAGTGCGGGGACACCATTACACGCATGCACTATATATAGGTCAATACCTATATGTAGCGTCACAATGGTAACTCCGAACATGGCCATGTAACATGTCTAGGATCATGGAATTGTCACCCCAATACCATTCTGTTATTGGGGGAACAATTCCTTGCATCCCGGGATCTCCAGCATAGAGCCCAGGTACTGCCAAACTAACTTTCTGGGGTCTCCACTGCAGCTACTGCTGCTGCCAACCCCTCAGACAGGTTTCTGCTCCCCTGGGGCCTGGGCAGCCCGGTCCCAGGAAGGCAGAACAAAGGATTTCTTCCGAGAGAGGGTGTTACACCCTCTCCCTTTGGAAATAAGTGTGAAGGGCTGGGGAGGAGTAGCCTCCCACAGCCTCTGGAAATGCTTTGATGGGCACAGATGGTGCCCTCTCTGCATAAGCCAGTCTACACCGGTTCGGGGATCCCCGCAGCCCTGCTCTGGCGCAAAACTTGACAAAGGAAAGGGGAGTGACCACTCCCCTGACCAGCACCTCCCCTGGGAGGTGCCCAGAGCTCCTCCAGTGTGTCCCAGACCTCTGCCATCTTGGATGCAGAGGTGTGAGGGCACAATGGACATCTCTGAATGGCCAGTGCCAGCAGGTGATGTCAGAGACCCCTCCTGATAGGTGCTTACCTTTCTCAGTAGCCAATCCTCCTCTGTGGGCTATTTAGGGTCTCTCCTGTGGGTATCTCACCAGATAATGAATACAAGATCTCACCAGAGTTCCTCTGCACTTCCCTCTTTGACTTCTGCCAAGGATCGACTGCTGACTGCTCCAGGACGCCTGCATAACCACAACAAAGTAGCAAGAAGACTACCAGCAACATTGTAGCGCCTCATCCTGCCGGCTTTCTCGACTGTTTCCTGGTTGTGCATGCTCTGAGGGCTGTCTGCCTTCACCCTGCACTGGAAGCCAAGAAGAAATCTCCCATGAGTCGAAGGAATCTTCCCCCTGCCAACGCAGGCACCAAACCTCTGAATCACTGGTCCTCTGGGACCCCTCTCATCCTGACGAGCGTGGACCCTGGAACACAGGAGCTGGGTCCAAGTGTCTTTGACAGTCCAGTGGCCCTTCTGTCCAAATTTGGTGGAGGTAAGTCCTTGCCTCCACACGTCAGACAGTAATCCTGTGTGCTGCGTGAACTGCAGCTGCTCAGGCTTCTGTGTACTTTTGCAAGACTTCCTTTTTGCACAGCCTAGCCCAGGTCCCCAGCACTCCTTCCTGCATTGCCCAACTCGCTGAGTTGGATTCCGACATCGTGGGACCCTCTTTTGTGACTCTGAGTCGACCGCTGTCCTCAGATCTTCTAAGTGCCTTTTTCATTTACTTCTGCGGGTGCTGCCTACTTCTGCATGGGTTCTCTGTGTTGCTGTGCACCCCCTCTGTCTCCTCCTCCAAGGGGCGACCACCTGGCCCTAGCAGCACCCAGAATCCTCAACCGTGACTCTTGCAGCTAGCAAGGCTTGTTTGTGGTCTTTCTGCATGGAAACAGCTCTGCAACCTCCAGCACGCCATGGGACATCTTCTGACCAAAGAAGAAGTTCCTGGCACTTCCGTTGTTGCAGAATCCTTGCCTTCTTCCACCTAGAGGCATCCCTTTTGCACCATCATCCGGTGTTTAGTGGGCTCCTGCCCCCTCTGGACACTTGCGTGACTCTTGGACTTGGTACCCTTCCTTTACAGGTCCTCAGGTCCAGAAATCCGTCTTCAGTGTTGTGCAGTCAGTTGTTGTCCTTGCAGAATCCCCTATCTCGACTGTACTGTCTTTCTGGGGTAGTAGGGTAACTTTACTCCTACTTTTCAGGGTCTTGGGGTGGGGTATCTTGGAGACCCTTAGTGTTTTCTTACACTCCCAGTGACCTTCTACACACTACACTAGGCCTGGGGTGCATTCGTGGTTCGCATTCCACTTTTGGAGTATATGGTTTGTGTTGTCCCAGGCCTATTTCTTCCTATTGCATTCTAATGTGTTCTACAATGTTTGCACTACTTTTCTAACTGTTACTTACCTGATTTTGGTTTGTGTGCATATAATTTGTGTACATTACTTACCTCCTAATGGAGTATATCCTCTGAGATACTTTTGGCATATTGTCACTAAAATAAATTACCTTTATTTTTAAGTAACTCTGAGTATTGTGTTTTCTTATGATGTTGTTCTATATGATATAAGTGGTATAGTAGGAGCTTTGCATGTCTCCTAATTCAGCCTAAGCTGCTCTGCTATAGCTACATCTATCAGCCTAAACTGCTAGAACACCTCTATTCTACTAATAAGGGATAACTGGACCTGGCACAAGGTGTAAGTACAACAAGGTACCCACTATAAGCAAGGCCAGCCTCCTACAGTAGGGAGTTGGAGGTATTATTTCTACAGTTTGGTATGTCTTGTGTGCTGCTATTTTCTTCCATACCAGGCCTACTATCCTTTATTGTGCAACTTATTCTTACCATGTTGAACCCTGCAAGTGCTACAGCACAGGTCACTACACACAAATCACTCCCATGGCATGGCTAAAATACTTACATGGAACGTCTGGGATATGGGCACTTCCCTGAAGAGACACACTGTACAGTAATACATAAGAAAATGTGCAAAGATTGTGCTCCCACAGGAGACTCATATTAGATGAGGGAAAGAAGTTTGCCTTAAAAAACATTGACGGAGCCAATGTTTTTGCACCGTATACTAGGATTTTGCCTGGGGCACTCTCATCTGGGTCAGACCAGCAGTACCTTTTTACCCCCTAGATACTATCATTATACCTGAGGGCATGCACGTTCTTGTAGAGGGCCTACTAGATGGGAGACAGGTCCTTAGGTAGCATATATGCCCCTAATGTGGCCCAACTGGCCTTCTTCTCGCACAACACAATACCCACTTGCCCTGGATAATGAGAGGAGACTTGAACTATATAGTTGACCCCAGTCATTACCGCCCCTCCCATGCTCACTGCTAATTATTACTGTGACCAACTTCTCCCAATGGCTCCAGCATTGGTCCCTCCTACACTGCTGGAGATCGATGTATCCCTTGACAAAGGAGTTCTATTACTCACCCCTCACAACTTATTTTTCCGACTAAATCAAATACTTTGTGACACAGCTACCTGGCTGCTTGCGCTAAAGGCAGAATATTTACATGAAACATTCTCAGACCACAACCCCCTACAGCTTCAACTAGAGGTGGACCCCCACAACCCTAAGTACCTACGTGAAAACTCCAACCTGCTTTGCTTGAAGACCCGGAATTCCGGGAGACAGTGGATGAGATCCTCATGAATTACTTAACAGACAACTGGGGCATATCAAACTATAAGTTAAAAGACTGGGAGGCCATGAAGGTGGTGATCAGGGGACATTGTAACCAAACAACAGTCGGCATTTGGACAATATGAGATGATGACATCACAATTTGAGTCTATTCTGGGAGCACTAGAATCCGCGGCTAGATGGCACCTCGCGAAACAATCAGCACTGACCAAAGTACTCCCCACACATGTACAACTAATGGAACAACTGCACAGCTTTGCCTTCTGCGCTTACCGAGCCAAAACACATGCTGAAGGGGGTAAACTGGGCCTCTTACCAGCATGGCTTCTGTGTAGTATGAACCCCTTAAGGCCAATTACTGAAATCAGGATCTCCCCTTCTGAAGTTGTGTTAAGTCAAACAGACATCCATGCAGCACTTACAGGGCATTATCAAAACTTGTACGACCCCCCGACTGTGATCTGACAGGCTATAACTATCCAATTCCTGGCTTTGGTGGAACTACTGACAATCACCCAACTAGAAAGTTATGACCTAAACACATCCCCACTGTATAAGAAATTTGATGTGCCATAAAGGGAGCAGCCACTCTCAAAACACCAGGGATGGAAGGGATCCCTATAGAGTTTTATGAAACATACAAAACCCAAACTACTGGAGCTCTATCAGATGGCTGACTCCCACCATCCCTTTGGGAAGCCTTATTCATTTCAATCCTAAAGTCAAGAAAAGACCTGAAAGAGCTTATTTCCTACCACCTACTATCAATGTTGTGCTCTGATTTTAAAACTCTGAGCAAAGTCCTGGCAAGCCACCTATGTGAGGTAATGATGCTTCTGATGGATACAACTACCTGTGGATTCCTCACCTCATGAATACTCCCATGGCGCCAGCATTCTACGGAAATCTTCTTACTAGTCTCTGCACGTCGACGAGGACGTCACTGTCTCGCACGCGACGCCGTCTGACGTCATACAGGCAATAAGAGGTCCTCGACGACGTGCGGACGTCAGTTCCCTTTTTTCCGTGCATTCGAAACGGTTATCTTCGAGGGAGCAACTGTTACTCTTGCGGTTACAGTGTATATCTTGCTGCGTACTCTTTCTCTGTGGAAATAATGTCGCAGAGAAAGTCTGGATTTAAGCCTTGTCGTGAGTGTGGAGGCAAGATGTCGGTGACGGATCCTCATTCCGATTGCCTTTGGTGTTTGAGCTCCGACCACGACGTCTCGACTTGTGATTCGTGTCAGCACATGAATCCGAAGGCCATTAAAGAACGCGAGGCGAAGCTGTTTATGGCCAAGTCAAAGGAGAAGCATCACAAGAAAAAGTCTTCTCCAAGACATCGGCGTCATCGAGACTCCCGGCGCCGTAGAGAATCTCGGCGTCATTCAAGGGAGGCTCGTTCCAGGTCTCCGGATCGGCGCCGGAGGACATGGGAGGTCAGCCCCACGGTGACGCTGCATCCTTCGACGCCGTTGCTCTCTCCGACGTCTCCAACTTCGCCTGGACAGACGTCGGTGATTGAGGTATTGGAGCCTCAGGTGTTTTCTCCGGCGCAGACGCCGAGGCCGGCGTCGGGGTCGCCTCCGAGTCAGGCACCCCAGTATCCGGCTTTTCCCACCCCTGGAGCCGATAGTTCCGCATTCTTGAATGCGATGTATGCCATCTTCCAACAGATGGCTCCAGGGGGTGCTCCGGCTGGGCCTTTGGCCTTTTCTTTGGGTGATCCTGCGCCTCTTCGGCCGGCACCCTTTATGCCCTTTCTCCCGTTTGGGAACGTGGGCTCGGCGCCAGTGTCGGCGCCGGTGGCCGCTCCGATGGCTTCGGAGGGATTGGCCCCAGGGATTTCCATCCCGTCGACGTCGAGATTTCGGCCTGTGACTCCGGTGGGTCCATCCGTTTCATCTGCTCTTCAGTCGGCGCCGAAGTTACCTGTGGCGCCGGATGCGGCGTCGGTGGCTTCGGAAGATCGGCGCCGATCTCCGACTTCGGCGGAGGTGTTGTCGACTCCGCGGATTGAGCAACGACTGCATTCAAGGAGGCGTGCTCTCCGGGTACTAGAGGAGCAGGAGTACCAACGAGCCCTAGAGGAAGGAGAGCTAGAGGACTCGGGTGATGGGCTGTGTGGACTGGAGTCGGCCAGTGGGCTGGACACTTCCCCTGAGTGGGACCTTTCGTCCCCGGGGGAATATACCGAGGAAGCTGCTTCCTTTCATACAGTGGTACGGAAGGCAGCTAGTTTTTTGGACCTACCTTTGCCGGTGGTGGAGGCGAAACAAAACCTTTTGACAGAGGTGTTGCATCCGGCCTCAGCCGCGGCGGAGCCTCTATTACCTTTTAATGACGCTCTGCTGGATCCGGTTTTAGAGGTGTGGAAGAAGCCGGCATCTTCCCCAGCAGTTCACAGAGCCGTGGCCAGGAGGTATCGGACGGCTCCAACTGATCCTGGTTTCCTATCTAGGCACCCTACGCCGGAGAGCTTGGTTGTGCAGGCCTCCTGTTCGTCCAAATCAGCGCCTGGTTCTTTCCCGACGGTGCCTGGGGACAGAGACTCAGTCGAAGAAGATTTTTTCGTCCTGCAGTCTGGCGTTAAAAGCCACTAATGCGACCTGTATCCTGGGGAGGTATATTCATGCTCTGATGGATGACATCTCCTCTTCGTTTACAGAGCTTCCCCAGGGTCTTTTGGATCTTGTCTCTGATGCCCAGGCTGCTGCGACCCAAATTATCCAGACGGGACTGGATACCACCGACTCGGTAGCCAGAGCAATGGGCACAACTGTGGTGGAAAGGAGACAGGCCTGGCTACGTAACTCGGGCTTTTCGGCAGATGTACAGTCCACATTGTTGGATCTCCCGTTTGATGGGGACAAACTGTTTGGGGCTAAGGCTGATTCGGCCTTGGAACGTTTTAAGGAGAGCAGGGCTACGGCTAAGTCGTTGGGACTCCAAGCTCCTTCTTCCACGGCCTCTTCCAGATTCTTCAGGAGGTTTCGTGGATTTGGGCGTGGCTCTTCCTCCTCTTCCTTTCGGGGAAGATATCAGCAACCTGCCTCTTCCCACCCCTATAGATCTTTTAGGGGGAGGGGTAGGGTCCGCACCAGGGGAGCCTCTCAGCAGCACTCTGCCTCTTCCTCATCCTCTGGCGGGGTGCAGCAGGGGAAGCAGCCTTAGGCTTCCACCATTTCCCACTCACTCCTCTCCTGTAGGGGGAAGATTACAGCATTTTCTCACCAAATGGAAGACTGTTACGTCGGACACTTGGGTTCTCAGTGTTGTGGGAAAAGGCTACACCCTTCCCTTTCGGGAGTTTCCGCCCCTCATCCCGCCCCGCCCTTCGTATTGTTCACAAGAACACCTCCTGTTGCTAGAACAGGAGGTGGAAGTCCTCCTTTTAAAGGGCGCGGTGGAGTTGGTCCCGGAGCAGGAAAGGGGTCAAGGAGTTTACTCAAGGTATTTCCTGATTCCCAAGAAGGATGGTCGTTTGAGACCAATTCTGGACCTGAGGATCTTGAATTGGTTCCTCAAGCAGGAAAAGTTCAAGATGCTGACCCTAGCACAGGTGCTTTTGGCGTTGAACATGGAAGACTGGATGGTGTCTGTCGACTTGCAGGATGCTTACTTTCATATCCCGATACTCAAGTCACACAGGAAGTATCTCCGGTTTGTGGTGGGATCGCAACACTACCAGTTTGCGGTCCTTCCGTTTGGTCTTACTTCAGCACCTCGAGTCTTCACGAAGGTGATGTCGGTGGTTGCGGCAGAGCTCAGAAGGAAGGGGATAGCAGTATTCCCTTACTTGGACGATTGGTTGATCAAAGCCAAGTCCCCGGAGCTTGTGTTGCGTCATCTGCAGTCAACAACCCAGTTGTTGTTCGACCTGGGCTTTTCGGAGAACGAGCCCAAATCTCACCTGGAGCCCTCTCAGCGCCTCCTGTTCATAGGGGCAGTACTGGATACGACATTGGGTCGGGCCTTTCCTCCGCCTCAGCGGATTCAAGATATTCAGGATTTGGTTCCAATGTTTCGAAACGGAGCGGTAGTTCCAGTCCTCAAGGTCCTTCGTCTGCTCGGTCTTTTTGCCTCCTGCATTCTGTTGGTCACGCATGCTCGCTGGCACATGAGGGCTCTTCAGTGGTGCCTCCGAAGGCAGTGGTCTCAACACAGAGGGGATCTAGAGGGTACTGTCAAGATCTCCAGAGATGCTGCTGTGGATTTGAAGTGGTGGATTGCAAGCAACAATCTTTCACAAGGAAAACCGTTCCAGCAGTCGCCACCAGTGGCCACAGTCATAACGGATGCTTCCACTCTAGGGTGGGGAGCTCATCTGGGGGATCTGGAGATCAAAGGTCTTTGGTCTCCAGAGGAACAGGTTTTTCACATCAATCTGTTAGAGTTACGGGCTGTACGTCTGGCTCTCAAGGCCTTCCTCCCTTCCCTTCGTGGTCAGTCGGTACAGGTCCTAACGGACAATACTACCACGATGTGGTACATAAACAAGCAGGGAGGAGTGGGGTCGTACCTTCTCTGCAGAGAAGCTCTTCGACTATGGTCCTGGGCAAAGGACCATCGGATTTGCTTGATAGCAAACCATCTGGCCGGAGTCTTGAACGTGCGTGCGGACAGTCTCAGTCGCCACTTCTCGGCAGACCACGAGTGGCGTCTCCATCCAGATCAAGTCCGTTTAATCTTCCAGAAGTGGGGGTTTCCTCGGGTAGATCTGTTCGCCACTCGAGAGAACGCGCATTGTCCGTTGTTCTGCAGCCTTCAGTATCCGATGCAGGAAGCATTGGGGGACGCGTTTCAAATGACCTGGTGCGGCCAGTTGCTTTACGCGTTTCCTCCCATACCCTTGATTCCTCGAGTATTGAGGAAGATTCGCCAAGACCGGGCTCTAGTAATCGTAATAGCTCCGGATTGGCCAAGGAGGGTGTGGTACTCCGACCTTCTCCAACTCTCAACGTGCCCGCCGCTCCGTCTCCCTTTCAGGGCAGACCTCCTCTCGCAGTCGCAGGGGCAGGTTCTACACCCCAACCTCCAGAGTCTGCACCTACATGCCTGGAGATTGAACGGGGCAACCTGAGTTCCTTCTCTCTCCCGCCTGAGGTAGTGGATGTTATATTAGCGGCCAGGCGACACTCCACTAAATCTATCTACGCTAATAGGTGGTCTAAATTTGTTGTGTGGTGTGGAGAGAGGCAGATTGATCCTTTACAAGCTCATCTATCGGACGTTTTGTCTTTTGCTCTATCTCTGGCGCAGAAAGGTTGTGCAGTGGCTACCATTAAAGGTTATTTATCGGCCTTGTCAGCCTTCATATGTCTTCCAGACCAACCATCTTTATTTAAATCCCCTATTGTTATCAGATTCTTGAAAGGTCTTCTAAATCAATATCCTCCAAAGCCATTCGTTATGCCGCAATGGGATTTGTCCTTAGTCCTGACTTTCCTTATGGGGTCCCCTTTTGAACCTATGCATTCTTGCCCCTTAAGGTATTTGTTTTTAAAAACAGTCTTCCTGATAGCTATAACATCAGCAAGGAGAGTGAGTGAGTTGCAGGCCTTATCAGTAAAACCCCCTTATACAACTTTTTATGGGGATAAGGTGGTGTTGAGGACCAAGGCTGCTTTCCTCCCGAAGGTTGTTTCACCCTTCCATTTAGCTCAGGCAATTACTTTGTCCACGTTCTATCCTCCGCCTCATCCTTCCAAAGAGGAAGAAAGACTGCACCGTCTGGATCCAAAGAGAGCGTTGAGCTTCTTTATCAATAGAACAAAAGATTTCAGGCTGGAGGATCAGCTGTTTATTGGATACGTGGGCAAGAGGAGAGGAAAGGCAGTCCACAAGAGAACACTATCCAGGTGGGTTGTTCTTTGCATTAAAATATGTTACTCTTTGGCAAAGAAGGATCCTCCTGAGGGCATTAGAGCTCATTCCACCAGAGCTAAGTCGGCCACTTCGGCCTTAGCCAGAGGTGTTCCTGTGGTCGACATCTGCAAGGCCGCAACTTGGTCGTCCCTTCACACTTTTGCAAAACATTACTGTTTAGATTCTGAGGTTAGAAGGGACGGCCATTTTGCACGGTCAGTGCTGCAGGATTTCTTGGTTTGACCATTTAGGCACCCACCGCCGGGCGTGGTACTGCTTTGGGACTCTATTCATGAGGTGAGGAATCCACAGGTAGTTGTATCCATCAGAAGAACGAGTTACTTACCTTCGGTAACGACTTTTCTGGTGGATACATTAGCTACCTGTGGATTCCTCACGGTCCCACCCGCCTCCCCGTTGCCTTTATGGTCTTGCCAAGTAATCCTTGAGTGCGCTCCTCTTGATCTTTGAGGGTGCAATAGATGTATATATATAATATATTTATATATATATATATGGGTATATGTGTATATATCTTTATGTATATACTTGGTGTGTGTATATATTTTTAAAAGAAAGAGTTTTATATATATATATATATATATATATGTACATAAAAAAGATTTACAGTTATTCATACAATGTGGTGTATTTTTACAATATAATGGATGTTGCTTTGTTCTTTCATTGCATTGCCTGGTTGTTCTCATGCACGTAAAAAATGATTGGTACTGACGTCCGCACGTCGTCGAGGACCTCTTATTGCCTGTATGACGTCAGACGGCGTCGCGTGCGAGACAGTGACGTCCTCGTCAACGTGCAGAGACTAGTAAGAAGATTTCCGTAGAATGCTGGCGCCATGGGAGTATTCATGAGGTGAGGAATCCACAGGTAGCTAATGTATCCACCAGAAAAGTCGTTACCGAAGGTAAGTAACTCGTTCATCTGATACACCAAGTTGAAAATAGGTTTATATATGGCAGATCCACCTCTTTAAACAAACGTTGCCTCTATGAGGTAATGGAGCTCTTTCTGTCCCTATGGCCATATGCAGAGTGCCTGGTACTGGACTTAGAGAAAGTGTTTTATACTGCCAATTGGGATTACTTGTTCTTGATCTTAACGTTATTCGCTATTGCGGGACATATGCAGGCCCTGATACACCTGCTCTATACAGAATCAACGACACGAGTAAAAAATGGCCAGTGTATATTGCCTTCGCTCAAAGTGAGAAGTGGGATGCGTCAGGGGTGCCCACTATCTCCATTACTATTCACTTCAGCCATGGAGCACCTGTCACAATGCCTGAGACAGCAAGGTTGTGAATGGGGCATCAGGATAAGAGAGTAGCTCCATATAGTCTTGTTGTACATGGACAGTGTACTGATCTATGTCCAGGACATATATGAAGGCATTACGCAAAGGTAGAACATCTCACAGGAATTGCAGACAGTGTCTGGCCTGCGCTTAAGCTGGACTAAGTCATGTCTATGTCCTTTAAGCTCAAATTGCCCCTCATACCACTTTGCAGTGGACAACCGACTGCTCCGTTGGGAAGCTTGCAACTCCCAATATCTCAGAATCAACACCTATCATAACACGCTTGATAGATGGAAACCTAAAGAGAACTATTGAGTCCTTACAGTCGCAGATGACATTTAGAAGCACGCTACCCCTTACAGCCAAAGGCTAGGTATCACTGACCAAAATGGTCATGGTAACCCATGTACTTTACCATTTCCACAACTTACAGGTTCATATCCTGAGAACCACCTCCCATGCCCTGTACTCAGCACTGGGGAGTTTCCTATGGAACAAGGGATGCCATTGAGTAGCACTCTGAAAGCTACAGCTGCCTGAACACAAGGGAGGCTTAAGTTCATATAACTTTGATCATTATTACTTGACTGCACAGCTGCAGCGAACTGCCCACTGGCTGGCAGGATGCCAATTACTTGAAATGAACTATCCCACTGCGATGCAAGCAAACAATGTGGTTCTCCAGTTCCTTCTCCCACATGAACTCCTCCCACAAAAAATAGGGGGCAACTGCGAATCGCACACAACTGTTTTCTCTGCAGTTTACGTCTCATGCCACAAATACCCCTCACTCCTCAGAAATTTAAATACATGCTATATCCTCCTTTGGGGGAAAGCTTGGTAAAGAAGGGCTCACCAGGAAGCTGGAGTGGACACGTTGGGGGCACTCTTCCAGGAGGGAGTGCACATGCCTTTTGAACAGCTGTGGGAAGAATACGGGCTACCAAGAGGGAATTTCTTAGCTTATGGCCATTTAGTGATGGAACTTGAAAGGTTGTAGGGTAGCTTGAACTTTGAACCTGCCCAAAATCCACTTATTCACATACTGTACCTGATGGGAGGTGGGAAAACATTTGTCACCTGGTTCACTTAAGCTATTTCTCACACAACAGCTGATCACACTTTGCAGATAGTGAGAAGGGGACTTAAGCAGGGAATTTACGAACAAAGAATGGAAGGCTGCACTCTTATATCCTAGGAAAGTCTCCTGCAACACAAAATGTAAATATATCCAGTTTACTATCTTTCATAGAGCTTACCTCATGTCTGCCACCCTGTTCAGCATGTTTGGCTCCTCATCATCTTGTGCACGCTCTCAGCTGCCAGGGGCAGACATGATTCATATATCATGGGAGTACCCTGCATCCAAGGCATTTTGGTCTGCATTGACTACTGCACTGGAGTCTGTTGCAGGACTAACAAGGATGGGTACAAAGGAGGGAGCGCTACTGCGACTCCTCCACCGCCCAAAACTGTGAAGGCTGCAACTCGCTTTATAGAACTAGCCTTGCTAATATTTCATGCACTGGAAAGCCTCACTCCTGTCTGATCTTACCCACTGGTGAGCAGTACATTTAAAAAGGGGTCGAGCGCAGGCAGTAGCGTCATGGTACGAGGAAGCATATTGCCTATGCAAATACCTGATAGTGACAAACTGGGCCAGCTTACTCTCGGAACTCCAAAAATATGAGGATAAGCCAAGAAGCTCACCCGCTATACACATATAGCATGTCTGTTTAATAAGCAGCCTGTGCTCATACTGTACTTGCAGTGACCCTACCCTTAATATAAGTCACATAGGAGCAAAATGTGCTTATCTTCTGACAAATGGCACCACAAGACAGTTCTTTATTGTTTGTTATTGGTTATCACTATTGCTGAATGAACCTCATATTCCTAAACTTGAAATGCAGCTTGCTATGTTTCCACACTAGCTTTCCATGACTGTGTATATTCATGCGATACTGGATATTGTGACTGTATTTTCTTCCCACAATAAAAAGCTAATAAAAATAGTTCAAAGAAAAAATAAACAATTTGTCAAAACTGACAGTTTTACAGGTTGATAGAGCTAGAGAAATCATTCTGAATCTATTTCTGTTTTTGAAGAAAAGAAACAATGTTCACACTCATGCTGCCATGAGTAACTTAGCCCAAATATATCATCAATAGCTACCATCTCTTCTTTCAAGATACCAAGTATGACTATTAAGAATTGTTGTGCATTTGCATGAGTGTTTTATGTGAAGTGTACAGATCCAGTGCATACATCTACAAGATTTGTAACCTACTGGTGAGAACTGGTAACCTACAAGTTCACCTGGATTTTTATTATTGTTTTTCTTCAATACTTCTTTCTTGTATTTTTGCCTCTTTTTCTTTAGAGCATCAGCATGATCCATTGAAATCTTTTGTTTTCACAATATTCTAGGCTTTTCATAAACTGGGTACTGTCCTAAATGAGGAGCATAAAGGCTTCTGAAATGGTTATAATCTATCACACAACTTGAATCAATGTTGACTTCACTGTCATCAAACTCTATGAGATACAAACTGGACAACGTTTGAACCTGTGACAATGCTACATATGTAATACCTTCCTTGAATACAATGCTACCAATGTTAAAAAATGCAGCAGCTACACTTAGACACTGAGATTTATGTATTGTTACAGCATTCGCTAGGGATATGGGAAACTGCTTTCTGTGAACATACAAGTCTTTTACAAGCAAGAAACACACAACCTACCTTGTTACTGTTTTACACCATCAAGTTCATCAAATTGAATTGCTAGATATTCAACCTCATTTCTATTTGGATACAAAATGAAATCAATTATTTTACCAATGACTCCATTAACCAATCCTTCTCCAATACTTAAACAGACTTCTCCAAAGAATCCCATTTTTATTGTAGTTTTTCATTCAACAGTATTGTCACTCTTTGCTGTTCCAAGTTCCATTTTATCAATTGCAGGTGAGATCCAATATTTGTTCTTTCTCCAGCTGTAACAATTGTTCATTGAAAGAGGTAAGAGTAGGCATTAGACATAGAATGGATTCTTGTTGTTGAATAAATTCAAACATAAGCTGTACTGAGATTTTTGGAATGAAATGTCTTATTTTTTCAAGTTTCTAAGCAATGTTTTCCTTCTTTCAACAGTATTCCTATTCTCATGCCCTTCAGAATACATCCATATTGCATGGTGGATTCTTGAGACCTGTTTCTAATTAGAGCTTTGTATTGGAAATTCAACCAAATGTTTACATTTCCAATGCTCCCTAAGGAATTACCTGTTTCTTCATTCAAGTGCTTCATCCTGCCAAGGACTGAGTTAGTAGATGCCTTTCTCCACTGGTTCTGGAGTGTTCTTTGTGCCCAGAGGGCTTCATCCTGCCAAGGACTGAGGTAGTGGATGCCTTTCTCCACTGGTTTTGGAGGGGGCTTTGTGCCCAGAGTGCTTCATCCTGCTAAGGACTGAGGTAGTGGATGCCTTTCTCCACTGGTTCTGGAGGGGGCATTGGGCCAAGAGTGCTTCATCCTGCCAAGGACTGAGGTAGTGGATGTGATTCTCCACTGGTTCTGGAGGGGGCATTGTGCCCAGAGTGCTTCATCCTGCCAAGGACTGAGGTAGTGGATGCCTTTCCCCACTGGTTCTGGAGGGGGCTTTGTGCCCAGAGTGCTTCATCCTGCCAAGGACTGAGGAAGTGGATGCCTTTCTCCACTGGTTCTGGAGGGGGCTTTGTGCCAAGAGTGCTTCATCCTGCCAAGGACTGAGGTAGTGGATGCCTTTCTCCACTGGTTCTGGAGGGGGCTTTGTGCCCAGAGTGATTCATCCTGCCAAGAACTGAGGTAGTGGATGCCTTTCTCCACAGGTTCTGGAGGGGGCATTGTGCCCAGAGTGCTTCAGCCTGCTAAGGACTGAGGTAGTGGGTGTGATTCTCCACTGGTTCTGGAGGGGGCATTGTGCCCATAGTGCTCCACATGCAGTGTGGCTGGTCCCATTCCCTCACCTGGGTGTGTGTGCCACGAGATTGCCTAGGAACAGGTAGCATGATACGCCATGGAGGCAGAGAAATACCCCACACTGCTGCGGCTTCAGGTTCCACCTACAGGTGCAAACAGTGATGGAACCCATGCCTCATGGAAGCTGGGCAGGGTCCAGGAAGTCTCCTCCAGCCTCGGACAACTGACCACTGGGGATGGTAGCCATGTCAGCAGTGGTGCCACTGTCCGAACACATCACGGGGCTGGTGACAGTGGTTGCGCGGTGTCTGTGGCGGCGGTGCTGGTGGTGGTGCATGTGTCAGCATCTGTTGGGGGACACAGCAGGACGTCTCCTGCAGCCTCGGACGGCTGCCCACTGGGGATGATGCTTGGGACTGTTGCTGAGGCTGCAGATGTGCCGGTGGCGGTGCATGTGGCTGTGCAGGTGGCGGTGCTGGTGGCGGGGCAGGTGGCGGGGCAGGTGGCGGTGCTGGTGGTGAAGCAGGTGGCGGGCAGGTTGCGGTGTTCGCCACCGTACAGGTTGGTGTAGACGTGGACAGAAGGGGTGACACTAGTCCCTCAGTCGGTGCCACTGTGCTTTGTCCTGACCTGCTTTTCTGCTTTTGTCCCTTCCCCACCTTTGATGGTGCCGCAGGTGTCTTGCCACTATCCCCTTTTGTTTTGGGGGAGCCCTTGGTGGCTGGTAGGTGCGGCTTCTCCCTCCGGGATGTGGGCACCTTCTTCACCTTGGCAGGTGGTGGAATGTCCTTGTCCTCACTACGTGGCACACTGGCAGCCCTGATGGGTGGCGCACTTGATGACCCTGCAGTTGTTGGCACCACTGTGCCTGGGGATTTGGTGGCTGAGGTGCTGGGCTGGGACCTGGAAAGCCTGGCCATAGGGAAAGGAAAGGGGGAGGTGAAGGGAAGAGGTCAAAGTTTGCCAGGAAAAGTTTTTTAGACACACTGGGACGGAAAGATGGAGGGGGTTTGGGAGTGGAGGAAGAGGTAGTGGTTGTAGGAGGTGTACGTTTGCTGAATTTGGGTAAAGGTGCATGGGCCGGAGGCTGTTGTGAGGTGGATGGCTGCTGGGTGGGTGTGTGCCTGTGTTTGTGTACTTTGGGAGGAGGGCTCACAAACACATTGGGAGAGGACACTGGGGATGTGTGAATAGTAGTGGGGGTGGTGATTGCACGTGATCGGTGTGTGGTGATGAGCGTGCTGGTGATGGAGGTAGTGTCTGAGGATGTAGTGCATGCAGGTGTGAGTGGAGACGAGACAGGGAGGGAGGAGGAGGACATGGATGAGGGGGACACAATGGAGGCAGTGGATAGTGCTGTGTCTGCATGGGTATGGTGCTTGTGTGAGTGCTTGTGGGATGTGTGGTGCTTATGTTTGCCATGTCCACTCTTGTGTGTTGATGAGTGTGCATGCTGGTCTGATGGTGTGCTTGGGATAGGCTGAGGTACAGGGGATTGGGTCGGGTGGAGGAAGTTGGAGGAGGGAGGATGTTTGTTTGTTGCAAATGCCTCTAAACACCCTGGATGACATTCAAAATGGTAGATTGTCCAACAGTGAGTGACCTCAGGATGTCAATAGCCTCCTCACTGAGGGCAGCAGGGCTGACTGGGGCATGGGCTGAGGTGCCTGGGGCGAAGGAGATGCCCACCCTCCTTGGTGAGCAGGCACGGGCACACGCTGCTGGGCTGCTGGGAAGGCGGTGCTGGTGGGGGGGGGTGGTGGCTGTACCTATTGACGCGGTGGGCACAGATTTGCCCTCCACCGAAAAGGAGCTCCCATCAGAGGAGGAGTCGCTGTCACTGGTGTATGCTCCTGTCCCCGTCGTGGAGCTCCCCTTGCCCTCCGTCCCACTGGTGGCTTCAGACTCCGTTGCTTCACCCTCCATGGCCAAGTGGGTTGCATCTCCCTCCTGCTCCGGTGAAACTGCTCCTCCGCCAGATGATGCTATTGCACACAAGAACAGGGAGACAAAACAAAAAGGGGGGGGAAGACAGAAGAAAAACATGTTCAGTGCATGCAACACCACTACCGTTGGCGGACACAACACACAGGGAGCAGTACTATGCACTAAGCCATGCACTAAACGTTCCTCGCAAATTCACATGCCCATGGGTGACGAGGCCTAAGCCCAATTGCTGCACACCTGGAAGTCACAGAAGCCTGACTAGGTGTAGATGGCTATTACAACTAGTGGGGATGGGGTGCCACAGAGCCTGCCTAACAAGGGACCCTGCATACCAAGTTTGCCCTGGCCTAGGGGAACCCACAGCCCACCTCCCCCACCCAGACACCTCGTAATGCGCACAGTGTTAGCTGAATGAGAGTGTACTCACCCCCTTGTGGCTGCTCTGATGCCCTCAAGCTCCCATCCAACTCCGGATAGGTCACCACCAGGATCCGGTACATCAGGGGAGTCATGGTGCGACGGGCACCCCTTCCACATTGGGAAGCCATCCCCAGCTGGGCCTCCGCCATCTTCTTGCTCCAGCGGCACAGGTCCTCCCATCTTTTACGGCAGTGGGAGCTCTGTCTATGGTAGATCCCCAGGGTCCGGACGTCCTTGGCGATGGCATGCCAAATACCCTTCTTCTTGTGGGCGCTGACCTAGAGGAAAGGTACAGGAGGAAAGGAAATTACTCACCCGTCCGGACTGTCATACTCATTGCCCACCAGTTCCCACCCATGCCCTGAGGCACATACACTCACCATCCTCACATGCAGGCCTCAGCCACTCCCCCATGTATCTTCCATCCACACCACTCAAAACAGGCATTGCCCACGCAGCATGCTCACAGTGTTCTCACCTGTTTGTCTGGAGGACTGTACTGTTGTGTGTACTGGGGGAGGACCCCATCCACCAGTTACTCCAACTCCTCCGAAGTGAATGCTGGGGCCCTTTCCCCAGACACTGTAGCCATCGTCACTTCCAGACACAGGTCACAGCAGCACTTTCAGTGTAGGTCCTCTCCTGTTGAAGGTCAGGTATCAAGTGAGTGGACAGATAAAAGATGGCACTCATGTCCACGGCGGTGCGTACCGTCACCACTGGCGTACATCGTCATTGGCTCCTGGGACCCATAGAGCCCAATGTTAACCAATGCTGGAATGCGCCGCGGTCTTCGACCGCCCACTGCAACGATGTACAACGCCAGCATAGTTACCTTATTTCCCCTTGTCCCACATTACAGGTCAGGCAGCTGCCATTTCAGGGGGCCACATGGGATGGATAAAAACTGCGTCACACCTATCTAGGTCGGGAATACAGACAGATACCTGCACATTGCGATTTACCAACGTTTCAGCACATAGCAGATTGTGATACCTCAGTGTTGGATGACCCTCTGCTTGCTGTTCTCCTCCATCGGGCACATCTGCTGGGGCAGGTGATGAGATGGCAGCATCCTCTGGTGTACAGACCCCTGGTGGACCTGTCGACAATGGAAGAGAAACACATCATAATCACATACAGACTTGGAGCCAGACCTGATTTCAGCTATCCGCCATCCCACAGGAATCCCACCACAAGTGCAGGTTCTGTCTGTACTCCATTTCCTGGCCAGTGGGTCTTTTCAGACAACAGTAGCCATGGCATCAGGGATGTCCCAGCCAATGTTTTCTAAGGTGTTGTCAATAGTGTTATCTGCCCTGCTGAAACACATGCGCAGCTACATCGTTTTCCCTCAGGTGGAGGATTTGCCCACAGTGAAAGGTGACTTCTATGCCTTGGGACATATCCTCAACATCATTGGTGCAATTGATGGTACACACGTGGCATTTGTACCCCCCGCAGGAATGAACAGGTGTACAGAAACTGGAAAAGCTACCATTCGATGAATGTGCAGATGGTGTGTTTGGCAGACCAGTACATCTCCCATGTGAATGTCAAGTATCCTGGCTCAGTGCATGACGCTTACATTTTGAGGAATAGCAGCATCCCTTATGTGATGGGGCATCTCTGGAGGCACCGTGTGTGGCTCACAGGTGAGGCCAAGGTCCCAACACAGTTGACATAGGTGTCTGGGTATGGGGTTGTCCCTAAGGGTTAGTGTGTATCTAACAGTTGTCCAGGTGACTCTGGTTACCTCAACCTGTCATGGCTACTGACCCCAGTGAGGAATCCCAGGACAAGGGCAGAGGAAAGCTACAATGAGGCACATGGGCGAACTAGGAAGATTATGGAACACACCTTCGGCCTCCTGATGGCCAGATTCCGGTGCCTCCATCTGACAGGTGGCTCCCTATACTACTCACCGAAGAATGTGTGCCAGATAATCGTGGCCTGCTGTATGCTGCACAACCTCGCTTTGCGACGCCAGATGCCTTTTCTGCAGGAGGATGGGCCAGATGGTGGTCTTGTGGCAGCTGTGAAGCCTGTAGACAGTGAAGAAGAGAAGGCAGAAGAAGAAGATGTTGACAACCGAAACAACATCATCATGCAATACTTCCAGTAAGACACAGGTAAGAAGATGTAACTGCTTCCCACATCCTATTTTTGGAGCTAGCATAAGTCTGTCATTTTCACTCTGTGTATGGACCCTGACTTGTTACTTTGTCTTTCCATTTCACAGATCTGGGTCCCACTTTGTGCCCTCTGCTATGTTTACTGCTGGCCTACAGCAGTGTGACATTGGTATGTGAACAAGTACATTGACATTGCTATATGCCACAGATTTTGCAATTACACATTTGTGAAAACACAGACTGGCTCCAGATTATTTTGTG
The DNA here is from genome assembly GCF_031143425.1 of Pleurodeles waltl. Taxonomy (NCBI): domain Eukaryota; kingdom Metazoa; phylum Chordata; class Amphibia; order Caudata; family Salamandridae; genus Pleurodeles; species Pleurodeles waltl. Next base: position 846,518,890 of record NC_090446.1, read on the forward strand.
ATTCAAGTGTGTTTATTTCTGTGCAAATAAGTGGAGGGTGTTGTAAAATGGGCTGGGGTGATGGTGGAGGAATATCCATGGCAGAGTCCAGTCTATTTGATTCACAGGTGCATTGTCCTATGGGGCATAGGAAGTGGTGCAATGGCAGTTTAAGGTGGACAGGGTGTCAAAGTGGGACAGAAAGGTGACATTCAGGGGGGTCTTATTTCCTGGCTGGGTCTTGGCAATGTTCTCTGTCTTGTTCCTGGATCTCAGGGACCGTTTGCGGGGTGGTTCTCCATCTGCAGGGCCTGGGGTGCCGGTGGCTTGTTGTTCCTGTGGCGGTGCCTCCTGTCCACTAGCACCGGCGGAGGAGGAGGGCTGTTCATCTTCCAGGCTAGTGTCAGGGGCCCGTTGGCATGCCACTGTGTTCCTCCTGGTGTTGAAAAGGTCTACCAGCACCCCTGCAATGGTTACCAGGGTGGTGTTGATGGACTTTCAGTCCTCCCTGATCCCGCTGGGTCTCCTGAAACTTAACCAGTACCGTGCCAATGGTATCCTGGTAATGGTGGTAAGCTCCCAAGATGTTGGAGAGTGCTTTGTGGAGAGTGGGTTTCCTGGGCCTGTCCTCCCCTTGCCGCACAGCAGTCCTCCCAGGTTCCCTGTTATCCTGTGCCTCTGTCCCCTGAACCGTGTGCCCACTGACACTGCCCCCAGGTCCCTGATCGTCCTGTGTTAGTGGGGTTGCCTGGGGTCCCTGTACTGGTGGACACACTGCTGATTGACGTGTCCGGGGGACAGAGGGTTGGGCCCACTGGGTGGGTGCTGTGGCACTGTTTCCTGAGGGGGGAGGTTCAGTGGTGGTTTGTGACTATGTCAGGGGAACCGACTGTCCCGAGGTCCCTGATGGGCCGGGCTGGTCATCTTGATCCAGGCGTGCAGAGCTGCTGTCATCACTGTGGACCGCTTCTGTGGGGGGACTGGATATGTCTGGCACCTCCTGTCCGGTAACGTTGGGTAGGGGTCCTGTTGGGGCGGAAATGCATAGTTATTGTATCTGTGTGTGCCATCTTGTGCAATGGGTGAGTTACCCTCTACTCCTGTGCTTGCATTATTGGCTTGGCCCTTGTGTGATTGGTGATTTTGGGGCATGAGTGAGTCTCTCTACTGGACATGCTTTGGCAATGGGTGTCCATGCATTGGTGTTACATGCAGGGCTTGATTTCGGGATGTGTGGGTTGTGTTAGTGGGGTATCTGTGGATTGTTGGTGTGATGGGTGTGAGGGTGAGGGTGGAAGTATGTGATGGCATGCAGGTGGGGTGGGGGGGATAAAGTAGTAAAGATTTGCCTTACCAGAGTCCAGTCCTCCTACTACTCCTGCGAGGCCCTCAGGATGCATGATCGCCAAGACTTGTTCCTCCCATGTTGTTAGTTGTGGGGGAGGAGGTGGGGGTCCACCGCCAGTCCTCTGTACAGCAATCTGGTGTCTGGATACCACAGAACATACCTTCCCCCTTAGGTCGTTCCACCTCTTCCTGATGTCATCCTGTGTTCTTGGATGCTGTCCCATTGCGTTAACCCTGTCGACAATTCTGCGCCATAGCTCCATCTTCCTTGCAATGGATGTCTGCTGCACCTGTGATCCGAATAGCTGTGGCTGTACCCGGATGATTTCCTCCACCATGACCCTGAGCTCCTCCTCAGAGAACCTGGGGTTTCTTTGAGGTGCCATGATGTGGTGTGGGTGATGTGTGAGGTGCTGTCTGTTGTGATGTGTGAGGGGATGTGTTGGTGTGTGTTGTTTGAGGTGCGTGGATGTTGTATGAGTGATGGTGTTGTGTGTCTGTGGATGCTGATGTTGTTTTAGGTAGTCTCTCTCTCTGGCCTTCTTTCAGAATTATGGTTGTAAGGGTTTGTGGGTGTGTGTTTTATATTGGATTGGGTGTGTGGGTGTGGTGTGTGTATGTGTATCAGGTGTGTGTATTTTGAATTGTCCAATGTGGTTGTGTTTTATAAGTGTGTGTGTATTTTAAGAGCGGCGGTGTGTACCTCCAATGGAATACAGTGGTTGAAAGACCGCCGCGTTGATTCATGGGTCGTGATAGTGTGGGCGTATTGCTGTTGGCGTGACTGTGTAGGTTTTGGTATCGCCAGTTTTTCACTGACCTTTAGTGTGGGGGACTTGTGTGGGTGTCTGTATTGTGGCTGATTCCGAGCTGTGAGTCGTAATACCTGTAGCGGAATTCCACTGCTGCAACGGTATGTTGGCGGTCTTCTGCACGGCGGAAAGTGGGATTCCAGGGTTGCCAGGGTTGTAATGAGGTCCTTTATCTGCCATACCCACACAGTGTGCATCACAAAATGATATAGCATGTCACTGAAACATCTATCTAAATACTAGGGAAAAATTAATTAGGAGTGTCTGGACCCACTCATCTAACTCATTGTCAAATAGACAACAATTCTACGTACTACAGTAGGGGCCTACTTAGCACACAGGATACATCCATAGACAACCACATGGAGCATAGTAACATCAACAATACAAGGAAAACCAAACAATGTGCATGAAGGGCTCATAGCATTCCACCATACCTGCTGATTAAAAACCTCTACATGATAACATCTAAACACCCACATCACTAACAACTGTCCAAACATGCAATTCCTATTACTTTAGTCCAGAACTAACACTTACACAACTGATTGCTAATGCAACTATGAATGACACATACACCTAGAGTTGAGCAAATTAAATTGCAACATATGCCATAACGCCAACATGTGTATGTCAAATAGAACACCTGCTACTCCATTAAGTCAGGCAGAATTGAGCAGATCCATTACCAAAACAGCCTCAGATTGGCAAAGGCAATTCTGGCAAAAAAAGAGGTTTCAACCTAAAATAAGGCACAAAGTATCAATTGACACATGGCATAGGCAGCAAATGGCATTTGTTGTACTCATATAGGTATGGTATTGCCCTATGTAGCATGTACAATATTCATGGGCTAAGGGATCAGCAGCCTAGCCACTTACCTTCTCAACACCAAATACAAAAAGCATTTGTACATATATCAATGTAATGTCATGAAATGTAAATTTATTATTGTCACTATGAATTTCACAATATAGGATGTCCACCCTGATCAGTCTTCAGATTTCCCAATGTATGAATCTGACAAGACAATGGGGACACCTCCTCAAACCTCCTCAAATAGAGTGTAGCAAGTTGGCAATACCAAAAGTCTGGTTGGGATGACAGCCTCATATGAAGTGTCCAACTGTTTCAGGACATAGGATTACTTGGCCCTGTTACTCATCTGTCAGACCCAAAGTTGCACATAGAGCTAGATCCAGTGGAATAGGAGTGGTCAGAGACCAAACAGCTATACAAACTTAACATTTGGGAAAATGGACTTGAGAACACAAGGGGGCATATTTATACTCTGTTTGCGCAGGAATTGCGTCGTTTTATTGACGCAAATCCGACGCAACGCTAACTCCATATTTATACTTTGGCGTTAGACCCGTCTAGCGCCAAAGATCTTGGAGTTTGCGTAATTTTTTAGCGTGGACACCTACCTTGCATCAATGATATGCAAGGTAGGCGTTCCCGTCTAAAAAATGACTCCAAGGCATGTGCGCTTTATTTAAACTCCCGTGCAAAAATGACGCACGGGAGTGGGCAGGTAAAAAAAAATGACGTCCAGCCGCTTTTGCGTAATTTTTGGTCAGGGCAGGCGTTAAGGGACCTGTGGGCTCGGAAGGAGCCCAGAGGTGCCCTCCCATGCCCCCAGGGACACCCCCTGCCACCCTTGCCCACACCAGGAGGACGCCCAAGGATGGAGGGACCCATCCCAGGGAACTTAAGGTAAGTTCAGGTAAGTATTTATTTTTTATTTTTTTGTGGCATAGGGGGGCCTGATTTGTGCCCCCCTACATGCCACTATGCCCAATGACCATGCCCAGGGGACATAAGTCCCCTGGGCATGGCCATTGGGCAAGGGGGCATGACTCATGTCTGTGCTAAGACAGGAGTCATTTCAATGGGGGTTGGGAGTCAAAAAAAATGGCGCAAATCGGGTTGAGGCCAATATTTTGCCTCAGACCTGACTTGCCCCATTTTTTGACGCCCAAGCTCCATTTTCCCCTACGCCGGCGCTGCATGGTGTGGGTCATTTTTTTTGACGCACACCAGTCAGCTGCGCCGGCTAACATCATTCCATAAATAAGGCGCCCGCATGGCGCTTTGGAATGGCGTTAGCCGGCGCTAAAATTTTTGACGCACAACTGCGTTGGCGCAGTTGTGCGTCAAAAAGTATAAATATGGCCCTAGGTGGGTAGGGTGACACACCAGGTTACAAATAAGTATGGCTGAGTGGGGTCACACATATGACACAGTCACATGTGCATCTCCACATGTGATCAACATGTTCCCATGCACAATACAAAGGCCTCTTCTGTTTTTGTATGTTGACAACTGTGGTACCATGTATTTGTAGTAGTCGCCATACCTGTAGCACTTATCACATAGTCACAGATGCAATACTTAGACATCATACACTAACCTTTCAGAGGTAAGTACATTGTCAGTACTTACCCCCTTGTGGTTGCTGTGCTGCCCTTAAATGCCCATCCACCTCAGGGTAGGCCACCATGAAAATGCATGTAATTGGGGGGTCAAGGTCCGACGGGCACCCCTCCCTCATTAGGAGGACATCCCCAGCTGGCCTCTGCAGTCTTCTGGTCCCAGTGTCTTAGGTCTCCCACCGCTTCCTACAGTGGGTGCTCGACTGGCAGTGGATCCCCAGGGTCCTCACTTGTTTGGCAATGGAACACCAAATTACCTTATTCTGATGGACATTGTACTACAAGGATGACACATACAAAAGGCAAAAGTCACGTCCACATGCACCATACCAATAGTAGTGGACAGTACACTTCAGTGACAGCAAGTAGGTAAACACTCCCATCCCCTCAACTCACACTCATTTACAAATTATAATCTACATGCATCAACACCTTCACTACTTTATATTTCAGGTACACCATCATACACCACACCTATCACACTTTGGTATTGCACTGGACTCACCTGTTCCTCTGGTATACCATATAGCTTTTCATACAGGGGTAGGACCTCCTCCACAAGCTTATCCAGCTCTTCAGGGGTGAAGGCTAGGGCCCTTCACCTGCAGGACATGGCACAAAAGCTCCCAAAAGCGGTACACAGCAGTTCAGGCAGTGGAGGTCTTACTGGCAGCAGTGTCAGGAGTCAAGTGCGCAATACTGCCGAAGATGCCAGTCACGTCTACCATGTACATGTCCGTCACCCCCAGCGGACTGGGAATGTATATTTGGAAGCTATGAAATGGGTCTGTGATAAGGCTTTACCATGTATTACAAAGAACATATCTGTGTGCCTCCTGCCTTGTTGGTAGAGTTACATAATCATAACTTCTGTATTGCGTAGTTTAGCATTGTGTTACACCTTGGCAGACATCCTGATGCTACTCTCAGTCATGTTCATTGTGCTGTTAGCATATCTATCACTAATTGTGGGTAGGTGTAGTTTATAACTTTTTGGGAATCTGTTCTATTACAATCCTATTGTAATGAGTCTCCTGCTGATGAACTCTACGAATGACGTCCATAACAACTGATGTACAATACAGAGGGACATGATTAGACTAGAGTAGGCATGCATAGTTTCAGTTTTTGGTAGCAGCTTGATGGTTAGTTTCCTTGGAGAACTAGTTATGTGGTAACTATTGGTTATGGTAGTAGTATAAGATAGGGTTAGTTGTGTGTATTTTTATGAGGTTTGAATGTTGTTTTTCTGAAATGACAATGGTAGCAAAGATGATATCCCCTTAAGCCTAGAAATGACTTACCCAGATCCTGGATCTTTCTAGTAAAGTTGGATATGTTCTCGGTGTATTTTGTGATAGTGTGAAAGTAGTAGGTTGCACTTGCACAAGCTTAAGCTAAACCGCAGGTGATTGTGATGTATCTGAGGTAAAGTAGGGAGTCTGTGTACTCCAGTTGAGGTTAGAAGGAGTGTTCGTACTCTGTAGTATGAGAGTAGGGAAGTCGTCGAACTTCACACGTGTGTGGCGCATTATGCGAAAAAATCATTCAAGTGGTTGTTGGTGATGTACGGACCCTGCGTGGTCTAAGACTCCGGAGTATACTGACAAGTGTAGGAGACACTTGTTTATGTGTTGTAATCTTTCTGGTTTAGTAGGTTGATTGGGTGTGGTCAACAAGTCTGTGTGTGAGTTAAGGGAGTAAGAGAAGTTTTCGACTGAGATTTGGCTAGTCCTATGTACACCAGGACAGACCCATTGATCAGTTGAGAGTAAAATTCACGGGTCGAATTTTGCTTGCGAATGTGGGGGACTGAGAAAGAGGAATAGCTACATGAGTGAAGGGCCATTAGTGAAAATCCGTAAGGTCTCTGAAGCGATTGTGTCCCTTCCAGTAGTAAACAAGCAGGTTTCTTTTAGTTATTGGTATTTGGTGAAAGCGCTCGCAATATTTGCATTAGTTTTGTGTGAGTTGAAGTTCAGGAGGACAAGCCACAAGACTTTGTCAGCCGCAGTGTGTTAGTTTGACACTAGAGTGTGCCTCGCTGGGATAGGTTGATTGGTAAGAAGAGTCGCAAGCAGATTGGCAGCCGTCCGTAAGAGGCAATTGGTTGAGTAAGCGGGTAAAGAGAATCTTGGGAGTAAGAGCCATTTCATTATTGAATCAAAATAAAAACAACAGACCAAATGAAGTTTTTCAAGGCGTTTGGAAGTGCGATGAAAGGTGATACTTATATTAAAGCGTCAGTGGGGGAGCCGACCCCACCGGAAAATTCTCTGGCTTATATTATAATGGAAGAGCGAGGTGTAACACTGTGTCTTTGGTTGAAGCAGTGGTGTGAGATAACAAAGATGCGAGGGTCCTTGGGGTTTCCAGAGCATGGAACATTTAATGTGAGAATTTTGGACCAATTGCAAATGTTATTATATGAGATGAAGCCGTTACCAAGACCAGCACAGTTTGATGCTTTAGCGGTTTGGGAACTAGTAGCCAGACAGCAACAAGAGATGAGGTTCAAAAGGAGGATGAAACGAGTAGAGAAAAATTTAGCTGAAGCTAGATGGGATTGGGAACAGAAAAAATGGAGAGCAGAGACACTACAGTGTACCAAGTTGCTTCCTGCCATTACGGAGGAAGATGAGACAGAGAAGGAAGATAGCGCTAAAGAGGATGAAAGTGCAGGGAAAAAGAAAAGGTGGAAGTCTTATGTAGATGATGAAGACTCTGATGTTGAGGGTCTCATTACGCAGTTGTTAAGGGATCGACCTCCACCTTTTGCAACCTATTCAAGAGGTCCAGGTACTAGTGCCACTACAACTGCTCCAACACAAGTACAGGGAACTGAGGGAGCAGCTCGGACAGATAGTGGACAAATACCAGGGGAAGTACAGAGTACACCTAATGCAGGGACTACTACTGTGGTTCAAGCGCAGATGCATCCACCTTCGGTACAGAGAATTTATCCAGATGTACCAGTTCTTGAAACAGTATCAAAGATAATAGTGCTAACGGAGCAAGTGCTCCTGAGGCCAATGCTAGTTCAGACAGAGCCATCTCCAATGTTATTGCCTTCAGTACAGTCACATGGTTTACCGAAATTTACACTAATGACAGGAACACAGTCAGATATTACACCAGTCTTGAATCAGGCAATGGGGGTAACATTCCCACAAGGTGCAAGTGTTAGGGCAGCTCCAGATGCAATATCGCTCGCTACCAATTACTGTTGGTCCAGTGGTACCCTTGTTTGCACAAAAGAAGGCAAGTGTGGGAGAATAGAACGAAATGTCACAAAGTCTTGTAAGAAGGGGAGTAAGTGATCCTGTACAGGTAATGTCATCCACAGGTCAGACTCTCAATAGATCAAGACCATTAATGGATCTTAGTCCACTTGTAGCACTTCCAGATGCAGTGAATGGCCCGAATGCGAGTCAAAGTTTGAAACCTTTGACACTGCAAGCTTCAGGTGCAGTGGTGCAACAGCTACCAGTGCCAAATGCAAGTAGCATTTTGTCCCAGGGATTGTAAGCACAGCAATTGAGTGAATGGTTAGATAGTCTGAACACTCCTCAAAATACATCCAAAAACGAGTAGCAGATAAATCTTGTGAGGCTGAATATAGAAGCAACCAAATTAGTTGAGGGAATAATGGGCGTGAACAGATTTGAGTCCTACACTGAAGAAGAGTTGAGTTATTTGTGCCCAAAGATTACAAGAGAAGTGAATAAAATACATCAGAAATGGGCAGAGCTAGCAGAGAATCATGACATTGAGACTGAGAAAACAAAGCATTTGAAAGGCAGTTACAGATTAGATTTTGAGGCAAAGAAATTTGAACACATGAGATCAGCATGAATGAAGGCTCATTTGAGGGAACTGCTGCAGAGTGCTCAAATTTTGGGGGGCATTAGAGAAGTGGGAAGATAGATGGTCAAAAAAGAAGGATAAACGAAAGTGAGAGATACGAGAGGGGTTTGAAGATGTTCAAAAAGAAGGGGAATTGGTAAAAATGCTTCAGATGAGAGAGAACCCAGGGGGCCAGTTTGTTCATGTCCCATGGCGTAGGAGTGATATATTGACATTTACAAATAATTATCCAAAATTGAGAAAGAAGCCGGTCGAGTGGAATCAGCAGACGGATAGATTTGTAAAACTTTCCAAATGTTTGTTGGAGGACTTGAACATGCTAGTGGAGATAGTGGTGCCAGCCGACTTGTAGGTTGAATGTAAGGGAGCAATGGATTGGCCAACAAGTGAACTGGAAAGGGACAAGGTAACGGGTGCACCTTCACCTGAGATAATGAAAAATTATTATAAGGTGATCGAGTTCCTGGAGACAAGAATTTCTCCCAAAAATATTGACTGGCAGAGGATTGATAGAACAGTTCAGGAATCTAAAGAGTCAATACATACTTACTATGAAAGATTGTTAAAGGCATTCAAGGAGTACAGTGGCAAGGAAGCAATTGAGCTGAAAGACATGTTGCATTTTGTGTTCAGATTTGTCGAAGGTTTGAGACCAGAAGTACGGCAGATGACTAAGAGTCATTTGATTTGCTGGCAGGCAAAGCCGATTGATGAGGTATTGCAATATGCAAAATACTGTAGTGACAAGATTGAATTGAAACAGGAAAAGTTGAAGGAGAAAGCGATGGTGATGCAAATAAAGGCAGACCAAACAAGAGTGCAGGGAGCTATTGTACCGCATATGCCGCCGCAGCAGAGAGCTGTTATGTTTCAGCCTCAAATGAGAGGCAGAGGACGTGGAGTCGACATGATGCAAAGTCCGGAGTTAGGGACTGTAGTGGATCAGAATGACATGCAGGGGATGAAAAAGATGTTGCTGTGTCATTTGTACGGAAACGTGGGACACTGGAAAAGGGAGTGTCAGTTGATGGCGCAGGATGGTGTCGTTCAGCAAAGTAGTGATGTCACTACATTTCAAACTGTGAAAGCCCCAAGAATGAAAGGATTTATTCTCAAAGCCCAGAATCAAGAACAGAATTTCTTACCAGTACAGCAAATGCAGGTGCCACGTGCACAATTAACACAATTGCAACCAATACAGCGGCAGGTTCCCATGGTACCTAGACAGCAAATGCAGATACCTCAAGCCCTGATAGAGCAGCAACAGGTGATGCTTACTCAGCAGATCACAGGTCAAAGACAAGACAGTAGTTCACCAATTTCCATTCTACAGTGAGGAAGAAATAAACGAAGAATGGATGAGTGACAGTTCGGATGAAGGAGCTTGTATGCTTGCAGCTTCCCTAGAAGTAGATCAGAGAGGACCTTTCATGAAGGGAAAAGTGATGGGTTACAAGGTCTCATTCTTAGTGGATACAGGAGCTACACGCTCTACAGTGAGAAGTATAGTAGTCCCGAATTTACCTCTTTCTGGCAGGACAGTTCAAGTTGTGGGAGTGGAAAATAGACAGTTGACAAACCCAATCACAGAACCCGTGCAGGTTGAAATTGGCAATTACCATAGATTTGTAATGTGTGGCTCGAGTCCTGTATCTTTACTGGAAAGAGATTTGTTGTGTAAGACGAAATGCTCCATTAATTGTTCGGACACTGGAATAGAAGTTCAAACAAATAGTGATGATGAGGAGGAGCAGGTGACTGAAATGAAGATTAACAATGCTAATGGAGAATACCCCTTGAGTGAATTTTTCCCAATGTTTCCTGTGAAAGAATTACATGCAGACTTACAAGGAACAGTGAAGGAAGAAGTCTGGGATCTGACAGGAAAAGAAGTAGGTCTGATTAAGGGAGTGCACCCAATTAAGATAACTCTGAAGCCCAATGCAGTATTTCCGCAGCTTCCACAGTATAACATGTCACATGATGTTCTAATGAAGGTGGCACAAATAATTGGAGATTTTCTAAAACAAAGAGTCTTGAAGGAAGTGCTGAACAGCTCATGTAATTCACTAATAATGGGCTTAAGGAAGCAATGTGGGAAAGTGAGTGTCGTACAGGACTTGCGAAAAGTGAACGATTTGGTGGTTAAATGTTGTCCAGTGGTGCCAAATCCAGTAGTGATACTGTTTCACATTCCTTGAGATGCAGAGTGGTTCACAGTGGTAGATTCTTCACAAGCTTTCTTTTCTGTGCCTCTTCATGAGGACTTTTCAGTTTCTTTTTAGTTTCAAATTCTTGGACAGAGTCTACAGCTGGTGCAGGCTTCCACAAGGGTATACGGAGTCACCATCACTGTTTAATCAGATCTTGAAAAAGAACCTGGAATCATTAGAATTGACATATCAATCAACTCTAGTAGAGTACATTGATGATTTGTTGATTGCATCCAGAACAAGGGACGAGTGTAAACACAACTCGATTGCCCTGTTGAATCATTTGGGAGAATTTGGACATAAAGTCCCACCCATAAAATTGCAGTATCTTCAAAAATCAGTAAAACACCAGGGACATCAGATTGAGAAGGGATTAAGGAGAATCTCCAGGGAAAGAATGACTATGATTCTGCAGAGAAGTCCCCCGACTGCACAGAGAGATGTCAGGATGTTTCTGGGGATGGTGGGGTACTGCAGAGAGTGGTCTTTTCCAGTCGAGGGGGTATTCATGGGATACCCTTTGCCGGTTATGGTACCACATTCTGTCGAAATTTTGCTGATGGGAATGAAAACACAATATCTGACAGGTGCAAGACTGACAAAGTATGAGACGAGCGTATTGGGTGCTCCAAATGTAACATTAAAGAGATGTACAGTGCTGAATCCAGCGACATTGCATTCAAGTGATACTGTTGAAATTGAAAAAGAAGATGTTGAACACAATTGTTTTGAGGTAACTGAACTGTGTACAAAACCAGACCTTATATTAGAGACACGCATTTAGAGGAAGACGACCAAATTGTCTTTGTTGATGGTTCGTGTCTCAGAGATAGAACAGGCACATTCAGAGCAGGATATGCAGTGTGCATAAATACAGGCACGTTAGAAGCTTCCTGGCTTTCAGGAGTATACTCTGCACAGGTGGCATAATTAGTAGCTCTTACTAGAGCATGCTATGTTTCTGCAAGATTAAGAGTCACAATCTATTGGAATTGTTCATGATTTTGGCCAATTGTGGTCGCAGCGAGGTTTTATGACCTCTACTGGAAAACCAGTGAGAAATGGCGACCGAATAAAAGAGTTGTTGTAAGCAATACAGTTACCAGACTAAATTGCTGTGGTAAAATGCAGTGCACAACAAAAGACGCAGGATTACATTTCATTGGGAAATGGATATGCAGATCAAGTCTCACGGTTTTGTGCATTGAACTGTATATCATTCAAGGACAAGTGGGAATTAATGCCTGAAGAAGAGAACAATTGTAGCCCTAAAGGTGCTTGATACTTTAGAAGAATTGAAAACATTTCAGGAAAATGCAGATAAGGAAGAGAAGAGGCTTTGGATTAAATTAAAATTTATACAAAGATCTGATGAGGTTTGGGTTTCTGAGGACGGTCAGATGGTGTTGCCAAATAGTCTGTTGACTCAGATGGCCAGGTATTATCATGGCCAAGCACATATTGGAAGGGATGCCATGGTTAGACTGTTTAAAGTTGAATGGTTCAATCCGAAGCTCAGACAAGCAGCAGAAGCAGTGTGTCATCGATGTGTAATCTGTCAGCAACTAAATGTGGGAAAATGGACAGTGGTGAATTTGAGCCACATTGGAAGAGCAGTAGGACCATTCAGCAGAATGCAGTTGGACTTCATTGAGATGCTTGCATGTGATGGATTGAAGTATGTATTGGTGTTTGTGTGTGTCTTTAGTCATTGGATTGAAGCATACCCTACATGAACAAATTATAGTCTCAAAGTAGCAAAGCTGTTGCTTAGAGAGTTAATACCATGGTTCGGATTTCCGATCTCTTTAGAATCATCTAGGGGAACTCACTTCAATAACAAAGTGATCAAACTCTTATGTGCAGCATTAAACATTGAGCACAAGTTGCATTGCAGCTATTGCCCTGAAGCATCGGGACTAGTGGAACAAATGACTGGTACATTGAAATCAAGAAATGCCAAGATGTGTGCCGCAAATATCCAGATGCCTTACCTTTGGTATTGATGTCAATGCGAAATACACCTGACAAGAAGACAGGGCTGTCACCCATTGAGATCCTCATGGGCAGAGGAATGAGATTGCCAGCAATTCCAACCAATGCACTTGTAAATATAACAGATGATATGGTGTTGGATTACTGCAAAAGTCTGGCTGATGTGGTTCACTCTTTCTCTCAGCAGGTGCAGGCTATTACCCTGCCACCCATCCATGACCCAGGTCACAATCTGAAGGCTGGAGATTGGGTCTTTATCAAAAAACATGTTCAAAAGACCTGTTTGGAACCACATTGGAAAGGTCCATACCAGGTGGTATTAACAACTATGACAACTGTGAAGTGTGCAGGACTGCCAAACTGGATACATGCAAGCAATGCAAAGAGAGTGGTGAGCCCGCAAGAGCATGAAGAGGTGTTGTTGAGAGCACCAACAACAACAGCGAAACTGGTGACTGTAAATGAGCCAGAACAAGAGCAAGCTGATCCTGAAGTTGATCCTGAGCTTGTGGAAGATGGGTCAATCACCCCTGCAAGAGACAAAAGTGAAGAATTACAGGAGGGTGAGCAAGAGTTCAATACGGCAGATACAGCAGGAGAACTGAACACAAAAGGGGTTCTCCCAGAAGCAGACGTGCTGAAAAGCAAGCAGAGCAAGAGGGGGAAAGAGTTGAGACGGATCAAAGTCAAAGTGGTCCGACTCCTCCTGAACCCGTTGCAGGTCCATCAAGAGAAAACACTATAGAGAGAGAAAAGGAAAAGAGTCCAATCCCGAGGAGAATATTGACAAAAGGAACATGAAAAGGAGATAATTGGCCTGAGTCAAGAATTGGGAAGAAAAAGGAATTAGTCATAAATGAAACAATAGAGGGAGAAGTGGATACTACAAGAAAAGAAGAGCTGAGTGAAGGGGAATGAGGGGGAGAATGAAGGTTGAAAAGAAAAAGAGTAGCAAGTCAAAGATATGAAGGTCCTGAGTGGGCATATGCAGCAAGAAGTGAATAGCAAAACGGGTTTATGTCTTTTTGCTTTGATAAAGAAGTTCCAAATCAGTACATTGATGCAACCTGAAGGTGATCAATGAACTGAGATTGTTGAGCTAAGCTGAAGAAACCTGAAAAGAGAGACTGTTAAAAATAAACCGGAAAAGACATTGATAACCTGATGTGACAATTGAAAACCCGGGTGTGACAAGCTGCTAACTGATTTTTGACAAAGGAGAAAAGGGTTCCTACGTGTGAAACTGAATTGTAAGAAAGAAATATTTTTCTTAATTTTTTGATTATTTTTTTTCTATTGCACTTCATCTAAGAGTTATTCTTGCTTTCTGATTCTTTGCAGATCATGGCTGAATTGAATGACCGCATTAGAGATATTAAGCATTGTAGGTATTTGAGTGTTGGAGTGACAATTATGTGTGGAATAATGTTTATAATAATGATTGTGGGAATGTCTGTTCATGAAATGTAGGCGGCCACTATTGCCTCAGTTCCTGAAACTACTACACTAACAGCTTTAGAGAAGTTTAAGCTTGATGAAAAATACTTGCATGACTATACTAATGCTAAAGGAGAGCTTTCTTCTAATGTGTTCTATTGATTGTTGAGTGAGTATGTTGAGACGATGGTTGCGTGGAATTTCCCTGTGTGTACACAAATTCCTTCCTCTGTGGAAAAAGGGTTTACGTACCATAGCCTGCTACTAACTGATGGTATACGCCCATAGAAATTATTTAACCTGCTTACTAACCCCATTAGAAAAGAGCTAAATAGGGCATACTGATGATAGAAGGAAGGCATTGAAGGAAAAGTTAGAGAAAGGATTGGAGAAAAGGACTTATACAAATGATTATGCTTACACTGCTATTAAAACACAAGAGAAATTGGTTTTCCATGCATTATGTGTAGGGAAACCTTGTATACATAGGCCGAAATCAAGCACTGACACTTTATATATGGGAACAAGTGAATGTAGGCATGTGTTTCTATTTCAGAGTAAATGGACTTTTATGCTGAATGGTCAGGACCCTGCAATTCCTGGAATCTACTATATTTGTGGAGTTAATGCTTATTACCGTCTTCCTAGAGGATTGTATGGGACATGCTATTTGGGACTAGTTTTCGCTAAGATTTATCAGATTGATGATTTAAAGGAATTCCTGAAAGTGACTGAATTACATCATGAGCGACAGAGGAGGGAAACCTCTTCTGCAATTGTGGGAGATATTTTTGCTGCAATAATTTCTTTTGTAGGAGTTGTTTTACATGCAATCAAGATACGAAAGTTGTCTACTTTTGTGGATAACATTCTGACAAACTTTACAGGGGCATTACTCCTGTTAGATACTGAATTATCTGCGGATAGAGCTTTGACGCTTCAAAATAGGCTTGCTTTAGACATATTCTTAGCGAAAGACATCAGAGCCTGTAAACTGATTAATGCTAGGCATTATTGCTCTAACATACCAAATAGGAGGTAAGAGACTTACTTGCCAATTTAACTAATTTAAGCAAGGATATGAAGGAATTGAAGGAACCAGGAGTTTGGGAAAAAGTTGGAAATGGATTTCTTCAGTGGGTAATTGGGTTAGTCAAATTTGGAATGGGGTGTTATGTAAAATTGTACAGGGAATATTAATTGTGATTGTTTCTATACTAGGATTATGGGGTACATGTAAATTAGGGCAGAAAGTAAAATTAAGGAGATCTAAAACTAATCAGTATAGGGAAGAACAACCTAGAAGAAGAATCTATAGAGAAAATTTAAGGAGAAGTCAAAATGCATCAGAAACCAAATTGTAAAATAATGATAAAGGAAGGTGTGATGACATATTCAGACATCAGAGGAGGGACGGTTGAAGCAGATATGCTAATTAAGAAAAATATTAATGATTTATATGTTATTACTAATGAGAAAATGTGTAGAGAAGTTAATCGTAGAAAAATAATGTGCATGTTTGAAAATGTGCCCTCGGGGTATGATCACCATGTGTACTAAAACAACTGAAATTGTATGTAATAATGAAAATATATGAGAAAGATGTAATAATATGTCATAATGAGATGTATATCCTATGTTTTACATTAATTTGTAGTATTAAGTTAGCTAGACTAAAGGCCTAGTTCCACTTTGCCTCGCACACTTGAAACATGAAAAACCTGAACGCCTTGCAAAGGACTGGAAACTGCTGCATACAACCTTGACCCGCTCGAAGTTCCAGTTACTTAGCTAGAATTGTCTGCAATGTACCGGCGGACACGAGATGATGAAGACAATATGCTACAATTATGTAGAGCAGGCTAAATGTACTTTCCCAAGACTTGAACAATAGAGGCACTGACTGAACCATATGCAACAATTTTGATGCCTGATGAGCCGGATGGACCTATGAAAATTAGTAGATTTGGTAAACAAAAACTATAGGTTAAAGTCATATCTGCTGACTGACTGACCAATTAGCAATTAGGGGGATGGACTAGAAGACCCTAGTAAAAAGTCATGACAAGGGGCTAGAGATCAGAGTTGTGGGGAGAAAATTGATGATGTCAGGAGATGCTGTCCGAGGTGCTGATATTGGGCTTATGTTCCTTGAGCCTGATTCCCTATTTGACAAATTGATGACCTGAGGATGAAGACTGACTTGTTGCTGATCCTTCCTGGATAGTTAGCTATAAAAATGTGAATGATGATTTTATGCCTTTTCTTTTAGGTACCAACTGCGCTGATTATAGAAATCCTCATCTAGGTAGATTTTTCCAAATTAATGTTTTCTCCAAATTGTTTTCCCATGAAAACCCACATGCTAATTATAATCTTGGTTAGGTAGGCTGTTGAGGGTGACGTTGACAGTGACAATTGACTGACAAACTTAATTGCTGAACTTCATTATCAATGCTAAAATTGTAGCTTATGGAATTACCTTTACGCATATGTCTTCTTAAGTAATGATGTTTTACTAATGAATTAATAAATTGAATAAAGTTTGAACTAACGGATGATTTAGAATTGTAAGCAGTAGAGAAAAAAATATTGTTAATCGAGTTGTGGTTATTCATGAGTAGGTGGTTTTGAAGGTGATTTCCTAAAAATGTTACATGATTATTGATGTAATTTATTAGTTCAATGGTCACTGCATGACTAGGATACTCCATGCGATTCAAAAGGTTCATCGACCTGTATGCGTCCCCTTGTACGTTTACTTACTAAGGACCAGGCACGCTAGCATAGCTATTGCACATGGATGATAAATGAGACATAAATAGGACCTGTGCTTAAGTGTGATTTATTGTGGAAATAAAAACAACATATGTGATGATTAACGTAAAACACACACAAGAAAATAGTGATAAGTTCAGTCATGGTGAATGAAAACATCAGGTTAGCTGCTATGCCATTTGGAAACACAAGTTCAGTGTTTTTGCACCATAGGAAAATGGAGATTGGTTACAGAACAGTCAACAGAGTGTATCTGTGGCACAAAGGAGAACAAATTAGAAGAGGTTTACTACCTGTCAGTGGGTTTGGTCTTGGCATCTTCTACTGCTGGATATCGGGTGGACCTTCACGTTTGCTGGGGGGTGGTCTTCAGCTACAAAGGGTTGGATGTCTGAAGCATGTCCTTTCCCGGCAAGGCTTTCATTTCACTAGCAGCTGCAGATGTAGAAGGGCCCAATATATCATTGCTAGTAGAAGGGGCCAGGTGTTGGGTACAAAACCTTCTCAGTGTGGTGTTCATGTCTCTTAGCACCTCTGCAAAGGAGCCCAAGTGGGCATTTTGTGCCTGCCACTGCTGCATGACTTCCTGGTGGTTGTCCCACTGCAGCTTTTGGATTTCCCCCCAAATGGTGATAACTTGGCCCATCATACCTTGGGAACTTTTGTAGGCTCCTAAGACTTGGGAGATGGTTTCCTGGTCAGTATTGTCCCTTTCAGCCCCCATTCTCTAGCCCACAGCATCCCTCCCTTACACCCTGCCCCCACACACCTGTGCCCCTGGCACAGTGTGCCCACTCCCAGTGGTGGCAGGCCCATCATTGTCAGGGGTGGCAACTTGATACTCAGGTACCTGTACTGTGGGGCACACAATGGATGAAACAGTCCTTGGGACACAGGTTCGGGGGTGAATGATTGCCTGTGATGTAGATGCAACAGGGCTGGAAGGAGTTGGTGCGGGCAGTGTGAGGCTGACAGTTGTTGACTGACCAGGTGTCCCAGATAGGTCAGGTTCTTCATCAGTGTCCAGACATCCAGGGCTACTGTCCTCACTGGGGCCTTCATCTAGAGGGGTAGTGACAGTGTCTTGTATCCTAGCTATTGTGACAATGGTATCGTTACCTGTGGAGGGAGTAAATCACAGAGTTCAGGTTAAAATGAGGGCATTGTAGCAGTTGTGTGAGATGCAGATGGTGCCTTAACATGATCCACAGCAATGACAATGACAGCTGCTGCACAATGTAACTTAGTACAACATGAAGCTCTGTAACTTCAATTCCATACACCATGTTTTATGCTGGTTAACTATTTTGGTTGTGATCGTACTGCTGACGGGTCTGATATTGTCTGATTATTAAAATGGCTGTTCATCTCTGTTACCTAGTAAACTGTCTGGCATGATAGATGACACAAATAAGAGTGTACAATGCACATTGGTGTCCTTCTAGGAACATAGTATGGTCACAATGGACATTGACCTGTATCTGGATGTACTACATGTGCATCCACTCAGTCACCTGACTTTCCAAACCAGGTTAGTATATTTCTAGCTTGGGATCTTTAATCTGTGGCCATTATCTATGGGCACTCAGCTGTGGCTGTGTTTTGCTTGTTATGCTAGTGTGAGTGAGCTATTGCATTGCTGTAATTGCAATGTACTGTTCCACACTAGAACACTCAACATGTGTTAGATGTGATATTGGTTTAACATGCATGACAAGTTATATTTGGTGCAGTGTACAGGTGTTGAAACTGTTGGGATATTGCATTCTGGGAGTTGTAGTGCTATATTTAGCCAGTACTTCATGTGCCATTTCCAAGGGCTGTGGGGCCAGATGAGTTTAGTGGACATGTGCCTTGTCAGGGAGGGATATTAGGTGATTAGGAGAGAGTTGTAGTGGGTGGTGTGTAAATTGGGGTGGGTATAGGTGGTGAGGAAGCATGCAGGACAAGACAATTGTGTGACATGAATGTTGTTGGTACTTACCAGACTACACTCCCCCAGGTATTCCTGTCAGGCCCTCAGGATGCAGGATGTTCAAGATCTGCTCCCCTCAAGATGTGAACGTAGGCGGAGGAGGTGGGGGCCCACAGCGGTCTTCAGTACAGCTAGCTGGTGTCTGGATGCCACGGACCGTATCTTCCCGCTGAGGTCGTTCCACCTCTTCCTGATGTCCTCCCTTGTGCCTGGATAGCTGCCTACAGAATTGACCCTGTTGACTATCCTTTGCCACAAATCAATTTCCCTGTCAATAAATGTTTGTTGGACGTGTGCTACGTACAGGTGTAGCTCTACCCTGATAATTGCATCCAACATGACCCTCAACTCCTCATTAGTGAAATGTGGGTGTTTTTGTGGGGACATGGTAGTTGTTGTGAAGACTGCATGGTTGTGTTTAAGGTGAATGGGTGCAGAGTTAGGTAAAGGGTGAGGTGTAGGTGTTGTGATGTGAGTGGGTGATGGGTGTTGTGGATTGTGTGTAGTATGAATGAGTGTGTTATGTATGTTGAGCATGTGTGAAATGTGTGTATATTGAAGTATAAATGGGTGCATATTCCTGCTATATTGAACTCTCTGGGATGTTGATTGTCTGTGATTGTGTGTGGCATTTTGATTGCAAAGGATTGTGGGTTGTGTTGAGGTGTGGTATATAGTGCTGTGTATCAGGTGTGGGGTATTCAAATTATCCAATGTGGTGTGGTGTTCTGACTGAAGTGAGTTGAGACCACTGTAGTTCACACCGCTAATGGATTTCCACCATGGAAGAACCGCTGTCATGATTTGTGGATTGTAATCTTATGGGAGAGTTTTGTCAGGCTGGTGGTGCTGGTCGTGGGACAGCCTCTTTTCTATCCTCCAGTGTCCTGGCTGTTTTTGGGCAGACTTCACTGTGTGACTCTTAATACGGTGGCCGGATTGCTGCCAACATCGCTGCCTTTTGGCGGCCGCCACCGCAGCAGACTTGACAAAAGACTGCCAACCTCATAATGAAGCCCTCAATGCTGTCTTCTATAGCTTTGAAAGAGTCTTCATAGCAGTCATATGTCCAAGTAACTTTTTTTCAGTACGCCAAGGTTTAAATATCTGGAGAAGTGCTAAATAGAAAAATTATTTTTTCTCAGCAGCTTAACAAATACATTTTCTATGGTTTATTATGTTACCTTTAGCATGCCGAACCAAACAAATGCTGCAACCAACTACAGCATATTTTCCTTTGTTGGTGTTATCTTTGACAATATTTTTGTACCTATAGTGTTGCGGAATTCTGTAAAGACACACATTTTTGAGGTGTGGACTTCTTCTTGGAGGTATCCAAGATATTTGCTTTTTACAATATCTGTACTCTCTGGATCAAATTGTACTAGGTACTGAATTTCTGGGAAAGGTATCAAGACTCTGTTTTGCGTGTTAGCAAGGCCTAGATTAACCCAAACAATTCCCCTAGACATAGCTAGCTGAACTTGATCTTTTACAGCACTCAAATGAGCTTATCTCTCTATGTGTATCCCTTTGAAGCTGGAACTGTATAATTTATTTGCCAAAATCTCATCCCACATTTCCTTCCTCTCTGTTTTCTCTGATTTTGTGATGGATGATGTGACATAGCGAGCAAAAGCAATGGAATTGTTTTCAGCAAACTGTATGTCTATATTTGCATTCCATACTTTCAGAATGACAGGATTGTAATCATTGATATATTTGTAGAACTCTGATCCTTTCAGATTACATGTATTGTTTTGTGATTTTCCTTGTCAGAGTATTCCTCACTGCAGACAAAAAGCTGTTTACTCTTCCTCTACAAATGATAGGTCTTGGAAATCCAAAACTACATCTTGTATAAAATTTTCCTTTACATCTGTAGCTTCGGGGGCAATATTTCGAACACCTGTGTGTTTGGAAACGTAGAATGTTCTGTCGTAGGCTTTGTCACTATACTCATCTGGGATGGCGCATGTAACATACTGTTCTATAAAAGACAATACACTCTCATCAGTATCAGTTCCCAATGTTGGTGCATCCTTTAACCATATGACCATGTGTATGGGAGGAGCACCTCTTGCCTCAAATTAATTTCTCCCAAAAAATCCTGTAACTTCTCAAAGAGGAGGATTTGTTTCATTGCATATAAAACCCAGCATCACTTGAATCTTGTGATTGAAATACCTATATACATTGATACATTAGCAGGATCCAAAGAGCAAAGTTCTCCTGCTGCCTGCAAATAGATATTCTTAATGTTAGAGTTTGCTTGTCTTAGAAATTCTAGTAAATCACCCCATGCATATTCTGAACAACTAAGCAATATAAACCAAGTAGGAAGACCTAAGTTTTGGAGCATAAATTTAGGTTCTCCATGGCAACATTACCAGTATTCATTAGTCCCTTGGTGACATCCCATCAAATTATTTAACTTGTATTCTAGAGTTTCATCCTTATGTTGTATGTTGTCAACAAACTCCATTGCAGAAAAAGTTTGCAGGTTAAGACCTGTCATAAAAATATGATTTGCAGCATAAAAAAGTCCTGACAAGTCTCTCTCAAATAACAGATGGAATATATAGGGAATACATTGGTGAAACCTAGGGTCCTCTGAATATAGTCTTGTTAAACTGTATTCAGCCCCTGGTATTTGTACATGTCGGTCATCATAGCAGCCACCTACTCTGGTGGGAAATATCTGTGAAAAACAGTGATCCTTTAAACTTGTTCCTCACACACTCATCCCAGTTCCTCTAGCTTGTGTAATTTGAAACAGATAAATAGCATCCTCAACAACTTGTTTTGAATGAGGTGGATGAATACTATAGCACTCATATATTTCTTCTGATTTCTGCTGAGCCACTTTTTCTATTTGTCCACTTCATTGTAGTGCTCCATCACCATACACAGTCATGTTATTTTCTTTCAACTATAATGTTTTTTTTTCTACTTGATTCACATCAACTAACTCTTGTCAGATTTGTTTTAAACTTTTCGTAGGCACTTCATTTACTAGACTAATGAGTGGTTTATCTACATCTTTCTCAACACCTACATGGTCTACATTTTTTCAAAATCTAAAGTTAAATACACAACTTTTCCTTCTCTAGTTCTGTTGCTGGCAATATCCTTCACTTTGTATCCATTTGAATGATTAATTGAAATAGATGAGCAGTTTGTATTGAAAATGATTCATGCACATTTAATTGGTCAAGTTCTTCTGACATTCGTACCAATTCTAATCTATTATAAATTGCTCTAACTGGCATTATGGGTGTCATTCCGCAAGGGGCAACAGGCTGGCGGTGCTTCCTGGGCTATTCTGACCGCGGCGGTAAAGCCGTGGTCAGAAAAGGGGAACCAGCGGTTTCCCGCCGGTTTTCCCCTGGCCCAGGGAATCCTCCATGGCGGCGCTGCTTGCAGCGCCGCGATGGGGATTCCGACCCCCTTCCCGCCAGCTTGTTTCTGGCGGTTTTCACCGCCAGAACCAGGATGGCGGGAACGGGTGTCGTGGGGCCCCTGGGGGCCCCTGCACTGCCCATGCCACTGGCATGGGCAGTGCAGGGGCCCCCTCACAGGGCCCCATACAGATTTTCACTGTCTGCTTTGCAGACAGTGAAAATCGCGACGGGTGCCACTGCACCCGTTGCACCCCTGCAACTCCGCCGGCTCCATTCGGAGCCGGCTTCCTCGTTGCAGGGGCTTTCCCGCTGGGCCGGCGGGCGGGCGGCCTTTTGGCGGTCGCCCGCCGGCCCAGCGGGAAAGTTGGAATGGCCGCCACGGTCTTTTGACTGCGGGCGGTCATTTGGCGGTAACCGCATGGCGGGCGGCGACTGCCGCCCGCTGCGGTCAGAATGACCGCCTATGTTATCCTCTAATTTGTCATAACAATACTTACATATTTGTTGCTTTGTTTCTAAGTCAAAACATTGTTCTAAAAATAGATATGCACCAAATTCCTGCTACTCATCACTGTTATTTTGCTCAATTTTAGAAAACACATCTACACTGCAAGTTTGCTTTTTGTAGTGAGCGCGGGGACAACAAATACATACTCAGGTTTCTCAGAACTTAGTACATTGAACTTTCCTATCTCCTTTCTGAAATTTTCAGTACTAATCTCTGTATCCACTTCATCTACATTTCTCATCACTACCTCTTAATTTTCTGTATCATCTTCTTCAGGCTCAAAAAAACAGAACTGGATGTCTTCAGAAATTTTACTTCTGTCACACTGCAATGTAACAGAGCACTATTCTAATCTCCTAAACATAAAGCTGGGGTTTTTACATGATAAAGTCCCCTAACTAAACTGTGTTTTTTTGAATGATGCACAACTAACATTCTAAAGTGATGAAAAGTGCTTTTGCACACTTTCTTTGAAAGACATGCCAATGAATGGCCTTGTAAGTTAGTGTTTGTACTAACTTTGCACCGATCTGATTCCTGAAGCATTTTAATTTTCTGTTTGAGACTTCTCCATGGAAATACTTTCTAGGTAAGATTTAAATTATCAATTAATTCTTGATGGATAGTACAAATACTGCCACACTTCCACTTGTACACAGGGGCTTGTTTATGCCTTCCCTGTTCTATTTCAGCTATGTTCTACATTCCTAGGAACTATCTCTACTTTTGCTATGGCAGTAACATCCTTCACTTCATAGCAGCTACCATTTATATCAACTGCATGCACTAATGTGTTTTCTTGCAAGTAGTTCTCTTCATTAAAATAGGGTTCTGTGCTAGAAATGAACTTGCATTCACCTTTAAAACTTTACAAATATTACATTTATTAATAGGCCTTTCCTTACTGTTCCTTTTATCATGCATATTACTGTTTTATCTAGTGTCTTCATATCTGTTCAATATTTGGACAAAACGTTTCCTTTACAAAAAAAAATGCTTTGTTCACTATACTCTCAATAACTTGCTTTTGCTTAATTATAGCATTTCTCCTCTTATACTTCATTAGCAAAGATAGTATTACTCTAGTTCAAAATATTTTCTCTATTATCTCCTTAAACTATTTTTGTCTCCAAATCAAATTCTTTCTTTCCTTATTCTATGTTCTACACATTCAATCCTGTAGTCTCTCCTCTTTATCATTTAATTTAGAACTCCTCTTTTTACAGGAGAATTGTTTTGCATTTTGAAATTTTAAACATACTGTTGTCGTAGTTGGACTCTTGCTTTAGGCAAGACTGTTGGTTTAAGGATGACAGTATTTATGTTTGTAGGTGATTCTGACTATCCTACAACAAATCACAACTGTAGTCCCAACCCTTCTGGCTCACTAGCAGTTCCTCACCAAAAACCCGAACAGTTGGAGGTGATTTGTGGCAGCCTTTATGCATGGATTCAACAGTATGACATCTCAGGGAGTGATGTGGTTAAACAGAGATTACCCCTTTCTCAAAGATACATCATGTCTCAACCAAACACAGGCAATAACGAAGATGCAGTACGGTTTCAATAGTTTTTATTCAACACAATCTGCGATAAATTGTATGAGCTGTAATGATTAGGATAATGAACAGTGCAAGAGACATCGGGGGGTCATTACAACATTAGCGGTATAAAGCGCTTACCGCCGTGCAGAAGACCGCCAATACACCGCTGCGGCCGCGGTAGACCGCTACAGCTATTATGACACACATCACGGAATCCGCCGAAATTCAGACACCCACACAACACCGCCACACCAAAAGTCAGCGATAAACATGCGGAAACAAATCCTCCACGCCAACAGAAACACGCACATGTTATTACGACCCATGAATCCACGCGGCGGTCTTTCAACCGCGGTATTCCATTGGCGGTACACACCGCTGCGCTCAAAATACACACACATCTCCAAAACACCGCCACATTGGACAATTACAAATACACACACCTGAGACACATACACACACCACTCCCACACACCCAACACAATATAAAATACACACCCACATCACCCACAAACCCCTACAACCAGAAATTCTGAGAGAAGGCGAGAGAGAGAGCACAGCTATTGACAACCCCATCACACAGAGGCACACAACACCATCACCCACACAACATCCACGCACAAAACACCACATACCACTACACTCACCACACTCATCAACACATACACCACCCCACACATCACACACACCACCCCATGTCACGCCAAAGACACCCCCGCTTCTCCGAGGAGGAGCTCGGGGGCATGGTGGAAGAAATCATACGGGTAGAGCCACAGCTATTTGGCTCACAGGTATAGCACACATCAATAGCCAGGAAGATGGAGCTATGGTGCAGAATAGTGGACAGGGTGAACGCCGTGGGACAGCACCCAAGAATTAGGGAGGACATCAGGAAGAGGTGGAACGACCTACGGGGGAAGGTGCGTTCCACAGTATCCAGGCACAACATCGCTGTGCAGCGGACTGGCGGCGGACCCCCACCTCCTCCCCCACAACTAACAACATGTTAGGGCCTCGGAGGAGTCGGTGGAGGATGGGACACTGGTAAGTCAAATCTTAACTATCACATCCCCCACCCTACCTGCATGCTATCACACACCCCCACCCTCACACCCTCCCCTATGACCCCAAATCCTCACTAATCTACCCATGACACCAACCACCCATCCCAACACCAAGCCCTGCATGACACAACTAAGCATGGACACCCCTCACTAAAGCATGCCCACTGCACATACCCAGAACACCCCACCAACCATCACCACACAAGCCCCCACACAGGAATGCCTGCACTGGGGTTCACACACACCCAACCATTGCACACCATGAAACACACACATGCAATAATCATGTTCTTATACCCCTGCAGGAACCCAAAGGAACGTCACCACACCAGAGGGTCCAGACAACACCACTCCACCCCCAGAAGAGGCCCACAGTGATGACAGCAGCTCTGCCCCACTGGATCTTGATGACCAGCCCGGACCATCGTGGGCCTCAGGACAGTCGGTTCCCCTTGCCCAGCCACAGCCCAACACCGAGCTTCCACCCTCTGGTAACACCAGCACAGCACCCACCCAGCGGGCCCAAACCTCCCTACCCAGGACAGGTCAATCAGCGGTGTGTCCACCACTACAGGGCACCCAGGCTTACCCACCACCCCAACAACAACAGGGACCTGGGGGCAGTGGTAGTGGGCACACGGTCCAGGGGACGGAGGCACACGAACACCGGGGAACTGGCAGGGCTGCTGTGCGACAGAGGGAGGACAGGCCAAGGGAACCAACTCTCCACGAGGCCCTCTCCTCCATCATGGGAGCATACCACCACTCCCAGGAGATGATGGCGACGGTCCTGGACAAGTTGCAGGAGACCCTGCGTCTGCAGGAGGAGCAGTATTTGGGGTTCAGGGAAGAGCCCAGGACCATCGGCTCCGCCCTGGGCACCATCGTAGGGGTGCTGACGGACATTCAAAAGACCTTGAGGGACACCGTGGCACTCCAAGGGGCCCCTGACACTAGCCAGGACGACGAACTGCCCACCACCTCCGCCGGCGCTAGTGGAGAGGACGCCCCGCCACAGGACCACCACACCAGCACCCCACCCCCTGCAGACGGACAACCACCACGCAAGTGGGCCCTGAGATCCAGGAACAGGACAGAGCAAGATGGCAAGACCCCCGCCAGGAAATGAGACCACCCTGATTGTCCCCCCACTGTCCCACTTTGTCACCCTGTCCAGATTGGAACTGCCCCAGCTCCACTTCCAATGCCCAGATGGGCAGTGCACCTGTGAGACTAATAGACTGGACTCTGCCATGGACATTCCTCCACCATCACCCATCCCCATTTTACAACCCCCCTTCATTTTTTGAGTACTTAAATCAACACCCTTGAAACACAAAAAAATCTAGAGTCAGTCTATGATTTGGAACTTTGTATTATCAATTACAGTGTCATAATGGGTTACCCATTGTAAGGCTAACATACCAATGTCACACATCTCAAGCCCTTCAAGGATGCAAGCAGTTGACACGTAGGTTACCACACTTGTGAAACTGAAATGGAAGGGTACAACTCAATTAACAAATAGTGAGTGAAATGTAGGTACAGGATAGAGGTAGACGTGTGAAAGGTAATGTAATGTTAAACCAGAAAATGTTCCCACCGGTGTGTCACTGGAAATATTGCTGTATGACTGACTCCCTGTTGTCGTTTTCTTCTTCCTCAGCTTCATCCTCATCACTGTCCACAGGCTCCACAGCTGCCACAACACCGTCATCTGGATCATCCTCCTGAAGAAAAAGGCACCTGGCGTCGCAATGCCAAATCATGGATTATCTGGCACACCTTCTTCGGTGAGTAGAATAGGGATCCACCTGTCATATGGAGGCACCTGAACCTGGCCTTAAGAAGGCCGAAGGTGCGTTCGATTACCCTCCTAGTCCGCCCATGGGCATCATTGTACCGTTCCTCTGCCCTGGGATTCCTCACTGGGGTCAATAGCGAGGAAAGGTTTGGGTAACCAGAGTCCCCCAATAGCCATACACAGTGCCTCTGGAGTTGACCCATCATATCAGGGATGCTGCTATTCTGCAGGATGTAGGCGTCATGCACAGAGCCAGGGAACATTGCATTTACCTGCAAGATGTACTGGTCTGCCAAACAGACCATCTGGACATTTATTGAATGATAACTCTTCCTGTTCCTGTACACCTGTTCACTCCTGCGGGTGGGACCAGAGCTACATGGGTCCCATCAATGGCACCTATGACGTTGGGGATATGTCCAAGGGCATAGAAGTCACCTTTCACTGTAGGCAAATCCTCCAACTGAGGGAATATGATGTATCTCCTTACGTGTTTCAGCAGGGCAGACAACACTCTGGACAAGACGTTGGAAAATATAGGCTGGGACATTCCTGATGCCATGGCCACTGTTGTCTGAAAAGAGCCACTTGCAAGGAAATGGAGCACTGACAGCACCTGCACGTCAGGGGGGATTCCAGTCGGATGGCGGATTGGTGACATCAGGTCTGGCTCCAACTGGGTACATAGTTCCTGGATTGTGGCACGGTCAAACCTGTAGGTGACGATGACTTGTCTTTCCTCCATTGTCAACAGGTCCACCAGCGGTCGGTACAGCGGAGGATTCCGCCATCGGTGCCTAAGAAGGACAACAGCGAAGAACCAGTCACTATTCCTCCAGGTATATACCCACAGTTACACACAAGAATACACCAGACAAAAAACCCTTCTTGTATGTGTGTTGAGTATAGGCCTAGCTATGTGTGACGCAGTAGTAAATGAAGCCATGTGGGCCCCTGAAATGGCGGCTGCCTGACCTCTAAACTGGGACAATGGGATTGTGGGGTAACTGCGCTGGCATTGCACACCGTCGCGGTAGGCGGTCGTAGACCGCGGCGCAATGCTGCATTGGTTAACATTGGACCCTATGGGTCCCAGGAGCCAATGAACAGGTGCGCCAATGGTGATGATGCGCCCCGCCGCGGACGTCACTGCCGCGGACGTCACCGCCATTTTCTATCTGTTCAATCACTAGATACCTGACCTTTGACAGGAGAGGACCTACACTGCTAGTGCTGCTGTGACTTCGGTCTGGAAGCGACGATGGCTGCTGCATCTGGGGAAAGGGCCCCTGCCTTCACTGCACAGGAGATGGAGAAACTTGTGGATTGGGTCCTCCCCCAGTACATGCTACTCTACGGTCCTCCAGACCAACAGGTTAGTACACAGGGTGCACGTTGTATGGGCTAGGCCTGGGTGGAGAGGGCTGGGTGGAAGAGGGAAGGGGCCAGAGTTCATAGAACATTAATGCATGGGAATGAATGGGCCACATGGCCAGAGTAGGGAGGAGGCCACTCACATTGACGGTGCAGTTGGTAATGACTGTTCCTCTTCCCTTGTGCATGTCATGTAGGTCAGCGCCCACCAGAAGAGGGACATTTGGCGTGCCATGGCCAAGGAGGTCCGGACCCTGGGGGCCCACCAGAGACGGGGCACCCACTGCCGTAAGAGATGGGAGGACATTCGCCGCTGCAGCAAGAAGACGGCGGAGGCTCAGCTGGGGATGGCCCCCCCAACGTGGGAGGGGTGCCCGTCGCACCAGGACCCCCCTGATGTTCCGGATCCTGGCGGTGGCCTACCCGAAGTTGGATGGGCGCTTGAGGACATCACAGCAGACACAAGGAGGTGAGTACAACCTCATTCTGCGGACTTTGCGTGCAGTGGAGGGGTCTGGGTGGGGGAGGTGGGCTGTGGGTGTCCCTAGGATAGGGCGAGTTAGGTAGGCAAGGCCCCTCCGTAATGTAGGCCATGTGGCACTCAACCCCACCAGAGTGCCAAATTGGGGTATAGTTGCCCCTGTGGCATCCATCTGCGCAGATTTCCACCATTACCATGTAGGCCATATCCCAGAAATTGCATGTGCAGAGGTCAGGAGCACGGCATAATGCAGGGGGCTGCTGCGTCTGTCTTGTCCGCCAACGGTAGCGGCATGCCATGCACTAAAACTCTCTTTGTTCTGTCTCCCCCCCTTTTCCTGGTCTCCCTGTCCTTTTGTACATCAGCATCATCAGGCGGAGGTACAGTGGCACCGGAGCACGAGGGAGCTGCATCCCACATGGCCATGGAGGGCCACACCACAGACTCTGAATGCACCAGTGGGACGGAGGGCGAGGGGAGCTTCACGACGGCCACCGGATCACCAACCAGCGACACAGACTCGTCCGCCGATGGGAGCTCCCCTGTGGTGGCGGCACCATCTGTGTGCCCCACTTCTACAGGTACAGCCGCCACCTCCCCTGCCAGCACCGCCCTCCCAGAAGCCCCTCAGCGTTCGCCCCGTGCCCGCTCACCCAGAAGGGTGGGCATCACCTTCTCCCTAGGCACCTCAGGCCCTGCCCCAGTCACCTCTGCTGCCCTCAGTGAGGAGGCCATTGACCTCCTCAGGTCACTCACTGTTGGGCAGTCTACCATTGTGAATGCCATCCAGGGTGTAGAAAGGGAGTTGCAACACGGTAATGCATTCCTGGAGGGCATTCATTCTGGTCAGGCTGTCCTTCAGTGAACCCTGCAATCGCTGGCCTCAGCACTGATGGCAGCCATTGTCCCTGTCTCTAGCCTCCCCCCTCCAACTTCCTCCACCCAGACCCAATCTCCTGTACCCCAGCCCATCCCAAGCACACCTACAGACCAGCATGAACACAAGTCAGCACCCACAAGTAGCTCAAGCAAACATAGGCACCACACACACCACAGGCACTCACCCACATACAGACACAGCAACATCCACTGTCTCCACTTTGTCCCCCTCCTCCACTTCTCCCTTCTCCCTCCCAGTCTCGTCTACACACACACCTGCATGCACCACATCTACAGGCACTAGGACTTGCACCAGGACACCCAGCACCACAAGCCGCTCACCTGCACTCACCACCTCCACTGCCATTTACATGTCCCCTGTGTCCTCTCCCAATGTGTCTGTGACGCCCCCTCCCAAAGTACACAAACGCCGGCAATCACTCACCCAACATCCATCCACCTCACGACACCCTCCAGTACCTGCGCCTGCACCCAAAACACCTAAAGTGACACCTCCTACAACCACCTCCTCTTCCTCCACTCCCAGACCCCCTCCAGCTACCCATCCCATTGTCCGTCAGAAACTGTCCCTATGTCAAATTGACCTTTTTGCCCCCACCCCCCCCTCCAATTCATCAGTCCTGTTGTAGCGCCTCAGCCAAAAAGCCTCCAGTACCAGTGGTGCGTGTTCCAGGTTTTTGGAGTGCACCGCCCACCAGGGCAGGCAGTAGGACCCGGAGCCAAGGCACTGGCAGCCCACCCCCTGTAAAGGCTCGGAAATTGGAGAGTGGACGACGGGACCGTCTTAAGACTCCTGGTGGGACAACAAGTGACATGGGATCGAAGGCGATTGGTGAGTCAGCTGTAACTCCAAAAAAGGGGGGGAAGGTCCATAGGAAGTCTGCCCAGCCTGTTGTGAGTGTCACGGCGGAGAAGTGCGCCATCATTTCCGGCAGTCCAGACACAACCGCCAGCACCGTCGTCACTGGTCCAGAGACCACCGCCAGAGTCACAGCCCAGGAGGGCCCAAGAATCATCACTGGTCAGGAGACCACCGCCGGAGTCACAGTCCAGGAGGGCACAAGTATCGTCACTGGTCAGGAGACCACCGCCAGCGTCACAGCCCAGGAGGGCACAAGTATCGTCACTGGTCCAGAAACCACCGCCAGAGTCACAGCCCAGGAGGGCCCAAGTATCGTTACTGGTCAGGAGACCACCGCCGGAGTCACAGCCCAGGAGGGCCCAAGTATTGTCACTGGTCCAGAGACCACCGCCAGAGTCACACCCCAGGAGGACCCAAGTATCGTCACTAGTCCAGAGACCACCGCCAGAGTCACAGCCCAGGAGGGCCCAAGTATTGTCACTGATCCAGAGACCACCGCCGGAGTTAAAGCCCAGGAGGGCACAAGTATTGTCACTGGTCCAGAAACCACTGCCAGAGTCACAGCCCAGGAGTGCCCAAGTATCGTTACTGGTCAGGAGACCACCGCCGGAGTCACAGCCCAGGAGGGCCCAAGTATCGTCACTGGTCCAGAGACCACCGCCAGAGTCACAGCCCATGAGGGCCCAAGTATCGTCACTGGTCCAGAGACCACCGCCAGAGTCATAGCCCAGGAGGGAACAAGTATCGTCACTGGTCCAGAAACCACAGCCGGAGTCACAGCCCATGAGGGGCCATGATGCCACAGCCCCGCTGGGCAATGATGGAACGTCATGCCACGCACCAATGCCCATTGTTGAGATCGTCATGCCACACACCAATGCCCAGTGTAGAGATCGTCATGCCACAAACCAATGCCCAGTGTAGAGATCGTCATGCCACACACCAATGTCCGTATCAGAACCGCCATAGCAAAGCACCGCTGAACAGTCCATAGACCGCTATGTCAAAGCACCGCTGAACAGTCCAGAACCGCCATGTCAAAGCACCGCTGAACAGGGCAAAGACCGCCATGGCAAAGCACCGCTGAACAGGGCAAAGACCGCCATGGCAAAGCACCGCTGAACAGTCCAGAAACTCCATGGCAAAGCACAGCTGAACAGGGCAAAGTCCGCCATGGCAAAGCACCGCTGAACAGTCCATAGACCGCCATGTCAAAGCACTGCTGAACAGTCCAGAACCACCATGTCAAAGCACAGCTGAACAGGGCAAAGACCGCCATGGCAAAGCACCGCTGAACAGGGCAAAGACCGCCATGGCAAAGCACCGCTGAACAGTCCATAGACCGCCATGGCAAAGCAACGCTGAACAGGGCATGCACTGTGTAGGAATGAATGGACCGCCACATCAGGCATCCTTATCCCATGTGCAGCTGGGACAGTGACAGGACAGGTACTTTCACGGGGAGACTCGTCCAGTCTGGGCACCATTCCCCCTCCAGAACCAGTGGAGACCTGCATCTACTTGAGAGACTGTGGCTTTGCACTCCCCAGGATGGCGCAGTGGGCAATCCACCCACTGTAGAGACTTGAGAGACTGTGGATTTGCACTCCCCAGGATGGCACAGTGGGCAAACCACCCACTGCAGAGACTTGAGAGACTGTGGCTTTGCACTCCCCAGGATGGCACAGTGGGCAAACCACCCACTGTAGAGACTTGAGAGACTGTGGCTTTGCACTCCCCAGGATGGCACAGTGGGCACACCACCCACTGTAGTGACTTGAGAGACTGTGGCTTTGCACTCCCCAGGATACATCAATGGGCATGGAGTCTCGTCGTGGATCTGGCTTCGCATTCATTTGGCTGAGGTGCCCTCCCCTTCCCTTCCCCCTGAGGTGCCTGTAGTGTTTCTATCTGATGCCGCGGCAGTGTTCTCTCCGATTTTGGTCAGGTATCTATTGTGGGCCTCGCCCATGCATTTTTGGACTGTTGGTGCACGGACATTGTTGTGTACATATCTGCACTACTTCTCGGATTGTATGTGTAAATAAGAGTGATTTTGAGATATATATCTGTATATTTTGTATGACATGTATATTGGCACGTTACAATGTTTGCCCGAATTTCACATTGTCTTTGCATTCTTCCGGGGGGATTTTGGGTTGTTACTGTGATTTTTGTGACTGCATTGGTGTGTATGTTGTATAATGCGAGGGTGGGGGTGGGGGTGTTTGGTGGGTGTCCCCCTATCTTTTGCCTCCCCCCTCCCCCGTGTCGTAGGTGCAGTACTCACCGGTATCTTCTGCGCCTACGTAGCTGTTGGTCGTAAAGGAGCAGAAAAACAAGGGCAGGTAGGATTTGTAATTCCGGCTCCATGGTGTCCTCCTTCCTCGTGGGATGTGCTAAGGTGAGCGTTTTCCCATTGCAGAAACTGTTTCCGCCGTGTTTTTATCCACGGTGAATCCGCCCCGGAAAAGGTGGCGGATTGGCGGGTTGTAATAGAGTGGGCGGTACATTGTCTCCCGCCTGTCTGTTGGCGGTAACCGCTGCGCTGCTTGTCTGTAACGCCATGGCGGGCAGTCTGTTAAAGTGGCAGTCTTTGTTGGCGGTTTCCGTCAGGGTCATAATTCCCTTTTTTTGTCCGCCGGCCTGTTTGCGGTATTATCGCACCTTTAACACCGTCCGCCAGGGTTGTAATGACCACCATAATGGTAAAGACAAGAGTCATGATTAGAAAGACCCCCACCATCTTGCAGTAGCATGGAAAGACATAGAGTACATAATATGTCCTATTACCCTATTCTGATAGACCTAACCTTCCACCTAAAGGAGAGCTGGGTATGTTAAACCTAATCTGCCAATGCCATGTCCCTGAGAAGAGCCCGCAACCCTTGTTACCTTGGAACAAGGTCTCTAGCTCAGACTCCGTAGGAACACGAAATCCAGGGGGACGGTCAGCATCAAGTTGACATGCAGCATCAATAGCAGCAATGGTATCTGGTCAGAATCCCTCTGATTATCTGTCTAAAGTGAGGTGTATTAATACAGATCCACTTGGTAGGTTGTTCCCAAACAATAGACAACACAGCATGCTTTGGACTGTAATTAATATAAACAATTTCCTCAAAAGCGTGAAGAGGGAAAGTACCTAATGTGAACACCTACAGTTTGTGTGTCTTTGTCACTTGATTTGACGCCTTAGCACTGTCGTGCTGATAACATAAACTTAAACAAATGGCCTAACTATAAACACGGCAGCCATCTTAGAAGAATTAATTAAGTGGGCTAAGACAGAGCAAGCTAAGTAGGTTAAAAGTCACTAGATGATGGGGGCACAAGTCTGCAAGCCAAAGGCTAAGCTAACTCTTGTTATCCCATAAAACAAACTAGGATTCACAACACTGGTGAACCTGGCTCTTTTCACAGTGTCATCCCTAAACTTTTTGCTTCCTTCCTCCTATTTTTTCTGACCTGTTTGTGTTGTCTTTAGGACTTTGGACACTTTACCACTGCTAACCTGTGTTAAAGTGCATATGCTTTCTGACTAAATTGATTTGGTAATTGGTTTATCCATGATTGGCATATTTGATTTACCAGTAAGCACCTAGTAAAGTGTACCAGAGGTACCCAGCACCTGTAAATCAAATGCTACTAGTGGGCCTGCAGCACTGATTGTGACTCCCACATGAGTAGTCTTGTAAATATGTCTCAATCCTGACATTGCAGTATTTGGGTATGCAGTTTTAAACTGCCATGATGACTTGGCAAGTGCCCCCATTTGCCATGCCCAAACCTTCCCTTTTAGTACATGTAAGGCACCCCTAAGGTAGGCTCTAGGTAGCGCATAGGTAGCCCCATGGGCAGGGTGCGGTGTATTTAAAAGGCAGGATTTGTACTGATGTGTTTTATGTGTCCTAATAGTGAAATACTGCCAAATTCATTTTTCCCTATTGCAAGGCCTATCACTACTATAGGTTAATGTAGGGGTGCCTTTAAATATTGTTTAAGTGCAGATTCCCATTGGTCTCTGAACTCACAATTCAAAAATACATCTTTTGGCACAGGTGGTTTTGTATTGTTTGTTTCAAAACACCACTTTTAGAAAGTGGGCATTTTCTTGCTTAACCGTTCTGAGCCTCTCCTTGGCTGCTCAATCCACGTCTGGGTCAGACTGGCAGTTGGGCTGTTTGTGAATTCACTTCAAACAGTGACAAAAAGGGAGCTGAGGTGTGTCCTGCATATCCTGATGAGTCCTCCTGGGCTAGAGTGGGAAGGAGGAGCTGATAAGTGCACTTGAAAGAGATGCCCCTGGCCTCACAAAATACAGTCGACAACTCCCTAGAGTGTGGCTGGGATATGGCAAGAAAGAGGCAGGGTCATGTGCACTACTTCTGAAGTTTGCCTACTTCAAAGGCAGAAATGAGTATAAGTAGTGGACTCAAATCCCCAGACGTTTAGAACAATTCTTGATCAAGAGGACCCTCTGCCAAGGAAACGAGAATGATGCTTGAGGAGAACCTGCCTCTATGCCTGATGCTTTGCTGTGCTGACCTGCTGCTTCTGCCTGGGGAGTGAAAGGACTGAACTTCACTTTCTGAAATCCTGCTGTTAAGTTTCCTCAAGTGCTTGGACTGAGCTTGCCCCCTTTTCTGAAGTCTCAGGGCTGTCAAAGACTTCATCTGCCAGCACCTGGGCTCTCTTGCTGAGACCCCCTGCTCTGCCAAGTGGTGCCACATCCAGTCCCTGGCCCATGGAAAGGAGAAGCTGGTGAACCAAAGGTGAAAATCAAGGCACGGAGCAGGTCAGCAGAAATTTTGTTTCAGCATCTGCACCACGGCTAAAACATCAACAAAGTGCCAGTGAAATCGGCGCATCGCCAGCTCAGCATGGATTCATTGCTGCTGTGAGTGCAGATTTTCCACTCATCGCTGGGTGTGAAAATCTGCAGCATCACTGCACGGACCAAAGGCTGTGGATCCAGAAACCGATGCATCGCTCTCCTGCAGGAAAATGTTTGACGCATCACCTCTCCGGCAGGGAAAGAATCGACGCACGGCCTCACTTACAAGTTTGGAATTAACCCATTGCTTGCTTTTCTGATGTATGCTCACCCCTACAGCTTTATGTTTTTTACGGCCAAAAGGTACTTTATGTTAAAGCCACACATCCATTGACTTCTATGGATTAGGACTCTTTAATTAAAAAATTTATATTTTTTTGTGAGTGTTGGATTTTTGTCTTTTTGGTCTTGTTTGATTTAGGTAAATATTGGCTATTTTTCTAAACTGGTGGGGAGTTCTTTTGTGGTGATTCACTGTGTTACTGTATGTGTTTGTACAAATAATTTACATATTGTCTCTGAGATAAGCCTGACTGCTTGTGCCAAGCTACCAAGAGGGAGAGCAGGGGTTATCTGAGCTGTGTACCTTCCTTACCCTGACTAGAGTGAGGGTCCCTAGTTAGACAGGGTATTATAAATCGACTGCCAAGTAAAGACCCCATTTCTAACACATATGCCTAGATTTAAGAGGGCCTAGTGCCATCTAACAACAAATTTGTTTCATTTGTTTACGTTAATATGGTGTTTAATTGCTAAAAAAGCTGTGTCATATCTGCAAGTGGCACAATGCATGCATTGCACCACTTTGTAACCCCTTGCACTACAATATGCCTGCTCCAGGCATAATGTATGCCAGGGGGCGTTCCCCCATTAGGGAGGGCCAAAAAAATGGTGCAGAGAAATCTAACAGATTTTTTTGCATCATTTTTCAGGAATTTTTAACATCTGCTCAGAGCAGGCGTTAAAGGGGGGCACCCGATTATTTATATTGGGACCCTAGGTACTGTTCAGGATTAGCACCAAAATGTTGGCACTAACCCTGACCAGTACATCAATAGCGTCTGATGTAATTGCCCCCTACCCAGCACCATGGTGCACTGTATTTTAAATATGGCACACACATGGTGGCAGTACAGTGCCACCTCTCTTGAATCGCCCCCATACTTTTTTCAGACAGTCCTTAGTACTCTTACCAGCTGTTCATTTTTGTTGTCCACATTCTCCACCTTTTCTGTCTTTTTACTGTCAATTTGAGTTAGGTAGTATTATTTCCTATGTTTTGCTTCTTTGTCTCTTATCAGGTGGATGTCTGCAAATCAAATATGAAATACATTTAGCTCTACAGAAAACAATATTCAATTACGTACTAAGACTAATTAGGTGTGCCAGTGTGTTACTGATTGTCTAAGTGAGGAGTGAATTATTTGTACTAAAAGGCTTTAAGGCTTGGCAAATGGATTTTTAGTGGCAACTCAATCTAACAGTACAACTGCATACTCAGGCTCTGTAGTAGTAAGCCTGAGCTGTGTTTAAAAGAATACTTGACTAGATAGATGAGTGGACTGTGTTAGTACTTGGCTACATCTGACAAAGTATATCAGTACCTCTATGAGCGTCCCACCAGATGCTTCAGATGCTTAAGTTAATATGGTGAATACAGGGGTATGTAACTATGTGCGCAAGCAGGTCCAATACTGCTGGAAACATAGCTACTGTCTCGATGTGTGCACGAATGTATAAGTGGCTCTTTCAGTATCTGACTGACTCTCTCAGTAGCTGTGTCCTTCTCTTAAAAGGTATAAAAATACCAGTATGGCCTGTACACTGTGTATGTAAATGGGCATAGGAGTCTGCAAGTGTATGTCTAACTCAGTGAAAATTAGAAGCACATGTTTAATGTTTTAGCCACAAAGCACCCTGCTCTATCACCTACATACTCACTAGCTGAGTGCTGAATTTTCAGTAAAAGGATAGTTTGGGAATTGTCAAGCACCCTTTCTAATGACAACTCAAACTGACAGTAAAAGTGGACACTTACACTGTTCACTAGTAGGCATCACCTGCATGTTTAAGAAAGTATGATAAATACAGGGGTATGTAACTGTGTGTACAACTGGCTCAAATACTTTTGGAAACATAACTTCTGTCTGGGTGTGTGCATGAATGTATAAACAGCCCTCTCACTGTCTGACTAGAGGAGTCAGTAGTTCAATACCTTTATTAATAAGTATATGAGTTACAGTATGATTTGGACATTGCATGTATAAGTGGGCATAACTGTCTGAAAGTCCATGTCTAACTTAGTGAAACTAACAAGAACATTTTTCAATGTTTAACTTCAAAGCACCCTTCTGTATGGCCTACCTACAACAGCCTACCTGACTGCTCAATTTTGTGTGGTAAAAAACACTTTAAGGATTCTCTAGCAGCTTTTCTAATGGCAATCTGAGCTGAGGAGTACTTGTCTGTATGGATGACTGGCTTGTGTCAGTACCTGGCTATATATCTGAGTCGATGTATGAGTTACTCTATGAGTGTGCCATTAGATATTTAAGTAAATATGAGAGTGTATCACTGGATCTTTTAATAACATTATGAGTTTGCAAATGTGTCTCTAAGTGACTCTATGAAAAGCTTACTGGCTGTCTTGGTACGTACATTACAATGCAACTGTGTGTGCAACTCCCTCTTATACTGTTGGCTACCTAACTACCTGTTTAACTACAATCACTACGAAACTATGGTCCTCATTTAAGAGGTCCTAGTGCCACGTTAGCCCCACCTTAGCATAATTATTTTGACAAATAGGGCAGTGCTAAAGTGGCCTTTTCCCCCATGCCATATTTTTAAAGTGGCACAATGCATGCATTGCGGCACTTTGTCAGTCTTCTCTGCGCTACATTACGCCGGCACTAGGCATAATGTATGCAAAGGGAGTGATCCCTGTTAGGGGGACCGAAACAATGGCACAAAGAAATCTAAGAGATTTCTATGCGCCATTTTTTTTGGCACTTTTAAATTCTGCTCAGAGAAGGCATTAAAAGGGAGCACACAATTGTTTACAATGGGCCCCTATGTACTGTTGAGGGTTAGCACCCAAATTTTGAACAGTACATCAATAGCGTCAGAAATTCTGATACTAATGCCCCCTACACTGCGCCATGGTGCGCTGCATTTTAAATATGGTGCATACATGGTGGCGGTAGGGGGCGCAAGGGGGTGCAAGAAAAGTGGCACTACATGTAATGTAGCACAACTTTTAATAAACCTGGCCCTATGTGTATTGATGTGGGAGTGGATGTGAGATGGTGTGTCTGGATTTGAGAGTGGCTGAGAGGGTATTTAGGTGTAAGAGAGGTTGTAACAGCTGGAAGACTGTGTGTTACAGTATCTGTCTGGGTGTGAGAGTTTTTGTTTTGGTCTGAGCGTGGGTGTGAGAGTATCTATCTGGGTGTGAGAGTGGGTGTGAGAGTGTATGGATGTGGAAGTGTGTGGGAGAATGTCTGTTTTGGTATGAGAGTGGGTGTGAGAGTGTGTATCTAGGTATAAGAATGGGTGTGAGATTGTCTGGATGTGGGAGTATGTGTGAGAGTATGCTTCTGGGTGTGAGAGTCTCTGCATGGAGGTGAGAGTGGGTGTAAAAGCATGTGTCTGGGTGTGGAATTGGGTATTACAGTCTTTCTCTAGGTGGGTGTGGGATGTGAGAGTTTCTGGGTGTGACAGTGGGTAGGTGAGAGTCTGTGTGGATGTGAGAATGGTTCCGAGAGTATGTCTCTGTGTGTGAGAGTGCCTCTCTAGGTGTGAGAGTGGGTGTGAGAACGTGTCTCTGGGTGTGAGAGTGGGTGTGTCAGTGGATCTGTTCTTTTGTTAATAGCTATATCATTACTACAATAGCCTGCACACTGCATATATTAGGAGCACAGGAGTCTGCAAGTGAATATCTAAGTCAGTGAGACTTAGAAGTATATTTATGAAGTTTTAAACACACATCACCCTGCTGTATCATTTACCTAAATAGTAGCTGGCTGCTCTGTTTTCTGTACTGAAATGATAGTTAGAGGATTGTCAAACAGACCTTTTAATGGAAACTCTATCTCACAGTAAAAGTGCACATTTACATTGTGCATTAGTAGGCCAGACCCATGTTTAAAGCAGTGCTTTTTAAGATAGGTGAGTAGGATGCCTCAGTATTTCCCTACATATCTGAGAGAGTGTAGCAGTACATCTATCAGTGCTCTATCATATGTTTAAGTATATAAGATGAAAGCAAAAATATGGAACTCAGTGTACAACCAGCTGCAATATTGCTGGAAATACAAGTGCGGCCTTGGTGTCAACATGAATGTATAAGTGCCTCTCTGAGTCTTTCACTGCATGTGTCAGTGGTTCTATCCTTTTCTAAATACATATATAATTTGCAGTATGGCCTGTACACTGCATATGTGTGAGCTCAGAAGTCTGCAAGTGCACATCTAACTCAGAGAAACTTACAAGACCATGTATCACATTTAACCCCTTCTGTGTTGTGGATGTAATGGTTATGTGCTATGGCACAGTGCTCATGTGCCGAGCACGTGAGCTCAGAGGGAGCGCTAGCGCTCCCTCTGTGGGCTTCCCTCCCACCCCCCCAAGGCAGGGATAGAAGGGGAAGCCCTTCCCCTTCCACCCCCACCGCCCCGTAATGACGTCAGCGTGCACGCTGAGATCATTACAGGGTGCCGATCGTACTGGAAGCCATTTGCTTCCAGTGTGATGAGGGAGAAACAGATGAGTTTCTCCTCTGGCGGGTGGGGGTTTGGAACAAAGAGGCACCGGGGGAAGGGTCTACGTGTCTCTTTGAACATTCCACATTGCGATCGGGCAGCAGGAATGCCCACTAGACGGCAGGGATTTTTTTTTTTCTTTATTGATGTCGTGTTTTGTGACGGGGAGCGGCCACTTGGGCAAGGGTCGCTCCCATTTGGGGGGCATGTTTCTTGTGGCCATTTCTGACCACCTTGGGGGCAGATCAGCCTATTATTTTTAGGCTGATCTGCCAGAAACCACTAGACGCCAGGGATTTTTTTCTTTTAGAATGCATGA
This sequence comes from Pleurodeles waltl, assembly GCF_031143425.1. NCBI lineage: Eukaryota > Metazoa > Chordata > Amphibia > Caudata > Salamandridae > Pleurodeles > Pleurodeles waltl. Next base: position 846,559,588 of record NC_090446.1, read on the forward strand.
TTTTGGTGTATGGGAGCAGCCCCTTGGGCAAGGGTCGCTCCCATTTTTGGGGCATGTTACCTGTGGCCATTTCTGCCCCCCTTGGGGGCAGATCGGCCTATTATTCTTAGGCCCATCTGCCTCTAAGGGGGGGCAGAAGCCACTTAGGCACCAGGGATAGTGTGTGTGTGTGTTTTAGTGGATGGAAGGGGCGCAGCCCCTTGGGCAAGGGTCGTCCCCCTTTGGGGGCACATGTACCAAGGCAATTACTGCCCCCCTTGGGGGCAGATTGGCCTTTTTTTTTTTTAGGCCCATTGCCCCCAAGGGGGGCAGAAGCCACTTAGGCACCAGGCATAGTGTGTGTGTGTGTGTTTTTTTTGTTTTTGTTTTTGTTTGGGGGGGGTGACCCCTTGGGCAAGGGTCGCTCCCCATAGGGACACACTACTAAAGGTATTTTCTGCCCTCCTTGGGGCAGATAGGCCTATTTTTTAGTAGGCCTATCTGCCCTTATGGCAGAATCCACTTAGGCACCAATTTCTAAATGCTTGATGGTTGGGTGTTTGTAAACTAACAAAGTATTTGCATTTGTGATAAAAAAATGTTCTTCTTTTTGTTCTAGTTCAAAGCTTTTGCTTTTTTTTGCTGTGGCTCCTTGTGGTTTTGGCAGTGGTTGACCTGTGGTTTGCATAGTTGCATGTTTTAGGTAAGTAAACACAATTTACTCCAAAGGAGTATTGTTGCCATGCATGAATGACATGTTTGTAGATGGTGTACTAAATGCAGGTTTGTGTGTGAAATTGTCCTTAGATTTGTGAACAATGATATTTTTGTTGTCTTATTTCTAATTTGCTTTTCTTTCTTTCTTTTTAGTGGGATATCATTGGTGATTGCTGTGTCTGTGCAGAGTAGTTGTTGGAGAGTCAAGCTTTTTCAGGCAAGTGAGCGGTATAGTTTTGAGTTTATAACGCTTACTGATAAAGCTACACTTTATTACTTATCTTACACAGTGCTGGTTGTTGGTGCTGCATTTGTCCAGTTAATTTTTATAGGAAAGACGATGGCTAGCCGCAGGATGACCGCTCAGCAGGTGGTTGGTATGCTTTTTGAGTCATTGTCTGATCATTATTATGAGACGGACTCTGCATCTGAGGCAGAGGAGGAAGTGAGAGATTCTGGCAGTGAAGTTTCTGTCAGAGAGGAATCTTCTGATGAGGAAGCCACACTCAGTGCAGATGAAGGGCCTGTTTTAGAGGAGGACACTAATGTGCCATTAGTGCAGCAACCTGGGGCTGAAAGTTTTCCCATTAGATGACCTGAACTCTGGGTTGCCCCAAACATGGAGCAGCCAGAGTTGCCTGCCTTTGCAGGTCTCCGGGAGTGTAGAGTCAATACAGAGAACGTTTTGCCTGTCAATTTCTTTGAGTTATTTGTGGATGATGTGTTTTGGGAAGAGATTGTTGAGCAGATTAATTTGTAGGCAGAGCAGTATTTGAGGGACAACGCTGCTAGACTTAGGCGACACTCTAGAGCTACCCAGTGAATTCCCACAAATTTGGAGGAGATGAAAAGGTTTTTGGGGTTGACTCTTTTGATGGGGTTGATAAGGAAGCCGTCACTGGCTTCTTATTGGTTTACTAATCCTTTGATGGCAACAGCTATATTTCCTGCAACCATGAATCGTAATTGGTATTTGCTTCTTCTTAGGATGCTGCATTTTGTTGACAATGCATTAGCCTTGCCACAAGATCACCCTGATTCTGACCGTCTTTTTAAGATTAGGCCTGTCCTTGATCATTTTGTAGATCGGTTTTCAGAGGTCCATGTTCCAGGCAAAGAAATAGCTGTGGACGAGTCTTTGGTCCTCTTCAAGGGTCGTTTGGTTTTTAGGCAGTACATTCCTAGCAAGAGGGCACGATATGGAATTAAATTGTATGTGGTGTCTGAAAGTAGTACAGGATATGTGTATAGTTTCCGTGTCTACACTGGTAGGGATTCCAGTATTGACCCGCCTGGTTGTCCTCCCACTTTTGGAGTTACTGAGAAAATTGTGTGGGAACTTGGTAGATGACTGTTCAACAAAGGTCACCATTTGTATGTAGATAACTTCTACAATGGAGTGCAGTTGTTCAAGGAATTGTTTAGAGTGGACACAATTTGTTGTAACCGAAAATGCTATCCAAGAGAGTTTGTTTGTAAAAAACTTTAGAGAGTACAGTGCAGTGCCTTACGGAATGATGAGCTGCTAGGTTTGACATTTTCAGACAAGAGGGATGCTAAGAACCATCCATGATGAGAGTACTTCCCCCGTGACTGTTTGGGGCCAGGTTGCTGAAGTGCGCAAACCTGTGTGCATTTTAGATTATAATAAGCACATGGGAGGTGTAGATAGAGTTGATCAAAGGTTGGAACCTTATACTGCTATTCGTAAGTCTTACGTTTGGTATAAGAAGTTAGCAATTCACCTTTTCCACTTAGCAACTTTTAATGCTTTTATTGTGTTTAAGGATAGGTCTCCAGAGTCAAAGATGACTTTGTGAAATTTCAGGAGTCAGTGATAGAGAGCCTTATTGTGGTGGAACAGGCTAGAGTTCCTAGAGAAGCAGTGGTGGAGGATGTGGCTAGATTGAAAGATCGCCACTTGCTGAGCACATTCCTCCCACACCCAAAAAAGACTTTCCAGCTAAGAAATGTAGAGTGTGTGCTCGAAGAGGTATCCGGAGGGAGACTCGAATGTACTGCCCAGATTATCCTTCAAAGCCTGGGCTGTGAGTAGGTGGTTGTTTCAAGAATTACCACACCCAGAAGAATTACTGGGAACAACCATGGGCCAGATGTAGCAAAGTATTTGCACGTCGCAAACGGCGAAAATCGCCGTTTGCGAGGTGCAAATGCCTCTTTGCTATGCAGAAATGCATATTGCGAGTCGGTACCGACTCGCAATATGCATTTCCGACTCGCAAATAGGAAGGGGTGTTCCCTTCCTATTTGCGAGTCTGAGTGGTATGCAATACCACTTGCGACCGCGTGCGCGGTCGCAAATGGCATCGCAGTTACCATCCACTTCAAGTGGATGGTAACCCACTCGCAAATTGGAAGGGGTCCCCATGGGACCCCTTCCAGTTTGTGACTGGACCCACAAATATTTTTTCAGGGCAGGGAGTGGTCCAAGGGACCACTCCCTGCCCTGAAAAAATACCGAAACTAAAGGTTTCGGTTTTTTTTTAAGTGCAGCTCGTTTTCCTGTAAGGAAAACGGGCTACACTTAAAAAAAAAAAAACTGCTTTATTTAAAAGCAGTCACGGACATGGAGGTCTGTTGACGTCAGCAGGCCTCCATGTTTGCGAGTGCCTATACTCGCTATGGGGCCGCAATTTGCGACCCACCTCATGAATATTCATGAGGTGGGTCATTGCGACCCCATAGTGAGTCGCAGTCGGTGTCTGAGACACCGTACTGCATAGCAATTTGCGAGGTGCAAAGTGCGAGTCGCAGGGACTCGCACTTTGCACCTCGCAAATTTTAAATTTGCTACATCTGGCCCCATGAGTGTAAACTGTCTGTTCTGTATTTTCATGTTTTCAGTTTCATGGTTGGCATTTCTGTCATGTACTTAGTTAGAGCTTTTGTGTTTGTAGTTTTGTAATTATTTCTAATTAGTTAGTGGTTTCTTTGTTTTAAAAAAAAAAAGTGATGCCATTGTGTGTAGAGTGGCGCTTGGCTGACGGTGTACATATTGACTTGCTGTTGGCTACTGCAACACACTGCCAGCCAAATGCCAGTCCACACGCTCCCATCAGCTGGTGTGATTGCTGTATAAGGCATGTTGGTGAATGTAAGTGATGGGCCCTTCTGTTGATGCGAATGTTGTAATGTGCTGGGTCTGTGGCTGGTGGCGTGAATGGTCTTGTGCGTGTCAAGTATGAAAGGTATGTGAATGGACTGTAAAGCGGTTGGTGCCTTGCCGTGGCTTTACAGCTCACGAGCTGTGAGTCATTGGTTCAGTTTTTGGGCCTTTCAGTTATTAACAGTGCATTTCATTTTTGCGAAATCTCTTGTTAATAAAATTTGATCCACTGAACCATCACTCAACCTCGTGCCAAATCCAACCAGTATGTTTGGTAAAAATGACAAAACCTGCTCCGCTGTAATCAGGCGTCGCAGCACACCTGTGACACGCTAGGTGTCTCGGGCGGGACCCCGATGATGAAGCATGCCACCAACTTAGTTGGTGGGTGAGGGGTCTTTTTAACATAACCTAAGTGAGTTTCTTTTCACAGTTTTAATGTTTGGAACAACACATTAGTATGTGGACACACCAAAACGATCTATTGCAAAACTACCTGTGTTTTTAGGGGGAGCGCAGCTATGTTTTGGCCCAGGGTGTGGCCTTCATCTAGGGAAACCTACCAAACCCAGACATGTTTTAAAAATAGACATCCAAAGGAGTCCAAGGAGGTGTGGCTTGCCTGGATCCACCAACATTTTCTTACCCAGACTCCTTGGCAAACCTCAAAATGTGCTTAAAAAAACATATTTTCCTCACTTTTCTTTGTAGGATCACCGCTGCGGCACAAATTTCCTACCACCCAGCATTCCCCTCAGTCCCCCAAGTAAAATTATTACTCACCTGCATGGGTCCCCAAAGCAGAGTCAGCCTAAAAGATTTATAAAAGAAAAATATGTGCTTATCAACTCGCTGTGCTATCCCCTCAATCTCTACAAGTTTTTGGCCTTTTTCTGTTGCAGGCGCCTGGCCCACCCACACAAGTGAGGTATCATTTTTGTCGGCAGACTTGGAGGAACACTGGGTGGAAGGAAATATGTGTCTCCTCTCACATTCCAGAACATTCTGTCACCGAAATGAGAGGAAAAAGTGTTTTTGGCCAAAGTTTGAGGGTTGCAAAGTATTCTTGGTAACAGAACCTGGTCAGAGCTCCAAAAGTCACCCCATCTTGTATTCCCCTAGGTGTCTAGTTTTAAAAAATGCACAGGTTTGCTAGGTTTCCCTCGGTGCCGGCTGAGCTAGAGGCCACAATCCACAGGTAGTCACTTTGTAAAAAACACCTCTGTTTTTTTGTGGAAAAATGTGATGTGTGTACATTGTGTTTTGGGGCCTTTCGCGTGCGCTAGGCCTACCCACACAAGTGAGGTACCATTTTTATCGGGAGACTTAGGGGATTGCTGGGTGGAAGGAAATTTGTGGCTCCTCTCAGATTCCAGAACTTTCTGTCACCGAAATGAGAGGAAAAAGTATTGTTTTTTGTCAAATGTTGAGGTTTGCAAAGGATTCTGGGTAACAGAACCTGGTCAGAGCCCCACAAGTCACCCCATCTTGGATTCCTCTAGGTGTCTAGTTTTTAAAAATGCACAGGTTTGCTAGGTTTCCCCAGGTGCCAGCTGAGCTAGAGGCCAAAACCTACAGCTAGGCACTTTGCAAAAAAAACGTCAGATTTCAATGTAAAAATGTGATGTGCCTATGTTACGTTTCCTGTCGTGACCATTAGGCCTACCCACGCAAGTGAGGTACCATTTTGATCAGGAGACTTGGGGGAACACAGAATAGCAAAACAAGTGTTATTGCCCATTGTCTTTCTCTACATTTTTCCTTCCAAATGTAAGACAGTGTGTAAAAAAGACGTCTATTTGAGAAATGCCCCGTAATTCACATGCTCGTATGGGGACCCCGGAATTCTCAACACCTTATCTTGTGGCCATTTCGGAAATACAAAGGTTTTCTTGATACCTATTTTTCACTTTTTATATTTCAGGAAATTAATTGCTGTCTACCCGGTATAGAATGAAAACCCATTGCAAGGTGCAGCTCAGTTATTGGCTCTGGGTTCTTGATGAACCTACAAGCCCAATACATGCTCGCAACCAGAAGAGTCCAGCTGACGTAACAGTATATTGCTTTAAAAAATCTGACATCTCAGGAAAAAGTTACAGAGTAAAACGTGGAGAAAAATGGCTGTTTTTTTCACCTTAATTTCAACATATTTTTAATTTAGCTGTTACTTTCTGTAGGAAAACCTTGAAGAATCTACACAAATGACCCCTTGCTGAATTCACAATTTCGTCTACTTTTAAGAAATGTTTACTCGTCCACGATCCCGCATTGGTTTCACACCCATTTTGGTCACTAACTGGAAGGAGGCTAAAAGCACAAAAAATAGTAAAAATGGGGTATGTCCCAGTAAAATGTCAAAATTGTGTTGAAAAATGGGGTTTTGTAATTCGAGCCTGCCTGTTCCTGAAAGCTAGGAAGATGGTGATCTTACCACCACAAACCCTTTGTTGATGCCATTTTCAGGGAAAAAACCATGAGCCTTCTTCTGCAGCCCTTTTTCCCCATTTTTTTGAAAAAGACAACATTTTCACTGTATTTTGGCTAATTACTTGGTCTCCTTCAGGGGAATCCACAAAGTTTGGCTACCTCTAGAATCCCTAGGATGTTGGGAAAAAAAGGACACATTTTGGCATGGGTAGCTTATATGAACAAAAAGGTATGAGGGCCTAAGCATGAACTGACCCACATAGCCAAAAAATGCCTGGCACAGGAGGGGAAAAGCCCTTGAAGCAAAGGGGTTAAACTTCAAAGCACCTTGCTCTACAGTGTACTTAAGGCCTAGCTCAGTACTCAACTTTCATTAGCAAAACAACACTAAAAGGATTAACAAGCATCTTTTCCAATAGCAAGTTGAGGTGTCACTAAAACTGCACAACTAGGTTCTGCAGTAGTAGGCCTGAGGCACATTTAAACAAGTACTTTTCTGTATGTATTTTTCTATATATCCAAGAGAGTGCAGCACTACATCTTTCGGTGTCACTTCTTTCTGCAGAAGTATGCCTTAGCCATATTTAAACAACTACTCCTCTGCATATGAGAGAAGGTCATGTCAGTAATTGCCTGCAAATCTGTGTGAGTGTATTAGTGCCTCTATATGAGTTTCCCACCAAATGTCTATGGCGAGTACAGGGGTATGCATTACTCTGCACAATTGACTGAAATACTAAGGGAAATATAACTTCTGCATGAGTGTGTGCATATATGTATAATTGTCTCTCTCACTCTTTGTCTAGATGTGTCAGTGCCTCTATAATTTTGTTACTAAGTATATCAGTTCCTGCATGACCTGGACACTAAATATGTAACTGAGCACAAGAATCTCTAACTACATGTCTAAGTCAGTGAAACTTAGAAGGACATGTTTTATTTGTTTACCCCAAAGAAATCCTAATCTATGGTTTACCTACATCCTAGTTTACTTCATAGTCTTGTTTTTAAAAAGAACAGTTTAAGAATTATCAAGGAGCTTTACTAATGTCAACTCAAGGTAACAATAAAGCTGCATACCCAGTTCAAAAGTAGCACGCCCGACCCACATTTAAAGGACTTCTTGTGTGGATGCATCAGTGGCTTGTGTCAGTATTTGAGCACATATCTTATTGGCGGTATCACTACCTTTATGGATCTGCTAACAGATATTTAAGTAAATATGGAGACTAGAAGCATATGTAACTACATGTGCAGCTGGCTTCAACACTGTTGTAAAAATATTGTTCCCTCGATGTGTGTATGAATATTCAATTAACCTCTAAATGTCTAAGTGATAATGTCAGTAAATCTACACTTTTGTTAATAGGAATATCACTTGCAGTATACATGTCAAACTCCATGTATATGTGAGGATAAGAGTCTGCAATGCCACATATAACTCTGTTATGGTGACAATAATATCTTTCACCTTATAGTAACACAATACTCTCCTCTATAGCCTATCTATAGGCTAGCTAAGCGTTCAGTCATTTGTGCTAAGTAGAACTGTAACTAATCTTTACTAATTATTCTTGCACCTCCGTCATGCACAGTTTTCCAATCAATAATGTTACTGCGAATGTTACTGTGATATTATCCATGAAGTTCTGAAAGATGTCATGAATGCTGTAATATCTGGGGTAAATAGCAATGCATGGTGTGGGTGTGAGTTATAGTTACTTTAGGGCACGAGTTATGGTTACTTGAAATAGCTCTAAATATAACTGGTGAATTACTATGGTTTTGTATTTTTTAAATGTGAGCCTAACTTTAACACCCCTCCGAACCTTTGGTTTTTAAGTGAATGTCTATGTTTTATTATTTCTATTTCCTAACTGTAATGTCCCTGTAACCCTTGTTTTATTCAGTGAATTTCTATGTTTTTTAACATTAAGTAAAATGCCCATTGCAATGCGCTTTGTAGGGGTGGGGGTTTTGCAGGTTTTGGCCTGCCATTCTGCTGTCCCCACTCAAGCTTGCTGCTCCTGCCTCTTACTCCTTGCCATCCATTGTCCAAGTCCATGCCACTACTCCCTCAATACAGTTGTGTGGCTATTGTTCTGCTACTGCGCTTCCAGCTTTCCCTGAATAGTTTGCTTGCTGCCCCATCCATCTCAACCCTACCCTCTTTTGCCCAGGTCCATTTCCCACCCTCTTCCCACCTGCCCTGCATGGTCCGATGTGGTACCACTCCTCTCTATTTAGCTTGATGTCTCTGCCAACTCCTTCTAAGCTCCGTTGACTAATTTTATGCCCCATGATTGCCCTCCTGCTGAGCCTCACTGCTTAGCCTGGTGCCCCTGCCCTCCATCCCGCTGGCCTTTGATGTCATTCTGCTTGCCCTTGGGCCTGACAATGCCCTTCTTATATATTCTGAGTGTTCTGTTGAGCTGCCACTGCTCTTCCCACCTGCCTAGATGACTGCTGCCTGTCCCTGCCACCTCTATCCTGCTTGGCCGAGTTCCATGCCTCTATCCCCTCCCTTCTGCCCTCCATGGTCCATTTTGCTGCTACTCTCTTCTGCCCTCCATGCTCTGTTGTACTGCAACTGCTCCTCCTGCCTATCCCTCGTGGTCTGTTTTGAAGCTCCTTCCCTGCCCTCTCTTGCTACTGTCAAGGCTATACCCATCCCTTTGTGCATGCCTCTGACCCCTCCCTCTTGTCAACTATGGCCCTTGTTCTGTCACTAATTCTCCTGCCTACCATGCATGACCTTTTGTGCTGCAACACACCCTCCCACCTACTCCGTGTGGTCAGCTTGCTGCCTCTGACTTTCTCCCACCTTCCCTCCATTGTCTGTGTGTATGCCTTAAAAGTCTCACTGCTGCCATCCATGATGTGTTGTGCTTCCAGTGCCCATCAGTCTGCCTTCCATGGTCAACTAGCTGCTTCAGCCCTACTCTCTTGCCCTTGCCCTCCTTTTCCAGGTGTAGGCTCTATCACCTTGCTTCTACCTTGTCTGCTCCATCGCCATGCTCCTGCCCCCTCCCTCTTGCACTTCATGGTCTGTTATGTTGCAACTGTCCCTTCTATCTGTCTGGTATGGTCAGCTTGCTGCCCTTGCCTCTTTTCCCTCTGCTGTCTGTTGTCGATGTGCATGGCCCTGTCCCCTCCCTATTGTTTTCCATTGTCCATTGTGCTGTACTGTGTACCGTTTGCCTTGTGCGGTGTATTGTACTGCTGCAACCTGAATGCCTGCCCTGTAAGGTCTGTTTGGTGCCCCTGCCCATCTCCCTCCCGCTCTCTTTCATACAAGAGTATGTCCTGCCCATTCCTCCTGCCCTCAGTGATCTAATGTACCATACTTGCCAATATTTTGAACTTAGAGAGAGATTTTGAAGAAAAAAAAAACACAGGGAATTGATTCTCCCCATTGACTTATACGGAAAAAAAGAGGAGATTTTAGGCCACAGACAGATTAAATAAACCAAACCTTTCGGGCTTAAGAACATTGAGAGTCTCCTGCCTGAATCGGATCTGTTGGCATGTGTGGTTGTACTGCCACTGCCTCTTCCTCTGACCCTAAATAGTCAGTTATCTTGCCACAGCCTCTCTTGCCTGTCCTGCATGTTTGGTGTGTTGCCCCTTCCCCCCTCTCCTTGCCATATATGGTCCCTAGTGCTGCCACTTCCCCTCCCCCCCGCCTGCCTTGTGTGGTCAACTTGTTGCCTCTGCACCCTCCTCCCTGCCCTCAATTTTCAGAGTTCATGTCCCTGGCATCTGCCTCCCCATAGTATTCTAATAAACAACTAGATTGCTAACATTCTGTATTTATTACAAAAGTGTGGCACTCCAGATGTCATCTTGATATTATCAAAGCTGTAATACCTAAAGCATGACACACCTAAAGTTAGTCTTTTGTAAACAGACCAATATGTGTAGAAAAGGTCGTAATGTACCTGAAATTCTCCTCAAGTTCCAACTGATGACATAATTTATTCAAATTAAGTTGAGGAAAGACTTTTGCACCATTCAATTGTGTTATCATGTCAGCAATGTGCAGACCTTAATGTCATTCTCTTTCAATTGCCGTGTTCGTTTGACGCATATCCATCCAAATGCGTACAGTTTCTTCACTGTCCTTTTTGGGCACTACTACTATTGGTAAAACCCATGGCGCGGGACCAGTAGAATGCTCAATGATGTCATGCTTAACCCCTTAGCTGTTGGGCCTCCCCCCCCATGGTGTGCCCTTTTTTTTGGCTATTTGGGGTAGTTCACGCTTAGTCCTTCATATCCTTTTATCCACATAAGCTATCCACGCCAAATTTATGATTTTTTTTCCCAACATCCTAGGGATTCTAAAGGTACCCAGAGTTTGTGGGTCCCCTGGAGGAGACGAAGAAATTAGCCAAAATAGAGCAAACATTTAATATTTTTCCAAAAAAATGGGAAAAATGGCTGCAGAAAAAAGCATGTGGTTTGTTCCCCTGAAAATGGCATCAACAAAGGGTTTGTGGTGCTAAAATCAACATCTCCTCAGCTTTCAGGAGCAGGCAGACTTGAATCAGAAAACTAAATTTTTTTAACACAATCTTTGCATTTTACTGGGAAATAACCTATTTGTACTATTTTTTGTGTTTTTAGCCTCCAACCAGTTAGTGACAGAAATGGGTGTGAAACCAATACTGTATCCCGGACAGGTAAACATTTCTGAAAAGTAGATAACATTTTGAATTCAGCAAGGGGTCATTTTTGTAGATTCTTCAAGGTTTTCCTACAGAAAGTAACAGGTAAAATAAAAATATGTTGAAATTGAGCTGAAAAATACAGCCCTTTTCCTCCACGTTTTACTCTGTAACTTTTTCCTGCGATATCAAATTTTGAAAAGCAATATACCGTTACATCTGATGGACTCTTCTGGTTGCGAGATATATAGGGCTTGTAGGTTCATTAAGAACCCTAGGTACCCAGAGCCAATAAATGAGCTGCACCTTGATATGGGTTTTATTGAATACCGGGTACACAGCAAACATTTAGTGAAATATAAAGACTGAAAAATAGGTATCAAGGAAACCTTTGCATTTCCTAATTTTTAAACTAGAGACCTAGGGGATGGGGTGACTTGTGGGGCTCGCACCAGGTTCTGTTATCCAGAATCCTTTACAAACCCCAAAATTTGGCAAACAAAACACTTTTCCCTCACATTTCGGTGATGCAGAGTTATGGAACTTGAGAGGAGCCAAAAACTTCCTTCCACCCAGCATTTCCCCAAGGGTACCAATAAAAATGGTACCTCACTTGTGTGTGTAAGCCTAGTGCCCGGGACAGGAAATGCCCCAAAACACAATGTAAACCCATCACATTTTTCCACTGAAAATGGACATGGTCTGGGCAAAATGCCTAGCTGTTGATTTTGGCCTCTTGCTCAGCCGGTACCTAGGGAATCCAGCAAACCTATATATTTCTTAGAAACTATACACCTAGGGGAATTCATAATGGGATGACTTATGGAGCTCTCACCAGGTTCTGTTACCCAGAATCCATTGCAAACTTTCAAAATGTGGCAAAAAAAAAAACTTTTCCCTCAGATTTTGATACTTCATAGCCCTGGAACCTGAGAGAAGCCACAAACGTCCTTCTACCCAGCATTCCCCCAAGTCTCTCAATAAAAATGATACCTTACTTATGTGGGTAGGCCTAGTGCCCGTGACAGGAAATGCCCCAAAACACAACGTGGAGACATCACATTTTCCCAAAGAAAATTAATCTGTTTTTTGCAAAGTGCCTAGCTGTGGTCTTTGGCGTCTAACTCAGCCGGCACTTAGGGAAACCTAGCAAGCCTGTACATTTTTTAAAACTATACATCTAGGGAAATTCAGAATGGGGTGACTTATGGGACTCTCACAATGTTCTGATACCCAAAATCCTCTGCAAACCTCAAAATGAGGCAAAAGAAATACTGTTTCCTCACATTTCGGTGATGGAAAGTTCTGGAATCTGAGAGGAACCACAAATTTCTTTCCACCCAGCATTCCCCCAAGACTCCTGATAAAAATGGTACCTCACTTGGTAGGCCTAGTGCCCGCAACAGGAAACGCCTCGAAGAACGCAACATGAACACATCAATTTTTTACATTGAAAACTGATGTGTTTGTCCTTGCATAAGGGCAACTGTTGACCCTAGGGTGATCCATTCCTGACACAGGCACTAGGTACAGGCAATCAAGTGAGGTAACGTTTTTATCAGGACAAGTGAGGAAACACCGGGTGGTAGGAATTTTGTGGATTCCAGCATATTCCTGTAGTTTGTGTGATAGAAATGAAAGAAAAAATAGAGTTTTAATTCAGCATTTCAGATTTTCAGGGTATTCTGGGTAAGAAAACTTTGGGGAATCCACACAAGTCACACCTCTGTGAACTCTCCTGGATGTCTAGTTTCCAGAAATGTCTGGGTTTGGTAAGTGTCCCTATATGGCCACTGAGCCCAGGACCAAAAATTCAGGTGCCTGCCTTAAAAAAACAGGCTGTTTGTGATAGGTAATTTTGATGTCTCCACAATACGATTTGGGCGGTGGAATTTGGGGCAGAACTAAATTGGGGAGCTCCCAAGAGAGCACTCTCTCTTTGCTTGCCACCGCATGCACCTGCTCTCTGGGTTGGGCTAACTCGCTATTGTCCTGTTGCACAGACTGTGCTTGCGAATGGACAGCAGGACTGTTCTTGTCACCTCCTTCATAATCACTGGTAGAGGAGTTACCAATGGGACTCCTCTGACTGAAAAATCACTCCCAGAGTCTGCGGCATTGCCCTATCCCTCAGATGCTGTCTCAGTATCTGCTGTCTCAGCCTCTGATCCTACGTCAGAACTGTCCTCTATAACCCGGGTTAGGGCTTGAGCAGCAGTCATCAAGCGAGATGCCATCTCTACTACTGGCTAAACTGTTGTTCTAAAACACTAGCCTATGTAGACAGTCACTAAATTGCTGGTGGGTGTGTGTGGGATACCTGCAACAGTAGAGGTCACCTCACCTTTGCTTCTTCCCTCAATCAGCATGCCCTTGCAAGACACTCAAAAAACCCAAAAAGGGACACACTATTACATCACCTTGTCACATACCAATCATCACAGTCTTTAGCGCCTCTAGCGCCCAGTCGAACAATCATTATTGGTTTTCCCACTCCCATTAACTCCTCCTCCAAATACCTCACTACCACCCAGCAAAAGTGCATTTCATCTCTCCATAGCACCCCTAGCACACACATTTCATTTGTATTATAGCGCAGGTAATGGCTGGCTTTACTCATCCACTCAGCTATTCACATATAATACAGTTTTAATCCTTGCAGTAGGCCTATAATTCTTCTGCGCTACTTTATGGCATCAAAACTACTACTAGATAAAAGTCAGATCCTTTTCTAGCAGAAACATAATCACAAGAGTTACTTGACATTTTTATTGCTGCCTAAAAGCTAGAGTTGAAACGCGTCAGTTGAAGTATGTGCATTGCTGTAAAGACGCAAGCTGTGAATGCAAGAGCACTGGTGGCAAATATGTATATCTATATATATATATGTATATATATATATATATATATATATATATATATATATATATATACAGATATGTAAAGAGATCACTTTTATATGTAGGTGTGGTTTTCCTGGGCACACGTTGACAATAGTGATCACAGGGGGTCGCCCTGCTCACGGGCAACCCCCCTGTCAATTTCATTTTGTTTTTTTGTTTTTTTACACCCCTGCGGGGGGTGCGAACAGGCACGATTGGGCCCCACCAGGGGTAAACCTACCTTTACGAAGAAAATTTGCCCCCGGGTGGGTGGCCCATTTGCTGAGGGGGCCGATCCTCCCCCAAGTGAAATCCCTGGTGTCTATTGGGGGGTTTCCTGGCCCTCGATTGCAGCACAGCTGCAATTGAGGGCCAGGAAACCTGTTCAGGAAGACCTAGTTTGAAAGGGGAGAGCCTCCCCTTTCAAACTGGGTCTTCCTGAGTGTCAGGAAGGCCGTTTGGGCCTATTTTCCCCAGAGGAGCAGGAAGCGGCTGCAATGCCTCTTCCTGCTCCGGTGGAGAAAACAAACAGAGACGCCTCGCGGTTCGCTGATGTCACATTTTGGTGGGTGGAGACACAGAAGACCGTCAATGTCTCCCAGGGGTTACTTGATAAAAGAAAATCCTCCAATGCGATGCATGGGAGGATTTTTTAACCCCCTCCCTGGTGTCGGCCACTGGTCACGACCCACACCAGGGAGGTAGTGTGGAGGTTAAGTAATGATTCAAGTCCTCTTTCAACAACTTCTTGTAAATGAAATGCAGTTCATCTGTTTCTTTAAATAACAGGATTGACATCCTCATTAATAAGCAATTGTACTTTCATAGTCTTATTGATCGACCTGGCCCTGTTTGAAGGGTCATCCCCAAACCTTTTGTCTCCTTCCTCCTAATTTTTTCTGACCGGTTTTTGTTGGCTTTAGGACTCTGGGCACGTTACCACTGCTAACCAGTGCTAAAGTGAATATGCTTTCTGTGAAAATTGTATTGGTGATTGGCTTTTCCAAGATTTGCATATTTGGTTTACTAGTAAGTCCCTAGAAAAGTGCACAAGAGATGCCCAGGGGCTGTAAATCAAATGCTACTAGTGGGTCTGAAGTACTGATTGTGCCACCACGGTTAGCCCTGTAGATATGGCTCATACCTACCTGCTATTGCAGTGTCTGTAAGTGCAGTTCTGTCCTGCCAATTTGATCTGGCAAGTGCCAGGCCCAAACCTTCCCTTTTTATACAGGCAAGGTACATCTAAGGTAGCCCTTAGGGAGATCTATGGGTAGGGTGTGGTGTATGTTAAAGGTTGGACATGTACTGATGTGTTTTACATGTCCAAACAGCGAAATACTGAAAATTATGTTTTCACTGTTGCAAGGCCCATCTCTCTCATAGGTTAACATGAGGGCTGCCCTTTAATAACTTTTAGGTGCAGTTTCCTTTTGGGAGCAGATAGGGATATAGAGTGTAGGGACTCTGAACTCACAATTTAAAAATACATCTTTTGGTAAAGTTGTTTTTTAAATTGTCTGTTTGAAAATGCTACTTTAAGAAAGTGGGCATTTTCTTGATTAAACCATTCTGTGACTCTTCCTGCTTGTGTACTCCCTGTCTGGGTCAGACTGACAGTTGGGCTGTTTGTGAATCTCCACTGGACAGTGACACCAAGGGAGCTGGGGTGTTGCCTGCATATCCTGATGGGCAATCTAGGCTAGAGTGGAGGAAGGAGTAGATACTTGCACTTGAAAGAGCTGTGCCTGCCCTCATACAATGCAGGTTCCAACCCCCTGGTGTGTGTCTGGGGCCAGGCCTGGGCAAGATCTTGTGAACAACAGAGAATTTCCTTTGAAGTCTGCCTACTTCAAAGGTAGAAAGGGGTATAGGTAGTGGACCCAAAACCCCAGATTTTCATATAACTTCTGGAACCAAGAAGAGCTTCTGCACAGGAGAAGAGCTGAAGAGCTGGAGGAAGAGTACTGCCTCTTTGCCTGTGACTGTGCTTTGCGGGGTTGGCCTGCAGTTGCTGCTTTTGCCTGAAAGAGGTCAAAGACCGGACTTTGTGGTATATTCCTCCTTGTGAAGTGTATCCAGTGGCTTGGACTGAGCTTGTCTTCTGTTTTAAAGACTCAGGGCCATCAAAGGCTTCCTGCTGAGACTCCTGCCCTTCCAAGTGGTGCCCTATCCACTCCCTGGGTCCTTAAAAGGTAAAGCTGGTAGAAAAAGGCTGAAATCCACGCACAGGATGACCTGTGGGGAAAATTTCGACGCACCACCTGCAATGCGGCACAGTTTTTCCATCACCATGCGGCTGGATTTCACACACTTCGTCGCTGAATTTCAAAATCATTGTGAACCTGTGTGAATTTGAGGTGCCCTATGTGGAAATCGATGCATTGCTCTCTTACGGGTGAGAACAATGATGAATCGCCTACACTACCGGAGAAGAAACCAAGCACGGCCTCACTTGTGAATTGATACATCGCTGACTTTTCCCACGCACGCTCGCAGTGCTGCTTTATTTTTGACAGAAACCAGGTACTTTGTGTAAAAACAAAGTTTCCATTGTTTTCTATGGAGTAAGAATCTATTACTTTAACAATTCATAACTTTACTTGTGTATGTTGGATTTTTGATGTTTTGGTCTTGTTTGATTTAGATAAATATTGGCTGTTGTTCTAAACAGGTGTGGTGTCTATTTTGTAGTGTTTTCTTTGTATTCATGTGAATGTTGGTATAAATACTTTACACATTCCTTTTGAGATAAGCCTGACTGCTTGTGCCAAGCTACCAATGGAGTGAGCAGGGGTTATCTTGGGAGTGTAACTCTCTTATCCTGACTGGAGTGAGGGTCCCTGCCTGGACAGTGTGCAAAGTGACTGCCAAGCAGTGACCTTATTTCTAACTGTGGTGATCAGCGGTGAGGACAGAACTTGTATTTGTAATTGATATACAGTGATTAAGTGTACACTACTGTTTCAGTGCAGACCATTCAGAGACCACATACCACTTGTTTTGCTTTTCTCTTTTTAGACTTTCTCTGATTCCATTTTTTGTGATTTTGACTTTCTCTTGGGAACTCTCCGAACTACTTTTAGAACTTTGCATTTTTAAGTACTCACCAACATGTCTCAATCTGGGGATACACCAGCTGTGGCTACAAAGGCTGTTTGTGAGTTGAAGAAACTGGAGGAGTATACAGTGGCTCAACTGAAGCAGTTTTGTAAGGATCTTGTCTTCCCAATCAAGAGCTCCCCAAGAAGGAGGAGCTGCAAAAGGCATTGAGGGCCTGGGTGGCAGCCCAGGAGGCTGGGGGGCACATAGAGGAGGAGGATGAGGGTGAAGAGGTGCAGGGAGTTAATAATGTAGTAGATGTACCTGTTCTGCCGGGGGGGTCTCGAGGGCAGGCAGCAGTGTATCATTTAAGTGTCTGATTCCTGAGGAGTTTCAGGATAGACAGGCAGAGAGGGTGCACCAGTTTGAGATACATAAGCTTAAGATCGAGATGACGATGGAGCAGAGAAGGATGGCCTTAAAGGAGAAAAAGATGCTCTTGGTTCAAGAGGTAAAGTTGAGAAAGCTGGAAGCCATGAGGGCTGAGTCCAGTTCAGATGGTGGCAGCAAAGGTTTTATGTCCAGCATGGAAGAAGTGTAAATGCCCAGAGACTTGGCGCCCAACTTGAAGGAGGGGGATGGCATACACTAGGAGGTTCAGGGATATGAGGTGGCTCCAGTGGTACACAGTATTCCTGAGGTGGATCGGGTAACTGGCATGGAGAGTCATATTCCTTTTGGTGGAAAGGACACTCAACTAGCCCTAGGTGAGAGTGGCAAGGAGATGGGTTCTCCCCAGGTAAAGGTCCTGGTTGTGGAGTATGGATACACTACAGAAGAGTGATGGTTGAGTGTCAGGGACAGTCAGACCCTATCTCACCAGTCTCAGAAGGGTAATGTGGGGTACTTTTTCAAGGCCAAGTCACTAGATGGTTGGGTGAAGGGTAGTTTGGTTAACTCATGTGAGGGGCTGTGTGATGTGATTGCTGGAGAGCATACATTCAGTCCTTGTTTTCCAGAGCTATGCCAACACCAGGTAGAATATGAGTTATTTGACCCCAGGGAGCTTGCACTGGAGGCAGGCCTCTGGGTGAGTACCAGAGGGTCTAAAGAGGCATTTGGGGGTGCTCCTGAAGGGAGTGGCTTAAGTATTTCTCACCCAGTTGAGGTGGGGAAGTCTTGCAGTTTCCCAGGTAGGTCCCAGTGTAGTGGGATGGGTGAAGGATCCCAATATCCAGTCTCAGAGGGGAGGGAATGGGGGTAAGCTGAGTCCCAGTATGTCCGAGATCAAGTCCTAGAGCCTGGAGGATTCCATGAGGGAACACCAGAAGAGGGGGCCTAACCTGTACCATAGGGCCTCTGCTGAGAGGGACCCCATAGTGTCAGGAGAACTTGGGGGGCTGGCTGTCACCAGCATTGCACCTGTTCTGGTGTCTTGCAGCACCACTCCTAGTGAGGGGGTGCAGAATTCCAGGCAGAGGTTTGAGAGGGGGTTGCAGGTCCCTGTGAAGAATCAGGAGGGTCAGGGGTCCGTTCTGAGTTCAGAGAACACCAGGAATGACCTTGGTGATACTACCCTTGGGCTGGGGGGATCCAGGCTCTGCCACATGGGCAGGGATCAGGAGACCGGTGCCAGCCAGACTCTGTGCAGGACTGCTTTAACAACCACCCTGACAATTATGGACTGTGGGAATATTGCTCCTAGGGGGAGTGTAGAGAGCCCCAGAGGAGACGACCAGTGTCAGGCAACCACCCCTGACCTGGTAGGAAGGAAAGCAGACAAAGCGTGCCTGGCACCTGGGGCTACCTCCCCTCACACTCCAAAGTCACAGTGGTTAGAGAGCTCCTAAAGGCATGGGCCTGGCTCTCATCCCTGACAACTGTCATTGGCCACTGTGGCTTGCTGTCCCGGTGGACAGAGTTGTTCCTGGGGGTAACAGAAGTCACACCCCAGGAGTGCAGTGGGCCACAAACTGTGTTGGCCATGGTGGTACTGTCTGGCCACTGGGATGCATCTGAGAGCAAAGTAAGGTTAGGTGCTGCATAAATTGGTATCTGCAGGTGAGGAGAGTAGTCCCGCATGGGTTAGCTTAGTGGACCCTGAGAGTATAGATAGAACTCAAACATGCCCCTGCTTCTGCGGGCCAGGATCCCTGTTCTATCGCCCCAATCAGAGAAGTCCCTCAAGGTATTTATTGGTTTTCCCTGACGTTATGCTTTGGGGAGGTTGTGTTGAACCTTGCCCTTTTTGCAGGGTCATCCCCAAACTTTTTGCACCCTTTCTCCTTATTTGTTCTGACCAGTTTTGTTGGCTTTAGGACTGTGG
Organism: Pleurodeles waltl; assembly: GCF_031143425.1. Lineage (NCBI taxonomy): Eukaryota > Metazoa > Chordata > Amphibia > Caudata > Salamandridae > Pleurodeles > Pleurodeles waltl. Next base: position 846,578,761 of record NC_090446.1, read on the forward strand.
GTACTTTACCACTGCTAACCAGTGCTAAAGTACATATGCTGTCTGTGTAAATTGTATTGGTGATTGGCTTTTCCATAATTGGCATATTTGGTTTACTAGTAAGTCCCTAGTAAAGTGCCCTGTAGGTGCCCAGGGCCTGTCAATCATAAGCTACTAGTGGGGCTGCAGCACTGGTTGTGCCACCCACATGAGTAGCGCTGTAAACATGGTTCAGACCTGCCACTGCAGTGTCTGTGTGTACAGTTTTAACCTGCCAATTCGACCAGGCAAGTGTACCAACTTGTTAGGTCCAAATCTTCCCTTTTTATATATGTAAGGCACCACTAAGGTAGGCTTTAGGTAACCCCATGGGCAGGGTGCAGTGTATGTTAAAGGTGGGACAAGTACTGATGTGTTTTACATGTCCTAACAGTGAAATACTGCCAAATTATATTTTCACTGCTGCAAGGCCTAATTCTCTCATAAGTTAACATGGGGGCTGCCTCTAAATAACTTTTAAGTGCTGTTTACATATGGGAGGAGATATAGCTATGGAGTTTAAGGTCTCTGAACCCACAATTTAAAAAAGATCTGCAGAATGCAGCACACATAGAAAGAGGAAAAAACTGGGAGAAATAAAGAGATTCTTCCCTTTCCAATGACACTTCCCCCATCTGAATCAATGCCCAGGGGGCTGAGATATGCCCGTGGGTGCAGATGCAGTAAAAATGAAATGAGTCAATCAGCTTTTTTTCACTTTCAGTGTAATGACATCAGTGCACCACGTGCACCAATCATCATTACCTTGAGAAAAAATGCCTCAGGCTGCTTAGGAAGCTCTTTACCAGCGCCTGAAGCTAAAATAAAAAAATATATTAAAAAATCCCTCTGATGTGAGAGGGATTTTCTTCCTCATCTGCGAGGACAGCCTGGAGCTACCCACAGCACATGAAGACCGGTGAGGAGGACAACTTGGAGCTATCCTCTGCACCAATGGGGTTAAGGAAAAACATTGACTGACTTCATTATATTGTCTGCTACTTGTTGCATTGCTGAGTTCTGAGTTTCTAGCCCCCAGTTTCTCCTTGAGTAAGCCTTGCTACCCTGAGAGTCCAGTTGGTTCCCAGTTTGGAACTCCACTGTATGGATGCCCCAAGATAGGGAGTCTCCAAGACAGTTAGAGTGGTGGACCAAAGTAGTTACAACTGGGGCCCGGTAACTTCAGACTGCCCTGGGACCCTTCAACCTGGATTTCTCACAGTACGTTTGAGAAAGAGGTCATAGAACTAAACTGTGCTAGAATAGTGATATATATGCTGACACAACAGGTAGGAGAATAAGCTGAACACTATTACAAAATTTCGAATCTTTAGAACAGCCTCAAAATGAGTATTAGTCCAGAAGCTCTACCCATCTATTGTTTGTGGTTGTTAAGACCGATATAGCAAATTGAGGGCCATATTTATATTTTTGACGCAAAACTGCGCTAATGCAGTTTTGTGTCAAAAACATTAGCGCCGGCTAACGCCATTCTGAAGCGCCATGCGGGCGCCGTATTTATTCAATGACGTTAGCCGGCGTTAGCGGCCGGCGCTGCCTGATGTGCGTGAAAAAAAATGACGTACACCAGGCAGCGCCGGCGTAGGGGAATATGGAGCTTGGGCGCCAAAAAATGGTGCAAGTCAGGCTGAGGCAAATCTTTCGCCTCAACCCGATTTGCGCCATTGTTTTCGACTCCCAACCCCCATAGAAATGACTCCTGTCTTAGCAAAGACAGGAGTCATGCCCCCTTGCCCCCTTGCCCAATGGCCATGCCAGGGGACTTCTGTCCCCTGGGCATGGTCATTGGGCATAGTGGCATGTAGGGGGGTACAAATCAGGCCCCCCTATGCCACCAAAAAAAATAAAAAAATACTTACCTGAACTTACCTTAATGTCCCTGGGATGGGTCCCTCCAGCCTTGGGTGTCCTCCTGGGGTGGGCAAGGGTGGCAGGGGGTGTCCCTGGGGGCATGGGAGGGCACCTCTGGGCTCCTTCCGAGCCCACAGGGCCCTTAACGCCTGCCCTGACCAGGCGCTAAAAAACGGCGCAAAAACGGCTGGATGTCATTTTTTTTGACCCGCCCACTCCCGGCCGTGAATTTTGCCTGGGAGTGTAAATACGGCGCACATGCCTCGGAGTAAATTTTTTAGACGGGAACGCCTACCTTGCATATCATTAACGCAAAGTAGGTGTCCACGCTAAAAAATGACGCAAACTCCATGGACTTTGGCGCTAGACGCGTCTAATGCCAAAGTATAAATATGGAGTTAGATTTGCGTCGGAATTCCGTAAAAAAAAACGACGCAATTCCAGCGCAAACAGAGTATAAATATGCCCCTAAATTCTTTATTGGTGTTTTTTCTGTTTGGATTTTTTATTTGCTACAATTATACAAGTAGAGAAAAATCAAAATGAAGCTTTCACATAGCCAATACTTTGCGCCCATGATTCTTACAGACCTTGTCCCTGTGCATGAACATGCATATGCAGAGTCAATGTTAGAACATTATTTGTGCCTGCTTCAATAAAAGTTTTTTAAAAAGCCACAGAGCATCCTTGGTCATGGTGGCCCATTCAGGATTGTTTTTTCTTCCTTTTGTTTAAAAGAATGAGCACCGACAGTAGCCTTCTTTGAATGATATATCTTTAATCAAAATTTAAAAAAAACCATTCCAAATCGGGCACCACACATGTATACACATGTGTACACATGTTCACACAACGGTGGCCATCTTTAAATGTTTTAAAATGTATTTAACAATGTCCGCCCATCGATATAACAGTGGGCTGCAGCAAAAGTGCAATGTCGTTCGTGAGCTAATAACTTCCAAAGGGTGTGGGTAGATAAAGGAAGAGGAGAAGCACGGAGGTAAACACAGGAGAGGAGAAAATAGCCCTTCATATTCTGCAAAGAAGGTTTGTCATCAGCAGTGAAGGGATAAAATATATCCAATCAAAATACAGCAAAACCAAAATGCTTCTTAGGTGGGACAAACACAAAAATAAAGAAAAAAGCCATTGAAGCAGGAAAATGGAACTGAGATAGTCAAAAGGAACACGAGAAAGGGACGGAAACAAACTCCACTTTCATTCCATGTGTGATAAACATGGTCTGTTTGCAAACAGAGGCATTCTGCCGCACACATAGAAAATGCAAAATGCCAGAAATTATTGTTTATGTGTGGGAAGGTGTTCCTTCCTGGACATAAGCAATCATTTGAAAATGACTCTTTACACTTCTGGGTGTGCTGCATTGAGCAGCACACACAGTAGTGCCAAAGTGCCATTATTGATTGTTTATGTGCAGGAAGGAACACCTTCCCGCACATAAACAATCACACCCCTCAAAACAGACATCCTTGCACATGGTGCAAGGATGCCTGCATTGGCGCTGGCAGCTAAATTTAGCGCCAGCGCAGGGGAAAATGTAGGGGTACCGTATTTAATTATACACGGTGCATCCATGCATTTCTAAAGTGATGCAGCACAGCGCTGCCAAGTTTGGCGCAGCACCGTTCTGCACCACTTTTCTTTGAATCTGGCCCTTTCTGTCCCCGTGCCGTGAAAAGTAAGTGGTTCAATCCAGGTTGTTGCGCTTCAATGGAGTAATCAACATAGAAGGCTTTCAGAGGCTGAGAAAACAAGTCACAATGACAGTTCGAGTCACAAAGTGTCAACAAGGCAATGCCCTGTTTGATAAGATATGGGAGCCTTGGAGGGACTACTTCAGACTGGGGAAGTGAACATGGTCACGGCCCGCAAGCTCGCAGGTGGGTAGAAATGAGGCACGGGACAGGGAGTTGAGAGCCCAGAGAAATGTGTTAACTGGGTAGACAAAATAGACACAGTTACGAAATAGACACAGTAGCCCACATCCTAATGTGAATATATATGAGACTGCCAAAGCTTATCAAGGTGATGTTCAATATTTGAAATATTTCTTAAAATGCATGAACTAGCTGTATTCTTTTTGTTGAAAAATTAATGAAAAGAGTTGCTGAAAAACAGTGCTTTCAAATGTCAAAGAATATGGAGAAGGAAACAGACATTCTCCCATTTTTTGCGATTCAACAAAATATCTTTCATTGTTCTTCAATTGCTCCAGCAGTCGGAAAGCATTGAAAGGTTACCAACACATTGAAAGTTACCAACTGACCTTGTCAGTCAAAAACTATTTGCACAGTCGATTCTGTTCATAAGTGATGATTTCTATTGTGTAAAAAAGGTCTGATATCCCTTGCTTTATTGTATTTCCAGCTGGTTCCAAGGATTCACAGAAGGAATCATTGACCTTGATTATTGATGAAGTATGGTTTCTGAAAACCCTTTCGACCAGTCTCTTTGCTCTCTGCCAGTATTTTTTAGTTGTTACAGCATAAGCGTGCATCATAAAAGCCACATAAACACATGCATGAGATTTGACCTGGTCCTTCCCCCAGGCTTTACTCAACAGAATGTGGTGAAGAATAAAGGAGCTGCATTATAACCCCTTATGAAACCTTTGCATTAGAGCTATCATGCAACAATGTTTCAAGGCGGTAGATGTCTGTTAAAAAATGCACGTCGATTTTCCATGATTGAAAAGATATAATCAATAATCGTCTCATATAAGCTAACATAAATTGTTAATAAATACTGAAGGAATTGCTACTGAATGCCATGTGGTTGTAATACTTATACTGGTGAGCACACAATAAAAATTTCAAAATAAAAGTATTCCAAATCCAAATGTCTATCCAAATAAAATACGCAGCTCCAGACCAAATAAGATAACATATTTGCTGAGAACTAATCACATTCAGCTTTGAATTTATAGTCCTTTCAGCAGGCATAGTGAACTGCCTCTTTGATACACTGCTGCATAGCATTATTCAGTAGAATGGCTTTTTTTATATCTATTATACAATTCATTGAGAAATGTACATGGAAATGCTGGTGTACCAAAGTGGGGTGTTAGTTGAGTGGGTAAGTACCCACCTCAAGTATTAACCACAATCCTTGTAAGGGTGAACCACTAAATAACTAAATAAAGAATAGTTCAAACCCTTGGTAGCTATGGCATAGAGCAGACAGGTTTAACTTTGTGGAATGTGTAAAGAAATTATGTAGTACCAGAACAGTAATATAGTGAAAACACAACACTAGAAACATCCTAAACTAATTTAGAAACATAGAATGACATTTAATAAATAAAATTGCACTAATATGACAAGCAGGAGAGCAGGAGATATGAATTTTTAAAGTTTGAATTCAGAAGGATGCCGAAAAGCCCAATGACCCAACTACGGGTATCTGGTCACACTAGGCCAGGTCAAAGTCAAAAGCAAATGCTGACCACAATATATCACCAGTCAGATACAGGGACTAGGTTTCTCCTGGTGGAAAGTTTACCTTCATCTTTTATGGAGCAAAATTGGTCACCAAGCAGTCATTGGTGGGTCAAGCTACAAGCTGGATTCAAAGCATGCCTCAACTACAATGACAGGCAACTGAAGAGCAGAGTCCTTAAGTGGTCATCAATGAAGATGGGCTTGCTCCAAGTAAGTGGATTCTGAAATCTGTTCCCAGGAAGGCCTTGACGATGATTGGTTTCAGCTCGGCATTGATCTTAGTGAAGTCCTTATTGTTTAGGCTTAGAAACTTTTCTGGAAGTTGGGTATTCTTTGGTGGAGTAAAACAGCAAGGTGATGCTGGCTGGCGATTCAACATCAATGGCTGAGGCTTAGACAGTGTCCCTGTTCTCATTCAGTTCTCCAGGAGGATAGTTGGGAAAAATGTCCACTTGCTGGAATTTTGGGACAAGAGATGTTCATTCTGACACTATCCAAGGGTCCAGGATCAGGGGAGCACCACTTGGGGATTATTACTCACTCTGACAGAGCCCAGCAGTAGGGTCAAGTATAGTTCCAGTTGGAACTGGTAAGCTAGGCAGTTGCATATAGAGAGGCCTCTGGAAGCTTGCTGTCTCCCTGTAGCTCGAACAGGAGGTCAGTCAACTGACCCTTAGAGTTACACCTGGTGTCCAGGGTCATTCAGATAGCAAGGTAGAGACTGTTCTGATTCTTCACAGGTGCAGGAGTGTTCTGAGGAGAAACTGTGACTTTTTCTTTCAGGCAGTGGGTTGGCCTACTTGCTTATAGGTGGCTGTGGAAGCATGCATCCAGGTGTTATCATTTCTCCAGTGGTACTCTGATGGAGAAAAGGAGGTTCACACATGGAGACCATGTGTCAGTTATTTATTTGCATGGTTTTGGCCATTTTGAAGACCAGTTCCCGCTTTTACTTTCTTCTCTGACAGAGGCTTTTTCAGAGGTCTAAGGATACTGGAGGCTCTTGCTCTTCCCCCTCATATCCCACATCCTCTGTGTCATCCTTGGTAGTTTCTACTCCCTCCTCTTCCTCTTCCTCTTCCTCTTCCTCTTCCTCTTCCTCTTCTTGGCCTTCTCTGGAGTATAATGAGAAGATTGAACCTCCAGTTTCTGATGCTGCACCCAAATCCAAATGTATCCAGAAACAGGATGTACTGGCCCACTTCTGGACCTGTGGACAATCAGAATATCCCTATGGAGGACAACATACCCGTTACTACTTCTGGCCTCTTTCTGCAACCTAATTCTGACACTCCTCCTAGCATGGCAGCCAACAAGGATGTTTTGGATCTTCTTCTCTGAGAGTGGAAAGATCCTGAGAACACAGCTCTTTCCATTTTTTGGCCTGCCTTTATCCTCTGGCCAAAGGAGATATGGAGATTCATTCTTCACTCAAAATGTATCCTTTGCCTTCTAATTTGGTGGGCCGTCCTTCTATTATATCTGATGAGGAAACTATTTCAGAGTTTTTTTATCACAAGATGGAAACCTCTTTGATGAAGAGTTTTTCTGGCTTGAATCTCAGTGCCTTGATTTGTGTTAAGGACTTTCAGGCCCTGACATCCACAGTCCAGGATAGGTTTGAGTATTCTGTGTTATATGCCAATATGGAAACTCATGCTAAGTTTTTAATGGATGTCTCTTGTTTTATTTTGAATGCTTCAGCTTCCTCCATGGCTTCGTCTGTTTCCCCTTGTCGCCATATTTATTTGAGGGACTGGGAGGTAAATTCTGCTCAGATATCTGGGCTACTTCATGTGCCTTTATAGGCCAGCTGTCTTTTTGGTGATGATATGGAGGCCATGCTTCACAAGGCTTTGAAGAATCAAAGCATCCACAGCTAGGGGTTTCAGCCAAAATATGAGTTCTTCCATAAAGCTCCACATAAGAATCGTCACATCTTTGTCCCACCACAGGATGGGCTCATTTCCAGGTGGAAGTGGGCATGGTCAGCCTCCTTCCAGACAGAGTGCTGGTGTTGCAGGATCTGTAGCTTGCTTTGGGCAAGAGCACTGTGGTAACCACAAAGAGTTGGTGCCCCCTTCAGGGTCACATGATATGTATGCTGTGCTTTGTGATGATTTGCAACCTGCCATTGTGTAGGTTCAGCCTCTTATGTTGTGTTTTTTTTTCTTCTTTCAGGCAGCCTGCATGTTTGTTGTTCCTTGGGCTCAGTTTCACCTAGGTCCACTGGTGTGTCACCTCCTCTCACATTGGTTTTTATCCTCTGGAATACCAGGTGCCTGTCTCTTCCCATATCTGGCAGTTGATACAATGGTGGCTGGATCCAGTGAATTTGGCCTGGGGTTTCCTATGGCTTTTCCCAACCCCGAGTCACTACCACAGATGCAAGCAAGTTGGGGTGGAATCATGGACAATCTTTCCATCCAGGGGTAGTGGTCTTCTCAGCAGAGCCACCTCTCTTTGAATTGGATGGAGATGACAGCGATTTCTTTGGCTCTACTGCACTTTTTCCCTCTGATGACAAATCAAGCAGTGTTGGTAAGTAGGAACAACACTGTTGCAACATCAACAGACAGTCTGGGACAGGGTCTCAGTTTCTGGCCTCACTGACTTTTTAGGTGGTGAATTGGACAGAGACTGTCATCTCCCGTCTCTCTCTGCCTCGTACATTTGGGGGGAGGACAATGTGCAAGTGGACAGGCTAAGCAGGGACTTCCGTTCTTCTCATAACTTGTCTGGCTCCTTGTATTTGTGCCCAGTTGTGCCAGCGGTTCGGCACAACTGGTAAGGTCAGTAAGGCTCAAAATGAAATTACTGCTCAACCTATAATGGTCATAAATGTCCTCCTTAGCCTGTTGAGAAAAGGTTACTCTAAAATTATTTCCTGTCTGCTTCTTCCCTCCTGGTCTGAAGGAAACATTCTCATCCTCTTTGCCAAAGAATACATGGCAGCCATACAATACATAGCAGTTATAGTGAAAGAGAAAAATAGGTTTTCCTCTCCCTTCTTACTGATTAATTAGGAGCTGCATTTAGTTAATAACATATAGGTATTTGGTATTTCCATTAACAAAAATAGTGATTCATTAAATATTAATTTTGATTTTCTGTTTTTGACATTGGTCCAAAAAGTCACATTCATACATACAAAATACATGTTTGCAGTTGCAAAACATTCGGTGCATGGTTTCGATTGAAAAAAACATTAGCACATCCAGGCCCATCCTATTTAATGGTAATGAGTGTCTGAGTATCACCAGGTTTCTACAGCTCAATCCAGTACTGTAGAACCTGTAAAGCTGTCAAGGTCTAGTTTTGACCAGTTCTCGAGCGAATATTCCACAAGGAAATGGTGAGAGAAAGGGACTATAAATAAATTTGCTGCTTAGTTTTTTCCCTTGAAGATTATTGCCATCAGATAAAACAAGTAGTGTCGAAGTCAATAAGCCTGCTGTTTGACGTTACAAATGCAGTTCACAGAGGTTCTTTCGCATAGGCAAAAAGAAAATATATATGCTGAACCCTAATGGAGCTGTGACAGCCCGTAATGATGACATATACATATGAACCCATCACCACCCATGCACACATAAATGGTATGATGTGGCAGCTATTTTGCTTTCTCATTTACCACTTCCAGATGACGACATCAATCTTGAAGTGTTAAATAAAAATCAAAACAAAAAATCACAAAAGTGTGTTTCGGAAGTGGAGTGGCCCAGCAGCAATATACAGCTGACAGCCATCCAAAAAAAGTCTTCAAAAAATATTCACACAGCTCACTTCTATCCGCCAAAAACCCATATATGTTTTGCAACAAACTGAGTTTTATCACAAGATGTCTCCTTCTGAACTCACCTCAATTGTGTGGCTTGCTTGGAGTGTTTCACACTTATCTTGTGTATAATTAAACAATAAAAAGCACTACTGAACATAAATATTTCAGGTTTCTTGCAGGAAATGTCTATAAGTACCACTGTTCTGTAGCTAACATGTGACACTGTTATGAGAACTTATTACTCAGATTACTTGCTCGTAAGCTTCATGACTTCAATTCATGTAACTAGAGCAACACTTACTCTATGAGATGATGTTCCCATTCACCAGGTATTTGTAACCATTTCCAAGCTACTTTAGTACACCACCAATTTATGAGAAGAAGCTGATGAAGGAAGTTGTGGGGAGGCGGCGGTAAAAAAGTGTTGAGAAGAGTTATAAAAATCAGAGTAATAAAGATTACCAGTAAAAAATCCAAGCATCAACTCCTCTTCTTCTGCCTTCTCCCACTAATTACTTTAAGAGGATTGCAAAGCAAGCATCCCTTCATCAGTAATAAACAGTAAAGAAAAAGATGCATTAAAGTGGAGAAAACAAACCTCATTCAGAACATTAACTACTCTTCCATGCAAGCAGGAAAAGATTTGTGGCAAGAAAAAGAAGCCATAACTGAAAACAAATCCTAGGAAGACATGGATCCAAAAACAACGAGCTTCCCAAAAGAAAATCAGAACCTTGTGCCACATTCAATCTGTAAAGAAGTACAAAGTACAGTATGGGAGGTGAAGACCAGCTAGCCACCTTACAAATATCTAAAATAGAGACAACCAACCACTCTGCTGAGGAGGCACCCATACCTGTAGTAGTGAGCCCAAATACCCTTATGTATGTCTCCACCCCCTCTTTACTGTTCTTGAGATATGACTAACCTTATCCACTTTGCCAAGGTAGAAGCATCAGTTTTTCACCTCTCTTAACTGGGCCAAAATTAATGAAGATAGCATTAAAAACCCAGTAGTCAGCTGACCATTTCAAATAGATAGTGACTGTCCACACTACATTCAAAAGGTGAGCAAAGAATTAGGAACAATCTTCGTCTGAGGTTTGACAGGGAGGATGACTTTCTGACTCTTATGGAAAACTGAGATAATCATATGAAGAAACCTGGTGTTCCAGGTGAGGTTAATAGGATCCTCAAATAGCTTTAAATAAGGATGTCTACAAACTAAGGCTCTCAGCTCACCCAAACATCTTGGGCCTTATTTATACTTTTTGGTGCAAAACTGCACTAAGGCAGTTTTGCCCCAAAAAGTTTTGCACCGGCTTGCACCATTTTTTAGCACCAGCTGGGCACCATATTTATGGAATGGTGCAAGCCGGTGCAAAGGGTAGGCTAGCTTAAAAAAAATGACGTTAGGCAGTTTTGAGTCAAAATAAATGATTCTGACCAGATAGCATCATTTTTTGACGCTAAGGGCCATATTTATACTCTGTTTGCACTGAATTAGCGTAAATTTATTTTTACTCTACTTCAGTGCAAAACTAACTCCATATTTATACTTTGGTGCTAGACCCGTCTAGCACCAATTTTATGGAGTTAAAGTCATTTTTTGGAAATGGAAACCCACCTTGCCTTAATGAGATGCAAGGTAGGCGTTCCTGTGCAAAAAAATGACTCTATGGCCTTAACACTATATTTATACTCCCATGTAAAAATGGTGCAAGGGAGGGAGGAGGGGTCAAAAAATGGGGCAAAGCTTGCTTTGCCCCATTTTTTAAGACCAGGGTCAGGGCAGGCTTTAGGGGACCTGTGGCCCTATTTCCATGGTGGAACACCATGGAATAAGCCCAGAGGTGCCCTCCCTAGGCCCTAGGGGACCCCCCACCCACACTAGAGGGCTGCGAGGATGGGGGACCCCATCTCAGGTAAGTACAGGTAAGTGAATTTTATTTTTTAAAGTGCCATAGGGGGCCCTGAAATGGGCACCCATACATGGCACAGGGTGCAATGGCCATGCCCAGGGGACCCCTGACCTCTGTGCTGGCCACTGGGGTGGTGGGCATGACTCCTGCCTTTTCTAAGGCAAGAGTCATGTGGCATGGTAGGTTTAGCACCATAAAATGACGCTAATCTGGTTAGAGTCATTTTCTTTTACTCTAACCTGCCTAAAGCCATTTTTTGTGCTAAACCCTCTTCTTCTATACTGCCAGCCCCACCCGACTAATGTCATTTTTTTAAACTCTAGCCTACCCTTTGCACCGGCTTGCACCATTCCAGAAATATGGTGCCCGGCTGGTGCACAGAAATGGTGCAAGCCGGTGCTAAACTTTTTGGTGCAAAACTGAGTTAGTGCAGTTTTGCAGCAAAAAGTATAAATAAGGGCCAATATTTTGTAAGTTTGCTCCACTTTTGCGTCATAAAATGACGTTAATGCGGTGCAAAAAAAGTTTAAATCAGGGCCTTGGTGCTAGATGGGTCTAGCACCAAAGTATAAATATGGAGTTAGTTTTGCACCGAATTAGAGTAAAAATAAATGACACTAATTCGGTGCAAACAGAGTATAAATATGCCGCAGAGTATAAATATGCCCCTAAATATGGCGTTAAGGCCATAGAGTCATTTTTTGCACGGGAACGCCTACCTTGCATCTCATTAAGGCAAAGTAGGTCTCCACATTCAAAAAATGACTTTAACTCCATAAATTTGGTGCTAGAGGGATCTAGCACCAAAGTATAAATATGGAATTAGTTTTGCACTGAATTAGAGTTTAAAAAAATGACACTAATTCGGTGCAAACAGAGTATAAATATGCCCCCTTGTTTTGGTGATAGCAACAAGGAAAAGATATTTAGAGTCAGTAACATTTCAGAAATAGACTGATGAGGTTCGAAGGGCTCCCTCTGAAGAGAAGCAAGGATTACAATTAGATTCCAATAGGGTAATGGATGACAAAACCTAGGCCTCATTGTCAAATCCCTTAAACAGCTTGCAAACTAGGTGTTCTACAGGTGAGAGATTTCTCAGGGAGATCTGAATGCCCTTATCCCAGATCATTGCAATGTTAGTGTGGAAACTGCTAAACCCTTTTTAAAACCCTCCTGAAAAAACTGAAGAATATTAGGGGCATTGTAGTACTAACAGTACAGAAGCCTTTACCTACACCAAGTATCGAAGGAGCCTCAGTGTTGACACTAAGCCTTGTTGGTAGAGGGTTTTATAGACCAGTAGTTCTTAACCATCTTACTTCTAGGGACCCCCATGTATTCATAACTGGGAACTTGGGGACCCCCTTCGGAATCATTATTAGAAGTTAAGAACCACAAGTGAGTCATTACTAGAAACTGGGTGCCCTACCTAAAGCAAGTTAGATAACTTGAACTGCTAAACGATAGACAAGAATACTGTCACAAGCATTTATCAAACATACAAATGGTGAAATATTGTATTTAATTCAAGCAAATATAAAATAATCAACAATTTAATTATAATGGAAAGATTAGAGCTTTTATAAATTCAATTGAGGCCTCTCGTTGCCCAAATTATATTCTATTACACTCCCACAGATCAGTCTGAAAATGTCAACTTCATTTTTAGCTTCCAATTTTTTATTCCTTCGCACTTACAGAATGTTTTAAAATTTTCTATTCTATGTTTTACTTCTTTATTTGGATGTCTTTTTATTGTACATATATTTTATTTCTATGAAGTCATGGACCTCCCGAGTAGATGTCACAAACCCCAATGGTTTCCAGACCACAGGTCAAAAAACTGCTGTCCAAGACGCCTGCAAGGAAGAGGAGGCTGTAAGAGAAAGGCCCCTTCTCAAGAACACTTTCTACTCAACCTCCATACCAGTCTTAACTGGGCCAGAATTTCTGGATGATGATAGGGATACACACAAGGAAGAGGGAACAATAAGAGGACCCACTCCAGCACCCTCTGGAGGAGTCTCTGGAGAGGAAACTATAGACCCTTGTCCAGAACAACAGAGCTAAGATTGCCTCTTTTAACCACTAACTAATGGGCCCATTTATCTGCTTGATTTTATAAGTCATTTGGCATGACATGAATCAAATGTTTATAGATTCACCAGACCCTGCCTCCCCCTGAACTATTCATCAATTCAACTAATGGTACCTGCTCTGTTGACAGTTGATTCCTATCTATTTATGATATGATGTCCCTAATTTGCAGGAACTTTAAAAAGTTTTGTTTAGTCAAACTGAATTTCTGCTGCAGGTCAGTGTACAAATACATTTGGCCCCGATTTAATCGATACCCATAATCTTACCACTCCTGCTTGTTCCTACACAAGGCAGTTCTTGTTGGGAAAAATAGTTGGGAAAATTGGCGAGTGCCAAAGAAGAGTGTAACTATTAAACCATGCTATACTCATTTTCTCCTTGAATTGTACCCAAATCTTAAATGCAACTTTGGCTTCCTTAAACATAACTTTTTTGCTATAATGTGGTTCCCTGTTTTTTAAAAAGCATCCTTTAGCCTTTATTCCCAATTTCAACTCCTCAATGGATGGTCTACCTCACGCCCCACGTCTTTGCTCCACAGTCCAGTGATAAGAACCCTCAGGTGCTGCAACATGGCTGCCCAGTAATATTATCTAATTCGAAGCACAGCTGATCCACCTCTGTCACCAGGAAGAACCAAGGCCCATATTTATAGTTTTTTAGCGCCGCATTTGCATCATATTTTGATGCAAAAGTGGCACAAGCTTACAAAATACAATTATATTTTGTGAGTGTGCAGCAGTTTTGTGTCAAAAAATGACACAAATGTGGCACTAAAAAAGTATAAATATGGGCCCAAATATCTTAAAGCTCTCCTCACCCTTTTGAATTCTATAATAAATTAGTACATGTGGCCTCCATTTTCCTGAATAATTGCTGCTCTGTCTCTAATGGAATTGCCCTAAATAGATATAAAACCTTTGGCAATCTCAGCATTTTTATTATGTTACAGCGGCCTTTAAGTGTTAAGCACAAGTTGCTGATCATTGTTTGATCCCTCCTGGCTTTTGCCAACATTGGGTTTGTATTTAACTCCATTATATTCTCCCCTTTGACCACAATAATCACTCCCAGATATATTGCTCTATCAACCATATGAATGTATTTATTGCAAAGAATTTCAGTTTTTCCTTCATTCAGATGACAACCCACTATTTCATTGAAGATTTCATCCTCCGTTTCTATCTCTTCTATGACTCATTTGGGGTCCAATGTCACAAGTGCTATGTCTTTGGCATATGCCAATATCTTAGTGTTAAAGTCATTCACCGCTACTGGCCTTATTGAGACATTCCTTTCGAGACGGACTAAAAAGGGATCAACAAAAAGACCAAATAAAAGGGGCAAACATGGGCATCCCTGCCAAATCCCTTTCATGACTGTGATCATATTGGATTCCCTCCCCATTTTTTGTAGTCTGTGGGTATGATTATGATATGGTGTCTGTATCGCTATAGAAAAGCCAGGACCTTACCCCTTTCTCTTAAGTATCTTCCATAAATAGCTCTATCCAAACCTGTATAACGATTTCTTAGCATTGAGCAGAAGCATAGACATTGGGGTCTCTAATACTTCTACTGCATTGAATAATGTAATTACTCACCTAATATGGTCAAAAGTCCCTCAACCTGGGATAAACGGATGTTGCTAGGGAGTAAACAATTTGGCAATGACCCTGCAAATATCTTCAAATAGACCTTCATAGCAACACAAATGGTCTAAATGAGCCTTGATTCAATGGGGGCTTCCCACTTTTTCTGAATACCACAATATTCATGGCTGTCCACAAGGCTGGGGCCAGACACTCCCTCTGAGCTTCGAGGAATATATTGATAATATCATCAGCCAGTACAGAATAGAATACACTGTAAAATTCCAGCAGTATCTTATCTGGCCCTGCCTCCTTTCTAGGTGCCAAAGAATGAAGATTTAGCTTCACTTCCTCTAGTGTAATTGGAGTATCCAAAGCCACTTGCTCCTCTTCATCTAGCCCCCCTGCATTCACTGCATCTAGGTACTGTTTAACATCACCCAGGTAAGGAGAGACAGCTTCCTGATTAAGTTTTTTGTAATAGTCCTTGAATACTCTGATAGTGGTTTCCAGAGTACTAATCAGGTACCTATCCTTGTCTGTTATAGCATTGATACAGCAATGCAACTCTTTCTGTCACATGCAAAATGCTGGGAAATGCTCCGCCCTGGGAGTTCGATATTTCTCTGCTACTTGTCTATTTTAAAATCATTAATAGTAACCTTAACAAATGTGATTCTTTGAGAAACCTCCTGATCCACCTGCTCTTCAGCAATCGCCTAAATGTGCTGGGCTTCTTGTTCTGCCAACACCTTATACTGCCTCTTAAAATTGTTGGCCTGTTTTCCCTGAATATAGAGGCTGAAACTTCGATTCTCCCTCCAGATTCCAGCTTTTAATGAATCCCAAACTATTCCTACTGTTGCACTG
The DNA here is from genome assembly GCF_031143425.1 of Pleurodeles waltl. Taxonomy (NCBI): domain Eukaryota; kingdom Metazoa; phylum Chordata; class Amphibia; order Caudata; family Salamandridae; genus Pleurodeles; species Pleurodeles waltl. The sequence goes on from NC_090446.1 coordinate 846,594,379, forward strand.
CCTCTAATTATAACCATAGGGCTCGATTCAAAGAGTTAAACTTATACTTTTGGTCTGGTCTAAGTTTACAACCATGGGAATTTACAAAGGACATTTAAAAGTAATATCTTTACACCTACACTCTGGATGGATTTGCTACACTGTGCTTGAGTCAGAAAGCAAAACTCTCAATGTGCATAACCAAAATAGCATTTAATACATCACTTACAATATGAATTAACTACATATAGGCACTAGGCAGTAACATCTGTGGATGTGTAGGGTGTGAATTGCAGTGGTAAATGTTCTGTCACAAACACACAACACTACAACACAACAGGATTGTTGTAATACTACATAATTGCACTTAAATACCTTCTTTACAGTATCACATGTAATCCACAACCATGGGACATGTAAAATCGTCCATAAACAGTCAAATTGTGAAGGTAATATGCCATTCCAAATGTATGAACAAACATTAGAATCCTAAGATTCTCCCAAGCACACCACACACACATCTGTGGAAGGGTTTACCATGCCCCCACTCAGCTCCCGTTGTAAGTCATTATCCAATCCCAGCCTAGCCGCAGACATAAAAAGCTGAACTGCCACACATAAACCTTTTCAGGCCTTTCAACATGACAATGTGTTTGTTGGGTTGTCCACGTCACGTGGCAGAATTATGTGAGGAGAAGAAGGAGGAGGAGACTAGAGAGGATTTTCAGGCAAAGTATTAACCTCTTCAGGATATCCAGCTAATATGTCAGTGCCAGATTAAGATATCACTCCTTATTACATCTTGGAGATGGTTTCGGAGTGGGAGCAGGATCTTGATTCTGTGACCTTCCACTCCAAGGTGATCCCACCTGAATCAATATCCTATCCTCTCTTTATTTCTTTGCCACTGGCCCACTCCAGAGGTTGTCCAGTGATATTGTGGCCATATCACAAGTAAGCCAGTCCTGATGCCTGTGTCAGGTACTTTGCTTCATGAATAACACAGTAAATCAGTACATACATATGCCTCACACACTGTCGGGCAACGGGTTGCCAGGGATTTTTACATCTTATCCCACTTCCCCGTGTGGTTAGTGCAATTTATTGAATTCATGTGACACTTCAGCCACCTCACCACAATGCCATCATCTCCTGCAGCAGACACCGCTGGCACTCCATCAATATGTAGGCCATGTGTGATGCCAGTGGATGCTTTATGGATGTGCATGCAGTGTTTTCTGGTAGTACACATGACAGTTACATATTCTGCAGGCCACCTCTGGCCCAATGGCTGGCAGTGTGACATGTGGCTTTCGGGCAAGTACACAAGCCACAAAGGAGTTTGCATAGGTGTGACATTGTTTTCATACACATCAATCACAATGTAAATAGTGTTTTGCTACACTTATATTATGCCAACAGACACCACATGTACATTCAGATCTTAGTAATTTATTAAATGCTATAGGGACATGCACCAAAATATGTGCTTTTCCTTCTTCAGATGAAGATGCATATTCACTCTCCCCTCATCTCTACACTATACAGATGTGCAATCTCTGTACCTCAGAAGAGGTACAATATGGCAGACATACGGACAGGAGCCATAATTGAGCATACATTTGGACTCCTGAATTAGTGTTTCAGATGCCTTGATGGTATAGGGGCTCATGTACTCCCCTGAAGCGGTGTACAATATTATAGTAGCCTGTTGTGTCTTATACAACACACGGTAAATCATGGCTTACACATAAACCTGAAGCCTCACCTAGGTCTGAATCCAATGAACTGGCTCACTGTACTGAACAGAGGGAAGGGTATGCAGGTGGGTGACCAGCTAATTGACACTGTTTTCTCTTGAGCCACTAGTTGTGTTGTGGACTTTATGTGGTTGCACAGTCTGTTGTCACTGATGATTGGTAGTCATTTAACACTCTGTCTATAAATTCCATCCTGATACTTCTCTATAAACCATGGGAACTCACAAACATTTTCCCAGGGGCCAAAACCTTTGGTCTGTGATGTGCCGAACGGCCACATTGATGCCAGTGGACTGGCGGTTGGGTGAGGGGTTTGACAGGATTGGCTGTTAGATATGGGTAGGCGAGGTGAAGGATATACATCTAGTGGCTGAATTTAGCAATATGTAACCAGAGAACCTGGGATTAATCTTACCTTTCCCACTCATCCAAATTGTGTGATTTTAGGCAATTCCTTAATTTTACTTTCCTACCTTTTTCTTCATTATCAGATATGGGGACAGTGAAATCTCAGGGTCTACACTGTACAAATGTGCTCTTGTGTTTGATTTAATAACTGTAATGTTGTTAATGTATAATTGGAACCTGGGCCACTCAAAAAGTGCACAAAGTGCACATAAAATCTGACTTGCTTCTTTTATTCACTCTTGACTTATTTGTCAGTGTAGGGGTGGAAATTAATGTTTCTAAATTCATGTTTGAAAACTATCACTTTTTAATTAATACTTCTCAATGCACTGATATAATAAATTATACTTAGGTGAAAAGGTTCAGCGTGTTACCTTAATACACTTTTTAATTTTGAAGTGACTGTTTATTTTTACACTTTTGCTGCGCGATGTTTTTCATAATTAACGTGTTTCAAAAGTGAAGCTCAGGACTCCCTAGTTACTTCCTTTCCTTAAAACCATTTAACCTTGAAAAAAAGGATTGCCTCCCTATTTAAGATATTTTTTATTGTTAGACCTGAATCGAGTGAACAGCAGCCCTGTACTTCTGTTGCCCAGGGGGCTGCATGTAAAGGTCATGGGGGCTGCATGCGGCCCTGGGCTGTACTTTGAGTACCCATGCTGTAAATCATACACATAGGGGCTTATTATGATTTTGGTGGCCTTTTGGCAACACTGCCGTGGTTGCAGCCACCAAAAGAATGCCATGTTGGTGATCTGACCGCAGTGCTAAGAGTCATACGGCTAAATCTGCCAAAATACCACCACATTTCTGAACTGGACAGGACACTGGAAGACAGAAAAGCGACAGTCCCACCACTAGCACTGCAAGCCTGCCAAAAAACCTCTGATCACATTACTATCTGCAAATCACAAGAGCGGCTCTTCCATGGCGGAAATCCATTGGCGGTGTGAACCACGGTGGTATAAAGTCACATCACTCAAACACCACACCATATTCAATAGTTTGAATACCCCACACCTGACACACATCCATACACCTGACACAACTACAAACAGCACCATATGACCCCCCTTCACATCCCATAATCCTTTGCAACCAGAATGCAACACACTGATGCACACAGGCCAAAAATAAATATTATACCAAAGCGCACAATAGTTACCACTACACATTTCAATCAACACTCATCACATACATGCACAACACATACAACACACAATTTAGTACCCACACTATAAACAACAATCACCCAATCACCTCACAGCACCCACACCTTATCATTCAATTTTTTCCTCCATTTTTCACTTACTCACTGCCTCGTCCTCCACTACCATGTCCCCACAAAACCATCCATGTTTCAATGATGATGAGTTGAGGGTCATGGTGGACCAAATTTTCAGAGTAGAGCGATAACTTTTTGGAGCACAGGTCTAGCAGCAATCAATTGCAATTGGTGAATTTTGTTGTCAGTTACCCAGACACAAGGGAGGACATCAGGAAGTGGTGGAATGACCTCAGGTCAAAGGTATGTTCCATGGCGGCCAGGATCCAGCTGCAGTCCGCAAGACTGGTGGTGGTCTGCTACCTTCTCCCCTTACTTTCACATCTTGGGAGGATAAGGTTTGCACATCCTGCAACCTTAGTTCCTGACAGAAATACTTGGGGGAGTGGAGTCTGGTAAGTCACTACACCAATCATGCCACCAAAATGTTTTGTCTTGCACTCTAACTGATTAACTTTCCCCACCTCAATGACCAAACCATCCACTACCCCTGTGTTCAAATGTTGAAATACCCTTCTCTGGCATGCCACATGTAAACCAAACTCACCTGGGCCTACAATGTTTGTGTATGGCATGTGAAATACAGGGACTGAGCACACTACAGCTCCCAGCAGGCACTGATCCAACTGTAAGTAAACCAGAACAGTGTACTACAAGTGAAATTGCCTTGCATGTTAAACAAACAATAAATGTAAGCCGTCTTGAATGATTCGCTATTTAACAGTCCATGGCAATGGCAGCAATGCCATGGCCCACTACCAGTATTATCACAAGCAAAGCACAGCACAGCTACAGCTGTGTTCCCTACGAAACTGGCCTTCGCGATAACCTCCCAAACAATGTCATTGACTTACCTGGGTGGAAAACTATATGGGAAACTCAATATACTTACAGTTCACCCGTACAGACGCCCAGGTCAAATGGTAACTCCCAAACTATTGGCCAGCTCTGTCATCATTGTTCAGTGTCTAGCTGTTAGTTGAATCAATGATGCCATACACTTTACTAGGAGATAAATGTACATTGTCATGTCTTTACTCAGACAGGATATGAGGGAAATCAACAGTCATCTAACCAACAACATACGCCACAAGAGTTTGGAGCATAGTGTATGCAATTACAAATCTATGTGTTCCACATTGCTCTGACCCAGATTTGGAAGCAGCTTTCATTGTCAATTCAGGGGATCATGTAAAGGCAATGTATGCATGTCACATAGTATGTCTAGTGGTCAAAGTTAAACATCACATGTTGCATCACTTACTGCAACTGTGTGTTCCACTTCTCCTACAGGTCGCCATGGAGATGACACCTGAGAACTGACACTACCCCTCTGAATGAAGGCCCCAGTGAGGAAAACAACCCTGGATGTTTGGACACTAAGGACGAAGCTAGCCCATCAGGGACACCTGGTCAGTCAACAACTGTGAGCCTCACCCTGCCCACATCAGCTCCTCCCAGCCCTGTTGCATTCACATCACAGGCAACCATTCGCCCCCAAACCTGTGTCCCAATGATAGTTTCTTCCATCATGTGCCCCCCCAAGTACAGGTACCTGAGTCTCCTGTTGTCACCCCTGACAATGATGGACATGCCACCAGTGGGCACAGACACTTGAGGGTACAGTGCGTGGGAGGGATGGTGTGGGACAATGGATGGGTACTCCAAGGGACACAACTGACCAGAACACTATCTTCCAAGTCTGGTGAGTCTACCAGTATTCCCAAGGCATGATGGGCCAGGTACGGACAATAAAGGGGGAGATCCAACAGCTGCAGAGGGATGACCACCAGGATGTAATGCAGCAGTGACATGCCCAAAATGCCCAAAATGCCAACCTGGATTCCATTACTAGGGTGCTGAGAGACGTTAATACCACCCTGAGTAGGTTTTGTACTCAACATCAGGCCTTCTCTGCTAGCAATGAAACATCAGGCCCTTCTACATCTGTGACAGCTAGTGGAATGGAGGTCCTGCCAGGGGAAGGGAATGCCTCAGACCCCCTCCACAAACGTGGACATCCACCCAGACACCCAGGAGGAACAGATGCCAAGACTAAAACCACTGTCAGGAACTGAATCTCTACTGATTGCTTCCTCTTGTGTGGCACAAATACACCCTGTTGACTGTTCTGAATCCTATCTCCATTTTCCTATGGTACAAGTACACTGGACTTGCGTTTCCTAATGGTATAGCATCTACCCTGATGATTTCATACACCATGACTGAACCCTTCACTGTTTTCTCTGTGTTTTTTTGTTTCTAATCACTCATTTTGCTGTGCACTCCCTAGTGGTATTTATCATGTGTTAGAGTGGTTGATAAACCATATACAACTATCATGTATAACACCTCTTGTACCAAAATGTTTCTCTCTAATTTAAAACCTTTGGCTTGGTCATTACACATGTACTGTCTAACTAAGCTAGATATTGCTTTGACAAAGTATAATATACATGACACAAGTCACTTTCATTGTCCTTTCCCACATATAGGTTTGGAGAATCCCAATGAACACATAGTGAAGTACTGCTGCTAACTTCTGAGTTTCAGCACAGGTGTCATACACTTCAAACCCACACTCTTCTGACGTTAGGGGAATGTCGCCGTTCCACAATGCCAGGAGGCAAACATATTGATGTAATGCATCATCAGCTAACACCTTATCACTTATATATATCATAGTTCCAAAAATAACAGACCCCATGTAACACACAGAGGTAAATACTAATGTCTCCAGTCATGGAACCTTCCACTTACCATGGTCAGGTATCTTTAGGCTTGCCGTTTACCTATGTCAGTCTTCAGACACATGCGCTTTGGTCTGTAAAGTGGAAACACACCGACAGCTGCATACAAGTTAGTTCTCATCCAAAACAAAACATTATGATGTTTAAGGGTCTGGATACCACATTATGACATGTGTCAGAGACAAATGAAAATACACATGGCACCATTGGCCCCCACCTCCAATACAAAACAGGTATTTAATGTGGAACAGGCCTCTACCATGCCAATGTCCTGTCAGTCTGGGCATAGAACTCACATTTCATAAATCTCATGCCAGACAGTACTTGGTTGAATCCATGTTCACTTCACATGTCAGTCTGCAAATCTCAACTGCCTATGACACTGTTTGGTGTTGCCTAATGTGGATGAGCCAAACAGTCAATCTGCAATCTGTAATTGTCAAGCATAAGGCATAGGCCACATTGATACATGTACTTTACGCAGCCAATTCATATGTACAAATGTGACTTTGATTGTGCATTGTGATAACATTGGACTATGTTAATTACATGTCAGTACACATAACCATGGACCAATCTGCACGCATATCAGAGTAATGGACTTTGGAGCCAATTAGGAGCCATCTATTGGTCAAATTAAGAACCTTATCTGGCATTCCTTACCTCACCAATACCCCACTGAATCACTTCCATTACTTCACATCTTATACCTTAAGTCAGGTGAAGTACTGGTTGAGGAGATCAGCCCTGATGCCTCCAGCGTCATCCTCATCATGCTCATCCTCACTTGACAAATCTGCATTTTGACCCACAGGATCTGCTGACTCCCCCTCATCTGGTATGAATAGTATCTGATGTCTCAGGGTGAGGTTGTGGAGAATGCAGCAGCCAACAATATTTTAACAAACTTTGTTGAGTGAGTAGAGAAGGGCTCCTTCAGGTGTATCAATGCTGCAAAATCTTGCCTTTAGAAGCCGAAAAGTCAGCTCCAAGACATGCCTTGTCCTTCTGTGGGTATCACTGAAGCGACTTCCCTGGCGTGGTTGGGTACCTCACTGGTGTTAACAACCAAGGACAGTTTAGGTAGGCAGAGTCCATTGTAAGGAATAGTTATAACAAGCCAAACTTTAATCTTGTACCTTCACATATCTGGTAGCAGATAAAAAGTACAGACCCACATGAAATATATGACTTACCAACCAGCTAGGCTATCTCTGTATTGGCAGCATACTTTGTGCAAACTGTGATATGTAGAGTCAGCCAAACTGACTACTTGGACATTGATGGAGGGGGAGTTTTTCCTCTTTCTGTGCACCTGTTCATAGGCATTTGGGGAACCAAGGCAACATGGGTGCCATCTATGGCTCCAACTGTAGGAAAGTAGCCTCTTTCTAGCATGGCTACCCCCACCTTTGGCCTGTTTGTGAGTATGTGTCAGTGTATTTTTACTGTGTCACTGGGATCCTGCTAGCCAGGACCCCAGTGTTCATAGTTTATGGCCTAATGTGTGTGCCTGTGTAGTGCCTAACTGTGTTACTGAGGCTCTGCTAACCAGATCCTCAGTGCTAATGCTCTCTCTGCTTTTAAATTGTCACTGTAGGTCAGTGACTACATTTACCAATAGTGGACCCACCTTATAAGTCCCTTGTATATGGTACCAAGGTACCCAGGGCATTGGAGTTCCAGGAGATCAATATGGGCTGCAGCATTTCTTTTGCCACCCATAGGGAGCTCAGACAAACCCTTACACAGGACTGCCATTGCAGCCTGCGTGAAATAGTACACCCACTATTTCACAGCCATTTTCACTACACTTAAGTAACTTATAAGTCACCTATTTGTCTATCCGTCACTTGCTGAAGGTGCAAAGTTACTAAGTGTGAGGGCACCCTTGCACTAGCAAAGGTGCACTCTCATAGTTCAGGGCCATTTGCCTGGACTTTGTGAGTGCTGGGATGCCATTACACGCGTAAACTACTTATAGGTCAATACCTACATGTAGCTTCACAATGGTAACTCCGAATATGGCCATGTAACATGTCTAAGATCATGGAATTTTCCCCTTATTCCAAATCTGGTATTGGGGGGCCATTTCCATCCTGGAGGCTCCACCATGGATCCCAGTACTGCCAAACCAGCTATCTGAGGCTTGCACTGCAGCTGCAGCTGCTGCCACCTCACAGACAGGGTTCTGCCCTCCTAGGGTCTGGGCAGCCCAGTCCCAGCAAGACAGAACAAAACATTTCCTCTGAGAGCAGGGTATTATACCCTTTCCCTTTGGAAATAGGTGTTACAGGCTGGTGAAGGATAGCCCCCCCCAGCCTCTGGAAATGCTTTGAAGGGCACAGATGGTGCCCTCCTTACATAAACCAGTCTACCCCTTCTCCCCTGCTCTGGTGGGAAACTGGACAATGGAAAGGGGAGTGACCACTCCCCTGTCCATCAACACCCCAGGGGTGGTGTCCAGAGCTCCTCCAGCGTGTCCCAGACTTCAGCCATCTTGCTTTGCAAGGTGAGGGGCACTCTGGAGGGCTCTGAGTGGCCAGTGCCAGCAGGTGACATCAGAGACCCCTCCTGGTAGGTCCATACCTGAAAAGGTATCAAATCCCCCTCTCAGGGCTATTTATGGTCTCTCCTGTGGGTTCTCTTCAGATTCTGCTTGCAAGTTTCCTTCAGGAATCGTCCGCAACAACTTCAGCATCTTCTGACCTCGGATCAACCGCAGCCTGCTCCAAGAAATGCTGTAACTGCAACAAAGTGTCTACAAGAGACACTTTTCTTGAACAACCTCAGCCCCAAGTCAGTAACTGCAACAGTTTCCATGGTGTGCATGCTCTGGGGACTCCTTGTCTTCATCCTGCACCAGAAGGACCGAAGAAATCTCCTGTGGAGTGACGGAGTCACTCCCCTGCTCCAAGCAAGCACCTTCCAAGGGGATGACTGGTACCCTGGAACTCCTCTCACTGTGACGAGCGTGCTCCTAAGGACACAGAGGGTGGACATCGTCAACATAGACTGTCCTGAGGTCCTGCTGATGCAATTTGGAGGAGGTAGGACCTTGCCTTCCCCGAGAACAACAGTACCCCTTTGTGTCTTTTTTGTCTCCTGAGACCTCTGTGCACTCTTTGCAAAATTCATTCACGCACAGTCTGGCCCAGGTCCCCAGCACTCCACCCTGTAACGCTCAACTCACTGAGTTGTTCTCCGGCGGCGTGGGACCTTCTTTTGTTGTGCTGCATCAACCGTGTTTTGCACCTCCTTTGTACCCAGATCTTGCAGCTTCTAGGGGTGCTGGCTGGCATCCTGAGGGCTCTCCAAATTGCTGAGAGTCCCCATCTTCCTCCTCGCACATAGTTGAGACCCCCAGGTCCCTGCAGTGCCATTTTGATGAAAAATGCACTTTTGCCATGGCAAAGGCTTGTTGGCGCCTTCCAACACGAAATCTCATGTGCAACGATCTTCACGCCGTGTCACATCTTTTGCATTATGCAGGAACCCGCTAGTATCTTCCTAGAGTGCATTAATGCAGTCTTCAACTAACCAGGGACTCTTCTTTTGCACCCTCTTCTGTGATTGGAGGGGCTACTGTCCTTCTTGGAACTTCTTTCAACTTCTGGACTTGGTCCCCTTCCTTTGCAGGTCTTCGGGTCCAATAATCCAGCAGTTGTTCTTTGCAGACTTGGTTGGCTGATGCAAAATCCCCAAAATGAGGTGTAGTGTGTCCTAAGGAAACTTGCAATACTTTACTCCTTCTTTTCTGGGCTCTGGGATGGGTAATTTACTTACCTTTACTGTATTCCTACTCTCCCAGCGATTCTGCACATACTACACTTGTCTAGGGGAGGAATTTGTGATTCACATTCCACTTTTTTAGTACATAGTTTGTGTTGCCCCTAGACCTATTTTCTCCTGTTGCATTCTATAGGATTTCCTACTGTTTGCATTGTTCTATGACTATTTACTTGTCTAATTTTGGTGTCTAGTGTTTATATTGTGTATAATACTTACCTCCAGAAGGAGTATTGTCTCTAAGATATTTCCGGTACTGTGTCACCCAAATAAATACCTTTATTTTTGGTAACAGTGAGTATTGTCTTTACTTGTGCATAGGTACTGTGTAACTAAAAGTGGTATTGTATAAGCTTTGAATGTCTCCTAGTTCAGCCTAAGCTGCTCTGCTATAGCTACCTCTATCAGCCTAAGCTACTAGAACACTACTACTTCACTAATAAGGGAAAACTGGACTCGGTTTAAGGTGTAAGTACCCAAAGTACCCACTACAAACCAGGCCAGCTCCTACACCACCACATGTGGAATGTGTCCCAAAGCATAAAAATCAGCCTTTACATGTTTCAAGTCTTGTGTGGAAATCAGATGTAGCTGTCCATGTGTTTCAACAATGCAGCCAATTCAGCTTTCAAGACCAGAATGAACATAGGCTGAGACATCCCTGCATTTAGGGCCACTGTGTTTTTAAAAGACCCAGTGGCCAGGAAGTGTATCACTGACATGACTTGTACAATGGGAGGTATACGATTTGCAGGCTTCAGATCTGGCTCCAACTGACAACAGAGATTCATGATTGCGTATCCAGGCGGTATTTATCACATGTTGTTTCTCTATGGTCTGCAGGTCTTGTAGTGGACAGTACACTGGAGGTTTTCTTGCTCTTCTCATGCCCGGGTAACTATGTGAAACAACACCAGAATGTATGTGTATGACTCAATCCATACATCATAAGTATGATCACACCAGCGGCACAGATAAAGCTTCATTTTTTCACAAAAAACATTGAAAACATTGTAATCAGCACAAACCTCAGCATCATTTGGCTAATAATTGCATTCAAATCTCTTAACCCCTAGAATGTTATTTAAATGGAGACACATGCCACTGACAGTAAAAGTTACATCAACATGTTCAGCATATTTAGTACACCTATACTATTTTCAGATTGCCATTACTCTGCTGACAATGCTATTTCATGTACATACATCAAGATATATCAATTTAAAATCCACTACATATTATATATAGATTCCAACATGTTTGCATAAAGACAGAAGTTAATACAATGTCATAAATAAGTTTCATAGTCAGTGACTGACCTAATCTTAATGTACATATACGAGCCTTAAAATGGGAGGTGCCTGACCTACTGTACTGAACATCAGGAACTGACCTAACTTCGTCATCGGATGTCATCATGGGGGTAGGCGGACACAAATGTGGTGGACATTGCCATTGATACACATTGCTGCCTTTCGTGGACCTGGGCCAATGATGACGTCCACCGGCGGTGACTGTCTCTTATGTGGGAGACGTGACTGCCATCTCATACTTCATCCCTCACTTGACTCCTGATGCTGCTGCCAGCAAGACTGCCATGACCTGAGCTGTTGTGTACTGCCACTGGGAGCAATCATGTCACATCCTACAAGTGATAGGGACCCCTCCTTCTCAGTTGATGAGCTGGACAAGCTTGTGGAGGAGGTCCTACCCTTGTATGAACAGCTCTATGGTGCACCAGAGGAGAAGGTAAGAGCAATGCAATACAAATGTTTGAAATGTTGAGTGTATGATGATGTTCAGGAAATGTGTTTGAATGATGGATTGGTATAGTATGTGTGGTTAGATGGACACGTGCACATGTACTTAGATAGATTTTGAGCCCTGATACATAGTAGGGAGTGTGTGGTGCATGCACCCTGACCCACCTACAAACTGGATAGCTTGAAAGTTGAGAAAATACTTGAACACATAACATGTTTAAAGACATTCATATGGTCTGGTCATATGTTTCCAGCTGACACCTGTTGCTGGATAATCATGTTGTATACCTGACTGCAGATTGCCATTCTACATAGATGGGGATGGCGGAGGACGTTTGTGTATGACTACTTGCACTAACTTTTGTTTTACCCTCTTGTTTTGGTATGGTGCATGTGTACTTTCTCCTCTTGTCTTTGTCATCCATGCAGGTCAATGCTCATCAGAAGAATGGAATTTGGCATGCTATCACCAAGAAAGTGAGGTCCCTGTGGGTCCACAGCTAGCAGATCACCCACTATGGAAAGCAGAGGAAGGACCTGAGATGCTAGGCCCAGAAGACCACAGAGGCATAGCTAGAGATGTCCTCCCAAGGAGGAAGGGGTGCCCGTCGGACATTGACCTCCCTCATGGTCTGCATATGACGGTGACCTACTTTGAGTTAGATGGGTGTTTGAGGGCAGCATAGCACCCACATGGGAGTACGTACTGACTTAACATTTCATCCCTCTGCCAGGTCAGTCTATGAAGTGATACAATCTAAGCTGTGACATTGTGGTAAGTGCAAAGGGTCAAAGGTATCCAAGGAACACATAGATGTACAGTCGTCAACATTGTTACACAGGTGTGCACATTCCATTGTGTATTGGGACACATTACTCTCCTGTATTGTATGTGTCATATTTGGACCACTATACAGCTTTTCATACCCTGCTGGTTGTTCCTTCCCACCTCAGATCCATACTACCAATATTATTATGGTAAGTTGTCTAGGTCGTCGTCTTCTGTCCATTCCAATGTCCCTTGTTCTGTGTATATGTACAACATAGAGTCTGACAATGTAAAGTCATTCCTAATTTTCAAAAGGTTTCTGATGAGTGACAGCTTCATGTGAGGCTCTGATGCTCATCTGACATTTCACATGTCATAGTTGCTAAACTATCAGGGCAGTTAGGAGGTGAATCCCTTTGGTACATGAGGACTGTACATTGGCCCCGTAATGTGTCATCTGAGTGGACATCCTGCCTCCAGGTAACCATGGAGGTATTGCCTGACTCCTAGTGGATCACATACATTGATGTCCCAGCTATGAATGTTAGTACCATGTTGAATTTTTGTAGGTGGTAAGTGGCTACACTGCTAACTCCTTAGCCACTGTATGGTATGCATGATAAATAGGCCAAGACATTTTCTTAATAGTTACAATCGTAACTGTTTTCGCCAACATCGTGTGTACATTACAAGGTTCTGTCATAAATCTACATTGTAATGTGTCTTAAATATAGTTTATATTGCTATTTTGTATTTGTTTTTAATGGCTTTTGTATGGGAACCTATTATTTGCACTGACAACATTGTAGTGCAGGTGTGGTAGTTCACATCCACCTGTGGGTGGAATGATATGTGTAGTCAGTCAATTGGCTTGCATCAAGGTGTATGTCTCTTTAATGGTAGCCTCAGGTATGCTATGTGTCTTTGATATTTTTCTAAACAGATATAAGACTACTCATGTCTGATTTGTGGATAGTGATGTTGCCACTCATCATGATACATTGAACTGTGTGTGGTCTTCATGCACATGACAGACGTCCACTGTATTTAAAGAGTAGTTATGCTATCTGTGGTTGTCTGTGGGTAAATGGTCTGGGCTAAATAGGCCCTTATAAGTGTGCAAGGCTATGTTTACAGGTGGACAATAACTAAGATGAGTAGGTCGACATAGTATGTATCATCCTTTCCTGCATCACTATTCACACATGTGTTTAGACACCAAATTTAGCTATGCCAAATAGAGTAGTTGCATGTTGGCAAATTTCAATTGTGAAGGATGTGAACTCCGTGACATGAAATGGCTTTGGCTTGTATGCACATGCTGTCTTGTGTTTTGCATATGGTTATGTTCCTTTCCTGGTATATGACATCAGGTCAAATTGTAAGTCTGTCTAGATTTTGTAAATGTGATCCGTGGATATCAATTTTGGAACTATTTCCCATAGCTTGGTTATTGGTTGACTATGTGGCTGTGGATAGGGACCCAAAATCATGTTGCCAGGCCAGCTTGACATGGAATCGTTAGTGCCATTGCCCTACTGATATGATGGTATTATAGGTGTGAAATTGGTGGCTTAGCTGGCGTGTGACATTATTGTTATATAGGGGTGTAGACTGTATCTTGTTGTGACATGATGTTGGCACTAACCTGGTTCTACCTGGGGGTGTAATACTACTAGTTGTAATGTTAAAGATATGTACAGTGTGATGTTAGTGTATTAAAAGAATGTGGTGACCTTTCCTCTCTTTCTATTCTCCAGCATCATCATTGGCAGGCAAAGGAGATGGAGCACAGCTGAGTGGGGGAGCTGTTGGCCATGGGACCTCAAGTCATCATACCACCAACACAGAGGTAACCAGTGGCCCGGAAGGCAAGGGGAGTGCCATGGGGGAGACATGATCCACCTCATTTTCCTCAGAATCGTCCTCCATTGAACACTCCTTGGCGGTGGCAGACCGATCTGGGACCACCCCAGCACCATTTCTGTCTGCCACCCCCTTTCTATCACCGCCCTCAGTGTAGCTTCTCACCCATTTGGCCTTGCCCGCTCACCCAAGAGGGTGGGCATCTCCTTTATCACAGGCACCTCTGCCCCACCACATGTTAACCCCGCTGCCCACAGTGAGGAAGCTTTTGACCTCCTGAGGTCGTTCTCTGTGGGTCGGTCGATGATCGTGAATGCCATCCAGTGACTGGCAACTCAGATACAACAGAGTTTTGCATTCCTGGAGGGCATTCACGGTGCACTGTCTGGCCTACAGAGATCCTTTCAGGCTCCGGCCTCCACACTGACAGCAGCCAGTCACCCTTTGTCTCACACCCCCCTTCACCTTCCTCTTCCCAATCCCAATCCCAATCCCCCTTCCCTGACCCAGCCAAAGCACACAAACAGACAGGCATGAATCCATCTCATCATCCAAGGGTAGCGCAGACAAACCAAAGCACAACAGGACACACGATCAGCATACACACAAGCAACATTCAGATGCACATACAGCAGCTGTCACAACCTGTCTTGACACCCCCACTATTCCTAAAGTCACAGACAGCACACCAGACACACCTGCAGACACCATACCACCATTCACAGATTCAGCTACTACACCTATCCTACCCATAGACAGTACCCCAGCAGACCCTCAGACATCCACCCCAGTCACTATACCCAAAGACATCACAACCACTGACCACCTCAACAGACAGCCACGCACCCATTACTGCATCCTCCAGCACATCAACTCCCCTCAGCCCAAAACACATAAACTCCCTTAATCACCTACCCAACAGACACCCACCACCCACAAGCATACCTCCCACAAACATGCACCCAAGACATCCACACCAATATCACATACAACCACTCCCTCTCCCTCCACACCCAAACCCTTTTGCTATACCCATTTCCATGTGTGTAAAAGCTTTCCTTTCTGAATGTACCCTTTTCCGTACTCTTCCCCCCACAAGTATTTATGCCCCTCCCCTGCCAAGAAGTCTACCCCTCCCAAGAAGACCCACCCACCCCAAGCCTAAACCTAACGCCCTCTCCTAAGCCAAATCCAGAATGGCCCCATCCCAAGCCTAAGCCCAAACCCTGAACCCCCCCTCTGCCACCACCCTCCCCAGATCATTCCTGATGTGCGTGCCTTCCCCCTTGGTGCCTCTACCTGTGGCGGTTACATGGAAGTCAGGAGTCAAGTTAGCGGCACCAATATGTGCCTTTGGTGCACAATCCATGGACTATGGAATGGCCTATGATCTTTGACTATAATATAATGTTGTGATAAATATATTAAGACCAACCAGTTGTTGGTTTCCTGGTTATATCTTTGTCCTGCATTTCCTTTCCTAGGTTAGAGTTGCCCCTGGCTAATATTGGTCGTGTGCGAGTTTTGTGTGTGTGTGGTGCTTGTGCTTCCTGTATTGTGTGGGCAATATGTCAGGGTGTGTGCAAGGCTTTTTTCCCCCAGGGATAGGGTGTGTGTTTTGTGATGGGCATGTATATGTAGCAGACATGTTGTCATGGTATTGTGTGGTGTTTATGGTTTATGTGTTAATTGTGTGGTGGGTGGCTTTGTGTGCTTCGACTGTGTCAGTGTGTGGGTATTGTGCATGTTATGATAGGTACAATGTGCTGTGTGATTTGTGATGTATGTGTCAACTGGTAAGTTGTATGATTCTGTAATTGTGTGTGTTCGATCCCTGTTGGTTGTCCGTTATCTACTATGTGTGATGTGTCCTTGGGTAGTGAGTGGTATTGTGAGTGATTGCCAATACGTTTATGATTGTACGGTTGTGGCGTTATTGTAACATGTTGTTGTGTTGTATGGTATTGCGTGAGACTGGGCCTGTGCTATGTTTCTGTGCATAGGTATGTGTTTTTGACGTGTGTGGTATGTGTGTGGTGGCTGTAATGTGTGTGCTGTGCATGTGCGGGTGTCTGTGTGGCTGTATGTGAGTGTGTGTGTCAGTGTACAGATATGTGTGAGTGTAGCCCTCACACCCCTGTCCCTATGGTATGTTATGTAAGTTTACAACATTTAACAATATACAACTGTAACATGTGAGTGTGTGTACTTACAGTTGCTGTCTTTCAGCAAGCAGGAGCAGTGGGATTGTGTTTCCAAGGAAGCTCTGGACGAGTATGGCTTCTACGCAAGTCAGTGTCTCCTTTATACAGTTAATTTTTGCCTGGCTTCCATGGTGGTGCGGCCATGGCAGAAATCTTGGTGGTGTGCAGCCTTGTAATATGTCCGGTGGAAACACGGTCTCCTCCGGCCTGCTGGTGCCTTCAGTCGTCCATGGCGGTATGACTGCAGTGGCAGTGCCGGCGGTGCTTTGGCTGTATTCCAAATAATAATAATATAACATATATTATAATAATAATGCAGCCAAAGTTAGAATTAGGCGGTCTACTCCGCCAGCCTCCTCCACCACTGCCACCAACATGGCGGTCAAGGGACTGCTAAACTTATAATGAGTCCCAGAGTCTGTCAACATCAAAAGCTTTCAAGAGTCAAAAGTCCCATGTCAGTGTAAAGCGGTAACACATTTGCAAATGACTCCATTGCCTAAGGGGTTTATTTGTGTTATCTTCCTGGACAATGGACATCATAAACATTCTAAGCACCAAGTACCATATTCTTGAGCCCCTTGTGCCACAGCAGCATCACTTTTTGTGACACAATGGCAGCACAGACCTCGCAACCATGTCAGTTTGCATGGCTTTATATGGCCTCATAGATATTTAGTGAGGCAAGGCAGCATAAATCACTGCATTACCTTACTCTGCACAGGTGAGGCATTCCATGTTCCCACACCAAAATCCCTGTGTTTAGATGTATATCAAGATTTACAAGACCTTGTTTACCTGGGGATGCATTAAAACCTCATGCCTCCGCAAGGGAGTCGCAACAAAGGGAATTCTTGTTTCTTCCTCCTTTTTTCCTAACTCTAATTGTGCTGCATAGTGCAGCACACATAGAACGAGGAAAAGGCAGCTCAGGATTGTTTTTTTGCAGGAAGGTGCCCCTTACTACACAAAACCATCCTACATGTAACGCAGACACCATTGCAACTTGATGCAAGGCTTCCAGGGTTGGAGCTAGGCGGCCCCTTGTCTGCCATTGCTTCTGGAAGCACAGAAATACAATGGATGCTATAGATACAGTGCATTTCTGCCATTTCACCATGACAGAGGCCAGCACAGCAAGCTGACTAACTTTGAAGGCCTATGCCAAACACCAAAATATATGCCACCAAGTGTCACTATGAATGATGCCTATGCATGGAGTCCTTCACATTTGGCACTGTAGAATAATGAAAAGCCATAATTGTAACTCAAAATTGTACAAGTAAATGTCAACCTCAGAGTTTTTGAAATACCTACACTGCAAACAAGCACACCTTCCCCCGCCTTCCCCATTGGGTAGAGGAGGTTGGCTGTGTGTCAAACTGTACGGTGGAGAATGGCCCCAATACATGTGTGACATAGGGGTGTCAGGTCGTGTTATGAGCTTGGGGGCATATTTACTAAAACATGTTGCAGTGCATAAAGTCAACTTGCTGCCCTACACTGTGTAACTTTGAAATGTCAGGGAAGGGACAGAGCAATTATTTATGATATAATGAGTGATCATGACTTGAAAGATACATGGCATTTGACACCCCTTAGAGATAGTGAGTGTACATTTCTTTCATGTTTTCATGGGAACTGTTCCTTTAGAGACTTCTTAAAGTCCCATGCCTCACTTGCCTACCTTAGTGTATTGATAGTGGGGGAATCTCTGACCATGCCCTGCTAATTTGGAATTGAATTTAGCACGTGTCTCCTGTATTCAAGCACTGCTGGCTGACTTTTTCACCCTACTGTACTCCAGAGAATAAACAGAAACTTATTGGCCCTCTTTGACAATTATTGTTAGATAATGAATTATTTACAACTTCCATACAGGTGTTATGGGCAGCAGGAAAGGCCACCTTAGGAGGAAGGCGGGTATGTGTGATTCAGCAATTAGCAAGCAGAAAATGTGAGATACACAAACTCGATTAGAAAGAGTGGTGTCTGATCTTACACAGATGTATGTAGAACATCCCATAGCAGTTTCCTTACCTCAGTTGGAGCAAGCAAAATATGATCTTAAAACACATCTCACAACAAAATAAGCCCTACTTTGCCAAAAATAGCGTCATTATGAGTAAGGTGAAATCTCAGGTGTGTAACTTGCAGCACAATTATGCCAACGAGAGGCAAATTAAGCAATTCCAGGAATCCTTAGTAAGAGTAAAGGATTTAGTATACACCTAGTGGATATTACAGAAGCATTTGCACATTTCTTTTCAATAATTTATAGCACAGAGGCTCCAATTGATGCCACATTGGAGCTATATTTTCGGAGATACCTTCAGGTTTCTACCTTGCCTGAAGATGGTAGGTAGCTCCTTGAAGCAGAGATCATGAAAGAGGAGATTTCTAGGGCTTTTAAGACTTTGCCCAATATTAATGCCCCTGGAGACGATGGTTTCCAATTGTTTTTTATAAGATTAACATAGAGTTGATGATCTTGCTTCTTTAGACTTGATAAAGAACTGGAAAGTGATGCTGTCATTAGCTGGAGTTTAATAGAGTGCTCACTAGCCTTATTTTGAAACCTGATAAGAACACTACTAACTATGCAAGCTACAGTCCCAGGTCACTCATTAATGCAGACATGAAAATTCTTGCAAAGGTCCTTGCAACCTGCCTTAAGAAAGTACCCCGGAGTTTGATTCATATCTCTCAGGTTGGTTTTGTACTACAACAATCTTCCCACAATCATATGCATCTTCTGTCCGATGTGATATGGAAAGAATGAAATGATTCAAATGATAAGCTGCTGCTCTCTTTAGATGCGGAGAAGGTTTTTGATTGGGTTGATTGGAAGTATTTTTTCTGCATCCTAATTAGGAATAGCGTCCGTTTTCTGAACATAGTCTGATGGCTATACTCAGCCCTTTCAGTGCAGATAGACTGTGGAGGCCATTTATCAAAGCCTTTTCATGTCTCACAGGGCACAAGACAGGGTTGCCTGCTGTCGCCACTGATGTATCTTTTAGCAATTGAACCATTAGCTGCAGCAATTTGGGTGTAGAAACGCCTGTTGGAACTTGCAAAATCTTGTTATATGCACATAATACCTTATTGACGCTGAATGAATCAAATTCTTCCACCCCCAAGTCATGTCTCTAATCAAGTCTTTTTCGGTCTTCTCTGAACATAAGCTAAATTGGTCTAAGTGCGAGGCATTGCGAGTTATGCACAGGGATTACAGTACTCCACAAAAAGCTTTTGGCTTCTCATGGAAGAGTTTAGGATTGAGTTTGCTGACAAATAAGGGTTTGGGAAATATGGTGGCTGATAATATCCAGCGATTGATGAATCATATAGAGTAAGATTTCACAAGATGGTCTGCTCTGCAGGTCTTCTTTTAAGTTAGAGTACAGATGATTAATTTGGTGATGGCTCCCAGATTTGTTTTTTGGTATGCTGCCCTTGATGATTCCTGTATGTATCCTTCGCAATATAAATCAGAGTATAAAGCGACTTATCTGGGCAGGCAGGAAACCATGTATCAGTTTTTCAAATTAATGTGTGGATACCAGATCAGGTGACCTCTGACTTCATGACATGAGGCTTTAGTATCTGACTCAACATTTATTGCATGTAACATATCTACTGATTCCAGCAGCTGAACAACCTTATAGGGCATTCTGCGAGCAGAACATTGTTCAGGCTCCAGTGGGTTCAATCATTTTATACAATATTGGGTTTTCATGCTTTGTCCCCTTACCTGAAGGGCTATGTGGGCTACATGGAAAGATTCACATTGGCTCTTGAGAATTGATAGAATAGTTCACATAAAAGGGAATCACAGTGGACTTAAAACTGATAAAATGGGCTCTATGGGAGGAATGGGGGAGTAAAAGAATTGAATGCTTTTTTGATGGGGATTTGTTTTGTTTCTTTGAGATGCTAAAATCAACATGTTCACTTCCCTGTCACACTTATGGGGGTATTGGCAAGTGAGGCATTGCTTAAAAGGTAAGCTTGGATCATCTCCTGGTGCCACTGACTATAAATCACCTTAAGACAGAAACGGCTGGGTGTAGAGTATGATGATCGCTCACTCGGAGAAGGGTGCTTGAAGTACACCTATTTCCAAATCCTCCATAATTGGTATTGGTCTCCTTTCAAATTACATAAGGTTTGTCTGGTTACAAGTCAGGCATGCTGGGGATGCCCACACACTGCGTGTGATTTGTACCACATACTTTGGTAATGTCCTGCACTGGAAATCTTTTGGCGTCATATATATGAGTGACGATTCGCTCTACTGGTTTTATTCCTTTTGCTAAGTCAGATAAGCTGGCCTTGTTGCATGATTTTGTTGCTTTCAACAGTATGAAATCTCATTGGCGTGAATGGATATTAACTCCTCTTACGATGGCTAAGATCTGCATATTACAGCACTGGTGTACAGCAGATGCACCCACATATCAAGGATGGATAGCTGAGCTTTACAAATTACCTACATTTGAATTAGGGCTTACAAAGTTATAGATCAAACCCAGGTATTCAGCGTGGTTTGGGGTCTATTTTTGAACCAATATAAACTCTAGCTATCTTATGTGGGGTATAATACTCTTATCCGTGCAACTGTGAGGGTGATGGGAGTGTTTCCATGGATGATCTTGGTCAGGGATAAAATGACGCTGGTGATTTCATTTATTTGTTTGTGGGCTGTATGGCATATGAGAGGAAAAATTACATTAGGTATTGCTTCAACTGTATTTGTTAAATGAAATGGCTCTTTTGTTCCGTATTGGATTTTATTTTTCTAATTTCATTCATAATTTCTGTAGTTGTTTTGTTCCATTTTAGGATCTTTTTTAGTATGTATCAGTGTTGGATTGGTGTACTTTGAGGAATACTCTATATTTCATTTCTACTGTGTTCATGTATAATTCAAATTTCAATAAAGAAATGTATAACAAAAAATGACATGGCACAAATAAAGCTTCAACAAGCAAAACCAAATATCACAAAAAAAGTGCTAATATATACAAGCTGGCAGGTAGAAATTCAAATAGGGACAAACTACAAAGGCATTTGCAAAGTACAAGGAGCACAGTCAAAGTAAAGGTCACAACTCCCTAACAGTTTGCACACTAGAATTCCCTAACCCCAAAAAAGTAACATAGTATTTGTCTGAAATAGCCATGGAGTGTACATGTTTGAAAAGCTATGAAAATTAGCTATCAAAGTATGCTACCACATATTCAATGACATTAGACATTTCCTCACAAGCCAACACTGTGGGTCGTTACCACAAATATGCACTTGTTTTGGATTTTACCATTAGCATCCCAGATGTATGGGCTTTGCCATAAGCAGCACTAAAGACAGATTTGAGACGTTCCATGCTAAACAGAGCTTTGCAGCAAAAATTGAGCTCTGCTAGGAATTGACAAATGGTGCAAACCTCTCCGGTGATGACTTTCTCCAGGCCTTAGTATACCCAGGGTGGAGCATTTTTTTTAAATGGCAGCTCATTGAAAGGCTCACTACTGCTTCCACTTTGGTCCAATATAATTTCATACCTCTGCTGCGACATTTCCTGGGGCATGGTAGGACGAAAATGCAGAATTATTAGATACCTGCGGCATGACCTTTGAGGTGTCTGCATGCCACAATGTTTCCCTTTTGTTTAATTTGTTTTATTTAAAGTACTGGCTCAGCCTTGTGGGTCTTCCTTGCAGGTGCCTTTGTTTTCTTTTGGCATCCCTCCTCACAGACTAGCTTGTTCCCATACTCCTTGGCAGAATCACATCAGTATGTGCTCCTCTCTCCTTCCTGTTGCACCTGCGCCCTGCTCAGTGTGACAGCATAATGACTCCTGTGCCATTGGTAAAAGACTGCTTCCCACCAACCCTTGCACTCCCTCCTGTACTTTCAGGCAGAAGAGCCCGATGTCCTTCCTGTGCCCAACTGTCTGGGTGAAGTATGTGATGCACTAACCTAGTTCTGACCTTGGAGGTGATGCTGGACGTCTTATCCTGCCAGAGGGCAGCCCATAATGAAAACACCCTCAATCCTTAATCATAAACTTCCCTCAAGGGTAAAGAAGGGTTAGGACAAAATAAGAAAAGATAGACTTGCTGCACCAGTCATGCTGTGATGTCTTGCAACACTGCATAAGAGGTTCTGTACTCTCTGGACCTTTTGTATTGGTGTGGATGTAGTGCACTGGATATAACAAGATGAATAAATCGTTTACCAACAGTTCTCAGCATACAAAAATTGCATAGTTGTTTATAATATTGCGAACTGACAGTCATCACCACAAGTACTGCATGAGAGCAGGAACAAATCAAAATATAAGGCTGGAGTTTCTGGCACTCCCAAGAATAATTTTACATTCAGTTCTTTGTACAAGTTTGCATACCTGTATACAGTGCTCAAATAAGTCCTCTCTCATTGTTGTTACAACACTTTGTCAAGAATAACTGGTGGATGGATTTCAGATATGATATAATTCAAGTCGGGGCACCCACTCTGTAACAGAGTTTGGAGTGCTAAAGCTATTAAAACAAAGGTAGTGTCTGATTTCCAGAAGGCAAGCTTTCTCTACTCAGAAGTCGGTCTAATAGATGGTCTTAAGCTTATTCTAAGGATTAGTGCACAACAACCTGTGATCAAGTACTTAGCCTTGTTTCTTCTACTTAAAAGTGAAATCTTGTGAATCTTTGTAGCTGTAACACAGGGAGCCAAAAAGGAAGAGGAATTGCCACAATGGAAGCGAAGATGACAGAAGTGCCAACAGTGTCAGGATCACAAGAGTTGCAGGTAGGCTTGGGCTGAGGTAGACTAGAGAGCTGAAGAAATCAGGCAAACTCAGGAGATGCATGCAGGGATGATGCTTTCTCAGGGCAAAAATGAGTCCAAGCATGACTCGAGTTTCGGGTGTGGTTTAAATATGCTATGGGTGCAGCTGACTCCTGAAAGGCATGTGGCATACATAGGCGAGAGGAAAGTTCCTGAGAAAGAACACCAGTCAGCCTAATGGTTTTGATCTGTAATGCAAGCAGGTGGAATCAATTTACATTAGCAGGTGGAATCAATATATCATGACAGTTGGATTAAACAAATGGAATCAGGTGAAATGAATAAACATTATCAGTGGGTGGAGTCACTAGTTCATGGCAATTGGAACCAATAATCAGAAGCAGATGAAATCAATTAACAAATGATGATGGAGGAAAGACCATGTGACCACATGATGTGTTGGACAAATAACATGGATAGAGTCTATGCAGTAGGTATCTCTGTAAGGATAATAAAGAGTGCATTTTGGAAAAGAGATCTACTACTACCCAAATAGTATTGTAGCCATTGGAGTTGGGTAAGTCTGTCATAAAGTCCATATTACTAGAATGCCAGAGATGTGGGGGCACAAGCAAGGTTTCTAAGTGACCCACGGAGAAAGAATGAGATGTCTGTTATATAAACATAAAGGGCAGGAATGGACATTATCATGCACATCTTTGGACAGGGTTGGCCACGGAACCCATCCTTGATAGTTAGCTAGAGTTTTGTGAATTCCGGGGTGTCTAGCTTGAGGGATGTCATGATACCAGGTGAGGGGTATCATGATACTAGGTTAATATTTGTTGTCTCAATTTGACTGTGGGGTCATATAAGGTGGCTTTGTGGTAGGGGAGATTGTTATGTGTATGATAATCCTTTCCTGCAACCAACAAGGCCATGACTTCCTGGCTCATGCTCTGTCTAACTCTGATTAGGAATGATTGTTCATTTCCAAAGTCCTGTGATGTGCTCTGGGGCTATGATGTTCTGTGGTCTCTGTTCCTGAGAAGCCTGACTTGTGTAATACCACCTAGATAGCATATCAGCCTTTGGTCTGTGGGGTACCTTGTTGATAGGTGATGATGAAAGTGCATTACTGAAAAACAATAAACACCTTATTTTTCTAGGGGGGCAATGCTTTTAATGACGGAGAGAATTGGAGATTCTTATGATGAGTGTACATAGTAATGATTTGTTGAGCTCCTAGTAAATATTGCCAACACTCTTGAAAAAATAATTTGTTTGCCAATAGCTCTTGCCTACAATTGTATAGTTTTGCTCAGCTGCCAATAAAGGCAACTGGGTGCATGTGCCCAGTTGTGTTGTCGTGTTGTGGCCAAATACCTTCAAATGCTACCTAAGAAGCATCTGCTGCCACAAAGTAAGGCTGCATGGGATATAGATGTTTGAGTATCGGGGCCATAGTAAATCTTTCCTTAAGTAGTTTGAAAGTATCATTGACTTCCTGGGACCACACAAAGGGTAACTTCTTTCTTAAAACCCTAGTAATTGGATTTACAATGACAGAAAAATATGTGATAAATTGTCTGTAAAAGTTTGAAAAACCTATGAAACGTTGCACCTCCTTAACTGTGGTTGGTGCTGGCCAGTCTTATATTGCCTGAATCTTCTTTCCATCCATGCTTACCTCTTCAGGAGACAAGATGTATCCCAATAATTCAACAGATTGGGTATGAAATGTGCATTTTTCCGATTTAGGACATATTCTCAGAGTAATATTTCCCTGACATGCTCTATGTGTTCTGTAATGGTTGGTGAATAAATGAGCATGTTGTCAATGTATATAAACATGCAAACATCCAGTAGATCTCGCAGAACGTTGTTTATAAAGCACTGGAACTCTGCTAGGGTATTACATAATCCAGTGTCTATGACTGTGTATTTGAATGGTCTGAACTTGGCTTGGGTGGCTTTTTCCACTCGTCACCCTCTTTTACACAAATAACATGCTAAACACCATGCAAGTCCAATTTATTGTACATAATGGTCTTCTGCAGCTGGTCAAGCAAGACAGAGATTTTTGGCAATGGATATCCATTCTTCAAGGCCACTTTATTTACTGCTCTGTAGTCAATGCATGCCTGCTACTGCCATTCTTCGTTAGGATGAAGAAGAGCTATGATGTTGTGGGGAGGTGGAGTGACAAATGAACCCTAGGGCTAACAGCTTATCTGTGTATTACTTTAGGTGTGTTATCTTGAGTTCAGAGAGAGCGTAGTCACAACTACAAGGGAGTGCTGTGCCCAGAATTAAGTTGATACTGAAATAATTTCCCTATGGGAAGGTAATAGTGTAGCCTTTTGCTTGTCAAAGACATCTAAAAAAATCTGATATTCTACAGGAAATTAGGTCATAGATTCTTGTTTTAATACCACACATGTCAGGGGAGAATAATCTTCCTGTGTCTCTTTATAACAATGGGTTCAACAGTAGTAAGAACACAGGGTGACCAAGTAGAGGATCCAGTCGATGATGGGATTATGAAGTGGAAGCCAGGGGACCCATAATATTGCTCCAAAGGTAGGTGCATCAATTAGATGAAAGGTCAAGGTATCAGGATGCCCATTCTCACATACTGGAGTCATAAGTGCAGTTTAAAATGCTATAATCCCAGAAGAGAGCTCAGAGCCATCCACACCTTTAACCTGTTCAGGTTAACGTTTCTTAACACGTGGAATATGTAAAGAACTGGCCAAGGCTAGGTCTAAGACATTTTCAGTAGTGCTTGAGTCTAGGTGTATAGGAAAGACCTTCTGCTGTTGGGATGAAAGTATAAGGGTGACCAGTATTGTAAAATGTTGGGGAAGTTTATGCAAGGTGTTTGTTAAGTAATCTGGGATCTGTTCTAGGACCACACCCAACAGGTTCACCACTGTGTCAGCCAGGCTCCCTAGATTGCCTGCAACAAATCAGATGTCATGGCAACATTCTTTCAAATTCCTTTTGATTTGACAGTGCACTCTTGAGCAAACTGCCCTGCCTTACCACATTATAATCACAAATATAATTTTTGCTACGTTCCTTTCCCTCGGAGGTCTGAAAGCCGCGCAAGCCCCCCATTTGCATAGGCTCTGCGTTATCCTGATGCTAGGATTCTGCCTTGGTTTGTACAACTAATAATTTGGGCTCCCCCCGGGGCTCATAGCCCTCAAATAGAGACAGAGGTTTTCTTCTCTATTGGCCACTGGGTTTCTGTAATCAGCTTACAAAAGGTTGTACTGTAAATCAAAAAATCCTTGTTGCCCTAACATAAGTTTAATAACTCATTATCACTAGCTTGAACAGACATATGTTTGGCAAAGAGATGGTGCATCATCTCATTAAACCTTCAAAAATTCCTCAACACAAGGTCATTATTTTCACTGAGTGGAAAGCCCAGTTAGGCGCTGTGCCCCCAAGATAGGCAATTTTAGCTGTGTCTGAAGGAAAAGCTTATGGTTTTCCAAGAAATTGCAATTGGCACTGACTCAAGAATGTATCAAACCTATTAATATCCCCAAAAAACCTTTATAGCAGAGCCTGGGGCACAGAGACTGATGTGGTTACAGTGACATGAACCTGATTAACAGTTCCAGTGGGGGAAACACCCGTTTGATTCCCTAAATTGCCAAACTGCACATGTTAAAGAATCGCGCAAGTACATTGGGAAGTCACCCCAGCTCTATTATCAGATACTCAGTGCCAGACCCACTGTCCAGAGAGCGCAAGAGGGAGTTGTGACACAGTCAGTGGAGCGTTGAGTGTGGTGGTCTTCAGCTGCGAGGGGTCTCCAATTGTTACACAGCGATCCAGGTCAGGCTTGAAGGCAAGCCAGGTATTGAAGACAATGTCTTCTAAGAGGTGGGAGTGACAATAGTAAGCACAAAAGTACTATTCATTGTGGGGCCTAAGAGGACCCACAACACATGGGCTCACTGGTATGGAAAGAAGAATGCCATTTAGGATCATATCACAGAAGGGGCACATGACTCCCTGTGCATTGGTTGTGAGCTTTCCCAGTACTGTCAATGAGCAACAGTTACTTTTTGTGCACATTATGACCCATTGTGCCAAATTCCACTGGGCTTGTTGCTGCTTGCTCCAGGTGCCATGTTCACACCACTAGGAATGCTTTTTGGGTCCTCTTGGATTCTAAAGTGTAGTGTTTTTTCTAGAAAAAATATTGATGCTTTCCTGCATCCTCTAACTCAACTATTTTTTCACATCTAGCATCAGATACCTACAGGTGCCTGGGTATGGTCTCTCTAGCGCTAATAGTCTCCTGACCTATGATCTTCCAGGAAACAGCACCAAAATGTCCTCAAAGCAGACCACTGTTTCTGTCTGCACTCCCCAAGTACCTCAGGCTTTCAGTCACTCCAGGGGAACTTGTGAGTCCATCACAAACCTGCAGCACTGCTTCCTAAGGCACTCACAACAGAGTACAAGAGTACAAGGTCTTTCCTTCAAGGTTCCCAAAAACATCACCCCTGAACACAAGAGAGAGATGGGAGCCAGTGCACTTGCTCTGGAAGAAGAGTCCACTAGAGTGTAAGGATTAAAGTCAGGAGGGAGTTCCCCCTACACTATAACATGGCTTATTTATGCTATGGGTCCTTTGCCTTCTTCTTTGGTGAATGCATTCTTCTTAAAGCCATGTCCCTTCCATAAGGATTTAAAAATAAGATAGCGGATCTTAGTTTATGGGAGTCCCCCCTAAACCTGAGAGGACACAAAATCTTTCCTGGATCATGGGAGTCTCTAAACAGTCCTGAGTTACCACCACGCTCATTGACCATGAACTGGCCCTTCCCACACTCAACCCACAGGCTGGCCAACCCTCTGCAAGGCATTCTGGAAATTTCCAAGATAGCAGATTAATTCAAAATTAGGGAAGACCTCTCCTCTGAGTCTGACTCCTCCCAATCAAATGTTAATTTTTCCCCTTTGAAAGTCCAAAGGAAACCTATGGGCTTACTAGTGCCTAAAGTCTGCCTGCCCTCTCCTTATCTTGGTGTAAACACCATGTTAAGACTTCATAGAGAGAGGCAGGTAATGACCTTATGGAGACTTCCCCCTCTCCTTCCTTTGGAGAAGTCTAATTCCTTCGAACAGGTCTATTATTCAGGGGCGTGTTTGAACTGCTAGCTTGGCAGTAGAGTAATTAATGTGGCCCAGTGAGAGAGTTCAAAACTTGACTCTCATTAAGGCTGATTCAGAGTAATATTCGTAAATATATAATACATTAATGAATGCACATAGGACCAAACTGTCAGTGAATGTGCATTCAAAACCCAGAAATTATTAGGATTAGACACATAAATGGTGTTCATATATTGTATCAATCAAAACCTGCATTTATAGGCACCTTTTATTTACAGTATAAAAACATCTAAAACACTACAGATTTCACACTTAAGCCCAGAAGAAAGATGACATTCTTCATGGTCCTCCAATTGAACCTTGAGTACTTAGCAGGCCCTAACCAACCTATTATGGGTTGTATGTTCTGACAGTGCTACCTATTCACAGATACTATATTCAGTCAGACAGCAGTGTTCCTTATTCAGCCACCACACATATGAACCCCTGTATATAAACATGCCCAAATTTGATCAATGTAAAGCCTCTTAAGTAAATTGCATTGGAGCACAACCTGTTTTAAAAAAAGGACATTGGTAGTGACAAGTTCATTTTATTCAGTACTTTACACTGAGTGAGAGTCCATTGGAAAGAGCATAAGTCAAAATATTTGGATATCCAAAAGCTGAAATACTGTGTGGGTTTTTATGAATCTGAACTTTTTTCCTCACAGAGACAGTAAGGAATTGGCGGGACTGCACCAGTTCTACATTTGCATTGCTACTGGACATGACAACCTCTCAATTTACCCGGCATGTACTAGCAAAATCACAAGTCTTCTGAAAAGTCAGCCTATTTCCTCTTTTGATTCATGTAAAAGCTATGTTTGAACTTCCAGTTTCAGGCAATGTTATCTTTTAACAGTCTCTCTCTTCACAAATGATAAAAGTATTATCACACTATCAGTAAGTTAAATATTACAAACTTTTGTTACATGAAATATTTAACATTTAAGGTAATAACTATAAATCCTTAGGTTTGGGTGGGACTCACATTAATAACTCATAAGTTCTGTTTAATTAAATTAACATAAACATTCTTGAAACATCTTTTAAAATAGGACAGATAAACCATAGAAATTGCAGTAAAACAAGTCCCACCTCATTTGGGAAATAATTCAAGTAAAAGCTTGAATTACCATTATATTTCAATTATATTACTTTAACCTAATATATTATTTTTTAGTTTGAAAAAAGTAACAAGGGTCAATAAATTACACTAACTTAAATTAAAAAGAATGTACAAAGTTTTGGTTAAATTAAATCAGATACATTATTAGTAAAGGTGGTAGTGATGTGAAATGACATTTCATATTTTATAATTAGTGGATTGAAGATAAACTGTTTTGTTCTTTATGTTCACTTCCTTTCTGTCACACTTCTGAAAAATCAAAAATGGCACTCAGAAATTAACATGAATATCATCATTGACATTAGCTAATTCATTTAAATTCCAAAGTTAGAGGAAGTGATGTTGCACACACGTTAACCTCTGATGATGTACTATGTTTGACCGCCTTTTGTAACCCTTTGCTCCTAACACTTTTTGTTTTTGCTAATTAGTGACAGTGGAAAGTGATTGTAGAAACTACAGAAAATAAAAATGGATCTATGATGATTCTGTTCTGGCCAGTACCTCCATGACCCTGAGACTAGTGGATCCAAAAACAGAGGCAGAACTAGCAAAAGTCATTTTAGAGTTAAGCAGAAAATATTTTCCTTCCTGGGATAGTCATGCTAAGCAAAATGATCCCAGTCAAGCTACTGCATATCTCTTTTGTCACCAAGTGGTTTTGTACTGAACCAGCAGAGGTGGGGTCATATAGGGACAGAATTATGAATTGTTTACAATTCAGTAGTATGTTTGAAATAGGTTAACAACACATAAAAGATACGTTTGGTATGTATCAAAGTCATTTTTGACTCAAGTCACAAAAATAGCAATGCAAACCAAATCTTAACATTTTTTCTTGCAAGTGGCATTTGTGCGTACCTATTACTGACTGCCAAATTGCATTTCTTAATCTGGAATGTACTTCTGATTTCCTAATTGTGAACAGTCACAAAAATAATTTTATGCACTCACAAGTTAACATAATTTGGCAAAAGGTGGTAATTAAGAGCGAACTGTAAAAAAGGTGGAAACCTAGGATTTTTTCCACAATGGCTACTCTCTAAGTTTTGGGAGGAGGATGAAGCTATTTAATGCATACCTCCAGAGGGGGAGATAGGAGTACATTCAGGATGACTTTGTTTTAGCAGACTGAGGGGGGAGATAAATAGCATGTGTCAGCATAGCAGTACTGTTATTTTGGATTCAATAGTTGCATTGTATAGGAACACACACAGCATATTGCTATACCAACCCATATTCAGGTATGTTGCTGCCTACACCTATAAGCTTCAGGAAGCTATCAAAGGGTTGTTGCACAGTGTGAGGGGTATCCAAAAGTTGCACAATTTGTTAGATGCTATACTGCTAAACATTCAAGGATCTGTTTATTTTCCATCTTACAACAAGAGTTACAGCAAGCAAACTTAGATTTTCGTTTCAATTGGCACATTTCCCACTGGTGAAAGGCTGTGTTGATGGCAAGTAAAAAGGGATTTTTCTTTCTAGAAAAACCCTCACCCACTAGTGTTGTCACTTGCTGGCATGCTTCATCATTGGGTTTCTTCCCGTTCCCCTGCGGAGCGGGTGTGCTACAACCAACGGGTTACGTGGGAGCACTGACGTAGTCTCAACCTCAATAATGTGAATCACCTGAGGGATAGGAGTGGAGGAGTCTTGGATGGGTTAAGAAATACCTGCCTGCTAGTGGTTCCAATGATTTAATAGATTCCCAGGGGCAGTATGATTAAAAAGGGGACTAAGAAAGTGGGCTATATCATGTACCTTCCTTCCTGGTCTACATGTTTCAGAACCTTACCCCTTAGGCTCCTCTTCAGGACGAAGGATGACTCCCTGGTGCCACTCCTTGATTTATTGTCACTAATGAAAGCATCAATAATGCTTGCTGTATGATATGGTGTAGTACATCTAACTATATGGTGCCTCTAAGGAGATACCTATCACTTTTGATATCCGTCTTTTATACCTGTGGAAAAATAAAGATACGTAGAGAAAAACATGGTTATCGTAGCCCTAATTCATAATGGGGTGTTGTATATACATATATTGCTTGTGGGTGTGGTGCCACCTAGTTGCAAACTGCATCCTGCTCGTGAGAAACAACACTTGTGATTATCAAGTGATGAGAGGCCAAACTGTTCACATAATAGACATTTACAAGACGTACTACATATAAAACAAGTAAAGCACACAAGCAGACACAACACATGTGATGTACATGTAGTTTACTCAATTGTATTGGGACTCTCATATCATAGATCCTTCGGGATGGTGTTTGTGCTTGTAGTTACACTCTAGAGATTTTGGCAAAGTATTAGACCCATCTTGTTTCCAGAATCCAAGCAGCCATATAGAAATGGTTAAATGCCACTTACTTTGTCACAGCGACACTCACACTCAGTACCTAATGCTCACCTCCTCAGTGTCTGTAACTATAGGATCTCGTTTGACCTGATTTTGGAATATCACTTTGGTCTACGTTTGTCAATGCGCTGGAACGTTACACACTAGACCGCTCACTTTACAAGATGGCGGTCCCCGGTGGAACAAAGGAAGGTCCACGAGGGCCCTCAAAACAGGTGTCCTAAAAAGGTGCCTGCAAAGCACAACCATGATAGGGGTCGAAGCGGGTAGAGACGTGCTATGGATTCTATTAAAAGAATTGACAGAAGGTTCAAAGAGACTGCCACTCTAAGTATACTTTGAGATTGTATACTTTCTTGATTGTAGTAATGATATAAAAATAAATTCATTCTTAACACTCAGCTCTATGTACTAAAATGGGACAGGAAAGGGGGCACTGTTAAAAAATGTGCTGACAAAAGGTTACAGAGACTACTAAGGGGGTGATTCTAACCCCGGCGGTCGGCGGAGAGGCGGCGGTCGGACCGCGAACAGACCGGCGGTCCAAAAAATGGCATTCTGACCGCGGCGGTCACCGCCGCGATCGACCGCCACTTTCCCACTCCGACCGCCACGGCGGTCATGAACGACGGGCTGGAGTTTGCGCACTCCGGCCCGGCGGTCGACCCAAGACCGCCAAGCGCATCATGACCCTGCTTACCGCCGCGGTTTTTGGCGGTCGGGAACCGCCATGCGAACCATGGCAGTAGGCACTATCGGGGCCAGGGAATTCCATCCCTGGCACTGATAGGGGTCTCCCCCACCCCACACTACCCCCCACGAGTCCCCCCCACACCCTCCACCCCCTGCCACCCCCCAGAGATGTTACAAACCCCCTGCCCCCCCACCCCGACATGCACATACACGCACCCCGACATGCACGCACCCCCAACATGCACATATGCACACCCCCTACACACACACATACACAACGGGGGCACATACCCGCACACATACATGCCAACATGCACACCCGCCGAACTACACACATTGCCCATAGGCACAGCAGCACCCCCGCCCGCATGCACGCACTCACACACCCCCTCTACACACCCCCATGCACGCACACATCACACAACACCCCCCCACCCCCTCCCCTCACGGACGATCAACTTACCTTGCGTTGGTCCTCCGGGAGGCGACGGGAGCCATAGGGACGTGACCGCCAACAGAAGACCGCCAACAGAAGACCGCCACACAGAAATGTCGGTCGTAATTCTGTGGGCGGTGTTCTGATGGCGTGGCGGTGGAGGTTGACCAGTCTCCACTTTCCCGCCGACCGCCAGTGTGGCTGCTGGCGGTTTTCCGGCGGAACGCTCCCAGCGGTCGGAATACGCGCCGCGGCATACCGCCGCGGTCGGCGGTCTTTACCGCGGCGGTAACTCGGCGGTCTTGCGAAAAGACCGCCAAGGTCAGAATCACCCCCTAAGTCTCCTACAAAATCACTCGTTTTTTTTGTATTTATGAGGATAGTGTTATATGTGCAAGAAAAATTCCTTGCTCAAACTAATGGAGGATATCCCCTATCGGCACTGTGAACCGTGGATGAAAAAGGCAGAGTGTGTTTTCACTACTAGGGTGAGTCCTCCTAGTCAAAATTAGTATCCGAGTGATGGTCCTTGTAATGTTAATGCTTCATCAACTGGCTACAAGGGATGTTTTCATTGAGTACAATTTGGTGTGTACCTAATTTGTAGACCCATTGTTGTTCTCTTTTGAACAGTAAGGGCTCGTTTTTCATCTCTTTATGATGTTCTAGGATATCCAACAGATAATCTTCTACTGTGCGTGCCTTATCTTTGTAGTATATGGACAATTTGGTGGTGGCTCGCCCACACCTTAAGTTGCTACGATGTTCACAGATGCAAGTCTTGATCTTGCGAGTGGTCATACCTACATAGTGTAGATTGCAAGGGCAAGTAATCATATATTCTGCTTGCTGAGTGTTACAACTGGAGAAGTCTCTAATGTCCCATGTTGAGTTGTCATTAAAGGTGATCCATTTCATAACCTTTGTCAGATGGCACACACTACAATTACTACATGGATAGTGACCTTTGGGTGGTGGTAGGTTGTAGATGCCATCCGGTTTGTTTATGGAGATGGCATGGACGGGTGTGCACAAGTATGTCTCAGAGTCTTTTCCCCAGATTATGTGAAATCATAGGTTGTGGATGTTCAATGATCCACTGTTGTGAATGCGTCAGTGTTTATTGACCACTTGAATTCTTACTTGATTCAAGGCTCTGTTAAATATGGTGATATATACCTGTCTTAGCTCCTCCTCCTTCAGCGGGGGTTGTCCAGAAGGGCTTCCCTGTTATTATTGTGAGCACACTTCATGGCTCAATTAATTATTCTTGAGTGGTATTTCCTTACCTCCAGTTTCAATGCTAGATCACAGATTTGTTTTTTGTAATCTGATATTTCTAAGCATTTGCTTCTTAGTCTGAGGAATTGTCCAAACATAAGGTTCTCTCTCAGGCGACAGGGGTGGGTACTGTCAAACAAAAGTAAGCAGTTTTTGGCTGTCAGTTTCTTGTGAGTGGTTGTCTTAAGTGTACCATTTGTAGCTATATTGTTTAAATCCAAAAAGACCAGTTGTTCTAGACTCATTGTGTGGGTGAATCTCAGGAACTGGTCCTGTCTGTTTAGCCACTCACGAAATGTCCCTACTTGTGTTTCTTCACCTTGCCAGATCACCAGGATATCATCAATATATATTTTCCACAATACCATGTTTTGGATTAGTGTAGAATTCTTTGTTCTTCAAGGTGATAGACATAAAGGCCTGCCAGACTCGGAGCAAAGGTGCTTCCCATACTGGTCCAATGTTTCTGCAGGTGCAGGTTTCCTTCAAACTCGAAAATAAAAAAAATTGTTAAGGCCCAAAAACAACATTCCATGACCACGTTCATTGGTGTCTCGTAGTCCCAATCTATGTCAAAATGACCTCCTCAATTATACCTAGTGTGTCAGGATAAGGGAGACTTGTGTATATGCTCTCCACATCCAGTCCTATCAATATCTCATTACCTGGATCAAAAACTCTGTTTCTCAAGATACATAGCACGTCTTTAGTTTCTTTGAGGTAGGTATCCATGTTTTGGACTATGAGTCTTGGAAAAGGATCTGTGAACCTAGACAAGGGTTCCAAAATCGAATTAATACTTGATACAATGGGTCTACTAGTGGGTGTGCCAACATTTTTGTGAATTTTAGGGATGGTGTAGAAGTATGAGGTTACCGGATTCTTATTGATTAGGCAATCCCCTTATTTTTGGGAAATCGAGTTGTGTGCCAATGCTTGCTCTACCATGCTATTGATCCTAGTCCTAAGGAAATCAGTTGGGTCCTCCAGGAGGTTTTCATGGTTGCGTATATCGCCCAGTAGTCTCAGACACTCTTTACAATAGCTTTCTATGGTTTGGATCACTATGGCGCCTCTAGTTTCAATGATAGATCACAGATTTGTTGCACCCCCTTTAACTGCTGGTTTTATCACTAGATTGGTGTTGTAAGCTGGTTCCTATAGTACTATTTTCTCATGCTTTGTTGTGTTTTGATATACTTTAAAGTGTTGAGACTGATCTCACTAATATCACTCTGAACTGCCTTTTCAAAGGCGAGGATCTCAACTGGAATAGATGTGCTGGGGGTGTAAAGGACGACTTCTTGCTTAGTCCTTGTCTCCATGTGTTGAACTGTTCGCTGGAGGTTGACCCTCAAAGAAGGATCTTACCTTGATCTTCCTTATGAAGTAATTTACTTCTATGCACAATCTGACTTTATCCAGGGGGGCTGTCAGGAGAAAGCCTAAACCCTTCTCAAGGACTCCTATCTGTGAATCAGTGAATCAGTTAATGATGTGTTGCTTAGATTTACCACTAGACTGTGTGGCTGCTTGAGCCTGCTTGATTGTTCAGACTCTGTGTGTTCTCCAGTGTCATGCTCCTATGATGTATAGGTTCTCATTATGTTCAGGAGCTTCCGGCTAACTCTGGCCAAGATTATTGTGGCAACCGGGCACAAGGCAAGATAGACTCCTCAGGGAATTGTGGTAAATCAGATCACATCTCTTTGTCTCAGTTACCAAACATCTTACTCAGGCAAAGTCAACAGAGGCAGAATATAGTTCAATAAGCATTTATTGAAATAACTGCATCTTAGATAAAAGCGTATGTGTAGCAATAACTAGGATGATAGAACACAATAAAAGCAATCAAGTGACTAGAAGTGTAAAAAACAAAACAGTCCTACCATACTGTCAAAAGGGGGATGGATCTATAATCCTCCCATCTACACTAAGTATGAATGCTACAGCATTCTAAGCCTAATCTGCCCTTTGGGTTTCATCCTGGGAGAACATTATCCATCACATCTGGAGAAGAGGCCTGTAGTCTAGAAAGACACCGTCCCCCATTTGGATCAGGGGTTCCGCCGTCTGAGCAGGTAGCTGTATCGAAGCAATCAGCAATCAGCATACAGTTGTGGTCATCTGGCTGGAACCTCCCTCTAACGTGTTTGGGACAAGGGGGTGGTGTTATAATACGACAGCTAACATTCTAAGAAATAGTCCCCACTTTCGGTGAATGTTGGAGACACAGTATACCACGTTTGTCAGCAATTCTATCTGACTGTAGCCATGGAAAGATCATAGAGCCTCTGCTAAGAATGAAATGTTTTCCTAGGCAAAAGGACAATGCTATAGAAATAATAAAACAGCACTGCAAAAGTGGTTCTTGCTACAAAATAAAACCATGCTGAGGAAAATGTATCTAGGAGAAAGTGCACAGCTGCAGGCCTAGGTACCTAAAATAACGTGTATAAAAGTTGGCTAAAATAGCGATAAAAAAGTTCCAGGTCGGATGCCCATTGGACTTGGGGTTGTCTATTTGATTTGGCCCTTGGGCGTCTCTGGTCTGATCCTGAAAAAGGGTGGCAGTACTGTAAAAAGTGGTCTCCTTGAGGTTCCCATCATTAAAAAAATTAAGGGTACATTTGGATTGTTAGGGGACACTGTGCATAGGGGGGCTGGATACCTGAGATAGGTGCTCCACCCGCTTCTTGTTCTAAACCTAGCTCTCCTGCTTCCTCTGTTATTCCATCTACCCTGTTATTTCCTTTTCATACTGGGGTTTGAAATGGTGGAGCCCGAGTTGGATGAGTCAGAGTCTGTGTTGTACCCCAGATTCCTTCCTGAGGGAACATAGGCCCTCATTCTGACCTTGGCGGTCTTTTCGCAAGACCGCCGAGTTACCGCCGCGGTGAAGACCGCCGACCGCGGCGGTATGCCGCTGTGCGCATTCCGACCGCTGGGAGCGTTCTGCCGGAAAACCGCCAGCAGCCACACTGGCGGTCGGCGGGAAAGTGGAGACTGGTCAACCTCCACCGCCACGCCAGCAGAACACCGCCCACAGAATTACGACCCACATTTCTGTGTGGCGGTCTTCTGTTGGCGGTCTTCTGTTGGCGGTCACCTCCCCATGGCTCCTGTCGCCTCCCGGAGGACCAACGCACAAGGTAAGTTGATCGTCCGTGAGGGGAGGGGGTGGGGGGGTGTTGTGTGATGTGTGCGTGCATGGGGGTGTGCGTGTGAGTGTGTAGAGGGGGTGTGTGAGTGCATGCATGCGGGCGGGGGTGCTGCTGTGCCTATGGGCAATGTGTGTAGTTCGGCGGGTGCGCATGTCGGCATGTATGTGTGCGGGTATGTGTCCCCGTTGTGTATGTGTGTGTGTAGGGGGTGTGTATATGTGCATGTTGGGGGTGTGTGCATGTCGGGGTGCGTGTATGTGCATGTCGGGGTGGGGGTGGGGAGGGGGTTCGTACCACCTCTGGGGGGTGGCAGGGGGGTGGAGGGTGTGGGGGGAGGACTCGGGGGGGCAGTGGGGGGTGGGGGAGACCCCTATCAGTGCCAGGGAAGGAATTCCCTGGCCCTGATAGTGCCTACCGCCATGGTTCGCATGGCGGTTCCCGACCGCCAGAAACCGCGGCGGTAAGCAGGGTCATGATACCGTTGGCGGTCTTGGGTCGACCGCCGGGCCGGAGTGCGCAGACTCCAGCCCGTCGGTCATGACCGCTGTGGCGGTCGGAGTGGGGAAGTGGTGGTCGATCGCGGCGGTGACCGCCGCGGTCAGAATGCCATTTTTTTGACCGCCGGTCTGTTCGCGGTCCGACCGCCGCCTCTCCGCCGACCGCCAAGGTCAGAATGAGGGCCATAGTCTGAAGTATGGGTATACTTTCTCATGTGAAAATCTGCTTACGTCCTTTTTGAGTTTCTGATATTTTATCTGTTTAAGGTGGACATCATATACATGTAAAGTTTGGTTCGATTTGTCAAGGCACTTCTTAAGGGCCCCTGTCGATAGGTATGATGTTAGGCGGCCCTCTATAGTGAGAATCTCATCCTTTAATTCTTCTGATAGTCTTGTCGCTGTCTTAATGATGAGAAATCACCATTCCTGGGTACAATGCCAAGAAATAAGTGACCAGTCTTTTTTTAAATTCTTATCGTGTTGAAAAATAAAGGATTAATTTCTTACAATGAGACCCTGTGGGGCTGCATTTGCTCTGAGATACTCTGTCATCATGATCCTGTGTATCATGGTTTTGACTCTATACCTTTTCAAGTTGTTTATTCATTTTGCTGGGTCATTTTTGTAATGTCCCATAGGCTATAAGGAGGACAGACCCAGCCACCCAACCTCCTTTTCCCTCTTTGCTTTTGTTTGTGTTGATGGCACACATTTCTTAAGTTTCCCCCTAGTGCTACAGAATCTTTGTATAGAGAATAGAAGACCCATCAGTCCTTAAACATTCAAATAGTTTTCAATGCTGGCTAAATATCCAGGTTTCACTCATGACTCCTATATATTCCAGCACTGAGCCTAATGCAACCAGCATGTGAAAGGAGTCCTTAGGGATGGTTATCTTTTAGGTATTTGGACATTTCATATTTATATGTAATAATTCCATACTACATAGGAGTGTTTTTAAATGTATTTTTAACTTGTGTTAGGTGACAGCGCTTAATCACTATGCCTCTTGGATTTTGACCCCATACCTTAAAGCAGGTTCAAGAAGTGAATGCTATTATAATATTGCCCACAGGTGGACAAGGGTAGTTTTAGAGTGTATATTTAGGCAGTTTAAAACAAGGTTTTGCTGCCTTCACAAGAGTGGGGGTGTCCTTCAATATTCACCTCCAGAGGCATGCAAGATTGTGACAATGTGTGTTATAATGCACAATAAAGCAAAACATAAGGGACTTACAATGCAGCCTGAGCAGGACATCTCTGATGAAGATGAAGGCCACCTCCCACAACCAAACACATCGCAAGATTCCAGAAAAAAAGAAGATGGAAGGGAGAAAGATAGTTATATTAGCAACAATTATTTCAAAGGTAAGCGTAGTTCAATTACACAACTCAATGTATAATAAAGTATCCACAGTCAGAATGCAGATTTTTTTTATTTATTTCCATATCTCTTCACAGAAAATATGAAGAGTCACAACAGACATTGAACAACTCTTTTGTTTTTCACATTTTTTTTAAATACACATTACTGTCACAAAATAAATGTCAATTAGGATTTCACCAAACATACATTCAATGCTTCTTTAAATGGTTCTACTGCAGTAGTAGTCATATAACTATAATGTGTTTTGGTAGTTTCAAAAAATTCAAGACATGATATAATCTGCCCTAAACCTTTAACTGCATCTTTAAAATGGTAAGACCTTTCTTGCTGTATTTGTATAAGGCATGATGAGTATCCCCTCGGCAGTTGACCATTTGTCTACACAAAAAGTTGTATAGTAAAGACGTGTTGATGCCTTCTGTTTTATTGCTTTTGTTAATATCAGATTGATCAATGCACACAACAATGCGACACTCTTACACATGAACGACACAATTTTATACACAAAGTCACATCACCCCTGTTGGATTCTGCTGTCATGAACTCTCCGTCAATCCCAGCATATAGGTACATGTTTGGACAGGCTTTCTGGCCAAGGCCTGAAGGTTATTGACTGACAGGTAGCTTAGATCAGATCCCACAGCTAGGCAGCACTCCTACAATGGTCCCCGGAGACTGCCCCCAATAAAGCACAAATGGCCAGTAGAAAGTATTCATCCCTAAAACACTATAAAATTAGATCCCACTGTAGGAGGCTGGCCCTCTATGTACTGTGCGAAGTCCAAGCAACCACACATTGGTTTCCAAGGGTACAAATTATACCATCTAATGCTCCAACATTTAAGGTAGCTGGCTGAGCAGTTAGGCTAATCCAGGAGATGTACTAAGACTTTGTTGTACTCCCAAAATCAATCATGCACCACACACACTCAATGAATAACTTGAGACCAGAATTTATAAAAATACTTCAGACTTTTATATAATTTTTAAGACCAAAATGGTTAGGTCACGTTAAGTAATTTTTGAGTTATGAATTTTCGAAGTTTGAATAAAGTTAATTTTCTGTGTGTAATTATGCTCCATAGGAACCAATGAAAGGTCACCTAGAAAATG
This sequence comes from Pleurodeles waltl, assembly GCF_031143425.1. NCBI lineage: Eukaryota > Metazoa > Chordata > Amphibia > Caudata > Salamandridae > Pleurodeles > Pleurodeles waltl. Next base: position 846,635,000 of record NC_090446.1, read on the forward strand.
TATATAAAATCACACAGGTGGGCTACCAGTATCTTCTTTTGCAGGATGATCGTTGAGGTTGGTGGGCACACCATGCCAGCTGGAGAGTCTGGAGAGTCTCAGGCCGCTGCCGGTTCCGGCAGGAGCAGGGCTGGAAAGTCTCTTGTCACAGGGCCACTTGGAGGGGCCACCATGAGAAGGAGATGGTTTGCAGATTCAAAGGTGGTACCCTTGGGTCCTCTTGGGATGTCGATTTTTCAAGGGGGTAGGGACTTGTGGCACACAGCAGGTTTCTCGATGCAGGGCTCAGGGCAGCCGGATGCAGGGTATGTTGGAGGTCTTGGATGCTGTGCGCAATGGAACCCTTTGGAGCTGGAGGTAAGTCTTCTTCTGTGGACCTTGCAGGACGACGAGGGTGCTCTGGTGGGAGGTCTGGGGTGTTCCTGAAGTCCCTTGACTGGGGCTTCCTTCTGGTCAAGTTGCAGCTCTGGGTGAGCTGTTTTTGCTGTTGTCTGACGTGCACCGACCAGTATCAGGGCTATTGGCACAACTCAGCCACAGGATGGTGCAGTTCTACCAAAGTTGGCACAGGTGTAGATCCCATTCCGGCTGTTGTTGGTGTGACATTGGGTCCATCTGTGACTTCCTGTTGCAGAGATGTCATCCAGTCGAGAAAAGACCCTCACCAGTTTTCTGGCTCTTTGCAGCTTTCTCTGCTTTTTTGAATGGTGCCTCCACTCAGTAGGATTATATCAGGCTATTTGCAAAGTCTAGAGGTTCTCTCGGTCTTTTGAGGTGGGTCCAGTGGTCAGCTCCTCTGCACTGGCAATTGTCGGGACTCTGGTGCAGAAAACAGGGGTCTTGGAGCCTCTTCTGGTACAGCAGGTCCTCTGTTCTTGTCCTGTCGGGTTCTTTGGTGCTGTCCTCTTTTCTTCCGGATGAATCTAACTGCTTGGTCTAGGGAAGCCCACTAAATACTGAATTTAGTGGGCGTTTTTTATGGGGAACCTGGTAGTGTCCAATAGGACACTTACCCTTTGGTGGCTACACCCACTAGTGACCACTCCCTGTGGGAAGGGTCACTACCCTTAACCTCATTGGCTATTTTCCTGCCATCCAACATTGAGGAAAATGAAATGGAGGGTCCACTTTGCATGCAGGCCTCTAGGGGTGGTGCAGGCTCTGTGAGCCCCCCCTACCCTTTGTGTGATTTCCCGCCTTTGTTCCCACCACAAGTCGGGGTTGACAAAGGGGGAAGCCATCTGCTGCTAGCAGCAGGCCTGGGGGCTAGAGTTTCAAGGGTGGGAGCCTTTTGAAGATCATCGCCAGGAGAGTGCACATTCCTGAGGGAGTGGGTATTAGCTCCTCCTCCCAGGAAGGGCATTGTCTTACAAACCAGAGAGACAGGGCTCTTCCCCAACGTTTGTATATTGGCTGTCTGGGGCTGGAATGCTGGATGGAACCAGTCAGTAACCATGCCAGTTAGGTTAGATTTTGCGGGGGTACTTCTAAGGTGACCCCTTGGTACATTTAAGGATAAATCCACTACTGGTATCAGTTTGGATTTATCTTCCTGAGTTCCTTGATACCAAACAACCCAGGGTGCAGAGTGGCCATCATGTAGCTGGGAAGCTCGTGTTTGACCAGTGTCCAGTACATGTACTTAAAATGGCTGCTCTGTTCACTCACTATGTCCCTGATTTGGCAAGGACACAGTGGGGGCACATTGCTCATGCAACTATGCCCTCACATATAGTATGGTGGACCCTGCCTTAGGGCTAAAAGGCCTGAGAGAGGGGAGACTTACCCATAACATCTGCAATGTAGTGTGGACAGGGCACCCTGGGAGTGTGCCATGTCAAATTTGTCTTTTTTGGTTTGCCCCAGAACACTCAGCCTGCAATGGCAGTGCTGGGTACCTCTGGGTGCAGGGCCATAGAGGATGGAACAATCAGTGCTGCTTCCCTCAGGGGCCTACCCCTATACCCCATGACCTGGGTACAGATGTACCCATTTACTCAGGACTTACAGTGATATTTAAGAGTGTATCCAATTGAGCCAAGCATCACAACAGATTTAGGGAAAGAGGACACATCAACATCAGGCAAAAAGTGGGGGCTAACCATACAAAAAGAGGCCTCCTCCCACACCCATATATAGTTAGGCACACTTAGCCAACCAGGGCACAGCACACACAGCACACGCAGCAACCATCCACTCCTCAGGTTCGACATCCGGACAGGTACTTATTGGACCACATAGTGTCCATGCCAGGTTGATGCCCAACTGCATTTCACATCTGGAAATTGTATCTACACCTCCTTATCAACTGCCCACATATTTCACCAGGGAATAATGTTTTATGTGTTTATTGCTGCCAGAGAAATGTGTAAAAAGTGAGTCCTTTCAATGTGCTAAGAGAGACAGAAGGGAAGAAACAACCTGGCGCTGTAACTGCGGTCCTGGCCATAATGTTAAATTAAATTACCTGCTTTCTGTTTTGCCAGATACCTCTTCTCTCTTGTTTTTTAGGGTAAATCCTCATTTGTGCAACATTTCAGTAAGCCAGATATGAGCTGATTGGTTCTTTGAACTCAACAGCAACAAAAGGAAGGAGACCCTGCCCAGATCAATTCATATTTGCGCAAACAAAAAAGTGAACAGACGTCACAATTGGTTGAAGGTCTTGCTGAATCTGTGGGGTGGATGCCCTTCCTGAACCTACTGTCACAAGGGTAAGATATTAAATCAGAGCCTTAGTCCTACCATTTGGCATGTGCAAACTAGGTAAAATCATGATCTGCGATAGTCACTTTCTTGACTGTCAGCATCGGGAAGGGTGGTTGCTTGGACTGCTGAGGGTAACACAGCTGGTACTCTTGACCCCTGGGTGTAATACAGGATTTTTGGGTTGCTGTCTACTTGGACTGCTAGGTGTGACACAGATAGTACGCATAGGGCTCTGGGTGTGAGACAGGGCCAGCTGTCTGTTTTCAGAGGTGCCTTCGCTTGGAACGCTCTGCAAGATGCAGACGGTACACCTAGGCTCTGAACGTGATTTAGGGCCCACATCTTGATCTTATTATGCTATCTTGGTTTCGTCAGTGCCACTGGTTTCTTAACACGGGTGGTATTTGAAAGAAGTGAGAGAGGTACTTCACTTGGACTGCTGGGCATGACACAGATGGTATGCAGGACCCCTGGGTGTGACATAGGGGGAATTCGGACAGTAGGGTACGTGAGCGATTGGGATCCCGGAGATTAGGTATAGCTGTGTTTTTCCAAGAAATGTGTATGGTCACTGAAGTGAGTCATTTCTTTATCTACGTAAATTGATGCAATCTTTTCTCCCGAGCTGGTATCGTCAAGAATATCAGGCTTCCCTAGCTTCACGCAGTGCAGAGCCTCCGTTGGTCACAGGATAATGTGTGCTAAAAGTGAGCAAGGCTGAGGTATTGCAGATTCTCCTGATTTGTTAGGGCCTAGCCAGCATTTCCCTTGCACTTGAAATGGTGTCATATTGATATTATGATGCTGGTAGACCAACGTGACTGTGTTTGTCTTAAATGTTGAATGTTGGGTTCTTTGCCAATGTTTACTGTATAAATTACGAAATTGTTGATTCACACAAGTTGTTGTTTGATGCCAAGATAAGGCTCCCTTCTTTCTCGCCAGGTTGCAGGCTGCTCTGAGCTACCAACTGTACTTTTCCTAGGATCGTGAATCTTCATGCATTTGTTTGTTGAATTGTCTATTTTGATGCATCTGTGGATAAAGTTGAGCTCATTTCCCATGTGTATATCCTCTCCCACCAGATTAGATTCGGTTTGTGTGTATGTGTGTGTATTTATTTCCCATTACCGCAGTGATCCGGTAGTTCCCTTGTACATACTCCCTGTTACCAGAGTAAAAATTTTAAAATCTATAAAAACACGAAAGTATCAACTAGAGAAAGAAAATCCTAAAGAAATTAAAAAGTTAGAACTCACAACCTAAAATTTCCCTAAGGAACACAAACCCAGAAACGTAATTGTCCCCTGAAGAGACTACCCAAAGAACAACATGGGATAACCTTTAGAACACATGCACAGTTAGTTCCCCACTCAGGACAAAAAGCTTAGCAAACTCTGCCACAAGTTACACACACATACCAAGACTTGCATGTTCCTCTGGCCAAAAGAGGAACCTTCAACTCTCATATAATCGTACACACAAGGACATATGTACAAACAAACTATATGGGGTAAAAGAAGGACAAAAAGGAAGTAGTGCCAGAGCTCTGGGCCATTTTTAAGAATATCCAGGCTGATAACCTTGACCTGTCACCAGTAAGCAAGGTGTCTGTGCCACTCCCACCATAAGTAGGCACGGAAGTACTCTCCCTGATGCCTGATGTCCCAGGATTGGGATACACTATGCCATCAGTCGAGGGAGCTCAAGGGGCCCTCACCGAATAGCGGGCTGTTGGGTCTAGGCATGGCAGATTATCAGCCCTACAGGCCCTGACACTACTTGCACCACCCCAGTCCAGTAGGAGAGCATCCCAAAGTGCTACCCTCACATGCCACAGTTGGCAGACCAAACCTCAGCAACATAGGGAGCACACACCCCCACTGGTTCCAGGAAGCACATGAAGAACAGAGATGTGCCTAGCAGTAACAAGTGGCAATGATTAGGGAAAGGATACCAGTCTTTCAAAATCCACCAATGAGAGAAGATGTTGTCGAGCCTGAGCGCATGACAATTGCAGACTGACCCATCAGAGATAGTAGCAAGCAACAATGAGGAATAATTTGCATGCCTGTTCTGCAACTTGATGGCTGACTGGATTAGGGAGAGAAATCAATTTGACCTTTCATGACCTAGGGGAGGGTCACTAGAGTTTGAGGATTTGGCTAAGACAGAGGACTGCATCAGGTATTTGAGAGAAACCCCAACAGAAATTTCCCATACATGCAGCAGTGGCTCGTAAAGTGGGAAAGAAGCAAGTTCAGGGAAGAAGAGAAGAGAAAAAGAGCAATAACTAGTTAGGATAGAACCAGGTTGTTGAGTGGAAGCAGACGATCCTGGTCAGAACAGCTGTTATTGGGCTGGCACAGAAGGTGAAGGAAGCAAAGCACATAGTGACAGGTTTCAAGTAGGTTGTACAGGGGACTCCAAGGTCCTGGACTGAGTCACAATCCTACTTCCACTGCCAGAATCAGATAAGTTGCAGGACCCACATGGGTCAGCCCTGTGTCCTGAAGCATACTTGCCCGCTCTTGCATGCCCCTTACTGTCAGTAAGTCAACTGTGACAGTACTGGTAAATAACATACCCTATCACATCCTCATAGATACAAGAGCTATAAAATCAAGCTTCAAGGAAGGGCACATGCCCTTGCCAAAGACTCCATGGACACACAAAGGTTTTCTGGCGTGGAAGTGAGGGTCCCCTTCATTAAAACCCTGAAGTTAGACATGGGAAGCAGCCACCTAAAGGAACGGTTGCTGAGTCATTCCTCATCCCCAACTAATCTCCTAAGAAGAGTCTTTTTTTCAAGTCTATTTTTATTTTAATAATTACCACATATTTAAATGATGCAGATTACTGGGCATTCATTATACATGCACATATGATATCAGATATATTTGGTGGGGTAATGTGGAGAAGGGCATACAATGAGGAAGGAGTCCAAATTACTGTAGTTTGTACTGGAACCAATATCTTTTATCTGTAGATGTTATCTGCTTTATGCATCTTTGTATATTTTCACTTTGTCAGGATGCTAGTTACAGTGAGTGGTGGTAATCAAGGCAGCGTTTTGACATTTGTCATTGTGACTGGCAGTCATGAATATGATTATGATGATGCAGTATCATCCAGGCTTTCTCCCATGCACATTGGTGTGATCCCAGTAATGGGCCTGGCGTCCCTGCCCGGGTTCCATCCTGTTGTGTGGGATAGCATGTTACACCTTATTGTATGTTGTATTTGTCCCTGGTTGGGTGAATGGTGTAATCTGTGTGAGTTTGTGTGTCACCTGCCCCATAGTGTCCTCCCATGAGGCGATCTGGGAGTGCTAGTCATCGCCAATGTGAATGATGGCTACTGTCGTTCGGGGGGGGGGTGCAAATTGTTATTAGCCTCAACCCGTGCAAAGTAAGTGTCCCAGTTCCCACGTCCTGCCACTGCTACCCCCTGCCATTAAGTGAGCAAAGCACTTGTGCTTCGGCGCCAGCCCATTGCTGCAGTCCCTTTAGCCGTTTTTTTGCTCTGGGGTACTTGGCGCCTTCCATTGCATTGCCATGAGGAATCTGAGGAGGACAAAGGCAAGGTCTATAAACCTATGTATTTGTTTCTTTCCCTTAGCCCTCTTGCGTATGCCCAGGAGACAGAACTCGAGGTGGGAAGTAATGCATGGTTCGTCAGTTCCCCTGTTAATAAGGTAATTTCATGCCAGGCACGGTGCATTGGTGGGCTGGACCACACCATGTGATAGAAGTTGGCTTCCTGGTCCCCGCATCTAGGGCAACCATGGGGTGACTGTGGGAACATGCAATGAATCTGATGGGGGCATAAGTAAGTTTGGTGTAAATAATTAAATAGCGTGTATCGAAATCTAGGATTACGGGACACACCCTTCACATGTTGGAGCGCCCTGTTCAAAGCTGATTGGAGCATCGGGTGGGGTAGATCTGTCTCCCACCTGGTTCTAGCTCTCTCCTGGCCTTTTCCCATAGAGGGGAGGGTGCAATCTATCTATGTCTACATCTGGAACGTAATTGAAATCGCCTCCCATATGAATATGGCAGAGGGGTCATGAAAGAGTGTGGGTGTGATGGAGGACAGAAATTCTCTGTGTTTTGATTTGGGGGCATATATACCGGCTAATGGTAAAAGCTCTCCATCAAGTGTACCTTCTGTTAGCACGTATCTGCCCTCCTTGCTACTGTGACGAGCTCTGCAATTTAAAAGGGCCTACAGGTGCCACCCATATCAAAACCCCTCTGGCGAATGCTGAGTGTTGTGCCGTAAACCTGCCCCCTCCATTTAGTTTTGAGTTTTGTAGTTTCCCTGCAGTAAGGTGTTTTTCTTGGATTATTGCTATATGCACATTGTGGTGTTTCAGGTAGGAGTGTTCCTGCTGGCTCTTAATCCATGTTGCCATGCCCCTCACATTCCACGTTAAGATGTTATATTGTGTGGCTCCCATGTGTTCGTGTGGTGTTCATTGTGTGCTCATTGGCCTGTCCTGTGTCTATTGCATTATCATAACGCAATGCCTTGAGTGTGACCCTGCTGTCATCCCCGTGTCCTCCCCCATCCGCGGTATCCCGTCTCTACATCCAGAATCCCTTGTTAACATTAAAAATCCTGTCAACATCAACCATCATAGGTCTGTGGCCCCGGGCCTACAGCCAACTCCACCCCTTGGAACATAACAAAAGTCTAACCTGTTGGTGGGTTGTTCATCATCCATTTGGAATGTCATGCTGGGGGAGTGCGTAGTCCAGAATTGTGCCCTGGGTTTCTCTGGCCCGTGTTCACATGTTGACCAAATTTCCTTGCCTCTCATCCCCAGCCTTTATTGGGGTTTGCGATCGTTCAGCAGTTGTCAGGATCTTTTGTTGCAATTATGCCGGTGATCAGCATTCATGATTCTGAGGTCCTTCAAGTAGTCTGAGTGTACATGTGTGGTCACTTGGGTGCTCTGACCTGATTCGGATGGAGCTCTTACTCTAAGTTGATTGTCGTTTAAGGCTTATATCTTGACCAAATTGCCTTCCCAGTATGCCAGGAGTTGTTCTTGAGTAATTACCCATTATTACCATCCATGGAGGCATTATCACAAGTTGTCTGCTGTGCCTGGGGTGACATCTTGGACCTGGTGCGAGCCAGTTATTGTGCTGTTGGAGTGGTATTATGAGCAATGACTGTATGAAGTTTGAGCCTCACATAGAGTGTCGTACATATTGTATGTGTGCTGTGTGGTGTTGAGTAGTGCTTGATCATGACCTTCCGCCGCTTGAGCTTTTGTTGAGCTTTCGTGAGGCGCATCTTGGTCCTCGATTTCCTTTTATGACAGGACTAGGGAGTCAGCCATCCTTCAGATAATGGATTCTTTCTGACCGATTTCACTAGGCCCTTGGTGTGCAGCCATGTCCAGATATCTTCCGGGGTCGAGAAAATGTGTTTCCTCCTCGTCCACTACTCTCAGTCTGTCAGGAAACATCAGCACACACTTAATGCTGTGCTCGCTTAGGTGTTGCTTAATCCTGATGAACAAGTTTCTCTTTCATTGTACTTCTATCCTGTAATCTGGGTAGGCGGTAATGGTGGTATTTTCGAACCTCCAGTGGCCATTCGTCTGGACGTTCTGAAGGATAAGGTCGCTGTCCTGAAAGTTGAGGAGCCTGGCTATGAGTGGCCTGGGTGGGGCACAAGGTGGAGGTGGTCTGCCTGGGATTCAGTGTGCTCGTTCAATGAAGAAGAGGGTCAGTATTTTGTTTTCCAGCACAGTGGTCATCCGCCATTGCTTTAGGAACAATTCAGCGATCTGCCCTTTGCATCCTAAGCCCTGCGCTGTAGGGATGTGACTTCCCCTTGCAGTTGTTTTACCTGAGTACGGAGTTCCTGTACCGTTGGGTGCATGGACGCCAAGGTTGACTCAGTGTCGTCTACTCTTTCTGATAGTTTTCGTTGGTCCACATGAATTAGATTGACTTTCTGTGACACAGTATCAATTTTGTTTTCTAAACTGTTTTTGTGTCCAATACGGCCTGCAGTAACTTCTCAAATTAAGTGGACTGGGCTTGAAGCATTGTGTTCATTTGCCAGAGTGTGGTAATGTCGTCCCCCATGGTTGTAAGCAGTGTCGGCGTTATCCCTTCCGAGGTTAGGGTTAGCTTTGCTGTCTTGGATTTCAGCCTTCTGTGGCTGAGCAATTCCAGTGTCCAATTGTTCAGACTGCAAGTTCCGGCCCGCTATCCCAAGATACGCCGTTCAGTGTCTATTGACCCTTCTTGTGGGTGCCCGGCATCGTCCAAGATAGGTCCTCTTGGCTCCAGGCCTGCTGCAGGCTCTGGCTCGACAGCCAATGCGATTGCGAGGTGTCCTCTAGTTTCGCGAGTTGGTGTTCTCTTCCAGTGTTTTCCCCAATTGCCCTTTGTGGAGGTCTGCAGGGCTATGAGTTGTTGTCTCCTGCATTTTTATTTCCTGGGTTGGGCTATGAATATGTGCGTGGCCCTGTAAGTATTCTCGTCCTTGGAGTTGCTGTGGCACAGCGTGTCGTGTTGGTGCAAATTTATTGGAAATTACCAGTGGTCTGCTGTTAGCGATCAGTGAGGTGAAGTTAGGCAGTGTGAGTGCGACCACTGGTCCCTCCGGTTGGGTGATCCCACTCTTGTGGCCAGTAGGATTAGTTGGCCGCAGCCTTCAGTTCGTCACTGCTGCCCCCGAGGCCCCATCATAAAGCGTTTGTGCGATCCTGTGCACGGGTCTCACCTCTCTTCTCTATTTGGAGCAGGGCCCCCGGTCAGGATCTCCAGCATGGTACATGTGTGCTTCCTTGGGTTAATTCTCACTCTCTATGCCTCCCCATGTAACTCCGTACCCCAACCGCTCCCCTGCCATGGCTACATCCCCTGCAGCTGTGGGCTGCATGGCCCCCTTCAGGTCCCAGTCGCTGTCTGCCACTCACCGGGTGGGTATCGGCTCCCTCTGTGTTTTTCACGCAGGAGGCCACAACTAGGCCCCTCTAGTCCTTTCCTCATTACATATGGCGGCCTTGCGCTATGTTTGGGCCGTGTTTGTGCTCTCCTGTGCGCCATTCTGCCCCGTGTGTTTGCCTTCGACAGACGGTCCGCTGGTTGAGGTCCTCAAGAGGTTAGTTTGCTGGTCGACTGGATGACCAGGTGGGGCTATTACATCAGGATTGTAAACTGGCCTTGAGCAGGGATGTTTTTTAAGCCTCTGTGCCGGTCGCCATCTTGGCCACACCAAGAGACTTAATGGGCAGGCTAAGCATGACCATTCATTTCTCCAAAGATGGGACAATGACTTTTTCAACCTCTGGGGTTACCCCATCAAGATTGATGCCTTTAACCTCTTCTGTGCCCAGGACGTAATGGTTACGTCCTGAGGCACAGTGCTGCTGTGCCCAGGACGTAACCATTACGTCCTGTGCACAGAGCCCAGAGGGAGCGCTAGCGCTCCCTCTGTGGGGTTCCCCCCCACCCCCCCAAGTCAGGGATGGAAGGGGAAGCCCTTCCCCTCCCACCCCCGACCCGCCCAACCCCCCCTGTGACGTCAGCGCGCGAGCGCGCGCTGATTAGTCACAGGGTCTCCCCCATCGCGCTGGAAGCAGAGCTTCCAGCGTGATTGAAAGAGAAATGCTTTTGCATTTCTTTTTCAATCCCATGGGCCCCGAGAGGCTTCAAAGGGAAGGAAATGTATTTCCTTCCCTTTGAAGTCTCTCACAGGTTTCAAAAGCCGGATTGCTTGCAATCCGGCTTTTGAAACCCCACTAGACACCAGGGATTTTTTTTTTTTTCAATGAAATTGGCAAAAGGGAGCGACCCCTTGGGCAAGGGTTGCTCCCAGGGGGGTCATTTTTTTAGGAAGGCCGATCTGCCCCCAGGGGGGGGCAGAAACCTCTAGGCACCAGGGACTTTTTTTTTTTTTTTTTTTTTTTGTGATGTTTTCTTTTTTTTAGGTGGGGAGCGACCCCTTAGGCAAGGGTCGCTCCCCTAGGGGGCAAATTATATTTAGGCCATTTTCTGCCCCCAAGGGGGGCAGAAACCATTAGACACCAGGGCATTTTGTTTTTGCGCGCAAATTTCACGCAACGGGAGCGACCTCTTGGGCAACGGTCGCTCCCAGGGGGGGCATTTTTTAGGGAAGGCCTTTTCTGCCCCCCCTGGGGGCAGATCGGCCTATTATTAGGCCAATCTGCCCCCAGGGGGGGCAGAAACCTCTTGTTGCCAGGGCAATTTTTTTGTGTGTGTTTTTTTTTTTGTTTGTTTGTTTTTTTAGAGATGGGGAGCGACTCATCAGACAAGGGTCGCTCCCCTGGGGGGCAAACTGTATTTAGAGCTTTTCTGCCCCCCTTGGGGGCAGAAGTGATCGATTTTAGGTCAATCTGCCCCCAAGGGGGCAGAAACCACTAGGCACCGGGGATTTGTTTTTTGGCGCCAATGTCACGCAGGGGGAGCGACCCCGTAGGCAGGGGTCGCTCCTGGTGGGGGGGTGGGGGTTGGGGGTGCAAATTTAATTTAGGGCATTCCCCCCCCCCTGGGGCCGGCTGAGCTAGAGGTCAAAATCCACAGGTAGGCACTTTGCAAAAAACACCTCTGTTTTCTTTGAAAAAATATGTTGTGTCCACGTTGTGTTTTGGGCCATTTCCTTTCGTGGGCGCTAGGCCTACCCACACAAGTGAGGTACCATTTTTATGGAGAGACTTACGGGAACGCTGGGTGGAAGGAAATTTGTGGCTCCTCTCAGATTCCAGAACTTTCTGTCACCGAAATGAGAGGAAAAAGTGTTTTTGGGCCAAATTTTGATGTTTGCAAAGGATTCTGGGTAACAGAACCTGGTCAGAGCCCCACAAATTACCCCATCTTGGATTCCCCTAGGTCTCTAGTTTTCAAAATTACGCTGGTTTGCTAGGTTTCCCAAGGTGCCGGCTGAGCTAGAGGCCAAAATCCATAGGTAAGCACTGTTTTCTATGAAAAAATTTGATGCGTCCACGTTGTGTTTTGGGCCGTTTCCTGTTGCGAGCACTAGGCCTACCCACACAAGTGAGGTATCATTTTTATCGGGAGACGTGGGGGAACGCTGGGTGGAAGGAAATTTGTGGCTCCTCTCAGATTCCAGAACTTTCTGCCACAGAAATGTGAGGAACATGTGTTTTTTTAGCCAAATCTTGAGGTTTGCAAAGGATTCTGGGTAACAGAACCTTGTCCGAGCCACACAAGTCACCCCATCTTGGATTCCCCTAGGTCTCTAGTTTTCAGAAATGCACAGGTTTGGTAGGTTTCCCTAGGTGGCGGCTAAGCTACAGGCCAAAATCTACAGGTAGGCACTTTGCAAAAAACACCTCTGTTTTCCTTCAAAAACTTGGCTGTGTCCACGTTGCGCTTTGGGGCGTTTCCTGTCGCGGGCGCTAGGCCTACCTACACAAGTGATGTATCATTTTTATCGGGAGACGTGGGGGAACGCTGGGTGGAAGGAATTTTGTGGCTCCTCTCAGATTCCAGAACTTTCTGCCACAGAAATGTGAGGAACATGCGTTTTTTTAGCCAAATTTTGAGGTTTGCAAACGATTCTGGGTAACAGAACCTGGTCCGAGCCACACAAGTCACCCGATCTTGGATTCCCCTAGGTCTCTAGTTTTCAGAAATGCACTGGTTTGGTAGGTTTCCCTAGGTGGCGGCTGAGCTACATGCCAAAATCTACAGGTAGGCACTTTGCAAAAAACACCTCTGTTTTCCTTCAAAAATTTGGCTGTGTCCACGTTGCGCTTTGGGGCCTTTCCTGTCGCTGGCGCTAGGCCTACCCACACAAGTGAGGTATCATTTTTATCGGGAGACGTGGGGGAACGCTGGGTGGAAGGAAATTTGTGGCTCCTCTCAGATTCCAGAACTTTCTGCCACAGAAATGTGAGGAACATGTGGTTTTTTAGCCACATTTTGAGGTTTGCAAAGGATTCTGGGTAACAGAACCTGGTCCGAGCCACACAAGTCACCCCATCTTGGATTCCCCTAGGTCTCTAGTTTTCAGAAATGCACAGGTTTGGTAGGTTTCCCTAGGTGGCGGCTGAGCTACAGGCCAAAATCTACAGGTAGGCACTTTGCAAAAAACACCTCTGTTTTCCTTCAAAAATTTGGCTGTGTCCACGTTGCGCTTTGGGGCGTTTCCTGTCGCCGGCGCTAGGCCTACCCACACAAGTGAGGTATCATTTTTATTGGGAGACGTGGGGGAACGCTGGGTGGAAGGAAATTTGTGGCTCCTCTCAGATTCCAGAACTTTCTGCCGCAGAAATGTGAGGAACATGTGTATTTTTAGCCAAATTTTGAGGTTTGCAAAGGATTCTGGGTAACAGAACCTGGTCCGAGCCACACAAGTCACCCTATCTTAATTTCCCCTAGGTCTCTAGTTTTCAGAAATGCACAGGTTTGGTAGGTTTCCCAAGGTGGTGGCTGAGCTACAGGCCAAAATCTACAGGTAGGCACTTTGCAAAAAACACCTCTGTTTTCCTTCAAAAATTTGGCTGTGTCCACGTTGCGCTTTGGGGCGTTTCCTGTCGCGGGCGCTATGCCTACCCACACAAGTGAGGTATCATTTTTATCGGGAGACTTGGGGGAACGCTGGGTGGAAGGAAATGTGTGGCTCCCCTCAGATTCCAGAACTTTCTGCCACAGAAATGTGAGAAACATGTGTTTTTTTATCCAAATTTTGAGGTTTGCAAAGGATTCTGGGTAACAGAACCTGGTCCGAGCCACATAAGTCACCTCATCTTGGATTCCCCTAGGTCTCTAGTTTTCAGAAATGCACAGGTTTGGTAGGTTTCCCTAGGTGGCGGCTGAGCTACAGGCCAAAATCTACAGGTAGGCACTTTGCAGAAAACACCTCTGTTTTCCTTCAAAAATTTGGCTGTGTCCACGTTGCGCTTTGGGGCGTTTCCTGTCGCGGGCGCTAGGCCTACCCACACAAGTGAGGTATCATTTTCATCGGGAGACGTGGGGGAACGCTGGGTGGAAGGAAATTTGTGGCTCCTCTCAGATTCCAGAACTTTCTGCCACAGAAATGTGAGGAACATGTGTTTTTTTAGCCACATTTTGAGGTTTGCAAAGGATTCTGGGTAACAGAACCTGGTCCGAGCCACATAAGTCACCTCATCTTGGATTCCCCTAGGTCTCTAGTTTTCAGAAATGCACAGGTTTGGTAGGTTTCCCTAGGTGGCGGCTGAGCTACAGGCCAAAATCTACAGGTAGGCACTTTGCAGAAAACACCTCTGTTTTCCTTCAAAAATTTGGCTGTGTCCACGCTGCGCTTTGGGGCGTTCCCTGTCGCGGGCGCTAGGCCTACCCACACAAGTGAGGTATCTTTTTCATTGGGAGACGTGGGGGAACGCTGGGTGGAAGGAAATTTGTGGCTCCTCTCAGATTCCAGAACTTTCTGCCACAGAAATGTGAGGAACATGTGTTTTTTTAGCCAAATTTTGAGGTTTGCAAAGGATTCTGGGTAACAGAACCTGGTCCGAGCCACACAAGTCTCCCCATCTTAATTTCCCCTAGGTCTCTAGTTTTCAGAAATGCACAGGTTTGGTAGGTTTCCCAAGGTGGTGGCTGAGCTACAGGCCAAAATCTACAGGTAGGCACTTTGCAAAAAACACCTCTGTTTTCCTTCAAAAATTTGGCTGTGTCCACGTTGCGCTTTGGGGTGTTTCCTGTCGCGGGCGCTATGCCTACCCACACAAGTGAGGTATCATTTTTATCGGGAGACGTGGGGGAACGCTGGGTGGAAGGAAATGTGTGGCTCCCCTCAGATTCCAGAACTTTCTGCCACAGAAATGTGAGGAACATGTGTTTTTTTAGGCAAATTTTGAGGTTTGCAAAGGATTCTGGGTAACAGAACCTGGTCCGAGCCACATAAGTCACCTCATCTTGGATTCCCCTAGGTCTCTAGTTTTCAGAAATGCACAGGTTTGGTAGGTTTCCCTAGGTGTCGGCTGAGCTACAGGCCAAAATCTACAGGTAGGCACTTTGCAGAAAACACCTCTGTTTTCCTTCAAAAATTTGGCTGTGTCCACGTTGCGCTTTGGGGCGTTTCCTGTCGCGGGCGCTAGGCCTACCCACACAAGTGAGGTATCATTTTCATCGGGAGACGTGGGGGAACGCTGGGTTGAAGGAAAATTGTGGCTCCTCTCAGATTCCAGAACTTTCTGCCACAGAAATGTGAGGAACATGTGTTTTTTAGCCACATTTTGAGGTTTGCAAAGGATTCTGGGTAACAGAACCTGGTCCGAGCCACATAAGTCACCTCATCTTGGATTCCCCTAGGTCTCTAGTTTTCAGAAATGCACAGGTTTGGTAGGTTTCCCTAGGTGGCGGCTGAGCTACAGGCCAAAATCTACAGGTAGGCACTTTGCAGAAAACACCTCTGTTTTCCTTCAAAAATTTGGCTGTGTCCACGCTGCGCTTTGGGGCGTTTCCTGTCGCGGGCGCTAGGCCTACCCACACAAGTGAGGTATCTTTTTCATTGGGAGACGTGGGGGAACGCTGGGTGGAAGGAAATTTGTGGCTCCTCTCAGATTCCAGAACTTTCTGCCACAGAAATGTGAGGAACATGTGTTTTTTTAGCCACATTTTGAGGTTTGCAAAGGATTCTGGGTAACAGAACCTGGTCCGAGCCACACAAGTCACCCCATCTTGGATTCCCCTAGGTCTCTAGTTTTCAGAAATGCACAGGTTTGGTAGGTTTCCCTAGGTGGCGGCTGAGCTACAGGCCAAAATCTACAGGTAGGCACTTTGCAAAAAACACCTCTGTTTTCCTTCAAAGATTTGGCTGTGTGCACGTTGCGCTTTGGGGCGTTTCCTGTCGCGGGCGCTAGGCCTACCCACACAAGTGAGGTATCATTTTTATCGGGAGACGTGGGGGAACGCTGGGTGGGAGGAAATTTGTGGCTCCTCTCAGATTCCAGAACTTTCTGCCACAGAAATGTGAGGAACATGTGTTTTTTTAGCCACATTTTGAGGTTTGCAAAGGATTCTGGGTAACAGAACCTAGTCTGAGCCACACAAGTCACCCCATCTTGGATTCCCCTAGGTCTCTAGTTTTCAGAAATGCACAGGTTTGGTAGGTTTTCCTAGGTGGCGGCTGAGCTAGAGGCCAAAATCTGCAGGTAGTCACTTTGCTAAAAACAGCTCTGTTTTCTGTGATGTGTCCACGTTGTGTTTTGGGGCATATCCTGTCGCGGGCGCTAGGCCTACCCACGCAAGTGAGGTATCATTTTTATAGGGAGACTTGGGGGTACATAGAATAGCAAAACAAGTGTTATTGCCCCTTGTCTTTCTTTACATTTTTCCCTTCCAAATGTAAGACAGTGTGTAAAAAAGACGTCTATTTGAGAAATGCCCTGTAATTCACAAGCTAGTATGGCCACCCTGGAATTCAGAGATGTGCAAATAACCACTGCTTCTAAACACCTTATTTTGTGCCCATTTTGGAAATACAAAGGTTTTCTTGATAGCTATTTTTTACTCTTTATATTTCAGCAAATGAATTGCTGTATACCCGGCATAGAATGAAAACCCACTGCAGGGTGCAGGTCATTTATTGGCTCTGGGTACCTAGAGTTCTTGATGAACCTACAAGCCCTATATGTCCCCGCAACCAGAAGAGTCCAGCAGACGTAATGGTATATTGCTTTCAAAAATCTGACATTGCAGGTAAAAGTTACAGAGTAAAATGTAGAGAAAAAGTGATGTTTTTTTCACCTCAATTTCAATATTTTTCTTTTTCAGTTGTTATTTTCTGTAGGAAACACTTGTAGGATCTACACAAATTACCCCTTGCTGAATTCAGAATTTTGTCTACTTTTCAGAAATGTTGCGGTTTCTGGGATCCAGTGTTGGTTTCATGCCCATTTCTGTCACTGACTGGAAGGAGGCTGAAAGCACCAAAAATCGTAAAAATGGGGTATGTCCCAGTAAAATGCCAAAATTGTGTTGATAAATTGGGTTTTCTGATTCAAGTCTGCCTGTTCCTGAAAGCTTGGAAGCTGGTGATTTTAGCACTGCAAACCCTTTGTTGATGCACTTTTCAGGGGAAAAACCACAAGCCTTCTTCTGCAGCCCATTTTTTCCATTTTTTTGAAAAAAACTAAGGGGCATATTTATACTCTGGTTGCGCCGAATTTGCGTCGTTTTTTTCGACGCAAATTCGACGCAAAACTAACGCCATATTTATACTTTGGCGCTAGACGCGTCTAGCGCCAAAGTTCCTGGAATGTGCGTCATTTTTTAGCGTGAACCCCTTCCTTGCGTTAATGATATGCAAGGTAGGCGTTCCCGTGTTAAAAAATGACTCCCAGGCCTTTACGTGGTATTTATACTCCCGGGCAAAAATGACGCCCGGGAGTGGGCGTGGCCAAAAACGGCGCATTTGCGCCGCTTTTTAACGCCTGGGTCAGGGATGGCGTTAAGGGACAAGTGGGCTCAAAATGAGCCCAGAGTGCCCTCCCCTGCCCCCAGGGACCCCCCTGCCACCCTTGCCCACCCCAGGAGGACACCCAAGGACGGAGGGACCCATCCCATGGACATTAAGGTAAGTTCAGGTAAGTATTTTTTTTTTTTTTTTTGTGGCATAGGGGGGCCTGATTTGTGCCCCCCTACATGCCACTATGCCCAATGACCATGCCCAGGGGACAGAAGTCCCCTGGGCATGGCCATTGGGCAAGGGGGCATGACTCCTATCTTTACAATGATAGGAGTCATGTTGATGGGGGATGGGCGTCGAAAATAAATGGCGCAAGTCGGGTTACGATGATTTTTTCGACGTAACCTGACTTGCCCCATTTTAAGACGCCCATGCGCCATTTTCCCCCTACGCCGGCGCTGCCTGGTGTACGTGGTTTTTCTCGCGCACACCAGGCAGCGCCGGTCTGCTTGCGCCGGCTAACGCCATTCAATAAATACGGCGCCCGCATGGCGCTTCAGAATGGCGTTAGCCGGCGCTAATTTTTTTGACGCAAAACTGCGTTAGCGCAGTTTTGCGTCAAAAAGTATAAATACGGCCCTAAATGTTCACTGTTTTTTGGCTAATTTCTTGGCCTCCTTCTGGGGAACCCACAAAGTCTGGGTACCTCTAGAATCCCTAGGATGTTGGAAAAAAAGGACGCAAATTTGGCGTGGGTAGCTCATGTGAACAAAAAGTTATGAGGGCCTAAGCGCGAACTGCTCCAAATAGCCCAAAAAAGGCTCGGCACTGTAGGGGGAAAAGGCCTGGCAGCGAAGGGGTTAACCCACCCACATTGCACAGAACAGCTGATAAAAGTGGCACCTGTCTACCTGACGGTCTTTACTAAAGCAGTCCTCACAATCATTGCTAATGCATTAGGACTGATGGGCCATAGACTAAAGCTGACTCCTGAATTTGGGTCCTCTTGGGGAGGGTGGGGTCACCTTGACATGGACACCTAAGAGAAGGCAGTGCTCTAACTTTGCACGGGGTCCTGCTGGCCATTTACCAAGCGGATGCCATATGTCATGCATCATCTTCATCACTCCTGGTTTTAGTGTGCGGAGGTAACCGATGAATAACTGCTCAGCAAGTGCCAGGATCCTCTAAGATTGCCATCCATCACCATTGCAAGCACTAAGGAGGCCCAACTCATGGAGGCCCGATTGACCACCAAGATCAAAAAAATTCTACCACCTTGATTAGTCTGCCCCCTCATAGCATAATAAACCACAATCAGCCTTGATGCGGGGCCAGCTGCTGGCTCAGAGGACAAAAAAAACGGAACTGTTCCTTCTCACCCTGATGCAATGGTTTTATGAAGGGGTAAACAAGGTTGGTTCACTCCTCATTTGCAAGATATGCCACCAACAGGCCAGAGCCCAGATATCCAAACTCAGAGTTCATGACACCACATGGGCTACTACCAAACAAACAAAACAACAGCCAATTGGATTACAGTTAGGATAGAGCTGCAAAATAGTGCTCCATCGCCCATGGTGGTGCTGACAATAGGGCAGGAGCAAGACTTGTTGTTGTTCCACTGCAGCTATAGGCTAGCGGTCCCTAAGATGTGGGGCTCATCAATACCTCTGAGCCAGTAAGGATTACACTGAGAGAAGGGGCCATCCTACCCTGGGTGCATCAGTAGCCTCTCTTCAAGGAAGCTGATGAGGGTATAGCGCCCATAGTCCAAGTGCTATTTGATCAGGGGGTCCTCCATGTGGGAGTTTCCCCCTGCAATACCTAATTATTCTCTGTCAAGAAGAGAAAGGGGGGGACCTGGCACCTGGTGCAAGACCTGCAACCTCTCAATGACAGTGTATTCCAGAAATTCCCTGCAAATGTAGTTACCAATACATATGCAGAAGCCCTTATTTCTCTGTGGCAGGCGTCATGAATGCCTTCTTTAGCATTCTGCTGCACCCCAACAGTCAGTAACTGTCAGCATTCACTTTCTAAGGGGTTTAGCTGCTGTATTGAAGACTACCACAGGGGTACTGTAAGTCCCCCAGTATCTTCAATGGGAAACTGAGTAAGGACCTTACCAACTTCTGAACAGATAACACCCTGATACAGTATGTGATGACATCTTGATATGCAGTCCCTCCAAGGATCTAAGTTTGTTGGGACACGATAGCCATACTGACTGCATTTTCCAAGTGGAGAAGGGGAAGGTGCAGAATGTGCAAAAGATGTAAGCTATCTGAGCCAACTGATATTAATGGCTGGTTGGTGGATCACACCAGAGTGTACAGACTCTATCAGGACTATGCCACCACTGAAAACAAAAAAGGGCATACAGACGTTTTTGGGTCTGTGCAACTATGTTTGGCAGTGGGTCTTTGATTGTAGCATGTTTTTTGCCCCCTTGCTTGAGGCAATGAAAAAGCCGAAAGCCAGCCACGAGGAATTAGCCCAGGTGCCTGAGATGCAAAATGTCTTGAATAAACTGAAAACAGAGATCACGTACGCCTCTCTGTTAGGGACACTAGATTACAAGAAAGAGTTTTTCCTCTTCAGCCACAGTGACAGGAGAGTCATGTTGGCAGTTTTAACACAGAAATATCCCATGAGGCACAAGCCCTTCATGTTCTACAGTGAGCTCTTAGATTCAGTCAGGCAGGCTCACTTCCCATGTGAGCATGTGCTAGCAGCAGTAGCCTTTGCTGTAACAAGAGCACTCCCATTGTGATGGGGGCACTGCTAACACTATATGCAGAACATTCAGGCCCATATTTATACTTTTTGACGCAAAACTGCTCTAACGCAGTTTTGCGTCAAAAATTTTTACGCCGGCTAACGACATTCTGAAGGGCCATGCGGGCGCCGTATTTATTGAATGACGTTAGCCGGCGTTAGCCGCCGGCGCCGTCTGGTGTGCGTTAAAAAAAACGACGTACACCAGGCAGCGCCGGCGTAGGGGGATATGGGGCTTGGGAGTTAAGAAATGGGGCAAGTCAGGTTGAGGCCATTTTTTCGCCTCAACCCGATTTGCGCCATTTTTGTTTCACTCCCAACCCCCATAGAAACGACTCCTGTCTTAGCAAAGACAGGAGTCATGCCCCCTTGCCCAATGGCCATGCCCAGGGGACTTCTGTCCCCTGGGCATGGTCATTGGGCATAGTGGCATGTAGGGGGACACAAATCAGGCCCCCATATGCCACAAAAAAAAATAAAAAAAAACACTTACCTGAACTTACCTTAATGTCCCTGGGATGGGTCCCTCCAGCCTTGGGTGTCCTCCTGGGGTGGGCAAGGGTGACAGGGGGGTCCCTGGGGGCATGGGAGGGCACCTCTGGGCTCCTTCAGAGCCCACAGGTCCCTTAACGCCTGCCTTTTGCAGGTGCTAAAAAACGGCGCAAAAGCGGCCGTACGTCATTTTTTTTGACCCGCCCACTCCCGGGCGTGAATTTTGCCCGGGAGTATAAATCCGATTTTTTAGACGGGAACGCCTACCTTGCATATAATTAACGCAAAGTAGGTGTCTACGCTAAAAAAAGACGCTAACTCCATGGACTTTGGCGCTAGACGCGTCTAACGCCAAAGTATAAATATGGAGTTAGTTTTGCATCTGAATTGCGTAAAAAAAAACGACGCAATTCCGGCGCAAACGGAGTATAAATATGCCCCTCAGTGTTTTCGGCTATCCAGAAGAGCAAGAGCACGGCCGACTACACAGCAGGTTTTACGCTACAAGCTGATTCTATCCAGGCTGCTTCTTAAGGTAGTTTGGTGCCACCTAGTAAACCCAGGCACCTTCCTAGCCCAAGAGATCCAGGAGAGGAAGGAGACTCATGATTGTGTGAAATTCACCCCTGAAGGGGTCAACCAGGCAGAGGAGGATCCCATCCTAGATTGAGAGACACTGACATTGACATTTCCTCCATGATTGACCAAGAGACAGGGGTAATACATGTGAGGGTGGCAGTTGTCATGCTCCTTAGCCAGGCACCCTCAGGTAGGCTACATATAATTGCCCAGTTAACTGTCCTCCCTCACCACTTAACACAGGTGGCAGAACTGACCACACTAAGTAAAGCCCTCCTCCAAAGCACAGGGAAGAATGTAGCAATTTATTCCGATGCCTATGTCATCACCAGGGTACACTCAAGCACAGGAAGGTTGAAAAGGCTAGCGTTCTAAAATCAGATGATAACCCTGTTGCACACCGGGACCTACCAGAGCTACTCATCAAAGCACTGACCATGTCTAAGCATGTGGCTGTGCTAAAATGTGCTGCCCATACTAGGGGCAAGGACTTTGTCTCCTGGGGAAATGCACTAGCCAACCAGGTGGTGAAAAAGGCAGCATATGGCATGGTTAAGGATGGTGTGTACTCCCTGTCCACCAGACTGCAGAGTTGGAACCCCCTCAAGGCAAGCCATATACAGAAATGGGCAGTCTGTATTTGAGGGAGTTACAATAAAATACATTAGCTGAAGAAAAAGAGAGATGGATAGCCAGGTGGTTGTGCCCAGACAGCACACAACCTCAAATACAGACACACATCCACATGGAAGACTGTTATGCTACAGAGCTTAGTCAACATGTACCGCCACACATAGCCAAGGACAACATGACGGTGGAACTTCAAAGCAATTGGATTATTTCCAGCTCTCTGAAATTAGGACAATGTACTTAAACAAATGCTCTGTCTGCCGAGTATACTCCCCCAAACCTAATCTCTAGGTTGTGCTGTTAGCTATCCCTGGACTAATGGGGTATTATATGACTGATCGATGTGCCAACTACCGGTACCTGATTGTAGCAGTCTACCCATACTCTAAGTGGATCAAAGCTGGTCTTTGCATGTACTGTGATGCTAAGGCAGTGGCAGCATTCCTTGTCAGACAGTTAATACCCAGGTGGGCGGGACCAGATATCATGCGGTCAGACAATGAAAGGCACTTCATTAACTCCATGTCTGACCGTATCTGTACCCTATTAGGGATTACATATAAACTAGCCTCAGTATACCACCCCAAAGAAATGAGGTTTTTGAGAGGCTCAACAATGTACCAAACAACAAAATAAGCAACATTTGCACCAACCTTAACAAGACATGGCTCCCTTGTCTGAACCTAGCCTTGTTCACATTGAGGAACACATCCAGCAGCGATCACCACCTCACACCACACCAAATAGTAACAGGTAGACTGATGAGGACACCGATCCCTAAAACATGGACCAAATTGAGCACTGAGACTAGCTCACAAGCATTGGAAGAGCAATTCCATGTATATCTCTCAGAGCTAACCAAAACAGCCAGGTTCTTATGCAAACAGGTCACCCATTGGAACCCTAAGTGCACCACCACCAAGCTGCCATTTCAGCAAACTGAACCTGGTCAAGACGTTTACATTTGGAACTTTGTGAGAAATTGGAACCAAGCCATATTTGAAGGACCCTACTGAATAATCTTCACCATGCCTACGAACGACCCTCAAGGTGGAAGGTGAGGGATGCATGGGTCCTCCTTTCTGACGTGTGAATCCCTTATGAACTACACAACAAACTTTCCTTGAACTGTCAAAACCATCAAACTCCACCTACCTGAGGGCTACAGACAATCCCCCCAGAGGCATCCCAAAATGCTAACAAATCATGAATTATTGCATTTATACATTCTCTAGTTGTTAGGGATACTACCGCATCCATGTATCTGCCACAACAAGTCTGATCTAAGGGAGTCTTTTCATGAGTTGTCAAGTTTACGCACTGACCTTAATTACATTACCTTCAATTACACAGCACCCAACACTAGCAATCCACACTCACTACAAACCGCTCATTTACACAACACGCGGTATCAGCACATCACCACAGTGGGCTCTAAGATATCAGCTAGGTCATGTTGTGTCAGCTCGCTGATACCACATGCAGTAGGCTAAGATAGATTGGACTTATCCCATAGCCCCTGAGAAAACAAAATCCCTTCTCCATATGTACCTGTGTAGAATTAGGGCTAAAATGTAACCTAATGGAGTAGAACCCGATAAGGCAGTAGTAAATCTGACACGTTATGAAAACAACCCTACAGCACTGCACCTTCTGACTGAGCCTAGAGACACCCAGACCGAGATAGATAAGATGCACAGGAAGGGAGTTGAAGGGGAAGAAACTGTTTGGTCCAAGTATTTTTACCAGAAGAGATTTTTGGAAGTATCTGAATCAACTAACTAGTGCACAAAGATGTCTGCCCCTGCTTCCATCTGCAGTCCAAAGGTGACCCTTAGCATGTCTAGGGCTGTCTTTGTTAACAATAAATGGACCTCAGTTATGGAGTTTCAGTGCAGGGACATCCACCTCAATGACATGAAGGGAAATGGGTCTCGTAGGGAAGGGTTAAATAACAGTGTAGAAATCCTGTCTCAGGCTATCTGGTACACTGAGGTAGACAGGTACACATGGATATGAGGGAAGGACCAACTTCTAATTGTACAGAAACTCACATTTTATTCCTTATGTTTCAGAGATGAAGGAATAATTCAGCTGGGCAGCAATGAGAATTGTGGCATGATATTGCACATTCCACACTTGCAATGGGGCACCTCCAAGCTGATGGACACCTGCTGGCAGTGCGGCGAGTTCACCTATATACAGCTGGTCCCTGGGTGACGTGGCCTCTTCTCCCTCATCACTATACACACCCCAACCATGGTCATCCCCAAAACAGACCAGTCTGAACTGTACCAACTCCTGCTGAGAAAGGAAACCAACACTGTTGCATCAAGCTCAAAGGGATGTTTGGGCTCCGTACAAGGACATTCCTGAGGAATTAAGACTGTTTACTGATGCTCAAGTGTAGGTAAGAGGGTCTATATCTTTCTTCACCTTGCAGACAACAAGTGGGTGAGCTCAAAATTATGAAAATTACTGAGCTCGGCTTTAATGACACAAAAGAAGAACCACGCCATTCACCTCATGGCGATGCAACATTGGTATCTTTTGGACTTTATGACTGCAATAGAGCCTGAGCACATACTTGCTGGCCCACATAGTGTAGATGCACATCAAGGCCCACATACATTTCCTATCTGGAAATTGTATATATGACTCCATGTCAACTGTTCGTATATTCATCGGGAGAAGTATGTTTTATGTGTTTATTGCTCCAAGAGAAATGTATAAAACATCGGTCATTTCAATGTGCTAAGAGAGAAAGTCCTCAGATCCTGATGCTGTAACTGCTCTTCGGGCTATAATGTTTAAATAAATCAACTGTTTCCTGTTTTGCCAGATGCCTCTGGTCTCTTGATTGCTAAGGTAAATCCTTGTTGAAGCAACACTGTGGCCCTGATTCTAACCCCGGCGGTCTTCAACCGCCGGGGCGAGGGTCGGCGGGAGCACCGCCGACAGGCCGGCGGTGCCCCGCAGGGCATTCTGACCGCGGCGCTTTGGCCGCGGTCAGAAAGGGTAAACCGGCGGTCTCCCGCCGGTTTACCGCTGCCCTCAGAATCCCCATGGCGGCGCAGCTTGCTGCGCCACCATGGGGGATTCTGACCCCCCCTACCGCCATCCTGTTCATGGCGGGAAAGCCGCCATGAACAGGATGGCGGTAGGGGGGGTCGCGGGGCCCCTGGGGGCCCCTGCCGTGCCCTTGCCAATGGCATGGGCACGGCAGGGGCCCCCGTAAGAGGGCCCCGCAAGGTATTTCAGTGTCTGCCTTGCAGACACTGAAATACGCGACGGGTGCTACTGCACCCGTCGCACCTTCCCACTCCGCCGGCTCGATTACGAGCCGGCATCCTCGTGGGAAGGGAGTTTTCTTTTGGAGACCGCCCGCCAGCCCAGGGAAAAACTCATAATACCCTCCGTGGCCTCCGCCGCCCACCAGGATTAGAATCACCCCCTGTGTCTCTTACAAAATAGAACCTCATAGTGACTTAATTGTTTCACTTAAGTTGTCAATAATATTAATCAGAGCAGGCATGTCTTCAACCACTTTTCATGCAATCATGTTAATGGCATCCAATTGTTTTGCTTAAATGTCTAACATTGATTTCTCAATTTCCACAAGCTCTGGCCTCGATGGTGTTGTGCCTGTATCCTCCTGTCTGGTTGGATACCGTTGTGGGTACCACAGTTGTAGTGATAAGAATCTTCGATTCCTGAATATCTGTATAAGAGAATGATCTACATAGTGTAGTTGCAAACCCTTTCTGTTAGATGTAGGTGTGTTCTTGTAGGCAACGTTGTTTCAGGCAATATTGGTGTTGCTTGAAGAATATCATTGTTGTTAGACTCCTGACTGACTACATCTTCCAAATTGTGAGCATTATGTTCCTCTGTAATGTTTTCTTCTATCTCTGTACGTAAAATGTCATATAAATGTAGTTGATAAATATATATGCTAGAATGAGACATAACAGTCCATGTTGAAGGGTAAGCCCCTACAGTCTATGATGCAGCAAACATCTTGGGAGGAGTGTGTTTGCTCACCAATCGTGTCTGAAGCCGAGAGCTGAGTTCGACCGCATTTTCCGCATAGGTATTGACTTAATCAGACCTGCATACTCTGTCACCAGCCCTCTCTTCAGCACCCATTCATAGTCTCTGGGCCCATACACTCACTTTACCATAAAACTCCTAAAAGAAGTGCATCCGGTTTGCAAAGCACTGAAGGGATACTTTTGCCAAAGATTATCTCATTGTACACTTTTTGGATATGTACTGGTTTTGTTCTTGATTCCTTCAGATAAATAATGTTTATTTTTCTAATTTGGTGTGGAGTCATTTTTGTAGTGTTTCGCGGTACTGCTGTATGAGTTACTGCACAAATACTTTACACATTGCCTTTTAAGTTAGGTCTGCCTGCTCTGTGCCAAGCTGCCTGAGAAGGTGGGTAAGAGGCCTCTTTGCAGTGAGTAAAACAAAGAGCTGTTTAAACAATACTTCGGAATCAGCTCTTCAACACTAAGCAGAAGGGCTGTACGTCTTATCCATTAGAAGGCAAGTTGTGATCATGTGTTACAGGGCATTTGTGCTGGTTTTGACTAATGGATTTCAATAAAAGGGTATTTCTAAAATCCATGAAAGGTTGTTCAGCCAGACTATAGGTAAGTATTATGATACGAGAATCCTAGAAGTGTTTGTTATGTTACCACCATGAAAAGCCCATTGTGTGTGTAGCAGGTGGGGGTATGACCTATGCATTGCTTAGAATTGCACGAGTACCCACGCAATACTTCCGCAAATCTGGTCATGCATTTAAAATGTGCTGAGAAATAAATTTATTGTGCTATTTTTTGCAGTTCTCCCAACCAGCACCTCTGCAGAATATTGAGACTGTTTGCTACATTAACTTGCTCTCTCTGTACATTGTGGAATTGGTCTGAGTCTCTTTTAAGAGGCTTTTTTTGTGTCTTGTGCCAGGCTTGCCCTTAAACATACCTTTAGCTGTCCAGTACACTGAAAGATAAAAAAATGCATCTTCTTCTGTAAAGCAACCATTGATCTATTTATCTCAAGTATTCTGTACGTGTTTTCTTCAAATCCAGTATTTCCTTTTGAAATATAAACATAAATGTATATCCCATTTGGGAATGGAGCTGTACGTTTGCATTTTAAAAAGTTGGACATTGATTGATGTTCATCCTCTTCAGTAAAAGTAATTGATTCCAGTTGTTCGTCTTCAGCTAAGGCAAGCTGTCACTCTCTTTTTGTATATTGCGTTTAATCCGTATGTTGCTTTTGGATTTCTTGAATTGTGTACCTCCTCTGAATACCTTCAAATAACACAAGGAGCAGCACAATTAATTGAATAATGAATGATCAGAAATCGGTACAATGTGTTCAAGAGTCTATAATAAAGTAAAGAAAGTAAAAGTACAAATACTTCTGAACATTTTTGGTGTTATAATGTTCTTTTCAGACAACATGATCTTTTCTGCATTTATCTCATTTGATTTCTGCTCAAATTGTTTTGTGTCCTGGGAGAGAACACATACATATTTTCAGCAAGCGCTCAGGCACGTTTGCCACAAAGTTGATAAACATTCTTTCATTTATTGAACTGGACCTGGAATAACAAATAAAATAACATTTCAATTAGGACAAGAGTCATACCCTGATAATCTACTGAAGTATGGTGCTTGTGTGGGCATGTTAGACTTTATTTTAAATTATTGCGATAAGGTGACCTGTATAAGCTAAAACATCTCTTACTCTCAGAGATCGACTCGGACCTTTTGACTCAGACAATTAGATCCTGTGAACCAATAAACATTGAAATATTACATCAAATAACCAATATAATCAATTAGAGTCAGACATTTAAACACACCATGACCTATGTGGCCATGAATCACCACACCAACTTAGTAAAGTTTAAACATGTATTGCCCTTTAGATTAATAATGTTAAGATCATGTAAATCATGCGCAAGACCAATTGATGGAAATACAGAAACATTACAGTTTGTCCAAAGTGCCAGAACAATCAAAACATTTCACATTAAACATGCCAAAAGAACAATGCAAAATAACAACAGAATTAAGTGAAAAATAGAATCAACATACATTTAGTTTGTGCAGTTTAAATAATCAAATTCAAATCGTGAACAGTAAAATGTGAACATCCCATCAGGCATCCCTAACGATTATTCTAATTAGAAAGCATGTGTGGGCCTCATGCAAAAAGAAATGTAAGACAAAAATTAAATTTGGAAAACATCTAACTATGGCGCTAACCAAAACAAGCGGTTGGATTTTCTAAAGAGAAAAGCCTGCAAAGAAAACAAATTCACATTCTTTATACATCTCCTAAATGGATTATCAATCGGTAGTATCTTCATCAGCAGACTGCAGAAACATCAGGTCTTCATTAGTGAGTATCAGGACATGAAAGGGAAACAGTTCAGTAAAGTTGGGCCTAATTATCTGAACTGTTATAATCATAGGCAAGAACCACACAAAAGCACCTGAACAGAACTCAAGCTAAATGGAATCTAAAAAAATATAGAGCTATTAAGAAGCTCCAAAAATGAAGAACTGAATTGCATCACCTAAAACTTTGCTTTATTAATGTCCCAAAAGTAACTAACAAAGC
Source organism: Pleurodeles waltl (assembly GCF_031143425.1). Lineage (NCBI taxonomy): Eukaryota > Metazoa > Chordata > Amphibia > Caudata > Salamandridae > Pleurodeles > Pleurodeles waltl. The sequence continues at coordinate 846,663,254 of NC_090446.1, forward strand.
TTCTATTGGACATTAGTATGGGGTGGTTTAGTATTCAGCCAATAAAGCATAATCTGTGCATCAGTTGTATCTCTTCATGTTTTCTTCATCCAGCATTGGATCACGCTGTCACTCCTTTCTCTTCCTCTAACATTAGCTTTCATACAAAAATCATACTGAAAACTATGTGGAAACATTACATGTACGTCTTGCCGAAAAATGAAACTCCAGCAAGACAAATATGCAACATGAAAACACTTGAGCACTGAGCCTCATTGTTAAAATAACACTTTTTATCTCAAGGAACTAAGCAACACCAGAAGTTAGTTCTAGACAGAAATTGCCACTGTGCAAATTGCACATGATGTTTGAAGAAACATTATTCTGCAGAGTTAGTAAAACATTTTACACATCCTGCTTATGGAAACTTACTAATAGGTGAGGCCTTTAAACTAGTGCTAAGCACAAAGAGTAAAACATTTCATAGCAAATTTAAACCATTAATCTTTCAAAACATATTACTAATCACCGTCTCAGCATATTTAATTATGATTGCACAAAATACATTTTCATTAGTCACTATTTAATTTCATGTGGAACTTTATTGTTGCAAACACCAGAGTGATCACATTTCAAAGAGCACCTTTTATTTTTCTAGCACACAGCTTTCAGATAGGCCTTTTAATACTGGTTATTTTAAATGTAAAGAAATTAAGCTTCCCCATTTTTGCCTAATTTCTTCTAAAGGCAACCCTTTCTCTGAAACAAAAGCGAACTGCTACGTAATTTGATCTTTTACTTTTGCACAAAACGTTCAGTAGTGAAGTCCGCGTTCTAGTGACTAAGGCCCTTATTACAACATTGGCGGTAAGTTCCGCATACCGACATGCTGACTGCTGCCAACATACCGCAACCGCAGCAGTATACCGTTACCCGTATTATGACCCACACATAGAAATACTCCACTTTACAGACACACACACAAGCCCACCAGACGAAAAGTCAGTGATAAAATGGTGGTACCAAAACCCACACCGTTACGCCAACAGAAATATGGCCACAGCATCATGACCCACAAATCACCGTAGTGGACATTCAACTGCAGTAAACCTTTGGCGGTACACACCGCCGCGCTCAAAATACACACACACTAACAAAACAACACCACATTGGACAGTTCAAACTGCACACACTTGACAAACATACACACACCACACCCATACACCCACACCCACACCAATATAAAACACACACACAAACTACCCACCTTTACGAACCAAATATTTTGACAACTGAACAAGAGAGAGAGAGAGACAACCCAGGGGCACCCACTGAATCTGAGCCACAAAACACCATCACCCATACACCATCCACGCACCGCACAGCACACACCCCAACATATCACCCCACATACCACTCAAACTACACCCACTGCACCACAAAGACACCCCAGGTTTTCAGAGGAGGAGCTAAGGGTCATGGTAGAGGAAATCATCCGGGTAGAGGCACAGCTATTCGAATCACAGGTGCAGCAGACATCATTGTAAGGAAAATGGAGCTATGGCGGAGAGCCGTGGACAGGGTCAATGCTGTTGGATGGCACCCAAGAACAAGGGATGACATCAGGAAGAGGTGGAATGACCTACCGGGAAGGTACATTCCGTGGTTGCAAGACACTAGATAGCTGTACAGAGGACTGGCGGTGGACCCCAACTTCCTCCCTCACAACTAACAAAATGGAGGAGCAAGTCTTGGCAATCATGCATCCTGAGGGCCTGGCAGGAGTAGCAGGAGGACTGGACTCTGGTAAGTCAAATCCTTACTACTCACATATACCCCACCATCACAACCCACCCATCCCAATACCAAGCCCTGAATGCAACAACAATGCATGGCCCCCTATCACAGACCTGCATGGACACTCATCACCACAGCATGCACACTAGTGACAATCACTTAGCCAAACCAATCACAACTCACACAAGCCAAAGCTGCCTTGGCAATAACAAGCATAGAGGGAAACATGTACATGCACAAAATGACACACGCAGAAACAATAACACTGCATTTACATGACCACAGGACCCCCACTCAACGTCACTGGAGAGGAGGTGCCAGCCACATCCAGCCCCCCCCCCCAGAAGAGGCCCACAGTGATGACAGCAGCTCTGCAGGCCTGGATCACGATGACCAACCTGGCCCATCAGGGACCTTTGGACAGTTCTTTACCCAGGCACAGTCCCAACCCACCACAGAGCCTTCCCCCTCAGGAAACACCAGCACAGCTCCCACCCAGCAGACCCATCCTTCTGTCCCCAGGACACATCAATCAGCAGTGTGCCCACCACTACAGGGACCCCAGGCAACCCCACAAACACAGGACGATCAGGGAGCATACCACCATTCCCAGAAGACCATGGGCCAAATACTGGCCAAGTTACAGGAGACCCAGCGGCTGCAGGAGGGTCAGTACCTGGGGATCAGGGAGGACCTGAGGGACATCCACACCACCCTGGACACCATTGCAAGGGTGCTGGCTGACATGGCCAATACCATGAGGGAGGCAGTGGCACACAATCGGGCCCCTGACACCAGCCACACCGAAGAACAGCCCTCCACCTCTGCTGATGCTAGTGGACAGGAGGCCCAGCCAGAGGAACAACAGGCTACCAGCACCCCACCCCATGAAGAAGGAGAACCACCCCGCAAACAGTCCCTGCAATCCAGGCAGAAGCCAGAGAACATTGCCAAGACCCCCGCCATGAAATAAGACTCTCCTGATTGTGACCCTTGTGTCCCACTCTGTCACCCTGTCTACCTTGAACTGCCATTGCTCCCCTTCCTATGCCCCCTTGGACAATACATCTGTGATACAAATACACTGGAGTCTACCCTGGACTTTCCTCCATCAGCAACCCAGCCCATTTCAATACCCCTTCCACTAATTAGCACCTAAATAAACACCGTTTGAACAAATTCAAGTATGGAGTCTGTCAATTTTTGACATATGTATTAGTTTCACAAACTGTAAACATTGCAATTCAAATGTACTGTAATGATTACCTAGGTATGACCTGTAGTGGGCAGCACTATACACACCAGGAGACAGAGTGGGACACAGAGATCTGAAAATAGAGATGCCAAAGGGTACACTAAGTGGCCATGAAAATAGGGAAATCAGGCAGGCATGTTCAATGTGAAACACAAAACTGCAATGGAAGGTGAAGTTAAAGTGTCTTTCTTGTGTGTAACTGGAAGTACAGTTGAGTTAGTGTAGTTCTGTTGTCCACATCTTCTTCCTCTGCTTCTTCTTCGTACTGCTCCACCACTGCCACACGACCATCCCCAGGCTCATCATCCTGCAGAAAAGGCACCTGGCATCTCAAGGCTAGGTTGTGCAACATGCAAATGCAACAATGATCTGGCACACCTTCTTGGGTGAGTAGTACAGGGATCTACCAGTCAGATGGAGGCACCGGAACCTGGCCTTGAGGAGGCCAAAGGTGCGCTCAATGATTCTCCTTGTTCGCCCATGTGCTTCATTGTAACGCTCCTCTTCCCTTGTCCTGGCATTCCTCACTGGGCTCAGTAGCCATGAGAGGTTGGGGTAACCAGAGTCACCTGCAAATATTGACGGATACCTGTTAGCCACACACTCACCCTTAGGGCCAAACCCACACCCATATACCTACATCAACTGGGTGGGGACCATTGGTTCACCTATCAGCCACACCCGGTGCTTCTGGAGTTGAGGCATCACATATGGGATGCTGCTATTCCTCAAGATAAAGGCATCATGCACAGAGCCAGGATACTTGGCATTCACATGGAAGATGTACTGGTCCACCAACAAACCATCTGCACATTCAGAGAGTGAAAGCTTTTTCTATTTCTGAACACTTGTTCATTTCATTGGACAAATACAATATGTGTACCATCAATGGCACCAATGATGTTGGGATATGTCCCAGTGCATATAAGTCAGGCTTCACTGTGGCCAAATCCTCCATCTGGGGGAATACGATGTAGCTGCACATGTGTTTCATCAGGGCAGACAACACTCTGGTCAGCACGTTGGAGAACATAGGCTGTGACATCCCTGATGCCATGTCCACTGTCTCTTGGAACGAACCACTTGCCAGGAAATGGAGAACTGACAGGACCTGCATTAGAGGGGGGATGCCTGTGGGGTGGCGGATAGCAGAGATCAGGTCTGGCTCCGATTGGCCACACAGTTCTTAGAGTGTGGCCCTATCAAGTGTGTGGGTCAGGATAATGTGCCTGTCCTCCATTGTCGCCAGGTCCACCAGGGGTCTGTACATGGGGGATGTCTCCATCTCCTATTCATTCTCAGTGGTTGAACTCTAGGGTGAAAAACGATGAGAAGGTCATTTTCACACATATTTCAACATTAATATGCAATTTTTGCTTTACAGAAACAGTATGTGAACTCATAAGTCAGTTGAAGTGCCAATGTCTGCTGTGACGCAGTTAGGTGCCATGGCCTTTGTCCACCTGTGAGGAGGGAGAAGTGTAAAAAAGGTAATTCTGCTGTCGTTGTGTGCCGTTGTGGTTGGTGATCAATGACCACCGCGCAACACTGCATTGGTTATCATTGGAAGCTATGGGTTCCAGGAGCCAATGGCGATGTAGACCGGCGGTGATGGTATTTCACCGCCACGGGCATGACCACCATTTTCTATCTCTGCACTCACTTGCTACCTGACCTTCAACAGGAGGGGACCTACACTGTAAATGCTGCTGTGACCTGTGTCTGGAAGTGACAATGGCTCGAGTGTCTGGGGAAAGAGCCCCTGCCTTCACTTTGGAGTAGTTGGAGAGACTGGTGGATGGGGTCCTTCCCCAGTACCCTTTACTCTATTATCCTTCAGACAAACAGGTGAGTACACTGTGAGCATGATGCATGGGGCATGAATGTATGGATTAATGTGTGTGTAAGACTCGTGTAATGGGGGTGTGAGGGGTCCTGGGCAGAGTGCTGCATGGATGGTGATCAATGTATGTGCGTAAGGGGATGGGGGATATGATGGGCCATGAGTATAACAGTCCGGATGGTATGACTAATACCATTTCTACTTTATTTTTTCTGCAGGTCAGCGCCCTTCAGAAAAAGGGTATTTGGCGTGCCATCGCCAAGGAGGTGCAGACCCTGGCGGTCTTTGACAGGCAGAGCAGCCACTGCCACAAATGGTGGTAGGACCTGCACCACTGAGCAAGGAAGACGGCAGAGGCTCAGCTGGCGCTGGCCTCCCAATGAGGAAGGGGTGCCCATCAAACCCTGACCCCCCTGGCGGTGGCCTATCCAGAGTTGGATGGGCGCTTGAAGGCATCACAGCAGCCACAAGGGAGTGAGTACAGATTCAGAATCATGACTTTGCAAGCGTTAAGGTATTACCTGGGTGGGGGATGTGGGCTGTGGGTGCCCCTAGGCCAGGGTGAACATGGCAGGGTATGTTCAATGATGGGCAAGCTCAGATGCACTCCAACCCCAATAATGTTAGTAGGCATCTACTAAGGGGCAGGGTCCTGTGGGTTTCAGTTGTGCAGCTACTGGCATTAGGCATTGTCCCCATGGGCTGGTGACTAGCATTATAACTGGTAGTGCATGGCCTAGTGCATAGGGCCGTTCCCTGTGAGTTGTGTACACCAACGGAAGTGTTGTTGCTGGCATTGACCAAGTGTATCATCTGTCTCTCCCCTCCCCCTTTTTGTTTTGTCACCTTGTCCTGGTGTGCATTAGTATCACCTGGCAGAGGAGCAGAGGCACCGGTGACTGTCTTGCTACATGCAGTACGTGCAAGGTGAACAGTGGTGCAGGGTATGGACCATTGGCCTCTGCTCCAATTTTACATTGCTTCACGACTCCATTTTGTCGAGTCTGGTTCTGTCCATAAAGCACTGCTCTGTGTTTTTCCACAAGCTTCAGCAAGCTGCAGGGTGGGGTGTTTTTCTGCTCAACTTCGCTCCATCTGCCTGATATGAAGGGCGCTATTTACATTCCATGAGCTATCAGTTAGGACAACAGGGGGATGCGCCTGTACTCAAGGAGGAATGCAAGCTTCACCTTGAAGCCCTCTTCTGGAGACATCTCGAAGGGTGAACAAGGTACCGCCGATTGCACAATTTGTAAAGGAGGGGGTCTTTTTCTAGAAAAGACTCCTGGGCGTTAGTAAATACTATAAAGGTCAGGAGCCTGGATGGACTGGTTTAGGAACTCTCTTCTGGGTTGGACACAACGCCAGGAGGACTGATTGTCCCAAAGGAGACTCCCTGTGCCAGTCGATTTGGGTTCCCCGGCTTTGTGTGCGGCGGAGGGATGCTGAATCTCTTTTTTTCGGTGAAGCCTTTCAATTTATAAGCATTGAAGCATATTGTGTGTGCGTGTGTTATATGCACTTATTCTTGCAGTTATTTTCGTGTTATTCTTCATGATATCGCAGAGTACTTATATTCTCACAGTTATTCTCATGTTATTTTTCATGATATATTAGTGTGGTCAGTTTTGCTAAATGAGAACTTGCCCCTTAAATAAACTTGATTATTCTACTTCCTAAGGTGTTTGAGAGTGATTGTTTCACATCGTGGCCTAAACTATCCTGAAGTGCATAGTTCTGTTATTCTGAAGAGTGAAGCAACACAATTTGGCGTAGTTGGCAGGATTCGAAAAAAAAAGGAAAATGTTTAATAAGATCAAAGTGAGTTCAAAAGCAAGTTCTCATGTATCAAATCCGGACATAGAGATACCGGGGTGGGAAACTGCCCCGTATAAACTTTTAGCTCAGGAATGGTCACGTTGTGCTGGTTTGTGTGTAAGTTGGAATGCGTGTATGTTAAATGCAGAACCTGAAGATGTTTTTACATGTTTACAAAAAGTGTCAATTGAAAAGGGAAAAGAGATTTGAACGTTAGGGAGGCAAGGCTGGATCTTGCTTTCTGTGTACAGAAAGTTGCATGAAAAATGTTTACAGTTACAGAAAGACCACGGGCAGCTGGAGAAGGAGTAAGTAGAAGCCCAAAATTCCTCTACCATGTTAGCTTGTCAAAATAAATTGTTAAGTGATAAGCTTGAAATGTACCAGCTGGTTGCAGAGAGAACGGCCTTTAGCGTCGCTCAATATAAACACAAGAAACGAAAAGGGAAAGTTAATAAAATGAAGGTACATTTAGCTATCTCCCAGGCAGGATTTGCCTTTGACCCTGAGTTTTGGGATGGAAACATCTGGGATACGTCTGATTTTTCAGATGAGTACGGGGGTGATAACTGTCAAGATGTTAGTCAGGAAAAAACAGAGTGTAGTAATGTTGTCCGTGCGCAGCCAATATATCGGCGAAAGTTACAGCATAGCCCAGCTAACCCTGGAGGGGTGATGCTGGATGCTTTGGAGGATTACACACAGCAAGAACTAAGTGATGTGATAGACAGATTTCGACAGAGGTCTGGGGAAACATTGCTTACTTGGATGGTGCGAGTGCATGACATGGGGGGTCAGGGGATCCAATTAGATCACGGCAACGCCCCGAGGCTTTGTATGTTAAGTACAGACCCGGTTATCCAAAATGAGTTTAGAACTTATCCAGGGAATGGCCCCATGACCAATTTGTTGGAGTTAGCGGCGCAAGGGTGTGCTCAGAAGTATCCAACAGAGTCAGGCTGGCCGCCTAATGATAAACCTTGGTATACTTTGAGAGATGCGGTACAGAGATTGAAGGAGGAAGGGATGAAAATGGCTATCTTTCTGGGTAATGCTCATAATTTGATGAATGGAATTTTAAATGTGTCTGTGCGAAACTGGCTGATTAGGGCCGCTCCTCCTGCATACAAGCATGTCATCATGACTTTGTTAATTAATCAGACTGGTAACCCACTGTCTCAGGTGGTAGAAGCGGTGCGTGAGTTAAGTGATTTAGGGGAGTGGACTAAGCCAGAGAGGAATTCACGGTCTGAGAATTGTACTGATAACAACAGGGTGTCAAGGCGGGACATGTTTCTGGCCTTGCTGAAAGATGGGGTGGCCAGGGATGACATTGATGGGATAACCACCAAGGACATGTGGGAGATGTACCGCAAACGCGGTTTGGTTAAGAAGGAGGGAAGCAGGAAAGGGAACAAGAAAGATAACAAACTGGTGAACCAGAGAAAGGCAGGATGGGTGGAGTGCAAGGGTGAAAAGGGAGAGAGAGGGAGAGAGCCCCACAGTAGAGAGGGATCCCCAGATGATAGAGATTGGGAGCAAGAGCACCGAGGCTCAGAGGGAACCCGGAGCAGGGAGAGAAACCGGGAACTGACAGGTCCCGAGAGAACTTGAGGAAGAGAGTGGGAGAGGGAGCTGGTAAGCTCAGAGAGGTTGCAAAGCAGAGACAGGGAGGAGGAGTTCCCTGAGAATTACTGCAGACTGTATCCAGATCTGACTTGGCAGACTCCGATGTGCGTAGAGTGAAAATAGACTAGGAAACAGGTCAAACTCCGGTGCAGGGATGGGCTCACAAAGATAAAAGACCACATGTTAAAGTAGAAATTTATTGGAAACGTGGAAATGTTCAGAAAGTTCAAGCCCTTGTTGACACCGGAGCGGAGGCCTCTTTAATTCATGGAAACCCAAGAAAATTCAAGGGACAGTACTTCACCATTACGGGATTGGGCGGAAAAGAAACCCTGGCAGTGCAGATAGTGGTTCCCATGAAAATAGGGGCACTCCCAAAGAGAGAATAAACTGTCTTGATTGTGCCAATTGCCGAGTACATTATTGGGATTGACATTTTAAAAAGGGATGACCCTACATTTGGAAGATGGATGTTATCAATATGGTTCCAAAAGATTTATATCAATAGCTGCTGCGAGGGTGGGGCTGTTGAAGATTCCTCCAGTAACACTTCCCCAAGCCACCAAGGTGATTCAAATGAAACACTACAGAATACCGGGAGGACATGAAGAGATTATCCAGACTATACATGACTTACTGGAGGCCGGGTAATAATTCCCATCACCACTTCAAGGAATAATGCCCTCTGGCCTGTTCATAAAAGTGATAACAGTTGGAGGATTTGCATTGACTATCGCCAGTTGAATAAATATACACCTCCTCTGACTGCGGCGGTTCCAGACACCATTACCTTGATTGAAAACATACAGAAATACAGTGGGACTTGGTATGCCACAACTGACATTGCCAATGCGTTCTTCATGATACCAATAGCTACTGAGAGCCAGCCCCAGCTGGCATTCCAGTGGGCGGGGCGCCAGTACACCTTCTGTAGATTGTCCATGGGGTATTTACATAGCCCCACTATCTGTCACCGGCTGGTGGCAGAGCATTTGGATGAAGTACCAGTGGTTCCCGGAGTGCAAATTTCCCACTACATAGATGACGTGATGATGCAGGGAGAGACACAAGAACAGGTGAAGATTCAGCTAGACAGGGTGGCGGAACATTTGCAGAATAAAGGGTGGGAGATTAACCCAGAGAAAGTGCAGGGACCGTCTCAGAGTGTGACATTTTTTGGCATTCAATGGAATCAGGGACACAGAGAAGTGTTGCCAAAAGTGAAACAAAACATTAAGGAATTTGCAGTGCCGCGAAATCAGAAGGAAGCCCAGAGTTTTATTGGACTATTCGGGTATTGGAGACAGCATATACCCCATGTGTCTCAGATTTTGGCCCCATTGTACAAAGTTACACGAAAGAAGAATGCGTTTGAATGGGGAGGGCAGGAGCAGCGCACGTTTGAATTGGTGAAAGACGCCATTCAGCATGCTTTGGATTTGTGGCCGATTCGGGAGGGAGACATCGAGCTGAATGTGACAGTCCAGGGGCAGCATTCTAATTGGAGTTTATGGCAAAAACAAGGAAGAAAGAGGATGCCCCTGGGATTTTGGACAAAGAAGTTACCAGAGGCTGGAGAGCAGTACACTCCCTTTGAGAAGCAGCTGCTGGCTTGCTATTGGGCTCTGGTTGATACCGAGCAAATTACATTGGGACATGTGATTTTAAGACCTGAAATCCCCATCATGCAGTGGGTGATGAGTTCTCCTAAGACTCACAGAATTGGGCATGCGCAGGAGGCCAGCATCATAAAATGGAAATGGTATGTCCAGGACTAGGCAGGGGTAAATTGACGGGACAGATATGGCAGATTGATTACATTGGACCAATGCCAGTGAGCAGAGGGTGTCAGTATGCCTGCACAGTGGTGGATACTTACTCTGGTTATCTCAGCCTTTCCCTGCAAGCACGCAACTCAGCAGAGCACCCTGAAAACATTAGGGGGGTGATTCTAACCCTGGCGGTCGGTGATAAAGCGGCGGCCAACCCGCCAACAGGCTGGCGGTCCAAAAAATGTAATTCTGACCCTGGCGGGAACTGCCAACAGAGTCCGCCACTTTAACACTCCGACCACCACGGCGGTACAGACAAACAGCGCAGCGGTCACCGCCAACAGACAGGCGGCAGACAATGTACCGCCCACAGTATCATAACTCACCAATCCGCCACCTTTTCCGGGGCGGGAGCCCCACCGATAAAAACACGGCAGAAACAGACTACGAACGGGAAAACGCTCACCTCTACGCACTCCACGAGGAAGGAGGACAGCATGGAACCGGAATTAAACATCCTACCTGCTCTCGTCTACCTGCTCATCTACCACGAGTACGAACGCCGGCGCAGACGACAACGGTGAGTACTGCACCTACGACACACGGGAGGGAGGAGGAGGAAAGCTTACGGCACACACATATGCGACCCCCACCCCCCCAAACTATGTACACACCAATGCAGAGCAACAAGTCACAGTGACACCACCCAAACCCCCCTGAAAAATGCAAAGACATAATTAAATTGTGAATAAAAATGTATGTACAAAATAGGCTCTGAAAAGTATTGGTCAACTAGCCAAAAAATCAATATCAAAATAATTCTATATACATTGCAATGGATAACCGAGGCAATTAGTCCTGCACATCAAAAGAAAATCGAAGTGTCAGTGGGCCAAAGTGTAACAACACAAGGGCAAAGCCCACACAGGAGACCTGAGTCCTTTGGAGAGAACACTGCAGGGGCATCTGATGAAAAAACTACAGGCACCTCAGGGGGAAGGGAAGGGGGGGGCACCACAGCCACATGAGTCCACGACGCCAGATCCACGAAGGGGCCACCATGCCTACTGTGCCATCCTGGGGAGTGCAAAGCCACAGTCTCTCAAGTCTCTACAGTAGGTGGGTTGCCCACTGTTCCATCCTGGGGAGTGCAAAGCCACAGTCTCTCAAGTCTCTACAGTAGGTGGGTGGCCCACTGTTCCATCCTGGGGAATGCAAAGCCACAGTCTCTCAAGTCTCTACAGTAGGTGGGTTGCACACTGTGCCATCCTGGGGAGTGCAAAGCCACAGTCTCTCAAGTCTCTACAGTAGGTGGGTTGCCCACTGTTCCATCCTGGGGAGTGCAAAGCCACAGTCTCTCAAGTCTCTACAGTAGGTGGGTTGCCCACTGTGCCATCCTGGGGAGTGCAAAGCCACAGTCTCTCAAGTCTCTACAGTTGGTGGGTTGCCCACTGTTCCATCCTGGGGAGTGTAAAGCCACAGTCCATCAGGTGGATTACAGTCTCCACTGGTCAAGGAGGAGGCATGGTGGGCACAGTGAACCGTTAACAGTGCATGCAGGAAGGGCCCAGCGGAGCGGTGCTTGAGACGGCGGTGCCCAGCGGAGCGGTGCTTGAGACGGCGGGGCCCAGCGGAGCGGTGCTTGACAGGAAGGGCCCAGCGGAGCGGTGCTTGAGACGGCGGTGCCCAGCGGAGCAGTGCTTGACAGGAAGGGCCCAGCGGAGCGGTGCTTGAGACGGCGGGGCCCAGCGGAGCAGTGCTTGACAGGAATGGCCCAGCGGAGCGGTGCTTGAGACGGCGGTGCCCAGCGGAGCGGTGCTTGAGACGGCTGGGCCCAGCGGAGCGGTGCTTGACAGGAAGGGCCCAGCGGAGCGGTGCTTGACAGGAAGGGCCCAGCGGAGCGGTGCTTGAGACGGCGGTGCCCAGCGGAGCGGTGCTTGAGACGGCGGGGCCTAGCGGAGTGGTGCTTGACAGGAAGGGCCCAGCGGAGCGGTGCTTGACAGGAAGGGCCCAGCGGAGCGGTGCTTGAGACGGCGGTGCCCAGCGGAGCGGTGCTTGAGATGGCGGGGCCCAGCGGAGCGGTGCTTGACAGGAAGGGCACAGCGGAGCGGTGCTTGAGACGGCGGTGCCGAGCGGAGCGGTGCTTGACAGGAAGGGCCCAGCGGAGCGGTGCTTGAGACGGCGGTGCTTGAGACGGCGGTGCCCAGCGGAGCGGTGCTTGACAGGAAGGGCCCAGCAGAGCGGTGCTTGACAGGAAGGGCCCAGCGGAGCGGTGCTTGAGACGGCGGGGCCCAGCAGAGCGGTGCTTGAGACGGCGGTGCCCAGCGGAGCGGTGCTTGACAGGAAGGGCCCAGCGGAGCGGTGCTTGACAGGAATGGTCCAGCGGAGCGGTGCTTGACAGGAAGGGCCCAGCGGAGCGGTGCTTGAGACGGCGGGGCCCAGCGGAGCGGTGCTTGAGACGGCGGGGCCCAGCGGAGCGGTGCTTGACAGGAAGGGCCCAGCGGAGCGGTGCTTGAGACGGCGGTGCCCAGCGGAGCGGTGCTTGAGACGGCGGGGCCCAGCAGAGCGGTGCTTGACAGGAAGGGCCCAGCGGAGCGGTGCTTGACAGGAAGGGCCCAGCGGAGCGGTGCTTGAGACGGCGGTGCCCAGCGGAGCGGTGCTTGACAGGAAGGGCCCAGTGGAGCGGTGCTTGAGACGGCGGTGCCCAGCGGAGCGGTGCTTGACAGGAAGGGCCCAGCGGAGCGGTGCTTGACAGGAATGGCCCAGCGGAGCGGTGCTTGAGACGGCGGTGCCCAGCGGAGCGGTGCTTGACAGGAAGGGCCCAGCGGAGCGGTGCTTGAGACGGCGGGGCCCAGCGGAGCGGTGCTTGAGACGGCGGGGCCCAGCGGAGCGGTGCTTGACAGGAAGGGCCCAGCGGAGCGGTGCTTGAGACGGCGGTGCCCAGCGGAGCGGTGCTTGAGACGGCGGGGCCCAGCGGAGCGGTGCTTGAGACGGCGGGGCCCAGCAGAGCGGTGCTTGACAGGAAGGGCCCTGTTCAGCGGTGCTCTTCTGCACGGCGGGGCCCTCTTCAGCGGTGCTCTTCTGCACGGCGGGGCCCTGTTCAGCGGTGCTCTTCTGCACGGCGGGGCCCTCTTCAGCGGTGCTCTTCTGCACGGCGGGGCCCTCTTCAGCGGTGCTCTTCTGCACGGCGGGGCCCTGTTCAGCGGTGCTCTTCTGCACAGCGGGCCCTCTTCAGCGGTGCTCTTCTGCACGGCGGGGCCCTCTTCAGCGGTGCTCTTCTGCACGGCGGGGCCCTGTTCAGCGGTGCTCTTCTGCACGGCGGGGCCCTGTTCAGCGGTGCTCTTCTGCACGGCGGGGCCCTGTTCAGCGGTGCTCTTCTGCACGGCGGGGCCCTCTTCAGCGGTGCTCTTCTGCACGGCGGGGCCCTGTTCAGCGGTGCTCTTCTGCACGGCGGGGCCCTCTTCAGCGGTGCTCTTCTGCACGGCGGGGCCCTGTTCAGCGGTGCTCTTCTGCACGGCGGGGCCCTGTTTAGCGGTGCTCTTCTGCACGGCGGGGCCCTCTTCAGCGGTGCTCTTCTGCACGGCGGGGCCCTGTTCAGCGGTGCTCTTCTGCACGGCGGGGCCCTCTTCAGCGGTGCTCGTCCAGTAAGTCAAGGGAGCCAGACCTGGCCTGGACTCCCTGCTCAGTCGCCCTCCGACCGTGCTGTTGCTGGACCCTTCGGTGACGGAGTCCTGGGCCCTTTGGTGTCCTCCCTAACACCCAGGATGGGGCTTGGGGGCCCTCCTGCTCCGCGCTCCTGCTGGCTGACTTCTCCGCCCTGCTGCCCTTTCGCTCCTTAGATGGGGCTCTTGGGCCCTTGCCTCCCCTAGATGTTGTGGCTCGTGAAGTGGGCAAACTTTGCTCCTTGGGGGCAGCCGTGTCAGTCCTCTCACGGCGGCCCTTTAGTTTCCTGGTCCTCTTGCCTGGGGGGGGGCTGGCTGTCCCCTTGCTGCTGATTGAAGTGTCACTGCTGGCAAAGGTTGGACTCCAGAACCCATGCACCACAGTGACACTCGAAGCTGGGCTGGTGGTGGCTGAGGTGCTCTTGGGACTCTTTGCAGATGGAGGGGGTGGGTCAGGGGAGGGAAAGAGGTTAAGATTAGCGAGGAAAAGTTTTTTAGGACCAAGGTAAAGGGTAGGAGTAGTGGTGATGGGAGTGGCGGAAGAGGATGTGGTTGTAGGAGAGTCAGGTGTGCTGTCTTTGGGTGCAGGTGCTTGTGCTGGAGGCTGTCGTGAGGTGGATGGCTGTTGGGTGGGTGTCTGCCTGCGTTTGTATGTCTTGGAAGAGGGGGTGACAGACACAGTGGGAGAGGACACAGGGGACGTGTAAATGGTAGTGGGGGTGGTGACTGCACGTGTGCGGAGTGTACTGGAGGGTGTGCTGGTGATGGAAGCACTGGCTGATGGTGGTGTGCATGCAGGTGTGAGTGTAGACGTCACAGGGAGGGAGGAGGGAGACGAGGAGGAGGGGGACACAGAGGTGGTAGTGACTGTTGGAATGTCTGCATCTGGGTGTTGCTTGGGTGAATGCTTGTGGGTTCTGTGGTGCTTGTGTCTGGATGAGCTGCCCTTGGGTGTTGAGGTGTGTGCAGGCTGGTCTGATGGTGTGGATGGGATAGGCTGAGGAACAGGAGACAGAGACAGTTTGGAGGCAGTCAGAAGAGGGGGGCTTGAAACAGTGGCTGCCGTCAGTGCTGAGGCCAGAGCATTGAACGATCGTTGATGGGCAGCCTGACCCGAATGAATGCCCTCCAGGTAGGCATTGCTCCGATGCACCTCCCTTTCTACCCCCTGGATGGCATTCAAAAGGGTAGTCTGCCCAACAATGATGGTCTGAAGGAGGTCAATGACCTCCTCACTGAGGGTAGCAGGGGTGACAGGGGCAGGGGCTGAGGTGCCTGGGGCGGAGGAGACGCCCGCCTTCCTGGGCGAGCGGGCACGGAGCGTAGGCTGAGGGGCTGCTGGGAAGGCGGGACTGGTGCGCTGGGTGGCGGCTGTACCTGTAGAGGCGGGGGGCCCGGATGTTGCCGCCACCGCTAGGGAGCTCCCATCCGAGGACGTGTCGGTGTCGCTGGTGTCACCACCGGTCCCCGTTGTGGTGCTCCCCTCGCCCTCCGGATCACTGGTGCCCTCGGTGTCTGTTCCTGGGCCCACTGGGGCCTTGTGACTTGCAGCTCCCTCGTGCTCCGATGCCAATTCTCCTCCGCCTGATGATGCTAATGCACACATGCACAAGAAGATGAAGAAGAAGGGTGGGGGGAGAAAAACGAAGACCAGGTTGAGTGCATGCAATGTCAACACCGTTGGCGGAGAGGACAGACACAGGAGCCTCATGCACTAAGCCGCGCATTCGGGGTACACTACTCAGTACTTCTGACTAGGACAACAGGTCTAGAGACGACAAACGCGCACATGTGTGATGCTGGACCATCGATAGCTGTACTTGTCACCCTACAGAGGTGGGTGCCGGGAGCACAGGGCCATGCCTAAAGGAGAGGACTTCACTACAGAAAGCGCCCTGGCCTAATGTCACCCACAACCCTCCTCCCTCACCCAGACGCCTCCACTGCGCAGAAAGATAGCAGAATGTGCTGATACTCACCCCATTGTGTCTGCTGTGATGTCCTCAAGCGCCCATCCAAATCAGGGTAGGCCACCGCCAGGATCCGGGACATCAGGGGGGTCAGGGTACGACTGGCACCCCTCCTAGGTTGGGAGGCCATCCCCAGCAGTGACTCAGCGGTCTTCCTGGTCCCGCGGCAGATGTCCTCCCACCTCTTGCGGCAGTGGGTGCCCCGTCTGACGTGGACCCCCAGGGCCCGGACTTCCTTGGCGATGGCACGCCAAATGTCCACTTTCTGATGGGCGCTGACCTATTTGACATGTACAGGGTGGGAAGGAAAAATTCATCAATTTTCTGCATGTTAGATGTGATTGGCCCCCCCTCCCCAACCTTGCCATATGGCACATGCTCTCATCTGTCGTGCGTTGCACTCCTCATTCGCCCCCCACCCCACCAACTTACATCCACCCCACTCCACACAGGCATAGCCCATTCAATGTGCACCCAGTGTACTTACCTGTTGGTCTGGAGGACCGTAGATTAACGCATACTGGGGGAGGACCCCATCCACAAGTTTCTCCAACTCCTCAGACGTGAAGGCAGGTGCCCTTTCCCCAGTCGCAGCAGCCATTGTCACTTCCAGACCGAGGTCACAGCAGCACTTGCAGTATAGGTCCTCTCCTGTGGATGATCAGGTCTCGAGTGATTAAGCAGATAGAAAATGGTGGTCACGCCCGCGGCGGTGCGTACTGCGGCGGTGCGTACCGCGACCGCCGGCGCACCTCGTCATTGGCTCCTGAAACCCATAGGCTTCAATGTTAACCAATGCGGCTTCGTATAGCGGTCTTCGACCGCCTACCGCCACGGTGTGCCACGCCAGCGCATTGACCTCACATCCCATTGTCCCACTTCACAGGTCAGGCAGCCGCCATTTCAAGGGCCCACATCGCATAATTTGTACTGCGTCACACAGGCCTAGGCCTTGCATTGCCACCCATACACGCCTTTCAATACATAGATAATCGTGTGCTGGGCATGCTGTGGTGAACGTACCTGTGATTTGCTTGACTCTGTGCTCCATGTTGTCCTTCCTAGGCAGCGTCCACTGGGACTTGCGAGGAGAAAGATGAATCCTCGCGTGTACCGACCGCTGGTGGACCTGTCGACAATGGAAGAACGCCATATCATACTACGATACCGACTTGACCGAGCCACTATACATGAACTGTGTGCCCAGCTGGAGCCAGCCCTGATGTCCCCCATCCGCCAACCCACAGGAATTCCCCCTCTAGTGCAGGTTCTGTCAGTCCTCCATTTTTTGGCAAGTGGCTCATTCCAGACAACAGTGGCCATGTCATCTGGAATGTCTCAGCCTATGTTTTCAAAAATGTTGTCTAGAGTGTTGTCTGCCCTGACGAAACACATGCGGAGCTACATTGTATTCCCTGAGGAGGTTGATTTGGCCACTGTGAAGGGTGATTTTTATGCCCTTGGACATATCCCCAACATCATTGGTGCCATTGATGGGACCCATGTGGCTTTAGTACCCCCAAAAGACGATGAGCAGGTGTACAGAAACAGGAAAAGTTACCATTCTATGAACGTCCAGGTGGTCTGTTTGGCTGACCAGTACATCTCCCATGTGAATGCCAAGTTCCCTGGGTCAGTGCATGACGCGTATGTGATGCGTAATAGCAGCATCCCTTATGTGATGGAACAGCTACAGAGACAACGTGTGTGGCTAATTGGTGACTCTGGTTACCCCAACCTGCCTTGGCTATTGACCCCAGTGAGGAATCCCCGGACCAGGGCAGAGGAACGGTACAATGAGGCCCATGGGCGAACTAGGAGGATCATTGAAAGAACCTTTGGCCTCCTGAAGGCCAGGTTTAGGTGCCTGCATATGACAGGGGGATCCCTGATGTACTCACCAAAGAAGGTGTGCCAGATCATCGTGGCCTGCTGTATGCTTCACAATCTGGCATTGCGACGTCAGGTGCCTTTCCTGCAGGAGGATGGTCCAGATGGTGGTGTTGAAGCAGCTGTGGAGCCTGCGGAGAGTGAAGAGGAGGAAGACGAAGAGGACGACACAGACAACAGGACAGAGTTATCCAACAGTATTTTCAGTAGCACACAGGTAAGAATCACCCACGCCATTTAACATTTCCTGAAAGTCCCCTGCATCTTTACTTTGTGTATTTCCCCCCAGTTCTTTTAAACTGATGTGTGATTTTGCCTTCCCTTTTCAGTGCTGTATGACCCACTGCGTGACTTGTGCTTGGTTAGCCCATGGACTAATGCTTATTGACATCGGTATGTTGTCATCACAAAAATAACAGAACATTATTGATCAGTAATGTGTTATACATTTGTAAATAATACAGGCTCACTCCTGAATGATTTCAGTGCAATGAGTGATTTATTTTTAGTGCTAGATATTGGTACATGATATTAAAACGGTGAGGGTGGAGTTATGTCCATGGCAGAGCCCAGTTCTCAGTTTCACAGGTGCATTGTACATATGCCTGTGGAAGGATGAAGCAGGGGCAGTTCAAGGTTGGACAGGTTGACACTGTGGGACAGTGGGATGACATCAGGGGGTATCTTATGCTGGCCGGGGTCTTGGCATCCTACTCTGTCTTCCTGTGAGATCTCAGGTGCCTCTTGCGGGGTGGTTGTTCTTCAGCAGGAGGTGGGGTTCTGGTGGGCCGTCGTTCTGTGGGGGCCTCCTGACCACTAGCGCCGGCGGAGGTGGTAGGCTGTTCCTGGCTAGTGACAGGGGCCCTTTGTGGTGCCACATGGTCCCGCAATGTGGTTTCTATCCGGTTGAGGGCCTGGACTATGGTCCCCATAGCGGTAGCGATGTTCCTGAGTTCATTGCTGAACCCCATGTACCGTTCCTCCTGCTGTGCCTAGATCTCGGTGAACCTGGCCAGTACCGTCGCCATCGTCTCCTGGGAGTGATGGTATGCTCCCATGATGGTGGTGAGGGCCTCTTGGAGAGTGGGTTCCCTGGGCCTGTCCTCCCCCCCCTGTCGCACAGCAGCCCTCCCGGTTGCTCTGTTTCCCCGGGCACCTCTCACCTCGACGGTGTGCACACTACCACTGCCCCCAGGTCCCTGTTGTTGTTGGGGTGTTGGGTCAGCCTGGGTGCCCTGTAGTGGCGGACACACCGCTGCTTGACGCGTCCTGGAGACAGAGGCATGGGCCCGCTGGGTGGGAGCTGTGCTGGTGTTTCCAGAGGGGGTTGGGTCTGCTGTGGCCTGTGTCTGTGTGTGGGGACCCGACTGTCCAGAGGTCCCCGATGGTCCGGGCTGGTCATCAGGTTCTAGGTCGACAGAGCTGCTGTCCTCGCTGGGGGCCTGTTCTGGGGGTGGGATGGACAAATCTGGACCCTCTGTGGCGGTGTGTTGGCGTTCGGGCCCTGCAGGGGTAAAGGAGTATGGTTATTGTTTCTGTGTGTGCCATGGCGTGCATTTTGAGTGCCCTTGTCCCCCAGTGCTGGCATTCCCTTGTGGGAGGTGTTGTGAGGGTGGTGGGGGGGGTGTATGGGTATGTGCAATGGTCATGCTTTGGTGGTGGCTGTCTATGGTTTGTGTTGGCATTCAGGGGTTGGTGTTGTTTAGGGTGGGTTGTGCTGGTGAGACATTGGCAGGGAGGTCGTGTGCTGGGGGGTTGAGATTGGGGGTGAGGGGGGCGTTGGCATGCTGGTGGTTGGGGGGGGGTGAAGTAGTTGAGATTCGACTTACCAGAGTCCATTTCTCCGTGTACTCCAGCGAGGCCATCAGGATGCATGATGTTTACTACCTCTTGCTCCCATGCTGTGAATTGGGGTGGAGTGGGTGGGGGTCCGCCGCCAGTCTTCTGCACAGCGATGTTGTGTCGCGACACCATCGAGCGCACCTTCCCCCGTAGGTCGTTCCATCGCTTTCGGATATCTTCCCGATTTCTGGGATGCTGTCCCACAGCGTTGACCCTGTCTACGATCCTTTGCCATAGCTCAGCCTTCCTTGCTATAGTGGTGTGCTGCACCTGTGTGCCGAAGAGCTGGGGCTCAACCCTTATAATTTCCTCCACCATGACCCTGAGTTCTTGGTCTGAGAACCTGGGGTGTCTTTGGGGTGCCATGGGGTGGTGTGGATGAGGTGTGGGATGGTGTTTGTGGTGATGTGCGTGGTGATATGTGGTGATGTGTGCGTAAATGTGGTGTGGGTGATGAAGTTGGTTTCCTGTGTGTGTTGGGGTTTTCGATTGCTGTGCTCGCTCTCTCTATCTCTATCTCTATCGCCTTCTCTCCGATTTCCAACTAGTGGGGGTTTGTGGGTGATGTGGGTGTGTGTTTTATAGTTGCTTGGATGTGTGGGAGTGTTGTTTGTATGTGTCTCAGGTGTGTGTATTTCAAATTGTCCAATGTGGCTGTGTTTTGGAGCTGTGTGTGTATTTTGAGCGCGAGGTGTGTACCGCCAATGGAATACCGCGGTTGAAAGACCGCCGCGTGGATTCGTGGGTCAGAATGGCATGGGCGTGTTTGTGTTGGCGTGACGGTGGAGGTTTGGTCATCTCCAGTTTTCCGCGGCCCGCTGATTAGGCGGCCTTCCTTGGATGTCGGGTTTTTGGCGGTTTCACAGTTGGTGGTCAGAATGACCGTGGCGGTTTGCCGCGGCGGTAGAATGGCGGACTTCTGACCGGCGGTAAGGGTCTTTTACCGCCGAGGTCAGAATGACCCCCTAGATCTGTTGATTCTGTACTATGGAGTGCCACTCCAAATTCAAAGTGATAAAGCCAGCCACTACAAGGGCAGACTAGTGCAGGACTATTGTGCACAACACAATATTGAGTGGATTTTTCACATACCTTACTACCCACAAGCAGCAGGACTGATTGGGAGAATGAATGGGTTGTTGAAAGAACAATTGCGCAAACTGTCTGATAGGACACTGAAGGGGTGGAGGGATAATTTGTATGATGCTTTGCAAATTTTGAACAATCGACCCCTTACGAATGCTGAGACACCTCTCATGAGAATGCTCACACCTGCTTTACAAATTAATCCATTTACAGCAAGCAATACCATCGTGTATTGGGAAACAGCTCTAGGAGCTTTAGCCCTATATCGAGCTACACCAGAATCTGCAGGACTTGACCTGCATGCTTTACATATGCATCGATTGAAGCCTAGAGACATCACTCTGATCGAAACAGGGGTTGGTATTCAGATTCCCCCTGAGCATTATGGTCTAATCGCCCCTCGATCTGGGCTTGCCCTGAGAGGCATCCAAGATTTAGGAGGCGTGATAGATGCAGACTACCAGGGCGAGTTAAAAGTCATTCTCTTGAACAGTGGTGACACAGACCTATTGGCCTAACCCGGTGATCGCGTTGCCCAAATTGTCATCATGCCGGTCTATGAAGGTGTTGTCAAAAAGGGGAGTGCCCCAGCCCTTCTCACTGTAAGAGGCAAAGGAGGGTTCGGGTCTACTGACAAGAACCCAGGGACCAAAGTGTGGATTGAATCCCCAAATAACCCTCCTCAACCCGCTGATTTCATCGCCACCGGACCAGACAATGTCCTGGTAGTTATGCGACCTGGTCAAGACAAATGGGAACATGTTCCCGCTGACAAATGCTATTTGCGAGAATGATGATACGTGTTTTGTCTTTTGTTCTTTTCAGATCATCCTGTGGGGTGCCTGTGCGATGAGTGTGGTGTATGGAGCCCTTTCGGGAGGCTCCACCGGGGAGTGAGAGGGGCTCATAGCCCAAGGATTCAATCGTCAGCTGCAGATGCCAACGCTATTACATCAACAGAACAATGTTTGGATTCATCTGGCGCAGGAAGTGCTGAATGTATCTCACTTCTGTATGAGTAACATGCAAAGCGTTCAAGATCTGATTACTACTTGTCTAGTGGTGGTGCCCACTCCTGCTGCGGTATTATTGCACATCTTTAACAATACAAACCAGGATGGAATGGTGGGTCTGAGTGACGTTCGCTCCCATCTGTCACTCTATGAGTACTGCCGTCATTGCCCGGAGGTGGGCAGGCGGTTGTGGAGGAACATGACATCCATACTCACGTTTAACATCTCAAATGGGGAAGTGTGCTATTCATTGACCTGTGATCCTATAAAAATAGGTAAATGTGCTCAGCTCAAACTGGAGAAAAGAGACAAAAACTTAACTGCTCAACAACAGACATTGTGCCACTCACGAAATGACCTGACCCCTATGAATGTAAATAATTCAGTGTTCAGCCAGAATGTGGTGCCTGCTGCCAGCCACATTAAAAATGTTAAGTTGCCTAAAGGTTGGCTCTTTTCATGTGGTAACATCTCTTTTATCTATATCCCAGCCAATCTAACCGGAGGGCCTTGTGCCTGGTCACGCATAGGCTTTCTCATGTTTCCTATGGACACTGCTCTACACCCTCGCTATACCAGAGACACTATTCAATTGCCTACAGACTGTGATTCTGAAATTTCATTGCTTTCCAAAACAGAATATGTCAGTTTAGCTGGTTCAATTGTAGAGGTGCCAGGACTTGCAGTGTATAATACCAGAGTTATTAATAAACTTGCATGTTTAGTAGTTAAGAATATTAATTATACATCAGCTGCTTTAGCTGAGCTGTTATTAGATGTACAGGGAACTAGAAAAGCTGCTTTGCAGAATTGCGTCGCTACTGATTATTTACTGCTCAAACACAACCATGGCTGCAGCTATTTTGAAGGGTTGTGTTGTTTTAATTGATCCGACCACTCCATATCAATCAACTCCCACATAGAGGCCCTGCATAAGTTAGTGAAGGGGGTGCAGCAGGATGTTGACAAGGGGTGGTGGGATTGGGTTTTTGGATGGCTGCCCAATTTAGGCCAACTGCGTTATATCCTTGGTGTAATCATTATCATAACAGTTATTTTAATTTTGTTATGTTGTTGTATTCAGTGTGTGCCTAACCTTCTATCTCAGTGTCGCCCAAGAGCATTGCCATTTCAGCTTATAGGATATACTTAGTTGTAAGTTGGCCAAATGGTCCAAGGGTAGAATGTATTGCTACATGCACTATGTGCAAGGTGAACAGTGGTGCAGGGTATGGACCCTTGGCCTCTGGTCCCATTTTACATTGCATCACGACTCCATTTTGTCAATTCTGGTTCTGTGTGTAAAGCACTGTTCTGTGTTTTTCCACAAGCTTTGGCAAGCTGCAGGGTGGGGTGTTTTTCTGCTCAACTTCGCTCCATCTGCCTGATGCGAAGGGCGCTATTTACATTCCACGTGCTATCAGTTAGGACAACAGGGGGAAGATGGCAGCTCCCTGGTGATGGCAGAAACCTCTGTGCCCACCCTAACTACAGGTACAGCCACCACCCCTGTACCATCACCGCCCTCCCAGCAGTCCCTTAGCGTGTTTCCCATGCCGCTCACCCAGGAGGGTGGGCATCTCCTTTGCCGAGACACCTCAGGCCCTGCCCCTGTCAGCCCTGCTGCCCTCAGTGAGGAGGCTATTAACCTCCTGAGATCCCTCTCTGTTGGGCAGTCAACCATACTGAATGCCATCCAGGGTGTAGCAGGGCATTTAAAACAAAGAAATGCATACCTGGAGGGCATTCACTCTGGCGTGGCAGCCCAACAGAGAGCATTCCAGACATTGGCCAACTCACTGATGGCAGCCAAGGTCCCTGTCTACAGCCTCCCTCCTCCAACTTCCTTGCCCATTCCCAATCCTCCCAACCCCAGCCGATCCCAAGCACACCTTTAGACCAGCATCCACCAAAAACATCTCACAGGAACTCACACAAGCACCATCCACATGCAGACACACCAACATCCACTGCCTCCACTGTGTCCCCCTCCTCGTCGTCGTCCACCTCCCTCCCAGTAGCGTCTCCACTCACACCAACATGCACTACATCCTCATCCACTACTTCTATCACCAGCACGCCTATCACTACACGCCCCTCAATGGCAGTCACCACCCCCATATCCATGCACACATCCCCTGTGTCCTCTCCCACTGTGTCCCCTCCTCCCAAAGTATATAAACGCAAGCACTCAGACACCCAACAGCCATCCACCTCACAACAACATCCAGCCCATGCACCTACAACCAAACACAGGTGACTGACACTTCCTACAACCACTCCCTCGTCCTCCACACCCAAAACTTCACCCTCTTGCCGCCCCAGTGTCCCTAAGAAGCTTTTCCTCAGCAACACTGACCTATTCCCTACCCCTCCCCCGTCCTTCACCTCGAGCCAACCCAGCCCAGCACCTCAGCCACCCAGTCCACGGCCACTGTGCTTTCTGCTGCAACGGCAGGTGTGAGAGGCTCCAAGGATGCACCTGTCAGCCCAGCCAGTGTGCCAGCACCACATTCCAAGACCTAGAAGGGTCCGCCACCTAGCAAGGGCAAGAAGGGGACACCAGCCAGCAAGGGGAAGGAGGCACCAACAGCCAGCAAGGGCAAGAAAAAGATCCCAGCTGGCAGAAGGAAGGAGGCACCACCATCTGCCAAGGGCAGGAAGGGGCACACAACATCAGCCATGGCACTTCAGCCGTCCGATGCTGCAGGTGAAGGCCTGGAAGCTACCACCACCACTGCCTGCACCGCCACCTGCACCCCGGCTAGCACCGCCACCTGCACCGCGGTCAGCACCACCACATGCACCGCCACCTGCAGCACCACTGCCAGCAACAGCAGCCCCAGTGGGCAGCCGTCCGAGGCTGCACGTGAAGGCCTGGAGGATACAACCACAACTGACAGTACCGCCACCTTCAGCAGAACTGGCATCCACTGAGCAGCCGTCACCACCGGCAAGCTGTGTGTGGTGGTGAGTACATGGGCTGCAGTGCATCCTGGCCCCTGCAACACCTGTCGGTGTGACACCCAGATGAGAGACTGTGACCTTGCCCCATCCAGGATGAAGCATACTGGGCACAAGGCCCGCTCCAGAACCAGTGGAAGATGGCATCCACTCACCCCCTCCTTGCCAGGATGAAGTACACTGGGCACAAGGCCCACTCCAGAGCCTGTGGAAGAAGGCATCCACTCAGCCCCTCCTTACCAGGATGAAGCACACTGGGCACAAGGCCCCCTCCAAAACCAGTGGAAGAAGGCATCCACTCAACCCATCCTTGCCAGGATGAAGCACACTGGGCACAAGGCCCCCTACAGAACCAGTGGAAGAAGGCATCCACTCACCCCCTCCGTGCTAGGATGGAGCACACTTGGCACAAGGCCCCCTCCAGAACCAGTGGAAGAAGGCATCCACTCACCCCCTCCTTGCCAGGAGGAAACACACTGGGCACAAGGCCACCTCCAGAACCAGTGGGCAGACCACCCACTAGAGAGACTGTGGCTTTGCACTCCCCAGGACCAAGCAGTGGGCAGACCACCCACTAGAGAGACTGTGGCTTTGCACTCCCCAGAACCAAGCAGTGGGCAAACCACCCACGTGAAAGACTGTGGCTTTGCACTCCCCAGGACCAAGCAGTGGGCAAACCACCCACTAGAGAGTCTGTGGCTTTGCACTCCCCAGGACCAAGCAGTAGGCAAACCACCCACTAGAGAGTCTGTGGCTTTGTACTCCCCAGGACCGAGCAGTGGGCATGGAGCCCCCTCAAGGCTAATGGCATTGTACCATCTTCCGGCTGAAGTGTGGCCTTGGCATATGTGTAATGGCCCAGTGGACCACGGACATTTTGGAGTGGGCATTGTCCCTCCTTTTGTATATATTGTACATACTGTTTATTGTTGAAGGATGTATATATCGAAAACTGTACTATTACACTCATTTTACTCCATTCCTTTTGTCCTTGCATTATTCCTGAGGGTTACGGGGTGTATATGTAATGTTATTGCATATGTTTGTGTGTTTGGTGTTGGGGGTGGAGGTGGGGGTGTTACGTGTTGCGTGTGTGTGTCACTCTCTTTCCTCCCCCTCCCTTGTGTGCTAGGGGCAGTACTCACTGTGGTCGTCTTCGCTGGCGTTCATGTTCCTGGTGTATGAGAAGGTACACCAGCATTGAGAAAAAGTACAGCTCAGGCTCCATGGCGTCATTGTTCTTCCTTGAGTGTCGAGAGGTGAGTCGTTTACACGTGCTTTTGATGGCGTTTGGTACTGCCCCGGAAAAGGTGGCGGATAGGGGTGTTGTAATGCAGTGGGCAGTACATTGTCTTCCTCCTGGCTCTTGGCAGTTACCGCCCTGGTGTTTTTTTTCTACTGCCGTGGCAGTCGGTGTGTTAAATGGCAATTTGTGTTGGCGCCATGGTCATGATTCCATTTTTTATAACGCAAGCCTGTTGGCGGTGTTACCACCGCTTTATCACCGACAGCCAGGGTTGTAAAGAGGGCTTAAATTTTAAGATTACCAATTAAAAATATTCTGGGGGTCATTACGACCTTGGCGGGCGGCTACCGCCGCCCACCAGGCGGTAACCGCCGTGCGGCCGCGCTCACGCGGCCCCCATTCTGACATTCCTGCTGGGCCGGCGGGCGCAAACCAAGTTTGCACCCGCCGTCCCAGTGGGAATGAGGCCACAACATAGGAGCCGGCTCCTAATGGAGCCGGCGGTGTTGCGGCCGTGCGACGGGTGCAGTTGTGAAAAGCTGGCCGGGGCCCTGTTAGGGGGCCCAGGACACCCCTTACCGCCAGCCTCTTCCTGGCGGTGCAAACTGCCAGAAACAGGCTGGCGGTAGGGGGGTCATAATCCCCAGGGCAGCACTGCTTGCAGCGCTGCCCTGGCGGATTATCACCGCCGGGACTAAAACGGCGGTAAACCGCCGGCCCCGGCGGAGCGCTGCGGTCGTAATAAGGGCCTCCGTACTGCCAGCCAGTTGGCGGTACGACGCCACATTACCCCTGGCAGTCTCTGACCGCCAGGGTCGTAATGACCACCTCTGTCTGTTTAATGCGTTCTGGTCGTGTACAAATATAAACATTATGCTCTGAGTATGTTCCTTTATCTACGACCTGAGGGACGTTAGAAAGCACAATCGCATTTTTTAGAGCCATCCAAAAGGATATTAAGGGGCATATTTATACTCCGTTTGCGCCGAATGTGCGTCGTTTTGTTCGACGCAAATTTGGCGCAAAACTAACGCCATATTTATACTTTGGCGTTAGACGCGTCTAGCGCCAAAGTATGGGCAAATAGCGTCATTTTTTTGCGTGAACGCCTTCCTTGCGTTAATGAGATGCAAGGAAGGCGTTCCCGTCTAAAAAAAGGACGGCGACGCAAATGCGTCGTATTTATACTCCCGGGCAAAAATCACGCCCGGGAGTGGTCGGGTCAAAAAACCCCGCATTTGCGCCACTTTTTAACGCCTGGGTCAGGGTAGGCGTTAAGGGGCCTGTGGGCTCAAAATGAGCCCACAGGTGCCCTCCCCTGCCCCCAGGGACCCCCCCTGCCACCCTTGCCCACCCCAGGAGGACACCCAAGGATGGGACATTCAGGTAAGTTCAGGTAAGTATACATTTTTTTTTTGGGTGGCATAGGGGGGCCTTATTTGTGCCCCCCTACATGCCACCATGCCCAATGACCATGCCCAGGGGACATAAGTCCCCTGGGCATGGCCATTGGGCAAGGGGGCATGACTCCTGTCTTTACTAAGACAGGAGTCATGTAAATGGCGTCTGGGCGTCGTTAAAAATGGCGCAAATCGGGTGGAGGCGATTTTTTGCGTCAACCTGACTTGCACCATTTTTAAGACGCCCTAGCGCCACTTTTCCCAATGCCGGCGCTGCCTGGTGTACGTGTTTTTTTTCCACGCACACCAGGCAGCGCCGGTCTGCTTGCGCCGGCTAACGCCATTCAATAAATACGGCGCCCGCATGGCGCTTCAGAATGGCGTTAGCCGGCGCAAACATTTTTGACGCTAAACTGCGTTAGCGCAGTTTAGCGTCAAAAAGTATAAATACGGGCCTAATTGTTTTACATTTACAACTAACAGTAGAAATATTGGCCCATGTGATATATAGTACATGGTCCATGCCCACTCAATTTTTCTATGTTGGGGAGTATTTTCTACTTTTTTAATCTATCATCATTTTAACTCTGCTCTCATAAAGCCAAATAGGTAAAAATAAACCCCTAGTGTTATTGACATACACATATCACTCTTACCTAAAGTGTTCTTGATGGAAGCGGACATCAGCTAATGCACTTTTGACTGTTTATTAGACTAATACATGCAAACTGCTTTAAGCATTAAATGACGAGATTAGAGTTTAATGCCTTGCAATACCATTAGGCATTGTGTGTTGAAAGTGGATTTGACAAATGAGCCCGACTAATGGAGTTTATTTAAAGGAAATCTGCATGAATGAATTTTAATTATCACGCCAAAAGATTGTAATGTAGCTGGTGTCAAAGGGGAGCACATTCTCGTGATGAAGTATGTGATGATGTTTGCATCCCTCTTATTATTCCGTAAATATTTTTTTGTAAATTGGTTGAACTCTGCGCTGATACGTGCTCCTAGAAATGTAAATCTAACGGCATGGGTAGCAATGCAGAAACTGTTTAGGAATGTAATGATCCAGTGCCGTAGAAATGAAGTCCTTCTCAGTCTGAATACTGAATCATAATAGGCAGACTTGAATACAGAACAATACCCAGGAGATTGTTCAACAAAACAGGAGGGGCTGGGGAATACTATGTTATGTGTGAAGTTGGAGGGTAAGATGATCTCATAGAGGATCGCCTAATGACAGTTTGTTAGATCCCAACGACTTGAGATGTTGTTTTTTGAGGGAAGGCTTAAGGGTACACCTACATGGAGCTTGTATATTGTTTTGTCTTTAAACCAGGTGTATACTTATTGTATAGACTTTATCACAACAAGATGACGTACTGCTTGGCGTTAGAATGCTGTTGTTTGTGTCCGTGGGCATGAAAGACAGCACATGCACTTTGTGTAACCTGACATTAGTTATGCAGGCACCACGAAAATTACTTACCCTACCGAATCCTTGTATTTCTTGAAGTTGAAGGAGCACGGATAGATACCCAGAGCAAGCACTGACATCTTTAGCAGTTCTGCTAGTGGGACTGTGATACTTTCACTGAGGAGAGGAAGTAAGGGGGCTAAAGTGTATGCATTGCAAAGACCCCAAAATCCTAGTTCCAGGACCAGAAAGGCATTAGAGTGGCCAGAAACATGTACAATCACATATTCACTCCCAAACTAATCCAGTTGAAGGTATACTGTCAGGAATTAACAACAGGTCAATTAATAGATAAGTAAATAGATTAATTGAATAACAGAAGTCTAGGAGTAACTGACATTCAAATAACAATTCTGCAACATTCTACAAACAACACTTACCTCATAAAAGTATATGATATCCAACCAATCTATCAGAGAGGAACCCCACACATCTTCCCCCCCTTTATCTTACAAAACCAAACTTCGAGCCTGAGTTAGATCTTGGCGGAGGGGTTACTCTGTCACAATGGTGACGATATCCCGTCCATCGAAATATAAATACCATTGTTTTTTATAGTATTTAAATTCAGGCAGATGAGATATCTATCACCATTGCCTCAGAGTAACCTTTCCACCGAGATCTAAAGCAGGCCTATAATTTGGAGATAAGTAAAAATGCAGGGAGCACAAACAAAAAAAAAAAAAATGCTGTACTTTATTTCCACATATCAAGTGAGTGGAATAGTAATACTTTGTAAAAAAAACACAATGAAGTTTAGCCCGTTATGTGATCCTTTAACATGGTTGGGGAAATGAATGATCTGCCATTTCGGTTCACCCTCCTGTAGTCATTGTCCACAAACTGTTGCTCAACTCTGAAATCATCACATCACTTGTACCAAGCCCTTCAGACATCTGAGACAACACCTAAACAACATCACCACTATCAATCATTGGAACACTCACCTCAAAGCCATCCCACATGGTCGCAAATCTGTTGATTCCTGACACAATCTTCAATCCTGCATTCTGCCAAATGACTCAAATGCCAAGATGTCCTGTGGGCCTAGACACATTATTTAACCATTCCACAACCTGCAATCGTTCTGTAAAACAGGTTTGAACTTCCTCACTGTTTTGACAATAACCTAGTCACCTTCCTTCAATTCTATGCTTAAAATCGTAATACCTCTTACACGTCACTTGTGCCTTTCTCACATTTTCTTTGACAACTTCTAGAAACTAATCTATCTTCCTGATAGCACTCAAATTATCTTTGGTTATGGCTTCTCTAACTTTAGTTTAAGTTTAGTTTCATAAAGCGTCTGAATGCTCATAGGCTTCTTGGTGCTAGAGAATTGTCGAAAACAAAGAGAAACATATAGGCCAACTAATTTGTAAAAAGCCAGGTTTTGAGCCATTTCTTAAAGAGGAAGAATTTGGACTGAGTTTTTAAGTACCTTGGTAGCTTGTTCCATGCTATTCCAGTAGACAATAAAAAGCTCTTCTCACCCCAAATAGCTTTTTTATACCTTGGGACCCTTATGTTCTTAGAAAAGGCAGAGCGCAGTGTTCTGTTGGGAGGATACCAGCAGAAACTTGACTTTAAATATTCTGGTCCAGAGTCATGCAAAGTTTTATGAGCCACACAGGGAGCCTTGAAGGAGACTTCTTATTTTAACTGGCAGCAAATGTAAATAAACAATTGCCTAAGAGGTGACTGAAATTTAAGGATGCTTAATAGCAGCTGGGCAGCAGCATTTTGTAAGATTTGAAGTTTCCTCATCAGTTGCTGCTTTAAGACCATATATATGCCATTACAATAAGCGACTCTAGGAGGAAGGGCAACAATTAATATTTTTCTAAGTTCAAAAGGAATAAAGGGCAACATTTTCCTTAGGGTTTTCAACAGATAATCGTATGCAAACATAGACTTGTTGTCAAAATAAGCTTAAAGATTTTGAACTTTCCTGAACCGACATTGTAAGTTTCCTAGATTCTGCAACCACCACATAGGGAGCCATAAAGAGGTGTTGCATCCAACTAGAAGAACCTCTATCTTCCCTAAGTTTAGTTTAAGCCAGTTTTTGTTCATCCATTTTTCCACCTTCTGCATACAATTACAGAGGCATGTTACCCTAAGCAGGTCAGTAGAAATAGAAACCACTATCTGGGTGTCATCAGCATAAGACACTATATAGAACCCAAAAAAGTATATTAGCTTTGCCGGGGCAGTAACAGAAACATTCGATGATCATATCTTTCTCAATTATTTTGGCAGGAAACTGAAGTAATGAGATAGGCAATAGCTACTGTTGGAGGGTAAAGTTTAGTAATGCTTTTATCATCCCAGACCCCAGCATTAGGTGACATTTTCAATCATGTTTAAAAGCTTAAGGTAGAAAGCTGCACTTACAAGTATTTTAAAAGTTATCATGTTTTTATTTGTGGTGGTCACTATTGTGCCTACCAGAGTTAACAGTGTGCTAACAAAATGCAAATATTGTCAAATTATATTTTAGACATTAGTGTAATCGCTAGTAGTAAAAAAAAAATGATTTTCTAATGTTTAATGCGTGATTTATGAGTTTAAAGACGTGAGCAAAGAAATAAATGCACAACTCTGTTATATTTAACGTGATGCCTTAACATGTTTGCAACTTTACTTATTCTGATGATGTATTATTAATGTTGAATTTACAAGTTTGCATATTATGTGTATTTTATTAACCACAATATTAATGCATCTATATTTCTTGTGTTAGTTGAACTAGGTCTGCAGACATCATATTTGCACCCATGTAAAAGTGATGAATCATTCTTCTTTGTCCAACGTGAATGTTAGAAATGGGGTCTTTGGTTGGCAGTCAGGTTACCTCCTGTCCAAGCAAGGACCCTAACTCTATCCAGGGTAAGGCACACACAATCCAAATTATCCTGTGCCCACTGTGAGAGAGCAGGGCTGATTGCAGAGGACCCCTAACGTTTTGCCCCCATTTTACAATTTTTGCTGGTGTTTTCCTGACTCTGATGGTGCCCTGGGTACTGCTAACCAGTCCCAGAGCCAGTGCTCTGTGTAAAATCCGTTTGAAAATTAGGCTAATTATAATTGGCTAAGTCAACCTACCTATAAGTCCCTAGTATATGGTAGGGCATGTAGGTTTAGGGACCCCAGCATAGGTAGTGCACCCATAGGTGCAGTGCTGAGGTGCCCAGTGTCATGTTAAAGGCAGGCCTGCATTGCTTGCTGCTTTTAAATTAAAGTTATATGCAAATTCGACTTTGGAATCAAAAGTAGTTCCAAAGTCTTAAACTACCATATTTTTACATATAAGTCACCCCTAAGGAGTGCCCTATGTGGCCCTAGGGCTGGGTGCCATGTAACTATAAGCAGGGACCTCATAAAAATTGTTTTATAAGCCCTGGTGAGGTAAAAACAGCCAAATTCGTTTTTCCCTCATTGTAGTGAGTGGTCTCCATAGGCTAGAATGGGGAGACTTTATTTTAATTTTAAAAGTCCCCTTAAGTAACAGGTACCAAGAGTTTGGAATCAAATTCATTGCTATAATAAATCTCACAACTTCCAGTTGTGGGATTTAATGTAACTTGTTCAGGTAATGAGTTTTAAACTGAAAAGTTGCCAACTTCAACCCTGCAGTGTTTTTGCTGCTAGACTCTGATTGGCCAGCCTCTGGCAGCCTGGCCAGGCTGCCTTGATGAGGTGTGAAGTGGCCTGACTTCACACAAAGGGATGTGCCTGTGGGAGGAGATCTCCCCTCAGCAGATGGTGAGGCAGGAAGGGGAGGGCTGCCAAACTGGTCTTTAAAGGCAGAGGAGGACATTTGGAGCAACCCAGCAACACTCCACATCCTGCAAACCCAGACAATCAAGTGCCCCCTTGATTAGATTAGGAGAGGGCAGGAGAGGGGTGTGTTTAGGATTTTTAGCCACACCAGTGGGTGGGCTCAGCCAGCTGTAACCTCCAAAAATCACTTTCAGCCATGATGGATTTTTGAGGAATGTTGGTCCCTGGGATTGATTTTTGCCACACTTCCCAGGAAGTGGTCATCACAGGGGGAAGGACCCTGCACCTGATTGGAAAACCAGGAGCCCCCTGTTTTTCACCCAGGAGCAGGGATAAAACTAGTAGACCTGCACCCACACCTCAGTTCCCTACCAGATCCCTACCAGGAAGAACTACAGAAGAAGAAGGACTGCCCTGCTGGACCTGTGGCCTGCACCTGGACCCTGCACTCTGAAGGACTGCACCAGCTGCACACTTGTTCTTCACCACAAGAAGGACTTTGCCTGGTTTCAAGTGGTTCAAGGAGGGACTCCCTGTTTGCTACAGGTGAAAACTTGCTAACCCCTCCTGAAGAAACCAACCAGCTGACCACTGTCCAGTGGCCAAAAAGAAGTTTGCGCCAGGTGCATTCAGGATGTTGTAGTCCACACCCCAAAGGATCATCTCAGAGCTTCTGGAACCTTGGGGTGAGCTGTGGACCCCGAAAGAACCTTAAAGGAACATCTGGAAGAAGATCCAGAAGGTTGGAGAACTTTGGAGAACTTTTGGAAAAAAGCTCCATAGAGGGACGACCCGCCACGGAAACTCTAGCCGGCTTGCTCAAACCGTGACCCAGCCTGACTTGCAGGTTCGTCCCGGTGAAGAAAATATCCAAAAAAAGAGACTAAGGGGGTCATTCTGACCCCGGCCGGCAGCGGAAGCCGCCGGCCTGGCGGGGACCGCCAGAATACCGCTGTGCGGTCAAAAAACCGCTGCGGCTATTCTGGGTTTCCCGCTGGGCTGGCGGGTGACCGCCAGAAGGCCGCCCGCCAGCCCAGCGGGAAACACCCTTCCATGAGGATGCCGGCTCCGAATGGAGCCGGCGGAGTGGAAGGGGTGCGACGGGTGCAGTTGCACCCGTCGCGATTTTCAGTGTCTGCATGGCAGACACTGAAAATCTTTGTGGGGCCCTGTTACGCCAGGAAACCGCCAGGAACAGGACGGCGGTATGGGGGTCAGAATCCCCATGGCGGCGAAGCAAGCTGCGCGGCCATGGAGGATTCCCTAGGGCAGCGGGAAACCGGCGGTACACCACCGGTTTTCAGTTTCTGACCGCGGCTGTACCGCCGCGGTCAGAATGCCAATGGGAGCACCGCCAGCCTGTTGGCGGTGCTCCCGCGGTCGTTGGCCCTGGCGGATTTTACCGCCAGGGTCAGAATGACCCCCTAAGTCCGAACGTAGGAAGTTGACCAGGACCTCCCAGCCAGCGTATCTGAGGAGGGCTCCAAGGACGTCGGATCAAGATCCAGGTTTGCCCAGTCGAAGGATTTTCACCTTGAAAAAATGACTAAGTCCGAAGGTAAAAATCTCCACCGAGGTTTCCCGCGACGCGTATCCGAGGAAGAGTTCCAGGAGGTCAGATTGGACTGGCAGGTTCGTACCGCTGAAGAAAATCTTCAGAAAAACGACTAAGTCTGAAGGTAAATGTTTGACCGAGGCCTCCCGCGGGCTGTATTCTTTAAATATTCATATCTCCGGTTCCCCTTATCCACTTTTATTCATTTTTATGTCATTTTAAAGATAAAAATATAATCTATTGTTATAAATTGGTTTTGGATTTTTAAACTGTTTTCTGTGCTTTATTTAATTACTGTTTTGTGATATTTGAATGCTTTACACTCTGTCTCCCAAGTTAAGCATTGTCGCTCGTTGCCAAGCTACCAAGGGTTGAGCTGGGTTTAATTTACTGAGACCTAACTGGACCTCAGTGGAGGTTAGTGGCCTATTGCTAAGTGGAGGTACCTACCTGCCCTTACCAATAACCCATTTTCCAACACCCACCCTCTGGTAGCTTGGCACTGAGCAGTCAGGCTTAACTTAGAAGGCAATGTGTAAAGTATTTGTACAATTAACGATGCAATAACACAGTATAACACCACAAAAATACACCACATAGTGTTTGGAAAAATATATATTTATCTGGTTAAATGCAGGTCAAAACAATCACGATTTGATAAGTACACGTTGACCTATCACTTTAGAGAATGATAAAAAGAGTCTTTAGTTTTTAAAAAGCAACAAGTGCCTCTTGCAAGCACAAAGTACCTCTGCGGAGGAGAAGATGCATGGAAAACGGGGAGGCATGAGTTGGTTTCTCTGGGCGCACACAGATGATGCGTTGATAATTTTCCATGCAGCGAAAGCTTTGTGTCAATTTCAAGAGAACTGACTTGAATCTTGTTCGGGCTGCAGGGTATTCGGATGTTCGGGGATGATGCAGAGAAATCCTAGCCATGCAGACGAAGTCACAGGAGCTGCATCAATCCGGTGGGCAATGCGGAGAAATTTCTGTTGCACGGCAGGTGGTGTATCGATTCTTCTCGCAGAAAGTTGGGCTGCGTTGTTCAAGCTTGGCTATGCATTGATCCAATGGGCCGTGTGTTGAAGTTCCGGCCGCAGTGCTGGCGCTGCATTGATGTTCCCTCAGGGAGCTGGGCTGCGTCATTCCGTTTTGATATTCTCTTACAGCTACGCAGGCTGTGCGTCATTTCTGATAGGCTGTGAGTTGAATTTTCACTGCACAAGGAGTTCTTTCCAGGAGGAAGTCTTTTTGGTCCTGAGACTTCAAGGAACAGGAGGCAAGCTCTATGCAAGCCCTTGGAGAGCACTTCTCAGCAGACCCAGAGGGCAGCAAGGAAGCAGGGCAACAGCAGGTCAGCAGCCCTTGCAGAAAAGCAGTCAGGTGAGTTGTTTGGGCAGCCAGGCAGTTCCTCTTGGCAGGTTGCAGGGTCTGGTTCAGAGTTTCTTCACCAGTGGTATCGTGTCCAGAAGTGTCTGAGTTGGTATGGTCAGAGGCCCTGTTTAAATACTCAAATGTGCTTTTCAAGTAAGGGACACTTCAAAGAGTGGCTTAGAAGTGCATCAGGCCCCCTTTCAGTTCCATCCTATCTGCCAGGGTCCCAGTAGGGAGTTTGCTAGTCCATTGTGTGAGGGCAGGCCACTGTCCTTTCAAATGTAAGTGTCAGGCCCTCCACCCTCCCAGCCCAGGAAGACCCATTCAGTATGCAGATGTGTGCAGGTTTGACTGAGCAACCTGTGTTTGGGGTTGTCTGAGGGAAATGCACAAGGGATCTGTCAACTAACCTAGCCAGACGTGGATTGTAAGGCACAGAAGGATTTAAGTGCAGAGAAATGCTCACTTTCTAAAAGTGGCATTTCTAAATAGTAATATTAAATCCAACTTCACCAATACACAGGATTTTCTATTACAATTCTGGCCATACTAAATGTGACCTGGCAACTCCTTTGAGATCTGAATCTACCACTCAAACAGTGTATTAGGGTAGCCCTAATGCCTATGAAAGGAGCAGGCCTCACAGCAGTGTAAAATGAATTTAGGAGTTTTACACTACCAGGACATATAGAACACACATGTTCATGTCCTGCCTTTTACCTACATAGCACCCTGCCCAATGAGCTACCTAGGACCTACCTTAGGGGTGACTTGTATGTAGAAAAATGGGAGTTTAAGGTTTGGCAATTACTTCTAAATGCAATTACTTCTAAATGCCAAGTGGCAGTGGCCATGGCAGGCCTGAGACATGGTTAGGGGGCTACTTATGTGGGTGGCACAGCCAGTGCTGCAGCCCACTAGTAGCATTTAATTTACAGGCCCTGGGCAAATGTAGTGCACTTGACTAGGGACTTACAAGTAAATAAGCCAATTGGTTATGAGCCAATGTCACCATGTTTTAGGGAGAGAGCAAATTCACTTTAGCACTGATTAGCAGTGGTAAAGTGCACAGAGTCCTAAAGCCATCAAAAATGAGGTCAGAAAAAGAGAAGGAGGAAGGCAAAAAGTTTGGGGGTGAACTTCCAGAAAGGCCATTTCCAACAATGATTTTTTTTCCATTTGTTTGTTCTTATGAATAGTTAAGGGTTCCTTGTTTAATTTTACAAAACTTGTTTCTATATGACCTTGGTTCTGGAACATTTAGACCTGTGGACTTAAAAGGTGAAATAAATTGTTTCTATTGACATACGTTTTCACATGGAAAGAAAGTGACTCCATCCCATGCCCTGGGTAGAATTTGTGTTGTTGCAAGTGATAGTAAATTGTAAATGACTGTTGGATTCACAAGGAAGGAGGAGATGACTTCAGAACAAAACCTGAGAAACCTTTGCAATGTTGCAGCTCTAATTTGTCTTTAGACTCTGATTGGATATTGCTCCTTTTGCGCGATGTGGGGACCACTGAACTTTCAGGTCGGAGATGTTCGCTTACTTTACTAAAGGGATGGACTTTGTACGTTTCGGGTAGTTGTCCTCTTGGTGTTCCAGAGAACTATTTTCTGTACAACTTGTGCTCTGCATTTCCCTGATGGTGCTTCTAACATACTTTGATGATGATCTACACGCATTGCTGACGAAGAATACTTAAATGGTGACCTTAGGAGAGGTATAGCTCCCTGTTAATGCTATTTCCCTTGACATGTCAGTTCCCTAATAGAAGTAAGCATGCTGAGACCTACCTATTTTTTCTAGTGTTTTCCAAATTATTGTTGTCACTTTTTGTCTTTAATCTGCATGTGGTCATCCGTTCCCACATATGCATGTCCTCATTTGGTTAGTTGTAGGGATAACTCATGTCCAACCCCGATTCTTGATCTCAGTTTTATTTGATTTGTCAAAAGTTAACACAGTCTGATTTGAGATATATTTCTCTGTCACAGATGATTTCTTTGATGCTAAGTTGATTAAACTTGTTTCATCATTTTGGACAACCATTCATTTTTACAGTTTGATTTTGTGCACAGCTTACGTGGCCTTAGCTTTGTGGATGTAAACTAAAGCCTTTAAACTTTTATCGATTGGAGTTTTTCTTCTGTGGCCTCAGTGGTCATGTTGTTTATATGTGATGGGGTGGGTTTGAAATTTTTGTGTATGGTTAACCACACTCTTTACCGGGTCAAAAGGTCAGTCAAACACATTAAGCATTTTGATTCCTGGGTAGGGTAAGAGAACATATTAACACTACTAACTTCCAAAGGGTTTAGTGAAGGTTTCTTTATAAAAGAAGCCTTTTTCCAGGTTGTAGGGAAGTAGCCAGATTTAGGGATGTTATTCAAGAATATGGTAAGATATATGGTGATCATCCTTGGAACTAGATGCCGGATTTTGGGTGGGCAAGGATTATCAGGAGCCCCAGATTTAATGACTTAAATAAACCTAATTACCAATTAAATTGACAGAGGAAAAAATTCAGTAAAATGTACTTGGGTGACAATACAAACATCCAGCAGGAGTTTTTCTTCAATCCCTTGCAAGGTTGCGGTTAGAAAATTTGTCTTATGTTGAAGTAGTTAGCGAATTTATCACCGAAGGCTTGATTGTGGACAGAGGTATTTTTATTGTTGATGTTAATTAAAGAATTGACTGTATTGAAAAGCTCCAGAGCCCAATTTTTAGCATTATTAATTTTGTCCAAAAAATAATTCGATTTCTCGGACATGATCAAAGATTTATATTCTGTGATACATTATTTGTATTTGTTTCTCACCTGAGCACTATATGTTTTCTTCTATATCTGTTCTTGTGTTCTGCATTTTTAGTTTGTAGTTTTAGATTGCCTTAATTCCGAGGGGCAGATGGTTTGTCTCTGAAATTTTTGTACATGTTTATTGGTACTAGTTGCTTAGCAGGATTACCAATTCATGTGGAGTAATTAGTAGGCGCTATATTTATATTTTTCACCAGGTTAGGTGGAGTATTTAATAGGTTTTCTGTCAATTATTTGCTATCAATGTCATGTCGAGGTCAAAATTTAATTATTTGTGAGGTTTAGTTTTTTAAAATAATCTCACCAAAAGCATCCATGCACCACTCCCCAAGAATACAAATAAATAACCAGGTTAAAATCATTTTAAAAAACAATAAAAGATAAAGCACAATTCTCCCTACAATCAGCTGTGCGTACATGCTATCATGCTCTAACTCTCATCAAAATAAATGGGCTGTATGTATTTAGGGATGGTGTTAACCTGTGTGTCCACACCATCTTCTTTATATCCTTTTCCCAATATTTATCACCTTCCATAGCAAGACACCCTGTTCATTCAACCGCACGTTACCTGCAGGGTGATAAACACAAGTATTAAAATGTGTAGATCCCTTCCAACATGACAGATTTAAACTGTGGACTATTATAATTTAGGATACTCCTTGGTAACCCTTCTCACATAAATGAACCATCCAGACATGTCACCACTGTTTCTGCATCTGCCTTGGAAATTACATCAAACCCTAACTTACTAATTTCATCAATTAATACAATCAAATTTTTACACTCCTGTACCTATGTTTGTGCATAGTCTATGATGTCTCATGCAACAGACTCCCATGCTTTCTTGGGAGTCAACGCAGGTCTCAAATTTCACAAGGTCCTGTCAGAATTGTCACATTCTAAATTGTTTCACACAACTTTTTCAATGTCCTCATCCATTTCAGGCCACAAATAGGATGTTTTAACTCTTTTTCTAGTTTTTACAAAGTCAAAATGACCTTCAATGCAAAGACCTACCACCTTCTCCCTCAAACCTACAGCAGGTACAATCTCTAACCCCTCATGACAAAACCTGAGTCAACACTCAATTCATGTTTAATTCACAGGACCCATTCACCAATTCAGGCAGTCCCTTGTTCATTACTCCCTCCTTCAAACATTGAATCACAACATGTAGACATTCATCTTGTTCATATGTACTTTTCCAGTTCTACCAATCAGGTACATAGTGAACATAATAATCAAAATCATGTATCTTCTTGGATAACCTGGCAGTCTTTTGAGAGTTTTTCAAAAACCACTCAGTTGTACGGAGTTTTACCAAGGGTTTGTGTCAATCCTTATTTTAATCAATCCTTATTTTAATCACTTTACCCCACACTAATGCATGGAAATGCTCCATTGCTCACACACTAGCCAGGGTTTCCCTTTCAATGAAAAAATAGCATTCCTTTGCAGGGGTTAAACTGGGTGAAGCAATAACAATAACTTTTTATTTGCCCTCCTTATCCACTTTAGTACTTTTTGCACCAAGCCCTTTACAACTAGCATCAGTGGTGATCACAGTTCTGGCATTAGGGTCAAAAAATAGATTTGGAGCAGCTTCACAAATACAGTTCTTAATTTCATCAAAAACCATTTGACATTCATTACTCCATATGAACTACACATTTGTTTTTATCATTTGCCTTAAAGCAAATGTTTTTTTCAGCAACATTTTTTGCGAATTAAACAGCATTGCAGATGTATGTGTCATAATGCTGTTGGGCAGTGGGGAAAGTGGAGCTGGGGTACCGGGGTACATCACTTCAGCAAAAACAGCAATCACTACAGGGCAAATCCTGGCATTGAAAGTGTTGTGCTTGCTAAGGTGGTGAAATTTCTGCAAATTGTGGAACTCACTGTTCACCAAAATAGCGCCATTCTTAGGTGAAATAACCTCAAAACCTATTTGATGCCACAAGCATATCACAGAATTTGTAGCAAACTTACATTCAACATATTCCGCTGTCAAGCTTTCACATTCAATTCATTCATAACCCTTTTTTAAAAAAAAGATTTTTATTGTGAACACTGTAAAATGATACATAAACCAAAGAGGGAACAGGATCCCCACATTTTTGCAAACAATAGTACATAATATGATCAAACAGTAGTGGGGACATTGAAAGCCTAGGGGTGCTGCCAATCGTATTTTGAAAAGAAAAAGAAAACAGGAAAAGATGTAAGTGAAAGTAAGAAGTTCGCTCCTCTCAATGTCGGGATCCCGGTTGGGAGCAGGCCGTGGCGCATGTGTGTAGGAGGACGTTACTTATAGACCGGGCATGTTTATTAGGAGGTCATAGCGTCAGAAGACTGGTAAATGCCAGGGTTAAAAGTCAATAGGGTAACAGGTCTTTCGTGACATTAGAGCCTGGATCTTCTATCCTTGCTCAGTATAAGAAGAGCCTAGTACTCAGTGGCCTTTCCCTCCGAGAAATGGTTCTATGAGGAAGAGTATGCTAGAGGAAATAGGCGTTACCGGGGCCAGTGTCCTGATATGAGAGCGAGAAGAGAAGGAAGACAGAGGAAAAAGGAGAAAAAAGACTAGTAGATAGAGAGGGAAGGAGGAGGGGAAAAAAAGGGTGGGGGGGAGGACGGAAGGAGAAGAAGGGTGGTGGTGGTGGGGGAATGGCAGGTGGCGTCCTGCAGGCTACAATCTTCCCTCAGTGAGGAAGGGGGCCCACAATTGGCTGAATATTTGAGCTTGATCTTGCAAGTTATAGATGATTCTTTCATGCATGGCGATACGGATCATGGCTGTGATCCATTCTTCCGGAGTTGAGGGAGTCATCGACCTCCAATGGCGGAGGATTCAGATTTTTGTGGTGGCTATTGCTGAGTGGAGCAACCTTTTGCGTGGTCTAGAGAGATCCGGGAGAGAAGTCATGTATTGTAAAAGTATGAGAGAGTGAGGGAGGGGTGAAGGAAGAAGCATGGAGTCGGCTAGAGTGGAACTCATCACGTCCCATATTGGTCTGATTGTTGGGCAGTCAATTAAGATATGTTTTAGGTCACAGCATGTCTCTGGGCACCGCCAGCATGTCGCATGTGGGAGCAATCCTGTTCTATGCAGTTTCACTGGGGACCAATACCAATCGTGCAGAACTTTGAAAAGGCAAAACTTTAAGTGCCCCTCCCATGTGCCTCTGTCCAGGGCCTCTAAAATGTCCTCCCAGTCGTCTGGGGCAAAGGTCTGTTGAAGTTGGGTTTGCCACTGTAAGCGTAGCTTATCTAGGAGAGGCTGAGAGTAGAGCTTTCGGGTGAGTAGGTCGTAAAGGCCCGCCATAACTCCCCTATGTTGCCCCCATTGTTGGAGGGAGGCTACCACGGGTGAAGACTGAGACCCTCGTCGGGCAACGTCTGCCCCCTGCCTAATGCAGTGTTTGAGCTGCAAGTATCTCCACTCTTGGCTTGGCCGGAGATTGTATTCTTCCCGCAATTTCTGAAAAGATTTGAGTGAATCATTTTCCAGGATCTGGGAGAGAGTGTGAATGCCAGCCCTCTTGCACTGCAGCCATTTGAGCACTTCGCCACCTATCCGGAGTCCACTGTTGCGCCATAAGGGTGCTTGAGCGTGGAGAAGAGGATGGACCCCAAGCAGGCTGTGGGCCCTTCGCCAGGCTGCCCGGGACGCCTTCAGGATAGGGTTCACCGGATTGGCAGATGGTATGTCATCACGGTAGGGTCCTCCGAACACCTCGTTTGCGGTTAGCAACAACCTTTCCACGGCAACCCATTGGGGCTGGTCCAATTTTTTGGACAAGGGGTGAGATAACTGGGACAGGTGCAGTGCTAGTGAATAGTGCTCCACCGACGGGAGCCCCATACCTCTGTGGGATTGACGGGCTATGAGTTTAGCAGGCGATAGGCGTGGCCATGTGGAACCCCCAAACGAATGCTCTGATGAGTGTGTCTATATTTCGTAGTGTGCGAAGGGGCACCTGCAGGGGGAGAAGTCCCAGAATGTAAGTAAAACAGGGAATCGTTACCATTCTGACCGCCTGTACTCGTCCCCACATCGAAAGGCCTAAGTGGTTCCATTTTGTGAAGTCAAGCTTCATCCGTGCGATGAGAGGCTCAATGTTGTCTGCCACCATGTGCACCAGTCCCGGATTAACTAGCACCCCCAGATATTTGAGGCGGTTCGGTGTCCAACGCTGGGCTGGATCGTGAGAGTTAATAGGACGTCGTCGGCATATAAGTGGATTTTAGAAGTGCCTCCTGCAGTGGGAGGCCTGTTATGGAAGGGGAGGATTGGATAGCGGCAGCGAGGTGTTCCATGGCTAGCAGGAACAACAAGGGTGAGAGGGGGGATCCCTGTTGCGTACTTCTGCAGATAGGGAAAGGATCTGAGAGGAAACCTCCACAATTAACTCTCGCTGCCAGTTGGTCCTACAAT
Organism: Pleurodeles waltl; assembly: GCF_031143425.1. NCBI lineage: Eukaryota > Metazoa > Chordata > Amphibia > Caudata > Salamandridae > Pleurodeles > Pleurodeles waltl. Next base: position 846,705,888 of record NC_090446.1, read on the forward strand.
ATGAATCCATTTCCCAGACCGAATCTCTCCAATATCGCAAACAGGTATGGCCACTCTATGTGATCGAACGCCTTTTCGGTGCCCAAGGACAGGGCTAGCGCCGCCTCCGGTAATTCCCTTGATGTCCATAGGGTATGATAGAGGGTGCGCAAGTGGTTCTTGGAGGTGCGGCCCGGTACAAACCCCACTTGCGTGCGGTGGATCAGGAATGGTATAACTTTGCGAAGTCTGTTTGCTAGGATGCTTGCTAGTATTTTGATGTCACTGTTTAGAAGGGATATAGGTCGGTAACTGCCACACAGCAGGGGGTCCTTCCCGGGTTTAGGTATAATGGCTATCGTGGCATTGTTGGAAGTGGCCCCCAGGGCCTCCATCGAGCAGGCTTTGTTCAAGGCCGCAAGCAGGATGTTGGTCGCCTCTTTCCCTGCCCATTTATAAAATTCCGCCGGAAATCCAACCTCCCCGGGTGATTTATGGTATGGAAGGTCTGAGATAACCCTTTCTATTTCCTGACTGCTTATTGCCCCTTCCAAGAGGCCACGTCCTTCTTCTGACAAGGAGGGTAGGTCAAGGCCCTCCAAAAAGGCTTTGATCTGGGCGGGGCTGGACGTTATCTCTGGAGTAGAGGTGTCTATAGAAGGATGCAAATTCATTTGCAATTGCTTGCAGGTGTGTTAATATTTCTCCAGAGGAGGTATGGATGGCCGGGATAGCGAGAGCAGCTGTCCTCTGACGAAGCTGGGCTGCCAGTAGTTGCCCTGCCTTCTCGCCCTCGTCGTAGTGTCTGCCTTGCAGCCTCTGAAGGGCATACTCGGCCTGGGAGGTATATAGCTCATTGAGGGCCATTTGGGCACGCTCTAGGTTGCAGCGGCCTGCAAGAGAGGGCTGCTCAATGTATTGTCTAGTGAGTCGACGAATGTTGAGTTCTAGTACCACTTGTCATTCCTTTTTGTATTTGTTCGCCAGCGCTTAGTCTTGCATTTACTGTCCCCGTATCCCTGCCTTGGCTGCGGCCCACATGATTCGACTAGAATCAACCGTGCCTAGGTTGTCTTGGGCGTAAGTGCTTGCGTGGTCTTGTAACTGTAACTTTCCCTGGGGAGAACAATAGAGGTGGACTGCAAGTCTCCAGGGGATACGAGACCCAGTCGGATGTCCATGCTGACTGGGGAGTGGTCCGAAAGGCCACTCTCTAGTATACTATCATCCTGAGTATGAGCCACTAAGTTGTGGGATAATATAAAATAGTCAAGGCAGGATTGAGTACTGTGTGCTGGTGAAAGAAATGTAAATTGCCTGTCTACCGGGTGTGTGAGTCTCCAGTGTTCCACCAGGCCGTTGTCCGATAGTATATCGGTGTGTAGGGCTCTGGCTGCGTTGTTGCTTATGTCCAGGGGTCCCGTTCTGTCCAGTACTGCGTCTCTAACTAGGTTCCAATCACCCCCTATTGCATCCCGGCATGCTCCTATCTCAGTCAAGAGTCGGTTGAGTTGTAGGAAAAAGAGGCGTTTCGGGACCGTTGGTGCGTAAACAGAGCCCACTCATAGTGAGGCATCGCCTATCTTTAATTTAGCAAATATGTAACGACCCTCAGGGTCCGTCCATGATTTAATAACTGTGTGGGGCAAGGTTTTTCGAAGCAATAGTGCCACCCCGCATTTCCTTGGGGTGTTTTCCGTATTGGGTGAGGTTGGATTACTGCTAGACAGGACTGTGCCCACCCAGTCGCAGCGCAATTTGTCAGGTTCTGGTTTATCTAAATGCGTCTCTTGCAATAGGGCAATATCAGCGCAGTTAGAGTTGAGATTGGATAGGATTTTTTTCCGCTTTATGAAGTGGGTAAGGCCATTTACGTTCCATGATATAATCCGTAGAGGCACTGTTGGTGCTGAGTTCGGGTTGGACATCCCTGTGCCTAATGGACACCTACCTAGGTGGGGGGAAGAGGAAGGGAGAGGGGGAGGGGGAGGGTTTTGACGCATCTCTTGAAACGAGGAGGGAGGGTCGATAAAGGGAGAGGTAGGTGGGTGGGGGAGAAGGAGAGGAAGGGGAGAGGGGTAAATGTGTGAACGAGAAGCAAGTGAGCAAGACTAAGAGAAAGAGGAGAGATATGAGCCAGGAGAGAGGAATAGAGAATAAAACAAAGAGGAGAAGAAAAGAAAAACTCGGAAAGGTCCTGTCGTTCACGAACTGTTACCTGCAGGTCTAGAACCCAGGCCTATTGAGCTCCGGTGCACGACCAGCGGGCCCCAGGCCGAGGGGGGTGATGCCACATGATCAATATGACTTAAGGGGTAGGCAGGAGAGTATGAGGAGAGGGTTGTATGTATATTGTATGTGGTTCTTGTGGTGACCCATGTCGGGAAGTCCAATGACCCAGGGTCAGGCGGCACAGTACCGTGAGGAGAGGCGAGGGGGGGAGAGGGGAGGGGAAGGAGGGGAGCAAGGGGCATGAATAAGGTTCTGGGTGGACCTGCAAAGGTTTTGCGAGGTTGGATCAAAGTCTGGGTCGTGCCTAAGCAAATAGAGCAAAGGTTCCCCTGTGTAGTGGAGTTTCTATTTTTGATTATGGATTTTTGAGGGAGAGGAGTGGGAGGGATGGGGCGGGTGGAGTGCAGTGGGGAAGCGGGGGTGGTGCGCCACTGCCATGTGCTGGCCTGCTACAATTATACGATAGCGCCGATAACAGGGCGATCATCAACAATCATAAAAAGCGATCTAAAATAGGACAGAATATTAACAGGTGGGAACGATGCGACAGGTCTGAGGAAGTGCCTAATTTTTGCTTTTAGACAGATAAGTAAATGAAGTGAGCGGGGCCGCGTTGCTAGAGGCAACCAGATTTCTCGATGTCTAGAAAGAGGGATTAGAAGCACGAGAAATATGCGGGCATACATGGTTATAGATGGTTAGGACAGAATTGCAACGGGATTATAACAGGATAACAGTATATCTGTTAGTTCACAAAATCAAGTACTCATCACTCCGGGTCGTCCTCTCCGCCACTGGGTCCCTTTGGCGCGTCCAGTGCGGTCCGTGGGCAGCAGCAGTGGGCGCCCTTCAGAGTCTGATGCTACCCCATAGGTGGGGGCTGCCGTGGGTTTTAAAGGGGAATGAGATTTATCTCTGTCCGATGTCTGCGTATATATAGCCACCGCCTGGAGTACCTGGCCCTCTGGTTTGGGGATCAGTGATGAATCTTCCCTCTGAATCGGATGCTGGTTCCGCATGGCCGGTTCCTGCAGGTGAGTCTCGTGTGCCCAGAGGGGTCTGTGGTGGTATTTCCATGATGTGGGACTGATCGTGGAGCCCATCTAAAAACGCTCTCAGATCCTCCAGGTCGTAGACGTTCCTTGATTCCCCGTTCTTGGTGATCCACATCCTGGCTGGTTCGAACAGGCCGAATTTCACATCTAAATGACGGAGGCGAGCACAGAGGGATAGGAAGGCTTTGCTTCGTTCGGCAGTCTCTTTGGAGAAATCAGCTGAAAGCCGGATTTCCAGGGCACCCAATCTGAATGGGCCATGCATTCTGGCTGCCTGTAGCAGTTGGCGAGCCTGCATGTGTCGCAGCAAGCAGACTATAATAGGACGGGGCGGCTGCTCCCCTTTTGTCTGTTGGGGCCCAGCCTGTGAGCCCTTTGGAATTCTCTGTTAGTTTGGGTAGTGTTTCCCGCAGGTAGGAGAACAGGTCTGTGCCCGCGATGCCCTCCGGAAATCCAAGGAGGCGGACGTTGTTCCTGTCTTCCAAGTCCATCACTTTGCTACGAAGGAGCAGGAGTTCTTGATCTCTGTCGGTCCAGGAGGCTACCTGCGTTTCTACTGTAGCCATTCGCTGATCGAGTCCAGGGATCTGCGACTGGAAGCCCGCTATGTCCAGGCGCATAGATCTTGTCTCCGCTGTCAGTGCCACCATGGCACTGTCCATGCCCTCCAGTTTACGACTCACAGCCGATATCTCCTGCGGTATTCCATCCATTGTCGTACCTTGTGTGGCATCTGCCATGCTGCTACAGGGGGATGAGAGGGGGACCTCCGCAGAAGGGTGTTTCTGTTGGCGCAGGGCTTCAGAGAAGAGTAGTTGGCGGGCTGGCTTACCTGATATTTTGCCTGCTGTCTTGCCCCTGGGCATTGCGCGTTCCCCCGTGCAGATAGGGATCTGAGGGGTATCAGCCCTTGGCTCCGCAGGGGAAAATAGTGGAAAAAGGAACGGAGCGGCCGGATGGAAGGGGAGACAAGTTTTCGCCAGCTTCGGGTGCGTATTTTACTAACGCACAAAAGGGTATCTTAGAAATAGGCCTCCAGTCTCTCAAGTATCTCAGGGGTCCAGGCGCTGCTGTTGTCTCAAGTGATCCTCCTGTCCTCCAGAGGGAAAGAGAGGGTCCGCACAGTTGGCTAATGGTTGTTGGCGTTTGGCATGGAGGCACAAGAAGGGCCCATCGTTGACAACGGCGACATTCCTCCCCCACCTGGAGGTCGTAGCGTGCCTTGGATCCCATATTTGAAAAGCAACATCCACAAAATACCCTCTAAGATTTCCAAATTAAGGCCTCATTATGAACACAGCAGGATTTCCCGCCATGTTCAGGCAGGCGGTCTAAACACAGACGAATAAACAACATTCCACTACGCCAGCGGGCGGAAACAGTGTTTCTGCCAGCTGGCTCAGCAGAATGCTGGGCCTGGACACTGCCGACGGCTCCTTGTGGAGTGCTGTGGGTGCAGCAGCACCTGTCACGCATATCACTGCCCGTAAATCAGGCAGTGACATGCGTGACGGGGCTGTGCACGGGGCCCCTGCTCTTCCCATGCCAGTGCATGGGCAGTGCAGGGGCCCCCAGGGCCCCCATTTCACCAGCCTTTTCCTGGCAGGGGAAACCACCAGAGAACGGCTGGTGGACCCAGGTTATTTATCGGCGGGCAGGGCTGCTTGCAGTGCTGCCCTGTCAGATAAGGAACTCCGCCATCATCAGGCTGTCTGGCAGAGGTAGAGGAGTTCCTCCTGTGGTGGTCTCACCATGACATAATATGCCAGTCTGGACTACCATGATGCATGGCAGACTGGACCGCCTGTGTTCATAATGACCACCTAAGTCTAAACTGAAGCATACTGAAGCTATCCCAAAGGGCATTCTAATGAACTGGAAAAATCCAACAGGAGTTATAAAGGCTTCTAGTTCTTTGCATTTTGTCTGTAGAGAAACCTGATGAAAGGTTAATTATAAGTCATTCATAAGGAACTATTTCATATCCTTTGTCAGTAACAGGCTCTCGTTTATCTTGGGTAAAGGATATTTATGCATAAAGAAATTCTTAAGTATCTCATGTCGATGCACACCCTTATCTTTCCACTGGCATGTCTTAAAACCACAGCAAGAGATAACCAGCCCAATGATTCAATACATTCAGGCCCATATTTATACTTTTTGAAGCAAAACTGCGCTAACGCAGTTTTGCGTCAAAAGAATTAGCGCTGGCTAACGCCATTCTGAAGCGCCATGCGGGCGCCGTATTTATTGAATGACGTTAGCCGGCGTTAGCCGCCGGAGCCGTCTGGTGTGCGTTAAAAAAAACGACGTACACCAGGCAGCGCCGGCGTAGGGGGATATGGGGCTTGGGCGTCAAGAAATGGGGCAAGTCAGGTTGAGGCAATTTTTTCGCCTCAACCCGATTTGCGCCATTTTGTTTTCACTCCCAACCCCCATAGAAATGACTCCTGTCTTAGCAAAGACAGGAGTCATGCCCCCTTGCCCAATGGCCATGCCCAGGGGACTTCTGTCCCCTGGGCATGGTCATTGGGCATAGTGGCATGTAGGGGGGCACAAATCAGGCCCCCCTATGCCACAAAAAAACAAAAAACAAAAACTTACCTGAACTTACCTTAATGTCCCTGGGATGGGTCCCTCCAGCCTTGGGTGTCCTCCTGGGGTGGGCAAGGGTGACAGGGGGTGTCCCTGGGGGCATGGGAGGGCACCTCTGGGCTCCTTCAGAGCCCACAGGTCCCTTAACGCCTGCCTTTTGCAGGCGCTAAAAAACGGCACAAAAGCGGCCGTACGTCATTTTTTTTGACCAGCCCACTCCCGGGCGTGAATTTTGCCCGGGAGTATAAATCCGACGCACATGCCTCGGAGTCGATTTTTTAGACGGGAACGCCTACCTTGCATATAATTAACGCAAAGTAGGTGTCCACGCTAAAAAATGACGCTAACTCCATGGACTTTGGCGCTAGACGCGTCTAACGCCAAAGTATAAATATGGAGTTAGATTTGCGTCGAAATTGCGTAAAAAAAAACGACGCAATTCCGGCGCAAACGGAGTATAAATATGCCCCTCATTCACTCCAAACTTTCTAATTTATGCAGTTCCTTCCCCATCTCCTTTCTAACAACAAAAGTGACAGCAGGCTCAGCATTTTCATTCAACACTCTTCTAGGTTGGAATCTAACCTGTTTGCCTCTCTTACCAGTAAACACATTGGGATATTCACTACGTAGAGTCCCTCAGATTTCATCACTCTCACTCACAACAAGATTTTGTTCTCTGCTGTTTGGATTAAGTATAATATCTAGAATGTGTTGATCCTTCCATCCTAATACACACATTCCTTTAAGCAGTCAGGGTTATCCCAAAGGCAATGTGTAAAGTATTTGTAACAAAACAAACAGTAATACAGTGAAAACACTACAAAATTGATACCACACCAGTTTAGGAAAATAGGTAATATTTATTTAACTCAAACAAGACCAAAATGACAAAAATCGAACATACACAAGTCAAGATATGAATTTTCAAAAGAATTAGAGTCTTACTCCATAGAATAATGGAAATGTTGATTGTACACAAAGAACCTGATTTGCGTCAAAAATAAAGTCGCACAGGTGAGCGTGTATCTGAAAAGTCAGTGGTGTGTTGATTGCTTACTTGCAAGTGCGTGCGTCATTGCTTCTCCAGTCAGGCAGGCAATGCGTCATTCCCCTCCCGGCAAGAGAGTGATGTGTCGATTTCTGGACAGGGCACCTCAGATCCACGCAGGTTTACAATGACTTTGATGTGCAGCGATGATGCATGAGAAATACGGTTGCACAGTGTTGGAAAACCATGCTGCATGGGGTTTGCATCATTATCAACAGCAGCAAGCAGGTGTTGCATCATTTCTCCAGCCACGATGCGTCGATCTCCCGGCCGTGTTTCAGGTGGGGCATCGGATTCAGCCGCAAAGCTGGTGCTGTGTCGTTTTTCAGCTGTGTTGCTGGTGGAGCCTTGAAGTTTTCCCTGCACAGTGTTCTGTGTGTGGATTTCAGTCCTTGTTCTGCCAACTTTACCTCACACAGGCCCGGGGACTGGATAGGGCACCACTTGGCAGGGCAGGAGCCTGAGAAGAAAGTCCAGGTGTTGGCAGAGGAAGCCCTAGACTTCAAAATGCCAGGCAAGCTCAGTTTAAGCGCTTGGAGATTCTTCACAAGCAGGAAAATACCACAAAGTCCAGTCTTTGTCCTTTTTCAGGCAGAAGAAGCAACTGCAGGACAACCCAGCAAAGCATAGTCACAGGCAAAGGGGAAGTACTCTTTCTCCAGCTCTTCTCCTTGGCAGAGGTTCCTCTGGATTTCCAGAAGTAATCTTAAAGAAATCTAAAGTCTGGGAGTTTGGGTCTAGTACTTATTACCTTTTCTGCCTTTTAAGTAGGCAAACTTCAAAGGAAAGTCTCTATTGTTTACAGGATCCTGCCTTGCCCAGGCCAAGCCCCAGACACACACCAGGGGGTTGGAGACTGCATTGTGTGAGGGCAGGCACAGCCCATTTATGTGTAAGTGACCACTTCTCCCTCTACTCTTGCCCAGATGGCTCATCAGGATATGCAGGCTACACCCCAGGACCACTTTGAGTCACTATCTAGAGGAGATTCACAAACATCCCAACTGTCAGTTTGACCCAGAAAGGGAATCCACAAACAGCCAGAGTGACAGAATGGTTTAAGCAAGAAAATGCTTACTTTGTGAGCACACTTGCCAGCTCGAATTGACAGGTTACAATTCCACACACAGACGCTGCAGTGGCAGGTCTGAGCCATTTTTACAGGGCGGGGTGGGTGGAACAACCAGTGCTGCAGACCCACTAGAAGCATTTGATTTACAGGCCCTGGGCACCTCTAGTGCACTTCACTCTGGATTTACTAATAAATCCAACATGCCAATCATGGAAAAGCCAATTACTCATAATTTACACAGGAGCACTTGCACTTTAGCCCTGGTCAGCAGTAGTAAATTGCCCAGAGTATCAAAAACAGCAAAAAAAGAGTCCAGCACACAGTCAAAACATGGGAAGCAGAGGCAAAAAGACAGGGCTCACCACGCCAAGGCTGCCAGGTCTAACATTAGATATCCTGACCACTCTCGACTGCCAAATGTTCATGCTATGGCTGACCCACAATATAGCCCACGCAGCAGAAATGAACTCACAAAGGGAGACATATGGAGGGTAAGAGAGTCTTAGAAATTATTAAATTATATGCTATTGACCGGAAACCCTAAAATCTCCACAGGTCAACTACAGTCCGAGAATCGCTCAAAAAAGAAATAAAAAAGTACCAGTGGCCCTAGGCCAGAGCAGCAGTTACCAGGTTCCAAGAACTACTAAGAATGGCAGACTTTCTCAGTAGGATCTAGAAACTCATTGAGCATGAACGCACACAGCTGAACGCTTAAAAAAGGAAAGCAGGAGAATGTTACACTGTGCAATGTCTCATGAGATGTAAAACCTCAGGAATCAGAGAGAAAACTTCTACTTATAGAATAATATGAAAGAAACCTGTGACTTGCTGATGAGAAGTGGAATTCAGCTATATCACCTTGGAGAGGGGATGTCTGAAGTGAGCTATCACAGAGGATAAAGTCATAAGCAAGTTGATTACCTTTTCGACCCTCTCCTTTTTTGTTTCCCCACATTTTCTGGATCAATCCTAGGGAACACACTTGCTCCCAAGCTATGTTTCTGTTCTAGAGTAAAGGGGAAAGTTAAATGCTTAAACTGTCCCAGAGAAGGCTATTATAAGGTTAAACAACAGTCTGTTCATTTTTCTTGATCAACATCTGCCAGTTTATTAAAGATATGATCCCTATATTTAAAATCAATCACTGATGGTAATTCCTTAGGTGATGCACTTAAAGAAAAAAAAATATGGATGGGTTAGGAGGGAAGTTAGAGCTTTGATATCTGTGAACATCTTCTCCTTGCCCAATACTGGGACCAGTAGTGAAATCCACAAAGCAGAGTTAGTCTAACTGAAAAGCAACCAAGGGAATGCAAGCAAATAAAGAAAAGGAAACTGGCTGTTTGGTGTTGATCATCATATGACTCGTTCATCTTAAAGACAACAAATTATTAAAAGAAAAGAGATGATGAGTCATTAGACTGGCCTAACTATCCTATTAATATGAAATGGGCCTTTTCTGTTTCTCACAAGTCTTGTTTTGACAAACTTCGAAAATTCACTGACACATTTTATTCACTAGACCACTGTAAGAAAGGCAAAATCAAATATGGTTCTGTCAAGTTTGCACTACCATTCTAACCTGAATCCAGCAGGAGCTGCTTATATCGGATTAATCAATGTTCCCGACAACAAGACACCTTTATACATGAATGAAACATCTTCACACAGAAAGTTGCATCACCCCTATTGGATTACCCCATCATGAACTCTCCGTCAACCCGAGCACGTACAGTGGTCAGTCAGGCTCTGTGACCCAGGCCTGAAGGTTAATGACTGACAGGTCACAGGTGGGGTGACACTTAGCCAACAAGCTTAGATCAGATCCCACAGATAGGCAGCAACACTACAATTATCCCCAGAGACTGGCCCCAATAAAGCAAAATAGGCCATGGGGATGTATGCGTTCCCAAAAAAACATAGAATTAGATATCACATGGAGTTAGGTACACTTTGCCAAACAGGACACAGTGGCACAGCAAAGGCAGTAAGCACACACCCCTCAGGCGGGACATCTGGACATGTACTCACTGGCTCACATAGTATCCACGCCAGGTCGAGGTCCACCTGCATTCCCTATCTGGAAATTGTATCTATGACTCCTTGACAAATGTTTACATGTTTCACCAGGGAAAGAATGTCTTATGAGTTTAAGCATATGACAATCTATGTGATCTATGTATAACTTACTCTATCTGGTGAAGCTTGCTTCTTTTGGGAAATGTATGTAATAGAATTTGTTATTCTTTTTCAACATCTTTATTTTTGAATTTTACAGAGTTACAGTAGATAAGAAAAAGAGCATATGAAGTAAAAAAGACAAGAGAATGAAATGAAACATGGCCATCACAACCTATGATACAGATTATGGTTGGGATAGATACAGGCATTGCAATTCTGAGTACCTGGGTGGAGGTCCCATACAAACCAACACATTCATTACAACTTCTGGAGTCCAAATCACCTTAAACAGTGCTTAACCAGTTGTACCTACCTCTCCTTCTTCAGAGCCGGAGTCTGCATCTCACCCAACTTCACTATCCTTATAACAATGAACATGTTCCAGCTCTCTCACTTACGTTGCAATATCATCCTGAACTTTTTCATCAAACCTAGATAGCCTAAAAGGCTGCTCTTCAACTATCACCCACCCCAGGGAATCCCTGAGCCACATGTCCATTTGGGGTTCACAAGCTCTCATCTAACCAATAGCCACTCTTCTGTTTGCCAAGAGGAGAGCAAGTTGCATGAATTTATATAGCATTTTCCTGCCCCTAAGTTGTGTCACCACACCCAGAAAACATACCTTCAGTGTAACCGGAAGTAGGAGCCCCATGGCATCCTCAATCTGTGACACAATCTCTACCCAGTATGCCATAACCTCCCTGCAGGCCCATGCCAAATATAAGAGAGAAGCTGTTTCTATTCGGCACCTAGGGCATTTTGCCTTCCTGGCAGGATATATTTTGCTAAGGATGTAGGGGTGGCATACATTTAATGAAGGAAATTAAAATGGATGAGAATGAACCTGCTGTTGCGAGAAACTTTAAAGACCAGTGCACATGCCCAATCCAAGTCCGCATCAGAAATGGGCTCAGCAGTTCTGTTTTACATGCTTGTAGGGCTTGTAGGGGTGGTTGGGTGAAATCACCCCGAGGGCTCTATAAAGGAGCTTTATTAGGTGCCTCTGCCCCTCCCCATTGTAGAAGCCCACCCAGCACTTGTGACAGCACTGGCGCAGCTAGGAATGCCCATCATACTTCTCTTGCCGTATTTTCTAGTTCACATAGTATAGAAACTGACTAGCCCCCAACTGAAATGTATCTTAGGCCTCCTGAAAGGTAATTAAAACCTCCCATAGTAAAGCTCTCACTCTTATACCAATGCATGGACATGTCCGTGTTTATACCATAGAATAGAGCAAGGTCTCACAGCCACAGTTCCCAATCAAATGGCACTCTTCGGATCTCTCTAGTGACCACCCCCCCAGACCGATGTCATACTAAATAGGGAACAAGGAAGTCCACCCATCCCTGCTCTTCTGGGGAGTCACACTACTGTCTCACTGGGAGTTGTGCCTTGCAATAAACATTTTTCCTAGTTGTCAAATTCACAAGCCGCTGAGTCAAGTATTGCAAGTGGTCTGCATAATAGAAGTGCTGCATATCCAGCAGAGATAGCCCCCCTTCACCTATATCAGTCTTTATCACAGAGAGCTACTCTGCTACAGCAGCCTACACATACCAAGGACATCAACAGACTACCGGAGCAACGAATATAAAGAATTCTGGAGAGTGTACAGGCATTGAGGGAGAAAGACCATTTTGGCTATAGCCACCCTGCCTATGACAGAGAGTGGAAGCATGTTCTAAAACTCGACTGACCCACGGAGGCCCCTGAGCACCTTTTCAATGTTATAGCAATTCTGTTGTGCCTCTATATGGGCCACATTTATCCCAAGATACCAAAATCTCCCAATGGAAATCAAGCTCCAGGCGATGTTCTCCTGGGTAGGCCATCAACCCCCTCCACCCCCAACCAGGGGAAACAGAAGATTCTTAATCTTATTGACCCAAAGACCATAGATCTCTCCAAAGACTGTCATATGGCTCATCTGACTCAGAACCACAGAATTTGTAGCACTTACAAAAACTTCTTCAGTAATAGTGTGCAAACAGAGTGTAATTCTTTGATCTGCACCCAGTAAGTCTTTAATGACATTAGATGGAAGCGTGATGAGTTTATAGAAGCTTGATGATTTTTAATCTCCTACCTTTTGGGTCCTGTCTGCAGCAGCTAAGAATCTTGGTTGCTTAGCAAGGAATACTCTGAAAGACAAGGAGCTTCTACTCTGTGAAACAAATAAGACCACCACCATTGCACATGTTAAGAGAGTGTTGTGGCATTCTGGGCTATGTCATTATTCTTGAATTCACTTATGTGTCTCGTGTATTGCAAGCTTTTTCAGACACAAAGCCTTACCCACACTCTGTGCACACTGCTGACTTCCTATACAGGGCAAGACTCAACCACCTTTTAAGTTCAGAGGAGCACCTCTGGGCCCACCAGATTCTTTTTGAATATCATCACCTAAATGGTTAATTACATTTTATTTGCTGTTACTTTCCACATTTATCACAATAGGTTATTACCTTATAAGCATGCAGGTCTAAAAAGGGAATAGTGAGAAAAAAGACGAACAAAGAGGCAAGCAACACCATCATCCAATGTTAAATAGAAAAAAGGTCATGACCAGAAAAAGAAAAGCAGAGAGGCAGGCTGCAGCATTACTGAATTCTAAAATAGACATCCTGCCCTGCTCCCTCACACTCCAAAAACAACTTTGGGCCTGATATAAAGTTTGGTAGATGGGGTATTCTGTCACAAAAATGACACCTGCAATATTACAAGTCCTTTATGGCACATGTAATAAGGTAAATGGGCTAACCATCACATTTGTCATGGAGAAACCAATCTGCAAAACTTTAAATCAGGCTTTTATCTTGTTGTTCAATAATGAAAAAAAACAAGACTGTTCAGCACAGCTATAATATCCTTATATTGTCCCAGTCTTCCATTCTGCTAATGGATGTGACTTTTAAATCATCAACATTCTTTAGCCAATATAACAACAACAATACATCTTAAATTTTGGGCCTTGCTGCAACTCACCACAAAATTGTCAATAATCCACTGCAATTAATAACCCCTATGCCAAGATAACTTGTACATGCTAGATTTTCCCAATTTCATAGTGCCCTATGGTCGGCATGCTAATTTAGAACTGTGGTCATATCTGTTTTGAATGTATGAAATGGCAGTGAAGTGGGTGGTGGTGGTATTGATGCTACCACACTTCCCACAGGTACCAAGTATTAGCTTCAATTATAAAATAAGATGCTCAACCCATAGTGACACAGAGCCACCTATACAGTATTAATACATGTGGGGAAAATCCCCACATACAAAAGCAACAAGAGAGTCTACCAGGAGCCAATATCAACTGTCCTCTAGAGAGTCCATTAAGTGCAACTCTTGGGTGTATACAAGCCAAACAATACCGTTTATTCCTGAGACATAAGCAGCCGACAAGTATTTCATCAAAAAATAATTTTTCAAGGATGCAAGATTAACACCAAAAAAGCCAAAATGAATATGCATAGTATTGTATGTGTACAAGCGATGACTTCAAGCCAAGTTACAAGACCTCATTATTCATTATTCACACAAAGCACCAAGAAAGCCGATATCCCCATGAATTGTATAGGCATTCATACAGCAGAATCAGTGTGGGTAAAAAAGAAGACCCATAGCCATGGAAAGGAGCAAAAATAGGTGAATCGCACGATTGTGCGGAGGTGAACTCAACAAGAAAACTCATGCTGGGTCTGATCAGACGTAGAGGTTAAAAAAAAATAGAATACAAACTATTGGTAGAGTAACCTGTCACCAAGCATACAAAAGTAATGGCGAAATCCAAATCCCATACGGAGTGCAAACGGTGTCAGTCCTCATATGCAAATGCGCATCTGGACGTACAGTAAGCAAAGTAAAAACAGAGTAGAATTGGTGAAAATATGAAGTTCAGGAGCCAATAAAAGCTGTATGCCTAACAAAAAATATGTACCTGAGGCAAAGGAGAGAGAAGCTCCAAATGGCAGAAACCCCCTATTAGGAGCACCAGCCGTGACCAATCAGAGATACAATGTAGTTAGAGGGAAAGTGCAGGGGAGACCAAGATAAGTACCCAAAACCTGTAAATAGCAGTTGGCAAGTGGTAGGTCAATAAAAGTAAGTTAAGGATAAAAGTCATATGTGGTGGAGATCACAACTGGGGAGAACAAAGCAATGACTTACCACTTGCATATATGATCCAAAATGAAGGTGGTGGCAGAGAGCCCTGGCCCACCATTGTACCTGGTTTAAGAAGGCAAAAATCAGTAAAAACAGAAATAGGACGACAGGTGACAACCCAGAGAGTATCCTGGTGTAAAACGTGAGCAACATGTTTGTAGGAGTCATGAAACGTGGATGTGTACACCTGTCATTGGCCGGGAGGTAGTTGGACGGGAAAGTAGTTTGTCATATAATGTGGTGATCTAAAGCCACACGGACGAAATAATGAAAAATTTGTGTCAGAGAAAGGAAAAGAGGTATTATTTCATATCTGCAATAGTCACTCTCCAGAGTGATGAGAGCCATGCAGATCCACAATATATAAAGCAGCAATGGAAAGAAAAAACCTGAAATGGAGGGAGAGAGAAACAAAAAGGACAAGCAATATAGCCCAGACAGTGTCATGAGTCTAGAAGTTTTGCTCCGTCATATACACATAAAATGTATAAATGGAGAATACAGCAGCCAGAAGAAAAAGGAGACAGGACGTGGAACCCATGTCAGGGGAGCCAGTGCTTGTATTAGAACACATAAGTAGGCATAGCAAAAGGTAGTAAATAGTGGTGCCCAAAAAAAAACTGGGAAATTGTGATATAATAAAGTAACAGAGCCTATGACTCCAGTGTATACCTATGCACAAATGTCAAAATCATCAACTAGACAGTTCTAGAAAAAGGCCCAACTTAGTCTCACATGGTAAGAGATAAAAATAAAAATAGAGATACATAGCATGCTTCGAACAGAATCAAAACAAAACACATAAAAGAAACAAATCCTGCACTTTTACCAAACAGACAGTAAGATGTACAGGAGACCGAACAAAAGTGGCACATAGGTGCCAGGTTCCCATCATGTTAAAATGCATTCAAAGTCTTTTATTTACCATCAATGAAGCAAGTGTCCTTAAAGTGCCAACAGGCTGTCGACAACATTTATGAGTCATCGAGAAAAACATGTAGCTCTGGGTCCAGATTGAGGCCATAGTCCATGGCTCTGAGTTTCGTGATCCAGATTATCTCCAATTTTCTGAGCGCCCAGACTCTGTTGTCTCCTCTAGGATGGCCAGGAACTCCTCCAATGGTGTGGAATCTAATTTGTGAAAGTTCATCAATCCTGTGTTCAGAACCAAAGTGTAATGTGAGAGGCTAGTTCTGATTTGTGTTTCTGATGCCTCGGATATGCTCCTGCATCCTCTACTTGAATGGTGTGATTGTGCCCCCTACATACCTGTGGTGAAAGACACATATAATACAGTAGATCAAAAATCTGGTATTGCAGTTGAGAAAGGAATTAATAATGTGTTTAGTGGGAGAGTTATAGCAGAGGCACTTAAGTCTGTCCAGGACAAAAGGACACATATTGCAGTGTCCACACTTATGGAAGACCTGAGGTAATGAGTTAAGCTGACGAAACATATGTCGGCTGCTTATCTTTTGTCTGGAATAAACTGCATTGACTCAACTAGTTTCTGATTTGACTTATATACACCCAGCAGTTGAACTTGGTCACAGTGGACTGTCCAGAGGACATTTGATTTTGACTCCTGGTAGATTCTCTTGCTGTTTTGAACCTAAGTTTGCTTTTTGTGTGCTTTAAGTCTTGTTTCAAGTTCTTCTGTCTTTTGAGATTGTTTGTGTTACCCCTAACTTTTTGCCTGTCTCCCTCCACTTTTGAGATACTCTTTTTGCTGGTTTTTAGACTCTGCGCACTTTACCACTGCTAACCAGAGCTAAAGTGCATATGCTCTCTCCCTTTAAACATGGTAACCTTGGATCACACCCAATTGGGCTATTTAATTTACTTATAAGTCCCTAGTAGAGTGCACTGTATGTGCCCAGGGCCAGTAGATTAAAAGCTACTAGTGGGAGTGCAACACTGATTGTGCCACCCACTTCAGTAGCCCCTTAACCTTGTTGCAGGCCTGCCATTGCAAGGCCTGTGTGTTCAGTTTCACTGCCAATTCAACTTAGCATTTAAAAGTACTTGCTGACCCTAAAACTCCCCTTTTTTCTACATATAAGTCACCCCTATGATGTGCCCTAGGTAACCCATAGGGCAGGGTGTTGTGTAGGTAAAAGGCAGGACATGCACCTGTGTAGTTTACATGTCCACTCCTAAATTCATTTTTACTCTACTGTGAGGCCTGCTCCCTTCAGAGGCTAACATTGGGGCTGCCCTCAGACATTGTTTGAGTAGTAGCTGCTGATCTGAAAGGAGTAGGAAGGACATATTTAGTATGGCCAGAATGGTAATACAAGGTCCTGCTGACTGGTGAAGTCGGATTTAATATTACTATTTTAGAAATGCCACTTTTAGAAAGTGAGCATTTCTCTGCACATGAATCTTTCTGTGCCTTACAATCCACATCTGGCTGGGTTTAGTTAACAGCTCCTTGTGCATTCACTCAGACACACCCCAAACAGAAGATACTCAGCCTCACTTGCATACATCTGCATTTTGATTGGGTCTTCCTGGCCTGGGAGGGTTGAGGGCCTGCTCTCACACAAAGGACTGCCACACACCCTACTGGGACCCAGGCAGACAGGATTGAACTGAAAGGGGACCTCGTCCACTTCTAAGCCACTCTTTGAAGTCTCCCCCAGTTCAAAGGCACATTTGGATATAAAACAGGGCCTCTGCCCTACCACCTCAGACACTTCCTGGAGAAGAAACCTGAACCAGAACCTGCACCCTGACAAGAAGAACTGCCTGGCTGTGCAAAGGACTCACCTGACTGCTTTCTGAAGAGGACTGCTGCCTTGCTGTTGCCCTGCTGTTTTGCTGCTCTCTTGCTTTGCTGCAGAAGTGCTCTCCATGGGCTTGGATAGAGCTTGCCTCCTGTTCCCTGAAGTCTCAGGACCAAAAAGACTTTGCTCCTGCAGCTGAAATCCCCGTGCAGCGGAAATTTGACTTACCGCCTGCCAAGAACTATGCACAGACTGCTCGCGGTGAAAAATTCACTGCAAGCTGAGTCTGGAATGACGCAGCCCGACTTCGCGACAGAAGATCGACGCAGTGCCAGTGATGCAACTGAAACTTTGACGCATGGCCCTACTGGATCGATGCAAGCCGACTCAGAACGACACAGCCCGACTTCCTGCAAGGAATCGATGCAGCGCTTGCCATGTGGAAGAAAATTCCATGCATCGTCCACCGAAATCGACGCAGCACCTGTGACTTCGCTCCGCAAGCCCAGGATTCCACACATCGTCCCTGGGGCGTCCGAAAACCCCGCAACCCAAAGAGGATCCAAGTCTGCGAGCCAGGAATCGATGCAACGTCTTCCCCGCTTGGAAAATGATGGCACAAGTCCGTATGCGAAGGGGTGAAATTGACGCACACTCACCGTTTTCCACACACCTCTTCCTCTGCAGTCCCTTGCGAGGGTTTTTCAATGCAAACCAGGTACTTTGCCCTGCAAGAGAAACTTGTTGTTTCTCGGAGAACTTAAGACACTTTTTATTGCTTTTACTGTAATATTTTAACTCTAAGACACTTGATATCACTTTCAGTGATATCCCTACATTTGCTTATTTCATCTGTAATCGTCTTGACCTGCATTTATCCAGATACATATTATATATTTTTCTAAACACTCTGTGGAGTATTTTTGTGGTTTTCTAGGGTGGTATTTTATGGTTCATTGCACAAATACTTTACACATTGCCTTCTAAGCTAAGCCTGACTGCTCAGTGCCAAGCTACCAGATGGTGTGCACAGGATAATTTGCATTGTGTGTGACTTACCCTGACTAGAGTGAGGGTCCTTGCTTGGACAGGGGGTAACCTGACTGCCAACCAAAGACCCTATTTCAAACATTTTGGAAAATATGACTTTTATCAACGATGATTTCATTGACGTTGGAGCTTCCTCCTCCAAATGTTGTGAGGAGCCCCAGTGGGATTTTGCTTTGTTTGGTGCTTGTGATAATAGGATCTCCCTTTGGCTATATCAAGGTCTTTTTGTGCCTCTGCCTGTTTGGTTGCTCCATGTCACTGAGATCTAACACTGCAGTGAAGAACCGTCCTAACACATATGTTGCCCCATTGACTCTGAGGTTACTACATGGGTAGACCATCATAAATCTTGCTTTATTTGAATTAAGTGTGCAGATCAAGATGTTGACCATGGGTATGGTGGCACATTGGCTTTTATCTTTGTAAATCAGATTTGAAAGTATAGTGGAATGTGAAGAGCGAAAGAAAGAGCAGACTGGGAAATCTAGATTATTCAGTAGTCCTAATCACGTATATATTGGTCTCTTGGCTAAACTGCCAAAGATGGTTGCAAAGCTGTTGCTTTAAAAAGGATCTCATGTCATGTGAGGTCATGTTATGTTATGTTAAGTTGTGATTTGACATGTTTTTTGTACAGCACATCAATATGGTGGCCTCTTATCACTGTTGGATGTGTTGACATGAAAACTGGCCACTTCTGTTTATTGTTCAGTATAGCATGTGAAAACATGAAAAACATGACTTTTATTTCTAAGTGTTTGTCTAATCCCACTTTGAATCTTGTGTTCCCAGCGTGTGTGATGTATCTTGGTTTTTGCAGTAGAGTGTCTAAGACATGACTTCAATCTTTGTGTTAGTAAGTAGGCCATGCGTAGTTTTGGTAAAGGTGTTACTACATAGTGTGAGGCCTTTTTCGGAGTTAAAGGCCATATACTAGAGTTGGTGTGTGTGTGTTCCCAACACTCTGGTCGAGAAAGCTACAGGGACAGACTTGCTAGTCCACCAAACCATGTCACTCATAAGACTCAACAGTGACCTGAGCCTGCAGAAGCATTTTAATGAATTAATGATAGATCGACCCCCCCCCCCAAAAAAAAAAAATCATATTGGATTAGGCTGTATGATTAAAATCTTTTCATCAAGTAAAACCTGTACAGATGTTTACATCACCAAACTATGAATAAAACATGAACTTATGAACAGTGACCATTGTTTTCGAAAGTTCACTTGCATCACAAGTTCTTCAACCCAGATACATGCAGCATGCATGAGCATACTTTATTACGAAATGATTTAATAAACCCTGTTTTTCAGGAGTCATAGAAAGGACGTATTGTGACTTTGCAGAAGTCTTTAACATGTCTGCCTCGGGGATTGTCTTAAATCTTGTGAAGCGAAAATGTAACGTCAAACACAAAAGGGCAAAGCGCATTGTTCACATGCTTTACAGTGAAGTTTCTTGAGATAATTTATTGAGTTCCCAAGGGGACTTTTATTTCCACTGCTTTAGCTAAGTATTAATTTTTGGCTGGACGGCTTCCAGTCTGACAACCTTACATAATATTAAAAAGCTATGCAAGGAACTCAGTTTTCAAAAGAGCATTTTGGCATCTGGACGCTTTACAGTGGCACAGCCAGGGCTGAGGCTGCGGGCCGCGGATTTTGGAGGGATCCCATAGGATCAGCAGCTCCCTTCTGTCTCATGATTAGAAAATCTGCTCCTCAGTACAGGGGACTTGCTGATAGCTCTGAGTCCTCAACTGAGGGTTCAAACTCCGACTACCAGGGGTAAAGGGTGCTGTGGAACACTCTATAAGCAATGCTGCAGCTTGGTACTGGTTTGCGTTCTGATGCTCTTGCACTGTTCATCTTTACTGTAGTGAGCCGAGTAAACTGCCGGCAGAGTTCTTGCTCTAATTTCTGAAACTACAGTCTGACGGCCCTTTCTACCTTCCCCCAATAGTGAAGAACAAATGTTACAAGACCTAAATCCTTTTTAGGGTCGGCCACGCAAGCGCTGTCGCCTGTTGTAATCTCTCTATGGGCTTTTAACTACACCCACTCTTGCTATTCTTTCTTTGTTGTGCTTGTCTTAAATGCTTCATTTTGTATTTACATTGCTTTTACCTAATTGGCCTTAATAACATTCCTGAGAGTCAAATGTCATATGTGGGCTCCAGTGTGAATTTAGACCACCCTCATTTACAACAAAAATATATGGCTCCAGGAACACCTTTGTGTTCTGGCTGTGCTGTAATTTAAATTAGTGCAGAACACATAACAAGAAAAAGTTGCTGTGCTATGTAGGAATCTGTACTTTTAAACAATACCTAAACCACCCCTATGGTGTGCCTTGTAAAGGTAGAATGCTTAAGGTATTAAAATGTGACATATTACACATTGGGAATAGCATGTTCTCACTGAGAACGATTGTTCATTATCTATTTTAATTGTGTTGGTAAAGTTGCATTTTCCAGGAACACACTTAGATCTGATTAAATTATTATTTCATATTTCTACCGAGGAAAATGCTAGATCAATTATTAAAATGCATTTTCACAAAGTGACAAAAAAATAACTCAGTGCTGCAAGTAGATATTTGATTACTTTATCAGTTATGTAACCTTAAAATGTTTGTGGTGCTTGAAAGAAAACCAATTTGCAGTATGCACAACAAGGGGCAACTTGTTACAGTTCCTTTAACTTTGAAATTACAAATGGGACTGGAGTGAACTGTTATTAAGCATGATATCAGACGCTCTTGTTCTAACACCAGCACTAAGAAAAGCCAATTCTGGCCCTGACAGAGGGGTCGCACCTCATCTCCATAAGAGAGTGACTAGGGCAAGAAACACAGCTACGTTAGGAGGGGCATGGCAAGAGGAAGGGCTCATGGGAAGGTTTGCATTAGAACAAGAGAAGAATTGCTTTAAAAGGAGGTGGAGATAGTGTGAGAAAGTAGTCAGGATTGGGTATGCTGGAGACACTGTTTAATGCTCAGTAAGACTAGCAGTTCACTGCCACTTACTAAGAACATTCATGGACTTGGGTAAAAAGAATCTTGCAGAAAAGGATATTCTATTTGACTGCTAGATAAAGAACTACAAAAACTCAAAACATGATGGAAGGATGCTTGCAATAAGTCTAACCACTGGGAATTGTTCAGGGTAGCATTCGACCCATCATTTGTTTGCCTATTGTGCTGCCTCTGATTAGACCCAGCCATATGCAAACTAGTCTTGACTATTCTCCAATAGGAAAAGTTTAGGCTGAACTTCCACATCAGGTCCTCTATACAGTGGAAACCAAGCAGCCCAAGACTGGTTTTCACCCCGATTGGGGCTCTTCCATCAGGTGTAGCTTGGTAGCAGTGACAGAGTGATCAAGGGTCCTTAGCCATATGGGGCGTTACATCAAACACACAAAAGATGATTGTAGGATGCTTGCAATAATTGTACTTGGTCATTGCCTGGACTAACATTCTAACCCATCATCCTTTTGCACATCATGCCATCTCTGATTAGACCCAGCCATATGCAAACCAGCCTTGATCCTGCTCTAATATTAAGGGCCAGATGTCCCAAAGGATTTTACCCATTCTGTGTCTATGGGAAAATGCTTTAGTACATATGGCCCTAAGAGAACAGGCAGGACCTCTCTAAACCAGAACACAAGCAACCCAAGACTAGTTTCACCCTAATTGGGTCTCTTCAGTCAGGTGTGGCTCGGTTTCAGTGGCACAGGGAATCAAAGGACTGATTTGCATATAGATGAGTCCAAACTGAGGTGTCATGGTGAGCAAAAGAACAATGAGTTGGCATATCACAGCGAGTGGTGATAGTGTTTAGATGAAATGCAAGCATTCTTCCCTTCACCTTTTTGTGTTGGATGATAGAGAAAGAAGACAGAATGAATCCAGATTTCTAATTGTGCCCCAAGACTGGAAAACTATTGAAGTATTGCTGCTGTATAGACAAAAATGCAAAAAGAACAGACAACATATGGAATGGAGAACAAATCAAACATTCACCCCCAGTCATAAATCTGGGTTTAATCCTTTTGTTTTGTTTGCTCGCCATGCCATCTCAGTTTGGACCCAGCTAAATGCAAATCAGTCTTTGCCCTGCTATCTATGGGAACAGTCCAGCGTGAACTGCCACACCAAGTCCTCCCTGGACCAGAAACAAGCATCCTGGGACCGGTTCATCAGCCCTGGCTAGTTTGAATCTGAAGGCAAAGCGAGCACAGGACACACGTTTGGGCATACCCTTCCCACTTAGGGAGATATTAGACTTGCCATCCTTGGCATGGCCTCCCCTAACTTTTTGCCTCTGCTTCCCAGGTTGTTGATGTGTTTTGGACTCTGTTTTTGCTGTTTTTGATACTCTGGGCACTTTACCACTGCTAACCAGTGCTAACGTGCAAGTGCTCCTATTTACAATGTCTGCGTAAATTGGCTTATCCATGATTGGCATATTTGATTTACTGGTCCCTAGTAAAGTGCACTAGAAGTGCCCAGGGCCTGTAAAGGAAATGCTACTAGTGGGCCTGGAGCACTGGTTGTGCCACCCACATACGTAGCCCTGTAAACATTGCTCAGACCTGCCACTGCAGTGTCTGTGTGAGCAGTTTTAAACTGCCAATTCGACTTGGCAAGTGTACTCACTTGCCAGGCCTAAACATTCCCTTTTTATACATGTAAGGCACCCCTACGTTAGGCCCTAGGTAGCCTCATTGGCAGGGTGCAGTGTATGTTAAAGGTTGGGCATGATCTGATGTGTGTTAAATGTCCTAACAGTGAAATATTGCAGGACATGTTAACTACACAGGTACATGTCTTGCCTTTCACCCACACAGCACCCTGCTCTAGGGGTTACCTAGGGCACACATTAGAGGTGACTTATATGTGGAGAAAGGGGAGGTTTAGGCTTGGCAAGTACTTTTAAATGCCAAGTCGAGGTGACAGTGAAACTGCACACACAGGCCTTGCAATGGCAGGCCTGAGACAAGGTAAAGGGGCTACTTAAGTGGGTGGCACAACCAGTGCTGCAGGCCCACTAGTAGCATTTAATCTACAGGCCCTGGGCACATATAGTGCACATTACTAGGGACTTATAAGTAAATTAAATAGTCCAATCAGGTATCATCCAAGGTTACCATGTTTAAAGGGAGAGAGCATATGCACTTTAGCACTGGTTAGCAGTGATAAAGTGTGCAGAGTCTAAAAGCCAGCAAAAACAGTGTCCACAAAGTGGAGGGGGGCAGGCAAAAAGTTAGGGGTGACCACCCTAAGGCTGTCAGGTCTAACACTGCTAAATTCAGTCTTCTCTGTTATAAGACTTATCTCTCTCATAGGTTAACATGGGGACTGCCTTTAAATAACATTGAAGTGTAGATTCCCTTTGAGAGCAGATAGACATTTGGAATTTAGGGTCTCTAAACTCACAATTTAAAAATACATCTTTTAGAGAGTTTGGTTGTTAGATTGTTAGTTTGGAAATGCCACCTTTAGAATACAGGCATGTTCTTGCTTAAACCATTCTGTGACTCTGCCATTTTGTGAATTCCCTGTCTAGGTCAATTTGACAGTTGGGCTGTTTGCACCTCTCCTCTAGACAGTGACACAAAGGGAGCTGAGATGTAGCCTGCGTATCCTAACGAGCCATCTGTGCTAGGAGGGGAGGGAGGAGTGGTGACTTACACCTGAAAGGGCTGTGCCTGCCCTCACACAATGCAGTCTCCAACCCCCTGGTGTAGGTCTGGGGCCTGGCCTGGGCAAGGCAGGATTGTGTAACAACAGAGACTTCCCTTTGCAGTAGGGTTACTTCAAAGGCAGAAATGGGTATAAGTATTGTACCCAAAACCCCTCAAAATTAGCTCAATTCTGGAACGAAGACGAACCTCTGCCAGGAGAAGAGCTGAGAAGTGCTGCCCCTGCCTGTAACTGTGTTTTGTTGTGCTATCCTGCAGTTTCTGTTTCTGCCTGTGAAAGGGGACAGAGACTGGACTTTGTTGTGCATTCCTGCTTGTGAAGAATCCCCAAGGGATGGAGTTGAGCTTGCCTCCTGTTTTGAAGTCTCAGGGCCATCAAAGACTTCCTCCGCTAACATCTGGACTCTCTGCTAAGACTCGTGCCCTGCCAAGTGGTGTCCTATCCAGTCCCTGGGCCATTGAAAGGTGAAGTTGGGAGACAAGAGCTGAAAATCCACGCACAGAACTCCATGCGGGGAAATTTATGACGCACCACCTGCAACGTGGCTGATAAACGATGCACTGCCGGCCTCGCGGCTGCGGGGTCAACACATCACAGCTGGAGAAACGATGCACAATACCCGCTTTCGGCTGCTGATAATGATGCAAACCCCGTGCAGTGCAGTTTTCTAACACTGTGTGACAGGATTATCCATGCATCAATGCTGGGCGCCAAAGTCAACCCGACTGCATGCATCTGAGGTGCCCCATCTGGAAATCGACGCATCGCTCGCTGGCAAATGAGAAGAAATGACGTATCGCTGATGCAACCAGAGAAGAAAACAACGCACTGCCTCCCTTGTAAGGAAGGAATTGATGCATCGCCGTCCTTTTCTGACTGACGCTCACCTGTGCGGCTTAATTTTTTATGCTAACCAGGTACTTTGTGTAACAACAACATTCTCACTGTTTTCTAAGGATTACGGGTCTGATTACGGCTTCGGCGGAGGGTATTGCTCCATCCCAAATGTGACAGATAACCCGCTTGCCGAATTACGAGTCCATTATATCCTATGGAACTCGTAACATGGCGGGCAGGATATCCGTCACAATAAGAATGCGCAGTCCCCTCTGCCGAAGTTGTAATCAGGCCCTAAGGCTCTTAGGCCCTCATTACAACCCTGGCGGATGGTGTTAAAGCAGCGGTAATACCACCAACAGCCCGGCGGAAAAAAAAATTGGATCACGACCATGGCGGAAACCGCCAACATAGACAGCCACTTTAACACTCCGACCGCCACGGCGGTAGAAACAAACACCACAGCGGTGACCGCCAACAGACAGGTGAAGGACAAAGTACTGCCCACTGTATTTCAACACGCCTATCCGCCACCTTTTCTGGGGCGGAACCAACGCTATCAAAAGCACGGTGGAAACAGTACACAGAAACGAAACCACTCACCTCTCGACACCCAACGAGGAACCAGGACGACATGGAGCCTGAGTTACACGTACTGCCCATGCTGGTCTTCCTCCTGCTGTATCAGGAGCAGGACAGACGCCATTGATGACCACGGTGAGTACTGCACCTAAAACACAGGGGAGGGAAAAGAGAGTGACACACACACGCAATACCCCCACCCTCACCCACACCACCATACACACAAATAGATGCAGCAACATTACATATACAAACCCTTACCCCCTAGAAGAACACAAGGTCAAAATTAAATGATTGTAACGATTGTAATCATGAAAAATCAGATAGTGAAAGTTACAAAATCAGTATATACAAATATGTACACCAACTACACAAGTTGGGATAGTGTACCAATCATTGTCCGTTGACCAGTGGTCCCAAAATGCATGGGCGAAGCCCACACAAGGTACCTGACTCGAAACGGAGAGAACACTGCCGGGTCATCTGATGGAAAATAAACAGGCACCTCAGGAGGAAGGGGAGGGAGGGCACCTCAGCCGGATGAACGCACAACGCCACTGGTCTGCCAGGGGGCTCCATGCCCATTGCTGTATCCTGTGGAGTGCAAAGCCACAGTCTCTCTAGTATTTCCAGTGGGTGGTTTACCCACTGCTTTATCCTGGGGAGTGCAAAGCCACAGTCTCTCAAGTCTTGCAGTGGGTAGTTTGCCCACTGCTTTATCCTGGGGAGTGCAAAGCCACAGTCTCTCAAGTCTTGCCACTGGGTGATTTGCCCACTGCTTTATCCTGGGGAGTGCAAGTCCACAGTCTCTTAAGTGGGTGGTTTGCCCACATGCTGTGGAGGGGACCTTGTTCCCAGAGTTTTTCATCCTGCTAAGGACTGAGGTAGTGGATGTGATTCTCCACTGGTTCTGGAGGGGGCTTGGTGCCCAGAGTGCTTCATCCTGCCAAGGACTAAGGTAGTGGATGTGATTCTCCACTGGTTCTGGAGGGGGCTTGGGACCCAGAGTGCTTCATCCTGCCAAGGACTGAGGTAGTGGATGTGATTCTCCACTGGGTCTGGAGGGGGCTTGGTGCCCAGAGTGCTTCATCCTGCCAAGGACTGAGGTAGTGGATGTGATTCTCCACTGGTTCTGGAGGAGGCCTTGTGTCCAAAGTGCTTCACATGCAGTGTGGCTGGTCCCATTACCTCACATGGGTGTGTGTGCCACGAGATTGCCTAGGAACAGGTAGCATGATATGCCATGGAGGCAGCGACATACCCTTCCCTGCTCCGGCTCCGCCTTCCACCTGCAGGTGCAAACATTGATGAGAGTCATGCCTCATGGAAGCTGGGCAGGGTCCAGGAAGTCTCCTTCAGCCTCAGACGGCTGCTCACTGGGGATGGCAGCCATGTCAACTGTGGTGCCACTGTCAGAGCATGTCGCGGGGCTGGTGGCGGTGCTTGAGGCGGTGCCTGTGGCAGCGGTGCTGGCGGAGGTGCATGTGTCAGCACCTGTTGAGGGACACAGCTGGACGTCTCCTGCAGCCTCCGACGGCTGCCCACTGGGGAAGATGCTGGGGACTGTTGCTGAGGCTCCAGACATGCAGGTGGCGGTGCAGGTGGCTGTGCAGGTGGTGGTGCAGGAGGCGGTGCTGGTGGTGGTGCAGCTGGCGGTGCTGGTGGCGGTGTTCGCCACCGTACAGGTTGGTGTAGTCATTGACAGAAGGGGGGACACTAGTCCCTCAGTTGGTGCCACCATGCCCTCTCCTGACCTGCTCTTTGGCTTTTGTCCCTTCCCCACCTTTGATGGTGCCGCAGGTGTCTTGCCACTGTCCCCTTTTGTTTTGGAGGAGCCCTTGGCGGCTGGTAGGTGTGGCTTCTCCCTCCGGGATGTGGGAAGCTTCTTCACCTTGGCAAGTGGCGGAATGACCTTGGCCTCGCAAGGTGGCACACTGGCAGCCCTGATGGGTGGCGCACTCGATGACCCCGCAGTTGCTGGCAGCACTGTGCCTGGGGATTTGGTGGCTGAGGTGCTGGGCTGGGACCTGGAAAGCCTGGCCCTAGGGGAAGGAGGGGGGGAGGTGTAGGGAAGAGGCCAATGTTAGCCAGGAAAAGCTTCATAGACACACTGGGACGGGAAGATGGAGGGGTTTTGGGAGTGGAGGAAGAGGTAGTGGTTGTAGGAGGTGTACGTTTGCTGAATTTGGGTGAAGGTGCAAGGGCCGGAGGGTGTTGTGAGGTGGATGGATTTAGGGTGGGTGTGTGCCTGTGTTTGTGTACTTTGGGAGGAGGGCTCACAGACACACTGGGAGAGGACACTGGGGATGTGTGTATGGTAGTGGGGGTGGTGACTGCATGTGAGCGGTGTGTGCTGATGGGCGTGCTGGTGATGGAGGTAGTGGCTGAAGATGTAGTCCATGCAGGTGTGAGTGGAGACAAGACAGGGAGGGAGGAAGAGAACGTGGAGGAGGGGGACACAGTGGAGGCAGTGGATGTTGCTGTGTCTGCATGGGGATGGTGCTTGTGTGAGTGCTTGTGGGATATGTGGTGATTATGCTTGCCATGTCCACACTTGTGTGTTGATGAGTGCGCAAGCTGGTCTGATGGTGTGCTTGGGATAGGCTGAGATACAGGGAATTGGGTCATGGTGGAGAAAGTTGGAGGGGGAGGCTGGACACAGGGACAGTGCCTGCAATCAGTGCTGAGGCCAGAGCCTGAAATGCTCTCTGTTGGCCGCCTGCCCAGAATGAATGCCCTCCAGATATGCATTTGTTTGTTGCAAATGCCTCTCAACACCCTGGATGGCATTCAAAATGGTAGACTGCCCAACAGTGAGGGATCTCAGGAGGTCAATAGCCTCCTCACTGAGGGCAGCAGGGCTGACTGGGGCAGGGGCTGAGGTGCCTGAGGCGAAGGAGATGCCCACCCTCCTGGGTGAGCGTGCATGGGACACATGCTGAGGGGCTGCTGGGAGGGCGGTGCTGGTAGGGAGGTGGCAGCTTTACCTGTTGATGCAGTGGGCACAGAGGTCCCGGCCACCACAAGGGAGCTCCCATCAGAGGAGGAGTCGCTGTTGCTGGTGTATGCTCCTGTCCCTGTAGTGGATCTCCCCTCGCCCTCCGTCCCACTGGTGGCTTCAGACTCCGTTGCTTCACCCTCCAGGGCCATGTGGGTTGCAGCTCCATCCTGCTCCGGTGCCACTGCTCCTCCACCAGATGATGCCATTGCACGCAAGAACAGGGAGACAAAACAAAAAGGGGGGGAAAGACATAAGAAACACATGTTCAGTGCATGCAACACCACTACCGCTGGCGGACACAACACACCACACAGGGAGCAGCCCTATGCACTAAGCCATGCACTAACAGTTCCTAGCAAATTCACATGCCCATAGGGGACGAGGCCTAAGCCCAATTGCTGCACACCTGGAAGTCGCAGGAGCCTGACTAGGTGTAGATGGCTATTACCAGTAGTGTGGTTGGGGTGCCACAGAGCCTGCCTAACAATGGACCTAGCCTACCAAGTTTGTCCTGGCCTAGGAGAACCCACAGCCCACTTCGACCACCCAGACACCTCGTAAAGCGCGCAGAGTCAGCTGAATTAGAGTGTACTCACCCCCTTGTGGCTGCTGTGATGCCCCCAAGTGCCCATCCAACTCCGGATAGGCCACCGCCAGGATCCGGTACATCAGGGGGGTCATGGTGCGACGGGCACCCCTTCCACGTTGGGAGGCCATCCCCAGCTGGGCCTCCGCCGTCTTCTTGCTCCAGCGGCGCATGTCCTCCCATCTTTTACGGCAGTGGGTGCTCCATCTATAGTAGACCCCCAGGGTCCGGACGTCCTTGGCGATGGCACACCAAATACCCTTCTTCTGGTGGCCGCTGACCTAGAGGAAAAGTGAAGTAAAAATGGATGTTTCTAGCCCGTACATTTCATCTCACACATTGCCAAACACCTCCCACCCTGGCCAAGCCATACATACACACACAATCCAGACATTCTGGCCTGTCCCCCTCCCCACCCTCTTCCATCCACGACACTCCATACACTCATGTGCCATCCACCATGCTTACAGTGTACTCACCAGTTTGTCTGGAGGACCGTACAGTTGCGTGTTCTGGGGGAGGACCCCATCCACCAGTTTCTCCAACTCCTCCAAAGTGAAGGCAGGGGCCCTTTCCCCAGACACTGTAGCCATTGTCGCTTCCAGACACAGGTCACAGCAGCACTTGCAGTGTAGGTCCTCTCCAGATACCGGCACATTGTGATTTTCCAACATTTTACCAAATAACACATTGTGATACCTAAGTGTTGGATGACCCTCTGCTTGCTGTTCTCCTCTATAGGGGACGTCTGCTGGGGCAGGTGATGAGATGGCGGCATCCTCTGGTGTACAGACCCCTGGTGGACCTGTCAACAATGCAAGAGAGACACATCATTATCACATACAGACTTGATCGTGCAACAATCCTGCAACTGTGTGCCCAGTTGGAGCCAGACCTGATGTCAGCTATCCGCCATCCCACAGGAATCCCCCCTCTAGTGCAGGTCCTGTCTGTACTCCATTTCCTGGCCAGTGGGTCTTTTCAAACAACAGTGGCCATGGCATCAGGGATGTCCCAACCAATGTTCTCTAACGTGTTGTCCAGAGTGTTATCTGCCCTGTTGAAACATATGCGCAGCTACATCGTGTTCCCCCAGGTGGAGGATGTGCCTACAGTGAAAGGTGACTTTTATGCCCTGGGACATATCCCCAACATCATTGGTGCCACTGATGGTACACATGTGGCATTTGTCCCCCCCCCGCGGGAATGAACAGGTGTACAGAAACCAGAAAAACTACCATTCCATGAATGTGCAGATGGTGTGTTTGGCAGACCAGTACATCTCCCATGTGAATGCCAAGTATCCTGGATCTGTGCATGACGCTTACATTTTGAGGAATAGCAGCATCCCTTATGTAATGCTGCAACTCCTGAGGTACTGTGTATGGCTAATAGGTGAGCCCAAGGTCCCAACACAGTTGACATATGTGTATGGGTATGGGATTGTCCCTAAGGGTTAGTGTCTGTCTAACAGTTGTCCATCGACATTTGCAGGTGACTCTGGTTACCCCAACCTGTCATGGCTACTGACCCCAGTGAGGAATCCCAGGACAAAGGCAGATGAACGCTACAATGAGGCATATGGGCAAACTAGGAAGATTAAAGAACGCACCTTCAGCCTCCTGAAGGCCAGATTCCGGTGCTCCATCTTACAGGTGGCTCCCTATGCTACTCACCAAAGTAGGTGCGCCAGATAATCGTGGCCTGCTGTCTGCTGCACAACCTGGCTTTGCGACTCCAGGTGCCTTTTCTGAAGGAGGATGGGCCAAATGGTGGTCTTGTGGCAGATGTGGAGCCTGTGGATAGTGAAGAAGAGGAGGCAGAAGAAGAAGATATCGACAACCGAAACAACATCATCATGCCGCACTTCCAGTGAGACACAGGTAGGAAGATGTAACTGATTCCCACATCTCATAATATTGTTGGAGCCAGCATAAGTCTGTCATTTTCACTCAGTCTAGGGACCCTGACTTGTTACTTTGCCTTTCCATTTCACAGATGTTGGTCCCACTTTGTGCCCTCTGCTATGTTTACTGCTGGCCTACAGCTGTGTTACATTGGTATGTGAACAGGTACATTGACATTTGTATGTTCCAGAGGTTTTGCAATTACACATAAGTGAAAGCACATACAGACTCCAGATTGTTTTGTGATTCAAGTGTGTTTATTTCTGTGCTAATAATTGGAGGGGGCGGTGAAATGGGCGGGGGTGAGTCCAGTCTATTTGTTTCACAGGTGCATTGTCCAATAGGGCATAGGAAGTGGAGCAATGGCAGTTTAAGGTGGACAGGGTGACAAAGTGGGAAAGAAGGGTGACATTCAGGGTGGTCTTATTTCCTTACGGGGGTCTTGGCAATGTTCTCTGTCTTGTTCCTGGATCTCAGGGACCGTTTGCAGGGTGGTTCTCCTTCTGCAGGTGGTAGGGTGCTGGTGGCCTGTTGTTCCTGTGGTGGTACCTCCTGTTCACTAGCACCGGCGGAGGTGGAGGGATGTTAGTGTCAGGGGCCTGTTGGTGTGCCACTGTGTCCCTCCTGGTGTTGACAAGGTCTGCCAGCACCCCTGCAATGGTGACCAGGGTGGTGTTGATGGACTTCAAGTCCTCCCTGATTCCCAGGTAGTGTTCTTCCTGTAGCCGCTGGGTCTCCTGAATCTTGGCCAGTACCATGCCCATGGTCTCCTGGGAATGGTGGTAGGCTCCCATGATGTTGGAGAGTGCCTCGTGGAGAGTGGGTTCCCTTTGCCTGTCCTCCCCGTCACACAGCAGTCCTCCCAGCTTTCCTGTTATCCTGTGCCTCTGTCTCTGAACCGTGTGCCCACTGCCACTGCCCCCAGGTCCCTGATTGTCCTGTGTTAGTGGGGTTGCCTGGGTTCCCTGTAGTGGTGGACACACTGCTGATTGACGTGTCCTGTCGACAGGGGGATGGGCCCGCCGGGTGGGTGCTGTGTTGGTGTTTCCTGAGGGGGAAGGGTCTGTGGTGGCTTGTGACAGTGGCAGGAGAACCGACTGTCCTGAGGTCCCTGATGGGCCGGGCTGGTCATCTTGATCCAGGCGTACAGAGCTGCTGTCGTCACTGTGGGCCTCTTCTGTGGGGGGACTAGATATGTCTGGCACATTCAGTCCGGTGACATTGGGTAGGGGTCTTGTTGGAGTGTGAATGCATAATGTTAGTATCTGTGTGTGTCATCTTGTGCAATGGGTGAGTTAACCTCTACTCCTGTGCTTGCATTATTGCCGTGGCCCTTGTGTGATTGGTGATTTTGGGGCATGAGTGAGTCTCTCTACTGGACACGCTTTGGTGATGGGTGTCCATGCATTAGTGTTACATGCAGGGCTTGATTTTCGGATGTGTGGGTTGTGTTAGTGGGGTATCTGTGGGTTGTTGAGGTGATGGGTGTGAGGATGAGGGTGGGAGTATGTGATGGCATGCAGATGGGGTGGGGGCAATAAGGTAGTAAAGATATGACTTACCAGAGTGTAGTCCTTCTGCTACTCCTGCGAGGCCCTCAGGATGCTGTATTGCCAAGACTTGCTCCTCCCATGTTGTTAGTTGTGGGGGAAGAGGCGTGGGTCCACCGCCAGTCCTCTGTACAGCAATCTGGTGTCTGGATACCACGGAACATACCTTCCCCCTTAGGTCATTCCACCTCTTCCTGATGTCATCCCGTGTTCTTGGATGCTGTCCCACTGCGTTGACCCTGTCGACAATTCTGCTGCGCCTGTGATCCGAATAGCTGTGGCTCTACCCGGATGATTTCCTCCACCATGACCCTGAGCTCCTCCTCAGAGAACCTGGGGTGTCTTTGAGGTGCCATGATGTGGTGTGGGTGATGTGTGAGGTGCTGTCTGTTGTGATGTGTGAGGGGATGTGTTGGTGTGTGTTGTTTGAGGTGCGTGGATGTTGTATAAGTGGTGGTGTTGTGTGTCTGTGGATGCTGGTGTTGTGTTAGGTAATCTCTGTCTCTGGCCTTCTTTCAAAATTTTGGTCGTAAGGGGTTGTGGGTGATGTTGGTGTGTGCTTTATATTGGATTGGGTGTGTGGGTGTGGTGTGTGTATGTGTGTCAGGTGTGTGTATTTTGAATTGTCCAATTAGGTGGTGTTTTGGAAATGTGTGTGCATTTTGAGCGTGGCGGTGTGCACGCCAATGGATTGCCAGGGTTGAAAGACCGCTGCGTTGATTCGTGGGTCGTGATACTGTGGACATATTCCTGTTTGCATGACGGTGTAGGTTTTGGTATCGCCAGTTTATCACTGACCTTTGGTGTGGCGGACTTGTGTGGGTGTCTGTATTGTGGCGGATTCCGAGCTGTGAGTCGTAATACCTGTGGTGGAATTCCACAGCCGCAACGGTCTGTTGGTGGTCTTCTACACGGCGGAAACCGGGATTTACCACAAGGGTTGTAATGAGGGCCTTAGTCTTTTGAAAATTCAAATCGTGACTTGTGTATGTTGGATTTTTGTCATTTTGGTTTTGTTTGATTTAGATAAATATTACCTATTTTTCTAAACTGTTGTGATGTCCATTTTGTAGTGTTTTCAGTGTATTACTGTGTGTGTTGGCACAAATACTTTACACATTGCTTCTGAAGTTAAGTCTGCCTGCTTGTGCCAAGGTACCAATGGGGTGAGCGGGGGTTAACTGAGTGTGATTTTCCTTTACCCTGACTAGAGTGAGGGTCCTTGCTTGGACAGGGGGATGCAGAAAGAACAGATGATGGACAGAATGTGGAACAGATCAATCATTCACACCAAGTCACAGATCTGGGTTTAATCCATCAGTTTTTTTACTCACCATGCCATTTCAGTTTGGACCCAGCCAAATGCAAATCAGTCTTGACCCTGCTCCCAATGGGAACAGTATATCCTGAACCCCATAGGGAGCAAGATCAAGAGTGATTTGCATATGGCCAGGTCCAAACTTGGATGCCATGGTGGGCAAAAAAAGATGGATTGGGAAAGTCCTGGCTGGATAGAAAACTAGTGAAGGGCATTCTCCCTTGAGAACCTGAGGATTGCAGGAGTGACCCCAGGAATACATTTCCTGGTATCACAACACTTTTGGGACTGTTGGTTGTAGCAGAAAGCAAGAGCAGGGAGATCTATCTTTCTTTTGGAGTTGAGAATGTCCCAGAAGAGCACCTTGAAGATTTTAAGATCTGAAGTGTACCAATGTGGAAGGTTACTAATCATGCTCCTGGAGTCCTGGCCTCTGTGAGGCAGAACAATTCACAGCCATTCTTTCCCTGTTTTTGTTTCTGGCCCAGGAGCTGCGTCTGTTTTGGGGTAATGCCCCTAGACTAAAAGTGATCTTGAAATTTCTATTATTCCTAATACAGCTTGCTGACCAATTTGCCATAAAACTTCAAATATTCATATCTTCCATTCCACTTATCTAATTTTAACTATGTGTTTCCATTTTTCTAATTTGGCTTAGGAATTATATTGTATTCTTTTAACTTTAAAATGGTTAATATGTTTTTTAACTCAAAGTATTTCTCTGGGAAATTAACTGCTGGTTTTGTCATAGCTCTCAGAGCTCAAGCAGAGTTACTCTTAGAACTGTTGTGTGACCTAACTAGAGTTTGTGTTTTAAGGTGGCGAGGGTCACCCTTCCTATATGAATAACCCACTTTCCGATTCCTCCCTTTCCAGAGTGGAAAGTGGAATGAGTCACTTACAGGCTTACTCGAGGAGTAGGGAAATAGCTCTCCCTTTAGCTACAAATATTTCCCTTGCAGGGTTTTAAAAAATGCATTGTGCCACTTTGTAACCCCTTGCGCCACGTTACTCCTGCTCTAAACATAATGTATGCAAAGGGGGTGTTCCCCCTTCAGGGTGCCCAAATAAATGGTTCAAAGAAATCTAAAAGACAGACAGACATCTGTTGATTATTTTGCATTTTAACCTCTTAACTGCAGAGGTTTTTCCACTCAAGTGGTGCGTCCTAATTTAATATTAGTGGGACTTTGCAGTTAGGTTTTCATAAGTTTTCTTTTCCACAAACATTATCCATACTTCATTTGCAACCCTTTTTGCCAGCATCCTGGGGATCCTAAATGTGCCCAGGGTTTGAGGATTCTCCTTGATGTCACCCTCATGGGACTCCCACTGCTTTTGGTTTGATCTAGTTGTGCCATGGGCATTAGGCACAGCCACACAAGGAGGGTAACATTTTTATTGGGACCAGTATGAGAACTCTGGGGGGAAGGAATTTTGTGGATCCATTTAGATTAAAAAAGTTTACAAAGTCACAGAAATGTGAGGAAAATGTATGATTTTAGGAAATGTTTGCTGTTTTGCAAGGCACAATGGGTAATAAAACCTCATTGGATAGATGCTAGGCACACCACTCTGGACTCCTTCATGGGTTTAGTTTTAAATATAATTTAGGTTTGAAAGGTTCCCTTGGTGGCAGCCAAACACAGGCCCAAATAGTGAAGACATTTAGCATGGCAAGTGAGAGGAAATTAGCAATTTACCCCACTCTGTCGGTCCATCTGTCAAACCTACACCCAAAATCATTCACATTTCCTATTTCTTGACATGAAGATGGGGATGAACCCTAGGTTCGCAGAAAGGCTGTTGGGTTTTGGTGGATAGGTACAAAGCTAAAGCAAAAAGCAAAAACAGTATATATTTGCCTGTCGCCTAGTGGGCTGTTTAACCTCACCAGGCAGAATTGTAGTAAACCCTTGGGGTTGGGGGAGAAAGTCTATAGGAGCACAGCTTGATGCCTTCTTCTTTTTTTGGGAACATTTTTTTAACTAGGGTCTAGTGGGCTTTCTACCCACTGAAAGGCATATTAGGGGAAAGCCCCAAATGGGCCCAACCAAAGTGTTTGTTACCCCTTTTTGGGTGG
The DNA here is from genome assembly GCF_031143425.1 of Pleurodeles waltl. NCBI lineage: Eukaryota > Metazoa > Chordata > Amphibia > Caudata > Salamandridae > Pleurodeles > Pleurodeles waltl. The sequence continues at coordinate 846,741,585 of NC_090446.1, forward strand.
GGATATGGGCCAATGAGAGGGTTGGACATCCCACCTCCACCAATGTTTTTGTCCCTTTTGATCCTTGGAGTCTAGTGGGGTTTTTACCTATCTCCCCAAGAGGGGCAGATTACCAATGAGCCCTCAATCAGAGAACATTTCCTATCTGCCCTATGGGGGCAGAAATACTCTATTGCGCCTCCTGGGGTTGGAATATGGCCCAATGCCAAGGTGGGTAACCCCCACCCTTTTTCACAGATAATCCTTGATGTTTAATGGGCTTCCCACCTCCTAGGAGGCAGATTAAGGGTGAACATCCCAGTCTGCCTCCCAGGGGTGGCTGAAAGACTGAATTTCCCCTTTGGTTGGGGTAATAGCCCTCTGCCAGAATAATCCAATCCACCCATTTTCTTTCAAATCCCTACTGTCTGGTGCACTTTCCATCCCCCAAGTTGCAGATTGGATTGGGAGTAAACCCCCCCAATCTGCCACCAAGGGGTGTGTGCCAAAAAGACTCTTTTATGTCATGAGTACCATACCTTCATGCCCCACAGGCCACAGGACGTCTATACTCAGGATCTTAAAGGATCATAAGAGGTGCTCCCCTGTGTATGTTATGTACTGTTTACACATTGGAAATCCCTGGTGGTAGTGGGCAAACTTTGGGGCATATCTACAAGCACTGACCTTACTGAGCTGTCTTGCACCTCATGGAAAGGGCAGAAATGCACGCACTTACAAGATACAGTGCATTTCTGTCGTTCCTCCTGCACTGGTGCACAAATCGCTGCCTAGTGCCAACACAGACACCTTTGCACCATGGTGAAAGCGTGTCTACGCTGTCAGCAGGATGGAAGGGGTACAATCCATGGAGGTTTTTTTCCTCTATCAATGTATGCTGAAAAGTGCAGCACATGTAGGAAGAGGAAACAATGAGTAGAAATACAGATATTTCTCCTTGTTGCGCCTGCCCTGGGAAGGCATACAGAGAATGTGTCAAAACCCATGGGTGTTATGTGGGAACGCCTACTGTAACACCCATTGTACGTCTCCCTGAAGCAGTGTAAGGCTGCACAGCAACTTGCACTGAATTGCCCTACACCATATCTACAAGGCCATGAAAAGGCACGCAAAGTGGCTTTGTGTGGCCTTGTAGATATGGACCTGCACTGTGCGCCGCCGGTGTGTCACAAAAAGTGACGCACCTGCGGCACATGGGGCTTGTAATAAGCCCCTTAGTGTATAAACTATGACATTCTATTATTTTCATTGTGAAATACCTGTTCTGTTACCACAGTGAAGCTCAAACTCTAGAAACTGCTTGTTTCCCTAGTAGCAATTGTAGGATCCATGGGTACTCAATAACTAAATAATACACGCTTTGTACTCATGTTTTAAGCACTGACCATTAGGAAACACATATGACTAGACATGCAGAGATGGGCTGCATTCGAAGAGAACTGCCACTCTCCCCATGTTCTGCAATACACTCCAAGTGCACCAATGGCTGCTTCAAGAGTGGCGAGGCTCTTTAAAGTGCACCTGCTCTACACAGCTCATTTGGCCTTGTCAGATGAAGTCAATTACCTGTGCTCCTGCTCTCCTGGCTCCTAGCCTATATGACTTCAACATCGGCTGCACTCCTGGCTCCCACTTGGCGAAAGCATTGGCTGCAATGGGTTCCTGCTTGGTTGCACCCACCCACCCACAAACGTCCCTGGAACAAAAACAGAAAGTGGTTAAGAAACAGGTATTTTCTGCACCGCGATTATAGTAGCCACGTTGGGACCACACCAGATTATAAGGTACTTTGAATGCAACCATTTTTGCTGCTATTATGCATCATGCTTACAGTTTGGCAATGACAATTGATGCTCACACTTGCATCGTGCATAGCAATACATACTTGCATCATAGAAACCTTTACAGCGCTGTCACGCTCAATCTGTCTAGTGCTACTCTACTTCCCAGTGTCTTGTTGGCTCATTGACATGCCATATTGAAAGACTATGCACAGCAGTAAAAACACTTTAATGAGACATTTGGTTATTAAAGACCCTGGACATAATCTGCTATGATAGACACTCTGAAAGTGTTATGTATCTGTTGAGTTTGATGTAACAATTGTGTGCAATTCAGCAGTTTGGTTGAACAAATATTCTTGGACTAACTTCAGAAATAACATGTGTACTCCCTAATTTCTGAGGTAGAGGAACTCATTACCTGGTGTCCACATCTCACTTCTTGTATTGAGAGTCTTGGTATGTCATAACCAAAGTACAACTGTTTAACAAGCGTATTAAGCTGTTCTGTCTGCTGATGCACTAATTGTAACTGTCCGCTACAGAACTAAAATGCTGCACTGCGTACCTGATCCCAAAGATTTGTACCAGATATCTGCACAACCCAACAACTGGAATACATGCCCAGACCAGTGCGGTTAGTCTTCTTTTCTCTCTCAATCCCAACCCCTTTTGCTTTGGAAATTCCCACTAGTGCAGTGTCCAATGGCTGCTACCAATGTTAGTTCTCATAGGGAGTAAGGTTCACTCGTCGCTCCATCGGAACCGCTTGGAGTTCAGGTAAGGGGTTTGTGACAGAAGGCTGAGCCACAAAAAATAGAGTTCCCTTTGGGCGACATAGAAGACCATGACCAGGAATATACACGTGACCTAGCACAGACTCAAGCAGAAGATGAGACCAGAGATGGGGACCTGACCCGATTGCTGCACAACTTACGAGACGAAATGCAAAAACTTAGAGAAAATAATTCTCAGCAAATTATTAATTAAAATGATTTAAAATACGAACCAGAATCCGGACATGCTGTTGACAGGTCTGAATTATAATCAAGTCTCATCACACTTCAGCCTAACCATCTGACATTGGTATGTGATAATGGTGATATTGAAAAAGTTTTTTGTTACCTTACTAATATGCCCACATTCCGAGTCACCTTGGAGTGCTGTTGTTAAAGCAACACAATCCCATGATAGTCAGGATGCTCCAAACTGTATCATTAGGTTCTCCTAACTGCATGACTTCTTGTTATCAAGAGGCAGCCCTGGAGTTTATAGCTCAGTTGCCTTGCTCTGCAGCTCCAGGTCCTAGTACAAATTCCTTAGCAAACGTATATCACACCTTTCACAATGCTTTTAATCCATGAAGTCCGCCCAGGTACCACCTCATATGCCATTTGATTTTCATGCCGATGTCTTCAAGGCCGCGTATTACCATGTAGCAGGGTCTCAGTGCTCATTGAGCCTGAAAGACAATGCCTCTGACAGTATTTTGATAAGTTATTACAATTAGGTTTCATACACCACTCCAATTTGCCCTTTTCTTCACCACTTTTTTGTCTAAAAAAAAGGGAAATTAGGGTCCTGTATTGCTTGCTGAGCAGTCAAGAAGGCCACCATAATAAACAGGTATCCGCTCCCACTGATCCCAGATTTAGTGGACCAAGTGCTACATTCAATCATCTACCCAAAACTGAATATCTTCGGGGCCTATCATCTTGTATGGGTCAAGGAAGGCAACAAGTGGAAAACGTCCGTCCTAATTAAGTTTGGATTATTCGAGTTCAACGCCATGCCCTTTGGCCTGTGCAATGCCCCAATGGCATTTCAATATTTTATAAATGAAGTACTTTGGGACTTTCAATTGATGGGGAGAATCATACTGTCACTATATTTACTGATAACAAAACCCTGCAAGTCTTTTGGCACCATCAAGGCCCTTACCCCATGCCAAATACTGTGTTTGCACTTTTTACGTGGTTTTTATATAACAATCACTAGGTCTAATGCCCAGGAACGTGATCCTCCCAGCATTATCCGATCTAGTAAAATATTAGCTGTGAGTGAGGTTGATACTTTTATGATTTATTTATAAAACAGAAGCTAGTAATGGAGACGTTCGGTAAAGGCTTGAAAACCCACAAAACAGTACCAGAATGGTGAATTGTTTCATGATAATATGTTGTATGTACCAATCAGGTGCTTGGTACAATAAGTACTTCACTGGAACCACGATTCTCCTTTGTCTGGGCACCCTGCGTCTCAAAAAACTCTCAATAACTGTAAAAAAGAATTCTGGTGGGGCTATGCGACAAGATATATTGGACTATGTCTCAGCTTGTCCAGTATGTGCCAGGAACAAATCCCAACACCAGGCACAGTCTGGTCTATTGCAATCACTCCCAATACCTCATATGCCGTGGCATACCATCAGTGTAGATTTCATTCGAGATTTACCTGCAGCCAGTCCATATACCACCATCCTAATGGTTGTTGATTTGTTGTCCAAGATGGCACACTTTATTCCTCTACCAACGGTAAGTGAATTTAGTAATATTTTCATCCAACACATAGTTAGATTACATGGGCTGTCATCCACAATCATTTCTGCTCGCGGGGAACAATTTACTTCAGGATTATGGAAAGCAATGTGTGCTGTCCTTTGGTTAAAGTGGCCCTCTCACCAGCTTATTATCCCCAAAGAGACTGAACAGGTTAATGAATCCCTCGAACAGATCCTTCACTGTCTATTGTCCTCTGTCACCAGCCAGTGGGATCAAATACACCCCTTGGGTGAATTTGTTAACAAGAACAACTGCCATTCTACGAAGAAATGCACCCCAGCCCTACCCATTCGTATCAATACATATCTGTTTTTTTCAGTTACTGGGTGATTAAAACAGTTACACAGTATTCAAGACTGCACCAAGCTATGTTTGGTCAAGACAAAGCAATCTATGAAGCTTAAAGCTGATAAACATAGGACACCAGCCCCTGCATATAAAGCAGGTGATTATGTGAGGTTGCCCACACATAATCTTAACTTGGATATTCCATGTAAACTCCAACCGCGTTTCATTGGGTCCTTTTTCATTTCAGAAATCTTCATTCACACAAACTACAGTTACCACCAGAATACACAGTCTAACAAGTCTTCCATGTAACTCTCATTAAACTTTATCACCCCATACACAAACAGATACATCGACACCCTCAGTCCTGATTAACAATCATATGGAGTATGAAGTAGAATGCATAGTAGACTCCAAATGAATCTCGGAGCGGGTACATTATTTGATTGCATTAAAAGGGTAGAATTTTAAAGAAAACTCAGAAAGCCTGCCACTTTTTTCGTCTTAGTAGGCTATTCCATGCATTGTATTCACATAAACCCTACCTGGTAGGGCAGCCTTTGGGAGTGCCATACCTTCAGGCATTTATGCTCAGGCTCATTTATAAGGTGGCCTCCTTCCCTTTGTATGTTATGTACTATTTACACATTGGAAATCCTTGGTGATAGTGGGCAAACATTGTCTATAAACTATGACATTGCATGGTTTATGTTGTGAAATACTTGATTGATTACCACAGTGATGCACAAACTCTGCAACCTGCTCATTTCCCTAGTGGCCGTGGTATGAACCATGAGAGCTCTGTAAATAATGTTCACACCTGTCTTTAGCACCAGCCATTAGGTACTATGACCCTCATTACAACCCTGGTGGTTGGTTATAAAGCGGCGGTAATACTACCAACAGGCCGGCGGTGATAAATATGAAATTATGACAACAGCGGAAACCGCTCAGACACACAGCCACTTTGACACACCGACCGCCAGGGCAAAATCACCAGACACCACGGCCGTAACCGCCTACAGCCGGGCGGAAGACAGAGTTCCGCCCACTGTATCAAGACACACCAATCCATCACCTTTTCGGGGGCAGTACCAATGACATCAAAAGCCTGGTGGAAACACTGAACAGAAGGGAAACGACTCACCCCTGGAGACTCAAGGAAGAATCACGCCGCCATGGAGCCTGAGTTGCATATGTTCCCCATGCTCTTCTACCTTCTGCTCCACTACAAACACCAACACTGGCGAAGATGACCACGGTGAGTACTGCCGCCTAGCACACAGGGGAGGGGGGAGGAAAAAGAGAGTGATACACACACGCAATACGCAACACCTCCACCCCCAACACCATACACACAGGCAGATGCAATAACATTACATATTCACCTGTACCCTCAGGAATAATGCAAGGACAAAATTAATTGATTAAAGTGAGTGTAATAAAATAAAATAGTTTAAATACGTGCATCCAAATCAACAAGTATATACATGTTTACAAATGTAGGGACACTGCCCAGTCCTCAATGTCCATGGGCCACAGGGCCACATCACATACTCCAAGGCCCCACCTCACTCCTGCAACAATACGGAGAGAACATTGCAGGGGATTCAGGTAAAAAATAGCCAGGCACCTCAGGGGGACGCAGAATGGGGGGCACCTCAGCCGGAAAATGGTACAACGCCACTGGTCCTGGAGGGGCCAACATGCCTGTTATTGTGTCCTGAGGATTGCAAGGCCACAGTCTCTCAAGTGGGTGACTTGCCCACTGGCTCTCGAGGGGGCAACATGCCCTGTGCTTGATCCTGGGGAGTGCATGGCCACAATCTCTCAAGTGGGTGACTTGCCCACTGGCTCTGGAGGGGGCAACATGCCCTGTGCTTGGTCCTGGGGAGTGCAATGCCACAGTCTCTCAAGTGGATGGCTTCTTCCACTGGTTCTGGAGGGGGCATTGTGCTCTGTGAGCTTCACCCTGGGGAGAATGGGGTGAGTGGATGGCTTCTCCACTGGTTCTGGAAGGGTCATTGTGCCCAGTGAGCTTCATCCTGGGGAGGATTGGGTGAGTGGATGGCTTCTCCACTGGTTCTGGAGGGGGCATTGTACCCTGTGAGCTTCATCCTGTGGAGGATGGGGTGAGTGAATGGCTTCTCCACTGGTTCTTGAGGGGGCATTGAGCCCTGTGATGCAGATCTTGGGGAGTGCAAGGTCACAGTCTCTCACCTGGGTGTCAGACCCACAGGATTTGCTGGGGCCAGGCCACACAACAGCCCATGGAGGCAGGACTACACACTGTCCTCCGGCGGTGACAGCTGCCCAGTGGTGGCAGTGGTGGTGCTGCTGGTGGATGACTGCCCACTGGGGCTGCTGCTGCTGGCAGTGGTGCTGGTGGCGGTGCTGGCAGTGGTGGGGGGAGGCTCCAGCCCATCCCCTGGAGCCTCGGACGGCTGCCCACTGGGTCTGCTGCTGTGGGCAGTGGTGCTGGTGGCGGTGTTGGTGGTGGTGCAGGTGGCGGTGCTGGCAGTTGTGGGGGTGGCAGCTGTACCTGCACAGAGGTGTCCACCACCACCAGGGAGCTTCCACCGGAGAAGGAGTCGATGTCTGTGGTGTCCCCTCCTGTCCCCATCGTGGTGCTTCCCTCGCCCTCCATCTCACTGGCACCCTCACTGTTGTTGGATTCGGCCCCCAGGCCCATGTGGGATGCAGCTCCCTCCGTCCCCAGTGCCTCTGCTCCTCTGCCAGATGATGCTAATGCACACAAGGACAGGGTGACAAAACAAAAAGAGGAGGGAGAGACAGATGATACACTTGGTCAATGCCAGTAACAACACTACCGTTGGTGTAAACAACTCACAGGGCGCAGCCCTATGCACAATTCCATGCATTACCAGTTACAATACCAGCCACCAGCCCATGGGGTACAATGCCTAACGCCACCAGCTGCACACCTGAAACAAACAGGTCCCTGACCAGTAGTAGATGCCCACTAACACTATTGGGTTTGGAGTGCTTCAGAGCCTGCCCAACAAAAGGAACCTACCCTGCCATCTTCGTCCTGGCCTAGGGGCACCCACAGAACACATCCCCACCCAGGTAAAAGCTTAACACGTGCAAAGTACTGAATCAGAATTTGTTCTCGCCCCCTTGTGGCTGTTGTGTTGCCCTCAATCGCCAAGGCCACCTCCAGGATGCAGAACATCAGGGGGGTCAGGGTACGACGGGCACCCCTTCCTCGTTGGGAGGCCAGCCCCAGCTGGGCCTCCGCCGTCTTCCTTGCCCAGAGGCGCAGGTCCTCCCACCGTTTGCGGCAGTGGGTGCTCCGCCTGTCAAAGACCCCCAGGATCCGCACCACCTTGGCGATGGCACGCCAAATACCCTTTTTCTGATGGGTGCTGACCTGCAGAAAAAAGACAGCAGAAAAGGGAATTAGTTAACCGTCTGGACCAACACACTCATGGCCCACCATATCCCTCCCATTCCCTGACGCACATAAATTGACCACCATACATGCAGCCCCCCCCCTACAAGTGGCTTCATAGACAGCACTCCATACATTCATCGCCCACGCATCATGCTCACAGTGTACTCAACTGTTTGTCTGGAGGACCGTAGAGTAACGTGTACTGGGGTAGGACCCCATCCACCAGTTTCTGCAACTCCTCCGCAGTGAAGGCAGGGGCCCTTTCCCCAGACACATGAGTCATTGTCGCTTCCAGACACAGGTCACAGCAGCACTTGCAGTGTAGGTCCTCTCCTATTGAAGGTCAGGTAGCAAGTGAGTGAAGAGATAACAAATGGCGGTCACATCCACGGCGGTGTGTACCGTCACCGCCGGTGTACATCACCATTGGCTCCTGGAACCCATAGGGCCCAATGATAACCAATGCAAAGTTGCGTGGCGGTCATCGAACATCTACCGGAACGGCGCACAACGCCAGCGCAATTACCTCATTTCCACTTGTCCCTCCTCACAGGTCAGGCAGCCGCCATTTCAAGGGGGCACAGGCCATGGCAATTAACTACTTTACAGCAGACATTGTCACAGCAACTGACTCTAGGATTCACATACTGGTTCCGTAAAGGAAGAAATGGATCATTATTGCACTAGATGTGTGATTATGATCATCTGCTCACCGTTTTCATCCCTAGGCTTCAACCGCTGAGGATGAGTATGAGATGGAGACATCCTCCTGTGTACAGACCCCTGGTGGACCTTGTGACAATGGAGGACAGACACATTATACTAACATACTGACTTGATCGGGCCACAATCCAAGAACTGTGAGCCCAATTGGAGCCAGACCTGATGTCAACTATCTGCCAGCCCACAGGTATCCCCCCTCTAGTGCAGGTCCTGTCAGTGCTCCATTTCCTGGCAAGTGGTTCCTTCCAAACAACAGTGGCCATGGCATCAGGGATGTCTCAGCCTAGGTTCTCAAACATGTTCACCAGAGTCAGCCCTGCTTAAACACATGCACAGCTACATTGTACTCCCCAGGTGGATGATCTGACCACAGTGAAAGCTGACTTTTATTCCCTGGGACATATCTCCAACATCACTGGTGCCATAGATGGTACTCATGTAGCATTTGTCCCCCCCGGAGAAATGAACAAGTGTTCAGGAATAGAAAAACCTGTCACTCTATGAATGTGCAGATGGTGTGTTTGGGGGACCAGTACATTTCCCATGTGAATGCCAACTATCTTGGCTCTGTGCATGATGCCTTTATCTTGAGGAATAGCAGCATCCCATATGTGATGGGCCAACTCCAGAGGCACCGGGTGTGGCTAATAGGTGAGCCCAAGGTCCCCACCCAGTATATGTTGGTGTGTGGGTATGGGGTTGTCCCTAAGGGTTAGTGTGTGTCTGACAGTTGTCCCTCGATATTTGCAGGTGACTCTGGTTACCCCAACCTCTCATGGCTACCAACCCCAATGAGGAATGCCAGGACAAGGACAGAGGAAAGTTACAATGCAGCACATGGGAGAACAAGGAGGATAATTGAGAGGACCTTCGGCCTCCTCAAGGCCAGGTTCCGGTGCCTCCATCTGACAGGTAGATCCCTGTACTACTCACCCAAGAAGGTGTCCCAGATCATCGATGCATGTTGCTAGATGCACAACCTGGCCTTGAGACGCCAGGTGCCTTTTCTAAAGGAGGATGAGCCTGGAGATGGTCTTGTGGCAGTGGTGGAGCCTGTGGACAGTGAGGAAGAGGAGGCAGAGGAAGAAGATGTGAACAACAGAAGTAATATTATACTGCAGTACTTCCAGTGACACACAGGTAAAACACTGTAAATTCACTTTACTTTTCAGTTTTTTGTTGGACATTGCACATGGCAGCCTGATTTCCCTATGTCTATGGCCACTTATTGTACCCTTTGGCATTTCTAATTTCAGATCTCTTTGGCCCACTTTGGCTCCCGGTATGTTCACTGCTGCCCCCTAAAGGTCATGCCAATGTTTATATAACTGTACAAATGACTTGCAATGTTTTCAGAATGTTGTACTAATATATATTTCAATCATTTGACATACTGAAGATTTGTATTTGTTCCAAGGGTGTTTATTTAAGTGCTCATTGTAGGAAAGCACCATCTTGCCTGGCATTATACCCCATTTTTACTTGTAGGTATGTTTGTTTTTGCCTATGTCACTGGGATCCTGCTAGCCAGGAGCCCAGTGCTCATAAAGTGTGCCCTATATGTGTTCCCTGTGTGGTGCCTAACTGTATCAATGAGGCCCTGCTAACCAGAACCTCAGTGTTTATGCGCTCTCTTCTTTTAAAATTGTCACTGTAGGCTAGTGACTAATTTTACCAATTCTGATTGGCACACTGGAACACCCTTATAATTCCCTAGTATAAGGTACCTAGGTACCCAGGGTATTGGGGTTCCAGGAGATCCCTATGGGCTGCAGCATTTCCTTTGCAACCCATGGGGAGCTTAGACAATTCTTACACAGGACTGCCAATGCAGCATGAGTGAAATAACGTCAACGTTATTTCACAGCTATTTTACACTGCACTTAAGTATCTTATAAGTCACCTATATGTCTAACCCTCACTTAGAGAAGGTTAGGTGCAAAGTTACTTAGTGTGAGGGCACCCTGGCACTAGGCAAGTTGCCCCCACATTGTTCAGGGCAAATTCCCTGGATTTTGTGAGTGCAGGGACACAATTACACGTGTGAACTACATATAGGTCAATACCTATGAGGAGCTTCACAATGGTAACTCCGAACATGGCCATGTAACATGTCTAGGATCATGGAATTGTCACCTCAATACCATTCTGGTATTCCTTTGCAGGTCCTCAGGACCAGGAATCCATCTTCAGTGCCTTGCAGTCAGTTGTTGTCCTTGCAGAATCACCTATCTCGACTTTACTGTCTTTCTGGGGTAGTAGGGTAACTTTACTCCTACTTTTTAGGATCTTGGGGTGGAGTATCTTGGACACCCTTAGGCTCATATTTATACTTTTTTAGCGCCACATTTGTGCCGCTTTTTGACGCGAAAGTGGCGCAAACTTACAAAATACAATTGTATTAAAAAAAGTGGCGCAAATGCAGCGCTAAAAAAGTATAAATATGGGCCTTAGTGTTTTCTTACACTCCCAGCGACCCTCTACACACTACACTAGGCCTGGGGTCCATTCGTGGTTTGCATTCCACTTTTGGAGTATATGGTTTGTGTTGCCCCTAGGCCTATTGTCTCCTATTGCATTCTATTGTGTTCTACAGTGTTTGCACTACTTTTCTAAGTGTTTTACTTACCTGATTTTGGTTTGTGTGTATATTTTGTGTATTTTACTTACCTCATAAGGGAGAATATCCTCTGAGATACTTTTGGCATATTGTCACTAAAATAAAGTGCCTTTATTTTTAGTAACTCTGAGTATTGTGTTTCTTATGATATAGTGCTATATGATATAAGTGGTATAGTAGGAGCTTTGCATGTCTCCTAGTTCAGCCTAAGCTTCTAGAACACTACTAATCTACTAATAAGGGATAACTGGACCTGGCACAAGGTGTAAGTACCACAAGGTACCCACTATAAGCCAGGTCAGCCTCCTACACTCATACGTAGAGGGGGATGTGCAATGGGATGGGGGATAGTGGTGGAAGGTCCAGTTAGAGTCCAGTCTCTTGGTATCACAGGTGCATTGTCCAATGGGGCATAGGAAGGGGAGTAATGGCAGTTCAAGGTGGACAGGGTGACAGAGTGGGACAGAAGGGGGACAATCAGGAGAGTCTTATTTCCTGGCGAGGGTCTTGGCAATGTTCTCTGGCTTCTGCCTGGATCGCAGGGACCGTTTGCGGGGGTGGTTCTCCTTCTGCAGGGGGTGGGGTTCTGGTGGCCTGTTGGTCCTGTGGCAGGGCCTCCTGTCCATTAGCGCCTGTGGAGGTGGGGGGCTGTTCTTCGGTGTGGCTAGTGTCAGGGGCCCTTTGTTGTGCCACTGCCTCCCTCATGGTGTTGCCCATGTCAGACAGCACCCCTGCAATGGTGACCAGGATGGTGTAGATGTTTTTTAGGTCCTCCCTGATCCCCAGGTACTGTCCCTCCTGCAGCCGCTGGGTCTCCTGCAACTTGTATAGTATCTGGCCCATCGCCTCCTGGGAATGGTGGAATGCTCCCAGGATGTTGGTGAGTGTCTCCTGAAGAGTTGGTTCCCTGGGCCAGAACCCCCTGTCGCACAGCAGTCCTCCCAGCTTCCCTGTTGTCCTGTGCCTCTGAACCGTGTGCCCACTGCCACTGACCCCAGGTCCCTGATTGTCCTGTGTTTATGGGGTTGCCTGGGTTCCCTGCAGTGGAGGACACACTGCTGATTGATGTGTCCTGGGGACAGTGGCATGGGCCCGCTGAGTGGGTGCTGTGCTGGTGTTTCCTGTGGGGGGAGGGTCTGTGGTGTTTTGGGACTGTGGCAGGTTAACCGACTGTCCAGAGGTCCCTGATGAGCCAGGTTGGTCATCGTGATCCAGGCGTCCAGAGCTGCTGTCATCACTGTGGACCTCCTCTGGGGTGGGGAATGGATGTTGCTGGCAACTCCTCTCCAGTGACGTTGAGTAGTGTTCCTGTGGGGATGAAAATGCAGTGTTATTGTATCTGCATCTGCCATCTTGTGCATGGGTGTGTTTCCCTGTATGGTTGTGATTGCCCTGTCAGCTTTGCCTTGTTTGCATGGTGATTTTATGGGCTAGGTGTTTCTCTCTAATGGGCATGCTGTGGTGATGGGTGTCCACGCAGGTCTGTGATGGGGGTCCATGGATTGGTGTTACATGCAGGGCTTGGTTTTGGGATGGGTGGGTTGTGATAGTGGGGTATATGTGAGGTGGTGGACTGATGGGGTGAGGGTAGGGGTAGGAGTTTGTGATGGCATGCAGGTAGGGTGGGGGATAAAGTAGTAAAGATATGACTTACCAGAGTCCAGTACTCCTGCTACTCCTGCAAGGCCCTCAGGATGCATGATCACCAAGACTTGCTCCTCCCATGTTGTTAGTTGTGGGGGAGGAGGTGGGGGTCCACCGCCAGTCCTCTGTACAGCTACTTGGTGTCTTGCAAGCACAGAACACACCTTCCCTCGTATGTCGTTCCACCTCGTCCTGATGTCATCCCTTGTTTTGGGGTGCTGTCCCACAGCGTTGACCCTTTCCACGATTCTCCGCCATAGTTCCATCTTCCTAGCAATGGACGTCTGCTGCACCTGTGATCCGATTAGCTGTGATTCTACCCGGATGATTTCCTTCACCCTGACCCTTAGCTCTTTCTCTGAAAACCTGGGTATCTTTGGGGTGCCATGGATGTGGTGTGAGTGATATGTGTGAGGATGTGCGGGGTGATGTGTGGGGTGATGTGTTGTGGTGTGTGCTGTGAGGTGCGTGGATTGTGTATGGGTGATGGTGTTCTGTGGCTCAGATTAAGTGGGTGGTCCTGGCTTATGTCTCTCTCTGTTGGCAATCTTTTTTTTTCGTTGAAAGGGTTGTGTGTAATGTGGGTCTGTGTTTTATAGTGGTGTGAGTGTGTGGGTGTGGTGTGTGTATGTGTGTCAGGTGTGTGTTGTTTGAATTGTCCAATGTGACGGTGTTTTGTAAATGTGTGTATTTTGAGCGCAGCGGTGTGTACCGCCAATGGTTTACCGCGGTTGAAAGACCGACGCAGTAATTCGTGGGTCCTCATACTGTGGGCGTATTCCTGTTGGCGTAACAATGTGGGTTTTGGTACCACCAATTCATCACTTACTTTTGGGCTGGCGGACTTGTGTGGGTGTCTGTATAGTGGCGGATTCCTCTGAGTGGGTCCTAATACCCGTAGCGGTATACCGCTGTGCTCAGGGTATCTTGGTGGCCGTCAGCTCGGCGGTAGGCATCATTTACCACCAGGGTTGTAATGAGGGCCATAATCTGTTATGATAGACACTCTATAAGTGATAAGTATATGTTGAGTTTGAAGTAACATTACTGTGCAATTCAACACAGTTTGGTTGAACTAATATTCTTGGACTTACTTCAGAACTAACTCCTGTACACCCTAATTCCTAAGGTGGAAGAACTCATTACCTGGTTTCAAGATCTCACTTGTTCTACTGAGAGTATTGGTACGTCATAAGCAATATACAAATGTCTGACCAATGAATTAAGATTTTCTGTCTGCTGCTGCACTAATTGGAACCTCCACATATCCAAAAAGCTTCACTGTGCAGCCGATCCCAGAGTTGTCTACCTTACTCCTACACATTCCCATGCATACATTACAGCTGCACATTTCAACAACTGGAAGATATGTTCAAACCAGTGCAGTTTGTCTTTTTTTCTCTCTCAATTTCAACCCCATTCCTTCGGAAATGTCCATTGCTGCAGTGCCCAGTGGCTTTTACCAAGGTTATTACTCAGAGGATGCAAGGTCTAGTCGTCACCCCATCACAACCATCTGAAGTTCAGGTGACTGGCCTGTGACAGAAGGCCAAGCCACAAAAAGTAGAGTTCCCTTTGGGATACATGGAAAACCACAACTAGATATATACACATGACCTATCACAGGCTTGTGACATCTTATTGTTGGTTGGGGGCACAGACTGCTTTCCAAGGAGCCTCTCTCACAAGAAAAAAGTAATCAACGGTTTCTAGTGTGCTTTCTGCCCCTACTCAGGGAGGATGAAAAACTGTTTTGTTTTTGGTCTTGGGGAGGATGTGCATTGGTTCTAGCCCAGGAGCTCACTCTCCCCTCAAACAATTCCACTGTGGCCTAGTGGATTGGATTCCTGCTTTGGGATCACCCTCTGAGAGCTGCCTTTCCCACAGAAAGGGAAAGCAGACTGCACAATTAGGAAGGACTGCCTTCCCTTTTGTTGTGTCATGGTGTCAATGCACTGTGCATTCTGGTGTTACATCAAAACAAAAATAACCAAACACTTTAATTTTGAAAAATAAAATGCTTCTACTTTTTAAAATGAAATACTTTTTTTGATGAAGAGGACAACCCTTTGACGCTCTCTGCACTACAAAGGTAGTGCTGAGGATGCAGTGGCTCGTCCTCCTCACAAATAGGGTTAAAAACCTTTTAGAGACTCTGATTGGCTGAGAACCCTGGTAATGTTCCAACAGGATTAAACATGCTGTTTTTCTTGCTAGAGGAGGCATATTCACCATTTCCAATTCAGCTGAAACTCTGAACAC
Organism: Pleurodeles waltl; assembly: GCF_031143425.1. NCBI lineage: Eukaryota > Metazoa > Chordata > Amphibia > Caudata > Salamandridae > Pleurodeles > Pleurodeles waltl. The sequence goes on from NC_090446.1 coordinate 846,756,882, forward strand.
TTGTGAGAGGTAGATGACAGACAAGACTCACCCAGCAGTGACAGGACCATCTACAGGAGCTGCGGATACCAATAAAAGGTGAAGTGCACCAGGGAAATGCTAGAGCAGGAGACATCATCCAAAGAATCCATCATTTGGGAGTTTTCCCCTAAACCCCTTATGAAAACATACTCAGCACCAGGACTTTAACAAGCATGGTCTGTGAGCAGAATTTCATCCAGAGCCACAGAGGAATATATTTTTCTGGGACATCAGCCATACAACAATACCTCAGGTCTTGGGAAAGAGTACAGGAGGTGCTAGTGGGAATGGACAAGAGGCAGAGAATAGTAGCATTCTGTCAAGCATTCCAGAGGATATGCTAACCTATCAGGAAGAGGGTGTGAGTCTACATCTGAGTGTTTTCACTTTATGCTTTATGGAGAGTAAACGTTTCCATCACAGTTGATCTAAAAGTTTAAAACACAAAAAGCATCAAAGTAAAAAATGGTTACTTTGATAATCACCCACAGAGCAACTAAAACACTAGCTAGAAGGCCCTGCAGGATCGCACAGGAGTCTGGTGACAGGTTCAGGCCAAATGCAAGGTCTTGTGGCCCACCCTCTATATGGGATGGAAGCAGGGCAAGGGACAATCCAAAGCCCCATGGTCAACCTCCATTTAGCGTGACCAAAGGCCAAGAGCACTACGGGATGGATGTCCATGATGGGTTGGGCACAGGGCCAAATGCTTCATGCAGTCGAGGATGTGCACAGCTGAAGAAGCCAGCTGCCCCCAGCAAGGTTTGCACAAGCCCTGGCAGCCTGGGGGATAGGCGGACATGTAAGGTATTTTTTATGTGAGGATAAATTAGTGAAATAATCAGTGAAATGTCAAGGCATATGAAGGATGACATTGTTAGCCATGCAAGTGTCATCCACTTGGCTGGCTAACTATCCTACAGGTGGTCCAAAGAAGTATCAGCTGGTGTTTGGGAAGATGGATGTGGTGGTTTTGTTGGTGGTACCAGTGGGCTATAGGTAAGGTTTGTTGAAATTGTGATCCATACATGGAAATGTGGTGCCTTAGTTGATTGTGGCAGATGTGTTGACCATACAGATTGACACAGGCACTTGTATCTTAGGGCCTAAGTAATTTGCATGGCATACACATCACAGTCTCTCTCTCTCTCTCTCTCTCTCTCTCTCTCTCTCTCTCTCTCTCTATCTTGTCCACCCTTTCTTTCATTTTTCATCTCATTCTGTCACTCTCTATCTCTTTCTCTCAATCTGTCCCTATCTCTCTTGTTCGCTCTCTTTTGCTCTCTTGATCACTATAGCTCTTGCTTCCTCTTTCTCTTTCTCTCCCTCTGTCTCTCTCTCCCCCTCCCTCACCCTACCTGTTTCTCTCTTGTATTTTCTGTCCATTATCCTTCCCCCTCTCAATCACTATTTCTGTCTCTGTCTCTATTACTTGTTCTCATATTCCCATCTTCCCTCGTTCTGTGATTTTGTTTCACACCCTTCTTTCTTTTTTTACTATAGCATGCTGTTTTGTGATATGATTACCTCTTAGGTCCTCATTTATGAAGCCCTAGCAACACACTGTGCCACCGAAGCGTTATTTTATTTTTTTAGCACCAGTAGTGCAGTTTGCTAGCCCATATTTACAAGGCGACGCAAAGCCACCTTACGTGGCTTTTCAAAGCCTTGTAAATATGGACCCCTTTCACGTATAGCACTGAGCTAAAGGGTCATTCCATTGGTGTTGCTTGGGGTGTTCCCATGCAACACCCATGGATCCAGAAGGAATCTGGTGCATTCCCAGATTAACAGGTGTGAGAATGGTTCAGATTCCTACACCATCTCGGGGATGACATAACAATAACTCAACGAAGAGTAATTTATTTATTTCTCCCCATGTTTTCCTCTTTCTGCAGCACACATAGAAAGAGAAAAACACCTCTCGTGATTGATTTTGTGCAGGAAGGTGTCCCTTGCTTGTTGCTTGTTGCACCATCCTTCACTGGGGGCCTTTTAAATGAGGCACTAAGGTGCTGATTTAAGAGCCCCTAGTGCCTCCTTGAGCCACATTACGTCATTTTGTTTTACACTAATGTGGCCCACAAAGGCCAAAATGGCCACGCCAAATTTACAAAGTGGCACAATGCATGCATTGCACCACTTTGTAACCCTTTGTGCTACATTGTGCCTGCACCAGGCATAATGTATGCAAAGGGGGCGATCCCCCATTGCTGGGGCTGAAAACATAGCACAAAGAAATCTAAGCAATTTCTTTGCATAATCGTTTTTGGCACTTTTAACGCCTGCTTAGAGCAGGCATTAAAAGGAGGAATACTGTTGCTAACAATGGACCTCAATGGGCTTTGCAGGATTAGCGTCAACATTTTTGACGCTAGTTCTGCAAAGATCCAAACTAGTGTCAAACATTTTGACACTCAGTGGCAGATTCATGGAAAGTTCCAGGCACCACTTACTGTCCACCACGCATGCCTTTGCTATAGATAGTAAGTATAAACAATCATCCCCACAGGGCAGGCACACATACAAACACACATATATATAGTTTATATATATATATATATATATATATATATATATATATAGATATATAACACAGTAGTGGCCGCCACTAGGGAGTTATACTCATCCAAAAAGCATTTTTTGATTTGCATATATCTTTGACACTGTTTGCCGAATCTTCATGAAAGTTTCAAAACAAGTGTTGCGTTGATTCTTGTTGTACCTGAAAATTGTTGGGGTGATCCGTCAAGGGGGGCAGAGAAAAAGAGGGCTAAAAATTGTTGCATCTCCCATCTTAATTCCATGGAATTCTTTAGACACAATTACAGGCCAAACCACTTGATGGAATTACACCAAATTTGGCAGACAACTGGTTGTCTGTGAGGAGATTACACTTTTGCTTATTTGGGATTTATCCGTTCAGCGGTTATAGAGCAATTTAGGAAAATTCTAATTTGTATATCTCTGGCTCTAAAGTATTCACAAACAAAGACACGCTGCTGCAGGGAATTGGACAGCTCTGTTGGCAGCCATCTTGATCCAAGTCCCAGTAAAAAAGTTAAAAAAACCTAAAAGGGGCCATGGTAGAGACACTCTGACCCCTTAGTTCTGGCAGGGAGGTGGGGTCCCAGAGGGTAACAATAATGCGCGCTCCCACCATTTGTATGGTTTTGTACTTTTAAAATGTGAGCCTAAATACCACGTCCCTGTAACTTTTCGTTTTTTAAGTGAATTTTTGTTTTGTTAATTCTGTTTCTTAACTATAATGTCTCTGTAACCCTTGGTATTTTCAGTGAATTTCAATGTTTTTCTAATGTAAAGTAATTTTCATTACTATAAGTTAATCCAACCACCACCACACCTGGCTTTTGACCTTGTGTGGTGGCGGTTGGCTGCAGGGCCTAGCCTGCAGGCAGACCCTGAGGCCAACAGCCCTAACTACGGAACCCCATGCTGCGCCTGACATGTTGGCTGTGTACAGCAGGAGTTGGCCACGGCCTGTCTCTCTGGGTGTGAGAATAGGTATCAGAAGGTGTATCTGGGGGTGAGAGTGGATGTGAAAGTGTCTGGGTGTGGTGGTGGGTGCATCTGTTCCTTCATTGGTGCATCAGTGCCTGTTTGGGTCTGTGAGTGGGTGCCTGAGGGTTTCAGTGGGTCTGTGAGTAAGTATGTGAGACTGTGAGTGGGTCTGTGTGTGGGTGCGTGAGTGTCTGTCTGGGTGTGAGAGTGGGTGCAACAGTTTCTTAGTGGGTGCTTCAGTGTCTATGTGTGTCTGTGAGTGTTTCAGTGGGTCTCTGAGTTGGTGTGAGAGAGTTTAAGTGGGTCTGTGAGTAGGTGCTTAAGTGTCTGAGTTGGGTTGTCAGTGTGTGCATGAGGGTCTGAGTTGGACTGTGAGTAGGTGCGTTAATGTGTGAGTAGGTGTGTGAGTGGTGCGGAAGGGTCTCAGTGGGTGTGTGAGTGGCAGAGAAAGATTGAAAAAGAGAAAGAGAGAGAGAGAGAAAAAAATAGGAAGAGAGATAGAGTTTTTTATGCTTTGGTGAATTATATAATTAGAGTGAGATATTTCTGCAAATATTGAAAAGATTACAAAGAGTGAGATCACCTTTCATTATGATCCTTAAACGTTTAAAGTTAAAAACAAATTAAAGTAGGGAAATGACCACAGAAACACTTGAACTAGCACCCTCAACTTTCAGTGTAAGTGTCTGAGCCCTTAACCATTCTGCCGCAGGTGATTGCTTAGTGTGCTCTCACTATTTGAAGTCACTGCAAGGAGAGACCATTGCAATGACAATTTTTGTGGGATGGAAAAGAGCGAAAAACTGACAGGACGGCGGGTGGAGCCTCAAGGCTCCTGCAGTCCTTGCTGGCTCCCTGCATCCTGAGGGGGCCGGCATTGCTCCGACAAGCAGGGAGCTGCTTTTAGTATCAGCTCCCTGCATGTGGGAACAATCTTTTCATCTGTCTTCCCCTTTGCGTGCATGGAAGACAGATAAAAACTCCACTTTCTGAAAGTGTGAGCTGTTTGATAGCTCTTGCCAGAAAACTGACTTTTTTTCTTTTTCGTGGTGGGAGCTGTCAAAACTCCCACCAAGCCAAAGCAAACAGTTATGTCCTGGGCATCCCAGGACATGGCAGGAGCTGGCCCTAGAGTGGTGGTTCCCAGGGCCATCAATGGCTCCACAAAAGGGGCAGTATACCCCCTTCCAATGAGCATTGTCCACGTGAGGTGATTGTCCCCAGGGTTCCGAAACAGACACACACCCCTTTACTTTTTTAACGTAGCCCTGGGGAGATGGCAGTACCCGGGGCGGTGGGGGGTGCATGGCCCCCCTGCACTGTATGCATTGAAAGCCCAAAGGAGGTGGTGGTCCCCAGCGCTGCGAGAGGCCACATGCCCCCCTCCGCATCACATTAGTTCAAAGCCCCAAGGAGGTGGCGGTCCCAGGGCTGTGGGAGGGATGCATTGCCCCTGCATTATATTAGTTCTAAGCCCTGGGAGGTGGCAGTCCCAGGGTCAAAAGGCCCTGCACATCACATTACTTTATAGCCCTGAGGGTATCGGCCCCTGGGGCTGTGGGAGCACAAGCCAACCCCCTGTATTCAATTGAATATGAGCCCTGGGGTGGTTGTGGCTCCTGGGGCAGCAAGGGGGCTGAGCAGCCCCCCACATGAAAACAGCAATGCCCTTGGGACTTGGCCTACCTGATGGCTACAGTTAAACAAGCACAGGAGCCCAACTTTTCTTTGTTTTTTAAAAATTTTGCTCGATCCATGGATCCACTGCGACATGTGATGAAAATAAAAAGAAAATATGCTTTTTGCCGAGGGGGTTCTTCTGGCACCCCAGCACTAGAGCTAAGGGGTCAGAGTGACTTTACCCTGGCACCTTTTTGTTTTTTACATCTTTTTCTGGGACTCATCTTCATTCGAGTCCCAACATGGCTGCCAACACTTTCTTGTTGAAGTGTGTTAGCCAATCGGATCTCAATCATGAGATTGGGAGGGTTCACAGAATCTTTGTGTCATGACTGCAAATAGTGGCTCTAGGACATGTAGGGAATTCAAAGAACGAGTTTGCTCTCACGAACGCTGTAGCAAAATGCACCACAGTCTCATGGTCACCAAATATTGGTAACAGTGTCCACATGCACCTTCTCTCAGAATAAACTCAGTTTGAACATTTTGGTCATAACTGTACTTCAATGTTGCACTGCTGATGCTCTTGTACTATTTATATTCCAATTTTACAAATATCATAACTATAATTTCTCTTTGCACTTGTACTATTCACATTCAGATATTGCAATGTTTTTAATGAGGTAATTATGAGCATGTGTGATGTACCATTGGAAACTGATGCCAAATTCCCAGGTGTTACAGTGGCAGCCATCTTGGGTGGGGCCATGTATAAAAGGGACCCAGCCCATAATTACTTGCTCACTATTCCTCTGCAGCCTGGAGGCAGACTTCTCCTCCGCTCCGGCTCAGCCGCTCCTGTGACGCTGTCTCTGGAGCGGTCATCTTGGCATTTCAGCTGTTCTACAACTGAATAACAGTTCCCCTTTGATTCCCTTGAGCACTCTCCGGATCGGATGTGTCATTCAGAGAGGCCGTGCTCTGTGCGGTAAGAGCATTGTCACAAGGATTTCGGATATTTTGATATCCTGGTGTTGAGATCAAGCGCAAGGTTGAGGAATTCAATGGTGTTCGTAGTAGAACCCCATAATAGAGAAATTCCGTGTGCATTTGATATTATTGTGAAAGCACACAACATAGGAATTCAGTGTGCATTTGGTGTCCGTAGTGGAACCGCATGACAGAAAAATTCATTGCACATTTGAGGATACTGTGAAAGCGCACGACATAGGAAATCAGTGCACATTTGATGTTATTGTAGAAGGGTACAACTGAGAAATTCAGCATACAATTGATGTTTGTAGTGAAAGCTCATTGCTGAAGTATTTGGGATGCATTTACACAGTTCCACTGGTACGCGAGTCCATGTCTGATCCTGTACATTTTATAGTTGTGTTTCTTTAAAGAATATACTTCCAATCTGGAAGAATTGGAAAAAGGTTGCAGTCATTTTATGAACAATGAAATACACGCGTGCAAGAAATGAGTTTGATATGTAAGACGTCCTTGTTTCTCAGGGGGTGATCTAAGAAACAGAATCAAAATACTACCACCATAATTGCATTTGCCAGGTGGCAAATGAGATGCTTATGCTTTTTATTTGTGTTAAATGCTTTCCTTTCACAGATCTCCCTCCTCACAGTCCCCTTCCCAACACCCTTCCCCTACCTGGCCACTCTAATATTATGTGTCACCACGACATTCACATTCAGATTTGGTGGTGCCTGGAGGTGGAACATTTTATCAGCGTGCAAGCCCTGAGGAATATCGCATTGACACTTTGGCCCTTATTATGAGGCTGGTGGTCATCAGACGGCCAGCGAACACGGAGGTAAAGACCTTCAAATCACAAGTTGTGGGGTTTTGCAGAAGCCAAGCCTCCACAATGTCGCCTGGCCTGCCAGTGCGGTTGCACCAACATGGTGGGCGGTGAGCACCTCTAACCCTGTGGCAGGCCTACCGGCCGGATTACAACTCTGCAGACCGCCAGATTTTCCGTGGTGGTCACCCCGCCACGAAAAACCTGGCAGTAACGCACCCGGCGACAGGAATCCCCATTCCTGTTGCTGGGACATACACTCCCACATGTCCACACACATGCAGACACCCCACCCACCTGTCCACAAACTTAGAAACACCCCCTCCTCTTCACACATGCATGCATTCATATACACACCCCTCAGCATATGCATACATTCACACAGACACCCCCACTCACTGGGAAACATGCACTCAGACACCCCATTCATGCACACATACACACACAGAAACATTCACATTCAATCGCATACACACACGCATTCACTATCCCCCTCGCCCCTCTGCATACATGCACTCATACTACACTCTCCGCCGCATACTCTCTCTCACGCAGCCACACACGGAAACCCTCCACCCCCGGGCGGATGATCAACTTACCTTTTCCGGAGAGCTGGTTGTCTGGGAGAGGATGGGTCCTGGAGGTTTTGCATTGCCAGCACCACCACGCCAGCAAGACTCTGCCAAGCCGTATTACCGCTCGTAACACGGCGGGCGGAGTCTTGCTGGTGAGGCTGTGCTGGCGATGCAATCGCCTCTTCGGAGTTGGACTTCCTCCCATAAATGGGTGGAAGTCATCCAATGACTCCTCATATGGTGGTCAGCAGAGAGCCAGCACTGGTGGTCTGTTAGCTGCAGTGGCTTTGGCGGTCTTACAAAAAGACCGTCAAAGTTGTAATGAGGCCCTTTGTGCCCTTATAAATACAAATATGAATTTCCTTTAATTTCTCAAGAACTGCTGAACAGATTTACACCAAATAATAAAAAGGGCTATTTCTGGACAAAGAGCTATCTTTCTGACAAATTTGGCAGAATTCCATCCAGTAGTTTTGGCGCTATTGCTGTTCAAAATCCCTACAGAAAAATGAATTGGGCAAATGAGTTTCGGGACCCCTTGCCATGCCAAGTTTTTTTTAATCAATAATGTTATTGCAAACGTGGTGATATCAAAAATACTATACAAGATCTCATCAATGACATAGAATGTGGAGGAATTAGCTGTGAATGGTGAAGGTGTGAGTTATATTTAGCTTAGGGCACAAGTTATAATTACTTGAAAGAACTCTAACTATAACTGCTGAATTTCGATGGTTTTGTACGAGTAAATTAAGAACCTAACTATAATATCTATGTAACTTCTGGTTTCTTCAGTGAATTTCTATGATTTTTTTAACATATAGTCATTTTAATTACTATAAGTTATTCCAACGCCCGCCAGGCATGGCATTTAGCGGTGCTCAGAAGGGGTTGCTCGCAAGGCCTGGCCTTGCAGCCACTTCTTGCAGCCAATCCCTTATACCACCCAACCCTGAGCTACACATACCCTTTGGCTGTGCATGGCCCAGGGCAGTTTGTCCACAAGGCCTGACTCTATCAGTGAATGTGTGAGTGTGGAGTGTGCGTGAGTGTCTGAAAGTGGGTGTGTGAGTCTATGAGTGGGTTTGAGTGGGTGCATGAGTGTCTGAGTGGGGGTGTGAGTGGGGTCCTGAGCATCCGAGTGCATCTATAAGTGAATGAATTAGTGTTTAAATGAGTCTGTTGTTTTTATTTCAAATGTTTTGATAATCACAATTGTTTTGCGGATACGTCATGGAAATGAACAAATATTCATGAATATCTCACGCCTTGAAACAAAAGTATATTGAACCTATAATTTGCCCCTAAAACACACTATGGGCCAGATGTACCAAGCTCCTGAATTGCATTTCTTAAATAGCAAATTTTAAGAAATCGCTATTTTAGAAATTCAAAATGGGATGTATGAAAATTGCGATTCCGTAATAGCGATTTCTTAAAAATTGCAATTGCAATGTGCGAGTTTCAAATACCGAATCACAAAAAATAGCGAATCGGTATTTGCAAATCGCAAATTGCAATACCGGTAATCTGGAACAACCTCATGACATCACAACCAGGAAGTGAGTCAGTGCACGCTGTTTCCAGAAGCCTCAGCCACAGGAGCAGGCAGAGAGATCCAGCCAAGCACCAGGGAGGCAGTCTTGAGAGTGAGCCAGGACCAAACAAAACAATGGCTACTGATGGGAATGTAAAGGAAAAAGGAAAGAGGAACTTACATTCAGTGAGCAGGAATTGGAGGTGCTCACAGGGGAGGCAGTAAGGAACCATGACAAGTTATTTGGAAAACACTCACTACAGGTGCCGGAAAGTGAGAAGAGAAAAATGTGGTCAGACATCTAGACCAAAATATGCGCAGGGGGTGTTGCGCAGCGCTCCATTGAGGAGATACGCAAGCACTGGTATGGCTTCTGTTTACATGCCAAAGAGAGGGTACCAAGCAAGCTGAAGGAGGCAAGGAGCACTGGAGGAGAACCACCCACCCAGTCACCGTCTACACCAATGGAAGACATGTTGGAGTCAACACTGCTTCCTGAAGCTGTCAGTGGTGTCACTGACATTGACAACTCCGACACACCCAGCACCAGCAAAGGTAAGGGCAGTAATGATGTGCTTCCCCATATGTGCATGTACAAATGGCCCTTAGAAAATAGCAAAGGCACTATGCATTGTGATAAGTAGCCCATACCACATTTTACATACAACACAACAATGCATTATTGGAGTGATAGTCCACACCCCTAAAGTGCATCTACCACATAAATAGCAAGATTGTGTATAACCAAACAGATACATGACACAAAAGACTTTCCGAGATACTATTCTAGGGTAAATTTAACCCTAATATGAAACTGTGAGAGTACATATCCAAGAATGACATTCTGCATATTGTTGGTGCAGATGTACAGGGCCCTGACGCAGCAGAAGGTGAAAAAGTGGGGGATTGCCAAAATCAGCCACAGTCTGACTCAAACACCAATGAGTCCTTCATACAAACACCAACTACACGCAGGGCAAGAGTGCTCCCCCTCCCTGAGTATAACCTGGACTCATATGAAATGCCAGGTGAAGTACCCACACCACCCTCAGAGGCTAGAAGCACCCACAGACAGCAGTCCCTGCCCCAGTGTCAGTCCACTCCCCACAGGAGGCATCGCGAAGAAGGCAGACAGAGCACAGAGGAATGTGAGGGCCCATCACTGTTAGGTGACCTTAAGGGTTCCATGCTTAAAGTGCAGCGACTGCAATGTAAGCACATGAGGTCAATGCACAGGCAGTTGGTGTAAATCGATCCTAACATGGGAGCAATGCACAGGCAATTTGTCTCACAATGACAACATGGGATCTATGCACAAGCAGTTGGAGTCTCTCAATGACAACATGGGATCAATGCACAAGCAGTTGAAGTCTCTCAATGACAACATGTGCAAGATGCATGAGGGACAGCAAACAGCAGCAGAACACCAAAGGAGATGACAAATGCCATTAGGGAACTCTGCATTGTCATGCAGCAGGAGCATGTCTGCCACCGTAGGTGCCATCTCCAAATGATGGGCAGGTTGGATGGGTTCTGCAGATCTGTCAATCGGCTCACTACCACAACTGCTTTGGTGTCACGATGTGCTGTGGGCATGCAAGTGGAGATGGCACATTACAGTCGGGACGTTGAATGAGGATTGGTGCAAATCACCAATGTATTGGAGACAATGCAGACAGCACGGAGTGCTACAAACAGCAAACTGGTTGGTGGGGATATTGAGGAGCACTCTAGCTTCAGCAGTCTCACAGCCCCTGTGATGGATCTTAGGAGTCGCAGCACCAGACACAGTACTGTTCGGAACCCGCAACATGAGGTGCCACCGACACCAATGAGCACTCAAGTGGAGTGCGTGGACGTAGAAAGTAATGTTGAGAGCTACAGGGGACTTGCATATCATGTAGCAATGCAGCGATACTATGATGCTAATAGTGTGACACTGTAACTAGGACCTGTTTGTGTATAGTGCTTACCTATGTCCTAATCACACATATATTACCGGAAGTCAAGGCAATAAAGATGCTACCTGGAGCAATACATAAAAGTTGACATGGTGTTGTCTTTACTTACATCAGAAATATTTGCACGTGATCTCAACACGTCTTTGTCTGCCCTGTGCTTCACTGCTTCTGTCCACTGGCTGAAGGGGTGGTAAGGGCTTGTTGGAAAATGGGTTATTGGTAAGGGCAGGTAGGTACCTACACTTAGCAATAGGCCACTAACCTCCACTAAGGTCCAGTTAGGTCTCAGTAAATTAACCCCAGCTCAACCCTTGGTAGCTTGGCAACGAGCGTCAAACCTTAACTTAGGAGACAGAGTGTAAAGCATTCAAATATCACAAAACAGTAATTAAATAAAACACAGGAAACAGTTTAAAAATCCAAAACCAATTTATAAAAATAGATTATATTTTTATCTTTAAAATGACACCAAAACGAATAAAATTGGATAAGGTGAACCGGAGATATGAATTTTTAAACAATTATTATTTTTTTAGCGCCTAGAAACAAAAAGCGCCAATCGGGTCATCTGGTTGCACCTTGACCGGGGCAAAGTCAAAGTTTCAGGCCAACCGCGATGGATCCCTGCTCGGCTACAGGCCGTGGGAGGCCTCGGTTAAAAAGTTACCTTCACACTTAGGGGGTCATTCCAGCCTTGGCGGGCGGCGGGAGCCGCCTGCCAAGCGGGAACCGCCAGAAGACCGTACCGTGGTCAAAAGACCGCAGCGGTCATTCTGGGTTTCCCACTGGGCTGGCGGGCGACCGCCAAAAGGCCGCCCGCCAGCCCAGTGGGAAACACCCTTCCACGATGAAGCCGGCTCCGAATGGAGCCGGCGGAGTGGAAGGGGTGCGACGGGTGCAGTAGCACCCGTCGCGAATTTCAGTGTCTGCTAAGCCGACACTGAAATTCAAAGTGGGGCCCTCTTACGGGGGCCCCTGCAGTGCCCATGCCATTGGCATGGGCACTGCAGGGGCCCCCAGGGGCCCCACGACACCCCATACCGCCATCCTGTTCCTGGCAGGCCGAAACCGCCAGGAACAGGATGGCGGTATGGGGGTCGGAATCCCCATGGCGGCGCACCAAGCTACGCTGCCATGGAGGATTCCCATGGGCAGCGGAAAGTCGGCGGTACACCGCCGACTTTCCGTTTCTGGCCGCGGCTGTACCGCCGCGGTCAGAATGCCCAAAGGAGCACCGCCAGCCTGTTGGCGGTGCTCCCGCGGACCCCGACCCAGGCGGTTTTTACCGCCAGGGTCGGAATGACCCCCTTAGTCTTTTTTTCGAAGATTTTCTTCAGCGGGACGAACCTGCCAGTCCAATCCGACCTCCTGGAGCCCTTCTCCGGATACGCGATGCTGGAATCCTCAGTGGAGATTTTTACCTTCGGACTTAGTCGTTTTTTCGAGGTGAAAATCCTTCGACCGGGGTAAACCTGGATCTTGATCCGACGTCCATGGAGCCCTTCTCAGATACGATGGCTGGGAGGTCCCGGTCAACTTTTTACCTTCGGACTTAGTCTCTTTTTCTGAGATTTTTCTTTACCGGGACAAACCAGCAAATCAGGCCGGGTCGCGGTTGAGGCAAGCCGGCTAGAGTTGCCGTGGCGGGTCGGTCCCTCTATGGAGCTTTTTTACAAAAATTCTCCAAACTTCTCCAAACTCCTGGGGCTTCACCCAGATGTCCTTTTAAGGTTCTTTTGGGGTCCACAGCTCACCCCAAGGGTCCAGAAGTTCTGAGATGGTCCTTGGGGGGTGCGGACTACAACTCCCAGAATGCACCTGGCGCAAACTCCTTTTTGGCCACTGGACAGTGGTCAGCTGGTCGCTTTCTTCGGGAGTTGGTGCAGTGGACTCTGGATAGCAATTTTTCACCTGTAGCAAACAGGGAGTCACTCCTTGAACCAGTTGAAGCCACGTAAAGTCCTTCTTGTGGTGAAGCCCAAGTGTGCAGCTGGTGCAGTCCTTCTGAGTGCAGGTTCCAGGTGCAGGCCAGGGGTCCAGCAGGGCAGTCCTTCTTCTTCTGTTGTTCTTCCTTGTTGGATGTGGTAGGGAACTGAGGTGTGGGTGCAGGTCTGCCAGTTTTATCCTTACTCCTGGGTGAAAAGCAGGGGGGTCCTGGTTCTCCAATCAGGTGCAGGGTCCTTCCCCCTGTGATGACCACTTCCTGGGAAGTGTGGCAAAAATCAATCCCACAAGGCAACATTCTCTAAAAATCCATCATGGCTGAATCTGATTTTTGGAGGTTACATCTGGCAGAGCCCACCCACTGGTGTGGCTAAAAATCATAACCCCCCCCCCCCCCCTCCTGCCCTCTCCTAATCTAATCAAGGGGGCACCTAGTTGTCTTTGGTTGCAGGATGTGGGGGTGTTGCTGGTTGCTTCAAATGTCCTTCTCTGCCTTTGAAGACCAGTTTGGCAGCCCTCCCCCTTCCTGCCTCACCATCTGCTGAGGGGAGATTCCTTCCTTTGTGTGAAGCCAGGCCACTTCACACCTCATCAAGGCACCTTGGCCAAGATGCTAAAGGCTGGCCAATCAGAGCACAGCAGCAAAAACAATGCAGGGCTGCAATTGGCAACTTTTTAGGTAAAGTTTAAAACTCTTTACCTGAACAAGTTATATTAAATCCAACAACTGGAAGTTGTGGGATTTAATACAACAATTAATTTGATACCAAACTCTTGGTATGCATTATTTAAGGAGACTTTAAAAATTAAAATAAAGTCTCCCCATTCTAGCCTATGAAGGCCATTTACTACAATGAGGGAAAAACGAATTTGGCTGTTTTTACCTCACCAGGGCTTATAAAACTATTTTTATAAAGTCCCTGCTTATAGTTACATGGCACCCAGCCCTAGGGGCACATAGGGCACATCTTAGAGGTGACTTATATGTAAACATAAGGCAGTTTGAGACTTTGGAACTATTTTTAATTCCAAAGTCGAATTTGCATATAACTTTAATTTAAAAGCAGCCAGCAAGGCAGGCCTGCCTTTAAAATGACACTGGGCACCTCAGCAGTGCACCTATTGGTGCACTACCTATGCTGTGGTCCCTAAACCTACATGCCCTACCATATACTAGGGATTTATAGGTAGGGTAACTTAGCCAATTATAATTAGCCTAATTTGCATATCCATTTTACACAGAGCACAGGCCCTGGGACTGGTTAGCAGTACCCAGGTCACCATCAGAGTCAGGAAAACACCAGCAAAAAGTGGAAAATGGGGGCAAAAAGTTAGGGGGCCTCTGCAATCAGCCCTGTTTTCTCACACAAGCCCCCCCCAGCCCACACGCCCAGGAGACTCAGCCCAACCCTGGGAGAGTCTTCCTGGCTTGTTAGGTGAGGAAGACAGTGAAGAAAACTGGCTGTCCCTTTGCAGGGCCTACTCTGCCTTACATCCTCCTGTCAGGGTCACTCTCTCTGTGTAGTGAACCCACCCCAACAGTGAAAGGACCCATCTCAAACTGAAACTTCCCTCTAGGGGGTCTTCCTCCTCTCTCTCTGCCAACGTGGGTAGTGAGGTGCCCACCTCCACTACTCCTAACTTTGCTAGGGCAACACCTAGCTTACCCAAGAGGTCACCCAACACTTGAGCAACCCCACCATGACCAACAGGGTCAGGGGGCCTACTTTGCTATTGGCCCTGGGGTCTGCCTCCCAGGCCAAGTACAGTGCTGCCAGGAAGGCTAGCACCCAGCAGAGGCTACCGACAGCGGTCAGTGCCCAGAACCACACCCTAAGCTCTCCACTGACAGGTGGCTGAGCTGCTTTAGGGGCAACTGTGGGGTCCTGGCACCCCTCTTGCTGTCTAGAGTGGGGGGCCACCACCTCCTGTGGCAGACACCCTCCTTCCACTCTCCCTTCTGTCAGTGCAGGGGCAACACCTTGCATCTGGACAGCTGCCTGACTACTCAGGACTTCCTTGGGGTCAGGTGAGGCCTCACCAGTGCCAACTCTGGGCTCTCCCCCTACTGGGGCAGAAGGCCTTTGGTTCCCTGGAACTCTCTTTAAGAGTGGCCTACCCTTCCTTTTCTTCTTTCCTTTTCTTGGGGACCCCTGTCTCCTAACTGTAGGGACTGACTCCCCAGGACTTTGGTTTGGGGGGGCGCCCTGGGCGACCGCCCCATCTGGGACCAGACTCACCTCTGGGAGGTAATTGCCCAGGATACAATCAATGGGGAGGTCAGCACTGACTACCACCCTAAACCAGTCAAGGATACCCTCCCTCTCTAGGGGCACTATGGCTTCAGGTTTGGAGGTGACCTCCCCTGTGGCTATCCTGACTTTCCTTGTCTCTCCTGGGACATACATGTCTGGGGTCACTAACCGGTCACTCACTATAGTGTGACTGGCACAGGTGTCTCTCAGGCCAGTGGTAGGGATCCCATTCACCTGAATGGGGTGGAAGTGCCTACTCCCACCCTCAGGGTTCACCAGCTTACCATCTGGTCCTGTCTCCCAGCTCAATGCTAGGAGGACTTCATCATCTGAGGAGTCCTCCTCCATGGCTACACTGGACAGCCCAGTGCTAACCACCTTCTTTGGACAGGCTGCTTCTCCTCTGAAGTGACCTGTCTGCTGATAGTCAAAGCAAGCCTTACTGTCCAAGAGCTTTTTTAACCCTGGGTCTCCCTGTCTCTGCTTGTCAGAGTGGGAGTGGGATTTACTCTCCTCCTTCTTAGGGTTCTGGGGTACAGAGGGAGTCTCTGTGGTGGGCTTACCACCTCCCTCCTTAGGTTTTTGGGGACCTGACCCCCCCCTTCTTGGAGTCTCCCCCCTGGGACTTGACAACCACCCTGGTTCTCAACCACTCATCAGCTGCCTCTCCTAGCTCTCTAGGGTTGGTCAGCTTAGAGTCCACTAGATGCTGGCGTAACCTTTCTTGGGTACAATTGGTCAAGATTTGCTCTCTCATGATCAGATTGTATAACCCCTCATAAGTATTTACTTTGTTACCAATAATCCAGCCCGCTAGTGCCTTAAGTGAGGTGTCTACAAAGTCAACCCAAGACTGGGTACTGACCTTCTGGGTGTCCCTGAACTTCATTCTATACTGCTCTGGGGTCAGACCAAACTTCTTGGTTAAGCACCTCTTCATACTAGGGTATGAATCTGCCTCCTCCCCCCTTAAGGTCAGAAGCCTATCCCTCCCTGAGTTGGGGACCAACTCCCATAAAAGTGAACCCCAGTATTGAGGCCTAACCCTTCTCATTTGGAGTGCCCTCTCAAAGGCCTCCAACCACTTGTCTATATCATCCCCCTCTACATAAGCAGGAACCACCCCCTTGGGTAATCTGGGGCAAAAACCCCCACCCATGGACACCTCAACTTCTCTGTCGCTGCCACCATCTCTTTTCTCTCTCTTTGCCCACTTTTTCTTTTCTAGGGCCAGCTTCTCTGCTTCCAAAGCTATAAATGCTAGCTGGGCCTCCAGCTCTCTTTCTCTGAGGGACAGGTTCTCTCCTCCTGAAGGGACCCCCTTCCCCCAACTAGCTTTGGGTCTGCCCCTAGTGACTGTATGTAATGAGGACCGGTCTTCCTCATCCTCACTTAGGCTCAGATGCCCTCCCTCCCCTGAGTGGTTAGAGCTAGCATCCTTCCCTACTTCTCCCTCCTCTGGAACTTCCTCTGGGTCTACCTCTTGGGCCTCAGCCCATGCTGTCAGGGATTTGATCAGGACATGCTTCCTGAGGTCAGTGGTTGCAGGCAACCCTCTTTCAGTACACAACCCCCTAAGCTGGACTACTGTCATTGTGGGTAGGCTAGCCAGATCAAGCTCCATGGTTCCCTAGTTTTGTGTCAACAAAAACGTTTTGCAAAAATTGGAAACAAGAATTTTGAAAAATCACAAAAATTCAATAATTGAAATTAATCCAAATTAAAAATTAAAATTTTTTTTTGCACTAGGACAATTTAAAGGATTTTTAATTTGTTTTACTTAAAACTGTAACGTGATACTGAACACAAGTACAGGATCCCACCACAGCTCACCAAAAATGTTGGAAAATGGGTTATTGGTAAGGGCAGGTAGGTACCTACACTTAGGAATAGGCCACTAACCTCCACTAAGGTCCAGTTAGGTCTCAGTAAATTAACCCCAGCTCAACCCTTGGTAGCTTGGCAACGAGCGTCAAGGCTTAACTTAGGAGACAGAGTGTAAAGCATTCAAATATCACAAAACAGTAATTAAATAAAACACAGGAAACAGTTTAAAAATCCAAAACCAATTTATAAAAATAGATTATATTTTTATCTTTAAAATGACACCAAAACGAATAAAATCGGATAAGGGGAACCGGAGATATGAATTTTTAAAGAATTATTTCTTTTTAGCGCCTAGAAACAAAAAGCGCCAATCGGGTCATCTGGTTGCACCTCGACCGGGGCAAAGTCAAAGTTTCAGGCCGACCGCGATGGAGCCCTGCTCGGCTACAGGCCGTGGGAGGCCTCGGTTAAAATGTTACCTTCACACTTAGTCTTTTTTTCGAAGATTTTCTTCAGCGGGACGAACCTGCCAGTCCAATCCGACCTCCTGGAGCCCTTCTCCGGATATGCGATGCTGGAATCCTCGGTGGAGATTTTTACCTTCGGACTTAGTCGTTTTTTCGAGGTGAAAATCCTTCGACCGGGGTAAACCTGGATCTTGATCCGACGTCCATGGAGCCCTTCTCGGATACAATGGCTGGGAGGTCCCGGTCAACTTTTTACCTTCGGATTTAGTCTCTTTTTCAGAGATTTTTCTTTACCGGGACGAACCAGCAAATCAGGCCGGGTTGCGGTTGAGGCAAGCCGGCTAGAGTTGCTGCGGCGGGTCGGTCCCTCTCTGGAGCTTTTTTACAAAAATTCTCCAAACTTCTCCAAACTTCTGGGGCTTCAGCAGATGTCCTTTTAAGGTTCTTTTGGGGTCCACAGCTCACCCCAAGGGCCCAGAAGTTCTGAGATGGTCCTTGGGGGGTGCGGACTACAACTCCCAGAATGCACCTGGTGCAAACTCCTTTTTGGCCACTGGACAGTGGTCAGCTGGTCGCTTTCTTCAGGAGTTGGTGCAGGGGACTCTGGATAGCAATTTTTCACCTGTAGCAAACAGGGAGTCCCTCCTTGAACCAGTTGAAGCCAGGCAAAGTCCTTCTTGTGGTGAAGCCCAAGTGTGCAGCTGGTGCAGTCCTTCTGAGTGCAGGTTCCAGGTGCAGGCCAGGGGTCCAGCAGGGCAGTCCTTCTTCTTCTGTTGTTCTTCCTTGTTGGATGTGGTAGTGAACTGAGGTGTGGGTGCAGGTCTGCCAGTTTTATCCTTGCTCCTGGGTGAAAAGCAGGGGGGTCCTGGTTCTCCAATCAGGTGCAGGGTCCTTCCCCCTGTGATGACCACTTCCTGGGAAGTGTGGCAAAAATCAGTCCCAGGAGGCAACATTCTCTAAAAATCCATCATGGCTGAATCTGATTTTTGGAGGTTACATCTGGCTGAGCCCACCCACTGGTGTGGCTAAAAATCATAAGCACACCCCTCTCCTGCCCTCTCCTAATCTAATCAAGGGGGCACCTAGTTGTCTGGGGTTGCAGGATGTGGGGGTGTTGCTGGTTGCTCCAAATGTCCTTCTCTGCCTTTGAAGACCAGTTTGGCAGCCCTCCCCCTTCCTACCTCACCATCTGCTGAGGGGAGATTCCCCCCCACAGGCACATTCCTTTGTGTGAAGCCAGGCCACTTCACACCTCATCAAGGCAGCTAGGTCAAGCTGCTCAAGGCTGGCCAATCAGGGCACAGCAGCAAAAACAATGGAGGGCTGAAATTGGCAACTTTTCAGGTAAAGTTTAAAACTCTTTACCTGAACAAGTTATATTAAATCCAACAACTGGAAGTTGTGGGATTTTTTTACAACAATTAATTTGATAATAAACTCTTGTTATGCATCATTTAAGGAGACTTTAAAAATTAAAATAAAGTCTCCCCATTCTAGCCTATGAAGGCCATTTACTACAATGAGGGAAAAACGAATTTGGCTGTTTTTACCTCACCAGGGCTTATAAAACTATTTTTATAAGGTCCCTGCTTATAGTTACATGGCACCCAGCCCTAGGGGCACATAGGGCACACCTTAGGGGTGACTTATATGTAAAAATAAGGTAGTTTAAGACTTTGGAACTACTTTTAATTCCAAAGTCGAATTTGCATATAACTTTAATTTAAAAGCAGCCAGCAAGGCAGGCCTGCCTTTAAAATGACACTGGGCACCTCAGCAGTGCACCTATAGGTGCACTACCTATGCTGTGGTCCCTAAACCTACATGCCCTACCATATACTAGGGACTTATAGGTAGGTTAACTTAGCCAATTATAATTAGCCTAATTTGCATATTGATTTTACACAGAGCACAGGCCCTGGGACTGGTTAGCAGTACCCAGGGCACCATCAGAGTCAGGAAAACACCAGCAAAAAGTGGAAAATGGGGGCAAAAAATTAGGGGGCCTCTGCAATCAGCCCTGTTTTCTCACAGGGATCGTCATCCTCCTTGGAGTCAGACCCTGTGGGTTCCACTGGTATGCCCTTCGTTGTTGCGGTGTTGTGCAACATAGCACATGTAGCCACGATTTTGCAGGTGTTTTCGGGCTGTATGGCAGTGCAACACCACTCTTGTGCAGACATCGGTAACTGCTCTTCAGCAGGCCAAAGGTGACTGCATGTCATCCTGTGTGCTACATTGTACCTCCTTTCTCCTGGCGTGGCAGGATTCATTTAGGATGTTAGTATGACCACACTGCATAGGCACTGTCTCCTAGAATGACAGGAGAGTAAAATGAGTAATTGTTATCCATGACATGACGTATACATCAAGGCGAAATTGTCAACTATTACATTATCAAGTAGGTATCCTTCGCCAAACTCCCCAGCAAGTAGTCTTGTATGTATTCCACTGTGCCTGAAGTTGTAGGAGTCATGTGTGATACATGTGCATCTGGCCACAAGATCCGCTAAAACGTTAGTGGCATTGCTTATGACTTGTATGTTCATGGAATGTGTACTGTTTCTGTTCTGATAAACATACTTTGTGGCAGATGGTGGACAGATAGCTACATGTGTCCCATCGATGCAGCCAAGGACATGTGCGAATTAGGCAATCTGGTAGGAATTGTATTTGGTTTGTTGCAAATCATGTGGGGTGTTAGGGAATCTTATGTGCAGATGGATTTTGCTAAGCATGACATTGAGGAATCCATTGAAGATGAGTGAAAGCACACTCTGTGAGACACCTCCAGCTGCTGCTATGACCCCTTGATAGCTCCCTGAGTATAATAGGTGCAGGGAGCACAATACTGGCTCATGGGTGGGTATGTTATTGGTCCTGCGTGTGTTTCGCTGCAGTAGGGGTTAAAAGTCAGCTATCAGGTCAAATAATATGGCTGAGTTAAACCTCTACTTATCATATATCTCCTCCCCTGTCTGGTCAAAAAGAGTAATGCGCACTCTGAAAATGCGCTCCTGTCTCCTCCTCCCTCTCCTAAAATCTGTCAGGATCCTCATCCTCCTCACCATGACGTAGTGTGGAGCCATTGTGGAAAAGAGGCTGAGTCATTCTGGGTTTCTTTATATAGGTTGCACATGTTTACCACCTGATTTCAATTTGTGGTAAATTGCACGCACAAAAACCCATTCTGCGAATAATCACAATTTGCGACTTGTTGATGCATTGTATTGCAATTCGGATTTTGCGAATCGCATACTGCCATTTGCAAATTCACGTCGCTATTTGCGAATCGCAGAATGCGATTCCCAATATCTCGCCACAATTGTAAGAAATCAATATTTTGGCGGTTCCTTAAAATTGCACTGTGAATGCCTTTCATACATTGTGAAAGGCGATTTTGCATTCGCAAATGGTGGAATTTACTGATTCGCATCATTTGTGAATGCTAAATCCTTTGATACATCTGGCCCTATATCACATCCCTGGGGTCAGGGTACCTTCACCCTGACCCCTTATGCCACTTTCAATTAGAATTTTCACCTCTGGGGATCGTGTCCCATGAAATAAAATGGAGGTCGCAACTTTCTAGTCAGGTTGTGGCTGGCAAAATGATTCTTTTTGTATGTGTATTTATGAAAGTTTGTGATTTTCAATTAAAGTCTCACGGCCAGAGATATACAAATTAATTTGCCCTGAAGTATCTCCTGAACTACTCGGAGGATTCACACTAAATAACAAAAAACACAATCTGAGTACCGGCACCTAGCTTCATGCCAAATTCAGTGTAATTCCATCCTGTGGTTCGGGCTGTAGACGTGTTGATAGGTCGTATGGGAATTAACATGCAAAACGTTATGGCCCTGATTTATGCTTATTGATGCAAATCTGCGCTAACGCATTTTTGCGGCTAAAAGGTTAGCACTAACTAGCGCCACTTTTTAAAGCCACTCAGGCATCAAATTTATACTTTGACGCTGGGTGGCGCTACAAAAGTTTAGAGTCATTTTTTCCCATGTTAACCATTGCACCTTGTCGTAAGGCAAAATGACGTTAACAGAGGAAAAATAACTCTAATCCGGTTTAAAACATGTAAATGCGTCACAAAACGGAAATGTGCCATTTTTGCCCGCTGAAACATCAAACTCAGACTCTAACAGAGCAAGCAGTGTAAAGGAGCACAAAAATGGTTCCCAGAAGACAGGAGAGACCCCAGGGAGACCCCTTTCAACCAGGAGCCAGCCAGGAGGACTCCGAAAAGACCCAGGGGAGGGAGAAGAAAAAGATGAAGGGTCGTTTCAGTGCAGAGGAGCATGCAACACTGGTGAAAAAGGTGACGGACCATCAACATCAACTCTTCGTCACCCCTAGATTGCCAATTGGAAGGAGAGAGGCAATCTCACAGCAGATTGTGGAGAAGATCAACAGTGTGGCAGAGTTCAGGAGAACTGTGACTGAGTGCAAGAAACAATGGCATGACTGCAAGAGAAGGATCAAGGAAAAAATGGTATGGAACTGGAAGGCAACACTGCAAACAGGAGGTTGGAGTCTAGCACAGCGAGAGGACATGGATGAGATGGAGCAGATGGTTGCAGTGGTCATCCTAGAGGAAATTGTCACAGGGATACGAGGACAGGACAACGCAGAATACCAGGAAACACCAATTTGCATGGGGGAAATATATGCTTAAATGTCAAGTGCAAGAAGGGGGACGCACATAGGACTCACACAATGTATGTTAAAGGAGCACGGAGGGATACAATGCACATTAAGCAAGTTGCACCATTCCATTCGTAGCTTAACCATGTACCTACACCTTGGGGCAGCACATGGGATGGATGGCATGTATAAGCACTGTGCCACTGGTTGTGACATCACAATATCCCTTGCATGTAGTCACATCAAGACCACTAACACGACCAAGACCTCAGAGATCAAGTAGTCAGTCAACACAATTCCTAGGGTTACTTCATAGTGGTGTCCCTTGCTGTTACACTTTGCAACAGCCTTGCCTCATTGTCCAAATGCATGTGTGCTGCATCTCACAGCACACTAGACATTACAACTGTTCCATCAGTACCCAGGGATGTGCCTATAGCACAACCACACCACACTTAGACAACACATGCACATGAGGCAGCCATCCCTACGTCACACAGTCAGAGTGTCCCCTGGGTGCATGGAA
Source organism: Pleurodeles waltl (assembly GCF_031143425.1). Lineage (NCBI taxonomy): Eukaryota > Metazoa > Chordata > Amphibia > Caudata > Salamandridae > Pleurodeles > Pleurodeles waltl. The sequence goes on from NC_090446.1 coordinate 846,779,615, forward strand.
TAATTAATTCAACAGGTGCTGGGTTAATAGCAAGCTGGACTGGTAGCATTGGTAACATACCACTACCCAGACCAAATAAACTGAAGTGGTGTTCAACTATACATATTGATGCTGAACTGAAATGTGCCACTACAGAAAGTATGTACCACAGATAGCAAACAGTAGGTCACAACAGTCACAGGCGGAGCCAAAAGCTATTTGAAGACAGCCATGTCAGACACATGGGAATGGGAAAAAAAAAACAAGATTGCCAGTACAGTGTACCCATTACACTTGGCAGTATGAGTCACACGCTGGGATGGTGGCTGGAAATATGTTTGCTCATGGTAGCTCTGTTGGGCACTTACTAGACATTATAGATGGATCAAATAGAATCAGTGCCAGTTGTGGCCTGCTTTGGGTGTAAGAGGACACACTGCACTCAGCCCTGCAAATCAGGCAGTGAAAAGGGCAAAGGGACAAGGTATGAGAAACCCTGCACTGCCAATGCCAAGTGGATGGGCTGTGCAGGGGCCCCCAGGGGCACACCACAACACTTCACCAACAACCATTTCATGGGCGTTACACCGCCATGCAAAGGCTGAAGAAAATGTGGAAACATACCTGGAGGGTCGTGTTTAACATATCACTGGGCTAGTGTCAAAGGACAGGTGCCATAGCCAGTCTGTAAGCTGCTGGTAACCTGCCATGTCCAGTCCATTGGCCCATGGGGCTTTACACATTGACAACAGTTGCCACTACCACCTGTGTTGTAGGGGGTTATCAATTACACAGTGGCAGTCAGGTGCCCCTTGGACTGATGCACATGTAATATGAATGTGCCTCAGGCCCTGACCTAAGTGCAACTCCTGTGAATAGGCAATGTCCATAGACACATTTACAATCAGGCACTGTCACATAGAGAATGATGTACACAGCAGAAATTACATACCCATACTGCCCATCTATGGGTTCAACCCTCTGCTTTTGTCACATGTGTTGTACTGTCACCATGCTGCACTCATGTATCATAGTTGCCTTGAGGAGGAGGGTATAGGTGTTTAGTAAGGTAAATAACCTACACAGACAATGGCAACAAGAACAGTGTCCTGACAATACCATCCCTGGGGTGGTGCAAGGTCTCAGCACAGCATGGGTGTATGTGAAACATGTAAGACTGGGACAGGTGAAAATTGCCATGTGTTGTGCTGTGGCATGAGCACAGCAACACACATTGCAAGGTCTCACCATGCAAATTGATGCAAAGGGAGAGTAGAACAAGATAAGAGACACAATAAGGATAGACAACACACTTAGAAGATATGACACAGCCAACAATGGCAAATGGGCTTCCATTCATGTGACATGCAGGTGGGGCATAGGGCTGTAGACTGCAGCTATGATGTACTGGAACAATCCTTTGGAACTAATGGGTGCATCATAGGCCCCTAGCGCCACAGGAGCGTCAACTTCAGTGATGCTCCTGTGGCACTAAAAACTGCGCTGTATTGACAAGATAGCGGTCAGCCACTTTTTGTGGCATTATGCCACCTTGTAAATACGTATCCTCCTGATCATGACTGTGCATGGAGGTGGTGCAATGGGTGTTGCTGCGGGTGTGCCACATCAACACACATTAAAGTTAGATGCTGTCTCAGATAAATGGAATATTGTAAACTTGAGGTGGGGCCAAAACTATTACGCCAGCCCCAGGGGTGGCATTAGCGGGGTGCAAAGAGGAGGAATACACATATACCTAATTTCATTTCTGCTTTTGCAATGTGTTTTGCATTCTGCAGCATGCATAGGTAAAGCAAAATGCCAGAAATTATTGTTTATGAGCGTGAAGGTGTTCCTTCATGCACATAAACAATCATATGTAAATGGTGATTTGGCTCTTCTGAGTGTGCTGCATTCTACAGCTCACACAGAAGTGCCAAAGCACCATTGGTGATTCTTAATGTGCAGGAAGGGACACCTTCACGCACATAAACAGTCACACCCCTCAATGCATACATCCTTGCACGATGGTGCAAAGATGCCTTCGATGATGCTGTCAGCTGAAACTGGCACCAGCGTGTGGGACAACACAGGGGTGCCCTGTATTCACTTACAGACAATGCATCCTTGTGTTATCAAAGTGATGCGGTGCAGCGCTGATTATTTTTGCAGAGCACCAGACTGCACCACATTTACATCAACAAGGGCCTATTATGACATTGAGCCTCAAATATCAAGTCAGTGATGTGACTTGTCAACTGCCACAACACAGATAGACTGATTTTACACCATCTCATTGCAGAGGGTGATAGGTCTCCTGCAGATCTTCCTGTCCTGGAGTACCCTGATGACCTGGATGACCAGCTGGCAACTATCAGCCAAGAAACCTTCCAAGAAGTCCTTGTGAATCTGCAGACACTACCTCCAGTCGCAAAGAGGAGAATTGAAGTAGCAGACATCCCACAGGCCCTGCTTAGCACCCCAATAGTACGACCTGCCAGTACCGACACAGCAGGGGACTCTGAGGACTCAAGCACCAGCTTTGAGAGGACAGTGGTAGGAGTCCAGCATGAGCTGGCCAAGGAGGTGTGGGTGGGGATGCAAACAATGGCAGCCAGCCTTGAAATGATGCAGAGGTGCATGGTCACGGCAACAGAATAGACTTCAGCCAACCGACGCACACACTCCCCAATGTGTGAAGTCCAGGAGTGTCTGCTGGACATAGCTGCTGCCATGAGGGAGAGGCCACAACAACTGCCCTCCCAAACTGGCAGCAGCCTGCCTGAGGACAATAAGGATTCCATGCACCAGGAAATGGTCTCCCTCAGGGCAGACATGACTGCCTACCACAGGGATGTTGCAGTTATACTTAAAGACCAGCAGCTTCTCCTTGCTGCAGTGATGCCATGTGTAGTGCCATAGGTGGCACCTGCCGGGAATTGGGACTCCACATCCGCAACCACTGAGGTGTGTGTGGCCCCTTCTACCTCCCCACCACCACCATCAATGGTAGAGGAGGCACCACATACATTGGAGGATGAAGATGTGGAACAGATCATCTTCACCCGTAGGAGTTCCCGGTAGCACCACCACATGCCACATGGGCAGTGTTTTCCTTAGTCCTGTGCTTGACATCATGCCAGTGTTAACATTGTTACAGATATACACTCCTCCTCAAAACACTGTTGACCTTTCTGCTATGGACTGCTATTGTCCCTAACTTTCCAATCGGCAACGTATTTTGTCCTGCATTGAAAGACACTTTACTAAAACATGTCCCATGACATGTCCCTCAACCCTGGACTTGTTTTATGTCCCAACTGGATGGATTCCGTAAAAGGGGTCACAGACCAGGACATTGTATATACTTAGCACTGTTACACTTCTATATAAACACCACCTACACAACAAGCATGTTTATGTGTGTTGTGACATTTCTATTATGCTTAGTATTTGTGATGTGTGTAACATGTCTCAAGCCACAGAGTGTTAGTACAACAGAGCATGAACATGTGGGTACCTATCTAAGCACATGGTACCTACATGTTGTACGTCGATGTTGGCCTCATCCTCTAAAAGCAATTCACTGAATATGTGATACATGTTGAACACATGTATGCTACACCCACTACATACTGCAAGAATGGGTGTGAAACAGTAATCAGGCAATATTGTCAGCTGGGAGTACCAGTAGAACACATTAGTGTGAAACAGAGGGATTCAAACGTATCCATTATTGCCACTGGTCAGTTTAGCACAATAGCAATGATATGCAGGCTGTTGTAAAATGTCCCATAGTGCCTAACATTCCAAAACAAAACCCATACAATGCCAGATGAAATCCCACACCCATCCTGTACTACACATGGTCAACATAGTCAGCTTGAATGGTGGGTACACTGAATGGCAAGTGCACTGATAAGTAGATGTGTTATAGCTGCCAGTGTGATAGCTCATTCATAAGGAGGTGTTGAACATGTCAAGAGAGGGATTTGGATGAAGGACGGAGTCCCCAGGACAACACACAATTTTCACTGTACACCCATGAGAAGACATTGACACCAAAGTATATGACACATGAAGTAAGGGAGCATCCAATAATATTTAATATGATAATGAAATTTAAAAAATAGTTATTAACACCTGCCCTAATCTAACCTAGCCTAACTCTACATAACCCACAACAGACCCTCACTACTCTATGCTACACTTACCTAACACATTTAACGGCAGATTCTAAACATTCTCCTCCCCACCCCCCTTATATCACAGGACACATGCAGGACAACATACACTAAACTACACATTTACTAACTATGACTTTTGTTAAGCATGTAAAAACCCCAACATCACCAGCACCCACCCACATAGAAAAAACTTAATGTGGAAAACCCACCCACAAACCTACTTATCCTAACTAATCCACTAACCTATTCTAACCTACAACTAACCCTGTAATACCCACAAAAAATCTAGAAAAAAAGAGGGGGGGGGAATGAACGTGGGAGGAGTGACATACTTCCATTCAGAGATTGGCCCTTTGCAGTCTTTTCTTTTTGAGGGCCTTGGCACTCTTAGTCACCTCCTTTTTAATGGAGTCCTACCTTTGGAGGACCTGTTGTACATCCCTCTGTAAATCTGTGATGGCACTCAATGGCAGCAGGTGTGGTTGGCTGTGTGATGGTTCTAGAGGGTGAAGCAGCTGGTGCAATATTTGTGTTGGCAGCTGTGGGCCCCTACACAGCTGTGGTGCCTAATCCAGCCTGTGTGGGCAGTGTGGGTCCCCCTTGGCTGAAAACCCACCACTCATCAGTGGGTCGCTCAGAACGATAGTGGAGTGCCATGTTCCTGAACCGAAATTCCGCTGCCAATATGTGCCTATAGTTCACTGCCCTCTGCTGAAAGGCACGGAGTTGGTCATCATTCATGATGGCAGCTGTTAAAATGAGACAGGCAGCCATCAGTGTCAGCATTGTGTGGAGTATGTACAGTAAAATAGCGTACTATCTACATCGAATTACACGTGCACTCCTACTCACAATCTGGATGATACAATGGCCCTGGTGGATGAAATGACAATGCTGCCTTAGCACTATTTCCTTTACACCATAGCCACCCACAACACGATTAGGAAACAAACAAAATTAGATCTGCATAGATTTTGTACCATGTGTGACAATCCTAAGGCAATGCCCAATGTCAAATTCACATTGATCAGGCCCCCTATTACTCTTCATATGTGTCACATTTTCTAACATACATCACCTGAAACTTGAATCTGTTATTGGGAGTATTGGATGCTGTTGTTAACCATAAGGGTTCAGTGTTGATAGGTACACATGCAAGCCTGACCTAGGACTGTCACCTACACTGTGAGCATCACATCTCCCTACAAATTTGTGGTTCTCACCACCTGTGCCTCAGAGGCTGCGGTCATTCGGATCAACATCTCAACTGCCCAGGTCATCCACCAAAGCATGCCCACTCATACATGGAGTCAGGGAGTGGACTATAAGTTAGGTGATGACAAAAGTGAATCTAGTATCCATAGGTCTATCACTTTTACATTCATGTGTCCAGGTGTAGACACCCATCAATACCTGTTAGGCCAATACCATTCCTCACACACCTATAACCCTGCCAGAACACGATTGGACTTGACCTGAATGCACGCCTATTACATTCCATATAAGTGTCCCGTAAGTGGACTACAAATTTAGTGGCACCATACTGGGGGCCAATTGCCTACACAATCCTACATGTACATCACAATACAGGGATGCACCAATTTGTCTACAAAATGGTGCATCACTGTGTTTTGGGAATGACGGTGTGTTACAGTGTCATTAGATACACAATGGTGCACTTCTAAGTCACATATAGAGCTACATGTGGCTTGTTAACACCTTATTTTACAGCTCATCACTTCTAGCACTGGGTGCAAAACTCATAAATCACTCACACAGAACACTTCAACACAGGACATACAGAATCACACTTACTTGATACATCAGGGTCCTCAAATCTTGCTACTTTGCCTATGGTGTAGATGGGAGGTCCACCTGAAATATATGGATGGAAAACCATGGTTAGAATCACATCACTGTCACTACTAGTGGACAACTTATGGCAGTATGTACTATTTCAGAAGAGTGAGGTAATTACCCAGGTTGTGTACAGTGCAACAGACACACCACTGCAAACTCACAATGAGACTGACACTCTGGTGAATGAGAGCCATACATCTGCACTCTTACACTGTGCCTGATACCCATATAATGATTCACCCTGCAACAACCATTTGTGGCCAATCTGTAGAAGATCGAACTCAATGGAGTGAGGGGGAGTTGTGTGACTCATAAATGACACTACCTTTGTGCTCTGCAAGACAACTGATTCAGGTATTTTGGCTTGTACTGCAAGGCACACAGAGGCACTTTGTGGAGGACAAGCGACTAAATAGTTAGTTTGCAATTTTAATGCATTGAGTAATCCATGCAGTTGGGTGATGGCATCAAATGCCCTTCTGCCACTGCCCCCTAAGGCGGTTATGCCCCCTTTGTAAACATAATGGCAGGGATGATGTATGTGAAAATCTGACATTGTTGCATTATACATGGATTGTCGTACTTTGTTATCACAATCCACTTACAAATGGTATGCTGGCAGTGTCTTGGCGTATCATACATGACACATTGCTGGGGCAGAGATGTTGCTATGGCCTTGAAATGTGTGACTTAGTGATGGATGTGCATGACTCACCTAACATCTGACTTGCATTGGTAAAATGGCAGGATATGTGAAGCCCATGTCTATACTGGCACAGTGACACTTCATTCTGGTTGCATGCAACCTGTCCACAAGCATTGCATGCAGTACGCCAACACATCTGCTACTGTCATTCAAGTGCAGTGAACAGTAATTAGTTGGCCAATGGGGTACTCACCAATAGGGCCACCAATCTCCACACCAAGGTGGCCCAGAAGATCCTGTTCCCTGGCCACAAGATCAGCCCAGCAATGCTTGAGCTGATGGTCATTGCGACTGCTGTGGTACACCCTCTTCAGGTGTTGGAGCATCTTGCCTCACTGCAGCCACCTCGCCTCCATATGGTAGCCCTGGATTACACAGCCACTCATCTCTAGCATCAATGGGAGGTAGTGGGCTACCACCCAAATGAAGCCTCCCAGCTCCTCATCCCCCATGCTCGTCTGCCTCCCCCTGCCAGACATTACACTAGGGTACAGGTTGAAAAAAGTTAAATGTAGTAGTAAGAAACAGAAATAAGGAAAGGAAACTTAACACCCAAAAATTCACTAACCCAACTAACCCACCTATAGAACTAACCCAGACAGACACCCCACAGCACAGGTACAAGGTAAAATAGATTAGACACACAAATGCACAGACACTGGGACAAATACAAATCAAATACAACAGAAAGCACAACAGGAGGGACACTAGAAGATACAATAAAGAGCAAGAAGACACCACCAACTCCAAAACACAACCAAACAGTCAAGAGACACAGACTGTAAAGAGAAAGTGAAAGTACACCCACTGTACCATGCCTGTAAACAGGCTACCCTATTACATCACTCCATGTGCCCTTGCGTCACTTTTTCTGCTATGCGTGTATTTTTTTGATGCATCTGATATTTGCGTGAGTATCTCTGACACATTACTTACGTGCATCTAGTTATATTGACGCATTACCTTTCTGCGTCGATTCAGCAGTGAATCAGCATTGCGGTGAGTGCGAAGGTGGAAATTACTCGAAGGGGCCATGGGTCATGTACTTTGCGTTTTTGGATATTTTCGATGCATTTGCATTAATAATTTTTTTCTCTATACCGGATTGCGTGATTTTGACATTTGTTAATGTATGCACCCTGTATCAACATACAAATTGTATGTGCTGGTCTGCAGTATGGCATTTTGTATACATGTTATGCATATGTAAGTATGTGTCACAACAGTGTATCCACATAAGTATGGCAGTCAGTACTATGCAAGTGTCATGGTATGTGATTGTGAATTGCGCTCACTGATGTGCTGTGTGTTGTCTTACAGAGCATCACATTTCAGACAACATTCACAGCTCAGGCATTGTTTATGATGGCTGATGAATGCAATGGGGCAAATATTACCCAACAAATGTCTCCATTTGTTGATCTTGAGTATATGGATGACTTGTGTGTGGGCTACACATTTGTTTGACATGTGTACATATTTGGTACATACGGTGATTGACACACCCTGCCTACATCCCAACCATATTATGTATTGAATACAATAGACAGTTGAAAACATAACATTTTGCATTGTAATTACAAATACTTTGTGGTGGAACTGCAGCCCGAGCTGCATATGTTCTCATCCATTCTGATGTGCATTCCATAGACATGTCCATGGAAAGTGTGAGGTCGTGAGTACCCTGTGACAGGATTTGGCCCCATGGCAGTGGAAGGAGTGATTTCCAGGGATGTACAGCGCATGCTCTATTTCTCCCATTGCTTGTCATACCTAGGATAATCATGCTGAACATTGTCACCAATGATGTCCCCACTTTGTCACACATGCTCTATGCAGCCATTACAACTTTCACTCTGAATTGTGTTAGTGGTTGTTCAAACATTACAGTCTCACCATATTTTGACATTCACTGCCTCATATTTAGCTCATTTTTGGACATGTTGTTGTTGTGTGTGATGAGCTATTGTTATACAAGTTGACAAAGTGGATGTAATTAATATATTGTGGTCCATAAACTGTATTGAGGCTAATTGTGATACATGTGATGGTAGCAGTTCACTCTTACGCATCACATGTGATGTTGCTACAGTACTCTTCAGATTTGTATTTGTGACATGCTCCCTGAGGTTAGACTCACAATCCTAAAGTATGTGTTTAAGAGATTGAAGACACCAAAGCTGGATTGTGTGAATAAGTGAGATGTTTACAAGGTGAGTTACGTGATGATTATGTGAAGAAGTTCTGTAAAAATGTGCAGTCTGCGGCGTATCCGAGGAGCTGTGTTGTGGTTTTTCCCCTCATTTTCTTTTCCACCATCCTCCTCCTCCTCCTCAGGCAGGTCATCAACCTGCTCATAGAATGGTACGTTCATCCATACACATATGTTGTGTAGCATAGCACAAGTCAATATGATCTTACAGGCCATTTGTGGGACACATAGGAGTATGCCTCCTGTGATATCCAGGCACCTGAATCTGGACTTCAGGTTGCCAAATGTCCTCTCCACAATGGTCCGTGTCCTCCGATGTCCCTCATTATATGCACGCTCTGCTGCTGTGCTTGCGTTGTGAAATGGAGTCATTATCTATGGCTGTATACCATAACCCAGATCCGCTGCAAAAGATTACAGGAGTAATTTGTTGTTAGGGTATGCAACAGGTAAGTCATGTAGCATGGCAGTTGATATTAAGAGCTGGTTGTGTCTCATATGTATTTGTGGTTTGGTGTGAGTTCCTATCCTTGTGTGATCTTTCCTCAGCACTAGACATGACAATCTTGTGTTTGGGTCAAGGATCTGGAACATATATGGGGTGATTCTAACTTTGGCGGGCGGCGGAGGCCGCCCGCCAAAGTTCCCCCAACAGAATACCGCTACGCGGTCAGAAGACCGCTGCGGTTATTCTGTGTTTCCCGCTGGGCTGGCGGGCGACCGCCAGAAGGCCGCCCGCCAGCCCAGCGGGAAACCCCTTCCCACGAGGAAGCCGGCTCCGAATGGAGCCGGCGGAGTGGGAAGGGTGCGACGGGTGCAGTAGCAGCCGTCGCGATTTTCAGTGTCTGCATGGCAGACACTGAAAATCTTTTAGGGGCCCTCTTACGGGGGCCCCTGCAGTGCCCATGCCATTGGCATGGGCACTGCAGGGGCCCCCAGGGGCCCCACAACACCCCTCACCGCCATTCTGTTCCTGGCGGTCAAAACCGCCAGGAACAGGATGGCGGTGAGGGGGTCGGAATCGCTGCGCCGCCATGGAGGATTCCTCAGGGCAGCGGAAAACCGGCGGGAGACCGCCGGTTTTCCGTTTCTGACCGCGTCCATACCGCCGAGGTCAGAATGCCCTTGGGAGCACCGCCAGCCTGTTGGCGGTGCTCCCGTGGTCGTTGACCCTGGCGGTCAATGACCGCCAGGGTCAGAATGACCCCCATAATTTGGATTCCACACTGAGAGTCATTATTTATGTACCATGAGTTGTGTAGTGCAAATTTCTATCACTCTGCTATCACTAGAGGGGACATGACACATCCTCACAACTCAATGGGGTCAGATGTGTGGCAACATGGTAGGGCTACAGTGCCTGGACTTCCCATCCCTGTTGGCATGTGTCATTGCAGAGGAGTTGTGACACTTAGGTCCTATGAGATTGGTTAGTGTAAATGCACTACATGTCCCCTAAATTGGCTGCTGTGTCCTGCAACATTTTAACAATGCAAGAATGCCCCATGTGTGACATGTTACTTGGAACCCTTTGTTGTCCCCTGCACCAGTTGCTCATGTATAGCCATGCACTAATGCTACCTACCCTACACCAGGGTATATGGCTAGCTGCCTTGTGGAGGTGAATGTATCTTTGCAGGACAGTACACCGCTCTGTACATATGCTTTTTTGGTAGCCAAACGGGTCTTTCTGTGTGTGCAGCAGATTGCAGCAAGCATTTGTGCCACATTCATCTGAGTTCATAGCACCGTCTACTTCCTTTTTGCAGCCTGTATACTGCACACCTACGGTGGTATTTGTTGTTGGCACCTCCTCAGGTTTTAGGAAACAGCTATATGTGAGTCTGCACCATCAGGCTATGTATCTTGTGGTGATAGACCTGCAACAAGAAACATTGCACACCCCTTCCATGCTACATATAACAAGGGAGGGTGGCCAAATTACAATATGGCTTCAATTAATGATGAAATGGTCATCTGCCAAGATGAACATACAGTGCAGGCCATGACTATGGGATTGTGGTCTATTACATTGTTCCCTTGGTGTTCCTGAGTGGCAGCTAATGTTTTTGTCAGCCATGAGGTGCCTAAAGTTGTGTATCGCATTGTCACAGGATGATCAACATACCTAGCAGTGTCTCTCCTATCTTCCAAAACATTAATGTGCATTTCTACTGTTGACACATGCACAGTGCAGGCTATGGGAAGTAGCCCAGCTAGTTAGCAAATGTGCCCTTGGCACAGTGCATGGGAGGTCAGTGATGTCCTGTTTTCTATTACTGGGTCCCACTATGACATCCATGATCTGCACTGTCTGACTGTGTCTCTGCCCCCTATTAGTGTATTTCTTGTATCTGGTACAGGCATGATCGTGTTGTAAGTCAGTTAGTGTTGCATGTTAGTTTGCACTACCGTAACTGTGGTTCCACTTCTCACACATATGGCATATGTCATGTGATGGGCATTGATCTTGAATTCCTATGTGTGTGAGCCAATGCGTCAGGCAGATGCCTCTACACACTACAGGTAAGTTAGGATGTGTTGATGAGATACAGTTAATATAGGCACAAGTTGTGTGGTGTTAGATATTTGTTCTGGCAGTGATTTGCACAGCATGACTTGAGACATCTGTGCCTATTCGGAAGTTGCATGACATGGGCATGGTGTATGCCTTTGACATGTCTGTACTATTGTTTGTTTGGTGTAGTGTGTGTGATGTGTAAGTAGTGGGCAACTGGAGGGCAATTGTGGTGGTATATGTAGTTCTGCTGCTTTCAAACAGTACATATCTGCACCTGTCCTTCCTGTGGTGTACCTGTCAAGTTGTGGGTGTGTTATGTACATGTGGGTGTAAGTATTAGTGTTGTGCACTGATTGTGGTGTACTGCAGCATGGTGCATAGGTTTTATCACCTCTACATGTGTGTAACAATGACCATATGTTACTGTAGTGGTGTATGTTTTGTGTGTCTAAAAGGGTTACTAAATTTGTAGACTTACCCACATGTAGGCCATTTCCAAAATGTTCATTGATCCTGCTGTGCCGGAATATGTAGGCACGTGGACACTCCCAGGATACTTGGCTAAAATGTTAATGAATAATCTGCGGTGGTCCACTATGGCCTGTACATTATCAGAATGGGTGCGCTTGTGATTCTGGTATAAGTGCTCTGTTGCTGCTGGTGGTACAAGCCGGACATGGGTGCCGTCAATTGCACCTAGCACATGCAGGAAGCCATGGGTTTGTTCTCCTGCTGCTTTTGCTGGGTGTTAGGGAATCTGATGAGCCGGGATGTCAGGGAGATGATGGCATCCAACACCTTTGGCAGGAATTCAGAGAATGACGGCTGTGAGACACCACCAACCAGTGCACCCATTGTTGGGAATGAGCCACTTGCCAGCATGTGCAGGACAGCGAACAGCTTTGTAATAGGTGGTATGCTGTGTGGGGTCTGCAGGCTGGTTGCAATTTGTGGCTCAATGTGGTGCAGCAGGTGTAGTATGGCTTGCTGGTTGAGTCTGTAAGTCCTAATTATGTCCATGTCCTTGAGGCCAAGGAAGGTTGTCCTGGTTCTGAAAAACCTCTCCTGCCTTCTGCGTTGCCTTTGTGGGCCACGTGCTTGTGCTGGTGATTGCTGGAGTTGTTGCTGTCCTCTGCGCCGTCTAGCAATATATATCAGTATCACCTCCATCTTCTCCTGTGGGTTGTAATGTTGCTTCTGTGTGTTTTCCTTAAGTAGTGGTGTGTTTGCCTCATTTTACGCCTGACCTGACCCATGAGTAAAATGTTTATGCAAATCGTTGTTAAAGTAATTTTTTGGGTACGCCTCCCACCTGTGTGTCTTTCTTTCCCAGGTGGTTAAATATGGCGCTAGGGTGTTTGAGTCATTTTTTGGACAGGAACGCCTACCCTGCATATCATTGACACAAGGAGGTTTCACACATCCGAAAAATGACGTTTACACCAATATTTTGATGCTAGACGGGCCTAGCGTCAAAATATAAATATGGGTCTGGGTTTGCCCTGAATTACCGTAAAATCAATGCAAACAGAATCTAAATATGCCCCTATGTTTTTTGAGTTCCGTTTTACTCAGCCCCAGATTGAGGAATCACCCTTAAACTACGTGTGCAACAAGAATCACAGGGCCACTTTTTTAGCAAAAAAATTTGTGAAGATTCGTCAAACGGTGGCACATTTATAGGCAAGTCCAAAAATGCTTTTTATATTGAAATATGCTCTTAACTATAATTACCTAGTGGCGACTGTCACTAGGTAATATATATATATATATATATATATATATATATATATATATATAACTATATATATATATATATATATATGTATTTATATACAAACATATACATATATATGTATATTTAGTGACCTGTGGGGTGTCACCATGCAAAGAGAAGAAAAAAACAATACAATGCACATGCAAACAAAAAGTTTCAAAACCAAATGCAATATGAATCCCAAACGAAAGTTATAGTAGCTCGTACGCAAAGATGTATTGCTAGCAGAATGCACAAAATCAACAACAACACTTACCAATGGAAAGACAAATCTGTGACTTTGTACTGTGCTAAGGCTATGCTTAAAACTTCTGCTAGAAAAACAAACACATGTGTTGAGCGGATTCAGAGTGTTGATGTTGTTATAGGTACTCCAAAGAAGCTGCTCTTCACCTATAACATGAGAACTAATTAGAGCTCACTGTTTCCTTTTATGCATAATTTATGTGATGCTGTAAGCGTGAAAGGTTATTGCCTTGACTTATATTGGTTGCTCCCCTTTGTCTTAACAAAGCTATACCTACATGCAGAGCAAAGTACATGTGTCAGGGAGTACTTTTATTCATTCCAGATTGGCTTGGATGGTATTTAACAAATCTAAATCTATTATAATGTGCCGTCATGGATTGCAATAGCTAATCCTATGCCTAAAGATTTTGCCTTAAAAAGTTCAGAAAGGCTTTGTCAATGTATTTGTCAATTTCTAGCACAGCGTGGATGGCACTGAACTAATTCTATGCCTAAAAACTTACATGAAAAACAGACATTTGAGTTGAGTAGATTCTGAGTGTCATTGGTGTTGTAGGGTGCTCCATAGAAAGCAGCAGGTCTCCACCTAAAATTAAAACCTGAGCACACCCCGGAATAATATATGTGTGTTACAGAGTGGCAGTAGCCACTCTGTAGTCATAGTTAAGGTGACGAGAGAAACATTATTTAGATTTTTGTCCCTTCATTGGCAAATGTGCACTAAACTTTGCAAACCTGCTGCCCCTGTATCATTTTGGGAGTTCCGAACTTTTTGCAGTATTTCATCAAGGGGGTGCAAAAGAAAAAGGGGAGGTTCCATAAAAGGCTTCAAACCCATTACATTTTCCATGAACTCTTGTATCTTGCATACCCCAAAAACTGTCAGCTGGATTTTTATGAAATGTGGCAGTATTACATATTAGGGGGTGCGGATGATTCTGTGGGGTGCTGTAGGTAAGTAGAGTGAGTAAATAATAAGATATGAGGTTTTTCAACTTAGTGATATCTTGTAGCACAGTATTACTAAAAGTATAGAGGAAGCCCATAAAATAAACTAGACTGCATATGTAAAGTTTCAGAATTACTACTTGAACAACTGAAAGACTCATTCATGGTCACATGCTACAAACACAGAACAAATAGAATACATCTTAGTGTACAAAGGTTTCTTTGCATGCTCCCTGGCTCACAAAATAAAACTGGTCAGCAAGTTTTTATGCACCGCGGTGCAACAAAATGACAAATTGACCTAGCAGTGAGCCCTGCAACCTACTATTGGGAGGACATGATTATTGGCCGCTAGGAAAAAATATTAGTCTCAATTTTTAGAACAATAGAATGGTTGCTTTTCATACACTTTGGCCTTCATTTTAGCACTATCCTACTAAACGTAGCAAAGAAGCCAAAAGAATAAACTAGACTGCATATATTAAGTTTACTACTTGGACAACTGAAAGACCCATTTAAAGTCACATCATAATGGAAACGTAGACACAAATACATAACTAACAGAATACTTCTTAATTTACAAAACTTTCCTTTGCATGCTCTGTGGCTCACAACAAAAATTGTGTCTCTTATGCACCCCTGTGCAAAAAAATGAACCATTGCCCTAGTAGTGAGCCAAACAAACTTCTATATGGAGGACATTATTATTGGCCACTAGAAAACAATATATAATCTCAATTTTCATAACAGTAAAAATGATTGTCTCTTAATCAGTTTGGCCTTCATAGGTTCGACAATCCAACTAAGAGTAGCAGTGAAGCCAAAAGAATAAACTAGACCGCATATGTAAAGTTTCAGAATTACTACATGAACAATTGAAAGACCAATTTATGGTCACATGATAATGGAAACTTAGGAACAAATATATAACTAACAAAATACATCTTAATTCACATAACATTTACTTGCACACTATCTGGCCCACAGTGCCCAACAAGCTTAACAAAAACCATCTTACTTATGTACTCCTATGCATAAAAATGGAAAAGTGACTTTGCAATGAGTCACGCAAACTACTATATTGAGAATATACTATTTCGTCATTAGGTAAAAAATCATACTTTTCTTACTTTCTATAACATCAATGATTGGTTTTCATTCACTTTGGGCTTCATATGTATCACGTTCCTATTAAATATAGCAAGAAAGCACGAAAAGTAAACTAAAGGTTCAGAATTCCTACATGAACAACTAAATGCCACATTCATAATCACATGATTATGCAACTCAATGAAGAAATACATGACAAATACAATGGGTAAAAAGAAAGAAATTGTAGTGAGCCATCTAGGCTCACCATCAGAGAAGGTGACATCTGCCCGCACCAGTTTGGCTGGGCACATCCGAACTGATAAATAAACGGGGAGCCAGTAGCTCGAGGTTGATTCCTGAATAGAATCACATAGTGCATGTTGTCATTCCTTGAGTGCTGGCAGTGCACATGCATGCATTAGGCCCCAGGCAGCCTGTGGTGACTGGCACAGCACATTGGCAAAAGAGGATGGTGGTGTATGGGGTTAGCATATGGAGCCGACTATGAGCGGTGCCTCGCTGTGGCACTTCCTGGTAGAGAGTGGTGTCCCAGCTCTACCTCACACTCACTCTAGCAGCTGGACGTGAACATTGTCAGCTGCACAGCTCAGCTCCAGTTAAAATACCCTTTGCATTAAGGTGCAGTGCTACCTGGTGGTGGCTGGCAGTTACCACTCCCATTAGTAAGCAGATTGCTCCAGAAACAATTCAGACAGTGGCACTTCACATATGTGGCCCGGCAAGGCCCTGTCACCTGCTGAAGATGTGGCTGAGGGGTGTGATGAGCCCCAAGGCCTGATTGTCTGGAGTACAGCCAGCTGTTGGGGAGGTCAGGTCTTGTTCCTATGCTGAGGGTGCTGCTGTGAGTGGCAATATTGATCATCAGTTCTGTGCTCACTGGAGGTAATGGGCAGGGGGAGTGGCAGAGCTGCATGTGGCAAAGCAGGGGGGGGGACAACAACGGATAGTAGAAAAATAAAGAGAAAAAAAACAGCAGAAATAATGGAGACTAAATAAGCATTGCAACCCTGGTGCTAAACAAATGGTAGGGGTCAAGATCCAGGATTTGAGGGATTGTAATTTGCGCTGCTCATAAGGGGAAGGAGAGGGTGAATCATGGTAGGAAATGCAGAGACTGGTAGAGATCAAGGGGCACACTCAGGTCAAATCCCCACTGTGGACCAGGCATAAACAGCTATCAGGGCCTTAGCACCATTCAGTGGGCTGGCAGCTCCTGCTATGGCCGCAGTAAGATGGAGAGTGTGGGTGGGCAGATTTGAGAACTATTTTGAGGGCCACAAAACAAATGGACAATGAAGTAAAATTATCCCTGCTACTACACTTTGGGGAGATGAAATATTCCAGCTATTCTAGCACCTCCTAGCCACTGGAGGTAACAATGATTATGATGCGGCTATAGTGGTGCTGTAAACACATTTTAACTCTCAAATGAACTATGATTTTCAATGATTCAAATTGCGCCAGGTGAGGCTGTTGGAAGCGGAATCAGTACATACATTCTACACACGCCTGTGTGTCGAAGTAAGCCTCAGCAAGGCCTACTAGTGCAAGGGGTTCACCCCTCTCTGCACAAAGTCCTCAGACCATATAGGAAGAAGTTGGCACAGAAACTGAAATAAAAGACAACGTTTATTAAACCTCAAGAGGTGGTACTACAGTTCAAACAGCACCCTTTGGCAATGTTTGAAGTAGCACACTGAACTAAGAGAGCATGGTCCTTTTATACTCACGCAGGGGCTTAAAAATAGGTGGTACAATTATAGAAGCAAGACTTATATACATATAAGGTCATATGGAAATGCACAGTCAACAGGTAGGAGGGGCTAACAGTTTTCAATGACTAGTTGACACATTACTGTCTGTTACTAATGACTAACAGCTGCAGATCTTACTGGGCATGTGCGAAAGTGGGAGATGCTAAATATAACTTGTCACTAGACAGATTTTCAAGAGTAGTTAACAGGAAGGTAGGACAGAGCACATGGCGAGCACATGGCAGCATGTGGCAGAGATAATGGCTGCCATGAATACAAATGGATTCCGCAAAATGTTCACAATAGTTGCTAAATACAAGATGTCTTCTGCTAATGCTTAATCTAATCGCAACTAAATTACAAAAGACGACCCTTTCAGCATTAGCTGAAGACATTCGTCTTTCTGGGATAATCTAAATATTCATCTTGCATATTTATGCTCATCATATCAGCTATTTCCTTATCTAACATATGTTGTGCTTTCATTTCTGTAATATCTCTTTTGGTAGGCATACAACAGTAATACACATGGAGCAGAACATTGGACCACACTGAATACAGATACAGCATGTGGTGTGGGTGTCCCTGGGCCTGGGGAGGGCACATGTGGGCTTATTACATGGTGTTCCACAATAGGAAATAGGCCCACAGGTCCCCTAACACCTGCCCTGACCCAGGTGTTAAATAATGGTGCAAAGCAAACTTTGCACCATTATTTGACCCCTCCCCCATGCTTGATTTTAGCACGGGGATAAATATGGCGCTAAGGCCAAAGAGTCTTTTTTTTCACGGGAACACCTACTTTGCATCTCATTGATGTAAAGTAGGTTTCCATGCCCAAAAAATGGCATTTACTCCATAAATTTGGAGCTAGACTGGTCTAGCGACAAAGTATAAATATGGAGTTAGTTTTGCCCAAATTTGCGTCAAAACAAATTATGCAAATTTGCCGCAAAACAAGTATAAATATGCCCCTAACATCCTCTATTTTACTTTATTCCACATTATATTACACCATTTCACTCAACTCTACTCCATTGTATAAGAATTTACCTCACTCTACGCTACCATACAACAGCTCCACTGTTCACACACTACTATACTCTATGCAACTTCACTCTCCAACACTCTACTACAGTGTACGCCACTCTTAACTCATCACTAAACCCCTTCACTCCACTGTACAGGACTGTACTATACTGTATGCCATTGTACAACACTCTACTCCACAATACTCTAATCCACTATACTACATTGTAAGAAAATCTTTGTATGTCACTGCCCCCCACTTTACTCCATTCAACTTTGACAAAGTAATCCACTCTAATATACTACTCCACTCTCTGCCACTCCACTCTATGCCACTCTATTTCATTGTACTCTATAAGACTGTTTGAAAAATCCACTGTACCACACTCTACAACACTGTACTGTGTTGTATAACACTCCACTCTACAAAAGTCAACTAAACCATATGCAACGCTACTCTAGTCTATATCACTTTCCAGTGCTGCATGACACCCCCTTGCACTCCACTGTACAAAAATGTACTCTAATTTATGACACTTTATTCAACTGTATGCTACGCCACTCCACTCAACTGAACTCTGGCCCACTATAGTTTACAACACATCACTCCACACCACTCACTGACACTTTACTCCACTCTACACCACCCATCTCCAGTATACTCCACTCCACTATACACCACTATATCACAATTTATCCCACTTTAAGCCACTGTTCTATACTCCGCCTATGCCGCTTCACTGCTTGACACTCTGTTCCACTGTATGCAAAACTGCTCTACAACATTGTAATACACTCTATGTCACTCTTTAACAGAGATAGCAACTCACACATTAATTCACTTTCTCATACCATCACTGAGAAATCCACACACTTATGCAAAAAGCTAGTGATACATCCTTTCACTCACCTGTACAGGCACTAGCTCACCCACTCACTCACTGATACCTTCAAAAACACAGTCTGTCACTCACTCATACAAGCAAACATGCACCCAGTTACCTATACAGCCACTCACACATCTATGCAACCACTTACAGTCACTAAATGATGTCATTTTAGATGTCATCAGTGATGCCGTCAGTGATGTCATTGACAATGTCATTAGTGTTGTAATGTGTGAGGTCATAAGCAGTGCATTACGGTTTCGCAAGTGATAGCAGAGGCATATATAGCTGCTGAATTTCAAGTATTGTATGTCTGAAATGTGAACCTAACTATAACATTCTTGTAACCTGTGTTTTTTTGTGAATTTCCAAGGTTTAAAAAAAATTATATTTCCTAACTATAACGTCCCGGTAACCTTTGTTTTTTTCAGTTAATTTTTATGGGTTTTTTCATCTGTTTCCTAGCCATAATATCCCTGTAACCTATGTTTTTTTCAGTGAATTTCTAAGGCTTTTTTAATCCTATTTTCTAACTATACTGTCCCTGGAACTTTCGTTTTTTTCAGTGAATTTCTACTTTTTTTATATTTATTTCCTAATCACAACTTCCCTGTAAATTTTGTTTTTTTCAGTACATTTCTATATTTTTTAAATCTATTTCCTAAATATGAAGTCCCTGTAACCTTTGTTTTTTCAGTGAATTTCCTATTTTTCTAAACTATATTTCTTAACTATAACATCCCTGTAACCTTTTTTTTTCAGTGAATTTCGACATTTTCAAAAAATCTATTTCTTAACCAAAACATCCTCTTACCCTCTTTTTTCAGTAAATTTCTAAGTTTTTTTTTTTATCTTACTATGCGTTAACGCAAAGAGTGCTGTGAATGGCGTTAGGGTGTCTGGAGCACTGAATGTCACCATGGCATTTCCTGTGACCAAAACATGTGTCAAACTTTGGTAACATGCACCCCTGTGTTGCCATACAAACCTGTTTTCACTGATGTGTGCATTCCACTGCTCTAACTGTAAAATAAGCTAACCTAGGTGTTTTCAGGCGTTTAAGTTAATTGACAAAACTGTCTGCTCACAATAACTGCTTCCAGTTAATGTACCGGTTAAGGTCCAACTCTCTACAACATAACGTTTACTGACAAATGATATACAGGAGGGGAGAATATATTAATATATGATAACTTGTTGTCAGTCTGTCTTACATGGTGCATGAACTAATCTCACCGTTATATTACTGCCATGGGCCTTCAAGAAAAATTAACATTTTTTTGACAACTCTTATGAGTAATATATTTTTTTAACTTTTAAGAAATGTAAGAGTTGCGTACCCAATGCGAACCTTCATGCATATATACACAAATTATTAAAATGTAGTTTCCTTTAAAAGGTTTATTAATGTTGATCATGAACTACTATAAAAATACTTGAAAAAGATTTTGATTGTGTTTGTACTACTTTTTCAACATTCGTGACATGGTCGAGCACCATTCCAGCACATATTTCCAGATTCATGCGGGGTACACGACTCTGACAGTTTACAAAAATATATTATAAACATACATATGCTTTCTTAATGTTTACATTACATAAGGAGGTTTACTACTACATGAATGAAAATTACGTTTGCAGAAAATGAATAAATTATAAGCAACACTTAAATAGTTTTTAAGGAGTCAAATTTACGTTGCAGCGTGAACACGACAGCGCCGTACATCACATGTGACCTATAAAAACAAATTCTATTGGCTAAGCTCCTTTCCATCTTATATAGTAATAGGTCCCACCAACTGCAGGAGTGGCTGTTTGTTTTCACACTTGTCTGCCAAGGCAATAGTTTGTCCTTATACGTTTGTGCTTTAGTTGTTTCTGTTTGTTATGGATATTGCAGCTTCAACAGAGCAGCAGGAGGCGGAGGATGTCAGCTTCTTAGAGGAAGAAGAAAAAGTCTTAGTGAAGAAAAAGTAGAGTATAGTGTGGGAACTTTAATCCATTCCAGAAGGGGAAAAAAGTGAATGCCTGGAAGGTGACATGCACTCTATGTAAAAAGGTGTTATCAAGACGGAGTGAGAGGAAATATTCTTGTGGGGCATCGAGCATGTTTAAACATCTAAGCATAATGCAAGAGCACAAATGCAGAGGCTGGAGAGGGAAAGTGGTTCCAAAGCATCTGCTGACCAGCTAGGACCATCATCTGGTGGACGTCATATTTCTGGATTTCCTTCAACTATCCCAGAATTTGGAGAACTTGGGATTTTTGTCAAAAATGTGACAAAGTTTTGAGTGCTGGAGAACAAGTTTTTCCAAATCTGGTGCAAATGATCAATGTGCACAAATCATAATTTTTTTTTTTTTTTTTTTTCTGCTTTTGCGTACTACGTAAATTGTTCAGCTTGCCGTTGCAAGTAATGTTTCTTTTTAAGGAAAAACCAATAAAACACCAAAAAAATATCAAAAAAGTTAAAAAAGCACAAAAAAAACTGAACTCACAAAAAAAGTTTTTTAGGACCACATCCTATATTTTTAAACAAAAATTCCATGACAGGTTTCAAGGGGGCCTGATTGGGTGTATGAGAGCTTATGTAGTTGAGTGATAGTATATATCAACTAGTGAATGAAAGAGTGACTTGCTGCATGAGTTGCTGTATGTGTGTGTCTGTCTGGAAGCATGAATGAGTGTATGGGTGAGTGAGTAGGTGCAGGAATGGCTGTATGGGTGAGTGAATGGGTGCATGAGTCGGTGTATGGATAAGTGAGTGGGTATGTGAGTGGGTGCACAGGTGAGTGAGTGGGTGTGTGAGTGGGCATATAGAGTGAGTGAGTGGCTGCATGGGTCGGTGAATAGGTGTGAGTGACAGAATGGGTGAGTGATAGGGTCCATGAGTGGCTCTATGGGTGAGTATTAGGGTGTATGAGTTGCTGTATGGGTGAGTGAATGATTGCATAAATGTGTGTATGACTGAGTGACTAGGTGCATCAATGGCTGTATGGGTGAGTGAGAGGGTGCATCAAAGTTGTATGGGTGAGTGAAGTATGGGTACGTTAGTGGGTGTACGGATGAATGCATGGGTGCATGATGGGCTGTATGGATCAGTAAATGGTTGTTTTATTGACTGTTTGGGTGAGTATCTGGGCGAATGAGTGGCTGAATTTGTGAGTGGATGTGTGGATGTGTGAGTGTATGGGTGACTGAATCAGTACATACCTGCCTGTATATGTTAGTGGTAGGCTGCATTAATGCTTGTATGCATGATTGACTGGTCATTTCAATGGTTGTATGGGTGGGTGCATGGACGTGTGAGTGCTTGTGTAGATGAGTGAATGTGTGTTGGGATGACTGTATGGGTGAGTCTGTGTACATCAGTGGCTGTCTTAGTGAGTGAGTGTGGGCATGAGTGGCTGCATGGCTGAGTGAGTGGGTGTGTGAGGGCCTGTATGCATGACTGATAAGGTGCGCGAGTGGCTGTTTAGGTGACTGACTGGATACATGAGTGACTGTGTGGGTGAGTGAATGGATCAATAAATGGCTGTATGGGTAACTCAGTGGATGTACAAGTGGCTGCACGGGTGAGTGAGTGTGTGCATAGGGTGCATGAGTGGTTGTGTGGTTGATAGCATTGGTGTATTAGTGACTCCGTGGGTGACAAACTGTATGCATGAATGACTGTATGGGTGAGTAAGTGGATGTGTGAGTGGCTGTATGGATGACTGATAGGATGCATGAGTGGCTGTATATGTGAGAGAATAGGTGCATGAGGGGTTGTATGGGTGAGTGACTGGTTACATGAATGGTGGTATTGGTGAGTGAGTGCATAAGTAGGTGTATGGATGAGTGATAGGGTACATCAGTGGCATATGCGTTACTTACTAGGTGTATGGGTGGCTGAATAGGTGTGTGACTGGGTACATAAGTAAGAGCATGGGTGAGAGAGAGGATGCATGAGATCCTGTATGTGTGAAGTGGCTAAATAGGTGTGCCAGAGGGTGTATTACTGATTGTATGATTGACTCAGTAGATGGAGGAGTAAGGGATTGCATCAGTGAATGGGTACATGAGTGACAGTATAGTTGAGTTAGTGAGTGTGTGTGTCAGTGAGTGACTGGGTTCATGAGTGACAGCATGTGTGAGTGATAGCATGCAACAGTGTTAATATGCATGAATGACTGGGTAGGCAAGTGTTTGCTTAGGTGAGTGAGTGAGTGGGTGTAAGAGTAATGTCATCGGTGAGTGAGAGGGTGTAGTTGGTTAAGTAACTGGGTTTATGCATGGATCTATGTGTGATTATGTGACTGCATAACAGGTATATGGCTAAGTGGATATAATAGTGGTATGGATGACTTAATGATTGTATGGGTGGTGTATGTGTGACTAAGTGGTAGTATATCTGTGTGAATGAGTGAGTAAATGAGTGAGTGAGTGTATAAGTGATGTATGTATAGTTATATGAGTACTTACATGACACACTGAGTTAGTGTGTATGTCAGACACTATATAGGTCAGAAAGCAGAGAACACACAGTGGTCATTTTGAGGCTGGCAGTCTTTAGACTGCCAGCCTCACTGAGGCGGTCTCCCCACCGCGGACCCAGTGGTGAAGACCACCACATTATGAGATAGGAGGTTTGGCTGCAGCCAAACTGGCACAATGCCACCAGTACTGCGGTTGGACCGCCGGGCCGGAGGTGAGTAGCTCCAGCCCGGCGGCAGCCGTGAGACCACTGGCAATATTGTGACCTGGCAGACCACCAGGCTTTCTGTGGTGGTTAAACTGCCACAAAAAACCTGGTGGTAATGCACCCGGCGACAGGAGTCTCCATTCCTCTCACCGGCAACCTCCCCCCCATGTCCACACACATGCACAAACCCTCCCCGCTACTTCCATTGACATGCAAACACCCTCCCCCCACTTTCACTCAGATGAAAACACCCTCCCCCCACTTCCAGGCACATGCACGCACTCTCCCCACCCAACCACACACAACCATACACACACACCCACTCGTACTCACACATACGCACCCACCTTCTGCAGTCATGCACACCCCACCACATCCATTCACGCACTCCCCCTCTGCACATCATGCACACACCCAGACAGCGCATCCATTCACACTCTCCCTTTCTCCACATTCATGAACACACACTTCCCTCCACATTGAAGCACACGCACTCTCCTCTCCACATTCGTGCACACGCACCCCCCTCCTCATCCATTCACACACCCCAAAACCCCCATTCGCACACATACATGCACCCAGACACCCTCATTTGCACACATACATGTACCTAATTACCCCAGTCATACACATTCACACACCCAGACACCCCCATTCACACACACATATACACACACCCAGACACCCCTATTCGCACACATGCACACACCCAAACCAGACCACACACATGCACCCAACGTACCTCCCCTCCCCCTGAGGATGACCAACTTACCTTTTCCAGTGATGTGGTCGTCTAGGAGGTGATGGGTCCTGGCATTTTTCATCACCAGCACCACACCACTGACAAGACTTCGCCACACCGTATTATATATAGTAATACAGCAGGCAGAACCTTGTTGGCGTGGTGGTGCTGGTGGTGGAACCGCCTCCATTCCTCTGTCGGCCAGGCCTAACTCAAAATATGGTGGACTTCAGGCGGTCTGTTGGTTGGAGTGTCTTCGGTGGTCTTGGAAAAAGACTGCAGAAGTCGTAATGACCACCACTGTGTTACAAATAATTAATACTGACTAAGAATAAACAATAACCAATACGTGTCAGAAACAAATACTTTTCTGTCAGTCCACTATAGTCAAAATTTGAAAAACAGAATATAAATATGTTAAAATGATGCGTATAAGCAATGTCAAACAAATCAGTATACATTAATTATGTTATAGCAGTATATCACAATTTACTAAAACATTTCAGTTTCCCTCTTTTCTATTCTCAGTTTTTTATACTAGTACCTACAAACAGATTACTTACTGTATAATCATCATTGAACAGTGGGGGGAAAAACACTGTAGAAAAAAACACAGTCCTTCATTACATGAAAGTGATACTGTGAATTGCACTCACGACAATGTTTAAATTATTTGATTAAGCCACACTTACTACATTAGTGAAAAAATAGTATGCTAAAAACAATTTGCTTACTATTATATCTGGTACAAAACTGCAAACAAATATAATCCACTGTTGAATTTTCCAATAGTGTCATAAACAGTGAAAAGACATACATTCATTTTTTTCCTGAAATCCTATGCAGATATTTCATCCACACTTTGTTTTTGGGTATCCCTTTGTTGACATCACCCATGATGGGCCGAATGATGTCTTAAAGTGTACTGATCAATGTAAAAAGAAGATCATATAGTTATTTTATTCCAGAAATCCTATGAAGGTATTTCAGCCACACTTAATTTTTTTATATCCTTTTCTTGACATCACACTTGATAGGCCAAATGATTATATAAATATTGATAATCCACATAGAGAGAAGCCCATATAGTCATTTTCTTCCAGACATCCTAGGAAATAAATCATCCACATTTTATGTTTTACATATCCTTTTGTTAGCATCACCACGGATTGGTCGAATGATGTGCTAAACATGACAAATCCATGTGGAGAAAAAACGGTACAATGGTTTTATACCAGATATCCTTTGACCACATTTATCCACATTTATCCACAAAACATGTTTTGATATCTTTTTGAAGACATGATTCCTGATAGAATGAATGATATATTAAGCAGTATATATGTCAACATAGAAGATTGTAAATCATATTTTTTTAATAAATCTTGCTTAGAACTTTGGCTGAAGGAAAAGATAGGTAAGAATTTGGAAGTTTGAAAGCCAGTTTTTGGTTGAATTGAAGACTGCTGTCTCTGCACTCCACTCATCCAGGCTGAGTCTTTAAATATACTGCATAATCATGTAATATTTAGGCATTTATGGAAGATAATAGCCAAAGCACAGTATGTTCTACCAGAAACTGATATCTGTCCAGCTTTCAAGTTTGTAATCTCAGTGTCCAATTTTGTTCCATCTGCTCTTTATAATTGAAACATTGCTATAATGCATTTAGCACTTCTCTGTATAAGCAAAGTAGAGAATACATTTGATTTACAGCTTGAACAGGTCATATTTTGGCCACTCTTTTTTATTACTTTATCAAAAGACACACTTTTAGAATCTGACAAGGTTAAGAACAGAAATTGCTCAGATTGGATTACAGTGGTAGATGGTTCCATGTATAACTCAGTCCAAATATGTCATCAATATTTACATCTTTTTCTTCTAAAACTCCAAGGTTTGCCATAATAAATTCCTGTGCATCTTGTTGAGTATTTAGAGTAAACAGTACAGGTATACTATATTTGTCTACTAGTCATTGAATGCCTTAAGCAGAATGTATTACACTTCTTTCACAAGTTAAGCATTGAAGGCAATTAAATAATGCTGTGCACAATGCATGCTGTGTTTTTTCTTGGATTGCATTTTTCAACACATGGTAGATGGAAGAGAAAATTGAGAATCATATTAGCTTAGCAGTTAACACCACTACTGTTATCCAACTGGTAAGATACTATGGGGGTCATTCTGACTCCCGCCGGCCGCGGTAACTGCGGTGCCGGCGGGAGCCGCCAGAATACCGCTGCGCGGTCAGAAGACCGCTGCGGTTATTCTGTGTTTCCCGCTGGGCGGGCGGGCGACCGCCAGAAGGCCGCCCGCCCGCCCAGCGGGAAACCCCTTTCCACGAGGATGCCGGCTCCGAATGGAGCCGGCGGAGTGGAAAGGGTGCGACGGGTGCAGTTGCACCCGTCGCGAGTTTCAGTGTCTGCTATGCAGACACTGAAATTCTTAGTGGGGCCCTGTTACGGGGGCCCCTGCAGTGCCCATGCCATTGGCATGGGCACTGCAGGGGCCCCCAGGGGCCCCACGACACCCCATACCACCATCCTGTTCCTGGCGGCCAAAGCCGCCAGGAACAGGATGGCGGTATGGGGGTCGGAATCCCCATGGCGGCGCAGCTTGCTGCGCCGCCATGGAGGATTCCCCAGGGCAGCGGAAAACCAGCGGAACACCGCCGGTTTTCCGTTTCTGACCGCGGCTGTACCGCCGCGGTCAGAATGCCTTTGGGAGCACCGCCAGCCTGTTGGCGGTGCTCCCGCGGTCCCCGGGTCAGAATGACAGCCAATATCTCCATCATTTTCCAGTTTTCTATTATTCACAGTTTCTTCTTTAGCATTGCTTTCTGTCTTTTCTATAATCTTTTTAGATTGTTTTTTAGCTTTCCACTTAGGACATAATACCAGTTTTTCATAAACAGGATACTGTCCTAAATGAGGAGCATATTTACTTCTTAATCTGTTAATCCAATATTAATAAATACAGCATCAACACTTAAGCCTTGAGGTTTGTGGATGGGTATGGCATATGCAAGACAAACAGGAAACTGTTTTAATTAAATATACAAATCTTTCACAAGCAAAAAGCCTACAACACATCATGCAATTTGCGTAACCCCATCAATGCGATCAAACTTTATAGCTAAAAATTCAACCACATAATGGTTAGGAAAATTTATGAAAGTAACAATTTACCTATGGCACCATTTACCAATCCTTCTTCTACACTTAAATTATGTCTCAGACTTACTCTACAATTTTTACAAACATGTAAACACTTTAAAAACTTCTCTAGTCCAGCAGTCCTGGATAAACATTTCTCCAAAGAGTTCAATTTATCTTGTAAGTTTTCATTCAGCAATACAGTTACTCCTTGTTGTTCCATTTTGTCAACAGAAGTAATCTTCAAAATGATTTTGCATTTCTTCATTAAAAGCAGCATATTCTTGAAGATACGCATCAGATAAACTATGGGGCATATTTAAGAGCCCCATGTGCCTCCTTGCACTGCATTTGTGTTATTTTTTATGCTAATGTGGCCCAATGAAGCCAAAATTGCTGTGCCAGATTTACAAAGTAGTGCAATGCATGCATTGCGCCACTTTGTAACACCTTGCCCCACATTATGCCTGCACCAGGCATAATATATACAAGAGGGGTGTTCCACCATTGGGGGGGGGGGCGATAAAATGGTACAAAGAAATATTAAAGATTTCTTTGCCTCATTTGTTTTGCATCATTTTGTATTGGCATTTTAAATGCCTGCTCAGAGCAGGCTTTAAAAGGGGGCATGCCATTGTTTTTAATTTTAATGGGCCCCTATATACTATTCAGGGTTAGCACCAAAATCCTGAACAGTACATTAATAGCATCAGAAATTCTGATGCTTTTGCCCCCTACCCTGAGCCATGGTGCACTGTATTTTAAATACGGAGCACACATGGTGGCAGCATGGGGGCACCAGGGACCACAAGAAAAGTGGCACCCCATATAATGTAGCGCCAGTGTTCTTAAATCTGGCCCTATACGTTTCCCCTCTTTAGAAAAGTTATACATTAGCTCTCCTGCCATCTTCCTAGAGAAAAACAGTTTCTCATTAAGCAAACTTTCCAACATCAATCATCCCTCCTCTGTTGAAACTCCTACTCTAATGTCCTCTAGAATGTTTCCATTCTCCATGTCAGAGGCTTGGCACATATTTTTGACAAGTTCCTTGCATTGAAACCATTGCAAATGTTTGCATTGCCAGTACTTCCCAGTGAGTTTCGAGTCTCTTCATATGAAAGAGTTTTAAAAACAGGCTGTTCTTTTACAGGAATAAATTGTAGTTGGTCTCCAAAAACAATCAACTGCTTTCCTCCAAACTAGATATTGTATTATGTTTTTAGCATCTGTTTCATTCTCAGGTGAGCAAAGGCAAGCATGAGATTGGAGAGCATGCTCTCCTCATCAATAATTAAAAGCTACATTTTCTTCAAAACTCTTGCCACCTCATGACAAGCTTCACCAGATAACTTCTGGTAGTCCAGTTTGTTGTCATGTAGTATAAGTAATCTATGTAAAGGTATTCCTTTGATAATGTATGCAGCTAATTCAGTAGGTACTGTCCCTACACACGATAAGTGACTTTGATTAAAAAGCTTTTTCTGGTACCACCCTGATGTCTTAAATATAGTAGTATTGGTTTGAATTATGAACAATTGCATAGTTTTTTCTCATGTCGCAATCCATGCTCAATGTTCTCTTTTACTTCAATATGAATCTCTTTCTGTTCATTGTTGAGTTGTCTAGCTAACTGTTCCAGATATACAGATTCCTGTCTAGCTTGTTTCATGGCAGTTTACACTTCATTTGTTGCTGTTGCAGCTTTGTTTTCAAGTAATAGGTTTTCCAAGAGGATCCTGACTTGAAGGTGCTGAACTTTAAATGCTTTGAGAACTATCATTAGCTATATCAGTAGCAATCATTTCTTCATGTTGTATCTCATCATTCTACAAGTAGTTTTTAACAGGGGACACTGAATACTATCTTTGACAGCATTAAAGCAATCTTTGTAGAAGTCATAATATCCAACTAATTCCAGTTCTCTACACCAAGGTTTTACTAGTTAAAGGAGTGCTAAATAGAAACATTCTCTTTTCACAGGTGTTCGGAAGCCATGTTTTCTGTGGTTAATTAAGTTTTCTTTTCCATGTTTCACTAAACATCCGTCACATCCCTGCACTGCATATTTCTCTTCTTCTATGTTTTCAATTACATTACTTCTGTATCTATAACTCTGACAAATTTCATGAAGGCACTTGTCTTCTAGATGTGTACTTCTTCTTGGATAACATTTATCCAACATATTTGATTTGACAATTTCTGTGCTTTCTGGTTCAAGCTCTGCAAGGTACTACATTTCAGGGAAAGACTTCAATAATCTGTTTCTTGTAGTTGATAGACCAAGGGCCTGATTACAACATTGGCAGATGCCATATTTCATCCTAAACATGATGGATATCCCATCTGCATATTGCAAGTTCCATTATATTCTATAGGAGTTGTAAAATGGCAGATGGGATATCTGTCACATTTGGGAAATAGCATTGCATCCACTGAGGTTGTAATCGGGCCCCAAGACTTACCCGGACAATTTCTTTTGATTTTGACAACAAACATACCGAACTCAATCCGTCACAGGCTTTATAGGACCCCATTTCCCTATGGAAAAGCATTTTTAAGCTGAACGAATACAATTTCTTATTGAGTGTCTTCTCTGCAGAAATCTCCTCCCAGATCTCCTTCATCTCAGTTTTTTCAGATTTCGTGATGTATACAGTGTGACATACCGTGCCATGGCAATGGAGTTGTCTGCAACAAATTGTATGTCCATGTTAGCATTCCACATTTATGAAACCATATTTGATAAAATCTTAAAAACATTAAATTATACATGGGTCTAGGTGATTTCCATGCCAGAGTATGTCATACTGAAGACAACAAGCTGTTCACTCTTCCTTTTGAAATTACAGGTTGTGGAAATCCAAATCAACATCTTGTGTAAAAATGTCCCTTGGACATGTATGTACAACAACAGTCCTTCTCACATCTATGCGTTTAGAAACGCCAAACTTGATGTCTCAGACCTTTTTCACCAGTGTGTTTTGGTATGCTACATGTGACATACTGTTCTATAAAAGACAACACAGACTCACTTTGTGCTCCAAATTTGGGTGCAGTATTTTATCCATAGTAGCATGTGAATGTGAGGAGCTCCTCTTGCCTGGTACTCTTTCTGCCAAAATAAATAATTTACTTTTACAAGAGGAGCATTGCTTTTGTTACAGACTAAAACAAGCATAGCTTCGAACCTGTGGTTGAAATATCTGCAAACAATTGAAGGATCTAATGAGCAAACTTCTTCATCTATCTTTAAATGGATATCTTTTATGTTAGAATTTGCTTCTCTTAAGAATTAAATCAGGTCATCCAACGCATACTCTGTGCAACTCAATATCAATAATTTTCTACAATGATAAACACATCACTACATGTATGATTACATTTATCATTACCACTCTGGCTATAACTGAGTAAATGTAGTAATATCTATATCATATACACTCAACACTTGTTTACAAACACAGCTTGGTTTAAAGCTAATACTCGATTTCACATACCTGTTAATAGCTTTTGTTGATTGATAAAATACTGTCACAATATTACTTGCACTCTTTTATTTGTGTAACAAAGAAATCTCAGAATAAGAATGGTACACCACACTTAGACGAAGAAACCAGTAATGGCCACCTGTTCACCTTTACTCTCACTGATATTGTTCAAGTTAGCAAATCACTAACTAAGTTTCATCTTTTATTTATGTTATCTCACATGTAAATAGTTATTAGCTGTTAGAAATGGGGTCTTTAGTTGGCAGAGGTATAAACCATTGTCCAAGTAGGAACCACAGTCCTAGTAAGTCACACACAATCCAAAATATCCTGTGCCCACCCTCTAGTAGCTTGGCACTGAGCAGTCAGACTTAAACTAAAAGGCAATGTGTAAAGTATTTGTCCAATAAATCATACAGTAACACAGTGAAAATACCATAAAATACACCACCCAGGTTAAAAAAAATAGTAGAAATAGTATCTGAATAAAATGATGTAAAAACGATAAAGATTCAATAAGCACAAGTTGAAATATCACTTTTGCAAGTTTATAAAGAGTCTTAAATCTTAGAAATCAACAGTTGTCTCTTGTTTACACAAAGTACCTGGTTTGCGTCAAAAGTAACACGCATGGAGACCACAGAGGAGGAGGTGTGTGGAAAAAACAGACGTTGTGTAATTTCTTTCCACGCTGCAAGGGGCTTTCATTGTTTTTCAGCACGCAGTCTTGATTCCTTACTGTGATGCACAGGATCTTTTTGATGCCCAGAGACGATGGACGGAAATCCATGAAACGCCAGAAGAAGTCATATGTGTTGTGTCGACCTGGTAGGGTGATGCGTTGAATTTTCTGTCGCACGGCAGGTGGTGCATCGATTCTCCACTCAGGGAATCGGCTGTGTCGGTCTGGTTCGGATGTGCCCTGATTGAGTAGGGCTGTGTATGTCGCATTTTCTGGTGCAAGGCAGGCACTGCATTGAATTTCCACTCGGGAAGAAGGGCTGTGTCGCTCTGATTCAGCTGTGCGGCGATTTCTCGATCGCAAGGCAGGCTGTGCATCGTTTCTGGCAGGCTGTGCATCAATTTTCTGCACACAAGGAGATTCCTGAAGAGATGAAGGTGGTCATTACAACCCTGGCGGTCGGTGTTAAAGCGGCGGTAAAACCGCCAACAGGCCGGTGGTAAAAAAAAATGGAATCACGACCGTGGGGGAAACCGCCAACATAGACAGCCACTTTAACACTCTGACTGTCTGTGGTCTGGCTCCTTGGCACACTGGCTGCCCTGCTGCTTGGCGCACTCCAGAAGCCGGTTACTGCTGGCACCACTGCTCCTGCTAATGTTGTGGCTGAGGTGCTGGGTTGGGACCTGGAAAGGTGGGCCCTAGGGGACTTAAGGGGTGGGGGAGGTGAGGGGAAGAGGTTAAGGTTGGACAGGAAAAAGGTTTTTGGAGACACTGGGACGTGTAGATGGAGGGGGTTTCGGAGTGGAGGAAGTGGTAGCGGTTCTAGAAGGTGTACGTTTGCTGACTTTGGGTGAAGGTGCATGGGCTGGAGGCTGTCGTGAGGTGGATGGCTGTTGGGAGGGTGTGTGGCTGCGTTTGTGTACCTTGGGAGGTGGGCTCACAGACACACTGGGTGAGGACACAGGGGATGTGTGAATGGTAGTGGGGGTGGTGAGTGCACGTGAGAGGGGTGTGGTGATGGGTGTGCTGGTGATAGATGTAGTGGCTGAATATGTAGTGCATGCAGGTGTGAGTGGAGACGAGACTGGGAGGAACGAGGGAATACAGTGGAAGCAGTGGATGTTGGTATGTGTGCATGGGTATGATGCTTGTGTGAGTGCCTGTGGGATGTGTGGTGCTTATGTATGCCAGAGCTTCTCTTGTGTGTTGAGGTGTGTGCATGCTGATCTGATGGTGTGCTTGAGATAGGCTGAGGTACAGGGGTTTGGGTCTGGGTAGAGGAAGTTGGAGGGGGGAGGCTGGACACAGGCACAATGGCTGCCATCAGTGCTGAGGCCAGAGTCTGAAAAGTTCGCTGTTGGGCTGCCTGACCAGAATGAATGCCCTCCAGGTATGCATTGGTCTGTTGCAACTGCCTCTCTACACCCTGGATGGCATTCAAAAGAGTAGACTACCCAACAGTGAGGGACCTGAAGAGGTCAATGGCCTCCTCACTGAGGGCAGCAGGGCTGACTGGGGCAGGGGGGGAGATGCCTGGGGCGAAGGAGATGCCCACCCTCCTGGGTGAGCGGCCATGGGGCACACGCTGAGGGGCTGCTGGGAGGGGGGTGCTGGTAGGGAGGGTGGCAGCTGCACCTGTACATGCAGTAGGCATAGAGGGGCCCGCCACCGCAAGGGAGCTCCCATCAGAGGAGGAGTCCGTGTCACTGGTCTCAGCTCCTGTCCCCGCCGTGGAGCTCCCCTCGCCCTCCGTCCCACTTGTGGTTTCAGACTCCGTTGTCTCACCCTCCAGGGCAATGTGGGATGCAGCTCCCTCCTTCTCCGGTGCCACTGCTCCTCCACCTGATGATGCTAATGCACACCAGAACAGGGAGTCCGCAAAAAGGGGGGGAGACAGAAGAAAGACATGTTGAGTGCATGCAGTACCACTACCGTTGGCGGACACTACAGACACAGAATCCCCCTGCACTATGCCGTACACTGTGAGTTCCCTAATTATTCACAGAGACATGGGGTACAAGGCCTATGCCAGATTGCTGCACACATGGAAGTCACAGGAGCCTGATTAGGTGTAGTTGGCTCTGAACACAGGTGGGGTGGGGTGCCACATGGCCTGCCTTACGATGGGACCTTGCCTACTAAACTCGCCCTGGCCTAGGGGAACTCACAGCCCACCTCCCCCACCCAGACACCGCGTGCAGAATCAGCTGAATGAGAGTGTACTCACCCCCTTGTGGCTGCTGTGATGCTCTCAAGCGGCCATCCACCTCCGGATACGCCACCGCCAGGATCCGGAACATCAGGGGGGTCATGGTGCGATGGGCACCCCTCCCACGTTGGGAGGCCATCCCCAGCTGGGCCCGCCGTCTTCTTGCTCCAGCGGCGAATGTCCTCCCATCTTTTCCGGCAGTGGGTGGTCCGTCTGTGGTGGACACCCAGGATCCGGACTTCCTTGGCAATGACACGCCAAATATCCTTCTTCTGGTTGGCGCTGACCTACAGGAATAGTACAGGGGAAAAGGAGAAGATAAAACCGTCTGCACCGTCACAGTAATTGGCCCGCATCCCTACCCTTGCCATGACGCACATGCACTCACCGCCATTTCATGCATGCCTCATTCTCCCCCCATATCTTCCATCCACACCACTCCACACAGGCATTGCCCATTTGGCATGCTCACAGTGTACTTACCTGTTTGTCTGGAGGACCGTAGAGTAGCATGTACTGGGGGAGATCACCATCCACTAGTTTCTCCAACTCCTCTGTGCTGAAGGCTGGGGCCCTTCACCCAGACACATGAGCCATTGTCTCTTACCGACTGAGGTCACAGCAGCACTTACAGTGTAGGTCCTCTCCCGTTGAAGGTCATGTAGCAAGCGAGTGAACAGATAGAAAAGGGCAGTGACGTCCATGGCGGTGCGTACCGTCACCACCAGTGTACATCGCCATTGGCTCCTGGAACCCACAGGGCCCCATGATAATCAATGCGAAGTTGCGCGGCGGTCTTTCACCACCTACCGCAACAGCGCACAACGCCAGAGCAATCACCTAATTTCCACTTGTCCCTCCTCACAGGTCAGGCAGCCTCCATTTCAGGGGGGTGCAGGGCATGGCACCTTACTGCATCACAGCAGACATTGGCACAGCAACTGATTGTCAGATTCACATCTTGTTTCTGTAAAGTAAACAAATCATAATTAGTGCAATAGATGTGTAAATAAGACACTCTGCTCACCGTTTTCTTCCATAGGCTTCAACCACTGAGGCTGGATATGAGATGGCAGCACCCTCCCATGTACATACCCCTGGTGGTCCTTGTGACAATGGAGGACAGACACATTATCATAACCTACAGTCTTGATCGTGCCACAATCATAGAACTGTGTGCACAATTGGAGCCAGATCTGATGTCAGCTATCTGCCAGCCCACATGTATCCCCCCTCTAGTGCAGGTCCTGTCAGTGCTCCATTTCCTGGCTAGTGGTTCCTTCCAAACAACAGTGGCCATGGCATCAGGGATGTCCCAGCCAATGTTCTCCAACGTGTTGACCAGAGTGTTGTCAGCCCTGCTGAAACACATGCACAGCTACATCATGTTCCCCCAGGTGGAGGATTTGGCCACAGGGAAAGCTGACTTTTATGCCCTGGGACATATCACCAACATCACTGGTGCCATTGATGGTACACGTGTGGCATTTGTCTACCCGCCCCCTGGAGAAATGAACACATTTTCAGGAATAGAAAAAGCTATCACTCCATGAATGTGCAGATGGTGTGTTTGGCGGACCAGTACATCTCCCATGTAAATGCCAAACATCCTGGCTCTGTGCATGACGCCTTTATCTTGAGGAATAGCAGCATCCAATATGTGATGGGCCAACTCCAGAGGCACTGGGTGTAGCTAATAGGTGAGCCCAAGGTCCCCACACACTATGCGTAGGTGTCTGGGTATGGTGTTTTCCCTAAGGGTTAGTGTGTATCTAACAGTAGTCCCTCAATATTTGCAGGTGACTCTAGTTACCCCAACTTCTCCTGGCTACTGACCCCAGTGAGGAATGCCAGGACAAGGGCAGAGGAACATTACAATGAGGCACATGGGCGTACAAGGAGGATTATTGAAAGGACCTTCGGCCTCCTGAAGGCCAGGTTCCGGTGCCATCATCTGACAGGTGGCTCCCTGTACTACTCACCCAAGAAGGTGTGCCAGATCATCGTTGCATGTTGCACAACCTGGCCTTGAGACGCCAGGTGCCTTTTCTGCAGGAGGATGTGCCTGGAGATGGTCTTGTGGCAGCAGTGGAGCCTGTGGACAGTAAGGAAGAGGAGGCAGAAGCAATATAATTAAGCAGTACTTCCAGTGACACACAGGTAAGACACTGTAAGTTCACTTTACATTTCAGTTTTCTGTTGGATATTGTACATGGCAGCCTGTTTCCCTATGTCTATGGCCACTGACTGTACCCTCTGGCATCTCTAATTTGAGATCTCTGTGCCCCTCTGAGGATCCTGCTATGTGTACTGCTGCCCACTAAAGGTCATTCCAAAGTATATTTCACTGTACATTTGAGTTGCAATGCTTTGGTAATGTTGTACTAATACATATGTGAATCATTCGACAGACTCCAGATTTGTATTTTTTCAAAGGGTGTTTATTTAAGTGCTCATAAGTAGAGGGGGATGTGCAATGGGCTGGGCTGATGGTGGACAAAAGTCCATGGTAGAGTCCAGTCTCTTGTATCACTGGTGCATTGTCCAATGGGCATAGGAAGGGGAGTAATGGCAGTTCAAGGTGGACAGGGTAACAGAATGGGACAAAAGGATGACAATCAGGAGAGTCTTATTTCCTTGCGGGGGTCTTGGCAATGTTCTCTGGCTTCCGCCTGGATCACAGGGACAGTTTGCGGGGTGGTTCTCCTTCTGCAGGGGGTGGGGTGCTGGTGGCCTGTTGTTCCTGTGGCGGGGCCTCTTGTCCACTAGCACCAGCAGAGGTGGAAGGCTGCTCATCAGTTTGACTTGTGTCAGGTGCCCGTTGTTGTGCCACTGCCTCCCTCGTGGTCTTGCCCATGTCAGCCAGCAGCCCTGCAATGGTGACCAGGATGGTGTAGATGTTTTTTAGGTCAGCCCTGATCCCCAGGTACTGTCCCTCCTGCAGCCGCTGGGTTGCCTGCAACTTGGACAGTATCTGGCCCATCGTCTCCTGGGAATGGTGGTATGCTCCCAGGATGTTGGAGAGTGCCTCGTGGAGAGTGGGTTCCCTGGGTCTGTCCTCCCCCTGTCGCACAGCAGTCCTGCCAGCTTCCCTGTTGTCCTATGCCTCTGTCCCCTGAACCGTGTGCCCACTGCCACTGACCCCAGGTCCCTGATCGTCCTGTGTTTGTGGGGTTGCCTGGGATCCCTGTAGTGGTGGACACACTGCTGATTCACGTGCCCTGGGGACAGTGGTATGGGCCTGCTGGATGGGTGGGTGCTGTGCTGGTGTTTCCTGAGGGGGGAGGCTCTGTGATGGGTTGGAACTGTGGCAGGGGAACCGACTGTCCAGAGGCCCCAGATGGTCCAGGTTGGTCATCCCGATCCAGGCGTGCAGAGCTGCTTTTGTCACTGTGGGCCTCTTCAGGGGGCAGTACTGGATGTAACTGCACCTCCTTTCCGGTGACGTTGAGTATGGGTGCTGTGGGGATGCAAATGCAGTGTTATTGTATCTGCGTGTGTCATCTTGTGCATGGGTGTGTTTCCCTGTATGATTTCCCAGTCAGCTTGGCCTTGTGTGATTCATTATTTTGTGGGCTGGGTGAGTCTCTCTACTGGGCATGCTGTGAGGATGGGTGTCCATGCAGGTATGTGTTGGGGGTCCATACATTGCTGTTACATGCAGCGCTTGGTATTGGGATAGGTGGGTTGTGATGGTGGGGTATGTGTGAGGTGGTGGAGTGATGGGGTAAGGGTAGGGTTAGAAGTTTGTGATGGCAGGTAGGGTGGGGGGATAAAGTAGTAAAGATTTGACTTATCAAAGTCCAGTCCTCCTGCTACTCCTGCGAGGCCCCCAGGATGCATTATTGCCAAGACTTGCTCCTCCCATGTTGTTAGTTGTGGGGCAGGAGGTGGGGGTCCACTGCCAGTCCTCTGTACGGCTACCTGGTGTCTTGCAACCACGGAAGACACCTTTCCCTGTAGGTTGTTCCACCTCTTCCTGATGTCATCCCTTTTTCTGGGGTGCTGTCCCACGGTGTTGACCCCATCCACTATTCTCTGCCATAGCTCTATCTTCCTTGCAATGGGCGTCTTCTGCACCTGTGATCTGAATAGCTGTGGCTCTACCCAGATTATTTCCTCCACCATGACCCTTAGCTCCTCCTCTGAAAACCTGGGGTGTCTTTGGGGTGCCATGGATGTGGTATGAGTGATATGTGTGAGGATTTGTGGGGTGATGTGTGGGGTGATGTGTTGAGGTGTATGCTGTGATGTGTGTGGATGGTGTATGGGTGATGGTGTTCTGTGGCTCAGATTGAGTGGGTGCTCCTGTCTTGTGTCTCTCTGTGTTGGCAATCTTGTTTTTTATTGAATGGCTTGTGGATAATGTGAGTGTGGCTTTTATAATGGTGAGTGTGTGGGTGTGGTGTGTTTAAATGTGTCAGGTGTGTGTAGTTTGAATTGTCCAATGTGGTGTAGTTTTGTAAATGTGTGTGCATTTTGAGTGCAAGGTGAGTACCGTCAATGGTTTACCATGTTGGAAAGACCCCCTGTGGCGATTCATGGGTCGTGATACTGTCTGCGTATTCCTGTTGGCGTAACGGGGTGGGTTTTGCTATCGCCAGTTTATCACTGACCTTTGGTGTGACGGACTTGTTTGGGTGTCTGTATAGTGGCGGAATTCTCAGTGTGGGTCGTAATACCCGTAGCGGAATATCGCCGCGATCACGGTATGTTGGCGGCCGTCAGCATGGCAGTAGGCGGCATTTATCGCCAGGGTTGCAATGAGGGCCTGTGTGTTTTCAAAATGCCACTTTTAGAAAGTAGGCATTTACCTACTTAAACCATTCAGTGACTCTGCTGGTCTGTGGACTCCCCGTCTGGGTCAGTTTGACAACTGGGCTGTTTGCACCTCTACTCTAGACAGTGACAAAAAGGGAGCTGGGGTTTAGCCTGCATATCCTGATGGGCCATCTGTGCTGGGAGGGAGGGGATGAGTGGTCACTCACACCTGTGAGGGCTGTGTATGCCCTCACTTAATGCAGTCTCCAACCCCCTGTGTCTGGGCCCTGCACTGGGTAAGGCAGAATCTTACAAACAAGAGAGACTTTCCTTTGAAGTTCGCCTACTTCAAAGGCAGAAAGCAGTATAAGTAGTGGACCCAAAACCCCTGAAAATTAGATCACTTCTGGGTTTAAGGAACCTCTGCCAAGGAGAAGAGCTGAAGAGCTGAGAAGAAGTGCTGCGCTTGCCTGTGACTGTGCTTTATTGGGCTATCCTGCAGTTGTTGCTTCTGTCTATAAAAGGGGACAAGGACTGGACTTTGTTGTGCATTCCTGCCTGAGAAGAATGTCCAAGGGCTTGAACTGAGCTTGCCTTCTGTTGATGAAGTCTCAGGGCCATCAAAGACTTTCCCTGCCAAAACCTGGACTCTCTGCTGATAATCCCGTCCTGCCAAGTGGTACCCTATCCAGTTTCTGGGCACGTGAAAGGTAAAGTTGGCAGACAAGAACTGAAAATCCAAGCAGACAGCCGTGTGAGTAATTTTATGATGCACCTTTCGTAACGCGGCTGGTAAAGCCACCGGCTTCATGGCGGAAATGAACACTCCACCTGCATTGCAGCTGGAAGATCGACGCAACACGGCTGGAGAAATGACTCGCAACACTCGCCAAAAGAGGCTGATAATGATGCAAACCCCAAGCAGCACGGTTTCCTGATTCTGTGCAACTGTATTTTCCGTGCATCGTCCCTGGGTGTCCAAGTCAACCCGACTCTTCATGGATCCATGGTGCCCATCTGGAAATCGAGGCATCTCTCTCTTGCAAGGGAGAAAAAGACGCATCGCCGAACCGACCGGAGAAGGAAATGACTTACGACCTCACTTGTGAGAAAGGAATCGACGCATCACTGACTTTTCTGATGCACGCAGCTTCATGTTTGACGCTAACCAGGTACTTTGTGTAACAACAGCATTCTCACTGTTTTTTAAGGATTAAGAGTCCTATCCTTTTAAAAATTCATAAAATTCATACATTGTGCATGTTGGATTTTTGTTATTTTGGTATTGTTTTGTTTATATAAATATTACCTATTATTCTAAATCTGTGCTGTGCCCTTTTGTGGTGTTTTCTCAGTATTACTGTGTGTGTTGGTACAAATACTTTACCCATTGCTTCTAAAGTTAAACCTGCCTGCCCGTGCCAAACTACCAAGTGGGTGAGAGGGGGTTAACTGAGGGTGATTCTCCTTTACCCTGATTAGAGTGAGGGTCCTTGCTTGGACAGGGGGTAACGTGACGGCAAACCAAGCACCCCATTTCTAGCAGTATCTGAGTGTCTGAATTGGGCTGACAGTGCGATTATTAGTGCATGAGTGAGTGTGTGAATCATTATTTTTTCAGCAGAGTTAACAATTCCGCTGTGGCATTACATGGGAGGGGCTCACTGAGCGCCGTGACAGAGTCCTAGAAGGTGACAAAAAAGGGATTATAACCTTTTCAAAGTCATAAGGGGCCTCTCAGACACCAATTAATAAACTTTGTAGGGTTAGAATACCTCTACCCTGACCCCTTCCATTTTATTCAGCCTCTAAATTCATTTGTTGCTCAGTTGATAAAATGATGACCGCAACTTTTTGCACAGGTTGCCGCCAGCCAATCACACTGCTGCTTCTGGCTCGTAGAGCTGCGACGTTCTGCGTAGTAGTCGCAACAGATCAATGTCCCTACCTAAGCAAATTTGTTTTCTGCTTAATTGCAAGCTGTACGGATTCACACCAAAACACAAAAAAGTCACTTTCTGGATCAGGACCTAGCTTTCTGCCAAATTTGGTGTAATTCTGTCCAGTGGTTTGGGCACCATCGCTGTTCAAAATACATATGGAAAAATTAATGGGGAAAAAGCGTTTTTGGACCTCTCTTATTCGAACCCCCGCTTGACAGATCACCCCAAAAGTTTCCAGACAGCCGGTGATGTCACCCTCAAATTTTTGGGGAAGATTTAGTGAAGATTTGTCAAGTAGCAACACAGATATAGGTCAGTGAAAAATTGCTTTCCTATAGAAACTAGTTCCTAACTATAACTACCTAGTGGCGTCCACCATGTATTTCCTACAGGCGGTCACCAGTAGGTATTTATAGCTACGATCTACTTTCCATAGGAAAATCATTTTTGTTTTGCCTATAACTTTGGTGCTGTTTGATATATCTTCATGAACATTTCAAGATTAGTACATTAGGATGACAATCAGTTC
The DNA here is from genome assembly GCF_031143425.1 of Pleurodeles waltl. Taxonomy (NCBI): domain Eukaryota; kingdom Metazoa; phylum Chordata; class Amphibia; order Caudata; family Salamandridae; genus Pleurodeles; species Pleurodeles waltl. The sequence continues at coordinate 846,821,040 of NC_090446.1, forward strand.
AGCTGCTGTCTTGAAAGTTTTGGGATGATCCGTCAAGAGGGACCAAGAAAAAGGGGGGTGCCAAAACACATTTTCTCCATGCATTTTCCCAGAGGTCCTCTAGACATGACTACAGCCTAAACTGCCTTACATGAGCATCAGTTACATTACATAAGGACACATTCATTTTAGTTTTATGCATGGGGAGATTAAGTGATTTACCCAGAATCATAGGATGTCGAACTGACACTGAAACTCAAACCTGGTTCCCCAGTTGAAAAGTCTGCACCACTAGCCATTAACACCACATCTTCTCACCTAAGTGTAACATATTATCAAGTGAAAAACTGGATAAAAAAAACATAAATAATTAAAAAATGCTTTGTCGCTATTTGAGAACTCAGAAAATATGGCCTCATTTTAGATTTTAGAGCACTAACCATAACTTCTATGGTAATAAGACCCTCTCATTTTTTTGAGGGCAGGGAGGAGGGTGCAGAGGCAACAAGTCGACCATGCTGGGCAGGTGAAAGGGTTAGTGGCAGCACAACGGACCATGGAGAGCAGAGGAAAGGGGGCAGGGGCAACAAATTAAACATGCTGGACAGGCTAGAGAGGCTGTGTCAATATAACCGACCAGTGAGGGCAGAAGGAAGAGTCAATAGCAGTATAACCATACATGCCAAACGAGGCTGGAGACTCCCAATGTTTGAAGCCTAAAGGGCTTTATTTTATCTGTCTCCTGCCTAAAGTATCCTTTCAATGTAAGTCAAAAGGGAAAAACAATTTCCTTGGGTTTTTTAAAAACAGCTCCGCTCCCTCGTACCAAATTCAAAACGTTGGCAAGTATGGTAGATTGGATCATGCAGGGCAGGAGGAATGGGGTAGGGACATGGACGCAGATAGCAGAGGATGGGAGAGAGATGGGCCGGGGCACCAAACTGACCTTTCAGGCCAGGTGTCAGGGGTTGCAGCAGCACAATACACCACACAAGGCAATCAGGGCAGCAGTACAGCACAATGGACCAAGGAAAGCAATAGGGGAGAGGGCGATATACATGGACAACAGAGAGCAGAGGGGAAAGAGGCAAGGGCAGCAAGCTGACCATACTGGACAGACAGAAGAGACAGTTGCAGCATGAAGTGCAGGAGGGAGGGTGCAGGGGCACAACAAGAGACCAGACAAGGCAGAAGGGATGGATTTGGGGGCCTGCACATGGAAAATGAAGAGCGGGGGCAAGGGGCCATGAGCAGCGAGCTGGTCATGGAGGGTAGGTGGGATGGGCACTGGAAGCACAACACACCAGTGTGGGTAATACTGAAAACATAATGGTATCACAGAGACAATGGAGGGAAGTTGGGAGGGGGCAGGGCAGCAAGCTAGGTTAGTGGCAGTACAACGGCCATGGTGGGTGTGAGGCAGGGGAATGCACAAAGGACCATGGAGGACAGAAGGGAGGGGTAAGGGTTGGAAGCAGACACAAGAGGGCAGTTGCAGCACAATAGAGCATGGAGGGCAGACGGGAGTGGCATCAAAATTGACCATGGAGGACACGAGGGAGGGGATAAGCCCATAGAATGGTGACAGACAGAGTGGAGGTGGCTGGGACAGGGGACAGCAATCTGACCATGCTAGGCAGGGGGGGGGACAGTGGCAGCTTAACAGAACACTCAGAGCAGATAGGAGGGGGAGTGGCGGGTCCATGCAACATGGTCGGCAACAAGGAGGGAGCAGGGACTTGAACACAGACATAGGAGGGCAGGGGAAAGGAGGGTAGAGGCAGCATATTAGGGGGAATAATGATGAGGCATAGAATTGGGCAACAGAGGACAGGTGGATTGGTTGGGGATATCAAGCTAAATGGAGGGCAGTGGCAACCTATCGGACCATGCAGGGCAGTAGGGAGGGGGTTGGTGCATGGACTCTGACAAAAAAGGGTAAGGAATAGGTAGATAAAGCAACAAGCTAACTGCCCAGGGCAGGCGGGAAGGGCAGTGGCAGAACAACAGCTACATAGGTTTGTACAGGGGCATGGACTTGCACTCTGACATTTTCTACTAACTATAACATTCTTTTAACCTTTGTTTTTTTCAGGGTTTTACTAGTTTTTTTTTAAATGTAAAGTAATATTTTATTAGCATACATAAAGTCAACTCCTTTCAGGCAGACAACTTCAAGCCATGCACATCCTTTAACCATGTGCAGTGTGGGGTTGGCCACCGGTCCTAGGCTGAGTTCAAGTGCTATGTCACACCCATTGGCGCAGCCCCTCCCCCAATCCACTTTGGATCCTGGACCCCAGTGCCTTTTTTTACGGGGAGGGGGTGAGGGGCCCACCTCACCAAGCCATTTCGAGCCCCAAGCACCCCATCCACTGGGGCGTTAGTTTTTGTTTTAATGGGTGGGGCACACTGTCCCCCTCACTCAGGCCACTAAGGACCCCAGGGACTGCATCTCTGGGGTCTTTCGATTTTTTTTAAATTGGTGGTGGGTCGTTTTCCTGCTCTCCAAACCACTGACGATTCAATCCCAGGAGCGAAACATATCTTTTACTATCATGGGGAGTGGTGCATAACCCCCCCTCCTGGGCCTATGGGACACTCCGGGAACCCCATCCTCTGGTGCTGTAATATAAAATGGGGGGACGGGTCAAGTGCCCCCCTCCCTGGGCCTTAATAGTCCAGTGGACCTCATCCTCCGGGGCCTGTGTACCTTCTAGGTAGGTGCCAATGTGCCCGCTCTGGGAACCTCCAATCCATACATTGGACGCTGTGGCAGGAGCCGAAGTGTCCCCACGGCACCATCTGGCTACCATCATGCACCCAACCTGGATACCTGCGTGAGCTATCATTGCTCCCACCCAGTGGGGGAGCAGCTGCTTTTGCTTGCTTTCTCTGCAATTTGATGCCCACAGTAGCACGAGCAGGTAAACAATAGCCTACTTCCACCCAGGTGGAACATTTTTAAAGCTCTCCCCGAGTGAGAGGAGCTATGCTTTCGCTGCATGCATTCCTGCACGCAGGGAAGAAATGTCTGCTCCCACCCACCCAATGAGAGCTTTAACAATGTTCCCTCCAGGTTGGAGCAGACATATGTCTCCCAACTCATGCTGTTGTGGGCAGGGAAACTACTGTGTCCTGGGGTAGCCTTCACAGGACACAGTAATTTAGATGGCGCCGGAGGTTGGGGTCCCTGAGGTCTTTACAGACTTGGAGAGGGGGACCAAGCTCTCCCTTTCCTTTTCTAATTCATTTGGCCAAGAAAGTTGGGTACCCAGGGCCCTTTAAGGGTTGGGAATAATTGTCACCACCCCTGGTCCCTAGTCCATCCCGGAGGTGGGGGTGTTAACAGTAGAGTGGGACCCCATGCATTTAAAAAAGTTTTTTACTGTGGATTTGCCACCAGGCATAGGGAGTAGTGGGTATCCCTACTCTCTATCCTTATGCATTTCTTTAACCCTTCTTTTAAGACTCAGGACTGAGTCCTGAGTTCTTTTATGGTTGCTGCCTCATTGTTGTTATTTAATGACAACCAGTCAGATCTTGTTTGGAGAGCTTTCAGCCGCAAAGATCCTCTGTAGCATGAAATATACAAAGTTTTTTACCCTTAACTGCTCAAAGGTGACTGAATGAATTTACACCAAATCACAAATAGCACTTATTATGGACCAGAATATAGCTTTCTCCTAAATTTGGTGTAAATATGTTAAGGTGTTTTGGGCTGTAGCTTTGTCCAAAGTTCCTATGGAAAAGTGAATGAGGAAAATGCATAGTGGAACCCACTTGTTCTCGGCCCCACCTGACAGAACATCCCACAAATTTGCAAGATGGAACTGAGGTGGAAGAACATTTTTTGGAAGGTTTGTGGAAGGTCGTCAAACGGTAACAAAGTTCTCAGCAAACCAGAAAAATACTTTTCCTATTTAAGCACAATCCTAACTCAACACTTGGCAATATAAGTACCTTCCCGGGAAAACGGAATGCATTTCAAAAACAAAAATGAAATGTTTTCTCTTCATTTTTTAAGAGTAGGCAGTGCTCATTCATAAAGAGGAAGGTGTCCCATGGGGACCCTATCCCATTTGTGAATGGATTGCCACCAACTTGAAGTTGGTGGCAAACTGCGAATGTTTTGTGACCGTGTTTCGATCACAAAACATTCATACATCCACCTGTGAGTTGCTATTAGGAAGGGGGGCCCCTTCCTAGTTCCAAATCGCAATCCTATTTTGCAATTTGGTGACAGATTACCATTTGCCACCACTAAAAACCTATGTACATGTGGTCCATAGTCCCTATGTCCATTATTGCCTGCCAGCAAAATGTTTCATTTTTCAGATGTTAGTAGCAGCCAATCAGATTGCTTGTTCCCACAGGAGTCTGACTCCAGCGGGAATAAAGTGGCACATGGGAAAATAGATCCCTGGGGCAATCATAAAGCTCTATTTTTTAAAAATGGGTTATAGGAACTCCTGTGAGAGTCCCTCAGACCCAAATGTTCAGATATACAAATATGTTTTTAAACTTAATTTCTCAAAAACTACTGGACGGATTTACACCAAATCAAAGACAGCACAATCTGCAGACCAAGATGTACCCTGCAAATTGGTGAAATTCCAATCTGCCTAAACAAGTGTATGGAAAATGCATGGGGAAATTTGCTTTCGGGACCACCTCCTTTAATTTCAGGGCCAGCTTAAAGGATCAAGTCAAAACTTTCCAGGAAGTAGTTAAGGTGGATTTACTGTTTTAAGAAAGGTTTGTGAAGATTTGTCGAATGGTGCCAAAGTCAGCAAAAACAAAAAGCACCTTGTGTTTGGTAAAAAGCAATGCTAACTATAACTACACAGTGACGACTGGCGACTGCCACTTGGATATATACATATATATGAAACCTCTGTTATATCACTCAACTATACAGGTATTTACACATCTAATTAATCACATGTACAGACACCGACAAACCCAGTAAATCAGCTGTGTAGCCACTCACACACCCAGGGCTCACCAACACAAGTACTCACACATCCACTCTCTTGCCATATAAAAACTGACGCACCCACTAATTTTAGGAAAGAGACACTCATACACCCACTCTCACTCTCATAAAGTGACTGACACAGCTACTCCCTTATATTTACAGCCGTTTAAACACCCTCTCACTCATCCATTCATTAACTGCATCACCAACTCACTCTAACTCAATACAATGACACCCATTCACTAGCCTAGATAACCACTCTGAAACCCACTCACTCACATATACTGCCACTCACACACCCACTCAGTGCAGCAAATACACCTACTTACACAGTGACTTGCTAACCCATACACCTAGTTACAGATACACTCACTGTCCTATACAGCAAATTACTCACTCATCCACACAACCACTCACATAGCCATTCATACATTAATACAGGCATTCACACATATTGGATGATGTGATCAGTGATGTCATCACAAATGTAATTTTAGGTGCTATCAATGATGTCATCAATGATGTCACTGACCATGTCATGAGTGATGTAATATGTGAGGTCATAAGCAGTGCATTATGGAGGCGCGAGTTATTGGTAGCTCAGTTAACTATAACTGCTGAATTTCACTGGTTTTGTAGGTTTGAATTGTCAACCTAACTATAACGTCCCTATAACCTTTGTTTTTTTCAGCGAATTTCTATGTTGTTTTGAAAAATCTATTTCCTAACTTTAACGTCCCTATAACTTTTGATTTCTTCAGTGAAATGTTATGTTTTTTTTAACGTATGTTTTCTATGTTTTTTTTAACGTATAGTCATTTTCATTACTATTCGTTAATCTAAACCTTCAGCCGTGCATGGCAGTGGTTGGCCACAGGAGGCCAACCCCCTATAAGCACCCAAACTTCCACCATGCACAGCCTTCAGACCAGACCCTGCAGCTAACTCCCCCTAACCACTCAACTCCATGCTGTACATAGGCCTTTGACTGTGCACAGAGTGAATTGACAGAGGCCTCTCTGGGTGTGAGAAGAGATCTGAAAAGGTATATCTAAGATGAGAGTGGCTGCCAGATTGTCTGCCCAGGTGTAGGAGTGCGTGCATCAGTGTTTTAGTGGGTGGGTCAGTGTGTGTGCGGATCTGTGAGTGGGTTTATGAGGGTGTGGGTGGGTCTGTGAGTGGGTGCATGAGTGTCTGAGTGTGTGTGAGTCTGTGCATAAGTGTTTGAGTGGACGAAATTGATTGAAGGAGAGAAAGAAAGAAAGTGGGAGGAAAAGAGGCTTTAACATCTCATATAGTTAGAATGAGATAGTAGTATTTAATTTAAAATTAAAAAATATTTATCATTTTAGATAAAATAATTTTTATGCAAAAAAATAAAAAGCGGTAATGAGTCCAGTTAGACTTGAAGCCTTGAAGCTCAGTGTGAAGGTCTAATGACCTTCACAGTGAGATATGGGGGTTGTATTTCTAAACAAAATTATAAGCTTTTTATGCGCTATCTAGGACCCCAGGACCCTATCTAGGACCGTTAAGGGCTCCCGGTGGCACACTGCTTCTTTATTTATTTATTTATATATTTTCTTTTTGTTTTATATTAAAAGCCCTTACGGGCTACCTGACACTGCAGTGAAAGCCTTAAGGCTTCCTCAGCAGTGCTATTGCTTCAGTAAATACAAAGCAGCTCTGTGCTTGCTGAAGCATTTAATCTCTGTCCCCTGTACATCTGCAGCGGATAGAGATAAAAGCTCTGCTGTTTGACAGTGGGACCTGTTTTAAAGGTCCCCTTGTCAAACAGCAGAGTGTTTGCTGTGGCTTTGCTGCAGCTGTAGTGCTGCAGCCAAGCCACAGCAAACAGCCATATCTCAGGGATGAGCACCCCCGTGACATAGCAGGATCCGGCCCTGAGGGGTGGTGGTCCCCAGGGCCATCAGCAGCTTCATGAGGGGGGCAGTGCAGCCCCCCTCGAATGTGAAGATAGCCCCAGGGGTGGTCGTCCTCAAGGCATGGGGGAGAAAAATGGGCCCCTTTCATTTTTTTACTGTTTGTCCCGGGAGTGGTGGTCCCTGGGGTGTGGGGGGCCAAAGGGCCACCCCGCACATGTATATAGATGCCCTGGGGGGTGCTGGCCCCCTAGGCTTGAAGGGTCCATAGGGACCCCTTTTGTCTTTTTTTAAATATTTGCCCTGGGAGTGGTTGTCCCCAAGGTGTGGGGAGTCCAAAACTGACCCCCTATCAATTTTTTTACTGTTTTCCCTGGGGAGTGGTTGTCCCCAAGGTGTGGGGGGCCACGGGCCACCCCACCCATATGTATGTAGATGCCCTGGGGGGGGTGGTGGTCCCCTGGTCTTGGAGGTCCCATGTGGATCCCCTTTGTTTTTTTTCTAAAGATTTGCCCTGGGGTGGTGGTCCCCGGGGCATGGGCGAGCCAGAGGCCCCCCTGCATTTCATTTGTTAACTGTTCTGGGGAAGTAATGGTCCCAAGGGCAGTGGAAGGGGGCCAGAAGGCCTCTCCTGCAGTTCTAAAAAAATGCCCCTTCCTGATAACAAAGCAAAGGAGCCCGCGTTTCATTTTCTTTTATATTTTATTGCAGATCCGCTGTGGATCCATCTGTAAAATTCCTTAAAGGAGCTGCACAGAGGGGTCCGGCAAGCACACTCGGAATGCGCGCTGTTTGCAAAGCAGACACTGTGCATTCTGATGGTGCTGGACAGGGCCCCCCCATCACTTCCCATGCCATTGGCATAGGCAGTGCAGGGGCCCTCCCGTGGCTCCCCAGCACTTGTTCTCAGTCTACCTTTTCATGGGGGGGAAACCCCCATGAAAAGGCAGGCGGAGAACAAGGTTGTAATAAGCAGGACAACACTGAGTTGAGCGCCACCCTGGCTGATTGCAACCAGGACCTCAGTCAGCCCTTCAGGATCTTGGATCCTGGTGGAGATGGTGGTCTGTTGGCAGTTCAGCCTGCCAATCTCCTAATGTGGTGGTCAGACCACCAGAACAGTGGCAGTCAGACCGCCACCGTGAGTCTGGCAGTCTCGTGACCACAAGACTTGTAATCTGACTCCTAATGTTTTTTATTGGTATAACCTCCAAAATGTGTATAGGAATGATCGTCTTCTATGAGTCCTCATTTCATAAAGATCACATAACAAAGCAGCCACTGTATTTACTATGTTCACCTATTCAACTTCACTTGGGCAGATCTTTCAAATCCCCAAATAAAGTGACTAGAACTGGTTTAAAACGAACAGGCAGGCTAGCCTTGGGCCTGAAAGAAAGTGATCACATAGTGTCAGCAGTCCTTCCATAGCTTTGATGGAACTAAGCTAAACAGTGGAGATGCTATGTCATATTCAATGGTCACAAAATGCAGTGATATATTTATTTTATACTTATAAGAAAAAACAAAACGTCGTAATATCTGAGCTGATTATGGTCACATGGTTTATCTATGTCTCCACAATCAGAGAACCCTGTCCATTCTCCAGGAAAAACGAAATGTAAAAGTGATTTGAGGAGCAAATTTCAGGATTCTTCTTCAATAAATACATCAATACATAAGGAGAAGACTAACTGACTTATCAAATATAAAATCCAATTAACCCACAAGTATGAAAATAATCGTGATTGAAGCTCATTATATGTAAATGTATTTCATACATAATCGAGGGTAACCTGAAAACCTTCTGTATTTTACAACTTGGTGAAATGACGGGCCTGGCTATACCTTTAACTATTATAAAAGGTCACCCTACACATAATCGGATATGTGCAATACAACACAGGACTGAAGCACCTGATTCAAAAAGAAAGCATTGTGAGGTAGAAAGTTCACATTTGCACGATTTAAATTGTGGAACTGCTTGACTGTCACTGTCTTAGGAACAGAGGTCCAAAACTTAGGATGCTTCTTAAGACTTGTCTGTTCATTCACAATTAACAATATTCAGGTGTGACTTCACAGTTCAAACAAACAAGAGAAAGCACTGATGAGATACAGAGTTAAATGCCATACCGTACCGGCGCATGATACCAAACTAACTGGTCCCGGGTTACCAGACATACATACAAACTGACACAGCTGGCACAGTCCGAAGAAATTATAAATAATGTACTGTACTGACTGATGCAGTTTGTTTTTTTCCTATGCAAAAACATTCCTGGTGGTATGGGGCTCATTTATAAGCCTCTTGCTCTGCCGTAGCATCAATTCTTTTAATGCTGCTGCGGTGCAAAACAGTCCCCCATCCCGTGTCGTATTTACAAACTGACGCAATGTCACAAATGCACCAGTTTGTAAACACTTGAGCAACATTATACCTGTTCCAGGCATAATGTACTCAAGGGAGGTGTTCCCCCGCAAGAAGTCCCTACTAATTTACCAGCCCTTTTGGTAAAAAATTCACATGATAAATGCATTTAAGCTCGCCAGGTATATCTTTGTGAATTACTAGTAGACATAAAATAGGTAATTTGCCCTGAAAGCCTAAGTTTAAAATAAAAAAAATATGATGTCAAGTAAGCCCAAGGACACATAGGCCTATATTTATCAAACATCTGCGCAATGCAATGCAGCAAGCTACCTTGCTGTGCTATGCTGCGCTGTATGAAACGAAAAAGGCCAGGAATGTGGTGTATTTACCATTCAACAATGCATTTATGTTATTTCCTAGTGCTGGCTTACTTTTGGCTGCCTAGCGCCAATGCAGGTGCCCTTGCATCATGTTGCAAGGGTACCTGCGCTATAGGCAGGATTGCTTTTGGGCAGGAAGGAGCACCTTCCTGCACAAACACAATCCTCAGAGGCATTTTCTTATTTTTAAGTGTGCTGCAGAATGCAGCACACATAGAAAATGGAAACAATGAGGAAAAATAAAGATATTTCTCTGGGTCGAATTTCTGGGGCAGAGGCAGAGCTTTCTTATGCATTCCCAGGTCTACCAGTGTTGGTAAATGTAGGAATGTGTCAGAATCTATGGGTGGATGTGTCGGAACACCAACGTGCCACCCAGGAGCGGCTCGCGTGACTGGGGAGGAGCAGGGAGTGCTGGGGGGGCTCAGAGCAGCACGGGACAAAATTAATAAAATAAAAAACACTTACATGCTTTGCTCCCGCGCCGCTCCTCCCCCGTCGCTGCTGCAGGAATAGGATCCCAGCCTGCCCTGTGTCAATCCTGACAATGCTCAGAGCATCAGGATTTACTGGGGGCACCCAGCTAGACTGGGAGCCTGTGCAGGCTCTCTCCATGCCAGCAACCGTGTTGCTGGGCTAGGTAGAGCCCTGTGCGCATGTGTGTTTGGCTGGCCCGAGACGGCCGGCCAAACACACATGTGTTCTGAGGGGAGGGCACAGTGCAAACCCCTCAGCTGATCACCCCCAATTCCCTGCCCCTTTCACATGGAAAGGATAATAAACAGAGTTTATTATCCTTTCCATGTAAAAGGATTTGCAGCGGTTGCTGCTGGCGGGGGGTGGGGGGGGGCAACGCTCCTCCACCCATATAGAGGAGCCATGCCTGGTGCCACCCATGGAATGCCTCCCTGCCACAGAGTAAAGTAATGCAAGGCATAGATTTTCACTGCCATGTGTTACTCTTGATTTAATAAAGCCACGCAGAGCCACACAAGGTGGTCGTGCGTAGCTTGATAAATCTCATTTTGATTTTATATCTCCCTTTCGTGGCGCACAGATAACGCAAAACCGTGATAACTATGGGCCGTATGTTGGTGGAAAATAAAGACATGAGAGATAAGTTTGACTTTTAAACAAAACGTTAATACCTTCCAATTATGCATTGAAAAATAAGCTGCGGTCCTTAGTAACTGAGAATTACGTTTTACAGTCACATTTGTGTCAATATTCATTTTAGTAACTGGAAAGTTGATCTGAGGAAATAGAAACGTTACGTGCTAGGCGTTTGCCTAGATCTCTGGTTTCTAAAGTAGTTGTCTGAAAGGCGTCAGATGTCACCAATAAATACATAAAAAAAAAAATTTCTTGTGAGAATAAAAAAAAAAAAGTCTATTTATACGGTACCTCTCTAAAGTCTAGCTCCATAAAACAAGCAGCAATTAAGTCATGCAATTCATTAGCTTAATAGCACCTGCTCAAAAATCAGTCTGGTTGTCCCCAGGGCTATTTGCCCAATAACGTGAGTTTATAACTATCAAATTAACCGACAAAGGAAACACGTTTTAAATTTCAGGAAGAGAAGTCTCAAAAGTGTTCAGATGGTGAGTTCCTGCGACCTTCAACACATGACTGAATGCCGGGAGACCCATTTAGCTAAAAAGAATGCGCGTCATCCATAATAGCGCAGTGTTCCCTGGCAGCATCTTTGCATCGGAGGCAAAATGAGGAACTTTAAGCTTTATCTCAAATGGTGACAAATAGAACAGATCAGATTTTATGATTTGAGGATTTTAAAGGATCTTCTTTCCTATGATTCACAGAAAGTAGCTGGATTCGCAGAGAGGGAAATTAAATTATCTTCACTTTCAGGGCAAAACTCACTGAAAAAGAAAAATGATAGTAAATAGGTCGGTTTTGTAGTAAATTACACCCAGTTAAGAACTTAAATTTTCCCACTACTCAATGGTAATCGTTATCTAAATCCAGTGCTTCTGTTTTCACAGACCTAATGGAGTGAGGGTTTCCGCTTCCCTCAGAGAAAATAGCCTTAACCAAACCCAAAATAAAAACTTTACACTGCTTGCCCATGAATCCTTAACTCTTTGTGGTTTCTATAAAAAGTAACTGATCCCCGCCCGCCTCCTGGACCATACCAAAGTCCCTCCCCCTCTGGTTGGCATTGGGAGGAGATGTGACCTAACAGCCATTGCTGATGACTTTGAAACTCGGCACATCATTTTGTGATTCTGGGCAAATCACGTAATCTCACAGTGTCTCAAACAAAATCTGACCTTGTGTAATATAATCTGGTGCTTATGTAATACGATTTAATGTCCTCAGGCCAAATTTGTGCTGCATAAAACCTGCAAAAAATGATGCAGGACTGTGACAAGGAAGATCTAGATCTGAAATAATGAAAATTAATACAAGTAATCACAGCATTACGTCCTTGTCCATCTTCCTTTTCAGAATCCTAATGAAGAGAGAATATACCAAAGCAGAAGTCAAACCTTAAAACAAGCCAACAGAAAAGGGTGCATGTTTCATCAAAAAACAGAAATCTGAGATTGGGAGTCCCGAACTGTACAAGTAAGTAGGATGTGGTGACAGAACTCCTTTCCAGCAGAAGAGGTAAAGGAACAATAAGAAGACTTCTGCCTAAATTATCTTTCTAGACCACAAACCAATCATTGGGTGGGGAAAGAAAAGGAGATACAGAGTATCAGTAACAAAAAGACAATGATGATATTACTGTCATAAAAATCATCAATCCTCATAATCAAAAAATGCCCCAAAGAAATCCAAATTCAGAGCACATTCCTGTCAAGAAAAATACTGGAGAAAGACATATGGACCTGAGAAAAAATGATAACTGAAAATATAAAAACATCTGGACAGAGCCCAGAAATAAAGCATCCAGGCCCAACTAACTTGGGAATCCCATCAAGAGGCAGAGAAGCGTGATACTTAGAGTCTGCTAGGGCATGGACTTCTAGAAAGAATGAAAATCAGACCACTAAACAGCAAACATACAGTTGGATCCACAAGAACCATATAAAGTAAACCTACTGGAGAACCTTAAAACCCTAGGCGTATAAGTAAGGGACTCACCAATGCAGATGGTTGTACAGAACGGTTAGTTTTAAAACAGCCAGCAGGCTACTAGATAGAACACAGAAAATCAATGGAATGGAAAGCATTGGTATCCTAATATCAGCTGGAGATCATCACCAAGAGCTGAGAAGAGCAAGAAAGGTTAGGCCATTCCATATGAACAGGATGCCATATATGAGGGCTGTGATCCAGTAGGAGGTCTGTTGGAAAGTGGGTCATTAGTTGTGTGGCCTGCACAAGTAATGGGTCTGCACATGACCACTACTGGGAATTAACACCCCATTGTAGCGCCTGACTCTCATAGAGTAGCGTACCAGAGCAGTCCAAGCCTTACTCAAGGGAAGTGGTAAGGGTAGTAATCCCCATTCAGGAGCACACAAGCATGACACTCAATAAATGATTGTCCAGTCTTATGATAAAGTAAAAGTACATTTATTACACACACACACTACTCAATACTATGCAACAATTTCCAAACTTATAAAAATTGATGGAATTACCCTTGGATGCCATTGTGTAATCTCTTAGGTCTCCTCCTAGTGAAATGTAATCCAACAATCCACATGGAAAAACAATCCCTGGTATCCCAATGCAACCTTTGCCTGTAGTGTAGAGTGAAAGCACCAAAATCTGACAAATAAGCACATCTACAGAACAAGAGAGTAGTTATCAGTCTCATTACGCAAATCAGCATTGCAAGAAACACATAGAGACATGGTTAAATACTTTAAACAGTAACAGTAACTTTAGGAATATTTTTATGTTACTGTTAGATTATTTTTTGATTATCATGGTGTAACATCATACACTTGATTAATCAGGTGTAATACCATCCTACACCCCTACAGGACGCAGTCACACAAGCCAAGAACAAACATTCCAAGATGCTGGTGCTTTACATTTGTTTGTAACTCTTGGGGGTTTATATTTCCTTTATCCCACCCAACCTAGGGTGGGCGCAAAAAAGTTGTGCTGGGGGGACGCTGCGCTGTTCCTGCAGTTCCCCCTCACTATTCTTCTTGGTGGGGCCCCGGGATTGGATCCGAGACCCCTTCCCTCTATTGCCATGGGAAGCGCAATGGAGCTTCCCACCTTCCTTTGCTGTGGGGCCCCGGGATGGGGTACGGGGCCCTCCTATCTCTTCCTCAAGGGGTTCGTGATGGCAGTGCCCAGCTTTACTTTGTTTGGGGCAGCCCCCAGGCCCTGGCCCACCCTGGGGGCATCGACCAGAGTAGCTGTGGAGCCCCATGCGCTTCGCCGCTCGCTCAGGCATAGGTCAAAGGTCACAGACCTCCTCCTTGAAATATATTGGGCCGAATATGATTCTCATGTTGTTTTGCTCCTGGTGATTTGCCCTTGCCACCAGGTGCACTCTCCTTAGGCCTCCTGGCCTAAAAGGGTATCAGATTAAAGGGACCCAGTCCCACTGACTCCCTGCCCCAGCCTTTCCTCTGGGTGCCCTCATTTCCTTCTGGGCAGCGCGCTTTCTTTGCACCATCCCAGTCTTTCCCCTAACTAGGCATCAGGGGACAAGGGGGGTACTTACTTGACCCTGGCCTTCACCGTGCTGGGCCTGCAGTCTTTCAGGCACAGGTTCCCTGCCCCAGGGGGCAGTCAGGGGTCCTTCTTTCCAGTTGTCCATGACACCCGTCTGCAGTGAAGCACAGCCAAGAGAGAGAGAGCTCTCCCCTGAGCAAACCTGCACCTCTGGCCAATCCCAATGTGCCACATCACTTCCTTGCCCCATCCCCTCCTTCCTTCACAGTTTTCTGGGATAGCTCAAAATGGTGTCATATGGGTGACATATGATCTGAAACTCAGCCCCTCCTCCCTGACATTCCTTTCAGGGCTTCTACGCCTATTTCTTGGCAGGGACTGACAGCTGGCTGATTGATGCAAGGCCCTCGCAGGCAGCTGGATAGGGCAGTAATTGACCCTAATCCTGAGCTGAGCCAGGAAACCTCCCCATGCATCCCTCACATGGGTGCACATGTGTGTGCACACATGATCACATGTGATTAGCCCGGGCATCCTACTCTTGCTGCACCACAGCAGCCTTTCCTTAGCAAGTTGGCAGCGGTGGGCAAACGTGCAGTCCATTTTACCATGAGTTTACTGTGGGGGAGTCCATGACTAGGAGGCTTCCTCACAGTAAAAGGTAAAAAAACCAGGTGGTCAAAAAGCGAAAAATCAGGGCAGACCAGATGGTCAGAAACATCCTCTCACAAGGTTAAAGATAATCAGGGATCTGGAAATGAAGTCCGCCATTCACCAGACTTATATACCTAAAAAACTTACCTTCATTGTGAGAGAGACCCTCAACAAAAGGTGAAATAATACATTTGAACAAAGGCTACCACTAAGAACGGGCAATGTAGTCCCAAAAATCCAAACCTGGCTGGGAAAGCCAGGCAAACAGTCTTCCTCATAAAAAGGCAAGCATGACTTGAAAAAAGGTGCTATAAAAAAACACACATATATTTAAAATCAAAATTTTACTTTTTCCACCACAGCGTGAAAAAATTCACACAGGGAGCTAGCAGAGAACTTGCAGGCATTAAGATAAAAACAACTCAGAACCAAGGTAGGTAAACACTACACAAACTGGGGTACCTAACATAACTGTAGGAGAAAAGTAAACATATAGGATGCACTCTCCAGTATGGAAACCAAACAGTAGATTGAACACTTCTACTAGCTGTCAAGAATAAACTCACATAATCCCAATTTACACATGCATTGGAGATATTTAATTAAGCTGCGATCTTGTGACACTTCCTCCGGAAGAAAGACGTATATCAGCAAGAATAACAATCCCTGTATCCTCATAAAGTGGTGGTTTTAACAAAGAATTCTCTACCAACATAGAGAGCCAAAGACATACCTTCTACTTTCTAACCATTCAAGGTAATAAAGGTAACTGAAACCTTAATTATCAGTATTGGAGCCTAAAGAGTGTAAAGAAAATAACCAATTTGATTTAAAATTATGGGGGTCATTCCGAGTTTGGCGTGCGGCGGAGGAAAGGGTGGAGGAGACCCTGGAGCAGGAGGCTGTAACAGGATTCGGAGATCTGGACACCTCTGAGCCCAGGACATCAACCGGTGAGTACCATGTGATATGCCCGTACCCCCATCAATGCCATACCCCCACCCACCATGTACACAGGGGCAGGCAAAACCAAGATAGCTCCATTTCAGGGTAGCATATACCAGCATGATGCATTATGGGCAATGTAGTCAAGTAGGCAGTCAATAGGCAAATGTTTATTAGGAAGTGTGCAACAGATAGTAGACACTGACAGTCTGTTCCCCATGTCCCAAAGGTCTCCCACAAGACCCCACCACCAGCCACAGCAGCCAGGTACCAACAGTCAGCCAGCCCCATGAGGAAAGCACAGGAGCAGCCACCACTCCCACCTGCACCACCAACACCATCCCCTTGATGACAACACCTGCTGCAACAGTGGTTCCGGAGGCTGCACCAGCAACAGCCAGGAGTGCCACGGCACATCTCACAGGGCATCAACCTCTGGGCAGGCGACGCAGGTTGAGGAGAGCAGGGCTGCAGGCCGAGTCAGGGCGTCCATCCACCACCATGACAGAGGCACAATTGCTACGTGGTCAGCGCCTGCAGAACCAAATGTTAGGGAGGATTAGTGGGGTTCTGCACCGCTTTGTAAGGAGCAATGAGAACAGCATGCAGCAGCTCCATGCACAACTGGACGTAATAGGCAACAACACTGGGGACCTAGCCCTGTCCATGCGTGAACTGGTGGCTGGACTGCTGTCACAGAGCGAGGGTGGGCGGCGCAGGGACCGCCAGCTGCTCCAGAGGCTGGACAGGATGGCCTCCTCAATTTGCAGACTGGCAGTCAACACCACTGGGCTGTCAAGAAGAACAGTTGGCCTCCAGGTGGAAATGGGCCACTTTGCAGGTGATGTGGCAAGAGGCCTGGGCCGGATCACCCATGTGATCGACCTCATGGAGGCACGGCATGTGTCCAGGGGTACAGGGGACACCCCACAGGACAGCGAAGAGGGCTCCACTGTGAGCAGTGTCTCTGCTGGTGACACCAGGGTGCTCCGGAGTGGGAGTACGAGGCAGAGCACTGCTGAACAACCTGGGACCAGCCAGGCTGGCAGAGGCCACCGTAGGCCATAAACTAAACACTGCCCCTGATGTTGGGGCACATGATGGCAATGTGCCCCATGCCAGGTTGGCTTTCTGAACTGCCTGAACAGTTTGTCATTGTAAATAGTTCAATTTCTGCACATATTAAATAATTTTATTGTTCCACTTAACAAATGGAGTGTTTGGTCAATAGGAGAGTATGGTTGAAGTTGACACGTACCTTCCAAAGTATTGGGATGCGATGTGTTGCTGTCTCAGTCTGCCTTGATTTGTGATGCTCCGATCCCCATGATGGCGATGTGGTTGCTCTTGCTCTTCATCCTCAGAATCTGGGTCTGCAGGGGTGAGAGGTAGCCCACGTCGGGTGGCAATGTTGTGCAGGATACCGCATGCGACAACAATTTTGAATGCCATTATGGGGGTATACTGGAGGGCACCTCCACTTCGGTGGAGGCATCTGAACCGTGCTTTCAGCAATCCAAAGGTGCGTTCAATCAGGTTCCTGGTCCTCTTATGTGCACTGTTGTATCGTCTCTCACATTCATTGCTGGGTGTTAAGTACGGAGTCATTATCCATGGCCGTAGTGCATATGCACTGTCACCTGTTGGGCACAAACAGTACACTGTTAGAAAGTCCTGGTTGGTGTGCACATTGATCTGTGTGTATGTCTACAAGGTGTATGCAGCTCTACCTAGGAGGTATCTGTCTCCAAACTCCCCACGTTCCAGGCGTTGGTGTATCCCACTGTGCCTAAAAATGTAGGAGACATGAGTACTGCCTGGAAATTTCGATACAATGTCAGTGATGACATAATGGACGTCACAAACAACCTGAATATTGAGTGAGTGGGTACACTTTCTGTTGCGGAACAGATATTCCAGGTTTGCAGGAGGGCATATTTGAATATGTGTCCCATCTACACACCCTATGACATGGGGAAAGTTGGCAATCCGGTAAAAGTCCAACTTGGTACTGTTAATTTCTGCCTCATTCCTGGGTAGGTATATGTAGTGAGACATGTGTGTGAGTATGGCATCTAGGAATGCCCTGAGGAACCTTGATAGTGCACTTTGGGATACCCCACCTGCCACAGCAATGACCCCCTGATAGCTCCCCGAGGCCAAGAGGTGCAGTGAGCATAGCACTTGCACATGCGTAGGGATGGCGCAGCTGCACAGCGTCTGGCGTTCTAGCTGTGGTTTGAGTAATTCAATTAATTCTAGTATAGCTGCGCTGCTAAGTCTGTATTTGTCATAGATTTCTTCCTCAGTTTGCTGAAAAAGAGTCTGCCTTGTTCTGTAAATCTTCTCCTGTCTCTGGCTCCTCCTCCTCCTCTGCTGGGCTGCGTGGACTCTCCTCCTCACTGCTATCAGGTATATCTCCGCCATCTTGAGTAACCCAGATGCCTTCTGGGTCTCCTTTTATACTTTGGTAATGATTACCACCTGCTCTGATTTAGTGGTAAATGGGACATGCAAACTGGGCTTTTTGCGACTAGTTGCAATTTGCGAGTTGCAATTGCATATGGTATGCGACTCGCAAATTGCGACTTCCTCGTTGCGGGTCGTAAAATGGGGTCGCACATTTTGCGAGTCGGTAACGGCTCGCATCGCTTTTTGCGAGTCGGTAATGGGATTTTTGCATCCCATTTTCGATTTTGCGGAGTCGCAAATAGCGATTCGGGCCATTTGCGACTCGCAAACGTTTGCTACATCTGACCCCAAATTCTAGCACTATAACCATAAGGATTATTTTTAGATTACTTTTGGATTACTCCTAATTGACCATAAAATAACAGTACAATACATGGGGCAATACTAACCTACACCCTGGTAGTCCTCATCAGCTAAGTGGAAAAACCTGGAAAGGCCATCTGCATTGGCATGGGCAGTCCCAGGTCTGTGCTCCACTGTGAAGTCCATCCCCTGTAGGGAAATGGACCACCTTAACAGTTTTGGGTTCTCCCCCCTCATCTGCATCAACCGTCTGAGAGGTCTGTGGTCAGTTTGTACAGGGAAGTGAGTGCCAAAGAAGTATGGCCTCAACTTCTTCAGGGACCAGACCACAGCAAAGGCCTCCCTCTCAATGGCACTCCATCTTTTCTCTCTGGGGAGTAGTCTCCTGCTGATGAAGGCAACTGGTTGATCTTGGCCCTCTTCATTAACTTGTGCTAACAATGCCCCAATCCCTTCCTCTGAAGCATCTGTTTGCACTATAAACTCCTCTCCTTGCTATAGTCAGGGGCCAGTAACACTGGTGCTGAACACACAGCCTGTTTTAGGGTGTCAAAAGCTTTCTGACACACTGGGGTCCAAATGACTTTCTTGGGCTGTGTCTTGGAGGTAAGCTCAGTCAGAGGGGCCACCATGGTCTCATAATTCTGAACAAACCTCCTGTAGTACCCAGTCTGGATCTTGGGCTGGAGAGGTTGTTCATGGCCTCCACCAACAAGGTGGCCCAGGTACACAACTGAGCTTTGCCCTATCTGGCACTTGCTTGCCTTGATAGTCAGGCCTGCTTGAAGCAGGGCCTGAAGCACTTCTTTCAGGTGGACCAGGTGGTCCTCCCAGGTGGAACTAAATACAGCTATATCATCCAGATAAGCTGCACTGAAAGATTCCAACCCAGACAGGACTCTATTCACCAACCGTTGGAAGGTGGCAGGAGCATTTTTCAGGACAAAGGGCATCACCTTGAACTGGAAGTGGCCCTCTGGTGTGGAAAATGCTGACCTCTCCTTAGCTCCTGGACTTAAGGCAATCTGACAGTATTCTGTGGTCAGATCAAATGTGCTCAGGAATTTGGCAGCCCCCAACCTATCAATGAGCTCATCAGCTCTAGGTATGGGGTGAGCATCAGTCCTAGTGACTGCGTTTGGACCTCTGTAGTCCACACAAAATCTGAATTCCTTCTTCCCACCTTGGGGATTAGGTTTGGGCACCAGTACCACTGGACTGGACCAAGGACTGTCAGTGGGCACAAATACCTTGAGCTCCAACATCTTAGCCACTTCAGCTTTGATATTGGCCTTGACCTGGTCAGACAGCCTGTATAGCTTGTTCTTGACAGGCAAGCTGTCACCAGTGTCAACGCCATGGACACACCAATTGGTGAGTCCAGGGGTCAGGGAGAACAGACTAGCAAACTGTTCCAAAACCTGTTTGCAGTCTTTTTGTTGCTGGTCTGTCAATTTGGGAGTGAGCACCACTCCCTCCACTGACCCATCTTATGCATTTGAGGATAGGAGGTCTGGCAGAGGTTCACTCTCCTCCTCCTTCCCTTCATCAGTGACCATCAGCATGGTCATGTCTGCCCTGTCCTGGTGGGGTTTCAGCCTGTTAACATGCAGGATCCTATGAGGATTCCTGGGGGTGCCAAGGTCCACCAAGTAGGTGACCTCACCCTTTTTCTCCAGAATTGGATATGGCCCAGTCCATTTGGCCTGAAGTGCCCTAGGAGCCATGGGCTCCAAAACCCACACCAGCTGTCCTGGGTGATACTCAGGCATGGTAGCCTTCTGATCATGCCAGAGCTTCATGAGCTCCTGGCTGGCCTCCAGGTTTCTGCTTGCTTTCTTCATGTACTCAGCCATGCGTGACCGCAGGCCCAGCACATAATCTAGCACTCCTTGGACTCTCTGAGAGGCTTTTCCCAAGACTCTCTCACCAAGCACAATGGGCCTCTTACAGGGTGCCCAAACAGTAACTCAAAGGGGCTGAATCCAACCCCCTTCTGTGGCACCTCTCTGTAGGCAAACAGCAGGCATGGGAGGAGAACATCCCATCCCCTCCTGAGTTTGTCAGACAAACCCATGATCATGCCCTTCAGGGTCTGATTAAATCTTTCCACCAGACCATTGGTCTGTGGATGATAGGGGGTGGTGAACTTATAAGTAACACCACACTCATCCCACATGGCTTTCTGATAGGCTGACATCAAGTTTGTGCCCCTATCTGAGACCACCTCCTTTGGGAACCCCACTCTGGTGAACACACCAAGTAGGGCCCTAGCCACTGTCGGAGCAGTGACTGTCCAGAGGGGTATTGCCTCAGGGTACCTGGTGGCATGGTCCACAACCACCAAAATGTACCTGTTACCTGAGGCAGTTAGTGGGTCTAGGGGACCAACAATGTCAATCCCCACCCGCTCAAAGGGAGTCCCAACCACTGGCAGTGGTATCAAGGGAGCCTTTGGCTTGCCCCCTGTCTTGCCACTGGCTTGGCAGGTCACACAGGAGTTGCACAACTCTTTGACTTTTTCTGGGGCCAATAAAAATGGTTGACCAGCCTGTCCCAGGTCTTGGTCTGTCCCAAATGTCCAGCTAATGGGATATCATGGCTTAAGGTAAGGAGGAATTATCTATACTTCTGGGGGACCACTACTCTCCTGGTGGCCCCTGGTTTGAGGGCCCTTGCCTCAGTGTAGAGAACTCCATCCTCCCAGTATACCTTGTGGGTCCCACTGGTATCCCCTTGTTATTGCCTGGCAGCAGTCTGCTTCAGGCCCTCAAGACTGGGACACTCTCTTTGTCCCTGGCACAACTCTTCTCTGGTGGGCCCACCTGCCCCTTGCAGTTCTGCCAAGTCAGGCAGAGCTTGCAGGGGAAGTGTCCCTCCCTCAGAGGTCAGATCCTCCCCCTCAGGGTTGGATTCCTCCTGACCCTCTGTACTTGTAGGGGCTGGCAAGCCAGACCCAGTGCCCTTTCTCTTCTTCTTGGAGGCTTGGCCCATTGTTCCAGGGTCCAAGTGTCCAGCACTTCCCTGTTGTGACCTGGTCACAGCACACACCCATTCAGGGAGGTCCAGCATCTGTGCATGGACCCTTCTCTCCACCTCTGACCATTCAGATGCTTGAAGATCATTTCCCAGCAGACACTCTACTGGGAGGGCAGGAGCTACAGCTACCTTCTTAGGGCCAGTCACACCTCCCCATTCCAGACTCACCATGGCCATGGGATGGAGTTTGGTTCTGCTATCTGCATAAGTCACTTGGTGGAAGACACCAGGTAAAACCTGTTCTGGAGAAACCAGCTTCTCTGTGACCATTGTCACACTGGCTCCTGTATCTCTCAGAGCTTCTACCTCAGTCCCATTGACTTTAGGCCTCTGCCTATACCTCTCCATGCTGGGAGGTAAGGTGGCCACAGTTGCAATGTCCACCTCACCCACGGATGCTAAGGTAACCTCTGTGTACCCTGATCCCAGCCCTGGGCCAACTTCCACCCCCAACCCTACACTAGCAATCCCCTGGGATTGCCCACCAGTGGGGGGCTTCTTGGAGCAGATAGCATCTCCTCTTTTGTGTCCAGGTTGATGACACTTAGGATCATAATTCTTTCCCTGATACCCTTTCCCCTTAGAAGTGGAATGTCTCGGGGCTCCCCCACCCTGAGAAGTTTTTGGGGACTCTTGTGAGGACTCCTTGGGCTTTTTATCATCTTTCCCTTTTTCTGATCACCCCCTGGGGGTTAACCCTAGTTCTTAACCAGTCATCTGCTGCCTCCCCCAGCTCTCTGGGGTTGGTCAACTTAGAGTCAACTAGATACTGGCGGAGCTTCTCTTGGACACAATTGGTTAGAAGGTGCTCCCTCATAATCAAATTGTACAGCCCCTCAAAGGTACTTACCTTGTTGCCCTGTATCCAGCCCTCCAGTGCTTTTACTGAAATGTCCACAAAGTCCACCCAGGACTGGGTGCTTGTCTTTTGGGTGTCCCTAAACTTGAGCCTATACTGCTCTGGGGTCAGACCAAACTTTTTAGTCAAGCATCTCTGCATACTGGGGTATGAGTCTGCCTCCTCCCCCCTCAAGGTTAGGAGCCTATCCCTCCCAGAGTTGGGAACCAACTCCCAAAGAAGTGAACCCTAGTACTGAGGCTTGACTCTCCTCATCTGGAGGGCCCTCTCAAAGGCCCCCAGCCACTTATCTATATCACCCCCCTCTACATAGGCAGGAACCACCCCC
This sequence comes from Pleurodeles waltl, assembly GCF_031143425.1. Classification (NCBI taxonomy): domain Eukaryota; kingdom Metazoa; phylum Chordata; class Amphibia; order Caudata; family Salamandridae; genus Pleurodeles; species Pleurodeles waltl. The sequence continues at coordinate 846,843,848 of NC_090446.1, forward strand.
TTGGGTAATCTGGGGAAAAAAAACCCACCCATGGACACCTCAGCTTCTTTGTCGCTGCCACCATCTCTTTTCTCTTCCCTTGCCCACTTTTTCTCTTCTAGGGCCAGCTTCTCTGCCTCCAAAGCTATGAATGCTAGCTGGGCCTCCAGCTGTCTTTCCCTGAGGGACAGGTTCTCTCCTCCTGAAGGGACCACCTTCCCCCAACTAGCTGTCGGTCTGCCCCTAGTGACTGTATGTAATGAGGACCGGTCTTCCTCATTCTCACTTAGGCTCAGATGCCCTCCCTCCCCTGAGTGGTTGGAGCTAGCATCCTCCCCTACTTCTCCCTCCTCTGGAGCTTCTTCTGAGTCTACCTCTTGGGCCTCAGCCCATTCTGTCAGGGATTTGATCAGGACATGCTTCCTGAGGTCAGTGGTTGCAGGCAACCCTCTTTCAGTACACAACCCCCTAAGCTGGACTACTGTCAGTGTGGGTAGGCTAGCCAGATCAAGCTCCATGGTTCCCTAGTTTTGTGTCAACAAAAACTTTTTGCAAAAATTGGAAACAAGAATTTAGAAAAATCAAAAAAATTCAATAATTGAAATTAATCCAAATTAAAAATTAAAAACAATTTTTGCACTAGGTCAATTTAAAGGATTTTAATTTGTTTTACTTAAAACTGTAACATGATACTTTACACAAGTACAGGATCCCAGCGCTGCCACCAAAAATGTTGGAAAAAGGGTTATTGGTAAGGGCAGGTAGGTACCTACACTTAGCAATAGGCCACTAACCTCCACTAAGGTCCAGTTAGGTCTCAGTAAATTAACCCCAGCTCAACCCTTGGTAGCTTGGCAACGAGCGTCAAGGCTTAACTTAGGAGACAGAGTGTAAAGCTTTCAAATATCACAAAACAGTAATTAAATAAAACACAGGAAACAGTTTAAAAATCCAAAACCAATTTATAACAATAGATTAAATGTTTATCTTTAAAATGACAGAAAAATGAATAAAATCGGATAAGGGGAACCGGAGATATGAATTTTTAAAGAATTATTGTTTTTTTAGCACCTAGAAACAAAAAGCGCCAATCGGGTCATCTGGTTGCACCTCGACCGGGGCAAAGTCAAAGTTTGAGGCCAACCGCGATGGAGCCCTGCTCGGCTACAGGCTGCGGGAGGCCTCGGTTAAAAGTTTTCTTCAGCGGGTCGAACCTGCCAGTCCAATCCGACCTCCTGGAGCCCTTCTCCGAATACGCGATGCGGGAATCCTCGGTGGAGATTTTTATCTTCGGACTTAGGCCCGTATTTATACTCCGTTTGCGCCGAATTAGCGTCGTTTTTTTCGACGCAAATTCGGCGCAAAACTAACGCCATATTTATACTTTGCCGTTAGACGCGTCTAGCGCCAAAGTATGGGCAAATAGCGTAATTTTTTTGCGTGAACGCCTTCCTTGCGTTAATGAGATGCAAGGAAGGCGTTCCCGTCTAAAAACAGACGCACATAGCGGTGCGTGGTATTTATGCTCCAGGGCAAAAATCACTCCCGCGCGGCAGGCGGCGCAAAAAAATGGCGCAAAGCACGAATAGCGTGAAATTTTAACGCCTGGGTCAGGGCAGGCGTTAAAATGGGGCAAACACACCTGTACTTAATCAGAACACACAGAACAAACAACAGAGCAGCAGAGCAGCAGAGCAGCAACAGGGAGACATGGAGGTGCTTTTTCTTCAACGTGCACGTAGACGCAGAGCCCTGCAGCAACAACAGCAGCCACAACAACAACAGCAGGGACCCCAAAGACAGCGCAGAAGGCAGGAGAGGATATTCCGCCCACGAACAACCCTGCATGGCCTCAGGGAACGAGACATCATCCAGAGGTACCGGTTGAACTGGCAGGCCATTCAGCAGCTGCTGACAAATATTGAACAGCAATTGGCCCCCACTTTAGTGACTCCACGCACTATCCCAACCGAAACAAAGCTGCTTGCCGTACTTCACCTGCTGGCAAGTGGCTCGTTTCAGACAACTGGTGCCCTGGTTGGTGGAATCTCACAACCATCTTTCTCCGCATTCCTGCCTAAAGTACTGGATGCCATCATTGGACTGACACCCCGCCACATCTGCTTCCCTAACACAGTGCAGAAGCAGCAGGAAACAAAACAGGGGTTCTACGCCATCAGTGGCTTTCCGCACGTCCTTGGTGCAATCGACTGCACACACGTACGCCTTGTGCCACCTGCTGCGAGTGAACACCTCTACCGCAACAGGAAGCACACACATTCCATCAACGTGCAGGCCATAGTCGATCACCAAGGACTGATCAGCAACATTGTGGCTAAATATCCTGGGAGTGTACATGACGCATTCATCTTCCGTCACTGCACCATCAACCAACACTTCCAGGATGGACGGTATGGCAATGGACTACTTGTTGGTAAGGACAAAAATCTACTTATATACTCACTGCACAGAAACACTCTAGGATAAACAACCCATACACCACAATAGCAACACCTAGACAGGAACACACTGAGGTACTCACATCACTAGCCATGTGTCACAAGTCACCATTGAACCTCTCACACATTTGAATTTACTCCACAGCTTAGTGTGAAGACATTCATGACTGTGGTTGTCTAAATGTCACCTTGCAAATTGGAAGTCTCACAATAACCTGTACACTAATACAATGCATAACTTTTAAGGGATGGGATGGCCTGGCTATGTTCATATGAACGTTTCTAATACCCTTTCATGTTTCAACTCTGCATGGAACTATCATCACACCCCCAGTGAGGACACACGGACACCTGTGTCACAAGTCACAATGCAAGGGAGGGCACACTGTACTTGAGAAACCAATACATCCTGCTGACAAACAGTTAGACAACAAACACTTGCTCAGCCAAGGAAAAAAAACAATGCCAAAGTTTCCACCAACAACCATAGGTTGTCACATTAGTACACACAATAGTCACAGACAACACAACACAACTACTGCCATCAAAGATACGTACAACAGTGCCTCCTACATCTAATTGATACCATTCTGTGTTTCTCTTTCAGCTGATCAGGGGTATGGCATCCAGCCTTGGATAATGACACCATATGGGAACCCAAATACTGCTGCTGAGCGGGCATACAATGACGCCCACAAGAGGACCCGCAGCATTGTGGAGAGGACCTTTGGGATCCTAAAGTCAAGGTTCCGCTGCCTTGACATCACTGGCGGAAGCCTACTATACTCCCCAGAGATCGTATGCAAAATCATACTCACTTGTGCCATATTACACAATATTTGTGTACAAAGGAACATTCCCCTCCTTGAACCGGACCCAGACATGCCTGAGGATGATGATGAGGAGGATGCTGGCCTGCAACAGGAGGGGGAACAACCTAACACCGCAGCAGGAGTGCGTAGGCGCCAACAGCTTGTGAACAATTTTTTCACTTAAGTTATTATAATCACTTGTCTTCCACACTTGTAAATAAACACAGATCACAAACACCACATCATGCTTTGGCCTATTCATTTCTGACCACCTTTAGTTTGAAATAGCTGAAGATGAATGTCGTCTCATTGATCAAGAATGCCATTAAAATTCATCACACCAAAAATAAACATCACAACTGTATGCACAGAGGGTAGGATGTGACATGTTACATTACCATACACAGAGCCCAACAAGAGTACAAATGTGACAATTACACATGCCGGATCCAAACAACTGAAACAGTCTCTCATCCAGCCCAAAATTGGAGATCATTTGAAAGTCACATCACACGTGTTCAGAGACAGGGTGGGACCATCCATGTGTACGTGAACATGTCATCAATGGCTTCTCTCAAGTGTATGATGTGAGCAATACACAATTGCAACAACATCAGCTGCCACTAACTCAGGAGGAGACCTTGAAGTTACAGTGACAACATACACACAGACAGGTCATACTGGATCCACATTCCCACACACATGTACACATTTGTCATACAACCAACCTAATATTTGAAAGTAGACCATCACAGTTGTGTCCCAGTTTGAACCTAGCAGGAAGATTGTAACATGACACTAAACCAGTTTATGCAGAAAGGGACACAGACAAGCAAAACAATCTTCGCATTATCACATCGTGAACGCTGAGAGTCTTGCAAACTTAGGGGGTCATTCTGACCCTGGCGGTAATTACCGCCATGGCGGAGGTCGGCGGTAGCACCGCCAACAGGCTGGCGGTGCACCGATGGGCATTCTGACCGCGGCGGTTCAGCCGCGGCCAGAAACGGGAAGTCGGCGGTGTACCGCCGACTTCCCGCTGCCCTTGAGAATCCGCCATGGCGGCGGAGCGCGCTCCGCCGCCATGGGGATTCTGACACCCCCTACCGCCATCCTGTTCCTGGCGGGTCTCCCGGCAGGAACAGGATGGCGGTAGGGGGTGCCGCGGGGCCCCCGTAAGAGGGCCCCACAAAGAATTTCAGTGTCTGCTTTGCAGACACTGAAATTCGCGACGGGTGCAACTGCACCCGTCGCACCTTCCCACTCCGCCGGCTCCATTCTGAGCCGGCGTCCTCGTGGGAAGGGTGTTTCCCGCTGGGCTGGCGGGCAGACTTTTGGCGGTCGCCCGCCAGCCCAGTGTGAAAGCCAGAATGACCGCCGCGGTCTTTCGGCGGGAACCGCTTGGCGGGCGGCGACCGCCGACCGCCGCGGTCAGAATGACCCCCTTAGTCATATGAAAATGGTATGCAACTTAGCTCCAAATCATCATTACTGCAAACGTCAAATGGGCTAATGAGATGAATGAATGGTCAACAGTCATTCATACCATATGGCCTTACATTCGCCCGCTGCTGCAGGTTTGCCAGGATATGATAAAAATACTCCATGGATACAGTAGCTATTCTGGATGGTCAAATCCTAGGGTGCTGGGGGCCTAACTCCACCTCTACCACCCCCAAAACATACAAGAATCATGTACTTGTGAACTAAACACATGCATAAGGCACATGTGTGGCCTCCATGTCACAAGTCCTACACAAATATGAAACACAAAATCATAATGGGACATGGTCAGCCCCATAAAAACTGAAAGTGACTCTCCCACTCCCTGTTAGGACTACAGATAAAAGCATCCCCATCATAAAGGTGGGGACATTTCGGAGACTGAATACATAATGGTATCAAAAACCTCATTTCAAAATAGCCATCAGCAATTACACCAAATATGTTGTCAAATATGGTCAATACATTAGTTAACGTATCCCAAACATCACAGTGTGAAGGCCGTCTATACATAAAAGTACGGACATTTGTCATATACAAACACAAATGTGTCTCACATCGCACCGTTTTACCATGACAAATCACCTTTCCAAAGCTAAACACATGAAGACATTTGGATAAATTTGCTCCATATTCTACGCATACAGCATGGCCGTCATAATTTGTTCATGTACATGAGTGCACACAATGCAGAGTCAGATACAAATGTATCCAAAAGTGTCTTGATATTTCACCTTCAAATTATTATTTACATCCACAATATTTTTGACTCTGCATCATGTGCACTACTGTACGTGTAAAAAAAAACACGCCCATGATGTATGCGTCGTGAAATTGACGCTATATGCACAATATATTGGTCATTTCATGTACAGTATTAATTATTAATATTCATATCATATTTTTTCACTCCGCATCATGTGCACCACTGTACGTGTAAAAAAAATGACGCCCATGATGTATGCGTGGTAAAAATGACGCTACATGGACAATATGTTGGTCATTTCATGTACAGTATTAATTATTAATATTCATATCATATTTTTTGACTCCGCATCATGTGCACCACTGTACGTGTAAAAAAAATGATGCCCATGATGTATGCGTGGTAAAAATGACGCTACATGCACAATATGTTGGTCATTTCATGTACAGTATTAATTATTAATATTCATATCATATTTTTTGACTCCGCATCATGTGCACCACTGTACGTGTAAAAAAAACGACGCCCATGATGTATGCGTGGTGAAATTGACGCTGCATGCACAATATATTGGTCATCTCATGTACAATTTGAAATATTAATATTCATATCATTTTTTTTCACTCCGCATCATGTGCACTACTGTACGTGTAAAAAAAATGACGCCCATGATGTATGCGTGGTAAAAATGACGCTACATGGACAATATGTTGGTCATCTCATGTACAGTATTAATTATTAATATTCATATCATATTTTTTGACTCCGCATCATGTGCACCACTGTACGTGTAAAAAAAACAACGCCCATGATGTATGCGTGGTGAAATTGATGCTACATGCACAATATGTTGGTCATCTCATGTACAATTTGAAATATTAATATTCATATCATATTTTTACACTCCGCATCATGTGCACTGTAATGCGTCAAAAAAATATGACGCACATCTGTGTATGCGTGAAAATATGACGCATTACGCGAAAATAAAAACGGCGGCCATTTTATGCAGGAAGTGATGTAATAGGATATCCTGTTTACCAAATCTGTACTGGGAGTTGACTTTCACTTTCACTTTGCAGTCTCAGAGTTATCTAGACTGTGTGGTTGTGTGAAAGGTGTTGTCCTGTGTTTTACTGCTTTAGTGTCCTGTGTGCCTTGTATTTTGTCTTTGTGTCAATCTTTTATTGTTGTCTAACATTGTCTCAGTCTGTTTAGTGTTATATTGTCTATACCTGTGATAGTTTGTATTGTCTGTGGGAGTCTGTTGTGGGTAGCATAGTTTGGGGGGTTAGTTGGGCTATTTTTCTCCTTCTTCTTTTTCTTTCACACCTCTACCTTTCCCCATTTCCCACTTTTTCTTTCATTTTTCTTTTGTACTTTTTTACACCTCTCATCATGTCAGGTAGGCCTCGCCTGTCCAGGATGGGTGAGGACGAATTGGGGGGCTTCATATGGCTCGTAAGCCATTTCCTCCCACTGATGCTGGAGGCTGGGGGCCGTGTGATACAGGGGTATCACACGGAGGCGAGGAAAATCCGTTGGGAGAAGGTGCGCCATCACCTGGTCCGGGTCTACGGGAGTCTGAGGAATATACATCAACTCAAGCACCGCTGGGCAGATCTGATCAGCAGGGAACAGGACCTGCTGGACCACCTGGGACTCCGGATTGGTGGCTATGTTGGTGAGTACTAATCAATTACATGGGAATAATAGGAATGTGTGCGTGAACATGTGATGATTGGTAGCCAATCTGCAAAATAAGTAGCTGACTGCGTGTTATGCTAGGGAAACCTAGGCCCATGGGCATACACATAAATCCCCATTTTTGCTACACATGTACACCCAATAACAGCATTAAAATGCAACATCTATTTGTATTTTGCTAAGTAGCCCCCTCTCTGCGTCACAAAATGATGCAAATGCTGCGCTACAAAGGTATACATATGTGTCCAAATGTGTATTTGTTGCAGGATGTGTATGAAGACCTATGCTACCAGGCCGATGCCTCATTTTTGCAACACATACCAGATGGCTGTAGCTGCATGGAATGTACTGTTGCATTTGTGTCTGAAAAGCAACACGTGAACTGCTCTTTTTGTACTCTACTGGTCATAATGGCCACTGAGTACGTCATGTAGAAACAACATACCTACATATGTAGACGCCATAGCTAGACCGAAAATTGCAAACACATGATGATGCTACACCTGTGTGTTGCCTTCACGTCACATGAAGTTAGTCATGTTGTCCACACATATGTCACATGTGTGTCTGGTTGCTGTGTGTTGAACCTGTCCACATAGCCTGTTTGATTGTGAGTGGTCATGCAGTCCTCATGGAACCAGTTGTGGAATGTTTCTCTCTGGGATGCACATGCTGAGATGTATGGATCACATGATTGTTGGGGCCTACTAATGGAGGATTAACTTGGATGACACATGACTGTCCTGGCCACTGCATGAGTGTAGTAGGGTGTGTCACTGGAGCAGGAGACTCATCCAATGATAATCTAGAATACAAAGTCAGCCAGGCAGGATGAGCATGTGTGAAAGTGTATCATTACCATGTAATATTCACACACTGTCATTGTAACAGAAATTATTTGTCTGTTCACCCAGTCTGAGTATAATCTTCCTTTCATGCTTTACAGGTGGACCAGCCCCGTACACCGTTGGTGAGGTGGCCCATTTTGACGACCCCGATACCTACAGTGAGTGTTGCCTAAGTGCTATTTACATTGTTTGGAAATGAAGCATGATGGATTACTGTGTGTTCAGGATAATTCATGATTTGATGTGCTGGCCGTTCATTGGCTTTGTTGTTTTGGTGTGATATCAAATTGGAATAATGTTTCTGTAAAGCAATACCTAGTCATCTCTCAGATTGAGGGGCAGTAGGTCATTCAATTAGTGCGACAATTGGGAATAGCATGACTCATTTTGAATACACTGGTCAATGTTAGACTTGGTCAGGAACTTGCCATTAACTGAGTCAGCATATCAGACTGACAGTCTCCCAGATAGCTTAGGCACATGGCTTCGATGACAAGTGCTCCTTCCTAGTTGAGGATGGACTGTGTACACTGTAGGTCGGATCTTCCGGGGGCATGTACTTCCACAAGGTGACCTCGAAGTGTGTGTGACTTGAGTGCAATGGCCTAGGTGTTCTGTTGAATCATGTGAATGGGTGTTCTACCTCCTCTGTGTGTGTTGTAAAACATGCCTCACTAATAGTATGTTATGTTGGGCTAAGTCATATCATTTTGACATGTGTGGACCTGGGATGTGACAAGGTTGGGCTGACTCCAACGTGTTGCTAGCCCTTCATAGGTGTTGTGTGTGAAGGCACATGCTTGTTGAACTTTCTGTACACTCCTGGTTGTGCATTGATCATGGGATTGTTGTTTGTTCTTCCCACACCACCCACAAAGACTGGGATGTTACTGTGAAACAGGGTACCTAGGACTGTAGCAACCAGTATGTTACACGTACTTAACACCTTTTGTGACTTGAGTTTGTACCTAGGTCCAGATGTAGCAAAATGTCTACACATTGCAAATAGCATAATTTGATGTTAGTGAGTTGCAAACGTCTGTTTCCTAATCCGAAATGTTTTTGGTGGTCATGTACATATTCGCAAAATGCTTTTCTAAATGAAAAAAATAAAGGAGTTTACCAGCCCTACTTGCAAATCACAGTGGTAGGCAATCCCATTTGCTAACGAGTACGTGGTTGCAAAGTGAGTAGCTGTTATCATCCACTTGAAGTGGATGCTAACCAACTTGCTGACTGGAAGGGGTCCTCATTGTGAACCTTCACCTTTGTGAGTGGACCAAAATACTCCTGCACAAAACAGCCAGTGGTCTAGGGGAGCAATAATTATTGTGTAAATTACGAAAAATCAATTGTTGTGAATTTAAACAAATCGCAGCTCATTTTCCTTTCAGATAAAGGGCCTACACTTGCTGAAAAATAACTTGCTTCATTTAAAAGCAGTCACGTCTATGGAGTTCTGCTGTTCCCAGCAGGCCTCCATCCCCGTGAGTGCCCATAGTTGCTAAGGTGGTGCAAGTTGGAACCCACATCATTGATGTTCATGAGGTGGGATTTAGGGACCCCATAGTGACTCGCAGACGGTGTCAGAGACACCGTTCAGCTTTGCAATTTGCTAGTTGATTTCCCATCAATTCCTACATCTGGCCCATAGTGTCGACATATGATTCATGGCCAGGGGTTCAATCTTAGCACAAACTATTTCGAAATGCCAGTGAGTGAGGAGTGTGATTCTTATCACATAGAATGACATATGTAGTGAAGTCAGTATGCGGACGAGCTGGTGCAATAATGTATAATGCCTTAGGTATGAATTGTATGAGTAGTTTAGGGTGATGTCATCCATCATGTAGAGACATGGATATGCTATATGTGATATGCCCTTCAGTATGCATGATTCACATGTACTTCCTCTGAGCCTTCCCGTGAACTATGTTGTAACAATTGCTGCAACCAATACATTGCTAGTAATGGACAAATTACCCATTGTGGTATTCAACCCACTGTAAATTCTATGCTCAATATTTGCCTTTTCTCTTCACAGCTGCAAACCTGAGTGCCGCAGCTCACAACCAGTTTGAGCGCCGGGCAATGAGGTACAGCCACATCCTGCAGGTGCAGTGTGGGTATCGGAGGATGGCCCGCAGATACAATTCGGAACGGGCCTCCGGGGCGTGGTATGCCACACCACAGGCTCCCCCAACGGTGCCCCCAACAACCCCCGCCACTACATCCACCAGGTCTGGCCAAGTGGACCCAGCAACGGACCAGGCATCCTCATCCAGACCTGGACCCAGCCGTGTGGTGGGAGCAGGGCAGTCCCGTGCCCACACCACTCCACCTACACAATCCACCTCCACCGGCACCCAGACCTGCACTGACCCTCCGATCAACCCAGCGGACTTCCACGCATTGTCAAGGAAATTGGACAGGTTGATTGCAAAAGTTGACACCCTGACGGAGGACATGGCTGAGGTGAAGAAGAAGGTGCGCTCCATCCGGCGAACACTACGGAGGCCAAATCAGTAGACATTTTGCCCTCCAGAACTTTTACCCCTCCCCTCTCACCTCTTTCCTATTTCATACTGTTAGTTGGGTTTGGGGGGTTAGTTATAGGATAAGTGTAGGAAATTAGCTTAGTTAGTGTTAGGTAAGAGGGTGGGGGGTCCTTCTTATTTATATCTTATCTTTATTTGTGGGAATGGGGGGCAATGTTGGGATTCCTGTTTAAAAAAAAAATAAAAAAATTAAAAAAAAACTATAAAAAAATAAATAAAAAAAATATATGTTTGTTTAGGATAGTGTAGTATGTGTGTAGGTTAGTAAGTGTTGTCCTGCATGTGTCTTGTCTCATAATGGTGGGTGGGGGGTTGATGTTTAGATCGTTTTGTTACATGTGTAGAGTAAGTTTAGCTTCGGTTAGTTAGGGACAGTTGTGGGTTAGTAGTAGTCAGGTTAGATTAGTGTAGGTTTATCTTTCCCTTAGTTGCCTCTTTTATTACTTATTGGAAATAAAAAAAAATTTAACCCTTTACCTGATGCGTTAGGTGCTACATTTTCATGGCCTTGACATCAGTGTAGCAGAAAGTTTTAGTATGACATTTGTGTCCTATGCTCGCTATCCCCAGGCTATTGAGGTTTAACATGCCAGCTACCCGTGTGCTAACTTGGTAAGTATCCACCATGTGGGAGAGCCACCATTGGTAGTGTGCATAGATCATCAAGATTTGGGGTTGGTATGTATCCTACTTCACAAAGAGTGCTTCCAGAGTTGATTTTGTAGGTAAATAGATAGGTCGGATAGCATTGTGAAGTTCAGGGAGAGCTTTGTAGATGAGTATTTGTTCACACTCTTGTCTTGTTGCTGTCATTGCTGACCTACATCATGTGTGTACTGCTTGAGCATGACTTTCCTTCATGGTAGTATACGCTGTAAGGGTGATTGATGCAGTGTAATTTGGTTATCATTCCTTTCATTTTACAGCATAATGTCTTGTTTTAGTATTGCAAGGTGCCTACATTTCTCAGCCACCATTAGTTGTCTAGAATAGCTATGGATGGGGCATCATTCTGTCCAACACAGCATGATTGTGTGTGCTTAGTCCCTACATCAGTTATTTTCCTCAGTCTAGTAAAGCTATGATGCAATCCTGGCCACTGCACAGATGTTTCAGTATACATGAAATCAGGACAGTAGTATAGAGAATCGACATGGTTGCCACACAGCCACTTTGGAGTTATGTACTGCACAGTTGAAGTGTGAAATGACACAGAGGCACAATAGGTGTGCAAGTGATATTTATTTTTAGGTGGAGTAGTGCAAAAAGTCCATTAACAATGTTAGGTGAGTCCGTTCTGGTGCATTCTTAAATGGTGATCCTATTTACAGGGTGTGGATGATGCTCCTGACATGCTGGGGTGATGTCACAGACGGTGCAGAGGAACAGGAATTGCCAAATGGTAGGAGAGAAACATTTACAGCCAATGTGGACAAGTTAAACAGTAGATTGCCGAACAGTCATTGAGGGTAGTTGGAGTGAGGCTGGCATGTGTCAAAACGTAGGACCTTGGTCAGAGTAGGGCATGGTGCAGGGACTAGGGCTTCCGGGTACTCTTGCGAGTGAATGTTATCTGTTCCATGTCTTCTTCTTCTGATGTGTGTGTTGCCTGGTGTGTCCTTGTTGTTGTTGGTTGTGAAGGGGCAACACACACCTCAGTGTCAGAAGACATGGAGGCAGACATCCCGGGGGCTGATCCCTGTCCAGTTATGAAGGGCAGTACTGCAGCAAGGAGAGCGTGCTGGTTTTTCAGAATGGCAGCCACATCCCGATGGTAGGCAGCCAGGTCGGCCCTGAGGGGTTCGATGTTGCATTCGTGCACACGCTGACTGGCTTGCTGTTGGAGTTGTTTGGTCAACTGGATGACAGCTGTGCAGATTGCCTTCTGTGTTACTAAAAGTTCCTCCAACAGCGATGTTCTGGCTTGCATTGCAGCTGCCTGATCAGCAGTTGACAGCATGCACGAACGCACCCCCTCAAGGCTGGCTGCCATAGTTTGCATCCCCACCCGCACCTCCTTGGCCAGCTCCCGCTGGACCCCAACGACTGTTCTTTCGAAGCTGGTGCCAGTGTCGTCAGAGTCCTCAGCTGTGTTGGAGCTGGCAGGTCTTACAATTGGGGTGGCGGGTGGTTCTACTGTGGTGGCTGCTTCTTCTTGGCTCCTCCTTGTTACTGAAGGAGGGGTTTGGAGGCTTTCGAGGACCATGTCAATGGTCTCTTGTGTGAGGTTGATGGTCTCGTCATCCATGTCATCAGGGAACTCATGGACAGGCATATCGGCAGGAGATCCGTGTTCCTCTGCAAAGAAACAGGGTACAATTAGTTTGTCTGTGTTGAGATCATTTAGCACTAAGATACAAGCCTTTGGATGCCTTAACTTTGTACTCTGATTTTGTCTTGGTATCTGCTGTCCGTCATAGGGCATTGTTGTAGGCCTATGGCCCACCTGTGTGTCACATGTATGATATGGAGCTATCAGACATGCCTGCCAGGTCATCTCTAGGTGTTGATTTGTAATTATTTCGGAATATGCATTTTTTTGTCCTACTCCTCCCTCGGTGTTTCACTATTGTTATGGAGGGACATTTGTTTGGGTGGGCTCTCATTATCCTACATGTGATTCTTGGCTTTCTAGGCAGCAAGATAGCTAATGGTGTGGGGGACTAAGTTTGACCCACTTGTAAATAACTCTGTCACCCAGATATTCTATTTAGCTCAGACAGACTAGCAGTGCCTCTGGTCTCCCACAACAGAGGAATGTTTAGAAGTCCAAGCCCATGACATCTTTGGGACTTCTCAGGGAAGTGGTGGTCACTCAGGTCCTACACATTTCTATCTTTTCCGGTATGTTCCCATACACAAATGACACAGACAGTATTTGTTTGATATGAAGTTTCATTGTACAACTGACTTGTAGGAATTTAGGTGTGAGCCCCAATAACCAAAACAATACACACAGTTAGAACTGAAATAGTCCACAGGAGAGTAATACATTGGTACACAGCTATCATGGTGCCTAACAGTTTCTACTCTCCCTCTGCTTGTTCTATATATAGCACAGCATGTTAAGTTTGGAGCTTGGCTGTCTGAATCACAGGGGAGACATCATCCCTCATATCAGAGGAATGGGCTGGGATCTGGTTGTGCATCAGCAGCAAGGCAGGCAGCATCTAGATGTGATTTTCTGTTTGTAAACTCCCCCATGCGTGTCTTGGGACGAGGAAGTGAATTTAAAAGACATATGTCATTGTGATGACAAAGTTTCCCTACGCAGGAATGGCAAACCTTAACCCCTACCACATCTATCATCAACGAACCAGACGGTATCCTTGACTGGGGCACAGAGTGAATATGTTCTGGCAAACTCCAGTGCAGAAGTAGGCAAAACAGGGTGATTTGACTAATTGCCAACACCTTAGGAATGACTATTTGCTACATGAACTGATAGGAAGGGCAATGAGATTCATTTAGTGCAAAGTGCTCTGAGGCACTTAGATGTGAGCAAATGAGTATAAGTACATTCAGGGTAAGATGCACAAAGGCCTCCAGCCTGAGGCTATTGCGCAAAGTATACGTTTCACTTGCCACGCTACACTTTGACTGACTGTGGGTGTTGTGACTGCCCTGCCAGCACACTTGCCTCACAGGCCCTGCACCATACACTTTTTATTCACATTGCATGATCTGTACATGTTAGGTGGCATGACATATGTATGTCAATGTTAGGATGTGGTATGGATGTAAATATTGTTGATGTTTGTATCTGATGGGGTCTCATGTGTGTCTTACTGGATTGGCCTGTTTATCGTATGAATGTCCTATTTTTTGGTTAGACTGTGCAGATGTGTTTCATTGACCAGTTGCCTGTGTCCCCTCGTCAATGTTGTTGTCTGAGCAGTATGACATTTGTGATGTAGCATTGTTAGGCAGGCACGTGAGGGACCCTGACGTATGCAGCATGTGTGTGTCGTTAGTGCTGTGTGGCTCCTATTGCTGTTTACTTAGGCTTATGTATGTGTCAGTTATGGACATTCGGCATTTAAGTGTACTGGTACCTTTGTCTTATTTCTAGGAGTAGTTGCAGATGTCATACTCACCCCCTAATTTAGGAATGTATGTTCCAGGGTGGGGTTCCTGCCATTTGGTACTATAGCTGCCCAGAGATGAGAGGTGTTATTGTCAACTGTGGTGGCAGTTAAGTTGCAGTTGTTGTATTTGCTACTGCATTACAGGTAGGGACCTAGTTGATGGGGAATAGTTTGTGCAAAACAAGTGCCTGGATGTGGATTCAGGGTAGTGTCCTTCCCACCTGTCACTGGTTTCCCTTGGCTCTCTTGTTGTAATTACAGGATGTCCCCGTGGGACTGTAGTGGTGGCAGTATTTTGTCGTGCCCCGGCTATGGTCAGTGCTGGCCATTCCCCCCGGCCGTGCCCCTTTCCCCATGCCACTTCATATATGTGCTAAGTTACATGCATTGTGTAGTAGGTATCCCCCCCCTGCTTACAGTCCCCATTATTGCATTGTAATTCCCCATGCGACTTACCCTGCATGTGCGTAGTGTCGTGGTAGTCTGCGCTGTCCAGTCCTTGTATCCCTGTGACGATCTCCTCCGGGATGACGGCTGCGACCATCTCCTACATGTGGTCCAGGGCCTCCTGTTGTGCTGGACTCCCCCCTCCAGTCTGCATTGCTGCCTTCCTGTTCCTGGCCATTTTCTCTTTGGTCCTACGTTTACAGTCATGCCAGCGTTTCTTACACTCGGTGACTGTCCGGCGTTCTTCAGCCACACTGTCTATCTTGTCCACAATTTCTTTCCAGATGGCCTCTCTCCTACTGAGTGGCAATTTTGAGGATATGAAAAGTTGGTGCTGGTGTTCCGTCACCTCTTTCACCAGGATTTCCTGCTCCTCTGCACTGAAGCGACACTTTCTTTTTTTCTTTAACATGTCCTGGTTCCTGTATGCTTCCTCCTGGCTGGTTCCTGGTCTGCTCTCATCCTCCTGGGGTCTGTTGGGGCATCTAGGATCCATTTTGGGTCTCCTCTCCTGTAAGTGCAGTTTTCGCGCAAAAATGTCACGCAATAGCGTGAAAAAAACCGTCGTTTTCACGATTGCGCTGTCGTAAATCGACCCACAGTGATTTGCGTCACTTTTACGTGGGTTTCCCTTACGACAGACCGACGCTGTTTGCATCACGAAATAATGACTCCCACCTGTTGGTTGCGCCGCCGTACGCCAAAGTATAAATTTGACGCCCGAATGGCGCATCCAAATGGCGTTAGACGGCGCAAATTTTTTTGACGCAAAACTGCGATAGCGCAGTTTTGCGTCAAAAAGTATAAATATGGCCCTCAGTGTCTTTTTCTGAGATTTTCTTTCCCGGGACGAACCAGCAAATCAGGCCGGGTGGCGGTTGAGGCAAGCCAGCTAGAGTTGCCGCGGCGGGTCGGTCCCTCTATGGAGCTTTTTTACAAAAGTTCTCCAAACTTCTCCAAACTTCTGGGGCTTCTCCCAGATGTCCTTTTAAGGTTCTTTTGAGGTCCACAGCTCAGCCCAAGGGTCCAGAAGTTCGGAGATGGTCCTTGGGGGGTGTGGACTACAACTCACAGAATGCACCTGGCACAAACTCCTTTTTGGCCACTGGGCAGTGGCCAGCTGATTGATTTCTTCAGGAGTTGGTGCAGGGGACTCTGTATAGCAATTTTTCACCTGTAGCAAACAGGGAGTCCCTCCTTGAACCAGTTGAAGCCAGGCAAAGTCCTTCTTGTGGTGAAGCCCAAGTGTGCAGCTGGTGCAGTCCTTCTGAGTGCAGGTTCCAGGTGCAGGCCAGGGGTCCAGCAGGGCAGTCCTTCTTCTCCTTTGGTTCTTCCTTGTTGGAATCTGATGGGGATCTGAGGTGTGGGTGCAGGTCTGCCAGTTTTATCCTTGCTCCTGGGTGAAAAGCAGGGGGGTACTGGTTCTCCAATCAGGTGCAGGGTCCTTCCCCCTGTGATGACCACTTCCTGGGAAGTGTGGCAAAAATCAATCCCAGGAGGCAACATTCTCCAAAAATCCATCATGGCTGAATCTGATTTTTGGAGGTTACATCTGGCTGAGCCCACCCACTGGTGTGGCTAAAAACCATAAACACACCCCTCTCCTGCCCTCTCCTAATCTAATCAAGGGGGCACCTAGTTGTCAGTGGTTGCAGGATGTGGGGGTGTTGCTGGTTGCTCCAAATGTCCTTCTCTGCCTTTGAAGACCAGTTTGGCAGCCCTCCCCCTTCCTGCCTCACCATCTGCTGAGGGGAGATTCCCTCCCACAGGCACATTCCTTTGTGTGAAGCCAGGCCACTTCACACCTCATCAAGGACAGCCTGGCCTGGCTGCTAGAGGCTGACCAATCAGAGCACAGTAGCAAAAACAATGAAGGGCTGAAATTGGCAACTTTTCAGGTAAAGTTTAGAACTCTTTACCTGAACAAGTTATATTAAATCCCACAACTGGAAGTTGTGGGATTTATTAAAACAATTAATTTGATACCAAACTCTTGGTAGCCATCATTTAAGGAGACTTTAAAAATTAAAATAAAGTCTCCCCATTCAAGCCTATGAAGGCCATTTACTACAATGATGGAAAAACTAATTTGGCTGTTTTTACCTCACCAGGGCTTATAAAACTATTTTTATTAGGTCCCTGCTTATAGTTACATGGCACCCAGCCCTAGGGTCACATAGGGCACACCTTAGGGGTGACTTATATGTAAAAATAAGGTAGTTTAAGACTTTGGAACTACTTTTAATTCCAAAGTCGAATTTGCATATAACTTTAATTTAAAAGCAGCCAGCAAGGCAGGCCTGCCTTTAAAATGACACTGGGCACCTCAGCAGTGCACCTATTGGTGCACTACCTATGCTGTGGTCCCTAAACCTACATGCCCTACCATATACTAGGGACTTATAGGTAGGTTAACTTAGCCAATTATAATTAGCCTAATTTGCATATCCATTTTACACAGAGCACTGGCCCTGGGACTGGTAAGCAGTACCCAGGGCACAGCCAAGAGTCAGTAACCACCAATACCTGTCCAAAAAATGTGGGGTGACCAGGGCAAAAAGGAGGACTTTCCCTACACTGTTCAAAGTAACTTGAAAACTAACGAACTACCACTTTGTTTATCTCCTGGTAAGAAAGCCATCAATTAGGCTTGGGCGAAATTTAAATGACACAGGAGTAAGTCATGTAATTTCACTTTAGATTAGTTACACAAAATCACCCAAATGATGCCAATTCACCACTTTGCGTAATTACGTGTCGTCATTGGTAGAAAATGCTTGTGAAAAATGCCATTTCTGGTAAATATTTACCATGAACGCATATGAGCAATGGAACTCAAGCAGCTGTTGTTTGCAGGTCTTTGTTCTAATGCATACTTGCGCAAAGAATGATGCAAGGGCGCATGTTGCCCCAAAATATTGTTGAAACTAAGGATTTGTGTTTGGAAAATTATACATAATTTAGTGTAAATTTGCCCAACTTTTGAGTAATTACATGACCGCAAATTATGCAAATTGTGCACACTCCTTAGGAACAATCACTGCTAATCCTCCTGTATTAGCAAGAGCCATCATGACTCACTTGAGGCCTTGCGGCTCTGACTCTCATTTTTCATATCCCCTTGCCTACGTCAACAATGGTAATATATAGCATATTACACTCTGCTTCCCTGTGTGTGTGTATATGTATGTATATATATATATACACACAGATTTACTGAAGAAACCAAAGGGTACAGGACCTTATAGTTAGGTTCAGTTTTTCAGTCAAACATTTTACTGAAAATATTACATTAATATTATCAATGATGTTATCAAAAATGTTATGAGTGCCGTAATATGTTGGGTAATCAGTAGTGCAAGGCGCAAGTGTGACTTATAGATACCTTAGGTCACGAGTTATAGTTACTTGAGATAACTCTAACGATAACAGGTCAATTACTATGGTTTTGTAGGTTTAAAATTTAAGCCTAACTATAGCATCTCCTGTAACTTTTACTTTTTCCAGTGAATTTCTTTTTTTTTTTTTTACTTACAGTAATTTTCACTACTATACATTAATCCAACCACTGCCATGCACAGCCTTTGGTCGTGTGCGGCAGAGGTTGTGGCAAACCCCCTATAACCACCCAACTTTGTGCTGGGGGTTGGCCACAACCCTGAGAGAGAGGGAAAAAGAGAGAGAAAGTGAGAGATTGAGAGAGAAAGATTTAGGGTCTGATGAATGATATTCTTAGAATGAGATACTTCCGGACAAATTGAAAAGAAAAAAGCATTCCTCAATTAAAAAGAGTGAGATCACCTTTAAGTATGTAACTTAAATGTAGTTGAAAAGAAACTAAAGCAGGAAATGACCACAGACTCACCCAGATTAGAATCCTTAACCTTTATTGTAAATGAGTGAGACCTTAACCACTAGGCCAGAGGTAGCTGCTTACTGTGAAGTGTCCAGCACTAGCTATGACATTGAGCCCACAGATTTTGAGAGTAAAAAGCCTTCAATATTCTATCACTAGTAATGTTTAACAATGAAAACCCTAGAAATTAAACAGACACACTGCCAGGCGATACTAGGATTTGAACCTTCAGCTTACTGAGTGATAGCACAAGACCTTGACCATTAGGCTAAAAGCGACACTGTTCTTCTTTGCATCCAAACATAACTAAAACACTGGTACCAAACATCTTGCTAATCTGCCTCTTTGAAGTCATTGTATGGAGAGACCATTGCAATAACAATCTCACTCTCTCTTTTCCATTTCTTTATGGGATGGAAGAGCCATAGAGTGACAGAAATGCAGGGCACTGTCCGCATCCTGCTGAAGCTGGCATTGCTCCCACAAGGAGAGAACTGCTTGAAATACAAGCTCCCTGCTTGCAGGAGCAATGTGTTCATCTGTTTCCCTGCATGCATATTTAATGAAAACTTCATTTTCTGCAAGTGATAACCGTTTGACAGATCTCACTTGCAGAAAGTGAAGTGTTTGCTCTGACTTGGTGGGAGCTATCAAAACTCCCACCACGTCGTAGCAAACAGCTATGTCCTGGGGTTGGACACCCCTGTAAATAGTAGTAGTAGCTCCGGGGAGGTGGTGGTCCCCAGGACCAGGGGTCAATAACAGACCCCCTTTGTTATTTAAATTGTGCCCCGGGAAGGTGGTGGTCCCTGTGGTTATGGGGGGTCCAGATGGCCCCCTGCATTTGTTGACAATTTGTGCCCCAGAAAGGTGGCAGTCCTTGGGGCTGCAACGGGGGCTAGGTGACCCCCAGCATTTTCCCCTGAGACTGTGGGAGAAGGGCAGACGACCCACCCACACATATAATAAGTTTAACCCTGGGGAGGTGATGATGCCTAGAGCTGGGGAGGGGCTGCGTGGCCCCTCACATTCAAAATGTGAATGCCTCTGGGACCTAGCCCACCATGGGGCTTTTTAAAAGCAAACCACTGCTTTAGAAAATGTGCAACATTGTCACAAAATTGCAGCAAGTTTTTAATGAAAAAGTGTTTTTTTTTTTAGCCCTGGCAGGGTCCCTCTGGGACTCCAGCACCAAAGGTAAGGGGTCAGGGTGATTCTACCCGGGCCGCTTGTCTTATTTTTTTACTTTTTTTGTCGGACTTGGCTGAAGGCCTGTCCCAAGATGGCTGCCAACACTTCCTGGTTGAATATTGGCAGCCGATCAGAGATCTGCACAAGCACATTGTTATTATTATCACAACCCCAGATATACAATTTAGGATTTCCTTTAATTTCTCAACAACTACTGAACGGAATCTACAATAAATAACACAAAGCTCAATCTGCATACCAAAAGCTACCTTGCAGCCAAATTTGGTGTAATTCTGCCCAAATGTTTGGGCTTTAGTCATGTTCAAAACTCCTAAGGGAATTAACATGGAAACAGAAGGTTTTTGTCCCTTCCTTTTTCTCCACCCCCACTTTACGAATCACAGCAAACCTTCTCATGCACAATAAAAATCACCGGCACACTTTTTAAAAACCATTTTGTGAAGAATCATCAAATGGTGCCATAGATATAGGCAAGTAAAAAAAAACCTTTTTCAATGGAAACATGGTCCTAACTCTACCTAGTGGTGACCGTCACTAGGTAACATATATATATATATATATATATATATATATATATATATATTCGGGAAGCACATTTTTGCATACGATATCGATGAGAGAAGGGAGTAATAATTATTAATCTTTTTCCCATTTGTATTCCAACTGTAGGAATCTCACATTGAACATGAAGAGATGGTCATGAGAGCCTTACATCTTATTTTTTATTAAAAATGATGCACACTAGTTAGACAAGGAGTTTGTATCCCTGAAGAAGACTGCAGACTGGTAAAGGTTATCTAATCTGGTCAATACATGTTGGCAATACGAATGGTTTGCTGACTCATTACT
This sequence comes from Pleurodeles waltl, assembly GCF_031143425.1. NCBI lineage: Eukaryota > Metazoa > Chordata > Amphibia > Caudata > Salamandridae > Pleurodeles > Pleurodeles waltl. The sequence goes on from NC_090446.1 coordinate 846,864,872, forward strand.
GTGAGAATTTTGTTTTTTTTACCATGATCTTTTAATCCTATTAAGGGTTGTGAATAAAAGAAGACTTTTTGGTTTACCCTTAGATATTTTTATGCACTACCCTGACCCCTGCATTGGCTGTTTTATATACATTTACATATATATATATATATATATATATATATATATATATATATATATATATATATATATATATATATATATATGCTATCTACTTATCAATATACATATATATATGAATGAATAGATAGTATAAATATATATATATACATATATATTAATCCAAACAATGTTGCAGTATACTGGCTTGTTCTGGAGCACTTCCTTTACGTGGTGGTGGATTTTTAACGGTAGTACACCCGTTATTATCTTTTGACGATTTCCTTAGCTTCCAAAGGAAAAACCGCACTCCAAAAATGTAGATTAATCCAGTGCTTTAATGCTGAGCTCAATTCCATTCACAAATGATACAAAAATGCCCAACACATTGCAGTCTTTCCGACGTTGCTCACAGGCATTTCCTGTTGTGCCCTTCTCAGTGTTTACATATGTAAAGAAAAACGTTATTAACAAAAACAAAAACAAATATATTCAAACTCTTATCTCTACCTTGCTCATGATTACTTACTTCCTTATTTCCATAAATAAAGAACGTGTTGCTCTATTTTATTTAAATTTACCAACCATAACTATTTGACATTTATGATAAATTATGGGTAATGTAGTCTTTTATATTGCTAATTGCTGAACTATTTCAAATACATTTTTACTTATGTTTCATGTTGGTGTTCTTAATTATAAAGCACTTTCCCTAAATTCTGTGATTTCTTTGTTGTCAAGGCATGAATACAATTTGTTATTACAGAGCATATATGACCAATACCCTTCTTTGCCACTATTAATTGCAAGACTGGAATTAACCAAACTCACAAATATATTCATGCTCATGCACTTAAGTGTGCAAGCATTCTCAAAACTCTGAGGACATCTTTAGGAATTAGCAAATATTAAACTAAAAAAGCCATAAGGATGTACAATATTGGAATACATAACGTTCATTCATGTGTATAGTCACGGGGGGTAACTTCACAAAAGTTAAAACTTCTCATTATAAATGTACAAATAACACCTCATCCTGGTTCAACCCTAAAGGGTTCAATGAACGAATCTCTAAAATATGTCTTGATTCAAGCTGACACAACTTCTTCTCTCTATCGCCTCCCCGTTCATTTATGGGAACTTGATCAATTGCATAGTATGTCATTAGTTCCCATTTGCTACTGTGTGCCTGCTCCATATGTCTTGACGTTGCGTAGCTTCTGTCCACATTTATAGTAGCCCGAATATGTTCTAAAATCAGTTTTTTTGTCTCACATGTGGTGCTCCTTACATATTTCAGACCACAAGGGCATTCAGTAACGTAGACTGTGAACCGACTCTTGCAAGTGATGTGTTGTCGAATTAGTTTCACTCTTCCATTGCCAATAGAATATTCTTTTGTATTTTTGCCAATTTTGCATGCTTTACAATTGCCGCAATTCCAAAAGCCTGATCTTTGCAGCCAATTTTTCTTTTGAAAACTGAAATGACTTCTCGTCACTTTATCCTTCAAATTCGGTGACCTCCTAAATGTCAATTTAGGTTGATTGCCCATGATTTCACTGACTGTTGGATCCAATTTTAGTATTGGCCAATGTTTTGCCAAGATTTTCTGAATTTCTGTGGCACTTTTAGAATAGGTAGTGATAAACCGTATCTGATTATCTGATTCCTTTTTAGATAAGGACCCCACGTTGTAAATTAATTCCATTCTTGAAACCTGATTGATACGTTGCGTTGCCATTATAATACATTTCTTTGGGTATTTTCTAGCTAAAAATCTTCCTTCCGCGGCTTTCAGATGTTTCTCATATTCTCCAGATTCTCAACAAATTATTTTTATTCGAAGGAATTAAAGATAGGGGATATTCCATTTTGTATTAGGTGGGTGGAAACTATTTGCATGCAAAATAGAGTTGATAGCTGTGGCTTTCCTGTGTACTGTTGTATGTATTGAACCTTCTTTGATGTCATTTTCTCTATCCAGAATTGTTACTCTTGTGGCACTTATTTCCCATGTGAAACTCAATTTTGCTGTGTTATTGTTCAATATCTTAAAGTATTCCTTGAATTCCACCTTTGTACTGTTCCAACTTAGAAATAAATCATCTATGAATCTGAACCAACTTATTATTGTTTGATGATATTTTTCATTTTCTTCCGCCCAAGCAATTCGTTGTTCAAACCAGCCCATTGTTAAATTCGCAAAATTTGGAGAAAAAGAAAAACCCATGGCTGTACCCTTAGTTTGTAGGTTTAGTTGTTGGTTGAAAAGAAGGAAATTGTTGGTTAAACATAGATTGATCATTTCCACCAACATGTCGTTGTGTTGGAAAAACTGGATATTTCTTTGACTTAAAAAGAATGTGCATGTCTGTATCCCTATCTGGTGTTCAATATTTGTATAGAGTGAAATCACATCCACTGTTATGAGTTTATAAGTGTTCTGCCAGGGGATACCCTCCAGATGTCGCAACAGGTCCCTACTGTCTCGCAAATATGAATTTAGATTACGTCTAGGACTCATCTCCTACTGATTTTCTCAATTTGGATAAGTTTATTGCATTCAGCTCTTGAATAGTGCTGCTGTTTGTGCTCTGGTATTTCTTTGTTTTACCTCTTTATCCCCTTCTTGTGCGTTTGCTCTTCTTGCACCCCATCCTCGTCCCTTCCCTCTTGTTTTGGTTTGCTGAAGGCGATGCACGTTTTGTTTAAAAGGGTTAATTTCGGTTCCTGTAGGGCTTTTGAACTTCCTTCTCCTTCACTTGAGTCATTGTCAGTGGATATAGATTCCATGCTTGATTTCTTTGATGTTTCCGATTGAGACATATCTATTTGTTCTCTTTGTTTTGCACTCTAAAATTTCCCTGCAAACGTAAAGATTCTTCCTTCCCAATAATCAGATTTATCTCTTTGGAATTTAAACTGCTTCAGTGTTTTAACAGTTTCTTCATGTTTCTGTATTTTGGAACTCAATCAATCAATCAATCAATCAGGTAATTTATAAAGCACGCTAATCACCCGTCAGTGACATAAGGCACTGGGGGGGGGGAGCTATTGATCGAATAGCCATGTTTTGAGGTGTTTCCTGAATATCGGGAGGTCCTGGGTCTGGCGTAGGTGGAGCAATAGGGAGTTCCAGGTCTTTGCGGCGATGTGAGAGAAGGATTTTCCTCCGGCAGTTGTGCGGCAGATGCGGGGGACGGAGGCAAGGGCGAGGTTGGTGAAGCAGGGATGGCGGGTGGGAGTGTGGAAGGTGAGTCTGTCATTGAGGTAGGCTGGACCAGTGTTGAAGAGGGCTTTGTGTGCATGGGTGAGTTTGAAGTTGATTCTCTTCGTTACGGGTAGCCAGTGTAGGTCTCTGAGGCCGGATGAGATGTGCTTGTGGCATGGGAGATCGAAGATGAGGCAGGCGGATGCATTTGGGATTCGTTGCATTTTCGTTTGGAGTTTGGCCATGGTCCCGCGTAGAGTGCATTTCCGTAGTCTAATCGGCTGCTGATAAGAGCGTGGGAGACTGTTTTCCTGGTTTCAACAGGAATACATTTGAAGATCTTGCGGAGCATGCAGAGGGTGTTGTAGCAGGAAGAGGAGATTGCATTGACCTGCTGAGTCATGCTGAGTGCTCAGTCCAGGATGAATCCTAGGTTGCGTGCTTGAGTGGTGGGTGTGGGTGCGGTTCCTAGGGAGGTAGGCTACCAGGAGTCGTTCCAAGCTGAAAGATGAGGATCTCTGTTTTGTCAGTGTTTAATTTGAGGCGGCTTGATTCCATCCAGTTGGCGTTGGCGTGAAGTCCATTGAGGAGGTTGTTTTTTGCGGATGCAGGGTCTTTCATGATGGAGAGGATCAGCTGGGTGTCATCTGCGTAGGATACTATGTTGATGTGGTGGGTTTATGCGATGTTGGCGAGTGGGGCCATATAGACGTTGAAGAGTGTTGGGCTGAGGGAGGATCCTTGGGGGATGCCACAGATGGTCTTGGAGGCTTCGGACAAAAATGGTGGAAGGCGGACTCTCTGGGTTCTGCCAGAGAGGAATGAAGAGATCCAGTCGGGCGCCTTGCCGCGAATCCCGGCATTGTGGAGGCGTGTGCGAAGGGTACGGTGACAAACGGTGTTGAAGGCTGTGGAGAGGTCCAGGATGATGAGTGCTGCGGTTTCGCCTTCATCGAGCATGGTCCTGATGTCATCTGTAGCAGCGATGAGCGCGGTCTCAGTGCTGTGGTTCTTGCGGAATCCGGATTGGGAGGTGTCGAGCACCTTGTTGTCTTCCAGAAAGCAAGATAATTGCCCGTTCACGATTTTCTCGATGACCTTTGCTGGGAAGGGGAGGAGGGAGATGGCCCGGTAGTTCTTGGGGTCATCTGGGTCCGCCTTGGGTTTCATGAAAAGGGCGTTGAAATCGGCGTGTTTCCCAGCTCTCCAGGAAGGTGGCTGTCTCAAAGGAGCTGTTGATGATGGCACAGAGGTGGGGGGCGATGATATTGCTGGCTTTATTGAAGATATGGTGTGGGCAGGGGTCCGAGGGGGAGCCGGAGTGGATGGAGGCCATGGTGTTGAGGGTGTCTTCATTGTTTACGTTGGTCCAGGCGCATAGGAGGTTGGTGTTGCTTGGTGCGTAGGGGTCATGGGTGTCTGTGGTTGGCAGGTGGGTCTGGAGGTTGAAGCTGTTGTAGATGTTTTCGATCTTTTGATGGAAGTAGGTGGCGAGGGAGTTGCAGAGCTCCTGTGATGGCGCTGTGATTGGAGCAGGGCCTGGGGTTGGAGAGCTCTTTGATGATGCCGAAGAGCTCTTTGCAGTTGTGAGCGTTGGTGTCAATGCAGCTTTTGTAGTAGGTTCTTTTGGTAGTGCGGATCAGCTGGTGATGTTTGCGGATGGCAGTCTTAAGGGCGGTGTGGTTGGATTCGATAGGTTCATGGTGCCAGGTTTTCTCAATTCTTCTGCATTCCCGTTTGGAGACCTGTAGATCGGGGGTGAACCAGCTCACCTTGGTTGTGTGGTGGATGTCTGAGGGTTGTTTGGGTGGCGTGAGGGTGTTGGCGCAGTCGTCTATCCATTGATGCAGGTTGGTGGTGGCTGTGTTGGGGTCCAGGATCCTAGGAGGTGGGGCCTGGGCGAGGGTGGAGACCAGCTGTTCTGTCGCGATTTTGATCCAGTAGCGTGGGGGGGGGGTTGTGTAGGGTGGTGGTGACAGACTGGCTTCTGGAAGGAAAAGTGGGTGCAGCGATGGTCGGTCCAGTGGAGTTCAGTGGTGTGGCTGAAGGAGACGTGGCTGCTGGCTGAGAAGATGGGGTCGAGTGTGTGGCCTGCGGTGTGAGTGGGCCACGGGACGAGTTGCTTAAGGCCGAGGTTGGTGAGGTTGTCGAGCAGGTTGGTGGTGTTGATATCGTTGTTATTTTCTAAGTGGAAGTTCAGGTCGCAGAGAAGGATGTAGTCTGTTGAGGCGAGGGCTTGGGCGCTGATGATGTCGGCGATGGCGTCGCAGAAGTGAGGTCAGGGCCCAGGGGTCTGTAGCCCAGTGTTCCTCGTGTTGGTATTTATGTGAATTTTGAAATGGAGGTGCTCGGCGGGGTCGAGGGTGTTGTGGGTGCTGGTTGAGACTCTGATGGTGTTTTTGTGGACTATGGCGATTCCTCCTCCTAGTTTGTTGGTGCGGTCTCTTCTTGTGATTTTGAAGCCTTCAGGGATGGCTATGGCTACGTCTGGTTCTGAGGCTGAGTTCATCAAGGTTTCGGTGAGGAAAGCGACATCGGGTGATGATGAGGTCAGTAGCTCTCCTGAGTTCGATTGCATGTTTGGTGACGAAGCGGGTGTTGAGGAGAATGCAGCTGAGGTGGTTGTCGGCGGGTCTGTTGCGGTGCTTGGTAGGTAGGGTGCAGGTGAAGCTGCAGGCTCCGCAGGAGAAGGGTCCCTTGGTGTGCTTCGGGGTAGACTGGAAGCAGATGGAGGGGTGTCCTGGATTGAGGGCGTGGAGGTCACTGGCTGTGTAGCGGCGTCTTGTGGTGCGGGGGCCCAGTGGGCCAGGGGGACTGGCGCTGGGCGCGGTCCAGGCGCGGACGGGCGCAGACAGGCTTGCCTCTGGTGCGCCTCTGGCGCACCAGCGGCACGGCCGCGCTGCGGCCGCCATTAAGAAGGGGAGGTGGGAGGTGGGAGGTGGGAGGGAGGAGCAGCTGGGAGGCGGGAGGGAAGAGCGAATGGGGGCGTGAGGCCGGTGCGAGATCACTTATGATTTTGCGTTCATCTTCTGTTAAACTTAAACATTCTGGGGGTCATTCCGACCCCAGCGGGAAAGCCCCAGCAACGATGAAGCCGGCTCCGAATGGAGCCGGCGGAGTTGCTGGTGTGCGACGGGTGCAGTGGCACTGAAAATCTTAATGGGGCCCTGCACACACTGAAAATCTTAATGGGGCCCTGTTAGGGGGCCCCTGCAGTGCCCATGCCAGTGGCATGGGCACTGCAGGTGCCCCCAGGGGCCCACGACACCCGTTCCCGCAAGCCTCTTCCTGGCGGTGTAAACCGCCAGGAACAGGATGGCGGGAAGGGGGTCGGAATCCCCATGGCGGCGCTGCTTGCAGCGCCGCCGTGGAGGATTCCCTGGGGCAGGGGAAAACCGGCGGGAAACCGCCGGTTTCCCTTTTCTGACCGCGGCTTTACCGCCGCGGTCAGAATTGCCCCAGAAGCACCGCCAGCCTGTTGGCGGTGCTTCCTCCGTCCCCAGCCCTGGCGGTCCATGACCGCCAGGGTCGGAATCACCCCCTCTATTTCTTGCTCCAGGCTTCTTAACTGATTTTGAATTTTCTCTATCGCTATTTCTGCATGCTTGATCATTATTTGTTTCTTTGCAAGATAGTTTTTCCCATTCTCGTAATTTCATTTTCACATCACCTTGTCCTTGACAGGCACACAGTAGCAAATGGGATATAATGATGTACTATTCAATTGATCAAGTTCCCATAAATGAACGGAGAGGCGATGGAGAGAAGTTGCGTCAGCTTGAATCAAGACATATTTTAGAGATTCTTTCATTGACCCCTTTAGGGCTGAACCAGGATGAGGAGTTATTTGTACATTTATAATGAGAAGTTTTAACTTGTGTGAAGTTAACCCCTACGCTGCCAGGCCTTTCCCCCCCTGTGCCAGGCCTTTTTTTGCCTATTTGGAATAGTTCTCGCTTAGGCCCTCATAACTTTTTATCCACATAAGCTACCCACACCAAATTTGCGTCCTTTTTTCCCAACATCCTAGGGATTCTTGAGGTACCCAGACTTTGTGGGTTTCCCTGAAGGAGGCCAAGAAATTAGCCAAAATACAGTGAAAATGTTGTTTTTTTCAAAAAAAATTTAAAAAAGGCTGCAGAAGAAGGCTTGTGGTTTTTCCCTGAAAAGGGCATCAACAAAGGGTTTGTGGTGCTAAAATCACCAGCTTCCCAGCTTTCAGGAACAGGCAGACTTGAATCAAAAAACCCAATTTTTCAACACCATTTTGGCATTTTACTGGGATATACCCCATTTTGATGATTTTTTGTGCTTTCAGCCTCCTTCCAGTCAGTGACAGAAATGGGCGTAAAACCAATGCTGGATCCCAGAAACCTAAACATTTCTGAAAAAGTAGACAAAATTCTGAATTCAGCAAGGGGTAATTTGTGTAGATCCTCCAAGGGTTTCCTACAGAAAATAACAACTGGAAAAAAATATTGAAATTGAGGTGAATAAAACAGCAATTTTTCTCTACGTTTTACTCTGTAACTTTTTCCTGCAATGTCAGATTGTTTAAAGAAATATACCGTTACGTCTGCTGGACTCTTCTGGTTGCGGGGATATATAGGGCTTGTAGGTTCATCAAGAACCCTAGGTACCCAGAGCCAATAAATGAGCTGCACCATGCAGTGGGTTTTCATTCTATACCGGGTATACAGCAATTCATTTGCTGAAATATAAAGAGTGAAAAATAGCTATCAAGAAAACCTTTGTATTTCCAAAATGGGCACAAGATAAGGTGTTGAGTAGCAGTGATTATTTGCACATCTCTGAATTCCGGGGTGCCCATACTAGTATGTGAATTACAGGGCATTTCTCAAATAGACGTTTTTTTTACACACTCTCTTATATTTGGAAGGAAAAAATGTAGAGAAAGACAAAGGGCAATAACACTTGTTTTGCTATTCTATGTTCCCCCAAGTCTCCCGATAAAAATGATACCTCACTTGTGTGGGTAGGCCTAGCGCCCGCGACAGGAAATGCCCCAAAACACATCGTGGACACATCCCATTTTTTGACAGAAAACAGAGGTGTTTTTTGCAAAGTGCCTACCTGTAGATTTTGGCCTCTAGCTCACCCGGCACCTAGGGAAAACAACCGAACCTGTGAATTTTTTTAAACTAGAGACCTAGGGGAATCCAAGATGGGGTGACTTGTGGGGCTCTGACCAGGTTCTGTTACCCAGAATCCTTTGCAAACCTCAAAATTTGGCTAAAAAAACACATTTTCCTCACATTTCGGTGACAGAAAGTTCTGGAATCTGAGAGGAGCCCCGAATTGCCTTCTACCCAGCATTCCCCCAAGTCTCCCGATAAAAATGATACCTCACTTGTGTGGGTAGGCCTAGCGCCTCTGACAGGAAATGCTCCAAAACACAACGTGGACACATCCCATTTTTTGACAGAAAACAGAGGTGTTTTTTGCAAAGTGCCATCCTGTAAATTTTGGCCTCTGGCTCAGCCGGCACCTATGGAAACCTACTAAACCTGTGCATTTGTGAAAACTAGAGACCTAGGGGAATCCAAGATGGGGTGACTTGTGGGGCTCTGACCAGGTTCTGTTACCCAGAATCCTTTGCAAACCTCAAGATTTGGCTGAAAAAAACACATTTTCCTCACATTTCGGTGACAGAAAGTTCTGGAATCTGAGAGGAGTCACAAATTTCCTTCCACTCAGCGTTCCTCCAAGTTTCCTGATAAAAATGATACCTCACTTGTGTGGGTAGGCCTAGCGCCCGTGACAGGAAATGCCCCAAAATACAACGTGGACACATCCCATTTTTTGACAGAAAACAGAGGTGTTTTTTGCAAAGTGCCTACCTGTAGATTTTGGCCTCTAGCTCAGCCGGCACCTAGGGAAACTTACCAAACCTGTGCATTTTTTAAAACTAGAGACCTAGGGGAATCCAAGATGGGGTGACTTGTGGGGCTCTAACCGGGTTCTGTTACCCAGAATACTTTTCAAACCTCAAAATTTGGCTAAAAAAACACATTTCCTCACATTTCGGTGACAGAAAGTTCTGGAATCTGAGAGGAGCCACAAATTTCCTTCCACCCAGTGTTCCTCCAAGTCTCCCAATAAAAATGATACCTCACTTGTGTGGGTAGGCCTAGCGCCAGAGACAGGAAATGCCCCAAAATACAACGTGGACACGTCCCATTTTTTGACAGAAAACAGAGGTGTTTTTTGCAAAGTGCCTACCTGTAGACTTTGGCCTCTAGCTCAGCCGGCACCGAGGGAAACCTACCAAACCTGTGCATTTTTTAAAACTAGAGACCTAGGGGAATCCAAGATGGAGTGACTTGTGGGGCTCTAACCGGGTTCTGTTACCCAGAATACTTTTCAAACCTCAAAATTTGGCTAAAAAACACATTTCCTCACATTTCGGTGACAGAAAGTTCTGGAATCTGAGAGGAGCCACAAATTTCCTTCCACCCAGTGTTCCTCCAAGTCTCCCAATAAAAATGATACCTCACTTGTGTGGGTAGGCCTAGCGCCAGAGACAGGAAATGCCCCAAAATACAACGTGGACACGTCCCATTTTTTGACAGAAAACAGAGGTGTTTTTTGCAAAGTGCCTACCTGTAGACTTTGGCCTCTAGCTCAGCCGGCACCGAGGGAAACCTAACAAACCTGGACATTTTTTTAAACTAGAGACCTAGGGGAATCCAAGATGGGGTGACTTGTGGGGCTCTAACCGGGTTCTGTTACCCAGAATACTTTGCAAACCTCAAAATTTGGCTAAAAAAACACATTTCCTCACATTTCGGTGACAGAAAGTTCTGGAATCTGAGAGGAGCCACAAATTTCCTTCCACCCAGTGTTCCCCCAAGTCTCCCGATAAAAATGATAACTCACTTGTGTGGGTGGGCCAGGTGCCTGCAACAGAAAAAGGCCACAAACTTGTAGAGATTATGGGGATAGCACAGCGAGTTGATGAGCACATATTCTTCTTTTATACATCTTTAGGCTGACTCTGCTTTTGGGACCCACACAAGTGATGTGTCATTTTACTTGGGGGACTGAGGGGAACACTGGGGGGTAGGAATTTTGGGCTGGAGTGGTGATCGTACAAACGAAAGTCAGGAAAATATGCTTTTTTAAGCAAATTTTGAGGTTTGCCGAGGAGTCTGGGTAAGAAAATGTTGGGGGATCCACGCAAGCCACACTTCCCTGGACTCCTTGGGGTGTCTAGTTTAAAAAAATGTCTGGGTATGGTAGGTTTCCCTAGATGAAGGCCGCACCCAGGACCAAAAACATAGGTGCCCCCTCCCCCCCAAACACAGGTAGTTTTGTAATATATCATTTTGATGTGTCCACATACGTCTGTGATGTGCCAAACACTAAAATTGTGAAAGGAAAAGCACTTAGGTTATGTGAAAAAGATCCCTCACCCACCAACCAAGTTGGTGGCATGCTTCATCATCGGGGTCCCACCTGAGACACCTAGCGTGTCACAAGTGTGCTGCGACGCCTGATTACAGTGGAGCAGGTTTTTTAATTTTTACCACAAATACTGGTTGGATTTGGCACGAGGGTGAGTGATGGTTCAGTAGATCAAATTTTATTAACAAGAGATTTCACAAAAGATAAATGCACTGGTAATAACTGAAAGGCCAAAAAACTGAACCACTGACTCACAGCTCATGAGCTGTAAAGCCACGGCAAGGCACCAACCGCTTTACAGTCCATTCACACACCTTTCATACATGACATGCACAGGACAATTCATGCCGCCAGCCACGGGCCCAGCACATTACAACACTCGAATCGACAGACAGTGCCAGTCAAGGGCCCATCACTTTCATACGCCCACATGCCTGATACAGCAATCACACCAGCTGATGAGTGTGTGGACTGGCATTTGGCTGGCACCGCTAGCCAAGCGCCACCCCACCCAAACCGCCAGCCAAGCGCCACCCCAAGCACACTGCCAGCCAAGCGCCACACCACCTATACAGCCAGCCAAGCGCCACCCCACGCACACCGCCAGCCAAGCGCCACCCCAAGCACACCGCCAGCCAAGAGACACAACACCCATACCACCAGCCAAGCACCACCCCACGCACACAGCCAGCCAAGCGCCACACCACCCATACCACAAGCCAAGCACCACCCCACGCACACCGCCAGCCAAGCGCCACACCACCTATACCGCCAGCCAAGCTTCACCCCATGCACACCGCCAGCCAAGCGCCACCCCAAGCACACCGCCAGCCAAGCGCCACCTCACACACACCGCCAGCCAAGCGCCACCCCACGTACACTGCCATCACTTTTTTTGTTTATAAACAACAAAGAAACCACTAATTATAAAATAAGTACAAAACTACAAACACAAAAGCTCTAACTAAATACATGACAGTAATGCCAACCGTGAAACTGAACATATGAAAATATAAAACAGGCAGTTTACGCTCACGGTATTTCCCAAAATGTTTTCCTAGTGTGGTAACTTCTAAAACAGCCGGGCACACACAGCCCAGGCTTTGAAGGGCATTCGGGACAGTACATCCGGCTCTCCCTCCGGATTGATCTACGGGCACTTACTCTACATTTCTTTGTGGGCAAGTCTTTTTTGGGAATGGGAGGAATGTGATCTGGAAAGTGGCGATCTTTCAATCTAGCCACTTCCTCCACCACTTCTACTCTAGGAACTCTTGCCCTTTCCACCACAATAAGGCTCTCTATCACTGACTCCTGAAATTTAACAAATGTCATCCTTGACTCAGGTGAACAATCCTTGAACACAATAAAAGCATTAAAAGTTGCCAAATGAAATAAATGTAGGGCCAACTTTTTATACCACACATAAGACTTACGAAGAGCAGTGTAAGGTTCCAACCTCTGATCTACTCTTTCAACACCACCCATGTGCCTATTGTAGTCCAAAATGCACGCAGGTTTGCGCACTTCCGCAACCTTACCCCAAACAGTCACAGGGGAAGTACTCTCATCATGGATGATAGATAGCATGTACACATCCCTCCTGTCTGAAAATTTCAGAGCTAGCAGCTCATTATTCTGCAAGGCACTGCACTGTCCCCTCTCAAGTTTTTTACAGACAAGCTCCCTTGGATAACCTTTCCGGTTAGAATGGATTGTGCCACAAGCAACAGTGTCCACTTTAAACAGCTCCTTGAACAACTGCACTACAGTGTAGAAATTATCTACGTACAAATGGTGACCTTTGTTAAGCAGTCATCTACCAAGTTCCCACACAATTTTTTCGCTAACTCTAAAAGTGGCCGGACAACCAGGAGGGTCAATACTGGAATCCCTACCAGTGTAGACCCTGAAATTATACACATATCCTGTACTGCTTTCTGACAGCATATACAATTTAATCCCATACCGTGCCCTCTTACTAGGAATGTACTGCTTAAAAACTAAACGCCCCTTGAAAAGGACCAAAGACTCGTCCACACTTATCTCTTTGCCTGGAACATAGACCTCTGAAAACCGATCTACAAAATGATCAAGGACAGGTCTAATCTTAAAAAGACGGTCACAATCAGGGTGATCTTGTGGCAAGGCTAAAGCATTGTCTACAAAATGCAGCATACGAAGAAGAAGCAAATAGCAATTACGTGTCATAGTTGCAGGAAATATAGCCATTGCCATCAAGGGACTAGTAGACCAATAAGAAGCCAGTGACAGCTTCCTGATCAACCCCATCAAAAAAGTCAAACCTAAAAACGTTTTCATCTCTTCCAGATATGTGGGAACCCACTGAGTAGCTCTAGACTGAGGCCTAAGTCTGGCAGCGTTGTCCCTCAAATATTGCTCTGCATTCAAATTAGTCTGCTCCACAATCTCTTCCAAAAATACATCGTCCATAAACAAGTGAAAGAAATGGACAGGCAAAAAGTTTTTCATATTGACTTTACACCCTGGGAGACCAGTAAATGCAGATAACTGTGGCTGCTCCATGTTTGGGGCAATCCAGGTGTCAGGTCTTCTAATGGGAAACCCTTCAGTTCCAGGCTGCGGCACTCTTGGCACATCAATGTTCTCCTCTAAAACAGGCCCTTCATTTGCACTGAGAGTAGCTTCCTCCTCGGAAGAATACTCTCGGACAGAAAACTCACTGCCAGAATCTCTCACTTCCTATTCTGCCTCAGATGCAGAGTCAGTCTCGTAATCATGGTCTGAAGACGACTCAAAGAGCATGCCAACAACCTGGTGAGTGGTCACTCTGCACCTTGCCATGATCCTCACTAACAACAAATGGATTGCCAACAACAATTAGCACTAAAATAAGTAATAAACAAATTGTAGCTTTATCACAAAGAGTTATGTACAAAAAACTATACCACTCACTTGCCTGAACAAGCTACTCACCAGCAACTACTCTGCACAGACACAGCAATTACCAATAATATCCCACTAAAAAGAAAAAAGAAAAAAGCAAATTAGACATGTGACAACACAAATATCATTGTGCTCAAATCTAAGGACAATTTCACACACAATACTGCATTTAGTACACCACCTACAAACATGTCATTCATGCATGTCAACAATACTCCTTTGGAGTAAATTGCTTTCACTTACCTAAAACATGCAACTATGCAAACCGCAGGACAACTACTGCCAAAACCGCAAGGATCCACAGCAAATGAAGCAAAAGCTTTGAACTAGAACAAAAAAGAAGAAATAAACTGTTATAATCACAAATAAAAATACTTTGCCAGTTGGCAAACACCCCGCCACCAAGAACTTAGAAATTGTCCCTGGTGGGGCAGATGGGCCTAAAAAAAGTAGGCTGATCTGCTTCCAAGATGGGCAGAAATGGCCATCACTAATGTGCCCGCTTTGGGGGGCGACCCTTGCCAAAGGTGCCGCCCCCCCACAAAAAAAACACACACACAGGATCCTTGGTGCCTACGTGGATTCTGCCCCCCTTGGGGGCAGATGGCATTCAAAAAATTGGCCGATCAGCCCGCAAGAAATGGCCAACAGCTCTGTGCCCGCTTTAGGGGGCGACCCTTTCCAAAGGGGGCAAACGGGGGGCACCCCCAGCACTAAACAAAAAAAGGGGAACAAAAAATAAATCCCTGCCGTATTGGTGGTTTCTGCCCTCCTTGGGGGCAGATGGGCCTACACAAATAGGCCCATCTGCCCCCATGGCCAATACGAAATTTCCCCCCATTTGGGGGGCGACCCTTGCCCAAGGGGTACCCCCAAACACACAAAACACACACACACCTCACAATCCCTGCTGCCTAGTGGCTTTCGACCCCCCCCGGGGGCCAGATCGGCCAAAAACTTGGCCTATCTAACCCCAGGGGGGCCGAAACATATAAAAAATGTATTGCCCCCGGGGGAGCGACCCTTACCTAAGGGGTCGCTGCCCTAAAACAAAGAAAATAATTTCCCTGGTGTCTAGTGGTGGGGGGCCGAAATAAGAAAAAAAATTAGACCCCAATGGGAGCGACCCTTGCCCAAGGGGTCGCTCCCTAAAATACGTGCCCAACATAATTTCCCTGGTGTCTAGTGGATTTCGGCCCCCCCTGGGGGCAGATCGGTCGAAAAATTGGCCGATCTGCTTCCAGGGGGAGCCGAAATATGGAAAAAATGAGCCCCCAATAGGAGCGACCCTTGCCCAATGGGTCGCTCCCAAAATACATGCCAAAAATGATTTGCCTGGTGTCCAGTGGTTTTTCGGCCCGTGCCCCCAGGGGGGGCCGAAATAGGAAAATAATAGCCCCCAATGGGAGCGACCCTTGCCCAAGGGGTCTTCCCCAAAACTAACACCAAAAATAAATCCCTGGTGCCTAGTGGGGATTCCTGCTCCACGATTGCGGGCCCTGCCCGCAATCGTGGAGCAGGAATCCACTGAAAAACCTGAAAAAACTGAAAAACCCTTTCCTTTCCCCCGTGTCTGTTCCCCCCCAACCCCCAAAGAGGGAAGGACTTACCTGTAAGTCCTTTCTCCCCGATGCGCTGGAAGCAAATGGCTTCCAGCGTGTCCCTCTGCAATATTCGATGACGTCGGCGTGCTGTGAGCGCGCTGACGTCATCGGATTGCCGAGGGGGGGGATCGGGGGTGGAAGGGGAAGGGATTCCCCTTCCATTTACGACCGGGGGTGTGGGTGGGGGGCCCATCATGAGGTGATCTAGTCCAAGGCACCCGGGAACCGGTGCCTTGGACGAGGTCACCTCATCCAAGGCACCCAACCGGTTAACCCAAGTGACCATAAACATGAATGGATGTTATGTATTCCAATATTGCACATCCTTATGGCTTTTTTAGTTTAATATTTGCTAATTCCTAAAAATGTCCTCAGTGTTTTGAGAATGCTTGCACACTTAAGTGCATGAGTATGATCATATATGCTCTGTAATAACAAATTGCATTCATGCCTTGACAACAAAGAAATCACAGAATTTAGGGAAAGTGCTTTATAATTAAGAACACCAACATGAAACATAAGTACAAATGTATTTGAAATAGTTAAGCAATTAGCAATATGAAAGGCTACATTACCCATAGTTCATCATAAATGTCAAATAGTTATGGTTGGTAAATTTAAATAAAATAGAGCAATATGTTCTTTATGTATGGAAATAAGGAAGTTAGAAATCATGAACAAGGTAGAAATAAGAGTTTGAATACATTTGTTTTTGCTAATACCATTTTTCATTACATATATAAACACTGAGAAGGGCACAACAGGATATGCCTGTGAGCAAGGTCCGAAAGACCGAAACACGTCAGGCGTTTTTGTAATCTTTGTGAATGGAATTGAGCTCAGCATTTAAGTATTGGATTAATCTACATTTTTGGAGTGCGGTTTTTCCTTTGGAAGCTAAGGAAATCGTAGGATATATATATATATATATATATTTATATATATAAAATATCTCTTTTCTATGCACTGCCTGTACCTTTTGATATTACATCATTTGCAGCATGTTAAATAATAGCATTCATGTTAAAATGATAGCATTCAGAGCATAGTTTTCATAACAACACACATACCATTATGCATCAGATATACCCCACTTCTGTGACTTGGCCTAGTGTCCCCAAAAGGCAGAAATCAAACCAGGGTTAATGAGAGTCGGTCCGTGAGACTCCCCTTGACCTTGATTTGATGCTTGCTTGTCTCATGCAGTAGGTCCAGCTACACAAGTGAGGTAGCATTTTTATTGGGACAAGTGGAAAAACGCTGGGTGGTAGAAACTTTGTGGTTTCC
This sequence comes from Pleurodeles waltl, assembly GCF_031143425.1. Lineage (NCBI taxonomy): Eukaryota > Metazoa > Chordata > Amphibia > Caudata > Salamandridae > Pleurodeles > Pleurodeles waltl. The sequence goes on from NC_090446.1 coordinate 846,881,432, forward strand.
TGCTTATTCCGTAAATGCAAGGAAAATGCACAATGTTAGGCAAAGTATGAGGTTTGCAGGGCATTGTGGGTAAGAAAACTTTGTGGGATCCATGCAATGTATAACACCCTGGTCTCCCTTGGATGTTTAGTTTTCAAAATGTCTGGGTGTGGTAGGCTCCATGGGTGGCTGTTGATCCTTGGCCAACAAGAACACTTCTACCACAACTGCCAAATCAAATCATTTTTGTGAAAGGAAATGGTGATGTCTCTACATTGTATTTTGGGCCTTTCCTTTTTGCAGAACCAGGCCATTCCACACAAGTGAGGTACCATTTTTACCAGAGGAATGCTGGATGGAAGAAAGTTTGTATCTCCCCACAGATTTCAGAACTTTCCATCACAGAAATGTGAGAAAAATGTGGTCAGAGCCATGCAAGTCACCCCATCCTAGGTTCCTATTGGTGCCTACTTGTGAAAAATGTATAGGGTGGCTAGATTACCCTATGTGCTGGCTGAGCTAGGGCCCAAAATCCACAGCTACTCACTTTACAAAAAATGGGTCCATTTTGAATGGAAAAATGTGATGTGTGTGTTAATGTTGATTTTTAGACCATTTTCTTGTCACATGCACTAGATACCTGCAGAGTGAGGTATCATTTTTATCAGAAGACATGTAAAAGCATAGAATAGTAGGATGTTTATTATTGCCAATTCGATGTCACTTCCGTCGTGCCTTTCAAATGTAAGTCAGTCTGTAAGAAAGAAGACATTTTGAAAAATATCCCCTTAATTGTATGCTTGTACGTGTACCCACAAACTCAGAGATGTGTGAATGCCAATGCTTCTAAACTCCACATGCTGTGCCCATTTCAGAGGTACATAGGTTACCTTGATAGCTTTAAACTTGCACTTTATATATTTCTCCATATTAATTGGTCTGCACTTAGTACACAATAAATAACCATTGTACGGTGTAGCTCAGTTGTTGGCTCTGGATACCTTGAGTTCTTGGACAATCTACAAACCTCTATATATCTCCACAACCAAAAGGGTCTAGTGAATTTAATGGTAATGGTACATTGCTTATGTAAATCTGCCATCATGACAAAGGGTTACAGATGAAAACATTACCACGAATGGCTGTTTTCTCCTACTCGTTTTCAGTTTTCCTATATATAAACAGTTTGTTTTTGGGGGAAAAATTGAGGGAGCTACACATATGACTCCTTGCTGAATCTGGGATTTTGTCTACATTATTACAGAAATATATAGCTTTACTGGTTCACCCATGAGTTTTACACTAGTTTGCAAATCAAACTGAAAATAGGTTGAAAGCACAGAAAATAAGAAAAATGGGCTACTGTGAAAGGAGGCTCTTTTTCAAGGGTTAGCCCCACTTTTTGCCTGATGTTGATGAGTTCTAGAAGATGGTAGTGCCCAGGGCCCATTCTAACCAGGTTCCCTGGGCCAGAGCTCTTTCCCTAAATCTGTTGTTATGCTTGGCACAATTGGATATACTCTTACATATCACTAAGAGACCCTAGTAAATGGGTAACCCAGTACCCAGGGCATGGGATAGTATCTGTAGGACCCTGAGGGCAGCAGCACTGATTGTGCCACCCTCTAGGGCCCTGCACCCAGCACTGCCAGTGCAGGCTGAGTCTACTGGAGCAAGCCTAAAAAGGCAAACTCAACATGGCACACTTCCTGTGTGCCCGGTCCACCCTTCACTGCACATGATATGGGTAAGTCACCTCTCTGGTAGGCCTTACGGCCCTACGGCAGTGTGCACCATACTATATGTGAGGGCATAATTGCATGAGCAATATGCCCCCACTGTGTCCTTACCAAACCTGGGACATAGTGAGTAAACAGAGCAGCCATTTTAAGTACATGTACTAGACACATGTCAAACACGGGTTTCCCAGTTACATGATGGCACTCTGTACCCTGGGTTGTTTGCTATCAAACAACTCTTTAAATCCAAACTGGTACCAGTGCTGGATTTAACCGTAAATGTACCCAGGGGCTACCTTAGAGGTGCCCCCTGCAAACGTTGACCCAACTGGCATAGTTGTTGACTGGTTCCATCCAGCGTGCCACTTCCAGATGGCTCATATACAAAGCTGGTGGAGAGCCATGACTATCTGGTTTGTAAAACAATGCCCTTCCTGGGTGGAGGAGCTAAACCCCCTCCATCAGGAATGTGCAACACCCTGGCGGTGAGCTTCAAAGGGCTACTCCTCCTGAAATTCGAGCCCCCAGGCCTGCTGCTAGCAGCAGATGGCTTCCCCCTTGCAAACCCCCTCTTTTGGTGGGAGCCCTGGCAGGAAACCAGACAAAGAGTAGGAGGAGTGGCCTCACTGAGCATGCACCACTCCAAGGGGCTCGCAGGTGAAGTGGACCCTCCATCTAATTTTCCTCCATGATGGATGGCAGCAAAATATCCAATAAGGGTTTAGGGAAGTGACCCTTCCCACAGGAAGTGTTCACTGTAGTGGAAGTAGACACCCAAGGATCACTTGTAGCTCGTTAAATAATAGCATCCATGTTAAAATGATAGCATTTAGAGCATATCATTCATAACAACACACATACCATTATACATCAGATATACCCCACTTGTGTGACTTGGTCTAGTGTCCCCAAAAAGGACAATTCAAAGCAGGGTCAATGAGAGTCGCTCCGTGAGACTCCCATTGACCTTCATTGATGCTTGTCTGTCGCATTCGCTAGGACCAGCCACACAAGTGAGGTAGCATTTTTATTGGGACAAGTGGGAGAAAGCTGGGTGGTTGAAACTTTGTGGTTTCCTGCTTATTCTGGAAATGCAAGGAAAATGCACAATGTTAGGCAACGTATGAGGTTTGCAGGGCATTGTGGGTAAGACAACTTTGTAGCATCCATGCAATGTATACCACCCTGGTCTCCCATGGGTGTTTACTTTTCAAAAATGTCCGGGTGTGGTAGGTTCCCTGGGTGGCCGTTGATCCTTGGCCAACAAAATCACCACTACCCCCATCGCCAAATCAGATCATTTTTGTGACAGGAAATGATGATGTTTCCACATTGTATTTTGGGCCTTTCCTGTTGTGGAGCTTGGCCTTTCCACACAAGTGAGGTACCATTTTTATCCGAGGACTTAGAGGAATGCTGGATGGAAGAAAATGTGTGTCTCCCCACAGATTCCATAACTTTCCATGGCAGAAATGTGAGAAAAAATCTGGTTTTATGTCAAAATGTAATGTTTGCATTGGATTCTGGGTAAAAGATCATGGTCAGAGCCATGCAGGTCACTCCATCCTAGGTTCCTATTGGTGCATAGTTTTGAAAAATGTTTAGGGTGGCTAGATTACCACAGGTGCTGGCTGAGCTAGGGCCCACAATCCACAGCTACCCACTTTGCAAAAAATGGGTCTGTTTTGAGTGGAAAAACGTGATGTATTGAAGTTGGCTTTTAGCCCATTTTTTGTCACAGGCACTAGGCCTACCTGCATGAGTGAGGCATCATTTTTATCAGAAGACATGTAAAAGCATAGAATAGTAGGATATTCATTATTGCCAATTGGATATCACTTCAATCGTGCCTTCCAAAAGTAAGTTAGTGTGTAAGTAAGAAGACATTTTGAAAAATATCCTCTAAATTGTATGCTTGTATGGGTACCCACAAATTCAGAGATGTCCGAATACCAGTGCTTCTAAACTCCATATGTTCTGCTCATTTCAGAGGTACATAGGGTACCTTGATAACTTTACACTTGCACTTTATATATTTCACTATATGAATTGGTCTGTACTTAGTACACAATGAATAACCATTGTACGGTGTAACTCAGTTGCTGGCTCTGGATACCTTGAGTTCTTGGACAATCTACAAACCTCTAGATATCTCCACAACCAAAAGGGTCTAGTGAATGTAATGGTAATGGTACATTGCTTATGTAAATCTGCCATCATTAAAAAAAGGTGACTGATGAAAACATTGCCACAAATGGCTGTTTTCTCCTATTCATTTTCAATTTTCCTGTATTTCAACAGTTAGTTTTTTTGGGAGGGAAACCTTGAGGGAGCGACACATGTGACCCCTTGCTGAATTTGGAATTTTGTCTACATTTCAGAATTATATAGCTTTACTGGCTCACCCATGAGTTTTACAATAGTTTGCAAAACAAACTGAAAATAGTTTGAAAGCACAGAAAATAAGAAAAGTTGGCTACTGTGAGAGGAGGCCTCTTTTTGCAGGGTTAGCCCCCACTTTTTACCTGATTTTGATGTGTCTTAGAAGTTGGTAGTGCCCAGGGCCCCTGCTAACCAGGTTCCCTGGGCCCGAGCTCTTTCCCTAAATCTGTTGTGATGCTTGGCACTAATGGATATACTCTTACATATCACTATAAAACCCTAGTAAATGGGTATCCCAGTACCCAGGGCATGGGATAGTATGAATAGGTCCCTGAGGGCAGCAGCACTGATTGTGCCACCCGCTCAGGCCCTGCACCCAGATGCACCCATCACTGCCAGTGCAGGCTGAGTCTTCTGCGGCAAAGCTAAAAAGGCAAACTCAACATGGCACACTTCCTGTGTTCAATGTCCACCTTACACTGCATATGATGTGGGTAAGTCACCCCTCTGGTATGCCTTGCGGCACTATACGTGAGGGCATGAATGCATTAGCAATTTGCCCCCACTGTGTCCTTACCATACCTGGGACACAGTGAGTGAACAGAGCAGTCATTTTAAGTACATGTACAGGACACTGGTCAAACACAAGTTCCCCAGTAACATGGTTGCCACTCTGTACCCTGGGTTGTTTGCTATCAAACAACTCAGAATATTAAATCCAAACTGATACCATTGTTGGATTTAACCTTAAATGTACCCAGGGTCCACCTTAGAGGTGCCCCCTGCAAAAGCTGACCTAACTGGCATAGTTACTGACCGGTTCCATCCAGCCTGCCACTGTCAGATGGCCAATATATAATCCTGGGGGACAGCCATGGCTCTCTGGTGTATAAAACATTGCCCTTCCTGGGTGGAGGAGCTAACACCCCTCCCTCAGGAATGTGCAACACCCTACTGGTGAGCTTCAAAGGGCTACTGCCCCTGAAACTCAAGCCCCCAGGCCTTCTGCTAGCAGCAGATGGCTTCCCCCTTCTAAATCCATACTTTTGGTGGGAGCATTGGTGGGAAACCAGACAAAGGGTAGGAGGAGTAGCCTCACTGAGCATGCAACACCCCAAGGGGCTTGCAGGTGAAGTGGACCCTCCATCTCATCTTCCACCATGATGGATGGCAGGGAAATATCCAATAAGGGTTTAGGGCAGTGACCCTTCCCACAGGAAGTGGTCGCTAAGTGGGTGTAGCCACCAAAGGGGAAGTGTCCCATTGGACAGTACCAGGTTTCCCCTAAAACACCCACTAAATTCAGTATTTAGTGGGCTCCTCTAGACCAAAGATTTAGATTCATATGGAAGAAAGAAGACAGCACCAAGGAACCCGCCAAGATAAGAACAGAGGACCTGTTGAGTCAGAAGAGGCTCCAGGGCCCTTGCTTGCTGCACCAGTGTCCTGACAATCGTTGATGCGGAGGAGCTGACAACTGAACCAACCTCAAACGACCCTGAGGACCTCCAAGCTTTGCAAAAGCCCAAGATCTGCCTCCTAAGTGGAGGCACCACTCAAGAAACTAAAGGAACCTGCAAGGAACCTGCAAACCGCTGAGGGACACATCATCAACTGGACGATATCTCCACAACCAGAAAATGAAGCCAGACCAGACATCACACCAGCAACAGCCTGGACAAGACCTGCAAGTCTGCCAAGTTTTGTGGCACAGCGCCCACCAGTAGCCAAGTTGTGGCAATACCCCAGGTGCACATCAGACACCATCAAAAACAGCTCCCCCAGAGCTGAAAATGGACCAAGAGGAATCTCAAGGGACTTCAGTGACACCCTGGATCTCCCACCAGAGGTTGGAAAAGGAGCCTACAACTTGAGATGGAGGACACACGACATAGAAAAAGTTACTTGGTTGCTGTCTGTGCTCTACGGTCGATGTGGACCATAACATACCGATTGCATTCGTTTAAGATTCGGAAAAAAATGTGGATCACAGAGATACTTGAAGCTTGATTGTGACCATTATGAATACTTTGGAGAAGTGATGATGGTTATAATGGACAAGTTCATCATGCTCTGAATTGATGACAATATCTGTCAATAAGCCTTGAAAAAGTCTGCACTCGTGTCGGCTGAAGCTCCAACATATGAGCCGAAGTGTACATCCTTTGGCTTATTCCTAAGCACATTGGATCATCTGAAAAAAAAAATTACAAATTATTCTTTAGTGGGCTATACAATCTATGTATTGTTTTTAAATGTATGGATTGTTTTTATTTTTTGTCATATGTATATAAGATATGTTCGTTGAGGCTGTGTTATGTGTTTTGAATAAATACTGTATAGTTTTGCCCAATATTTGTTTCAATACATACTGAGATAGGAAAATGACCAATATCACCACCTCTGTGAATGCTTTGTAACTAATCTAATTGTATTAAGGGGATGAAATTAGTTGTTTTTGTAATTAAGTTTATAGTGTGCTCTGCTAGTTCTTGCATCTCCCACCAGAGCGCCTGCGACGTCCTGCACAACCTTAAGAAAAAGACTAACCTCCAGCTACAAAGGGTCCCATTGCGCACAGCATCCAAGGCTTCCAAAATGCCCTGTTCCTGGCTGCCTTGCATTATGGGACCTATTATGTGCTCCGGGTCCCCAACCCGTCATGACCTCATCAGCATAAGGGGACCCCCAGGCACCAACTTTAAATATGCAAACCAGCTCCTTTTCCATGTTGCTCCTGCAGGTGGACCTGTGCCTGTGCCAAGAGGTTTTCCAACACTGCTCCTGCCTGAACCGGGAGCTGCCCAAGGCTCTCCAGCTGGCACATGGTGCCCACCAACTACTTCGACCAACCTGCAAAAGAAGAGACTGGTAACCCAACTGTATGATTTTTAATGCATTTTTAAAAGTGACTGCCTATTGAATCCTGTGGTACATAATTACGCACAGAAAGACTAACTTTATGAAAACTTTGAAAAGTAATATCTCAAAATGTACTTAACGTATCTGAAAAATCTTGATCTTAAAATGTATATAAAAGTTTAAAGTATGTTATAACTTCTGGTCTTGAGTTATTCATTGTGTGTATATGGTGCATGATTGGATTTGTGAGTACAGCAAATACATAGCACATCTCCTGGATTAGCCTAACTGCTTGACCAACTACCTTAAAAATTGGAGCATTAGGTGGTCTAATTGTTAGCTCTGGAAACCAATGTGCCGTTGACTGGACCCCCTGCATAGTGTGCCTAGTTTTGCACACTGCATACAGGGCCAACCTCTGACATTTGGTGTATCAGCGGTGAGATAAAAGACTTCATGTTTGTTGATACCACTCTTACAATTGTGTTAACACATGAATAACTCTCTAAATTGTCTTCAGATAAAGTGTTTTTGATTTTTCTAATTGACTACCAATTTTTACAAAATTTTAAAGTAATTGTTAGGGCCTGGTTAGGTCCCTGCAACTTTAGAAACAGTTTAAAAGTATTCGCTTTAATTTGGTTATCCAAAAAGGGGAGTTCTTAATTCTAAAAAGGTTCAACTTTAATAAGATAAAAATGTATGGTTCAGAGTCCCAAAACCAGGGCTCAACCTGGAAACATAGGAGACATATAGCTATGACAAGTTAAGTAAACTCTGCAGACTAGAAACTTCAACCTGGAAAAAGTCCCTAAACAGAGACATTATATAAAAGTTTGAAGAACTTTTGTAAATTCTGGTCTTGAGTTATTCATTGAGTGTGTGTGGTGCATGATTGAATTTGTGAGTACAGCAAATACTTAGCACATCTCCTGGATTAACCTAACTGGTCGTCCAGCTACCTTTCAAAATTGGAGCATTAGATGGTCTCATTTTTACCTCTGGAGACCAATGTGTGGTTGCCTGGACCCCTTGCATAGTGTGCCTCATTATGCATACTACATAGAGAGCCAGCCTCTGACATCTACCTCTTTGAAAAATTCCAAACATGTGGTTAAAAAACATAGATTTTTGATTCAGCTCTGCATGTTCCTGAAAGCTGGGAAGATGGTGACTTTAGTGTATCAAACTGTTTGTTGATGCCATTTTAATTTTAATTTTTTTTTTTTAACCAGAGCACTTTTTACTACATTTCCCCAAAAAAGTCAAACGTTTGCTACATTTTGGTAATTTTTTCAGTCCCTTTCTGGAGAATCTGCAAACCATGGGTACCTTTAGAAAGCTCATGATGTTGGAAAAAAGGACGCAAGCTTTGCATGGACAGCTTATCTAAACAAAATGTTATGGAGGCTTGATTGTGAACTAACCAAAATAGCAAAAAAACAGGCTTAGCACTGGGAGAAACGGGGTGGGGTCTAGGAGTGAAAGGGTTAAAAAGAAGAGCACACTAGCACCACATGGCCAACAACACTGTAAACAAAAAAGATTTGAAGGTATCAATAGGCAGACTGTTTAATCTTGTGATACAATACGCAGATGCCATTGAATAACATGCCCAAAATACAATTAGAAATAACTGTGTGCAAGCAATTTACAGTATTGCTGTTGGACTTATAATGTGTTTCTTTTTAATTCGTTCTACTTGAATTCAGGAAATGCAGAGATTCTTCCCTTTTTTTAGCATAATTGACGTGTTACCAACCGTGTTAACCACTTGGCCACCAAATGTGACCCAATACCTGAACCTGTATTCACGTATTCATGTCGCCATCATTGTTAAAAGACTGTGGGCCTTATTAATCAAGGACATGCATCGTTCCTGCACCATGCCTTGTGGTGCAAGAATGACGCAACTCTTAAGTCAAATTTGTCAAGTCAGGCAAGGCAACCTTGTGTGGGCTTGCCTGGCTTGATACATTTAGAGAAATGCAACGCAGCCCCAAAACCATTGGCTCCCAACTGATAGACTGCTGTAGTTCAAAGTTTGTTATGTACAGTTTAAATACATAAACATAGACCATCGCCTTTCTTTGAAGCTTTAATGTATCAACACCGAGTGCTTGAGTTGAATTCTTAGCAAATCCCACCAGGGCTGTAAACTACATACATCAATAAACCATAATCACTGGTGCATACATTCTACTGCTGCAACCTCAGAATGTGGAGCAGCCTGATTAAAATCATATGTCTAATTTTTCCAATCAAATGGTATAAAGGAAAAACTAAAATCACCGACAATTTTGCTATTCCCATAACAAAGTATTACATGGGGAAAGGAACAATTCAATCAGCATAGCAAGTGCCAGTGATGACTCTGGATGTGGAAATGAAGAAGTTGCAATCGTGTGTAACTTCAAAGAATTATGAGTTTGAACCAGTTCAGGGACTGTGTTCTTCAAGCAAAGGCTAATTCTTGATTTCACTAAGCTGAAATTACAGTAAGGCATATGCACAGACATGATGCAACTACAGCCAAAAACAGGTTTGCATCAAGGTTGAGATTCAACATGCTTTCCTCAGTATTTGATTAAAAAAACGTTAGTTTGATAGCTCCAGCTGAACACCACAAGACATCTAACAGAAGGATATCGAGGCATCCATCAGGAAGCACATATCTTCCAGTATGCTATTTTTTCATTGGACAATTTTTGTTTTTTCATTATATTTGGTGAACCAATATAAGTGCATGATAGTTTGTTCCCTCCTAAAAATGGCCGACTCGAGTATTCGGATGCCATTAGGAGCATACATCGCGATAAAACAGTGCTTAAATGTCACACCATGAGGGAATAACTGGATATATGTTCCTAATCTTGAAATGCCTTTCGGAAGTCTCCTGTTTTCCGTGTCAAATCGCTTTTGCTGTGGTATTCTCCCTTCTGTGGAATGAAGGCTGTGTTTGTCTCCATTGTGCAATTAAATGAAAAATATTTTGAAACTGCACATGATTTATTGGACTCTTGGACTGCCTGTTTAACTGACTAGATTTCAACAGACATACTGTATAATGTTGGACAGCTAAGAAACTATTACTTCAGGGTGTGCCCCTCGCAACTTTTTGTGAGATATGTCCTTCTATAGGTTTTAGAATGGATAACCCTGAGAGTTGGGCACGTTTTTTATTGGAAAAACATTGAGGCCCATATTTATACTTTTTGACGCTAAACTGCGCTAACGCAGTTTAGCGTCAAAAAATTTAGCGCCGTCTAACGCCATTCTGAAGCGCCATGCGGGCGCCGTATTTATGGAATGGCGTTAGCCGGCGCTAGCAGACCGGCGCTGCCTGGTGTGCGTGGAAAAAAACCACGTAGACCAGGCAGCGCCGGCGTAGGGGGAAAATGGCGTTAGGGCGTCTTAAAATGGGGCAAGTCAGGTTGAGGCAGAAAAATCGCCTCAACCCGATTTGCGCCATTTTTTTCGACGCCCAGACGCCATTTAAATGACTCCTGTCTTAGCAAAGACAGGAGTCATGCCCCCTTGCCCAATGGCCATGCCCAGGGGACTTATGTCCCCTGGGCATGGTCATTGGGCATAGTGGCATGTAGGGGGGCACAAATAAGGCCCCCCTATGCCACCAAAAAAAATTAAAAAATATGAAAAATTATACTTACCTGAACTTACCTGAATGTCCCTGGGGTGGGTCCCTCCATCCTTGGGTGTCCTCCTGGGGTGGGCAGGGGTGGCAGGGGGGGTCCCTGGGGGCAGGGGAGGGCACCTGTGGGCTCATTTTGAGCCCACAGGCCCCTTAACGCCTACCCTGACCCAGGCGTTAAATAGTGGCGCAAATGCGGGGTTTTTTGACCCGCCAACTCCCGGGCGTGATTTTTGCCCGGGAGTATAAATACGACGCATTTGCGTCGCCGTCATTTTTTTAGACGGGAACGCCTTCCTTGCATCTCATTAACGCAAGGAAGGCGTTCACGCAAAAAAATGACGCTATTTGCCAATACTTTGGCGCTAGACGCGTCTAACGCCAAAGTATAAATATGGCGTTAGTTTTGCGCCGAATTTGCGTCGAAAAAAACGACGCTAATTCGGCGCAAACGGAATATAAATACGGGCCTGAGTGTGGCTTCACAGAGTAAACCATTGGAAGCATTACCTTTAAGAGCATCCAGCAGTAAAAAGTCAAAGAAATTGCAGTTAAAGCAAGTTGAACCATGATGTGATGTCCTTCCAGTCAAAGTTGTTTGTGCCTCACTTCAAATGTCAGTGCACTATGTGCGGCTGAGATGGATCATGCCAACAGATCTGAGGGGCTCCGCTTGATGAGATAAGGAATGCTGATTTTTCATATTGATTCACTGTTCATTGAGGAAGATGTAAATGATTTAAAAAAAAAAAAAAACATAAAACCCAATTCAGATTCAGTTTATCAAGTCTGGTGAAATAAAACTCTGGTGCTGTTTATGTCTGGTCAATTGCCTTCTCTAGTTCTAGGGCCTTCTCAGCCCTCAGCCTTCAAGAAGCAAGTCCTCCCCCTGGAGGCTCGTTTCCCAGAAGGAGCTAGCCTAACTTTTATGTGAACTCGAGTCAAATGGAGAGGAGGAATCACCCTTATATTGTTCATCTGACAGTGAACGAAAAGCCTTTGACAGTGAGACACATTTCATTTTCTTTGTGCAGCTGTTCTTAAAATACTTATGGGCCAAGAATGGGTTTTTAAAAATTGATCTTCTATACCGTTGGTAGGTGGACCTAATCAAATCTCTAAACAATTCTCATACCCTACACTTTGTATTTTGATGTAGAGTGTTATTCCTGTTCTGTTAGTGCGACTAATGTTCAAATGCAATAATATTCAGCTGCCTCTGATCATATTCTCCATTTATCATGAACGAGCTCCGGTTGACATCCCCTTGCAGTCTGGACAAATAAGACAATTTTAGTATTGTAGGTACATATGCCTGAAAGATTTATTGATTTATTCTTGAGATTATCAGTCTCAATGTGAAGTTACTGATTTATGATGTGATTGCCACAATACATCAGGCATGTGTCTGGAACTGATGTTATGTGTTTGTAGTACAGTAACACACCTGTCATTCCAGAGGAAGATAATTGAGACAGCCATTGGTAATTTGGTCCAGGACAAGATCCAATCCAAACCCTTCCTAGAGAACTATTGGTCTGGTTTCATCCCTTAGTGCAGCACATATAGGGCCATATGTAGCAAAGGTTTTTACCCATTTTGTGTCTTTGGGAAAATGTGTTTGTACATATGGCCCATAGTCCTATCGACAAAGAGTCTGATACAACCATTCACATCAAACAGAGTGTTGATGTGTTTCTTCACATTCTGTTTTACCTCTCGGCAGTTTTCAACACCATCAACCTTCCGGCTCTGCTCAATGCCCCTGCTCACTGAATGGGCTACCGTGGTATAAAAAATGTAAAGAACACAGCCTAGATAGTCCAAATTACTGAATCAACCCCTCAGAGTCAAAGAAAATTCGTGTGAGTTATGGGGTTCGTCAGGGCACCATCCTTTCAACAGTGATGTATGGCTTAAAGATGAAAAACTTCAGAGTCGATTACGTTATCAGTGTCCTCCAGTGCACGATGATACTATGGTGTTCATAAATGCCATTTGCAGTCAAGATGTTGCCCTACTGAAAAATGCCTCACCACCACTCAAGCGAGTCTAGGAATGGCTTGATGAAGTGAAAATAGATGGTTTAAAATGATGACTCATTCAAAGCACTCAGTTAATAGCCCCTATACATACATACGTATACATACAGATGGAGCATTTTAAGATAGATGTTTTCTCTTTGACTAGCAGAATTTCAAGTTAGCTTCAAGTGGGTACTTACACTAGGTATGGAGTAGAGAGTAATATGTAAATCCCTTGGTTTGTTACGATTATGACCATTGGCTGGTCACATTAATATATGATAACTTCAAGAACGTAGGAACTACAAGAACAGCCGTCAAACGTCTTTCTGAGTGAGTGAAGTTAATTTTATAAAGATATTTAAAATTTAAATTTGCAGACACTTAGCGTGCATGGCTATTTACTCTGTCCCAGCGACGCGGTACTGCTCTACAACGTTGCCGGAGGAAACCTTACATTGCCGAACATACTCATTTATAAAAGTTTGTCAGTGCAAATAATTAAACTGGTAAAAGGATAAAAAGCAATCAATAAAAATCTGCACAATTAATGAAGAGTAATGGATCTGGCTGATTGATTAAATGAGGCAGAACTGTTATATTATTGAACTTAACAGTACGTTAAATGTGCTTCACTTGCGAGTTTATTTCTCAATTTACAGTAGGATGACGTGTAGCAGTTTGAAGTGTTTAGAGAGCTGCTTTTGCTTCAAAGGCCTCGTGCTACTGAAAACTGCCTGCTAGCTAAACGCATTTGCGAAATTCGAAATATAATTGTTTTGATGGTATTTAAAAAAAAGATACTGTACTTCAGGAACAAGGAGGTGAGAAATTATGCATTTAACAGTAACCCAGGACTACATAAGTCTGAAAAAATATGTATGTTTTGCAAGAGCGCTAGATTGGCAAATAAGAAATGGCATTGCAATCACATTTAAATTCTAAAAAGATGCAAAGAAACAACAGTCATATTTATTCAGAAGTTCAGTCCTGTTTAGGGGAGCCTACATATTTCTGGTTTGGAATTTGTTTGGGCAGATGGATGCAACCCTAAGCATGGCCATAGGCAGACAATGATATTTTAAAGTACCGGACAAGACACAGGGGGTCATTCTGACTTTGGCGGGCGGCGGACGCCGCCCGCCAAAGTTACCCCGTCAAAAGACCGCTCCGCGGTCAAAAGACCGCAGGGGTCATTTCGACTTTCCCGCTGGGCCGGCGGGCGACCGCCAAAAGATCGCCCGCCGGCCCAGCGGGAAAGGCCCTGCAACAATGAAGCCGGCTCCGAATGGAGCCGGCAGAGTTGCAGGGGTGCGACGGGTGCAGTTGCACCCGTCACGATTTTCACTGTCACTGATTTTTTCTGTGCAATGCAGACAGTGAAAATCCTTGTGGGGCCCTGTTAGGGGGCCCCTGCACTGCCCATGCCAGTGGCATGGGCAGTGCAGGGGCCCCCAGGGGCCCCACGACACCCGTTCCCGCCATCCTGTTTCTGGTGGTGAAAACCGCCAGAAACAGGTTGGCGGGAAGGGGTCGGAATCCCCATGGCGGCGCTGCAAGCAGCGCCGCCATGGAGGATTCCCCCAGCCGGGGGAAATCTGGCGGAAAAACGCCGGACCCGGCTGGGCGACCGCGGCTTCACAGCCGCGGTCGGAATAAGAAATGAAGCACCGCCAGCCTGTTGGCGGTGCTTCAGCCAGCCTCCACCCTGGCAGTCATAGACCGCCAGGGTCAGAATGAGGCCCACAGTCTCAGCCCTAATTTCTCACCCTTGCATTTTCAAGGTCTGCCCTGACACTTTATAGTACGGGTCCCTGAAGATATCCTGTCCAAAAACGAGCTGACCAATATTTAGGGATGCAATTAATTGAAGCAATCCACCCATCATGTGTTTCCCTCAGTGCGATACCCTAAGTGCAGTAAGTATGCCCACATGTTGGTCTTGTGCTCACTGTGCCATAGGTCTCAGTCTGCACCTTAAGGAGCAGTCCTAAATAGGCCAAAACATATGTGTGGTGACTTGTGATGCTATTTGTGGTGACTTGTGATCCCATTTAGAGAACACCTGACCTTGCAGTTTAGGCAGGGCTGTTTTTATTGGAGCAGGGCCCTGGTTAATTAGAATATTACAGATCTCTGTCTGACGTAGATAGCTCGGCATAAAAATAAGAACTGGATTGAGGCCCAAAGTAATTGCTAGTTGTTGAGAATAGTTCAAACCATCCACCAATCATTCATTCAATATTTGGGAGCATTGAGAAAACTTGACACCGTATGCAGGCAAAGACGCGAGCTCAAAAACTACATCATTCATAGATGACTTCAAGTATATTTGTACTGTGCAGTGACCATTTTTTAAAGATATTTTTCTAGAGAAATGAAAAACGATTGTAAGATGGCTACATGGTCATCTGAGAAAAAAACACAAGAAGTGTAAAATGCTTGCTGTAATCCAGCTAGGTATGTTTCTGAACCAATCTTGTTCTTTATAGTATAGAAACATGTTAATTTTTGTTTTTAGCACTTTATTTTGCTATTGAAAATTAGTATCCCTATAAATAACAGGTGTAACTATTTTTCAAATGTATTATAGTCATTCTGTCAACCTGAAAATGACGGTAATCCAAGTCAGCCTTGCCACAGTTGAAGTCTTTAACACTGCAGGCCACCACATTAATGGACACTTAACTTACTGACACATGTTTCCCGTTTCTGTGTTTCAAATGGACATCCTAAGAACACAAAGCTGTCACCAGTCCTACGTCCTCAGGTTTTTCAGGTTTTATATGTTGCGAGAAGATGAAGCCGAAGTCAGGTGACATGATTCAACTAGCAGCTGCAGGAGCTAGACACGCTTAAAGGAAATGTGCTGGGAGGGGAGCACAAGAGTGCCAGCAACCAGATCTAGGGGGAAGCTGTGAACTCTGTTATTATCTGCTAAGCAGAAAAACTGAAGCAAAAAGAGCATCAATTTCCGTGTGGCTCGAGGTGCTGCATCGAGAAATGTAATTGCAAATGCACAACCTTGAGTACTAAAAGTTTATTGGCCTGTCGTGGTCCTGTGGCTTAGGTTGACAGAGTTAAGCCCTATGTAAGAAAGCATGAACCAGAGTCCAACTCTTCAGCAATGTACAGAACTCAGCTGGTAATGCTGTGGAGGGTCTGTGCACCTGAATCAGGTATAGCAAAAAGCTCTAGTACCCCCGCAGAAGAATTTTGGGCTTCCAGCAAAGCTAGTGAGGGACACAGTGTACCAGGCGTGGCTTTGGACTACAAAAGCTGCAACATGTGGTCTCGGCCAAGCGTATGTCCATGGCCGCAAAGGAACAGCGGTAGCAATGGTATGGGAGTCGTACGCAGCCATGAACCCTGGAACCATCCATCCCTCTTGGAGATGTACATTATATCTAATGGCACTTGTAATACTGCTGACAGCATATCCATCGCATTTATGACCGAGTAACTTGTCCCTCACACTCTAAATAAAGACTATGGCCCTCATTCTAACTCTGGCGGGCGGCAGTTGCCGCCCCCCAGACGGGAAGCGCCATTTGGCCGCCACGCGGCCAAAATACTGCTTCCCGCATTCTGACATTCCCGCTGGGCCGGCGGGCGCTAAGCAAGTTAGGGACCGCCGGCCCAGCGGGAATGAGGGCCGCAACACAGGAGCCGGCTCCTAATGGAGCCGGCGGTGTTGCGGCGGTGCGACAGGTGCAGTTGCACCCGTCGCGCTTTTCACTGTCTGCTAAGCAGACAGTGAAAAGCCCCCCTGGGCCCTGTTAGGGGACCCCTGCACTGCCCATGCCAGTGGCATGGGCAGTGCAGGGGCCCCCAGGGGCCCCCAGGGGCCCCAGGACACCCGTTCCCACCAGCCTCTTCCTGGCGGTGAAAACCGCCAGAAACAGGCTGGCGGGAAGGGGGTCAGAATCCCCAAGGCAGCGCTGCCCTGGCGGATTCGCCCAGCCGGGGGTCAACCGGGGGGAACCGCCGGCCCCGGTTTTCTGACCGCAGCTTTACCGCCGCGGTCAGAATGGGCTAGGAAGCACCGCCAGCCTCGGAATGACCCCCACATGTTCTGCCGGGAGCTGCAAATAAGGAGAGGGACTTAGAGAGCGGTGTTCAGAGTGCATGACTCGGTCCAGATATACTTAAGATGCACCTCAGTGTTTACTGTCCACTGGAAAGCTCTTTCAGGTTCCATGTGTGAAATGAATGAGTAGCGCGTTGGATGGGGATGACTGCAATCTCTGCTCCTTGGATATTGCCATAGGCACGGACAAAATGTGCTTTTAAGTGGCGACATGCATGTAGAATACAGATTTCAGGTATCACAGCTGAGGCCCTTTTTTAACGTTATGCAAGCAACACTTTGACATTCAGATGCGACTGTGAGCATTACACCCTTCACAAGGATATATTGTGGAAGACCAAACACTGCTTGTGCTGACACCAGCAACACACAGCAATAAATCACATTTAAGTGTTCATATTTAACCCCTGAAATAGGTAAATGTATGAGTAAAACCACACTGCTTACACAACCCCAAAGATTCTATGTCAGCTTTATTTAATACATTTACGCTGCCCTATTTTCAAATGAAAAGTGCTTTACTGTGATCCGGGGGGCTGATATTTATCACAGTTACAAGTACTTTGGCCGTAACGTGGACATTAACGGGAATGTTCAAGGATGTTGCTGGAAATGTGGAAGTTATAATAGATTAACTGGAGGGCAAAGTAGGTTTATTTTGGAAACCTTTTTACGTGCTCTCATAAAGACATAATTTTTGCTGCAGCCAAGGACTGAGTTAAGAACTGTAATGTGACATGTTTTCCGTTTCAATCATGTATGCAGAAACCATACCAGAAACTTTGTAACAGTATAAGCAGTGCGGTTTTAGTTGATTAAGATTTAAAGTGAATTATCATACATTTAACTATTCCAGGGGTTACATATGAACACTTAGATGTGATTTATTGGTGTATGAACCAGTAATGACAATGCTCGTCTTTACCACGGACTTTGAACGTTATTAGAATTCTTGCAAGTGCACAAGCGCGCACAGGTGAAATGAAGTGCGGGTAAAGATGATTACGGTTTTAAAGTGAACTGTAAAACATTTACCTATTTCAAGGCTGACACACCAATATACAAGTGTGATTTTTGTGCCGCATAGAGTACTAACGATATCGCGCGCAATGGAAATGTCCCATGTTTTTGGTTTGGAAACATGTCCACAATGTATACAAATGTTTTATCAGTCATTATTACAAATGTGTAATGTGATAGCATTTCTTTCATAGTCTTCATAAAGGGATGATATAGGAAGCAAGAAATTGGCGAAAGGCTGTGATGATCGACAGAAACGCGTCTCTCTTTTCTGTGTTTGAAATTGCCTGCTGCAATAAACGAGTTGTTTCTCTCATGTCTCTGAGTTCAGGCTCTCTTTTGAAATAAAGAGATTCTGTGGTATATATATATATATATATACACATATATTCACTTAAAAAAACGGTTATAGGGACGTTATAGTTAGGTTCTGAAGTTACTCATACAAAACTAGAGAAATTCAGCAGCAGTTATAGTTACAGTAATTTCTAGTAACTATAACTTGAGCTCTAAGGTAACTATAACTCGCGCTCCCGCCATGCACAGTTATCTGATCAATAATTTTACTGCAGTTGTTACAGTGACATTATCAATGATGTTATCAAAGATGCCTTGAGTGCTGTTATTTGTAGGGTAATGAGCAGTGCATGGCAAGGGCATTAGTTAAAGTTACATTAGGGCGTGACATGGAGAGACCATTGCAATAACAATCTCTCTCTCTCTCTTTTCCACCCCTTTATGGGATGAAACAGAGAGAGAGAGTGACAGGATCACAGTGGGAACCTCAGGTCCCTGCATACCTGGGCGACTCCCCGCATCCTGTGAGAATCGGCATAGCTCCCGCAAGCAGAGAGCTGCTTGAAATAGTAGTTTTCTGCTTGTAGGAGCAATGTTTTCACCTGTTTCCCTGCAATCATATTTGTGTGCAGGCAAACAGATAGAAATTCCGCTGTTTGATAGCTCCCACTTGCCGAAAGCCGAGATATGTTTACTTTTGCTCTGGTGGGAGCTGTGTGGGAGGGGTGGTGGTTTCCAGGACCATGTATGACTCCACGAGGGAGGCCGCACGGCCCACTTCCATTGTTGTATTTACCCCAGGGAGGTGGTGGTCCCCGCTGGGATCCTCAAAAGACCCCCTTCATTCTTTTATTTTGGGCTCCGGGGAGGTGGTGGTCTCCAAGCCTGTGGGGGGGATGGGGCCCCCGCATACAATTCAACATTTGCCCTGGGAAGGTGGCAGGTCCTGAGGCTGCTGGTGGGGGCGCACCCCAGCATACAATTTTATCTTTGCTCTGGGGAGGTGGCCATCCCCTGGGCTGTGGGGGGGCATGCACCCCCCACATGCAGATTTAATTCATCCCTGAGGATGTGGCGGTCCCCAGGGCTCCGGGGGGCCATAGTGCCTTCCCCACATTAAATTATTGTTTTGTGCCGGGGAGATGGGGGTACCCATGGCTAATAGAAGCCCTTGGAGAAGGTCCCATGTGCCCCCTCCTTTTTCAATGCCCCCAGAACCTGGCCCTCCTGAAGGCTTCATTAGAACACACGTGGGAGTGCCCGTTTGTTTTGGTTTTAATTGTCAGATTAGCCTCCACTTGCAGCAAAACTTTAAAAAAAAATGCTTTTTTGCTCTGGGATGTCCCTCTGGGACCACAGCACCATAGCTAAGGGGTCAGTGTGTCCCTACCATGCTTTTCCTATTTTTTACCTTTTTTTCTAGGACTCGTCTGAAGCGGAGTCTCATGATGTCTGCCAACAATTCCATTTTCAGAGCTCAGAACAAGCTTGGGAAGGTTTGCAGAGCCTTCTATATGTACAAATTAGTTTTTTTTTTAATTTCTCAAAAATTACTGAACAAATTTACACCAAATAAAAAAAAGGGTCACTTTCTGGACCAATAGCTACTTTTCTGCCAATGTAAATTCATCCAGTGGTTTAGCCACTATTCCTGTTGAAATCCCTATGGAAAATGCATAGGAAAAAGTGTTTTGGGACCCCCTTTTTTCAATCAAAAACCCCAGGCAGCAGCTGAAGTGAGCATCATATTTTTGGGGAAAAGTTTGTGAAGATTCATCAAATGGCACCAAGGTTATTAGCAAAAAAAAAATGCTTTTGCTTTAGAAACTAGGTCCTAACTATAACTACCTAGTAGCGACCGCCACTAGGTAATAGGTGTGAGAAAACTGCGCTGATTGCAGAAGCCCCCTAACCTTTTGCCCCCATTTTTCACTTTTTGCTGGTGTTTTCCTGAATCTGATGGTGCCCTGGGTACTGCTAACCAGTCCCAGGGCCCGTGCTCTGATTAAAAGGAGTATGTAAATTAGGATAATTATAATTGGCAGTATCAACCTACCTATAAGTCCCTAGTATATGGTAGGGCATTTAGGTTTAGGGACCCCCAGTATAGGTAGTCCCCCCATAGGTGCACTGCTGAGATGCCCAGGATAATTTTAAAGACAGGCCTGCCTTGCTGGCTGCTTTTAATTTAAAGTTACATGCAAATGTGACTTTGGAATTGAAAGTACTTCCAAAGTCTTACACTACCTTATTTTTACACATAAGTCACCCCTAAGGTGTGCCGTAGGTGCCCCCAGGGTTAGGTGCAATGACATTTTAAGCTGGAACCGTATAAAATATGTTTTCTAAACCATGGTGAGGAAATGTTTTATATTTTGACACTAGACCCGTAGAGCATCAAAATATTGGAGTTAAAATCATTTTTTACCTGTCGAAAACTACCTTGCATCAATGATTTGCAAGGTAGGTGTTGCTGGGCAAAAATTACTCTAAGGCCCATGCGCCTTATTTATCCTCCTGTGCAAAAATGGTGCACGGGAGGGAGCCGGGCCTAAATAATGGTGCTAAGCTTAGCGCCATTGGGTCAGGACAGGCATTAGGGGACCTGTGGGCCTATTTCCATGGTGAAACTCCATGGAATATGTTTGCAGGTGCCCTCCCCAGGCCCCAAGGACACCCCCACCACCACCAGAGGGACAGTGGAGGATGGGTGACCCCATCCCAGGTAAGTAGAGGTAAGTATTTTTGGTTGTTTTTGAAAGTGCCGGATTCTGAAATGGGCCCCCATACATGGTACTGGGTGCAGTGGCCATGCCCAGGGGAACCTTGTCTCCTGTGCTAGCATTGGGGTGATGGGCATGACTCCTGTCTTTTATAAGACAGGAGTCATGTGGTATGGTAGGTTTTGAGTCAAGAAATGACACTAGGCTGGTTAGAGTCATACCGCACCCCCTTCTCCCATACCACCACCCCCACCCTCACCCGGCTAACACCATTCTCCATGACACTAGCCGACCCTTTGCACCAGTTTGCGCCATTCCATAAATAAGACGCCCGGCCAGCATCTTGGAATGGCGCTAGCTGGAGGTATACTTTTTGATGCTAAACTGCGTTAGCGCAGTTTAGTGTCAAAAAGTATAAATCAGGGCCTAATTATTTCTATTTAAGCTTAGTAATGCACTAAGAAGTTGGATATGAGCCCCAGGTGATATGAAGGAAAGCAGAGACATATAGAGGGATTGGTCGTTGTGTACACTTTGCTATATGTAATTTGAATGCATGGTGGGGAGATAATACAGGACCTGTGTTTGCCTATGTTTTCACTGTAAATCACATTGCTTCTGTGGGACAACAAGAATATGAAATGACCACTACTTTAATCTTGCGGTGCATCAGATTCTCTTCATATGCCTTTAATCCCATAATAAACATGGATACTCCAGACTATAGTGTACAGACTGGCGATATGTTCTACAACTATGAAAGAAATCCTTTTTTAAGTATAAAAGCCTTCATCCACCCACGGGTGCCTGCTTCTTCATAGAGCTCCTTGTAGCATCCGGTAGTACTCAGAGTAAGTGGTATTGGTATGTAGGTTTATTAAGACAAATATAAAAAGAGACCTCATCCACCTTTTCATTCACCACAACTGCTGACTCTCAAATACCTAAACGTTCCACCCAGCAAACCACTAAACATTCAAGAACATTTATCACCCCTTAGTGACAAGACACCACAACACCTCCTTCATCCAATTACATAACATAAAATCTGCATTTGTGTTGGAAAGTGGATTATTTGAAAGGGCAGTAAGTACCTCCACTTAGCAATAGGCCACTAACCCTCACTAGGTCCAGTCAGGTCTCAATAAATTAATTCCTGCCTAACTCTTGGCATGTTGACAATGAGCAACAAGGCTTAACTTAGGAGATAGGTGTGTAAAGCATTTAAAAATCACAAAACAGTAAAGAAGAAAAACACAAAACACAAAAAAATCTAACACCAATTTATAAAATATATCATCTTTTTTATCTTTAAAATGTCACCAAAGCGATTAAAACTGGATAAGGGGGCCCAGAGATATGAATTTTTAAAGAATTAATGTTTTTTAGGGCATAGAAACTAAAAGCATCAATCTGGTCATCTGGTCACACTAAACTAGGTCAAAGTCAAAGCTTGTGGCTGACTGTGGTAGAGCCCTGCATATTGTGACCATGGTGGTTTTCTGAACTAAACACAGCCAATTCCCCCCAGTACCTCTAGTGTAGACGGACCGCCTTGGACGGTGGTAGGCATCTCCAGCCTGGCGGGACCATGTTTCCTCTAAGCATATTATGAGGTAGCACACTGCCAGGGTTTCCACCATGGTCACACCACTACCAAAACCCTGGTGGAAATGAACCACATAAAAGGGGACACTCACCTTCAGCAACACAGGCATGACTGGAGCCGCCATGGAATCAGAAGCTTTGAGTTTACCCAATGCCCCTGCTCTCACTGCGTCTCCAGAACCAGCGACGATGAAGAGGACAACAACCATAAGTGCACATACCTAGCACACACTGGAGAAAAGGTCATTGGAACACCCGCACGGACAAAACACACAGCCGGGATGGATAGCGATTGAAACACATGCAAACACACACCCATACAATCACACACACACACACACACACACATGTGCCATACACATATCAAGCACAACACACAGGTATCAGGCACACACCTCCTCACACACACACATCACCACCACATGCCAACACACATATACACAACACCAGACTCACACACCAACACAACCTCAGGTACAAAAACACGTTGCCACGACACAGCACTGCACACCTACACAGAAGAGCACATACCTACAACAACACTCATAGACAACTCACAACCAGTCAACCCAGGCACACACCCACACGACGTACCAAATAACACACCACGCCACACAGCACACAACGCAGATGACAAAGCCATACCTATATACACAGACGCACACACAACAACCACACAATGGCAAACAACAGCACAACAACACATCACACCACATAGAATGCACAACTAAGCAACACGCATGCATGGAAGCACACAATCATAATACTCACACAAAACACACCACTAACATCAAGACCACTGGCAGGGCCACACACACACATGCGTACCAGGCAACACAGCTAGGACAACCAACACACACAACTCATACACAAAAACCAAAGTCCACAAACAGCAAACAACACGTACAAAGAAAGGAAGGGCAATCATGTCATCATCAACAGTATGTTCGGCATGATCTATAAAAAATGACCATAAATAAAATGAGCAACTACATACAAGTAAAAGGCCAGTGGCCAGTCCATGTCCTTTGAGCCCATGGCACATATGGCAGCATACATCTGCCCCAACTTGACTCCTGACTGCAAAATATAGCTCCACATGGTAGGGGCATCAAGGGGACAGGCAGATACCTCATGGGTGAGGGTGTGGTGGGGGAGGGAGGGTATGGGCTTGGGAGGGAGGTTCTTGGGTTTGGGTTTAGGCGGGGGCTCTTTTGCTTTAGGGGAGTGGACTCTGGTTTTGGGTAGGGTAGATTTCTTTGTAGAAGAAGGATCATGGGATACACCAGGGGGTGCATGGGAGGAGGAGGAGGAAGGGCAGGACTTTGGCAGGGACACAGGGTGCTTCTGGGACCCATGGGGTGGAAGAGGGGTAGGGGACTGGGTAAACTCAAAAAGGAAACTTGTTTAGGTACACAAGGGTTGTAATGGGAAAAGCGTTTGGGAGTGGAGGGAGTAGGAGTGGTTGTCAGATATGGCCATGTGGGTGTCTTGGGTGCAGGTGCGTGAATGGTATGCATGTGTGTGCTGGGTGTCTGTTGGGTGGGTGAGTGTGGGTGTCTTGGGAGAAGGAAGGGAGGAGGTGCTGGGAATGGCCTTGATGGATGGGTGACTGTGTGTTGGGGTGGTGGCTGCAGATATGGTGGATGTGCTGCATGAGGGAGTGTCAGTGGTTGTGGTGAGTGCAGATATGGTCACAGTGGTGGATGTCTGTAGGTCTGCTATTGTGGTGACTGTGGGTGAGATGGGAGTAGTGGCTGGATCAGGGAGTGTTGATGTAGTGCTAGCAGGTATGAGTGGTGTAGTGGCTGTGATGGAGGGGGTGGTTGGGGAGTCCGTGCAGGGAGTGGAAGTTTTTGTGTCTGCAGGTGTGTGTTGTCTGTGTGCATGCCGGTTGTGGGTGTTGTGGTGCTTGTGTTTGTCATGTGCAACCATGTCTGTTGCAGTGTATGCCTGTGTGTGTGAAGGTGTACTCTAGATGGGTGGAGGGAGAGGGGATTGCGATTGGGGAGAGGTAGGTGGAGGGGGGATGGTAGACAAAGTGACACAGGCTGCCGTCAGGGAGGAGGCCAGAGCCAGAAAGGATCACTTCAGGTCAGACAGGGCACTGTGAATGCCTTTCAGGACTGCATTTCTCTGTTCCACTTGAACTGCCACTCCCTTGATGGCATTCACAATGGTAGTCTGACCCACAGAGATGGACCTCAGGAGGTCAGTAACCTCCTCACTAAGGGCAGCAGGTCTGAGTGGGGCAGGGACAAAGGTGCCTTTGGCTAAGGAGACACCCAACCACTTGGGTGAGTGGGCACAGGCAACTGGGTGGGGAGCTACAGGGAGGGTGGTGCTAGTAAGGGGGTGGTGGGCGAAGATGGTGCTGGGGGGTCCCAGATGGGTCTGCCACCACCAGGGAGTGTCCACTGAAGGAGAATTCCGGGGCTGATGTTGATGATCCATTCTCCCTGTGGCACTCCCCTCGCCCTCCATCCCACTGGGTCCCTCAGCCTCGCTGGATTCAGCCTCATGGGTCCCATGGGCTGTCGCTTCCCCAATAGCCACATCCACTTCTCCTTCGCCAGGTGATGCTGATGCACACAAAGGGAGAGAAAAACAGGTAGGGAAATGATTGAAACCTAACTCACATTAATACACATGTACCTGTAAATATCACACATTACATCACATGTCACGGTATGCCATTGCAATTGCATTCCAAGTCTGCCAATACCTATTTCATCCTGCAAAGTTGAATTGGACATGTCACATCAGATGTGCACACAAGTAGGAATATGGACATGAAGATGCAGTGACACTGCATCACACCAGGGTTTTGGCAGGGGAATATGTAATTTACATGGATCCACAAAGTAGTTGTAAAATGGTGAGTTGTTGGAGTTACCCCCCACGTTTTGCCTGATATTGATGCTGACTTGACAGAGGGTGTGCTGGGACCCTGCTAAACAGGCCCCAGCATCAGTGTTCTTTCCCTAAAAATGTACCATTGTTTCCACATTTGGCACACCCCTGGCATACAGATGAGGCCTTTGTAAAAGGTACCAGTGGTACCAAGGGCCCTGTGACCAGGGAAGGTCCCTAAGGGCTGCAGCATGTGTTGTGCCACCCTAAGGGACCCCTCACATAACACATGCACACTGCCATTGAAGATTGTGTGTGTTGGAGGGGAGAAAAAGGCAAAGTTGACATGGCATCCCCCTCAGGGTGCCATGCACACAAAACACTGCCTGTGGCATAGGTAAGTCACCCCTCTAGCAGGCCTTAAAGCCCTAAGACAGGGTGCACTATTCCACAGGTGAGGACATCACTGCATGAGCTATATGCCCCTAGAGTGTCTAAGTCCATTCTTAGACATTGTAAGTACAGTGCGGCCATATTAATGGCCATATTTATACTTTTCGACGCACAACTGCGCCAACACAGTTGTGCGTCAAAAAATCTAACGCCGGCTAACGCCATTCTGAAGCGCCAAGCGGGCGCCGTATTTATTCAATGACGTTAGCCGGCGTTAGCCGGCGGAGCTGCCTGGTGTGCGGCACAAAAAATGACGTACACCAGGCAGCGCCGGCGTAGGGGAATATGGAGCTTGGGCGCCAAAAAATGGGGCAAGTCAGGCTGAGGCAAAATTTCCGCCTCAACCCGATTTGCGCCATTTTTTTTGACTCCCAACCCCCATTTTTTTTGACTCCCAACCCCCATTGAAATGACTCCTGTCTTAGCAAAGACAGGAGTCATGCCCCCTTGCCCAATGGCCATGCCCAGGGGACTTATGTCCCCTGGGCATGGTCATTGGGCATCGTGGCATGTAGGGGGGCACAAATCAGGCCCCCCTATGCCACATAAAAAAATAAAAAAAATTACTTACCTGAACTTACCTTATGTTCCCTGAGATGGGTCCCTCCATCCTTAGGCGTCCTCCTGGGGTGGGCAAGGGTGACAGGGGGGGTCCCTGGGGGCATGGGAGGGCACCTCTGGGCTCCTTCCGAGCCCACAGGTCCCTTAACGCCTGCCCTGACCAGGCGCTAAAAAATGACGCAAACTCCATGGACTTTGGCACTAGACGCGTCTAACGCCAGAGTATAAATATGGAGTTCGTTTTGCGTCGAATTTGCGTAAAAAAAAACGACGCAAATCCGGCGCAAACGGAGTATAAATATGGCCCTAAGTGTATGGTCTGGGAGTTTGTCAAAACGAACTCCACAGTTTCATAATGCCTACACTGAATAATGAACCCACACTGATGCTAGTGTTAGATTTATTAAAAAATGCACACAAAGGGCATCTTAGAGATGCCCCCTGTATTTTACCCTGAAACCAAATTTAAAGGGACTCTCACCTCATTCCAGAAGCATGAGTCCAACTACTCTTCACCCGACACCTCCGGCCCGTGTCTAGAGAAACCAACCATAGGGCCCAATGTTACCCAATGAGGAGTTGCACCGCAGTTCACGATCGCCTCCCGCAACGGCACACAACGTCAGTGGAATTACCTTATTTCCACTTGTCCCTCCACACAGGACAGGTGGATGCCATTTCAGGGGTGGGGGGGCTAGTCCTGGATAATTACTGCATCACTATTTACATTTGGACATACTGGACAATTCACACTGACCCATTACAAATTAACAGCATGCAATGTTCTGTTGTAGCCAGATTGTTCAGTTTGTGACTGGCTCCTCACTCTTTTGCCCCATGGATTGCTACCGCTGTGGATAATAGGAGATGGAGACATGACCCTGTGTACGGCCCCTGTCAGACTTGGCAACAATGGAGGACAGGCACATAATAATCACCTATACACTTGACAGGGCCACAATCACAGAGCTGCGTGCCCAATTGGAGCCTGGCCTGATATCTGCTATCCATCACCCCACTGGGATCCCCCATCTTGTGCAAGTTCTATCTGTGCTCCATTTCGTGGCAACTGGTTCTTTCCAAGTGACAGTGGGCTTGGCAGCAGGAATGTCATAGCCAATGCTCTCAATAGTGCTAACAAGAGTGTTGTATGCCCTGATTAAACACATGTTCAGCTACATTGTATTTCCCCAGGTGGAAGATTTGGCCACAGTGAAGGCTGAGTTCTATACAATCGGCTATATCCCCAACCTAACAGGGGCAATTGATGGAATCCATATTGCAGTTGTTCCACCGTCAAAATGAACAGGTGTACAGAAATCGTAAGAGTTTCCACTCTATGAATGTGCAGATGGTGTGCTTGGCAAACCAGTACATCTCCCACGTCAATGCTAAGTATCCTGGGTTGGTGCATGATGCCTTTGTCCTGAGGAATAGCAGCATTCCAAATGTGATGGGCTAACTACAGAGGCACAGGGTGTGGTTAATAGGTGAGCCCTGGTCCCCACCCAGCATATGTTGGTGTATGGGTATGCTAAGGGCCATACGGAATAGTGTGTCCCTCAATATTTGCAGGTGACTCTGGTTACCCCAACCTATCTTGGCTGCTGACCCCTGTGAGGAATGCCAGGACAAGTGCAGAAGAATGTTACAATGAGGCACGTGGGAGAACCAGAGGGATTATAGAACGGACCTTTGTTCCTGTGCCTCCATCTAACACAAAGGTCTTCAAACTGGGAGGTGGGCCCCCCTAGGGGGGCCTCAAGTGATCCCAGGGGGGCCCCAGACTCAGGCCAAAATAAATATAATACAGATAACGGGCCTTTGTTTTAAGCAGAAGCATGTTACTGCAGTTTTAAAAAGGTAACAGTACTTAACTGCAATGTTTAAATAGGTTTAGACATACTTAAACATTGCCATGTTTATAAAATAATTGTGAAAAATTCTGAAGGGGAGGCCCAATAATTTTTATTTTTCAACTGGGGGGGCGCAGCATTAAAAAGTTCGGAGACCTCTGATCTAACAGGTGGATCCCTGTGCTACTCACCCAAGAAAGTCTGCCAGATAATAGTGGCATGCTGCATGTTGCATTACCTTGCCCTGAGACACCATGTGCCTTTTCTGCAAGAGGAGGAGGCTGGAGATGCCTGTGTGGCAGCAGTGGACCCTGTGGACAGTGAGGATGAAGATCAGGACAACAGAACAGCAGTCATCAGACAGTACTTTCAATGACACACAGGTAAGACAGTGTTACTTCACATTTCATTGTAATTATTTTTAATTTCTGTGGCACTGGCATGCTGTTGTTTCCCACTTCTATGCCCACTTACTGTACCCTTTGGCAAGTAATTTTACAGTTGTTGGTGCCTAACAATAGTTCCTGGTGTGATCACTGCAGCCAGCTACTGGTCATTAACATATGCTCATTTACTGTACATTTGAATTGCATTGTTTGAACCTTGTTAAATGAATATATATTTGAAAGATTTGACATACTCCATACATCCATTTTTTCCAAGGGTGTTTAATGAAGTGCTAAGAAAAAGAGGGGTAAGTGCAATGGGATGGGGTGATGATGTAGGAAAGTCTAGGGTATTGTTCCAGTCTATTTGTAGCACAGATGCATTGTTCAAGGGGATGTTGGAAGGGGAGCAATGGCAGTTCAAGGTGGACAGGGTGACTGTGTGGGACACAAGGGCGACAATCAGGAGAGTCTCATTTCCTGGGGGGGTCTTGGCAAGTGTCTCTGGCTTCTGTCTGGATCACAGGGAACGTTGTGGGGTGGTTCTCCTTCTGCAGGGAGAGGGGTGCTAGTGGCCTGTTGGTCCTGCGGTGGGGCCTCCTGTCCACTAGCGGCAGCAGAGGTGGAAGGCAGTTCAGATGTCTGGCTAGTGGCAGGGGCCTGCTGTTGTGAGAATGCCTCCCTCCTAATATTGGCCATGTCTGCCAGCACCCCTGCTTTGGAGACCAGGGTGTTGTTGATGGCCTGCAAGTCCTCCCTGATCCCCTGGTACTGTCCCTCGTGCAGCCATCTGTTCTCCTGCACATTGTCTAGGATCTGGCCCATCATGTCCTGGGAATGTTGATATGCTCCCAGGATCTCTGCAAGTGCCTCCTGGAGAGTCGGTTCCCTGGGCCTGTCCTCCCCCTGGAGCACAGCACTCCTGTAAATTTACCTGCTGTCCTGTGCCTCTGTCCTCTGAACCGTGTGCCCACTGGCACTGACCCCAGGTCCCTGATTGTCTTGGGTATGTGGTGTGCCCTAGGTTCCCTGTAGAGGTAGGCACACTGCTGATTGACATGTCCTGGGGACAGAGGTATGGGTACGGTGGGTGGGTGCTGTGGTGGTGTTTCCTGATGGGGGAGGCTCTTTGGTGGTGTGTGACTGGGCCTGGTTAACTGGCTGTTCAGAGGTCCCTGATGGGCCAGGTTGGTCATCCAGATCGTGAAGTCCAGAGTTGCTGTCATCACTGTGGGCCTCTTCTGTGGGGGGACTGGATATTGCTGGCACCTCCTCTCCACTGACATTGGCTGAGGTACCTGTGGGGATGTAAATGATGTGTTATGGTTTCTGTGTCTGACATATTGTGCATCTGTGGCTTGCCCTCTTTGGTTGTAAGCTTTCACTTGTGTACGTTGGTATCTGGTGGGATAGCTGATTCTCTGTAGTGTGCATGCTTTAGTGATAGGTGTCCATGCAGGGCTGTGAGTGGTGTCCATGCATTGGTATGGCATGCAGGGCTTGGCATTGGGATGATTGAGATGTGATGATGAGGGGAGTGGGATGTGGTGATGTGATGGGAGTGAGGGTGATGGTGAGTGTATGTGATGGCATGCAGGTGGATGGGGTGATAATAGTAGAGAGTTTAATTACCAGAGTCCAGTCCTCCTCCTACTCCGCCCAGGCCCTCAGGATGCATGATTGCCAATACTTGCTTCTCACATTTTGTTAGTTGTGGGGGCGGAGGTGGGGGTCCACCGCCAGTTCTCTGTACAGTGAGTTGGTGTCTTGCTGCAATGGAACGTACCTTCCCCGTAGGTCGTTCCACCTCTTCCTGATGTCATCTCTAGTTCTTGGGTGCTGTCCCACGGCATTGAACCTGTCCACGATTCTCTGCTACAGCTCCATCTTCCTAGCTATAGATATCTGCTGCACCTGTGCTCCAAATAGCTGTGGCTCTACCCTGATGATTCCCTCCACCATGACCCTTAGCTACTCCTCTGAGAATCAGGGGCGTCTTTGTTGTGCCATGGGTGTTGTGTGAGTTGTGTAGGTGAGAGTGTGTAGGGTGATGTGGTGGGGTGTGTGATGTGATGTGGGGTGAGTGGGTGGTATATAGATGTATGTAGTGTGTGGCTCTGGTTTTGTCTATGGTCGTGGTGTCTGTCACATGCCAATGGTTTGTTATGGTAAAAGGTTGTGGGTAATCTGGGTTTGTGTTTTATAGTGGTGTGGGTGTGGGTGTGGTGTGTGTATGAGTCTCAGCTGTGTGTTGTTTGAATTGTCCAATGTGGTGTTGTTTCATTTCAGTGTGTGTATTTTGGGCCCGGCGGTATGTACCGCCAATGGTTTAGTGCCATTGAATGTCCGCTGTGGTGATCCGTGGGTCATAATGTGATGGCCGTAGTTTTGTTGGTGTAACAGTGTGGGTTTTGATACCGCCACTTTATCACTGATCTTTGGACTGGCGGAATTGTGTCTGTGGCTGAATAGTGATGGATTGGTGTGTGTGTGTCATTATACAGTGGACGGATATCCACCTCCGCGGTGGTAAGTTGGCAGCAGTCAGCATGGCAGTAAGTGGGATTTACCGCCAATCTCACAATGACGGCCTATATCTCAGTTTGATTTAGTGTATTCAGAGCCAGCTTCTTACAGTTGTCACCTCAGTGACCTTGCTGGGCATTTACCACATCTGGTACCACCCGATTGTTTTAAGGCCAAGTCCATACATTGATTTCTACAAGAGCTGAACTTGCTGTACCATCTTCTCTCATGTAAGATCATTTAGCAGTACCCCTTTGTTGTGTCCGGACATATCCCTAAACACTGAAGGTGACATATGATTGTATAGCCAGCTATCAGGTCAATACTCCTGTCCCATTGAGGACCTTCTTGTGGAGGAAATGTGGAGGCAGACCAACTTACAGTCAATGGCTGCAACTATGCCAAACCGATACATACACTGTTCCAGTAGGAGACCAACTCAGATGGATTTGCATTTACAGCTCTGATACACAGATTGAGATATTTGGAGCCGACACAATGTATAGGTAGTCAAAACAGCCCTAAACAGGGGAAGTTTGGGAGTGAACTCAACTGCCAGAATTGTTTTGTCCCACATAAACATGGGTACCTTCGCAGGGCACTGATACCCATAGTAGACATTTGTACCATTGACCACATTCACAGTATGGCACAATCAAGCCACCCAATCCCACTAAAGCCATGTCAAGTGTGTGATTACAGTCAGCACTCACCCCTTTGTGGCTGATGTGCTGCCCCCAAGTGCCCACCCACCTCAGGGTAGGCCACTTCCAAAATGCAGGCCATTAGGGGGGTCAGGGTCCAATGGCCATCCCTCCATCATTGGGAGGACATCCCCAGCTGGGCCTTCGTGATCTTCCAGGCCCGGCGTCTCAGGTCCTCAAACCACTTTCTACAATGGGTGCTCTGCCTGCTATAGACCCTCAGGGTCAGCACTTGCTTGGCGATGGCACACCTTATCCCCTTCTTCTGATGGGCGCTGACCTGTATGGGTGACACAGACAGGTGATTAGGAGTGGCTCAACATCGACAGCAGTGATCTACAAATACCAGACACACCACATTGCCATCCACAGCAATCCAAACGGCTCATACTCCAGATATCCTATGCCTATGCCACTCACTTTGACACACACACCTAACACACACTACAATGGCATGGGGTTCACCTGCACCTCTGGAGCCCCATACAACTGTCCCAACAGGGATAGGACCCCTTCCTCCAGTTTCTCCAGTTCTTCTTGGGTGAAGGCCGGGGCTCTATCACTTGCAGGATGTGGCATGATGGCTCCTAGAGACAGTACACTGCAGCTCACGTAGTGGAGGTATGCGTGCAGGAGTGTCAGGAGTCAAGTGAGCTAGGCGGTAGAAAATGCCAGTCACGGCCGCCGCATACAGGACTGTCACCACCCACGGTGATCCTCATTTGCCCCAGTCCCCCATAGGCAGCAAGGTTAACCTATGATAAGTTGTACAGCGGTTGTGACCGCCTACAGCCATGATGGCATACGCCAGCGGACTTGCATCACTTCCAACTGTCCTGTGCTTCAGGACAGGCAGCTGCCATTTTACTTAAAAATAATGGGACTTTGCATAAGATGTAAGTGTGTCATGAGATTAAAATGTCCATAATTCTGCACAGGATCATGTATATACATCATGTACGGGCACATACATGTGACATTCAAAGCAGATGTCACCTGAAGTGCATTTGCCCCTACATGCTGCACCATAGGTGGCGTTGCACCCTAGATCACTGTCATATCTACATGCATGGTCAGTGCAGGACACATATGTCCACATGACATGGAACATAACGCATGTATTGGGTGGTACAGACAATGTATAGGGTCATCAATGGGCAGCACACATGGCATTAATGCCACTCCTACATACACAATGAAGTAACTGTCATTCGTTCAGGCAAGCCTGCATTGTTTAGTGTGTCGCACAAGATATTGAATTGAAAACATGTTGACAGTTCTACATTTTCTCATCTACATCCTAGATATTATGTAATGAGGATGAGGAGAAATGCAACATAGCCACCTTGGAAGAGAGACACATCTTGCAGACCTATTGTCTTATTGTGTCACCATCATGGAGCTCTGTACTCAGCTGGAGCCTGATCTACTGCCTGCTGTTAGAAATGGGGTGTCTGGTTGGCAGTCAGTTTTCACTCTGTCCAAGCAGGGACCCTCACTCTATCAGTTTAAGGGAGTTACACTCCTAAGACAACCCCTGCTCACCCCCTTGGTAGCTTGGCACAAGCAGTCAGGCTTATCTCAAAGGCAATGCATAAAGTATTTGTACCAAAACACAGTGATATGGTGAAAATACTACAAAATGGACACATCAGTTTAGAAAAATAGGTAATATTTATCTAAATCAAACAAGACCAAAAACGACAAAGATCCAACATGCACAAGTCAAGATATGAATTTTCAAAAGAATAAGAGTCTTACTACATAAAAAACAATGGAAACATTGATTTTACACAAAGTGCCTGGTTTGCGTAAAAAAAAAAGCTGCACTGGTAAGCGTGCATCGGAAAAGTCAGCGATGAGTCAATTCCTTAGTCGCAAGTGAGGCTGTGTGTCATTTCTTTTCCGTCGGGTAGGCGATGCGTAGTTTTTCTCCCCGCAAAAGAACAATGCATTGATTTCCAGACAGGGCACCTGGGATCTGCACAGGTTCACAATGACTATGATGCCCAGCGACAATGCATGAGAAATCCAGTTGCACGGTGTTAGAAAACCGCTCTGCGTGAGGTTTGCATTATCATCAGCCGCAAGAGGGTGTTGTGTCGTTTCTATAGCTGTGATGCGTTGATTTCCCAGCCACAATTCAGGTGGGGCATCCGTTTCAGCCGTAAAGTGGGTGGCGCATCGTTTTTCAGCAGCATTGCAGGTGGTATTTCAATAGTTTCCTCACACGGTGTTCTGTGCGTGGCTTTCAGTCCTTGTTCAGCCAACTTCATTTTTCAAGGGCCCAGGCACTTGGCATGGCAGGAGTCTCAGCAGAGAGTCCAGGTGCTGACAGAGGAAGTCTTTGACGGCCCTGAGGTTTCAAAACAGGATGCACGCTCAGTCCAAGCCCTTGGAGATTCTTCTCAAGTAGGAATGCACAGCAAAGTCCAATCTTTGTCCCCTTATACAAACAGAAGCAGCAACTGAAGGATAGCCCAACAAAGCACAGTCACAGACAGGGGCAGCACTTCTCCTCAGCTCTTCTCCTTGGCAGAGGTTTGTCTTGAATCCATAAGTGACCTAAAGATCTGGGGTTTTGGGTTCGCTACTTATGCCGCTTTCTGTCTTTGAAGTAGGCAAACTTCAAAGGAAAGTCTCTGTTGTTTATAGGATCCAGCCTTGCCCAGGCCAGGCCCCAGACCCACACCAGGGGGTTGGAGACTGCATTGTGTGAGGGCAGGCACAGCCCATTCAGGTGTTAGTGACCACTCCTCCCTCTACTCTAGCCCAGATGGCTCATCAGGATATGCTGGCTACACCCCAGCTCCCTTTGCGTCACTGTCTAGAGGAGCTTCACAAACACCTCAACTGTCAGTCTGGCCCCGACAGGGAATCCCCAAACAGGCAGCGTCTCAGAATGGTTAAAACAAGAAAATGGCCACTTTCTAAAAGTGGCATTTTCAAACTAACAATCTAAAAACCACCTTCAGTAGGAGATATATTTTTTAAATTGTCAGTTCAGTGATCCCAAACTCCATTTTTCTATCTACTCTCAAAGGGAAACTGCACTTTAAAAGATATTTAAAGGCAGCCCCCATGTTAACCTATAATAGAGATAAGCCTTACAAGAGTGAAAAACGAATTTGGCAGTATTTCACTGTTAGAACATGTAAAACAGATCAGTGCATGTCCCACAGTTAACATACACTGCCCCCTGCCCACGGGGATAACTCTGGCCTACCTTAGGGTTGACTTACATGTAGAAAAAGGGAAGGTTTAGGCCTGGCAACTGAGTACACTTGCCAAGTTGAATTGGCAGTGCAAAACTGCACACACACACTGCATTGGCAGGTCTGAGACATGTTTACAGGGCTACTAATGTGGGTGGCACAATCAGTGCTGCGGACCCACAATTAGCATTTGATGTACAGGCCCTGGGCACCTTCCTAGGGACTTACTAGTAAATCAAATATGCCAATAATGGATTAACCAATCACCAATGCAATTTACACAGAGAACATTTGCACTTTAGCACTGGTTAGCAGTGGTAAAGTGCCCAGAGTCCTAAAGCCAACAAAAACTGGTCAGAAAAAATAGGAGGAAGAAGGCAAAAAGTCTGGGAGTGACCCTGCAAAAAGGACCAGGTCCAACACCTGCCATCCCCAATCCCTCTGCCATCCCTCCTATGGTCCTAGTATTGTCGGTACTGCACTTTCTTACCACAGGGTCCTTTCAGGTCACAGTGGGCTTGGCTGAAAGGATGTCACAGCCCATGTTCAGCATCATGTTGTGGGATCTACTGTCAGCTTTCCTAAAACACCTGGACAGTTACGTCATGTTCCCCCAACCTGCGGATTTACCCACTGTGAAGGCTGACTTCTATGAGCTGGGACACATCCCTCACATGACTGGTGTAATTGATGGTACCCATATTGCTTTGGTTCCTCCGAGGGTCAACAAACAGGTCTTTTTCACTCCATTAACGTGCAGGTGGTGTGTTTGGCAGACAAGTACATCTCCCAAGTGACTGCCAAGTTTCCAGGATCTGTCCATGATGCCTACATATTGAGGAACAGCAATGTCCCACACATAATGGAACATATAAAGAGAGAGGGCTTGGCTCATTGGTAGGTATCAGTGTTGATATATGTCTCTGTTGTTGCACCTGTCTAAACTACCTTCCCTGTGCCTGTCCTTGGTTACCAACTGGTCCTGCCTTTATTCATACGGGCTACTCAGGATATCCTAACCTTCCCTGGCTGTTGACACCAGTGAGGTACCCTACCACGCATGTCAAGACATGTTGCAATGAGGCCTACTGCAGGACAAGGCATGTGATAGAAAGGACTTTTGGCCTGCTCAAGGCACGATTCCAGTGTCTCCACTTCTTGGAAGTTGCCCTCCTCTACATTCCCAAAAAGGGTTGCCAGATCATTGTTGCCTTCTGTACGCTCCCCAATCTGGCCCTCAGACATCAAATCCCATTACTGGCAGATGAGGAGATGGCCGCTGGACCGGGGGGGTGGTGATGGAAAGTGATGAAGAGGCAGATGATGATGGTGCAGCAGTCTCAAAGATGGAGCTGATCAATCAGTACTTCTAATGACATATAGGTATGTTGTGTGTGTAATGTAGCAGATGAAATATTTGCACTTGGATTCAATAGACAGCCCCTTCTGGCCAGGTATATCAGTAGGGATGGCACTTTGACACTTACCATATGTGGGTGGTGACAGACAGCTAAGTTAATGTCAGGAGCATTGTCAGTGGTCAAAACACTGCTATTTGAACCATATTCAGGTTGCTAGTTTGAAATCTACAGAGGACAGTCCTGTGGTGTGTTATGTGTCATGTCATCTTCTGTCCAGAAGTGAGTCAATATATGGGTTCTGTACAGCATTTCCTTTCATATCTTAACTCTTGCCTGAGACTTTCATGGCAATATGGGTCAGCTAACAGTTGGAAGTGTTGTGTTGAGCCCATTCCAGATGTCAGCTACAGGTTTTTGGTTATGTCATTCTTGTGATTCTTGATGTTGAGATATAGGGGGTGATTCTGATTCTGGCGGGCGGCGGAGGCCGCCCGCCAGAATTTCGCCCCCATTATACCGCTCCGCGGTCAGAAGACCGCGGAGGGTATTATGAGTTTTTCCCTGGGCTGGCGGGCGGTCTCCAAAAGACCGCCCGCCAGCCCAGGGAAAAACTCCCTTCCCACGAGGATGCCGGCTCGTAATCGAGCCGGCGGAGTGGGAAGGTGCGACGGGTGCAGTGGCACCCGTCGCGTATTTCAGTGTCTGCAAGGCAGACACTGAAATACTTTGCGGGGCCCTCTTACGGGGGCCCCTGCCGTGCCCATGCCATTGGCATGGGCACGGCAGGAGCCCCCAGGGGCCCCGCGACGCCCCCTACCGCCATCCTGTTCATGGCGGCTTTCCCGCCATGAACAGGATGGCGGTAGGGGGGTCAGAATCCTCATGGCTGCGGAGCGCGCTCCGCAGCCATGGAGGATTCAAACGAGCAGCGGAAAGTCAGCGGGAGACCGCTGACTTTCCGCTTCTGACCGCGGCTGAACCGCCGCGGTCAGAATGCTCGTTGGAGCACCGCCAGCCTGTTGGCGGTGCTCCCGTGGTCGGTGGCCCTGGCGGCCACCGGCCGCCAGGGTCAGAATGACCCCCATAATGTGTTGTGCCCTGTTTCTTTGCCAAGGCACAAGAGGCACAGCTACAAATTACTGCATATGTGCATAGGGTGGCACTAAGGCTCACTCCCTGAACTGCTAACTCTCCTTGAGAAGTCTGATGTGACATCTCTGGTATCCTATGTTCCCTGAGGTGGATGCCTCCCTCTACTGTGATTTGCCCTGGCTGTAGGTTGATAGCTGTTACGACATGTGACATTTCAGCTTGCTCACATTTCCGCATCATACAATAAAGACACAAATGCATCTGTTGTGCTCTACAGTGTGTATTGTGCACATATGATCCTACAGTTGATGAGTGGGGTCATAGTGGATATATTAATTGGAGTTGATGGCCAAGCTGTAGGTAGTACAGGTCCAGTGTCCAAGGGCCATCGGAACAAGTGGGAGATGACATTGACAGTCAACAGGGTGTGTCAGTGGCACACAAGGGAGAATGTTCAGGTGAGGTTCACTTCCTGGCAGTGGTATTGGTCTTGACATCTGCTCCAGTCAGATGACTGGATGGATGACCATGTTTGTGGCGGGGTTTCTCACCTACAGATGGAGGAGTGTCAGTGACCTATGGGACCCCTGGCAGGGCCTCCAGTCCACTGGCTGTCGCTGACGTGGATAGCTCTGACAAAGGGGTGCCAGTGGAAGGGGCCTACTCTTGGATGACCACTTCTTGGGAAGTGTGCCAACAATCAATCCCAGGGAGCAACATTACTTAAAAACCAAAATGTCAGAAAGTGAATTTTGGAGGTTAGATCTGGCTGAATCCACCCACTGGTGTGGCTAAAAATCTATAACACACCCCTCTTCTGCCCTCTCCCAATCTAATCAAGAGGGCACCTGGTTGTCTGGGCGTGAAGGAAATGGGGGAGGTCCTGAGCTGCTTCAAATGTCCTTCCCTCCTTTGAAGACCAGTTTGGCTTCTACCCCCATCCTGTTTCACCTGTTTCATCACCTCCCCCAGGCACTTCCTTTGTGTTCAGCCCAGGTCACTTGACACTTCATCAAGGCATCCTGGCCAGGTTGCCAGAGTCTGGCCAATCAGAGAAGGGCACTACAGAGCTGAAACTGGTAACTTTTAGGATGAGTTCTAAAACTCTTTTGGCTATTTTTTCTCACCTGGGCTTGTAAAACATATTTTATAAGGCCCCTGCTCATAGTTTTGCTGCACCCAACCCTGGGGACACCTTGGGCACACCTTGGGGGTGACTAATATGTAACAATGAGGTTGTTTAAGACTTTCAAAGTACTTTTAATTCCAAAGTCGAATTTACATGTAACTTTAATTTAAAAGCAGCCGGCAAGGCACTTACATTGGGTGCCATAGCAGTGTACCTATGGGTGCAACATTTATGCTGGGACCCCTAAACCTACATTCCCTATCATTTACTAGGGACATATAGGTAGGTTGACATAGCCAACTATAATAAGCCTAAATTGCATACTCATTGTACACAGAGCACAGGCCCTGGGACTGGTTAGAAGTACCCAGGGCACCCTCAGAGCCAGGGAATCACCAGCAAAAAAGTTTAAAATGGTTCAAACAGTTAGGGGGCTTCTGCAATCACCCCAGTTTTCTCACCATTCGAAATAAAGAACACATAAGTAATATGCACAGTGAATGATGTATACATAAATAAAACAATAACTTTACTGTATACCTATTCAACTACTTTACCTAGTCTTATTACAAACTCATGTATCTGTTTTACATAGTTTTGCAAATGAAGAGGAACTTTTCTCACTCACTGAGGCCTACAGACCTCCACATGACCACTGTGTGTATCCCCATCGAAAGTCATGTCTCCCAAGGTTTTATCATTCTGTGAATACTCAGTCGCCCACCCCTCTTCAGACAACAGGATGTACTTTGCTGCTATTCAGATTCCATATCTTGTGGTCACTCGTTTTTATGGCATTTTTAAACACTTTGATTACTTTGAATGTTCAACTGTATTTGGAGAAACCACTAACTCCCTTCCTGGGAGATTTTATTTTCACCCAGTCACCTACATGCACCCCTGTCTCCTTAACAGATTTTCTCAGATCATACTACCTTTTCCTTTTCACTATCTTCTCTCTTTCTTTCTCTCTCCAATCCTTTGCTCCTCCAATTTGATCATTCACCATCATTCCTTTTTCTGATACCTACAAAAGTATTACTGTGTTTGTCCTCCTTCCCTTGACCAATTGAAAGGGAGATACTAAAGTTGATGAATGTGGTGTAAAATGGTATTCTCATACCAATTATTACCTGACATCAGAGCCTGTTGCAAAGTTTCTTTCAAAACTTTGATGAACCTTTCTACTACACGTTACTGTCAGGATGACAGAGTACAGCCTTCTTATAGTTCACTCCTCTTTCTCTCAGAAATTCTTCTACTACCCTTGATGTGACCTGCACTTCATTATCTGAAAGTAACAATGCAGGAAAATCTTCCCTCCCAAATAGATCTTCCAAGAATTCTATAATCACCTCTGACCCCACTGAACCTACAATTTTGACTTCAGGCCAGAGTAAAAACATGTCCATACACCAAAACATACCAATCATAAGAATTAATTTTCACATGACGCATGATATATATAGCAATGTCATACCAGGGACCCTTTCCTTGTTCCCTCAGCACCATTAGCTGTGTCTTACATTTCAACCCTTTATCACTGCACGAGCACTCCGCACAGTTTCTTCCCATTCTCTCAATAGACACTTCCATTGCAGGCCACCAGTATCCTTCTGTAACGCTTTCTTTGGTCTTGGCTATCCCCATGTGGATTGCATGAGCATAATATAATAACTTTCTGCGTACACTGACTGGGGTAACTAATTGATAACCTCTCATGAGCAGGCCATTAACAACTGATAATTAATCTTTGATTTGCCAAAATCCCTTCAGATCATCATCACAATTGATTTTCTCACACCATTCTGTTGAAACCATTGTCATCACCTTTTGCAAGATATCATCACTCATTAACTTATCTCTCCAATCTTTCTCAGAAACTATCACCTCTGATATCTAACCTCTAAGTCCTCACCACCAAACCAATTTCCTTCCTCTGATACTTCACTTTCTCCAACACCCATTCTCGGCAAACAGTCGGCCAAAATATTGTCAATACCAGACAAATATGACACCTCAAAGTTAAATTCTTGTAGTGCTACCACTCATTTGTGTATTCTATGAGAGACAAAGTCTATGTCTTTCTTGCGGAAAACTCCCTAAGAGGTTTGTGCTCCGTTTTAACTATAAACACCTTCCACCTGAGATATTTTCTTAGTTTACGCACAGCCCAGAATACTGCAAGGGAGTCTTTCTCTACCACTGAGTAATTAAACTCTGATCCCTTCAATGCTCGAGATATAAATAAAACAGTCATTTCATTACCATCCTTCTTTTGCATCAGAACCACCCCTAACCCTTTCAAGCTTGCATCTGTCAATATCCATGACTGATCTGCTGGATCAAAACTTCCTAGATTGGGAGCTGTTTTCAGGCACTGTTTTACCAGAACAAATTCATCATTACACTTTAGTTTATTCATAAATTCCTTCCCTTTCTGCAATAACTCTCTCATGCATGAATTTTTTTCAGCCAAATTGGAATAAACTTATTGTAAAATGTCGTCATACCTGTTAGAAATGGGGTCTTTGGTTGACAGTCAGGTTACCCCCTGTTCAAGCAAGGACCCTCACTCTAGTTAGGATAAAAGAGAATCACCCTCAGCTAACCCCTGCTTACCCCCTTGGTAGCTTGGCAGAG
Source organism: Pleurodeles waltl (assembly GCF_031143425.1). Taxonomy (NCBI): domain Eukaryota; kingdom Metazoa; phylum Chordata; class Amphibia; order Caudata; family Salamandridae; genus Pleurodeles; species Pleurodeles waltl. Next base: position 846,922,587 of record NC_090446.1, read on the forward strand.
CAGTAGGCTTAACCTCAGAGTGCTGGGCGTAAAGTATTTGTACCAACACACACAGCAACTTAATGAAAACACTACAAAATGACACAACACCAGTTTAGAAAAATAGGAAATATTTATCTAGACAAAACAAGACCAAAACGACAAAAATCCAACATACACAAGTCAAGTTATGATTTTTAAAAGGTTTCAAATAAAAAGAGTCTTTAGGTAGTTGTAACAACACACTAGCGCTGCTAGCGTGAAAATGTACCTGGTTTGCGGCAAAAATAACCCCGCACGGGCGGTGTGCGTCGAAAATAACCCGGCACGGGTATATGCGTTGAAAACAGCTCGGCTCGGCGAGGCGCGTCGAAAAAGCCAGCCACGCGACGGTCCGAAGTCCCGCGGCGCTGATTGCGATCTCTCAGCCTTCGTCAGCGATGCTGCGCGTCGTTTCTCCTGCTCCGGGCGTCGATTCTCCGGTCGCGTTTCCAGCGGCGTCGTTTCTCAGCTGCGGAGCCGGCGTCGCGTCGTTTTCTCAGCCGCGATCGGATTCGCGTCGATCTTTTCTCCGCACGGTGCGCGGTGCGTGTATTTTTGTCCTTAGGCTGCCAGCCTCTCCTTACAGGGTCCTAGGAACTGGAAGGGCACCACAGAGCAGAGTAGGGGTCTCTCCAGAGACTCCAGGTGCTGGCAGGAAGAAGTCTTTGCTATCCCTGAGACTTCAATAACAGGAGGCAAGCTCTACATCAAGCTCTTGGAGATTTCTTCTTCAAGATGGAAGGCACACAAAGTCCAGTCTTTGCCCTCTTACTCTGGCAGAAGCAGCACTGCAGGAAAGCTCCACAAAGCACAGTCACAGGCAGGGCAGCACTTGTTCCTCAGCGATCAGCTCTTCTCCAGGCAGAGGTTCCCCTTGATTCCAGAAGTGTTTCTAAAGTTTGTAAGTTTGGGTGCCCTTCTTATACCCATTTTAGTCTTTGAAGTCACCTTCCTTCAAAGGGGACTCACACCTTCTTGTGAAATCCTGCCTTGCCCAGGCAAGGCCTCAGACACACACCAGGGGGTTGGAGACAGCATTGTCAGAGGCAGGCACAGTCCTTTCAGATGAGAGTGACCACTCCACCCCTCCCTCCTAGCAGAGATAGCTAATCAGGAAATGCAGATCACACCCCAGCTCCCTTTGTGTCACTGTCTGGTGTGAGGTGAAAAACAACCCAACTGTCAAACTGACCCAGACAGGGAATCCACAAACAAGGCAGAGTCACAGAATGGTTTAAGCAAGAAAATGCTCACTTTCTAAAAGTGGCATTTCCAAACTCACAATCTCAAAATCAACTTTACTAAAAGATGTATTTTTAAATTGTGAGTTCAGGGATCCCAAACTCCACATGTCCATCTACTCTCTAGGGGAATCTACACTTTAATCATATTTAAAGGTAGCCCCCATACTATCCTATGAGAGAGACAGACCTTGCAACAGTGAAAACGAAATTGGTAGTATTTCACTGTTAGGACATATAAACCACATTACTATATGTCCTACCTTATCCATACACTGCACCCTGCCCTTGGGGCTACCTAGGGCCTACCTTAGGGGTGCCTTACATGTAAGGAAAGGGAAGGTTTAGACCTGGCAAGTGGGTACACTTGCCAAGTCGAATTTACAGTGTAAGAATACACATACAGACACTGCAGTGGCAGGTCTGAGACATGATTACAGAGCTACTTATGTGGGTGGCACAACCAGTGCTGCAGGCCCACTAGTAGCATTTGATTTACAGGCCCTGGCACCTCTAGTGCACATTACTAGGGACTTACTAGTAATTCAAATATGCCAATCATGGATGAACCACTTACATACAATTTAAACAGGAGAGCATATGCACTTTAGCACTGGTTAGCAGTGGTAAAGTGCTCAGAGTTGAAAAGCCAACAGCAACATGTCAGAAAAAAATAGGAGGCAGGAGGCGAAAAAGACTGGGGATGACCCTGCATAAGCAAAAGTCCAACACGACCCCCTACCAGCCTAAAGCCAGGGGAGAACAATCAATACCTTGATGTACTTCCCTGATTGGGGCGATAGAACAGGGACCCAGGCCCACAACAGCAGGGGCATGTTCCAGTTCTACGCCTTCCTGACTCCAGTTGGATCCCTCTGTCCATACTCTCAGGGCCCACTAAGCTAACCCATGGGGAACCCTTCTCCACATCTACAGACTCCATCTGTGCAACACCTAACTTTACTTTGCTCACAGATGTATTGCAATGGGCAGATAGTACCACCAGGGCCAACACAGTGGTGTTGCCCACTCCACCCCCGGGGTGTGACTCTCGTCCTCCCCCCCCCAGGGGCAACTCTGTCCACCAGGACAGCAAGCCACAGTGGCCCCAGACAACTGTCAGGGATGAGAGCCCGACCTCAGGCCTCTCTAACCACTGTGACTGTGGAGAGTGGGGGGTGGTAGCCCCAGGTGCCTGGCACCCTTTGACCACTCTCTCTTCCACCAGGTCAGGGATGTTAACCTGACCCTGGTCCTCCCCTCTGGGGCTCTGTACCCTCCCCGCAGAAGCGGCACCCCCAGAGTCAAAAACTGTCAGGGTGCTTGTAGAAGCAGTCCTGCACAATTCTTCCATCAGTGCAGGGATGTTAACCTGCAACTGATCCTCCAACCTGGGGTCTGTACCTTCAGGTTGGACCAGGGCCAGGGGTGAGGCTTCCCTCCCCCTGCCCTCTCTTCTGGGGTCCTGAACCACCCAAATAGGAGCGGCCCCCCCAGAAGACAACATGGTAGGGGCACGGTTAGCAGTAGCCCCTTCCTCCAGGTCAGGGGGGACACCCTTAACCTGGCCTCCCAATCCAGGGCCTGTACCCACAGACTGGATCACTGCCTGGCAAACCAGGACTTCCTGGGGGGCATACCTACCCCCTACCAGGTCAGAGTTTACCCTCTGAACCTGGTCATCCAACCCAGGGTCACCACCCTGCGGTTGAACCACTGCCTGGCACACCAGGACTTCCTTGGGAGCACACTTACCCCCCATCAGGTCAGAGTTTACCCCCTGAACCTGATCATTCAACCCAGAGTCACCACCCTGCGGTTGAACCATTGCCTGGCACACCAGGACTTCCAGGGGGGCACACTTACCCCCCTCAAGGGACACACTGTCCCGAAGGGCCACACAAGAGTCTGGCTGGCGCAGGTCTCCTGACCTCTGCCCATCTGACAGAGTCTGGATTCCCCCCAACCCAGAAATGGTCTCACCAAGGTCATTCATGGGGGGCTCTGCTCTCAGAGCTGACCCCTGACCCTCCAGGTTCTCCACTGGGGTCCGCAACCCCCTCTCAACCCTCTGTCTGGACTTCTGCACCCCCTCACTAGGAGTGGTACTGCCAGACACCAGAACTGGTGGGACGCTGGCTACAGCGGCCCCCCCAAGTTCTCCTGACACTGTGGGGTCTCCCTCAACAGATGGCCCTATGGTACAGGCTAGGCTCCCCTCCTGGTGTTCCCGCAGGGAACCCTCCAGGACCTGGGACCGGATCTCGGGCACCTTGGGCCTCAACCCATCCCCATTCCCTCTCCTCTGAGACTGGACATGGGGTCCCTCACCCATCCCACTACACTGGGACCTACCTGGGACACTACAATCCTTCCCTACCTCACCTGGTTGGGAACTACCTAGACCACTCCTCTCAGGAGCACCCCCAAATGCCTCTTCAGACTCTCTGGTACTCACCCAGAAGTCTGCCTCCATTGTAAGCCCCCTGGGGTCAGAGAACTCACACTCCACCTGGTGTTGGCATAGCTCTGGAAAATAAGGACTAGACATATGCTCTCCAGCAATTACATCACTCAGCCCCTCACATGAATTAACCAAAGTACCCTTCACCCAACCATCCAGTGACTCTGCTTTGAAAAAGCACCCCACATCACCCTCCTGAGACTGGTGAGACAGTACCTGACTGTCCCTGACACTCAACCCACACTCTTCTGGGATGTTTTCACACTCCATAACCAGGACTTCTACCTGGGGGGAACCCCTCTCCCTGTCACTCTCACCTAGAGTCAGTAGAGTGTCCCTCCCACCAGTAGGAATATGACTCCCCATGCCAGTTCCCCAATCCACCTCAGGGACCCTGTGCATCACTGGAGCTACCTCATACCCCTGAACCTCCTGGCGTGTGTTAACTCCCTCCTTCAAGTAGGGCACCACCTCTCTGGGCATGTGCACTTCTGCAGCATCACTGGATATACAATTGTTGCTGCCACCATTCCAGCTGGACTCAGCCCTCATGACTTCCAGCTCTTTCAATTTAAGCTCGTAAGCATAAATCATTTTTTTAATCTCTAAGTTCCTCCTCCTTTCTTCCAAATCCTTCTCCCTTTGCATCCTCAACTCCTTGAACCGGCGAGCCCTCTCTGCCTGTCTGTCCTGTAACTCTTCAGGAGTCAGACCCTTGGGTGACACCCTGCTACCCCTCCTGGGGACCCTCCCCCCAGGCGTAACAGGTACCTCCACTACACCACTGTGTATACTCTGTACTTCCCCACCCACATTCTCTTCCTCTGTGTGCCCTCCAGCCTTCTTGATTGTCACCCAGGCCCTCTGTGCCTTTTGCAGCTCCCCCTCCCTGGTGGAGCTCTCAGTGGGACAGTCAAGATCTTTAAGGAACTGTTTCAATTGAGCAACTGAGTACTCCTTCAGTTTCTCCATTTCAAACACAGCTCCAGCTGTTGCATCTCCAGATTGAGACATGATGGTCACAAGTGCAAAGTTCCAAAGGCAGAAAATAAGTTCCCAATGAAGTAAAAAGAATCAGTCAAGGGATCAGCAAAATCATGGAAGTAAAACAAAAAGGAGTCCTTAAGAGAAAAAGCAAAAGATCACCAAACAAGTAGTATGTGGTCACGTAGTGGTCTGAACTCAAACAGTAGTGTACACTTAATCACTGTATGTCAAGTACAAATACAAGTCCAAATCCCACCGCTGCCACCAATGTTAGAAATGGGGTCTTTGGTTGACAGTCAGGTTACCCCCTGTTCAAGCAAGGACCCTCACTCTAGTTAGGATAAAAGAGAATCACCCTCAGCTAACCCCTGCTTACCCCCTTGGTAGCTTGGCAGAGCAGTAGGCTTAACCTCAGAGTGCTGGGCGTAAAGTATTTGTACCAACACACACAGCAACTTAATGAAAACACTACAAAATGACACAACACCAGTTTAGAAAAATAGGAAATATTTATCTAGACAAAACAAGACCAAAACGACAAAAATCCAACATACACAAGTCAAGTTATGATTTTTAAAAGGTTTCAAATAAAAAGAGTCTTTAGGTAGTTGTAACAACACACTAGCGCTGCTAGCGTGAAAATGTACCTGGTTTGCGGCAAAAATAACCCCGCACGGGCGGTGTGCGTCGAAAATAACCCGGCACGGGTATATGCGTTGAAAACAGCTTGGCTCGGCGAGGCGCGTCGAAAAAGCCAGCCACGCGACGGTCCGAAGTCCCGCGGCGCTGATTGCGATCTCTCAGCCTTCGTCAGCGATGCTGCGCGTCGTTTCTCCTGCTCCGGGCGTCGATTCTCCGGTCGCGTTTCCAGCGGCGTCGTTTCTCAGCTGCGGAGCCGGCGTCGCGTCGTTTTCTCAGCCGCGATCGGATTCGCGTCGATCTTTTCTCCGCACGGTGCGCGGTGCGTGTATTTTTGTCCTTAGGCTGCCAGCCTCTCCTTACAGGGTCCCAGGAACTGGAAGGGCACCACAGAGCAGAGTAGGGGTCTCTCCAGAGACTCCAGGTGCTGGCAGGAAGAAGTCTTTGCTATCCCTGAGACTTCAATAACAGGAGGCAAGCTCTACATCAAGCTCTTGGAGATTTCTTCTTCAAGATGGAAGGCACACAAAGTCCAGTCTTTGCCCTCTTACTCTGGCAGAAGCAGCACTGCAGGAAAGCTCCACAAAGCACAGTCACAGGCAGGGCAGCACTTGTTCCTCAGCGATCAGCTCTTCTCCAGGCAGAGGTTCCCCTTGATTCCAGAAGTGTTTCTAAAGTTTGTAAGTTTGGGTGCCCTTCTTATATCCATTTTAGTCTTTGAAGTCACCTTCCTTCAAAGGGGACTCACACCTTCTTGTGAAATCCTGCCTTGCCCAGGCAAGGCCTCAGACACACACCAGGGGGTTGGAGACAGCATTGTCAGAGGCAGGCACAGTCCTTTCAGATGAGAGTGACCACTCCACCCCTCCCTCCTAGCAGAGATAGCTAATCAGGAAATGCAGATCACACCCCAGCTCCCTTTGTGTCACTGTCTGGTGTGAGGTGAAAAACAACCCAACTGTCAAACTGACCCAGACAGGGAATCCACAAACAAGGCAGAGTCACAGAATGGTTTAAGCAAGAAAATGCTCACTTTCTAAAAGTGGCATTTCCAAACTCACAATCTCAAAATCAACTTTACTAAAAGATGTATTTTTAAATTGTGAGTTCAGGGATCCCAAACTCCACATGTCCATCTACTCTCTAGGGGAATCTACACTTTAATCATATTTAAAGGTAGCCCCCATACTATCCTATGAGAGAGACAGACCTTGCAACAGTGAAAACGAAATTGGTAGTATTTCACTGTTAGGACATATAAACCACATTACTATATGTCCTACCTTATCCATACACTGCACCCTGCCCTTGGGGCTACCTAGGGCCTACCTTAGGGGTGCCTTACATGTAAGGAAAGGGAAGGTTTAGACCTGGCAAGTGGGTACACTTGCCAAGTCGAATTTACAGTGTAAGAATACACATACAGACACTGCAGTGGCAGGTCTGAGACATGATTACAGAGCTACTTATGTGGGTGGCACAACCAGTGCTGCAGGCCCACTAGTAGCATTTGATTTACAGGCCCTGGCACCTCTAGTGCACATTACTAGGGACTTACTAGTAATTCAAATATGCCAATCATGGATGAACCACTTACATACAATTTAAACAGGAGAGCATATGCACTTTAGCACTGGTTAGCAGTGGTAAAGTGCTCAGAGTTGAAAAGCCAACAGCAACATGTCAGAAAAAAATAGGAGGCAGGAGGCGAAAAAGACTGGGGATGACCCTGCATAAGCAAAAGTCCAACAATACCCAAGAATTCCTGTGGAGTATTAAGATTGCAAATTGTGTTAACCAGGTCAGACTTTAGTTTGATTCCAGTAGCACTCACAAAATGAGCTAAGTATTCAATTTCTTTGACATCAAATTAATATTTTTCAGCTTTCAAAGTCAAGCCAGCATCATGCATCCTTGACAACACTTTCCTCAGCCGATCATCATGTTCTTTATCATGCGTTCCAACAATCAAGACATCGTCCTGATATACTTTGACTCTATCAGTTCCCTGAAGTACACGCTCCATTACCCTCTGCAACACTGAATCAGCTGAAATTAGGCCAAAGGGCATTCTAAGTAATACGAAGGTACCAAAGAGCGTGAAAAATGCAGTTAACTCCTGGGAATGTAGGTGCAAATTTATTTGATGGAATGTTGAAGCTAGAGAAAAGAAATTCTTTGCTCCATTAAGAGAACTTAACATTTTGCATGTTTGGGAGTGGATAGTGATCCATAACCACTGCCTTATTAAGTTCCCTCAAGTCCACACACAGGTGGTCAGTATGAACATGGCAGTAAACACCGCACCGCCGGCGGTAGCGGTAACTACCGCCAACAGGCTGGCGGTCTGGACCGTCAAATAAAGAACCACATGAAAAACAGGCAGCGGGCCATCCACCCACTTGCCATTTTGGGAGTTCCACCGACGACGGGGGAGGCCATCTTCAGCCCGGCGGAAAGTTCCCTACCCACCCACCAAATAATGAAACACCACACCGCCATCAGTTCCGAGGTGGGAACCACCGCCACAAAAAGCTTGGCAGAAACAACTCGTATAAAGGGAAACACTCACAGGAGGCACACAGAACACACCGACGCTGTCATGGAGCGAGAGTTGGAAATAATCCCAGTGCTTCTCCTTGCTATATTTCTCCAGGACGGTGACAGACGATGAAGATGACAACAGTAAGTATCGCAGCCTAGTACATATGGGAGGAAAGTGCACAGTTACATACCCACCCACCCTGCAACACACTCCCAACCCCTCCCACCATCTCAAGCCATACATACCATAACAAGATGTACTTACCAGACACAAGCCAACAAATACTTGCATCAATGCACACACCTGTGCACACAATATCTCCACAGTTAAACGCTGCACAACGGGTCAATATTGTGCCAACAGGACTGTTGGGCACTAAAAATTACTCCAACTGGATTAAAATTAAATGTACAAACAAGGCCATAGGCCCTTCCATATGTACAAGTCCTGGAAGGGCAAATATAGGCTACACTTGACTCCTATGATGGAAAAGGAAACTCTACTGAGAGGGGCATCTATGGGGCAGCCAGGCACCTCAGGGATCAAGGGCAGGGGGTGACTCGGGTGGTGAGTCAGGTTTTGAAGGGGGGTCTCGGGCTTACGTTTAGGAGGTGGCGGTGGAGAGGGCTTGGGCTTGGCCTTAGAAGGAGGAGGAGTGGGCCTGGACCAGGTGGGTCGGAGAGGGACCATGTGCAACACGGGGCTTCTTCCTCCCTGGGGAAGGTGCACAGGAATGGGAAGGGTAAACTGGTGAGGACTTTGAAGAAGACGGAGTGGACTGGGAGAGGGCATGGGAACGTTTAGGGACAAGACAGGGTGGGCCAGTGGGTTCAAACAGGTCACCAAGGGAGAGGAAAAGCTTCATAGGTGTAGTTTTGGAACTGGGTCTGGGAGTGGAGGTTGAAGGAGTGGTGGTACGAGGTGTAGGTGTGCTGGACGTAGATACAGGTGCCTGTTTAATCTTCTTATGTATGGTGGATGTGTATGGTGTGGATGAGTGTGAGCGTTTGAGCATTTTGGGAGGAAGGGGGTGGACACAGTGGGAGAAGACATGATGTTGTGTGGGTGTCCGCAGGTCTAGTGAATGGGCTGCAAGTGTCTGTGAATATAGTTGTGGTGAGTGCAGGTGTGGTGTCTGGGGTGCATGACTGGATGTCAGCTGCTGTGGTGACAGCAAGAATGGGGCAGCAGCAGTGACTGAGGGTGCAGTACATGTAGGTGTGCATGGTGAGTTGACAGACAGGAATGCAGGGGAGGTTGACACAGTGGGGGAGGTGGATGTTATTGTGTCTGCTTTGGTATGTTAGGTGTGTGCCTGCATGTGGTGGGAAGCGTGGTGCTTGTGTTTCTCTGTGTGCTTCTTGTGTGTTGATCTGTGTGCATTGCTGACTATGTGTGCTTGGGATGGGTGAAGGGAGTGGGGTGCTGGAAAGTGTAGAGGTGGTGGGAGGTGGGAACGAAAGACCAGGGACACTGGTTGCCGTCAAAGAGGAGGCCAGAACCTGAGCATATCTCTGTAGGTCAGACATGGCACCGTGAATGCCTTCCAGGTATGCATTGCATTGCTGCATCTGGGATGCTAGCCCCTGGATGGCATTCACTATGGTTGTCTGCCCTATAGAGATGGTTCTCAGGAGGTCAAAAGCCTCCTCTGTGAGGGCAGAAGGGCTGCCTGGGGCAGGAGATGAGGTACCTGGGGTGAATGAGACACCCATCTTCCTGGGTGAGTGGGCACTGGCATCTCGGTGGGGAGCTACTGGGACGGCGGTGATGGCATGGGGATGGCAGAAGACAGAAAAGAATGGGTGTGCCCAGTAGGGTCTGCCACCACCAGGGAGCTGCCATTGGAGGACGTATCAGAGTCACTACCTCCAGTGGTAGTTGCCTCTCCCATGGTAATCCTCTAGCCCTCCAACCCACTGGTCCCCTTGGTGTCAGTGGACTCTGCCTTATGGGTCCCATGGGCAGCAGCATCTCCTCCCGTTGGTGCCTCAGCTCCCTCGCCAGATGATGCAAAAGTACACAAGGACACAAGAGCACGGGGGGACTAGAAAGAAGTATGTCAATTCCAGGAAATATGTAAATGTTGGGCCACATACACTCACACCCAGCTCATGCACTAATCCTCAGCAGGCACAACACATGTTATGAATGTGCCCCTGACTGGTAGGCATGACCCCACAGTACACTACATTCCGATCCTTCCTTACTACTCTGATACACTTTGCAAAGTGAACCAATGAGAGATGATGCCAAGCCATCACATCTGCAAGTCCATGAGGCTACATTGAATATAATGGCCCACACAGGGGACCCCTCACAAACCTACAGATCACGCCAAAACTACCTAGGACACTATCCCACAGACATGGAGGGGGGCAAGACTGCAGAGACACACCTGTCTATGTGCCTGGCACTACTATGAATGCACCCCTTAGCACCTAACTTCACTCATTATAGTGGCATCACAACAGTGTTGGTACTCACCCCTTTGTGGCTGCTGTGCTGCCTTCAAGCACCCATCCAAATCTGGATAGGCCACCGCTAGAATGTAGGCCATTAGGGGGGTCAGGGTCCGACGGGCACCCCTCCCTCGTTGGGAGGCCTTCCCCAGCTGGGCCTCTCCGGTCTTCCGGGCCCAGTGCCTCAGGTCCTCCCACTGCTTCTTGCAGTGGGTGCTTCGCAGGCTGTTGACCCCTAGGGTCTGCACTTCCTTGGTGATGGCTTGTCACAGTCCCCTCTTCTGATGGGCGCTGACCTGCATAGGACACTCAGAGTAAAGAAACAGACATCAGTGTGGGTGCCCCATACACAAATGCCATGATCGTTCAACTTGACATGGCCCATGGAGACTTACATATGGACAATTTCCAAGCCAAAAACCTCCAGGAACACAGCGGGTGAGCATTCCCACAGCCAACAAAAAGGCATACAGGCATCCGCCACATTCACACACATCTAAGGAGGAGAAATAGCAACTCACCTGCTTTTCTAGTCATCCATAGAGCTTGGCATACAGGGGTAGGATCCTGTCCACCAGCTTATCCAGCTCCTCCGCGGTGAAGGCCGGGGCCCGTTCCCCTGTAGTACATGCCATTTCAGGGACCAGAGTCAAGACACAGCAGCACACGAAGTGGAGTTCTTCCCTTCTCGTGGTGCAGGAGTCAAGTGTCAAGTGCATGTCAAAATGGTGGTAGATACCGCAGCGGTGTGCACCGTCACCGCAGGTGGGAATCATGATTGGCTCTGCTTCCCCATTGGCAATCATGTTATTGAATGATCAGGTCCAGGGAGGTGAACACCGCCTACCGCTATGACGAGTAAATCCAGTAGAATGAAGTCACTTCAACACTACACTACCTGTATGGCAGGAGGCTGCCATTTTGCATCCACCACGCCTCCATAGCCCAGCTGGGAGCCTCATCCATGGCTCCATTCCACCTCCCCTTCGTTGAGTACTGACATGAGTACGGGGCCTCCACATGGAATCATGGTGGAAAGTGTGTCTACACTATGATGCCATTATGACTGAGACACCTCACCACACATTAGCCAGACAGGATTACTTCCTTCTTTGTGTTTGTGTGAGGTACATTTGTGTCACATGTAAAACATGAATTCTGCCACCATGTGATGCAAGTGTATGTCCCAATTCAGGGTGTCTTCCTTCCTCCCCCATAGGTACAGACTCATGTGGGGAGGGAGAGCCCCATCTGTCTACAGACCCCTGGTAGATCTGGCCACCATGGAGGAACATCACATCATCATAAATTACCGCCTGAATTGAGCTACAATCCTGGAACTCTGTGCAGAAATAGAGCCTGTTCTGATGCCTGCTAATTGGAATCCCATGCCATAACTGCAACTGTGCAGGTACTATCTGTGCTACATTTTTTGGCCACAGGCTCATTTCAAGTGACAGTGTGTATGGCTGTCGGGGTATTTCAGCCAATGTTCAGCCAAATCCGGTGCAATTTCCTGAATGCATTCGTGCAACACCTGCAAAGTTATGTCCAGTTTCCCCAAAGCGCTGATCTCACCGCCATCAAATCTGGATTCTATGCTTTTACTAATATCCCCCATGTGATAGGTGCCATTGATAGTACCCACATAGCCCACATAACCCCAAGAGTAAATGAACAGGTGTTTCAGAATCGTAAAAACGATCACTCCATGAATGTCCAATTAGTGTGTTCTGCTGATCAGTACATTTCACATGTCAATGCAAGGTTCCCAGGATCAGTCCATGATTTATTTGTCCGGAGAAACAGCAGTGTGCCACCCATGATGGGACAACTACAGGGGGACAGAGCTTAGCTCATAGGTGAGTGTGTATGACACTGGATCAGTCCTGGGAATGGTGGTATGCTCCCGGTACCTCACCATGGCCTCCTGGGCAGCAGCATCCTTCCTTGGGCCACCCCTCTGGGCCACTGATACCCTCCCACTGGCCTTAGCCCCCTGTGCCTGTGTCCCCTGCACAGGTCTGGCAATTCCACTTGCACTGAGTCCTTCATCATCCTGCGTGGTGGTGGGTGGGGACACAGGCCTCTGTACATGTGGGCAGCCAGTCTGTGGCCTGGGGGCACTGGTGTGGGGGCATTGGGCCAGAGCTGATGGTGGTGGCTGAGTGGTAGGGGTGTCAGTGGTGTCCTCTGTGGGGCTTCTGGAGTTGTGACTGTCCAGGGGTGTGGGATGGGCCAGGGATTTCCTGTGTCCAGACATCTAACTGCACTCTCCTGAGTGGGGCATTCGTCTTCAGGTGGAGGACTGGCACTCCTTAACGTCTCTGTCTGGGTGGCATGGGTGGTGGTGCCTGTGCGTGAGAGAATTGAGATGTGGGTGTCCTGCACATTCTTGTCCATTGCAGCACTGGTCAGCAGTAATTGGTAGTTGGATTCCCATGTATTGGAATGCAGGGTCCCGTTGTGTTCTTTATGATTAATTTATTGAGGGGGGTAGTGCGTTGTGGGTGTTGTGATCCTCCTGAGATTACATGTATGGGTTGGTGACTGTGCACAGAGAGATGGATGGTGATTTATATGGGGGATTGTGGGCATGCAGGTGACATGCATAGGAGTGTGTGTGTGTTGTGGACTGGGTAGGGGATGGGGTCCTGGTGGTAGTGAGAGGGATGGGGTGATACATGCATTACAGGTGTGGTGACTGTTAGGGTATTGTAGTTGACTTACCCACGTCCAGTCCTACAGTGAGTCCAGTGAGGCCCTCCGGGTGCAGGATAGCCAAGACCTTCTCCTCCCAGTCAGTGTATTCAGGGGTAGGTGGGGGTGCCACCACCAGTCTTCTGTACCGCGATGTTGTGCCTGGATGCCATGGAATGCACCTTCCCCCGCAGGTCTTTCCATCTCTTCCTGATGTCTTCCCTTGTGCATGGATGTCTTCCCACTGCATTGAGCTTGTTGACTGTCCTGTGCCATAGCTCCATCTTCCCAGCCAAGGGTGTCTGCAGGATCTCTGCCCCGAATAGGTGTAGCTCGACCATGAGTATTTTGTCCACTATGGTCCTTGACTCCCTGTCGGTGAAGCGGGAGTGCTTAGGGGGTGCCATGGTATGTGTTGTGGGTGGTGTGTTGTAGTTGTGTTGGTGAGGGTTCTGTTGTCTGGTTGGGTGTGTGACTTGTGATGGTGGGTGTGCAATGTATGACTTTTGGTGGTGTTTTTGTGTGTGTGACTTGTGTGATGGTTAGTTCAGTGTATGCGTGTTGTGGTGTCAAAATCTGTTGTGCTGTTGGTGTTGCAAAGGATTGTGAGGTGTGTATGTGTGTGTTTTAAAGTGTTGTGGATGTGTGTCAGTGTGTGCTTTTCTGACTTGCCAATGTGTGCATTTGTTGTTGGCGGGTCCCATTGCTGGCCTTGGTGGTCCATACTGCCAATGGTCGTTTGACATTCACTGTCCGCCGAGCTGATTTGTGCATCATGATTAAGTGGGTGGAGGATTTGTCTGCATGGCGGTGGCGGGGTGATGTGTACTGCGTGTCTGCCGTCGTTGGCTCTGGCAGTGGGAGGAGGTTGCAAGATTATTGGAGATATACGGCAGTGTGCAGTTCACCGTCACTGGTGGTCTTTTGTTCACCATCAGCATGGCAGTCGGCGGTGATTGCCGCCAAGTTCATAATGAGGGCCATAGTCTGGCCTCACCATTGGTTTTACGTGCCATGACTACAGGAAACAACCAACCTGTGGCCTCCACCTCTTGTATGATTCCACTGTTAATCAGTCTGTCTAGTTCAGCCCTCAGGCTTTCTTTCACCAATAATGGTACACTCCTGAATTTGGCTACTTTTGGTGGAACATTACATTTCAATTTTAAAAGATGGTAGTAGTTTCTTAAGCAACTTAACTTGTTAACAAACACTTCTGGATACTCTTTCGTCCACTTCACGTTCTCGTTTGATATTGAGTGGACCACAGGTTTGCTTCTTAACACACACTAAGGGTTATCATTTAGGTCCAGATACACATACAAATCACGCTGACGTATCCTGCTAATAAGGGAATCTCCTTTCATAGAAACATACACTTTTCCTGGTCTGATTCTATCTCTAAACTCAATCGTGCCCCAGAAATAACCTAAAATGTCAAATGGCACACCCCCATATCCTTTCAGTTTGATATCTGGTTAAAAAAGATTCACTTTCCCACATAGATTGTGTTCATTAAAAACATTTGGAATTAACATTATCTTGTCCTCTGAGTCATACTGAATTTTGACTTGTTTTTCATTGACTTTAACCACCTTTAAAGGGCCATCACTAGCAAACCCTTTCACTTGAAATATGTTACTTTCCTCCACATCTCCTACATCAGATTCATCAACTTCCACCTCACTGACCTTTTTTTAATATTTTGCAGATCTGCAGCACTTAGCGAAATGTTCTTTATGTCCACAAACCTTACACATGGTCTTCCAACCAGGACGATCCTTATTATTTACAAAATATCCATTGTTGCCACACCTGAAACACTTTCCTTACTTAGGCCCTCATTATGAAGACCGCCGAGGTTCCGCTGGACCGAAGACCGCCAGAGTTGGCGGTCTTCCGCCAACCATATTATGACTGGTGGCAAACCTCTGCCATTCTTTGGATGGAGAGCCACCAGCAGCCATACTGGTGGTCGGCGATGCAGTGGAGGTTGCTCCTCCATCACCGCCACGTCATCAGAACACCTCCCACCGAATTATGCTTCAGTATTCAGCGTGGCGATGTTCTGGTAACGGGGTGCTGGCGGCGGAGCAGCCCCATGGAACACGTTCCCTCCCGGACGACCACCGAGGCAGGTTAGGTGATCATCTGACAGGGGAGGGTGTGGGGGGTGTTGTGTGGTGTGTGCGTGAATGGGGGGGTGAGTGTTTAGAGGGGTTGTGTGGGTGCGTGTATGAATGCAGGGGGCATGATGTGTGTAGGGGGATGTATTGTGTATGTATGTGTGCATGTGTGCATGTATGTGAGCGTGTATGTGTGTGAGAGGTATATGCTTGCGTGAGTGGGGGGTATGTCTGAGGTGCCCATGGAGGTCAGGGAGTGGGGGAGGGGGCCCTACCACCTTTGGTGGGTGGTAGGGGGATCGTGGCTGTTGGGGATAGACTCTGGGGAGGGGGAGGGGACAGGGGAGACCCCTATCAGTGCCAAGGAAGGAAGTCCCTGGTACTGATAGTGCCTACCGCCATGGTTTTCGTGGTGGTTAAAAAACCTCGGAAACCATGGCGGTATGCGGGGTCATTATCCCGCAGGCGGACTAGTGACAGCCGTCAAGCTGGCAGTTGTTACCGCTGTGGCAGATGGTGTGGTACATTGGCGGTTTGGCATGTGCCAAACCACCAATGTCATAATATGGAGGTAATTACCGCCAGCCTGTTGGCGGTGCTATTGCCAACTTAACACCGTCCGCCAGGGTTGTAATGAGGCCCATAGACTTTAAACTGGTTTTGACCACTGCAGATACCTTATTTGATATTGTTCTTTGTACTACTTTTACCATGCTTGCTTCTCCATTCTCGTTGCTATTACTATTACCTGTTGCATCTTTCCAAAGTACATCAACACATGCCTTTGAAAGTCTTGCCCATAGCGAGAAAGTCCTGAAGAGAGAGTTTTACTTTTTGACACATACTTTCCCAGGCTTTGTCTGATGCATACACCAACATCAGTTGATCTCTTAACCTTTCAACAGGAGACATGCCAAAATTGCAAGTAGAAGAGAGTTTTCGGAATTGTGTGGTGTACTGTTCCACCGTCTATTCAGGAAGCTGGATTCTCCTCCCAAAATGATACCTTTAGAGAACAGTACTCAACTCATGAAGATAATGCAGATCCAGCTTTTTGAGACATATCTTATATTCATTCAGATTTGCAGCATCCTGATCAGGAAGTTAAGGAAGATGCTTAAACACCGCCTGCCCTTCCGAGCAAAGGCAATGCATTAAAAGTGAGGTTTTTCTCTCCGCATTGAGTGAAGTTCCACAAACTCGAGCACAGTGATTGAATACATTTTTCCACTTTAACCATGGGATTGGCGGGTCTCCAGGAGAAGTAAAGAAAAAAGGAGGTGCAGGAAATTTCTGCATTGTCTTAACGTTTCACTCCTTACAAATCTAAAAATATACCACAGGAATACTTATAACTTAACCCTATGTTTGTATCAAGCGTTAGTAGTGTAAGTTATATACATCTATATTATTTTTTTTTAAATCCTTAAAGTGTAAAAAGAAGGTGCGTATATCACCATTGACATACTCTTCTCATACTGGTGAGCATGTCACCACATAGACATAAAGCTTGGCGACTTGAAGAGATGACGAGCATATTACCTCTGTAAGTGAGCAGTCAAAACACGCCTCTTCTGAAGATGAAGGCAACTCAAAGATATTAATGAGGCATTGAGTGTTGCTGTGGTTATGCTAACAAAACAAAGGTCAATGGCTGTGTGATGATGCAACAGCAGCACGTTGACACAGAAGCATGCACCGCAGTCGTTTAGTGTTGCCAGGGTTATGCTGACGCCATAAAGGTTGACCACCGCGGATGATGCAAAAGCAGCACGATGACAAAGGAACTCACACAATGCGTGCCATGTTGTTTATAGTTCCAGCACAGGGATCCTCCACAAGGTCAGAAGGGCTCACGACAAAGAATGATGAGCGCACGCTGAGCAGTTAAGGAAAAGGTGAGAGCAGTAGAATTTTAAGAGAAATTGCACACATTAAAATTTTAAAGTGTACTCACACACCAGGTCGTTAGGGAAGTGGTAAATTCAAAACACACCGGAGTTGACTGCTGTTCGGCTGGGCTCACAAGTAGAACAGTTCATCAAGCTCAGTTCAGTATTAAATACTCTGCTAGATTCTGTTGAGTTGCTGAAACACGCTGTCAATATTTCAAAAGAGTTGTCAGCCAGCAAGTGACTCACACTGTGGACCTGCATTGATCTCTTTGGGTGTTGAGATCTCCAAAATCCTGTAAGTTATAGTCAGTTGAGACAAACCAAATTTAAAGCAATGTACAGGCTGTTGAGTTCATCACTAGTCACCATGTGTAGCATCTGGTAGTAATACTCAGAGTAAGTGGTAGTCGTATGTAGGTTTATTAAGACAAGTATAAGAAGAGACCTCACCCACCTTTTCAGTCACAGCAACCGCCGTCTCTCAACTCCCTACACGTTCCACTCTGGAAACCACTAAACATTCCAGAACATTACATCACTGTTGGAAATGGCCTTTCTGCAGGGTCACCCCCAAACTTTTTGCCTTCCTCCTTTTCTTTTTCTGACCTCATTTTTGCTGGCTTTAGGACTCTGCGTACTTTACCACTGCTAATCAGTGCTAAAGTGCATATGCTCTCTCCTTAAAACATGGTGACATTGGTTCATACCCAATTGGTTTATTTAATTTACTTGTAGGTCCCTAGTCAAGTGCACTACAAGTGTGCAGGGCCTGAAAATTAAATGCTACTAGTGGGCTGCAGCACTGGTTGTGCCACCCACATATGTAGCCCCCTAACCATGTCTCAGGCCTGCCATTGCAGGCCCTGTGTGTGCAGTTTCACTGCTACTTCGACTTGGCATTTAAAAGTAGTTGCCAAGCCTTACTCTCCCCTTTTTCTACATATAAGTCTCCCCTAAGGTAGGCCCTAGGTAGCCCATAGGGCAGGGTGCTATGTAGGTAAAAGGCAGGACATGAACATGTGTGTTCTATATGTCCTGGTAATGTAAAATTCCTAAATTCATCTTACACTACTGTGAGGCCTGCTCCTTTCATAAGATAGCATTAGGATTACCAACATTTACTGTTTGAGTGGTAGATCCTGGTCTGAAAGGAGTAGCCAGGTCATATTTAGTATGGCCAGAATGGTAATAGAAAGTCCTGCTTATTGGTGAGGTTGGATTTTAAATTACTATTTTAGAAATGCTACTTTTCTAAAGTGAGCATTTCTCTACACTTAGATCTTTCTGTGCCTTACAATCCACATCTGGCTAGGTTTAGTTGACAGCTCCCTTGTGCATTCACTCAGACAACCCCAAACATAGGATGCTCAATCACACTTGCACATATCTGCATATTGAATTGGACTTCCTGGGCTGGGAGGGTGGGGGTCCTGACACTTCAATGTCAAAGGACAGTAGCCTGCCCTCACACAAAGGACTGCTGCACCCCCTACTGGGACCCTGGCAGCCAGGATGGAACTGAAAGGGGACATTTTGCACTTCTGAGACACTCTTTGAAGTCTCCCCCACTTCAAAGGCACATTTGAGAATTTAAGCAGGGTCTCTGACCCTACAAAATCAGACACTTCTGGAGAAGATACCACTGGAGAAGAATCCCTAAACCATAATCTGCAACCTGCCAAAAGGAAATGCCTGGCTGCCCAAAGGACTCACCTGACTGCTTTTCTGCAAAGGACTGCTGCCCTGCTGTTAACCTGCTGCCTTGCTGCCCTATAGCTCTGCTGAGAAGTGCTCTCCAAGGGCTTGGATTGAGCTTGCCTCATGTTCCTTCAAGTCTCAGGACCAAAAAGACTTCATCCTGCAAAAGAACTCCTTGTGTGGCAACAATTTGATGCACAGCCTGCAAGAAACGACGCTCAACCTGTATCTCGGTGAGAAAATCACTGCATGCTGAACTGGATCGACACAGGCCAACTTCACAGGAGAAGATCGACGCAGCGCCAGCGGTGCGACCGGAACTTCGATGCACGACCCACTGGATCGATGCAAAGCCGAGCCGTAAAAACGCAGCCCGACTTTTTGAGAAGAACAACGCAGCACCTGTCGTGCTGCAGAAATTTCCACGCATCACCCACCAGATCGACGCAGCCCCAGTGACTTTGTCTTGTATGCCCAGGATTTCAACGCATCGTCCCCGGGGTGTCCGATAACCCCGCAACCTGAAGAGGATCCCAGTGTACGCTCCGGAAATCCACGCAAAGCCTGCCCTGCGTGAAAACTCACTGACGCATCGTCGGTGTGCGCCGGAATAATCAACACACACCTCCCTGTTTTACACACATCTCCTCTTCTGCAGACCCTTGCAGAGAATTTGAATGCAAACCAGGTATTTTGTGCTTGCAAGAGGCACTTGTTTTTTTAAAGACTAAAGGCACTTTCTATTATTTTTACGGTGATATTTCAATGTTTTTTTTTATTGAATCTTAACCGTTTTGGCCTCCATTTATCCAGATAAATATTATATATTTTTCTAAACACTCTGTGGTGTATTCTTGTGGTGCTATACTGTGTTATTGCATGAGTTATTGCATAAATACTTTACACAGTGCCTTCTAAGGTAAGCCTGACTGCTCAGTGCCAAGCTACCAGAGGGTGGGCCCAGGAAAATTTGGATTGTATGTGACTTACCCTGACTAGAGCGAGGGTCCTTGCTTGGACAGGGGGTAACCTGACTGCCAACCAAAGACCCAATTTCTAACAATCACCCCTTAGTTACAAGGCACCACACTCCTCCTCAAGCTGGCACACAGCATGGTGCCAGTGTGATCTAAAACCCAACTGATTAGGAAGTATATTAGTATGGAGAATTGTTTTAGATGAGGCCCAACATAAATGTATTTAATAAGTGGCATCTATACCATCATGAGGTAGGGAGTTGGGCCAGCCTGGTAGCTGAGAAATGTGGCTTGCTAGTGCAGATGACCCCTGTGAGGTCTGAACTGCATGATATACAGAATGAGTGTGTGCTCCCATAGTGTTCAATTAACCTCTGGGAGCCTTTTCAGGAAGGGTTTTCTCAAAGAAAGTGAAACGTGAGGGTGGTTATACCTGGGCTAGTTGCAGTTTGGCCACCTGAATGGGAGTATGGTTATTTGTTACATGACAAGATACTGTTGTGGAGTGAAAGGAGCAAGTGAACTAGCATTGGATAGAGTGTTTGGGATTGACTCCTGGCAGTAAACATGGCTGATGAGCAGTGTGGATGATCTTGGGGCACTTAGAACATCAGAGGTCTGAAAAATGTGAGAAAAACAAGCCAGGAAATGGCTGCCAAAGTAGACATAGTATTGCTGTGGATTTCTGCCTGCAAGAAACACACTTAACAAAGAGAATAGAGGATAACGTTCCTAGTGGTTGGGAAGTCCACTGTTCCTTTTCATCAGCATTGCTTATTCAAAGAGGTGGCTATATTAATCAAACAATGCTCACTTTTCCAGTTTATTTCTATTGTCTCAGACACAGAAAGGATTAGCATTTCAATACAGGTAATTCAAGGGAACAATCACTTAACATTTAGCATCAGTATGGCTGAATATTGACTATTCTGAATTCTGTGAAACAGTTGCTGCATTCTATGTGGCAACTGGCCACAGTTCTATAATATAATGTGATGATTGTCTGTATTTAATAGGTCCACTATAACAGTCGGAGCACCGTATTTAGTTGTGCAGGCCCCACTGAGCAATTATGGAACAATATATATTAATGGACGTAAGGGGACAAAGAAACATTTCACCTAGTATGCATCAGTTCACAATACAGAATCGTGTACTGAATAAATGACTTTTACCACAATGCAAGAATTTAAACTTGAAACACTATTAGATCATTTCACAGGGACCTTCACACTGATCCTACCCAGAGCAAGCAATAATTCCAGTAGATGCATGTTCCCTTCTAAGGGGGTAATGGGTGTAGTTCGTAGGGAAGAGATGAGACAATGCGTTTCTGAATGTTATACTATAGATGTGGGTTCTGTGTTGAGCTGTAGCATTGCATCGGGCAATTTCAAGGCTTTTTTAAGGGGTATAGGCATCTCAAATTGAGAAGAAAAAAACTCAATAGCATATTCATATTCAGTATGCAGTTTAAAGCAGTAATGGATGACGTTGACTATTCTGGATGTAGGTCTGGAAGTATGCCATCCATCTAAAAAAACAGCCAAACATAAGCAAAATTAATATTTAGTTCCCTGCTTATTTTTTCACTAATGCAAACATATAGGGTGGTGAGAGAGGAGGGAAGAGAGGTAAGCAGAGAGGAAGAGTGGGATTGAACATATATGGAGTAAAACGTTTACAACCCATAATTATAAGTCTACTGCAGGACCCAAGTCAGTGACCATATGGAGTCACGGGGCTGGAGACCCAGTGTCTATATGCGGTCCCAGAACTTTGTTGTGACTCGCAATTATCTTTTTATGTTAACTGCCGCAAACACTTCCCTTAATGATATTTTTGTGTTTTTCTTAATTTAATTCATAGCTGCTATGCAGTCTGTTAAAAATAGAAAGTACTATTAGTTAGTTCCAAAGGCAGCAAAGCTGGGACTTTCTTTGTGTTTTCGTCAGGGTAAGGCTTGGTGATTCCCACAACATTCTCTAAATTGATTGTGAAAAAGCATTTCCTCAAATCTCATCATAAAACAAGCAAAGGTCCCTATGGGAAGCTATTGTTAAGTGCTCTGTGGCTTGTGTTTAGGTCTAGGTTGAGAATGTAGTTGTCACTAACTTTATGTGATCCACAAAAAATGAGCTTTACCAAGCGCAACTACTGGGGAGATTTGGCTTCACTTGCATGTTGCTCTTCCTCCCTGCAGGATTTGATTAGCAGAAATTGTGTGCTTCAAATGAAACAGTGTTTGTACTGCAGAGATTACCATCATTACACTAAGCCTGACTTGGTGAAGGTGAAAAGCCAGTGATCACTTGAGTAGATCTTTGGGAAAAGCTTTGTCAGGTGTCATATATCTGATATGTTTATTGTGAACAGTTATGAAAAAGGCATTAGGCCTGAGTTGTTTATTGGGAAAGAATAGGTCAACTTTAATAGACCTTTGAAGTAGTATTTTTGTTACAATGACCAAAGTCCTGTTGACAGGGGTATTCTAACATGGATTATTGCAGATTAACATATTAGGCAACAGTTTTCGTTAACCCATCTGACAAACCCTATTTTCTTTCATTTCAGTATTTCTAGACTGGGGTTGACTGCACAGCTCTCCCAGGGTGAAGTGATCAATAGAAAATAAGAGGTAAAAAGCAGAACTAAGATAGACTATGGTGCTTCCTGCAGGTCCACCCTGCAAGCATTTGATTGTAAAATAGTTGCAATATATTTCTTAAGAAGTAGTCCTATTGTATGCGACTGATGGGGACAGTGTTTACACAGATCACAAGTAAAATACAGTGGAAAAGAGTGTCACACTGTGAACTCTGACAAATATTACAGGAAGGGCCTTTACATTGGACACTTTAGCCCTCATTATGACATAGGCGGTAACTGCCGCTTACCGCCATGCTGACTGCCGCCAACATTCCGCAACTGCGGCGGTATACCGGTACGCGTATTATGACCAACAAATAGAAATCCACCACTATACAGACACACACACACACAAGTCCACCAGTCCAAAGGTCAGTGATAAATTGGCGGTACCAAAACCCACACCGTTACACCAATAGAAATACGCCCACAGCATTATCACCCACGAATCACAGTGGCGGACATTCAACCACAGTAAACCATTGGCGGTACATACCGCCGCGCTCAAAATACACACACACATACAAAACAACACCACATTGGACAATTCAAACTACACACACCTGACACACATACACACACCACACCCACAAACCACTATAAAACGCACACCCACATTACCCACAACCCTTTACCACTACAAACAATTTACAACTGAGAGAGAGACACGCCAGGAGCACCCACAGAACCAGAGCCACAGAACACCATCACCCATACACCATCCACGCACCTCACAGCATACACCCCAACACATTACCCCACACACCCTCACACACACCACTCACACTACACCCATGTCACCACAAAGACACCCCAGATTCTCTGAGAAGAAGCTGAGGGTTATGGTGGAGGAAATCATCTGGGTAGAGCCACAGCTATTCTGATCACAGGTGCAGCAGACGTCCATTGCTAGGAAGATGGAGCTATGGCAGAGAGTCGTGGACAGGGTCAACGCCGTGGGACAGCACCCCAGTGCAAGGGATGACATCAGGAAGAGGTGGAACGACCTACAGGGGAAGGTGTGTTCTGTGGTTGCAAGACACCAGATAGCTGTATAGAGGAATGGCGGTGCACCCTCACCTCCTCCCCCACAACTAACAACATGGGAGGAGCAAGTCTTTGCAATCATGCATCGTGGGGGCCTGGCAGGAGTAGCAGGAGGACTGGACTCTGGTAAGTCAAATCTTTACTACTATCACCCCCCTACTTGCATGCCATCATATACCGCCACCCCTACCCTCACCCCCATCACCCCACCACCTCACATATACCCCACCATCACAACCCACCCATCCCAGTAACCAGCACTCATGCACCACCAATACATGGACACCACTCACAGCCCTGCATGGAAACCCATCACCACAGCATGCACACTAGTGACAATCACTTAGCCGACCAAATAACAACTCACACAAGCCAAAGCTGCCTTGGTAATAACAACCATAGGGGGAAACATACCCATGCACAAGATGTCACACGCAGTAACAATAACACTGCTTTCACATACCCACAGGACCCTCACACTACGTCACTGGAAAGGAGGTGCCAACAACATCCAGTCCCCCCTGAAGAGGCCCACAGTGATGATAGCAGCTCTGCAAGCCTGGATATGGATGACCAACCTGGCCCATCAGGGACCTCTGGACAGTCGGTTAACCAGGCACAGTCCCATACCACCACAGAGCCTCCCCCCTCAGGAAACACTACCACAGCACCTACCCAGCGGGCCCATAGTACTGTCCCCAGGACACGTCAATCAGCAGTCTGTCCACCACTACAGGGACCCCAGGCAACCCCACAAGCACAGGACGATCAGGGACCGGGGGTAAGTGGCAATGGGCACACAGTTCAGGGGACAGAGGCACAGGACAACAGGGAAGCTGGGAGGACTGCTGTGCGACAGGGGGAGAACAGGCCCAGGGAACCGACTCGCCACGAGGCACTCACCAACATCCTGGGAGCATCCCACCATTCCAAGGAGACCATGGGCCAGATATTGCCCAAGTTGCAGGAGACCCAGTGGCTGCAGAAGGGACAGTACCTGGGAATCAGGGAGGACCTGAGGGACATCCAAACCACCCTGGTCACCATTGCAGGGCTTCTGGCAGACATGGCCAACACCATGAGGGAGGCTGTGGCACACCAACGGGCCCCTGACACTAGCCACACTGATGAACAGCCTTCCACCTCCGCTGCCGCTAGTTGACAGGAGGCCCCACCACAGGAACAACAGGCCACCAGCACCCCTCCCCCTGCAGAAGGAGAACCACCACGCAAAAGGTCTCTGCGATCCAGGCAGAATCCAGAGAACATTGCCAAGCCCCCCGCCAGGAAATAAGACTCTCCTGATTGTCACCCTTGTGTCCCACTCTGTCACCCAGTCCACCTTGAACTGCCATTGCTCCACTTCCTATGCCCCCTTGGAAAATGCACCTGTGATGGCAATAGACTGGACTCTATCCTGGACTTTTCCCCATCAGCCACCCAGCCCATTGCACTACCTCCTCCACTTATTAGCACCTACATAAACACCCTTGGAACAAATACAAGCATGGAGTCTATCAATTGATTGAAATATGTATTTGTTTAACAAGCTGTAAACATTGAAAGGAGCCGGAGTGGGGCACAGATATCTGAAAATAGAGATGCCAAAGGATACAGTAAGTGGCCATAGAACTGGGAAAGCAGCCTGCCATGTTCAATGTCCAACACAAAACTGCAATGGAAGGTGAAGTTACAGTGTCTTACCTGTGTGTCACTGCAAGAACTGTTGAATTAGTGTAGTTCTGTTGTCCACATCTTCTTCCTCTGCCTCCTATTCGTCACTGTCCACAGGCTCCACCGCTGCCACACGACCATCCCGAGGCTCATCCTCCTGCAGAAAAGGCACCTGGTGTGTAACATGCAACAATGATCTGGCACACCTTCTTGGGTGAGTAGTACAGGGATGCAATTGTGAGATGGAGGCACCGGAATCTGGCCTTCAGGAGGCCAAAGGTGCGCTCAATGATTCTCCTTGTTCGCCCATGTGCCTCATTGTAATGCTCCTCTGCCCATGTCCTGGCATTCCTCACTGGGGTCAGTTGCCATGAGATGTTGGGGTAACCAGAGTAACCTGTAAATATCGAGGGATGGCTGTTAGCCAGGCACCCTTAGGGCCAAACCCATACCCATATACCAAAAGACACTGGGTGGGGACCATGGGCTCACCTATTAGCCACACCCTGTGCCTCTGGAGTTGAGCCATCACATATGGAATGCTGCTATTCCTCAAGATAAAGGCATTATGCACAGACCCAGGATACTTTGCATTGACATGGGAGATGTACTGGTCCACCAGGCACACTATCTGCACATTCAGAGAATGAAAGCTCTTTTGATTTCTGAACACCTGTTCATTTCTCCGGGGGGGGGGGCAAACGAAATATGTGTACCATCAATAGCACCAATGATGTTGGGGATATGTCCCAGTGCATAGAAGTCAGCCTTCACTGTGGCCAAATCCTCCACCTGGGGGAATATGATGTAGCTGCGCATGTGTTTCATCAGGGCTGACAACACTCTGGTCAGCACGTTTGAGAACATAGGCTGTGACATCCCTGCTGCCGTGGCCACTGTCACTTAGAAGGAGCCACTTGCCAAGAAATGGAACACTGACAGGTCTGGAACAAGAGGGGGGATCCCATTGGGGTGATGGATAGCTGAGATCAGGTTTGGCTCCAACTGGGCACACAGCTCCTGGATTGTGGCTCTATCAAGTCTGTAGGTTAGGATAATGTGCCTGTCCTCCATTGTCGCCATGTCCACCAGGGGTCCGTACACGGGGGTATGTCCCCATCTCCTATTCATCCTCAGCAGTTGAACTCTAGGGTGAAAAACGGTGAGCAGATGGTCATATTCAAAGATATCCTCACAGTAAAATGCCTTGCATTTTGTGACAGAAACAGTATGTGAACATGTAGGTCCGTTAATGTGCCTATGTCTGCTGTGATGCAATTAGGTGCCATGGCCTGTTCCCCCTGAAATGGCGGCCTCCTGACCTGTGAGGAGGGACAAGTGGAAATTAGGTAATTCCACAGACGTTGTGCGTCGTTGCGGGAGGTGGTCGATGACCGCCGTGCAACACCTCATTGGTTATCATTGGGGCCTATGGGTTCCATGAGGCAATGGTGATGTACGCCGGCGGTGACGGTAGGCACCGCCGTGGACGTGAACGCCATTTTCTATCTGTTTACTCACTTGCTACCTGACCTTAAACAGGAGAGGACCTACACTGCAAGTGCTGCTGTGACCTGTGTCTGGAAGCGACTACGGCTCGAGTGTCTGGGGAAAGGGCCCCTGCCTTCACTTCGGAGGAGTTGGAGAGAGTAGTGGATGGGGTCCTACCCCCGTATCGTTTACTTTATGGTCCTCCAGACCAACAGGTGAGTACACTGTGAGCACGATGCATGGGGCATGAATGTGTGTGTAAGCCTCGTGTAGGGGGGGTGGCTGAGGGGTCCTGGGCAGAGTGCTGCATGTATGTGGGCAATGTCTGTGCATAAGGGGATGGGAGGGATATGGTGGCCCATGAGTGTAACAGGCCGGATGGTATGACTAATACCTTTTCCTATGTATCTTTTTCTGCAGGTCAGCACCAATCAGAAAAAGGGTATTTGGCATACCATCGCCAAGGACGTGCGGACCCTGGGGATCTTTGACAGGCAGAGCACCCACTGTCGCAAACGGTGGGAGGACCTGCGCCGCTGGGCAATGAAGACAGCAGAGGCCCAGCTGGGGATGGCCTTTCAAAGAGGAAGGGATGCCTATCGTACCCTGACCCTCCTGATGCTACGCATCCTGGCGGTGGCCTATCCAGAGTTGGATGGGCGCTTGAAGGTATCACAGCAGCCACAAGAGAGTGAGTACAGTTTCAGAATCAGGAAATTGTGCCTGTTGAGGTGTTATCTGGGTGGGGGATATGGGTCTGTGGGTGCCCTTAGGCCAGGACGAACATGGCTGGGCAGGTTCCATGATGGGCAGGCTCAGATGTACTGCAAACCCAAATATACTAGAGGGCATTCACTACTGGGCAGGGTCTGTGGGTTTCAGGTGTGCTGCTATTGCCATTAAGCATTGTACACAATGACCTGGTGACCAGCATTGTAACTGGTAGTGCATGGCTTAGTGCATAGGGCTGTTCCCTGTGTGTTGTGTATGCCAACGGTGGTGTTGTTGCTGGCATTGACCAAGTGTATCCTCTGTCTCTCTCCCCCTTCTTGTTTTGTCACCCTTTCCTTGTGTGCATTAGCATCATCTGGTGGAGGAGCAGAGGCATCAGTGACGGAGGTAGCTGCATCCTACATGGCCCATGAGGCCGAATCCACCGACGGTGAGGACATTAGTGAGATGGAGGGCGAGTGGAGCACCACGGCAGAGACTGGAGGGGCCAGTTCGGACAGCGACACCTCCTCCGTTGGAAGCTCGCTGGTGGTGGCGGACACCTCTGTGGCCACCCCCGTACCAGCACCATCCTCCCAGCAGCCCCTCAGCATGTTTCCTGTGCCCGCTCACCCAGGAGGGTAGGCATCTCCTTCACCCCAGGCACCTCAGGTCGTGCCCCAGTCAGCCCTGCTGCCCTCAGTGAGGAGTCTATTGTCCTCCTGCGATCCATCTCTGTTGGGCAGTCAACCATTGTGAATGCCATTCAGGGTCTGGCAGGGCATTTGCAACAAACAAATGCATTCCTGGAGGGCATTCACTCTGGCATGGAGGCCCGAAAGACATTGCCCAGATCTACCCAGTCCCATTCCCCTCAACCCCAGCCTATCCCAAGCACACCTTCAGACCAGCATGCACCCAAATCAACACACAGAAGTGGCTCAGGCAAACACAAGCACCACACTTCATCCCACAGGCACTCACACAAGCACCATACAGATGCAGACCCACCAATATCCACTGCCTCTACTGTGTCCCCCACCTCCTCGTGGTCCACCTCCCTCCCAGTAGCATCTGAACTCACACCTGCATGCACTACATTCTCATCCACTATCTCCATCACCATCACCCCTATCACTACACACCCCTCAATGGAAGTCACCACCCCCACATCCATGCACACGTCCCCTGTGTCCTCTCCACTGTGTCTGTGCCCCCTCCTCCCAAAGTACACAAACGCAAGCACTCAGACACCCAACAGCCATCCACCTCACAACAGCATCCAGCCAATGAACCTTCACCTAAACACAGCATACAGACACCTCCTACCACCACTCCCTCTTCCTCCACTCCCAAACCTTCACCCTCTTCCAGCCCCAGTGTCCCTAAAAGGCTTTTCCTCTCCACGTTTGACCTATTCCCTGCCACTCCCCCCCATCCTTCATTTTGGGCCAGGGTGGGCAGAACCCAGGCCAGCACCTCAGCCACCCAGACCACGGCCACTGTCCTTTCTGCAGCTACTGCAGGTGTGAGAGGATCCAAAGAGACACCCGTCAGCACTGCCAGTGTGCCTGCCCCAGCTGCCAAGGGCAAGAACGGACCACCAGCCACCAAGGGCAAGGAAGCACCACCAGCTAGCAAGGGCAAGGAGGCACCACCAGCTACCAAGGGCAAGGAGGCACCACCCGCTGGCAAGGGCAAGAAGGGACCACCAGCTACCAAGTGCAAGGAGGCACCACCAGCTGCCAATGGCAGGAAGGGAACACCATTTGCTAAGGGTAATGAAAAAGGCACAGACGTCGCAGGCAGGATGGATTTGGTGCCTGGTGCTGGAGCAGCATCAGGGCAAACAACACCAGCCATGGAACTTCAGCCGTCTGAGGCTGCGGGGGAAGGGCTGGAGCCTTCCCCCACCACTGGCAGCACCGCCACCTGCATCGTCACCAGCACCACTGCCAGCAGCAGCAGCCCCAGTGGGCAGCCGTCCGAGGCTGCTGGGGAAGGGCTGGAGGCTCCCCCCACCACTGGCAGCATCGCCGCCAGCACCGCCACCTGCACCGCCACCAGCACCACTGCCAACAGCAGCAACCCCAGTGGGCAGCCGTCCGAGGCTGCTGGGGAAGGGCTGGAGCCTCCTCCCACCACTGGCAGCACCGCCACCAGCCCCGCCACTGCCACCACTGAGCAGCCATCACCGCCGGCGGGCAGTGTGTAGTCGTGCCTCCATGGGCTGTAGTGCATCCTGGCCCCTGCAACAACTGTAGGTGTGACACCCAGATGAGAGGCTGTGACCTTGCACCATCCATGTTCTGCATCACTGGGCACAATGCCCCCTCCAGAATCATTGGAAGAAGGCATCCACTCACCCCCTCCTTGCCAGGATGAAGCACACTGGGCACAAAGCCCCCTCCAGAACCAGTAGAGAAGCCATCCTCTAGAGAAACTGTGGCTTTACACTCCCCAGGACCAAGCAGTGGGCAAACCACCCACAAGAGAGACTGTGGCCTTGCACTCCCCAGGACCAAGCAGTGGACAAACCACCCACTAGAGAGACTGTGTCTTTGCACTCCCCAGGACCAAGCAGTGGGCAAACCACCCACTTGAGAGACTGTGGCTTTGCACTCCCCAGGATAAAGCAGTGGGCAAACCACCCACTGGAAAGACTTGAGAGACTGTGGCTTTGCACTCCCCAGGATAAAGCAGTGGGCAAACCACCCACTTGAGAGACTGTGGCTTTGCACTCCCCAGGATAAAGCAGTGGGCAAACCATCCACTGGAAAGACTTGAGAGACTGTGGCTTTGCACTCCCCAGGACCAAACTGTGGGCATGGAGCCCCCTCGTGGAGCAGTGACGTCGTGTGTTCATCAGGCTGAGGTGCCCCCCTCCCCCTGAGGTGCCTGTATATTTTCTATCTGATGCCCCTCCACTGTTCTCTTGGTTTGGAGTCAGGTATCATGTGTGGGCCTCGCCCATGCATTTTGGGCACAGTGGTCCACTGACAATGATTGGTGCACTATCCAGACCTGTGTATTTGGTGTACATAATTGTATATACTGGATTTAGAATTTTGATAATGATATTTCACATGATTACATTCATTCAAATCAATTCCTTTTGTCCTTGCATTCTTCCAGGGGGTGGGGGGTGTATATGTAATGTTGCAGCATGTATTTGTGTGTATGGTGTTGTGGGTGGGGGTGGGGTTGTTGCATGTTGCGTGTGTGTGTCACTCTCTTTTCCCTCCCCCCTCCCTTGTGTTGTAGGTGCAGTACTTACCGTGGTCATCACCGCCGTTGTTGGAGTTCCTGATAGAGGAGCAGGAAGACCATCATTGGCAGTATCTGCAATTCGGGCTCCATGGCATCCTGGTTCCTCGTGGGGTGTGGAAAGGTGAGTGTCCCCCTCCTCCACGTCTCCCTCCTCCCTCCCAGTCTTGTCTCCAATCACACCTGCATGCACTACATCCTCAGCCACTACCTCCATCACCAGCACGCCCATTACCACACACTGCTCACGTGCTGGCGGTGCTTGCGGCAGTGTCAGTCGTGGCGGTGCTTGAAGCGGTGTCAGTCATGGCGGTGCTTGCGGCGGGGTCTGTGGCGGTGGTGCTGGCTGCGGGGTCTGTGGCGGCGGTGCTGGTGGCGGGGTCTGTGGCGGCAGTACTGACGGCGGGGTATGTTGGTGTGGAGCATGTGTCAGCACCAGCTGAGTGAGAAAGCAGGATGTCTCCTGCAGCCTTGGACGGCTGCCCACTGGGGAAGACGCTGGGGCAGGTGGCGGAATGTCCGTGCCCTCGCTGCGTGGCACACTAGCAGCTCTGATGGCTGGCGCACTCCATGACCCCGCAGTTGCTGGCACCACTGTGCCTGGGGATGTGGTGGCTGAGGTGCTGGGCTGGGACCTGGAAAGCCTGGTTCTAGGGGAAGGACGGGGGGAGGTGTAGGGAAGAGGTCAATGTTAGCCAGGAAACGTTTTTTAGACACACTGTGACGGGTAGATGGAGGGGGTTTGGGAGTGGAGGAAGAGGTAGTGGTTGTAGGAGGTGAACGTCTGCTGAATTTGGGTGAAGGTGCATGGGCTGGAAGCTGTTGTGAGGTGGATGGCTGTTGGGTGGTTGTGTGCCTGCATTTGTGTACTTTGGGAGGAGGGCTCACTGACACACTGGGAGGTGTGAATGGTAGTGGGGTGGTGAGTGCACGTGAGCAGTGTGTGGTGATGGCCGTGCTGGTGATGGAGGTAGTGGCTGAGGATGTAGTGCATGCAGGTGTGAATGGAGATGAGACCGCGAGGGAGGAGGGAGATGTGGAGTAGGGGGACACAGTGGGTTGAGTGGATGTTGGTATGTGTGCATGGGTATGATGCTTGTGTGAGTACCTTGTGGGATGTGTGGTGCTTATGTTTGCCTGAGCCACTCTTGTGTGTTGATGTGTGTGCATGCTGGTCTGATGGTGTGCTTGGGATAGGCTGAGGTACTGGGGATTGGGACTGGGTGGAGGAGATTGGAGGGGGAGGCTGGGCACAGGACAATGGCTGCCATCAGTGCTGAAGCCAGAGCCTGAAATTCTCTCTGTTGGGCTGCCTGGCCAGAATGAAGGCCCTCCAGGTATGCATTTGTTTGTTGCAAATGCCTCTCAACACCCTAGATGACATTCAGAATGGTTGACTGCCCAACAGTGAGGGATCTCAGGATGTCAATAGCCTCCTCACTGAGGGCAGTAGGGCTGACTAGGACAGGGCCTGAGGTGCCTATGGCGAAGGAGATGCCCACCCTCCTGGGTGAGCGGGCACGGGACACACGCTGAGGGGCTGCTGGGAGGGCGGTGCTGATAAGGGGGGTGCCGGCTGTACCTGTTGATGCGGGGGGCACAGAGGGGCCCGCTACTGCAAGGGAGCTCCCATCAGAGGAAGTGTCACTGTCCTGGTCTCTGCTCCTGTCCCCGCCATGGAGCTCCCCTCGCCCTGGTGGCTTCAGACTCCGTTGTTTCACCCCCCAGGGCCAAGTGAAATGCAGATCCCTCCAGCTCCGGTGCCAGTGCTCCTCCGCCTGATGATGCTATTGCACACAAGAACAGGGAGATCACAAAAAGGGGGGGTGAAGACAGGAGAAGCACATGTTCAGTGCATGCAACACCACTACCGTTGGCGGACACAACAGACACAGCAGCCCTCTGCACTACGCCATGCACTTATAATCCCTCGATGAATCAAATGCACATAGGGTACAAGGCCTCAGCCTGATTGCTGCACACCTGGAAGTCACAGGAGACTGACTAGGTGTAGATGGCACTAACCACTAGTAGGGTTGGGAGGTGCCACATAGCCTGCCTCACAAGGGACCTTGTCTACCAAGCTCACCCTGGCCTATGGGAACCCACTGCCCATCTCCCCCACCCAGACACCTCGTAATGCACGCAGAGTCAGCTGAATGAGAGTGTACTCACCCCCTTGTGGCTGCTGTGATGCCCTCAAGTGCCCTTCCAGCTCCGGATAGGCCACCGCCAGGATCCGGAACATCAGTGGGGTCATGGTGCGACGGGCACCCCTCCCACGTTGGGAGGCCATCCCCAGCTGGGCCTCCGCCGTCTTCTTGCTCCAGCAGCGCAGGTCCTCCCATCTTTTACGGCAGTGGGTGCTCCGTCTATGGTGGACCCCAGGGTCTGGACGTCCTTGGCGATGGTACGCCAAATATCCTTCTTCTGGTGGGCGCTAAACTAGAGGAATAGTACAGGGGGAAAGGAAATTCTTTACCCTTCCGGACCGTCATACTCATTGGCCCCCCTTCCCACCCTTGCCCTGTCGCACATGCACTCACCATCCGCACATGCAGGCCAAAGCCCCCCCCATGTATCTTCCATCCGCACCACTCCAAACAGGCATTGCCCATGCAGCACGCTCACAGTGTACTCACCTGTTTGTCTGGAGGACCGTACAGTTGTGTGTACTAGGGGAGGACTCCATCCACTAATTTCTTTAACTCCTCCGAAGTGAAGGCAGGGGCCCTTTCCCCAGACACATGAGCCATCGTCGCTTCCAGACACAGGTCACAGCAGCACATGCAGTGTAGGTCCTCTCCTGTTGAAGGTCAGGTATCAAGTGAGTGAACAGACAGAAAATGGCGGTCACATCCCTGGCGGTGCGTACCGTCTCTGCCGGCGTACATCGTTATTGGCTCCTCGCACCCATAGGGTCCAATGTTAACCAATGCAGAATTGCGCCGCGGTCTTCGACCGCCCACCGCGGCGGTGTACAACGCCAGCGCAGTTACCTCATATCCCCTTGTCCCACCTTACAGGTCAGGCAGCCGCCATTTCAGGGGGCCACATGGCATTAATAATAACTTTGTCACACCAATGTAGGCCTTGAATACACACAGTTACAGGCACATTGCGGATTAATTAATGTGCTCAAATTACATTATGTGATTCCGCAGTGTTGGCTGACTCTCTACTCGCTGTTCTCCTCCATAGGGCACATCTGCTGGGGCAGGTGATGAGATGTCGGCATCCTCCGGTGTACAGACCGCTGGTGGACCTGTCGACAATGGAAGAGAGACACATCATAGTCACCTACAGACTTGATTGTGCAACAATCCAGGAACTGTGTGCCCAGTTGGAGCCAGAACTGATGTCAGCTATCCGCCACCACACAGGGATACCCCCTCTAGTGCAGGTCCTGTCAGTACTCCATTTCCTGGCAAGTGGTTCCTTTCAAACAACAGTGGCCATTGCATCAGGGATGTCCCAGCCAATGTTCTCTAACCTGTTGTCCAGAGTGTTGTCTGCCCTGCTGAAACACATGCGCAGCTACATCGTGTTCCCTCAGGTGGAGGATTTGCCCACAGTGAAAGGTGACTTCTATGCCCTGGGACATATCCCCAACAGCATTGGTACCCCCTTGCAGGAGTGAGCAGGTGTACAGAAACTGGAAGAGCTACCATTCTATGAATGTGCAGATGGTGTGTTTGGCAGACGTGTACATCTCCCATGTAAATGCCAAGTTTCCTGGCTCAGTGCATGACGCTTACATTTTGAGAAATGGCAGCATCCCTTATGTGATGGGCCAACTCCAGAGGTACCGTGTGTGGCTTATAGGTGAGGACAAGGACCCTATACAGTGTGAATAGGTGTCTGGGTATGGGGTTTTCCCTAAGGGTTAGTGTGTGTCTAACAGTTGTCCCTCGACATTTGCAGGTGACTCTGGTTACCCCAACCTGTCATGGCTACTGACCCCAGCGAGGAATCCCAGGACAAGGGCAGAGGAACGCTAAAATGAGGCACATGGGTGAACTAGGAGGGTGATTGAGCGAACCTTCGGCCTCCTGAAGGCCGGATTCCGGTGCCTCCATATGACAGGTGGTTCTCTCTACTACTCACCAAAGAAGGTGTGCCAGATCATCATGGCCTACTGTATGCTGCACAACCTGGCTTTGCGACGCCAGGTGCCTTTTCTGCAGGAGGATGGGCCAGATGGTGGTCTTGTGGCAGCTGTGGAGCCTGTGGACAGTGAAGAAGAGGAGGCAGAAGAAGAGGATATCGACAACAGAAACAACATAATCATGCAATACTTCCAGTGAGACACCGGTAAGAAGATGTCACTGCCTCCCATATCTCATACTATTATTGGAGCTAGCATAAGTCTGTTTTTTACACTCAGTCAATGGACCCTGACGTGTCACTTTGCCTTTTCATTTCACAGATGTGGGTCCCACTTTGTGCCCTCTGCTATATTTCCTCCAGGCCTACAGCTGTGTTACATCGGTATGTGCACAAGTAAATTGACATTGCTATATTCCATGGTTATTGCAATTACACATTTGTGAAAGCACAGACTGACTCCAGATTGTTTTGTGATTGACGTGTGTTTATTTCTGTGCAAATAAGTGGGGGGGTTGTAAAATGGGCAGAGGGGATGGTGGAGGAATGTCCATGGCAGAGTCCAGTCTATTTGTTTCACAGGTGCATTGCCCAAAGGGGCATAGGAAGTGGAGAAATGGCAGTTGGAGGATGGACAGGGTGACAAAGTGGGACAGAAGGGTGACATTCAGGGGGGTCTCATTTCCTGGCGGGGGTCTTGGCAATGTTCTCTGTCTTGTTCCTGGATCTCAGGAACCATTTGCGGGGTGGTTCTCCATTTGCAGGGGGTGGGGTGCTGGTGTGTTCCTGTGGCGGTGCCTCCTGTCCACTAGCGCCGGCGGAGGTGGAGGGCTGTTCATCGTCCAGGCTAGTGTCAGGGGCCCCTTGTTGTGCCACAGAGCCCCTCCTGGTGTTGACAAGGTCTTGCAGCACCCCTGCAATGGTGACCAGGGTATTGTTAATGGACTTCAGGTCCTCCCTGATCCCCAGATAGTGTTCCTCCTGCAGCCGCTGGGTCTCCTGAAACTTGGCCAGTACAGTTGCCATTGTCTCCTGGGAATGATGGTAAGCTCCCATGATGTTGGAGAGTGCCTTGTGGGGAGTGGGTTCCCTGGGCCTGTCCTCCCCCTGTCGCACAGCAGTCCTCCCTGTTATCCTATGCCTTTGTCCCCTGACCTGAACCGTGTGCCCACTGCCACTGCCCCCAGGTCCCTGATTTTCTTGGGTTGGTGGGTTTGCCTGGATTCCCTGTAGTGGTGGACACACTGCTGAATGACCTGTCCTGGGGACCGAGGGATGGGCCCGCTGGGTGGGTGCTGTGGTGGTGTTTCCTGAGGGGGGAGGCTCTGTGGTGGCTTGTGCCAGTGTCAGGGGAACCGACTATCCTGAGGGCCCTGATGGGCCGGGCTGGTCATCTTGATCCAGTTGTGCAGAGCTGCTGTCCTCACTGTGGGTCTTTTCTGTGGGGGTACTGGATATGTCTGGTACCTCCTGTCCGGTGACGTTGGGTAGGGGCCTGCAGGGGTGTAAAGGCTTGATTATTGCATCTGTGTGTGCCATCGTGTGCGATGGGTGAGTGACCCTGTACTCCAGTGATTGCATTCTTGGCTTGGTCCTTGTGTGATATTTGGTTTGGGGTCTGTGTGGGTATCTGTAGTGGACATGCTTTGGTGTTGCATGCAGGGCTTGGTATTGGGATGGGTGGGTTGTGATAGTGGGGCATATGTGAGGTGTTGGAGTGATGGGGTTGAGGGTGAAGGTGGGAGTGTGCGATGGGATGCAGTTAGGGTCGGGGGATAAGGTAGTAAAGAGTTGACTTACCAGAGTCCAGTCCTCCTGCTACTCCTGCGAGGCCCTCAGGATGCAGTATTGCCAAGACCTGCTCCTCCCATGTTGTTAGTTGTGGGGGAGGAGGTGGTGGTCCACTGCCAGTCCTCTGTACAGCAATCTGGTGTCTGGAGACCACGTAACGCACCTTCCCCCGTAGGTCGTTCCACCTCTTCCTGATGTCATCCCTAGTCATCCCTAGTTCTTGGATGCTGTCCCACTGCGTTGACCCTGTCGACAATTCTTCGCCATAGCTCCATCTTCCTTGAAATGTAGTTGTGCTGCACCTGTGATCTGAATAGCTGTGGCTCTACCCGGACGATTTCCTCCACTATGAACCTGAGCTTCTCCTCAGAGAACCTGGGGCGTCGTTGAGGTGCCATGAAGTGGTGTGGGTGATGTGTAAGGTGGTGTGTGTTGTGATGTGTGAGGGGATGTGTTGGTGTGTGTTGTTTGAGGTGCGTGGATGTTGTGTATGTGATGGTGTTGTGTGTCTCTGGATTCTGGTGTTGTTTATGGTGATGCCTCTCCCTGGCATGGTTTCAGAATTCTGGTAATAAGGGTTTGTGGGTGATGTGGGTGTGTGTTTTATATCGGATTGGGTGTGGTGTGTGTATGTGTGTCAGGTGTGTGCATTTTGATTTGTCCAATGTGGTTGTGTTTTGTAAATGTGTGTGTATTTTGAGCGCGGCAGTGTGTATCGCCAATGGAATACCACGGTTGAAAGACCACAGCGTTGATTCGTGGGTCATGATAGTGTGGGCGTATTCCTGTTGGCGTGATGGTGTCGGTTTTGTTATCGCCAGTTTATCACTGACCTTTGGTGTGGCGGACTTGTGTGTGTGTCTGTATTATGGCGGATTCCGAGCTGTGGGTAGTAATAGCTGTAGCGGAATTCCGCTGCTGCAGCGGTATGTTGGCAGTCTTCTGCACGGCGGTAAGCGGGATTTACCACCAGGATTGTAATGAGGGCCTTTGTATTTTGTTCAATATCAAACAATTATTTACACTGATGGTTCAGCCCAACCAGCCGTAGGCACTAAACACCAATACTCTGTCGCTTGTGCGGCTATGAGTGGCTACATGAAAGATGGTGAATTCCATCTACAAAATACTTACATGCAGACTTTAGGGGATAAGACTGCAGAACTAGAAGAGCTTAAGGCTCTAGCGATGGCACTGGAACCCACAGATCCAGAACAACTAACATTAATAGTCTGTGATTTGTATTACTGTGTCTAGTCCCACAATGTATATCTGCTTTACTGGTGTCAGAATGGGCTCAGAGATTCAAAAGGTAAGACCATCAAAGACAGGTTACAGTGGGGTAAAGTAGTGGATCTGAAAGAAATGCTACCCAACATTTAGGACTACTCGTCACGGGTAATACCTTGGCTGATGAAGCAGCCAAGTCAACAGTAGCTATGGCTTCTGTTGCTGCAATTACTCATTCACAATCGAGGCAGGATGATGAAACACTGACTGCTGTGATAGCTTCAGCTGACAGCAAGCCTTTAATGAAGGCATATCCTTCCAAATATTCTTACAGCATAACTAACCTGAATACTGCCTTAGTACCAATACCAGGGGTGGGTGATTGTGTGATCCCCAACCAAAGTCAAAGATCTGAGTTGATAAAACCGGCACATGAAGGAGTTGCTTCTGTTCATGTAGGTGTGGCAGTTACTATTTCTTTACTATAAAAAATGCTATTGGTGGCCAGCTCTAAACAAACAGATAAAACCGTGTGTCCATTGCTGTCAGCAAATAAAAGGGTCCACTATCAAATACCCGCCTCAGATACCCCTTCTTACTTCAAACAAACCACTATAATGTGTGTACCTGGACCATCGGATTCCTCTGATACCTGATGGTGCTTACAAATACATTTTATTTGCTGTCGACTCATGCCTTAGATTTCTATGCTTATGGCCATTATGATCTGCTGATGCGTGAATGGTTATTAAAGATTTGCAAGTCTTTATCCAGACATACACAGTTGCGGCATTCCATTCAGACCAGGGTCCTGCTTTCACCTCAAGGGCATTCAGGGACGCCATGACTTCATGGTCCAACTGCATTTCGTGCCCCCCCTACAATCCTGAGGGTAACAGTGTAGTGAAACGGAAGAACCAAGAACTTAACGCAATCCTTAACAGCAAGAGTATTAGGCCGTAGTTGACTTAATCACCTGTATGAAGTCCAGAAAGCACTTAATAATCTGGTCAGAAGGTCCCTGGGAAGGTGCACCCCATATGAGGTAAAGTTTGGAACACAAATGTATGTTGAAGAGTTTGATGGCTCTGGCACAGATGCGGCAGACACACCTTTTGACATAAATTAACTTAAAATGTCATTCTTATGGCATGGACAGAGTCAACTTAGGTCCATTACGCAGTTGGGTTCAATACTACAGACATTGAAAAGTGGTTGAATTCCATGGCAGTACGTTAAAGCAAAAGACCTGTTTGCCACATTTAATTTGATGAAGCAAGAAAAAATAATGGCTAAGAAAAAAGAAACTTATGTCATTTTGAACATGGAAAACTTAGAAAGGTTACCTTTTACTGTGGCGGAAGTTCCATCTGCAATATGGTTAATTCAGGCGGTTATCAATCTGCCTATTTCAACACTACAGTTCACATCGTGTTTGCCAGAATTGCCTATGTAGTTTTGGTCTCCAAAATTGTTACTTGTTGTGGTAACGTGCTTTTTCCTCCCAGGCAACAGAAGTAGCAGTCACAATTCTAATGTAAATTATGCTAAGCTAAGCAGACTAAAAGCTCAATTGTTTCAGAAACATGTTTTGCTGACATCTGCCCACCAGACCTATGCGCTCCAAGTAGTGCGGTCATCTGCAG
Organism: Pleurodeles waltl; assembly: GCF_031143425.1. Classification (NCBI taxonomy): domain Eukaryota; kingdom Metazoa; phylum Chordata; class Amphibia; order Caudata; family Salamandridae; genus Pleurodeles; species Pleurodeles waltl. Next base: position 846,961,955 of record NC_090446.1, read on the forward strand.
AGATAAAGTCCATTTTAAATACAATCTTTCTAAGACACTTTGGTGTAGTGGTGGGACTATTCAACACATCCAATACTGCAGAGATTGTACATTTCTTTAAGGTTGTTGGTTCTGGGTTTGTCAGGACATTTATTCAGGTGTTTTTGGGGGATTCACAATTATTTTGGCCTTAATTGGTGCATTTTGCTGTTGCTATTTTTTTTTTGTAGCGGTACTGATGGCGTTTCCAACAGCACAACTGTGTCCTGAAAGCATGATGCAGTATTTCAGAGGAAAACTCCTTGAAGAACTAGAGTGCAACTGGTCTTTAGCATTTAGACATGTCCTGGAATGTGTGCAGCCCATGTTTCATTGCCATTGCTGCCTTTTCAAATATGCACTACACCTGTGTCTTTCTACGCAACGCTTACTTTCATTTGGATGCTGATCTGTTGACGTTCTTGCTGAGGGCTCATTGCCAGACACTGGCATTGAGGGTGCGCTTGCTACGGGAAGCCTCCTATGAGTAGCCTTTTGTGGATCAAGTGGTTCTTGGTACTTTAACATCCGGAGCTACACGTAAAGCTGCTGCCTTGGCTGGAGCTGAGGCTTTGGAACACGAGTACTCTTCGGTTTTCATTGGCGCCAATTTGGTAACCACCTGCTGAAGTGGGCTCTTTCCTTGATTCAATTGTCATGGAAAGAATTGGCAAGTTTCAAAATGACTTTTACTTTCAGCATTTTCAAAAGATTGTTACATTGTAAATTGAACTTTTTTATTTGCCATGCTTCAGTGTGTTTTGCTTGTCAACATGGACATTTATGTACATATTTTATTTTTTGAAGTAGTACAGTTATGCTGACCTCTACACTTTGAGCCAAAAAGGGGGAGGGTGTTGTGAGGTTATTTTAACATCATTTTAGGGGCACATTGTTTTAGCCATATGGCTGCAGTTTTTGCCCTTTTATTATTTTAGCAAAAGCCTCATTGTGTGACGATGTTTTTATTTCTTTATCTGCTGTCCTTTCGCATAGAAATTATTTTCATTTCTTAGCACAACATCTTCACTCTGTGCTTGCTCAAAGCTGTACACGATAATGATGTTGGTACAAAGCAGAACATCACATTCCCTGCTGTTTCATGGAACATATGTACTCTTACAATAGGGCAGTATTCTCAGAACATCAGATGTTTTATTATAAAAACAACTCTCTGGCCCCTATACGTTAGAAGGAAATTCACCACAAGTTGCCATTGCGTGCTGTTCACTTGATTTCTGCTGTCTGCTGAGACTGGACATCTTTTCTGCCTACATGGGAGAAGACTCTCAGTAGACCAACAGTCTTTTTTGCTACTACCAAATTCTGGTACGAGGAATGGCATCTTCCGAAGGGTTGATTACGGCAAACAATGCTGTGCTCTAGTACAGAACCTTAGTGGTGTAGGTAGGAAGTCTAAAACCTAGCATTGTGACATTATGGTGGGACCTTTCTTATATTTCACTTTTTTTATCACCACTCAGCTATTATCATGTTTCACTATCCTAATCATTGCAATACATGTGTTTTGTGTAGGATGCAGTTGATTCAATAAAATTCAATGAGCCAATTCCTGTTTCTGTTTGTCTTTGCATGTGTGAGATGAATGTGACTGAGAGAAAAAGGTAATATCTGTTCCACAACAAGTTCCATGAGAAATCAGAATGTCATGTGCATGGCTGCTACAAATCACCTCTACTCTTGTATACTGTTTAGGTGCTGCTAGCTGGCCGGAGTGGTTAGGCCAACAGTTGTCACATGGTGTAGAATTGGACTCAGTTTCCCACAATCCGGCGGTGGTGCCAACTGAATCCAGCGGTCTCACTGGTATAATGAGAGTCAACACAACAAGTTATAGTTGAAGAAAAATTATCTTTATAAGGAAAATAACCAGAAGAGGTCTATGCAAGAACTGGGGCCAGTGCAGGTGAAAGAGAACTGGTAGATGTATCCAATGGTGGTTCATCATAGACAATCCCATTGGTTTGTGTTGCATTAATGATTTGCAAATTAAAGTTATGGACATTTCTTGTAGTTTTAGCGGTAACCAGAATCAATGAATGTTCGTTCTCCACACTCCCCAGCCTAGGGGAAACAATTTATGTGTTGTCTAATGCTTGAAGAAGAATCTCCTGTAGGGTAGTGAGAGGGATAAGGGATCTACTGATGAATCCTTGGGGTCTACTGTACAGGATTGGCTGCATGATGCAATTTGATATGCTCAATGGAAACAAAACGATTATCCTTAGAGCCAGGCCAGTGTAAATCATGCATTTGTAATGTTATAGAGGCATGTCATTAGTGGACATGGGGTACTAATGTTCTTATTGGATACATTCTTGCATCTGTGGGTTTGAATCAAAGACATAGGGGGTTATTACAACTTTGGAAGTGGTGTTAATCCGTCCCAAAAGTATATATCCTATGGAACTCGTAATACGGCTGGTGGTATATCCGTCACTTTACCGTCACTTTTGGGACGGATTAACACCTCCTCCAAAGTTGTAATAACCCCCATAATCTACATCAGTGGCAGCAAAGTAGGTAGACAATTGTATTTGTTATGGATGTAATGCTTTAGCATTCAAAACACTTGCTTAAGTAACAGACTAAAGGGCTGGAACTGAGGTAACAAGGGTAACATCAGTGGTGGGTTTGCCCTGGGGTAGTGGTTTCTTCTTAATGATGGCCATCTGAACTGCAGTCAGTATTTTTTCAGTAGATGCGAAACACCTCTCTGCGTTACAAAGTAAATGTGATGTATATGAAATTGGTACTGTGTCATCTTCATTGAATGTGACATATTTGAATCCAGTGGCATCTGAATTATCCGAATGATGACATTTGCTTTAGTCTCATGTGTAAGTAAGTGTTTTGCTTCAAGTATATGAGTCTGTAATGCTTTAAGTATGTGTGTATGTTGTGGTGTCCAGGGCTTGCTAGAAAAATCAGGACAAATTTAATTGTAAAGTAGTTTTATGTGTTGTGCCTAGTCTGGCATATATGTTCAGCCAAAATGTAAGAATCTTAACAAGGATTGCAATTTTGTGATGGTATTTGGGGGTTGTAAATGTGCACACTGAGGTGTCAGACTCCTCCACTCATCTGAGAGCTTGTATCCCAAGAAGAGGACACTGAGAAAAACAATTTTTGGTTTTCTAAAGTTAAATTTGTAGCCTTATTTGGCAAATCCCAATACAATGCAATCTTACCTGGCGAAATGTGTGTCGAGGTCATCATCCATCAGAGAAATAACATCTATATTAGAAAACGCCTCAGGAGTAATATCATGAAATATTGATGATAAGTAGGTTGAGAGAAATCCAAGGCTGTTTTTATACTCTTGACGGAGTCTACAAAATCAGCGTTGTGGGTTGAGTGCCGAAAAGGTAGTTAGATCCCTTCTTTCAGATGCTATATTTCAACAGAAAAACCCATTTGAAATATCCAAGGTTGTTTTGGGTATTTTATGGAAAATATTGTTCATTAAAGCTGTGCTTCGTGACTTTTACATCACAAATGAGCGGTTATGGCTCTTTAATTGACTGTAAAATGAGACTATTCCATAAGAAAGGTCTGGTTTAGCTATGGGAAACAAAGGATTGTTCATGGGAGATACACAGGGATTAATCACTACCTGGTACTCTAGTTGTGAGAAAATCTCCCTCACTGGGGCTTTTGCATCGTGTTTTATTGGGAACTGTGGTTGTACTTGTGGGCTGGACTGCATATATATAAGATGGTAGAGAGAGTCCCTTTACCAACCCACATGGTTGCGATACAGTATCGGAACCTGTGCCAGAGCCTAACCTGCAGCATAGGCTTCTTTTACTGGATCTGTAACTAGGGCTAAAAAAGATGGCAAAATGACATCTTCCCCTTGTGGGAGAGTTCTGACATATTCCGGCAGCCAATGTTTTTCTACCTGAAGGACGTCATAGCTAGGCGTTAAGCTTTCCCACAGTATTACTTTATTTGTGCGCATTATGTCCCCATAAATTTGGATGTTTATTTTATAATCATGATCAGAAGGAGCAACTCACCTGCCTGGAGTTTCAGTTTCAATATACCCGTTAATTCATGCTCTTACATCCAGAAACTCTTGAAAATTCTGGTGAACTATCAAGACCTCTGATGCTCTGTCCAGCACATTCATTGCCCGTGTCCTGTTCTTCAGTAATCTCTTCGATGTTGGTGGCATTCTTAGCCAAAATCCCTGCAATCTTCTTCTTTCTAAATTGTGGTTTATGTTGTGCAAGTTTCTTTTCCTTCTTATTGTGACGTCCGATGAGTCCTTTTTTGATTTCACATGCTGTTCTTTTCTATGTTCTGACTGCCCACCACTCTCAGTCTGTTTGTCAGATGTGTCCTGAAAGGAAGAAGAAGGGCGTAGAACCAGTATGCTGGTACCTGTTAGGTTGTTTCCAATTGTCACGATTTCTTGAAGTGTATCTTTTCTCTGAGGTCTCTGAATACGGAGATTCTCCCCGTTGTTTTACTTAATCTTTATAGAATGCATTTTGTCCCAACTTTTCTCCTTGTTTTACTTTATCTTTATTATAATTTATTTTGTCTGAGTGTTTTTTGAGAATACACCTGTGCTTGCTTTGTAGTATCTGTTGGACCTGGCCCTTTTACAGGGTCATTCCCCAGACTTTTTGCTTTTTGTCTCCTTATTTTTCTGACCTGTGTTGGCTGACGTTTTGACTCTGAGCACTTTTTCACTGCTAACCAGTGCTAAAGTGCATGTGCTCTCCCTCACACATTTGGTATGCTTGGTGTATACCTAATTGGCATATTTAATTTACCTATAAGTCCCTTGTAAAGTGGTATCCCTATACCCGGGGCCTGTAAATTAAATGCTACTAGTGGACCTGCAGCGCTGCTTGCGCCACCCACTGAAGTAGCCTGTTAAACCTATCTCAGGCCTGCTAGCACAGGGCCTGTGTGCGCAGTTTTCTGCCACAGGGACCTGGCATCTAAAATTATTTGCCACCCCTAAGGTATGCCCTAGCTAGCCCTATGGGCAGAGTGCCATGTATGTAGAAGGCAGGACATGTGCCATGTTGCATGGCCTGTCCTGATAGTGACAAACAGCCTAACTTGGTGTCTCACTGCTGTGAGTGCTGCCTTCTCATAGGATTGCATTGGAAATGCCCTGCCTTATGTGTAAGGGGTATTGTCTGATTTATGAGGGGTAGCGTAGGAAAGTTTGGTATGGTTGGGATAGTGATGAGAAATGCTGCTTACTGTGTAGGTGTATTTTTTATTACTATCACAGAAATGCCACTTCTAGAAAGTGCGCATTTATCTGTGCTTATGACTTTTGTGTTTTGCAGCTTGCGTCCAATCCACGTCTGGGCAGACTGACAGTTGGGGCTTTGTGCATACTTTGCAGACAGCCTGACCACAGGGAGGGTGGAGGTGTCACAGAGGTGCCTCTACATATTGTAAAGCCTTCCTGGGCTGAGAGAAGGGAGAGGCGGGGCACACCTGCATTTGTAAAGGCTGTGCCCTGACCTCACACAATGGGGTTGTTTACCCCCCACTGATGTTTGGAGCCTGTGCTGGAGGAGAGAAAGGGTGCTCCCAGAACCAGTTCTAACTGGTTGGAACCCCCTCTCCTCCCCATTGTAAAACACATTGAAAAATTTAGTATAAGTACAGGGGAATTTTACCCACAATTTAGACATCATTTGACATCACTTTGGACATTCTGGGAACTCCAGGAACCTTACCTGGAGCTGGACAGGGCGCTGTTGAAAGGACTCACTATGACCACCTTAGATTGATGCTGCTGCTGTGCTGACCTGTGACCTGCTTGGTCACAAGGAGGAACTGCCACAGCCTGCACCCCCTTGCTGTGCTGACCTGCTGCTGGGTTCTCCAGTCCTGCACCCCCCTTCTTCATTTGTAGTCCTCAGAGGCAGGGTGTTGTGGCCCAGACCTCTGTAAACTTCTGCACCTTAAGAGTGCTGCTGCAGTTGTATAGCGCTTCTAGAGCGCTCCTTTTGACTTCAAAGTGCTTTTCCACAAGCAGGTCTTGCTGCCGGAAAGCAAATCACCACCGCCGCCCGGGATGTAGATTTTGTACGTAATGCTTTAAAAAGCGTTCCCTTAATTGCCCCCAAATCACCGCCATGACCGGGCATCTAATTTTCATCCAGCGCGAGGATCGTGCTCTCTCCAGTGCCCCTGGGGCACCAGAAGAAGCCAAGCGGAGCAAGCATGCTCCTGACGGCACCCCGGGGCACGAGCCACCTCTGATTGACCAGTAATCACCGTGCAGCCCAGGAACAGCTTCAGGTGTGGGTGTGTGCCTCCTCAGGCCCCCTGAGGGGTCTGAGCTTCAAACAGCTTCACAGCAGGACTCAGGGGAAGGTGTGGGGAGTGCCCCCTTCCCCCGGTCTCTGCATTAGGAGCAGGACGCTCTTTTTCTCTTCTTAAAAGAAACAGGCGCTTCTTCTTAAGAACCGGGAAGGGAGACCTTGACGGAGGTCCCTTCCCTCTCGCCCCAATTACTGTTGTTGGTCCTCGCCTGGCCCCCACCCGAGGACTGGGAGTGAGAGGGCCGAGGCAGGCCCCCATCGAATATCACAGGACCCCAGAGGGGCGTGTTATCTACAAGGAGAGGGTGCCGACCTCCCCTCTCCCTCAGGAGCACCATGTGGCACTCATAGTGCACGCAGGAGCGCCGGGGGCCCCCCATGCTCTTCTAGACACAGGGAGTTCCTCTTCATCAGGAAACAAGGTACTTGTTAGGGATATAGTGACTCAGTGAGCCAAGTATGGACCTAGGGGAATGTATATGTTTTACCTGCTTTTCCTGCCATTACATATATGTGCTAATGTTCCTTTTATGGGCATGACATGCTGATATGTATTTTTATGACTTGTGATATGTTCTATAATTTTCCTTTTTTGGTTATTTGTGAGGTATTCATGAGTGCATAGAATTCTTACTGTAATTCCTGACTACTGCTTATGTTGCAGAATCCTGAGTACTAACGTGTTCTAATGTGACAACTGCTTATTCTTGCAGAGTATTAGTAACTTGTGTAACGTTCTGACAACTACTAAGGTAGCAGGGTATTAATAATGGGTAATGTTGGTCTAATTATGTGTTGTGCAGTACAGTTTATTTTTACATAGCTCAGTGTTGTGTTTACTTTGTGATGTACATTTTGCGTCAAGTGTGTTGTGCAAACGCTTTAAACATTTCCTCCGGGTTAGGCCTGACTGCTCGTGCTAAGCTACCAAGGGGGTTAGCAGGGGTTATCTTGGACGTGTAACTCCCTTGCCCTGACTAGAGTGGGTAGGTTCTGCCTGGTTTAGGTGCATACTCTAGCCAACCAGAATCCCAATTTCTAACAGTATCCTTTTCAGAGTTAGCCTATGTCTAAGCCTAAGAGCATAGTGGTTGGAACCCTCTGCCTGGCCTGACCTAAAGGATTCTCCCCAACCGCATACCTGAATTGAATAGCAGGGGCCTGCCTGTGATGCAGATGGCAATTTCTTCAGGAGGCTGAGATATCAGTGCCAGCGTCAGCAAAGCTTCCAGTTGAAAGGAAAGCATCCCATAATAGTCATGACCGGAATGCCCTCTACCCCTTTTGGGCCTAAGTGTAATTTATATAATGACCCAAGCCTTGTTTGGGAAGCAGCTCTGATGTAATGCTGTGTCTCAGAAATAGAAGCTGACTCCTGGGTTCGCAAATACAAGTAAACATATCATGTCCTGTGCATCCTACCCTTGGACAAAGATCACAGATTATGCGGGTCATTACGACCTCTGCGGTCTTTATGCAAGACCGCCGAGGGACCGCCGTGCAGAAGACCGCCTGTGCAGGCGGTTTGCCGCTCGGCGTTTTATGACTGTTGGCTGCTCTCCGTCGTTATTCCGACGGAAAGCTGCCAACAGCCATACTTACGGGCGGCGGGGAAGTGGAGGTTGCTCCACCTCCACCGCTACGCGAAGAGAAACACCGCCCAGCGAATCACGTCCTGTGATTCGCCGTGCCGGTGTTCTGTTGGTGGTGTGGTGTCGGTGGAGCTGCCCCCATGGCTCCCGTCCCCTCCCGGAGGATCAACTGACCAGGTAAGTCGATCGTCCGTTAGGGGAGGGGGGTGGTGGGGTGTTGTGTGTTGTGTGCGTGCATGGGGGTGTGCGTGTGTGTATGTAGAGGGGATGTGTGAGTGCGTGTATGCTTGCGGGGGTATTGTGTGTATGGGAATGAGTGTGTGTATGGCTGTGGGTATGCCTGTATAGATGTGTGCGTGTATGTTTTAATGTGTGTGTGCGTGTCGGACTGTGTGTGTGGATGTAGGCATGTATGTCGGGGTGTTTGCGTGTGTGTGCTGGTGGTGCCTGCATGCGTGTCGGGTGTGTGTGAGTAATGTTATGTTGGGGGTAAGGGTGGGGAGGGGGGCCCTGCCACCTTTGGGGGGGTGGGAGGGGTGGTGGGGGGTGTAGGGGAGGGAGTTGGGGTGGGGATGGGGGGTGGGGGAGACCCCTATCAGTGCCAGGGAAGGAATTCCCTGGCACTGATAGTGCTTACCGCCATGGATTTCATGGCGGTTGAAACGGCTGGAAATCCACAGCGGTAAGCCGGGTCCAAATACCGCCTGCGGTATACTGACGGCCGCCGGGCTGGAGACCCAGGTCTCCAGCCCGGCGGTCGTCTCCGCACTGGGGGGCGGGACGGAGAACCGGCGGTTGACCATGGCGGTAAACGCCATGGTCATAATCCACCAAGGTAAGACCGCCAGCCTGTTGGCGGTCTTACCGCCGGTTCTCCGCCACCCGCCAGGGTTGTAATGACCCCCTATATATAGTACAAGGCTAATTAAACATGCGATGTGAACTCTGCCTTCCTAAATGATGCAGCTGATAAAATATTTAGAAGCAAATGCTAAAGGTAGGCTTGTTAAATTTATGAATAAAAATGCATTTTACTGTATTTAGACACAAGCTATGAAACTAGGCTAAGACGGGAGTGCCCAACTCGGGTTCTAAGAGGGCCTTAGGACAGCAATAGGATGGAGTTTAATGTTGTGAACTTTCTAGCAGATGCAATAGTAAGGGTTTCTATATTGTAAACTCCAGGATAAACACCATGGGAAGAGGCTTTACATTTTGGACTATCTGGCAAATGATATTGGTTTACATCGTGAGCTCTATGACAAATGGACTAGGAAGGAGTTTAATATATATATATTGTCATGTTTACATTCAGGTTAAAGGCAATAGCCTTGAGTAGTCATTAGAAAATATGCTAACAAAGGCAGAAGGTCTCTCATTTTACATTGTGAAAAAATTGACAATCCCGTTTGAATTAACCTTTTTGATTGTGAAAGTCCCCATGTTTTAGAACATGCACATATATAGGGATTGCTGGGTTTCACAATCTATCCATCACATGTTCTTATTGCATTTGTCACCCTAAGTTGGACTGTGTAGGAAAGTGCCCCTTTTGGCATGGTTACCCCCCACTGTTTGTCTGATATTGAGGCTGACTTGACTGAGAGTGTGCTGGGATCCAGCTAACCAGGCTCCAGCAACAGTGTTCTTTTCCTAAAACTATACCATTGTTCCCACAATTGGCACACCCCTGGCACACAGCTAAGTCCCTGGTAAAAGGTACTAGTGGTACCAAGGGCTCTGTGTCCAGGTAAGGTCACTAAGCGCTGCAGCATGTATTGTGCCACCCTAAGGGACCCCTCACCAAGCACATGCACACTGCCATTGCAGATTGTGTGTGTTGGTGGGGAGAAAAAGGTAAAGTCGACATGGCATCCCTCAGAAGGTGCCTTGCCTACCAAACACTGCCTCTGGCATTGGTAAGTCACCCATCTAGCAGGCCTTACAGATGTAAGGCAGGATGTACTATACTACAGGTGAGGACATTGCCGCATGAGCAATATGCTCCTACAGTGTCTAAGTTCACTCTTAGGCATTGTAAGTGGTTATTTAAGTACATGGGCTGGGTGTTTGTCATTACAAATTCCACAGCTTCATAATGGCTTCAATGAAGACTCAGATGTTTGGTATCAAACTCCTCAGCACAATAAACCCACACTGACGTCAGTGTTGGATTTGTTGTAAAATGCACCCATAGGGCATCTTAGAGATGTCCCCTGTATTTTAACCAACCCTTTAGTGTAGGGCTGACCAGTCTATGCCAGCCTGCCACTAAAAGATGAGTTTCTCATCCCATGGGGTGAGGGCCTTTGTGCCCTCTGGAGTCAGAAACAAAGCCTGCCCTAGGTGGAGGTGTTTCACACCTCCACCCTTTAGGAACTTTAACACTTGGTGGTGAACCTCAAAGGCTCTGGCCTCCTGTTACAGTGACCCAGGGCACTCCAGCTAGTGGAGATGCCCAGCCCCCAGATGAAGCCCCACTTTTGGCAGCAAGTCTGATGGGAAAATTAGGAAAAACAGGGAGGAATGACCACTCCAGCTAGGACCATCTCTAAGGTGTCCAGAGTTGAAGTGAACCCCTACCTGTTGAATCCTCCATCTTGGTTAGGAGGACAGGGACCAATAGGGTTAGGAATGTGCCCCCTCCCTAAAGGGAGTGGGCACAAAAAGGGTGTAGCCGCCCTAAGGGACAATAGCCATTGGCCACTGCCCTCTGACCCCTGCAACACCCCTAACTCTATTATTTAGGGGCACCACATAACCTAGCTCACCAGATGCCTGGCAACCTCAAGAAGAAAAGAAGAAAAAAGCAAGAAGAAGGACTGCTAAGCAGACCCCAACAAAGAAGACTTCAGACACCAACTGACTTGGTCCCATCACTACCGGCCTGTCTGCAGCTTCTGAAGTTCTGCAACAAAAAGGCAGCGCATCCTGCAGGATCCATCAACCTTTACAAACCCACAGAGGACTGCCTGACCACCAAAGGACCAGGAACTCCCAAGGACAGCGGCCATGACCGCAAGAAACTCCAAGAAGTGCTCCAGAACTGCCCCGGACCAGTGAGTCCTGCCCACTTTTCACTCAATACCCATGGCCCGAGTCCAGGTGGCCCACCAGTCCAGAGCAGGTCCACAGGCAGTTCTGACCTTGTGTCCACCCTGGGTTGTCCCCTCCAAGCCAACACGATGACACCTGCAGGCTAAAGCCAGAGGACCAACCTGACCCCCAAATAACCAGACAAAGATGCCTAACGCCCATAGGTACCCGTGTAGCCACAGCCCCTGGCCTTGGGGAACCCGACCACCAGCCCAGCAGTGTTCAGCAGGCAGCCCTCCTCCTTGTTCAGCCTGTGGTTTTCAGGGACCAACCCCATGGACCCAGCCGGCAGCTTTTTGTGACCCCCTGGGTCCCTCTTTAGAAAAGCATTGGGAGCCCGATGCTGTGTTTACACCCTGCACCCAGCTGCCCATGTGCCGCTGAGGTTGTGTTTTGGTTGCTGACCTGTGCCCCCCTCGGTGCTCACCTAAACCCCCCAGGTCTGCCCTCCAAAGTCGTGGGTACATTCCTGCCAGCAGATCTGTTTCTGAGTGCCCCCATTCTCCATAGGATACCATTCCAAGTCTAACTTCAACTTAGACCTCTGCACCTGGCCGGCCCCATGTTGAAGGTGATATAAGTTTGTGGTCATCCTGATACCCGACCAGTGGACCTTCTAACACCTGGAGACTGGAACTGTAAGTTGAGCACTTACCTCAAAACTGAACTAACACTCCCGCTTCCCAGGAGTGTTCTGAAAATTGCACTGTATCAACTTTTAAAAGTGAAAAGTGTTACTTGCCTGTAAACTGTTCTATTTGCAAAATATAAACAAAGTGTCTCTGATACATATGCCTGATACCTACATGCAAATATACGTACCTGCAACAAGATTCCTTTGATTCTAGAAATAAAGTAACAAAATAATTTTTCCATTATGAATACATTGGGCTGGAGTTAGTCATTGAGTGTGTGCCTCATTTCTTGACTGTGTGAGTACAACAAATGCTTTGCACTACCCTCTAATAAGCCACACTTTGATATAGTATATACACAGCCAGCTTCCTACTGACAGGTATGCCCAGGCGTGGGTTCCAACCTACCCATGCCACTGGAGTCAAGCTAGCCTGGCTGATGAGGGGTGATACTCTGAAACTGGTCCCAAGATGCTTGCTTCCAGTTCAGAGAGGCCCTGGTCTGGCGATTCAGGTTGGACTGCTTCCATGGGGAGCAGGGTCAAGACTGATTTGCATATGGCTGGGTTCAAACTGGAATGCATGAGTAGCAAAAACAATGAATTTAGGCCCAGGTCTTTGTACTGGGGGTGAATGTTTGACTTTGTTTAGCATTCCATCCATCACTTGTTCTTTTTGCATGGGTTACACAATTAAAGCCTGCTACAGTAGAAATATTCACATGGTACCTCGCAGAAAACAAGGTTAGTTGACCCTGGGATATTTCTTAGTGCACTTGTTTTACACCTGATTAATCTGCTTGGCCCAAATAGGTGGGGTTGGATTTTAATTTGTTATTTCTAGGTAATATTGTAAATATTTGTCATAGTATTTCATTTTGTGTGCATTAAATTATTTTTTGATTTTTAAGAAAAAAGCACTGGTTGTACAACAAATTATTGAGAGTTAATGTTGTGCATTGCTGTGTTCTGAGTTTCCAGGAAGCAACACCTCACTTAGTCACCCTCAGAATGCTCTGTTTAGTTACTACTAGAGACAAATGGCAACAGGGGCACCCAGTTCCCAGTTTGAGGGCCTCAAGTATGAAGGTCATAGGACACTAGATGTGAAGGACTCAGTTTGGGACTCATCCTCTGCCCATGTCTTATTCTTGTGTAATAGGTCACCAACTTCCCCAGGGGTCTTGGATAAGCCATGTGCAGGATATTTCATAATGTTGATGTTGCCAATGCTTGTTTTTTCAATGCTTGTTGCCATGCAGCTCTGCTGGTTTTGCCAGGCTTATTTGAATCCTTGATTTACTGTTACCACTGCTTGTTTGAGTAAAGACCTGAGCTTCTGCATATTTCTGTCTGGCTGCTTCCTCCTCTTGCTATGGCCTAAAGGCATCATTGACAGGCTATAAACAAATGTGCCACACTCCGGGTGGTGCTTGGCTTTATTCACTAGTCCTGTTATCTAACAGCTGTCTCCAAGCTACGCCCCTCAAGAGGATTTCCCTTCAGCGTTGCTCTGTTTCCAGGCAACTTCAATCCAGTGCTAACAGAGGATATCGGAAGACGGCTCCGGCCTACAGCTAAGTGTTTGACATGCGTATGATGTCTTGTATGTTTGAGAATAGCTCATAAAAACTTTCTGTGTTTCGAGCAGTGCATACAGAGACTTGTTGGATGATTCGAGCAGTGTGCTCAGAGACGTGTTGTGTGTGTTTTTGAACTATGCTCAGAAAGACTAATTGTCTATTTTAAGGTGCGTGCATCCAAAAAAGCATGCTTTAAACAACTGTGTGAAGTGTGCTTTTCAACTGTGTCAAACTTTTTATGTTAGGACAATCTCTGCGCTATCGTGGTGTGAGGCACATACCACGCATACTCTTTGTAACTCTTGTTATTGTGATGATAATTGGGAACACCCTGGCTGTCTGTTGAGGGTACTCAGCCCCTCCTGTTATTTTCTGTTCTGTTTATATTATGATTCATAGTGTTTCATGAATCACTAAGAGAAAACACTATCTTGAAGTCACAAGGATAGTTTGAAAGCCGTTAAAGCAGAAATATTGCATGTTAGAAATACTTGTTACCCTGACAGAGGTTCCATACAGTAAAGACAGAGTACATACAAAAGTGTTGAGTGCAAGGTGATTGTTATATAAATGTATGCTATATGTTAGTCACTGTACAAGCGTCTATGCATCACTCATACCTGTTCCTTTCCCCCATAGCAGCTGACCCACCCCAATGGCACTATTGACAAAGACTACCTGCACTCCTGAAGCATCGGGTGCCCAGCTGGACCAGGCGGCAGTGTCAGTGTCCTTTCTCTTTCTCTCTCTCTCTCTCTCTCTCTCTCTCATCCAATCCCCTGTCCCTTTGGGACACCTGCCGTGGCTCCTTAGATACTCCAGCCGTACTAAGAGGTGTCCTAAGAGAACAGGGGAAGGAGCTTTCATTGCCCCTGCAGATGACCTGCTTATCAGATGAGTGGCTGAGGCCTTACATTCAAATTGACACAATAAGTCTAGTAACTTCCATTGTTCCTGGTACCTCAGGTACTAGATTTCTCAAATACAATAAAAAGGTATTTTGCATTGTGAACTCTCTAACAAACATATTAGGACAGTGGGTTACACTGCGAACCCTTTGCCAAACACCAGAGAAAGAGGGTTTACATTGCGAACCCTCTGACCAATACAATGGGTATGGGGTTTGCATAGTGAAGATGATAAACACTCTAGAAAGAGGAATTTCAACATGAACTCTCTTAAAAATTAAAAATAAAGGGGTTTAGTTAAGAGGTCTCTTTTTTGGATCCCAATAGGCCGGCACATGCTCATTTAAAACCCAATATCCACATTGTTTTTCTTCAGAAATGTCATATTTATGTTTCAGAGAGCCATGGGGGTCATTACAACCCTGGCAGACGGTGTTAAAGCTGCGGTAATACCGCAAAAAGGCCGGCAGACAAAAAAAGGGAATTATGACCGTGGCGGAAACCGCCAACATAGACAGCCACTTTAACACTCCGACTGCCACAGCGGTACAGACAAGCAGCGCGGCGGTCACCCCCAACAGACAGGCGGAAGACAATGTACTGCCCACAGTATCACAACCCGCCAATCCGCCACCTTTTCCGGGGCGGATTCACCGTGGATAAAAACACGTCGGAAACAGCTTTTGCAATGGGAAAACGCTCACCTCAACACACTCCACGAGGAAGGAGGCCACCATGGAGCCCGAACTACAAATACTCCCTGCGCTTGTCTTCCTGCTCCTCTACGAACACCAGCAACGTAGGCGCCGAAGACAACGGTGAGTACTGCACCTATGACATAGGGGAGGGGGGAGGCAAAAGTCAGGGGGACACACACGCAACACCCCCACCCCCAACCCTACCCTCACCCACTACAACACACACACCAATGCATTTCCAAACAGCACAGTAACAACCCACAAGGAAATGACTACAACCATTGTAATGTATCAAAATACAGTAACCAAATACATACAGATATATAAAAACATTCGAAAATCATACATCACGATTAGTACTGCAGGTATGCACATATCAATGTCCGTGGACCACTGGGCCCACAATGCATGGGCGAGGCCCACACTAGATACCTGTCCACAAATGGAGAGAACACTGCAGGGGCATCAGATAGAAATACAACAGGCACCTAAGGCGGAAGGGAAGGGGGGGGGCACCTCAGCTGGATTACAGCACCACGCCAGATCCCCGACGAGGCTCCATGCCCATTGATGTATCCTTGGGAATGCAAAGCCACAGTCTCTCAAGTCTCTACAGTGGGTGGTTTGCCCACTGCTTTATCCTGGGGAGTGCAAAGCCACAGTCTCTCAAGTCTCTACAATGAGTGGTTTGCCCATTGTACCATCCTGGGGAGTGCAAAGCCACAGTCTCTCAAGTCTCTACAGTGGGTGGTTTGCCCACTGTACCATCCTGGGGAGTGCAAAGCCACAGTCTCTCAAGTGGATAACAGTCTCCACTGGTTCTGGAGGGGGACTGGTGCTTCATCTTGTGCAGGACAGACGGAGTGGATGCAGGTCTCCACTGGTTCTGGAGGGGGAATGGTGCCCAGAGTGCATCACGCTCCCCGTGACGGTCCCAGTTCCGTCACTGTCCCAGCTGCACATGGGCTAACGATGCATGATTTGGCGGTTTTTGCCCTGTTCAGCGGTCTTCACCATGGCGGTCTTTGCCCTGTTCAGTGGTGCTTGCCTTTGCTGTCTCTGACCTGTTCAGCGGTGTGTGGCATGACGGTCCCTCAGTGACCAGCGGGGCTGTGGCTGCCGGGGCCCTCCAGGTCACTGACTCTGGCGGTGGTCTCCGGACCAGTGGCGATACTGCTGCCCTCCAGGGCACTGACTCTGGCGGTGGTCTCCGGACCAGTGACGATACTGCTGCCCTCCAGGGCACTGACTCTGGCGGTGGTCTCTGGACCAGTGACGACAGTGCTGGTGGTGGCGTCCTGGCCGGCGGGGAGGATGGCGGCCTTCTCCACCGTGCTGATCTTACCAGACTTTGGACTTTGGAGACTTCTTCTGCCCCTTCACCACCTTGGGAGGCGTCACAGCTGACTCGGCACTCCCCCTGGGACCCTTGTGAGCTGTTTTGTCTTAACCCTCTCCCGTCGGCCACTTTCCAACTTAAGGTGCTTTACAGGGGGTAGATTGGCAGTGCTTTGGCTCCGTGTCACACTGGCTGCCCTGGTGGCCGGTGCACTCCACACACCTTTAACACGCACCACTGGTACCGGACTTTTTTTGGCTGAGGTGCTACTACGGGAACTATGAATTGGAGGGGTGGGGGTGGTGGGAAAGAGGTCAACGTTGCTGAGGAAGAGTTTCTGACGAACACTGGGATGGGTAGCTGGAGGGGTCTGGGAGTGGAGGAAGAAGAGGTGGTTGTAGGAGGTGTAACTTTAGGTGATTTGGGTGCAGGTGCAGGTACTGGAGGCTGTCGTGAGGTGGATGGATGTTGGGTGTTTGGGTGTCCGCGTTTGTGTACTTTGGGAGGGGGCGTCACAGACACACTGGGAGTGGACACAGGGGACGTGTAAATGGTAGTGGGGGTGGTGAGTGCAGGTGAGCGGGGTGTGGTGCTGGGTGTTCTGGTGCGAGTCCTAGTGCCTGTAGATGTAGTGCATGCAGGTGAGAGTGTAGACAACACTGGGAGGGAGGAGGGAGACGACGAGGATGGGGACACAGTGGAGGCAGTGGATGTTGCTGTGTCTGTATGTGGGTGATGCTTGTGTGAGTGCCTGTGGGATGTGTGGTGCCTATGTTTGCCTGAGCTACTTTTGTGTGTTGAGGTGTGTGCATGCTTGTCTGATGGTGTGGTTGGGATAGGCTGGGGTACAGGGGATTGGGTCTGGGTGGAGGAAGTTGGAGGGGGGAGGCTAGACACAGGGACAATGGCTGCCATCAGTGCTGAGGCCAGAGATTGCAGGGTTCGATGATGGGCAGCCTGACCAGAATGAATGCCCTCCAGGAATGCATTAGTGTGTTGCAACTCCCTTTCTAAACCCTGGATGGCATTCACAATGGTAGACTG
The DNA here is from genome assembly GCF_031143425.1 of Pleurodeles waltl. Lineage (NCBI taxonomy): Eukaryota > Metazoa > Chordata > Amphibia > Caudata > Salamandridae > Pleurodeles > Pleurodeles waltl. The sequence continues at coordinate 846,979,196 of NC_090446.1, forward strand.
CCCAACAGTTAGTGACCTGAGTAGGTCAATGGCCTCCTCACTGAGGGCAGCAGAGGTGACAGAGACAGGGGCTGAGGTGCCTGGGGAGAAGGTGATGCCCACCCTCCTTGGTAAGCGGGCACGGAGCGAAGGCTGAGGGGCTGCTGGGAGGGCGGTGCTGGTAGGGGGGGTGGCGTTTGTACCTGTAGAAGTGGGAGGGCACAGATGGTGCTGCCACCACAAGGGAGCTCCCATCGGCGGACGAGTCCGTGTCGCTGTTTGCTGATCCGGTGACAGACATGAAGCTCCCCTCGCCATGTGGGATGCAGCTCCCTCGTGCTCCGGTGCCACTGTACCTCCACCTGATGATGCTGATGCACAAACGAACAGGGAGAGCACAAAAAGGGGGGGGGGAACGACAGAAGAAAGACAGATTGAGTGCATGGCTTACCGCTACCGTTGGCGTACAATACAGACACAGCAGCCCCCTGCACTACGCCGTGCTCTTGGCCTCTACAGATGCAATTCCTGGGATATGGCCTACATGGCTATGAGTGTCATCTGTCCACATAGATGACACAGGGGTATGTATACCTGTACTTGGCACTCTACAGAGGTGGGGTGGAGGGCCACAGGGCCATGCCTTACGAAGGGGCCTAGCCTACGTAACTCGCCCTGGCCTAGGGAAACCCACAGCCCTCCTCCCCCACCCAGACCCCTCCATTGCACGCAAAGTCCGCAGAATGAGAGTGTACTCACCCCCTTGTGTCTGCTGTGATGCCCTCAAGCGCCCATCCAACTCAGGGTAGGCCACTGCCAGGATCTGGAACATCAGGGGGGTCATGGTGCGACAGGCACCCCTCCCACGTTGGGGGGCCATCCCCAGCTGAGCCTCCGCCGTCTTCTTGCTCCAGCGGCGAATGTCCTCCCATCTTTTACGGCAGTGGGTGCCCCGTCTCTGGTGGACCCCCAGGGTCCATATGTCCTTGGCGATGGCACGCCAAATGTCCTTCTTCTGGTGGGCGCTGACCTACATGACATGTACAGGGGAAGAAGAGAAGTCATTACCAACTGCACCGTCGAAGTGAGTGGCCCACATCCCTACCCTTGCCATGTTGCACATGCATTCACAGTCCTTCATGCACGCAGAACTGTGCCCCCTTCATTCTTACAACCAGCCCTCTCCACCCAGCATAGCCCATACAATGTGCTCCCTCTGTACTTACCTGTTGGTCTGGAGGACCGTAGATTAGCGTGTACTGGGGAGGACCTCCTACAGGAGCTTCTCCAACTCCCGAGCAGTGAAGGCAGGGGCCCTTTACCCAGACGCAGCAGCCATTGTCTCTTCCAGACCAGCAGCACTTGCAGTGTAGGTCCTCTCCTGTCGAAGATCAGGCATCGAGTGATTGAACAGATAGAAAATGGTGGTCACGTCCGCGGCGGTGACGTCCGCGGCAGTGAGTATCATCACCGCCGGCACGCTTCATCATCGGCTCCTGGGACTCATAGGGTCCAATGTTAACCAATGCAGCATTGCGCCGCGGTCTACGACCACCTACCGCGACGGTGTACAACGCCAGCGCAGATACCTCACATCTCATTGTCCCACTTTAGACGTCAGGCAGCCGCCATTTCAGGGGCCCACATGGCTTCATTTACTACTGTGTCACACATACCTAGGCCTACATTCAACACACATACAGGAAGAGTTTTGTATTTGGTGTCGTGTTCTGTGTAGCTGTGGGTACACACCTGAGAATTTGTTGTGTCCTTCTTAGGCACCATCAGCTGGGACATTTGAGAAGATGGCGGAATCCTCCGGTGTACCGACCGCTGGTGGACCTGTTAACAATGGAGGAGCGACATTTGATCATCACCTACAGGTTTGACCGTGCCACAATCCAGGTTGGAGCCAGACCTGATCTCACCAATCCGCCATCCCACAGGAATACCCCCTGAAGTGCAGGTGCTATCAGTGCTTCATTTCCTTGCAAGTGGATCATTTCAAACAACAGGTGGCCATGGCATCAGGGATGTCCCAGCCTATGTTTTCCAACGTGTTGTCCAGAGTGTTGTCTGCCCTGCTGAAACACGTGAGGAGCTACATCGTTTTCCCTCAGGTGGAGGATTTGGCTACAGTTAAAGGTGACTTCTATGCCCTGGGACATATCCCCAACATCATAGGTGCTATTGATGGGACCCATGTAGCTCTGGTCCCCCCACGCAGGAGTGAACAGGTGTACAGGAACCGGAAGAGTTATCATTCGATGAATGTACAGATGGTATGTTTGGCAGACCAGTACATCTCCCAGGTAAATGCTATGTTCTCTGGCTCTGTGCATGACGCCTACATCCTGCGGAATAGCAGCATTCCTTATGTGATGGGTCAACTCCAGAGGCACCGTGTGTGGCTATTAGGGGAATCCTAGGACCAGGGCAGAGGAACGCTACAATGAGGCCCATGGGCGGACTAGGAGGGTGATCGAACGCACCTTCGGCCTCCTGAAGGCCAGGTTTAGGTGCCTCCATATGACAGGTGGTTCACTATTCTACTCACCAAGGAAGGTGTGCCAGACCATCATCGCCTGTTTGATGCTTCACAATCTTGCTTTGCAATGCCAGGTGCCTTTTCTGCAGGAGGATGGTCCAGATGACGGTGTTGTCGCAGCTGTGGAGCCTGTGGACAGTGATGAGGAGGAAGCTGAGGAAGAAGACATAGACAACAGGGAGTCAGTCATACGGCAATATTTCCAGTGACACACAGGTGAGAATTTTTTTTTTACTATTACATTCATTTTCACACTTCTACCTCTATCCTGTCTGTCAATTAGAAGCAGTATTTGGTAACTGAGTTGTACATTTCCATTACGGTTTCACAGGTGTGGTTACCAACGTGTGTCATCTGCTTGCATCCTTCATGGACTTGTGATGTGTGACAAAGGTATGTTGGCATTACATTTGAAAACGCATTTTGTCACTGTCATTGCTAATACACATTTTCAAAATCACAGACTGACTCCAGATTGTTTTGTGGTTCAAGGGTGTTTATTGAAGGGCTGATTATTGGAGGGGGTGGCAAAATGGTGATGGGTGATGGAGGAGGAATGTCCATGGCAGAGTCCAGTCTATTAGTCTCACAGGTGCACTGCCCATATGGGCATAGGAAGTGGAGCTGGGGCAGTTCCAATCTGGACAGGGTAACAAAGTGAGACAGTGGGATGACAATCAGGGTGGTCTCATTTCCTGGCGGGGGTCTTGCCATCTTGCTCTGTCCTGTTCCTGGATCTCATGGACCGCTTGCGTGGTGGTTCTCCATCTGCAGGGGGTGGGGTGCTGGTGTGGTGGTCCTGTGGCGGGGCGTCCTGTCCACTAGCGCCGGCGGAGGTGGTGAGCAGTTCATCATCCAGGCTAGTGTCAGGGGCCCCTTGGAGTGCCACGGTGTCCCTCATTGTCTTTTGTATGTCCTTCAGCACCCCTATGATGGTGCCCAGGGCGGAGCTGATGGTTCTGAGCTCCTCCCTGAACCCCAAATAATGTTCGTCCTGCAGGCGCTGGGTCTCCTGAAACTTGGCCAGGACCGTAGCCATCGTCTCCTGGGAGTGGTGGTATGCTCCCATGATGGAGGAGAGGGCCTCGTGAGAGTGGGTTCCCTTGGCCTGTCCGCCCCCTGTCGCACAGCAGCCCTCCCAGTTCCCCTGTGTTCCTGTGCCTACGTCCCGTGGAGCGTGTGCCCACTACCACTGCCCCCTGGTCCCTGTTGTTGTTGGGGTGGTGGGTTATCCTGGGTTCCCTGTAGTGGTGGACACACAGCTGATTGACGTGTCCTGGGTACGGAGGTATGGGCCCGCTGGGTGGGTGCTGTGCTGATGTTACCAGAGGGTGGAAGGTCAGTGTTGGGCTGTGCCTGTGCAAGGGGAATCGACTGTCCCGAGGCCCACGATGGTCCGGGCTGGTCATCTGGATCCAGTTGGCCAGAGCTGCTGTCGTCACTGTGGGCCTCTTCTGTGAGTGGATTGGAGATGTCTGGACCCTCCTGTGTGGTGACGTTACGTAGTGGTCCTGCAGGGGTATAAGAGCATGATTATTGCATGTGTGTGTGTCATGGTGTGCAATGGGTGGGTGTGCGTGTACCCCAGTGCAAGGATTCCTGTGTGGGGGCTTGTGTGATGATGGTTGGGGGGTTGTTATGGGTATGTGCAGTGGGCATCCTTAAGTGATGGGTGTCCGTGCTTAGTTGTGTCATGCAGGGCTTGGTGTTGGGATGTGTGGTTTTTGTTATTAGTACATTAGTGAAGAGTTGGAGTGATAGGGGAGGGGGTGAGGGTGGGGGTGAGGGTGGGGGTGTATCATAGTGAGAGAGCGTAGTTTAAATATCATATATTATAGACGTGAAACGCTATACAATTGACTAAAACACTATTAAAATGTATTAATAAAATCATAAGATTTACTCATTTATGAACACTAATGCTGAATTAATAATAATTCTTCAGTTATATGTATTATTACGATCAAAATTGTATTCATTAGAACTCGTATGTCGTAAGTTAGCATGAGTCGCGAACTAGCTGTGTATCTCTCATTTAAAAGCGTATTTTTCTGCTTTTCCAGAATGCGGACTTACAAACGACCATGACCCAGCTATTGTTCTTTCTGTATTTGTTAGTAACATGAAGGAATGTTCTCATTCGTATGCTAGTAGCTTTTAGCTCAAAAATTATGTGATTAGAAACAAACATGGACACTTCCAAGGACAATGAGACGAGGGGAAGAGAACTTTTGACCTGAGACGTGTGCCAAGATGGTGAAGTAACCCCGGACGTACCACCTACGAGATGTCGATTATGAAGACCAATTAGAAGACGAACAAGTATCAAGAAATGACAAATGCATTACTTAATGTATAATTTGATTGGTTACCAATTGTGGGGTGTAGTTATTAACCAATAGAATTTGGGGAAATGTATTACGAAAAGGGGATAAAAACTCATGACACGAGAGACGAGGAGCATTAGGTAGGGATTGATATCGATTGCATCCAGAAACTCTGTCACTCTATTTGGTGATTTGAGACTTAGACCAAATTATCCTAGCCCATAGACTGCCCTATTACACTTTCCTTCTTATGAGGAGAGTGTCCCTTACTTATAATTTAGATAGATTGACGGTGAACTAACTGATGTCCTGGAGACGAAGACTGATCCTGAATGCTGACCTATCTTGAGGAGGGTAATTATTAATGCTAACAGAATCTATTTGCCTTTCTTTCTAGGTACCAACTGCTGTATGTTTAATTAGATATCTTAGTTAGATGTTTTCCAAATTAATGTTCTAAATTGTTTTGCATGAAGCCCAACATGCTAATGCTAATTTGTGGTTAGACGAGGTATTCATTTGACGGACGGAACTGACGTGACTGACATGTAGCTATGCTGAACTGATATTCTATGGTTTATCATGCACTATGATCTATTCTTCGCTAACGTATCTATCCTATGATTCTGATCGTTACACTGTTGAAAGTTCAATGTAGTTGCCACTTTGAGATTATGTTCTTATGCTTCTTGGTTTTGAGATTAATACGTTTATTATTAGATTGTAATCAATAGGGAATACATTTCACAAAATCTTCCTTCAAGGTGTGGTTATTTGAGTCTAAGAATTAATAAATGCGCCGAAAGTTCATTAATGGTTATTGTGAAATTTATTTGATGCTTGGTAATCTCGTCTTACTGAGACTCACCACTGGGTCAAAAGGTTCATCGCCTTAAAACGAGTCCTGATGTGTATAAATTGACATAGACGGACGCGTTAACAATAGCATGCAGGTAGGGTGGGGGATATGATAGTTAAGATTTGACTTACCAGTGTCCATTCCTCCACTGACTCCTCCGAGGCCCTCTGTATGCATGATGGTCAAGACCTGCTCCTCCCATGTTGTTAGTTGTGGGGGAGGCGGTGGGGGTCCCCCGCCAGTCCGCTGAACTGCGATGTTGTGCCTGGAGACCACGGAATGCACCTTCCCCCGTATGTCGTTCCACCTCTTCCTGATATCCTCCCGATTTCTTGGATGCTGTCCCACAGCGTTGACCCTGTCGGCGATTCTTCACCATAGCTCCATCTTCCTGGCTATGGAGGTGTGATGCACCTGTGCTCCAAATGGCTGTGGCTCTACCCGTAAGATTTCCTCCACCATGACCCTGAGCTCCTCCTCGGAAAACCTGGGGTGTCTTTGGCGTGACATGGGGTTGTGTAGGTGATGTGTGGGGTGGTGTATGTGTTGATGAGTGTGGTGATGTGTGGTGGTGTGGGGTGTTTGGAGCGTGGATGTTGTATGGGTGATGGTGTTGTGTGCCTCTGTGTGGTGGGGTTGTCTATTGCTGTAATCTCTGTCTGTCGCCTTCGTCTTCAGTTTTTGGTCGTAGGGGTTTGTGGGTGATGTGGGTGTGTGTTTTATATTGTGTTGGGTGTGTGGGAGTGGTGTTTCTATGTTTATCAGGTGTGTGTTTTTGGAATTGTCCAATGTGGCTGTGTTTTGGAGATGTGTGTGTATTTTGAGCGTGGTGGTGGCGGTTGAAAGACCGCCGCGTGGATTCGTGGGTCGTGATAGCATGGGCGTGTTTCTGTTGGTGTGACGGTGGAGGTTTTGTTTTCGCCAGTTTATCACTGACCTTTGGTGTGGCGGACTTGTGTGGGTGTCTGAATTTCGGCGGATTCCGAGATGTGGCTCATAATAGCTGTGGCAGAATTCCGCGGCCGCGGCGGTGTATTGGCGGTCTTCTGCATGGCGGTAAGCGCCTTTTTCCGCCAATGTTGTAATGACCCCCATAGTCACCAACAAATTGTTGTTAATGCCTGCCATCTAGGAAAGCTCTCTATGGCACTTTAAAAAAGTATTTTGACATAATAAGTAATTCCACAATCCATTCCCTCTTTAGGCCAGTGAGCCACTGACCCCCATCCCTGGGGTTAGAAGATACCCCTCTTGATTTATGACCCAACTGACATGGGTTCAGCTCCTTTTTGCACCAGAAGAGTGTGATGATTGACTCACACCCTTGTATCTGTTTGGTTTGTTTTGCAAATGACACCCAGAGTCCCACACATGACTTATGTCTGTTACATGGGCCAAATTTATGTTTTGTCTGGAAGAAGACCCATATTGATGTTTGATTAATAAAACTGACTACTAGGATCAAAACATTGACCATACTTGTGTGGTGTACTGAAATCTCTGACTACACTGTGAAAAATGTTCAACTGAAAGGCCTAAGGATTAAATACGGACATTGCAGAAGAATTGAAATATTTTAATTTATGCTTTTTTGTTTAAACACTTGATTGGTGTGCATGATCAATTCACTTTTTGTGATTCATATTTTTAACAGTCCTGTGTGAATGTTTGCAGAAACTTGGTATATGAACAACAATATACTAATATTGTGAGACTTCTGTGTGTCATGTAATACATTTATTTAAACACTATGACCCTCATTTCAACTTTGGCGGTAACTGCCGCCTACCGTTGCTGTGGCTACCAACTGCATTATGACCGTCAACGGAATTCTGGCAGAACGCTGGCGGAATTCCATCGACAGTCATGGCGGCGGACGGCGGTAAGGTGTCGCTGCTGTCAGCAGCAGCGCCACGCCAGCAAAACACCACCTACCGTATCATGAGCAATCATAGGCCTGGCGGTGTTTTGCTGGTGGACGATGATGCTGACTGCAGCGCCGCATCCCGTCTCCAGTCGGGTTCTCCGACAGGAGAGGGGGGTGGGAAGTGTTGTGTGTGTGTGGGGGGTGTCTTTTTTTATGCGTGCATGCGGGTGTGAGTTGCATTGAATGAGTGTGTGAATGACTGAATGTGAGTATACGTGTATGTTGTGAATGCGTGTGTGCGACAAAGTATGTTGGTGTGTGTTGCGGTGTGTGGGTATGTATGTGTGCATGCGTGGGTGGATGTGGGTATACGTGTGTGTATGTGTGTATATGTGTGCACGTGTGGGTGTGTAAAAGTGCGGGGGAGCAGGAGAAGAAGGGGAGGGTGGGTGAGGGCTCTGGGGAGGGGTGCGGGGAGATCCCTATCAGTGTTGGGGAAGGAATTCCCTGACACTGATCGTGCCTACCACCATGGCTTTCGTGGCGGGATGCTTGCTTCGAAAGCCATGGCGGTAGGCGGGGTCATAATCCTGAGGTTGGGATTGTGACGGCCGCCTGGCTGGAGACCAAAGTCTCCAGCCAAGCGGGTGTTACCATCCTGGCCGACGGGGTGGTATATTGGCACTTTGGCTTGAGCCAAACTGCCAATGTCATAATTTGGGAAAAGGTACCGCCAGCCTGTTGGCAGTACCTTTCCCCAAATTACTGCTGGCCGCCAGGGTCATAATGAGGGCCTATGATCTACTGACAGTGCAAGGTATTTGAAGTAATAAGTACTTCTTCCAACAGATTCATTGTAGTTTTATATTTTAGAACGTAAATGCATCAGATAATCAGCCTACATGTTAGACCTCTTCTCTTCTTCTGTTCTCTTCTGTAAAGTGAGAAGCACCAGTGAGCGATGATATCATAATCTGTAAGTGCTCAATTCAAAGGTTCAAAAACTGAAATTGAAAGGACTGGAGAAGGAACGGCTGAGTGTTTCCCCTGTTGTTTTGAGGAATATACTCAAAATAATCCTCTTAGTCAAAATACATGTTTCAGCACCTGACTTCACAGGTTAAATGGATTTTAAGAAAAGATGTAGAAATGTAGCCCCTTTAGTACGAACACATTTTGCATTTCTTAGCAATGCAAATCGCTATTTCGGGACAAAAGGAAAGGTATAATGGCTTTTCGTTATTTACGAAAGGCATATGTGGCATCGCAAAATATGATTTCTATGCAGTAGAAATCGCATCTTGAAAATCACAAAATAGGATATCCCAAATAGGGATTTCCTAATTGCGAATTGTTAACCCCATGTACAAAGCATTTCCTAATTGAGACTAGTCACAAAATGGCCATTTTGTAAATGCAATTACCATTGAATCAGATCTTGTAGTAACGAGACACAGACTGTAAAAAGGCAACCAAAATACATCAGGCTCTTTCATAATGGCAGCATTATATGCATTGGCAAGGAGGATGTGAATTTGGCTGTGAGGCAGAAAAGGAGGAGGAGACAGGAGACAATATTTAGGGTGAGGGTCACCCGGTTTGAACAGACAGAGGATGAGATTCATGAAAGATATAGACTCAGTATTCAGGTGATACTTGATTAAATTGCTGAGTTACAACCTCGGCTACAGGCACCAAAACTCAGAAGCAATGGAATCCCACCACATGTGCAGGTATTGTGCTGCCTACACCTCTCAGATTCTGGCAGGAACCTGTCCAGATTCCTTCACAGGTTCCTGGACATTATGGTGAGCAAAATCAACCATTACATATCATTTCCCAATACCCCCAATCATTGCAACAAACAAAACTGATGTTCTACAGGGTAGCACAGTTCCAAAATGTTAAAGAATGTGTTGATGGAACACATATTGCCATATATCCCTCCTAAGCTGCTGAATTCATTTCAGGAACAGGAAAAGCTCACATTCACTCAATGTACAGTTAGTGTATGATGCCTCCTCTATCATAACATACCTTGTTGCTAGATTCACAGGCAGCACCCATGACTCCTTCATGTTCTGCCACAGTGGAATACATACCCAACTGGCACTGAATTTGGGGATTGCATCCTGCTATGTCACAGAATCACAGATGGAATGCATACAGTGCCCAGGATGATGTGTGTAATGTGACCTCATGGTGTACCTTCTTTAGTCCTTAAGGTAACAGCGCACATGCCTTACATCCCTGGATCCTTACACACTACTTGACTCCACTCACAAGAAGTGAAAGACCATACAGCAGGGCATACAGGACAGCACGCTCCATCATTGAGAGGACCTTTGGGATCTTGAAATGCTGCTTCAGCTGCCTACAGAAGACCGGTGTGGCACTACTGTACAGACTGGATATTTGTTGCAAGATCATTGCCCCATGTGCCATACTGCACAGTATCACAATGAGGAAGGGTATAAACAACATCCTCACAGAGTCTCAGTCGGGCTCTGAGGATGAGTTACCCCCACTACAGGTGCATCAGGGGAGTACATGTGCAGCAGAGGGACGTGCATACCGCACAACTATTTCTGAGGTAAGAGATTTGAAAACCTTCTAAAAATGAGACATCACAAATGATGGTAGTGCTTGGTGCACAAATGAGTGACCACCTTTAATTCAGGTGGCTACAACATTGTTGCAAGCAAGGATGGACAACATCCTTTGATAACATAAGAACAACAAAGTAAAATAAGGTGAAAAAAAGGCAAATCATCCCAATGAGTGTCTAGATAATCATTTCTTATGGCCCCTTTGGTTGGGTTCTTTGTCATCGGCACTGGTTGCCTGAATGACTGGTATGCATGACTCAGGAACATATATTTCAATGAGGCTAGAGCCCTCTTCTCTCTTAGATGGGGCTAGGATGTTAGGGATGCAGAGGTTGTGGGTCTTGATGTTCTCCCGTGCGATGGTGACTGGCACAAGCCCAAGTGCTACGTCATGTGCAGTGTGCCATATCCGTATGGATAGTGACAGTCCACTTTGCCAGCGTTGATGTTGCGGATGCTAGCCAGTTGAAGGAGCGAGTGAATGTGTCAATACATGCCAGGTCCTTTCTGTGCTTCTGATGCTGCACATGGTACTCCCTCTCATTGCTGCTTGCCATCACTTTTACCCTTTCTCCATGTCGCAGAGTGACTTTGACATGAGTTGCAGTGTCTTACTGGCTAAACGTATTTGCTTTGTCTGCAGGCCACCATACACAAGATGTGCATCCAACATGTCACCTGACACAGTCTCTGGACAGACTGCTGAGGTTTGGTCTCAGTGCCTTCGCTGTGTCCTGGTCTTGGATGTTGTGGGGTCTCTGCTTTGCAACTGTCCCTCATTACTGTCCTGAAACTCTTGCAGTGGTGAGATGTTGCCAGTTGGGGTGATGGGCTGAGGGAATGGAGATGTTGTGATCTCAAGGATCACCTCACATTCAGTAGCCCCTTCAGCTACCACTGGTCCTCTGATGTCTAGGCTGTCATCTGTGGAAATGATTAATACCTTTTGTGTTGATAAATGTGTATAGTTTGGGCACGAAATTGTTGCTGCATGTGTTTTTGACATGTGTGTTTTGTGCAGATATGTTTTGTGTGGTCCTTAGCGCTCGGTGCAGCATGGTAATGATGTGTACTATAACTCCAGTGATGCTTTGCCTGGAGTGGTCTAGCACCTCAATGGGATAATTTATGCTGTGATGTATGAAATGTGGATTTGTTAAAAATATGTTATGTATGGTACATAAAGGGAAGATGACTTACCATGGCTGGTACCTGTTGGATTGAAGGTGGCAATGTCTCCTACTTCTGCCACACCCGGGTTTCAGGATCTCCTCTATGAGGATCTCCATGGGAGCTGGAGGGAGTGTTGTGAGGGTCCTCCACCAGCACCACATGCCTCTAACATCCTGCTGGCAAGTTTGTACTTTGTGCGTGACCTCAGGTCATACCCCTCATGTGATCTTTGGGATGGTCTTCTGTGTGACTCCTAGTAAGTTGACCTTCTCCAGTATGGTGTTCCAGATCCATGTTTTTTGTGCCTCAGGAACTGTGAAGGAGGCCGTCCCGAAGGTTTGGTTCATGTGGGAGACACATTCTTCAGTCAGGCCCTCAAGCTCCCTCTCAGAGAACTTTACCTTTTTCTTTCTGCTCCCTGAGTCCTTCTCTCAATCTTCTTTTGACATGGTGATACCCAGGAATTGACAAACACACTGCAAGTGGTAAGTAAGGAATACAAGTCACTTCTAGCAGCTTCTTAGACTTCAGAGAACTGACCACACCTTAAACTTGTAAACTTCCTGCTCCAACATCATCACTCTGCATCAAAAATTTTACATTTTCTATTTTGCAATTTCCAAAATTGCGATTTCCTAATAGTAAATGCAAATCCATAGAAATTGCTACCAGGGGAATCAGCAGTTGAGCACATACCATTGTACAATTTCCAAATAGCTATTTCTATGGATTCACAATTAGGAAATCGCAAAAATAAAATTCGTACATGTGGCCCTAAATCTCTCCAACATTTTACAGAAAAAAATCTTGTTCTCCTCACCAAATTGTAATCTTCATGTATGCTAATTCTTCAAATGAGGACATCTCTTAACCTATTTAGCTCAACAGAACCACTAACAATTTGCCATTGAAAAAATCAAGCACCCTTTAAAAGACCCTCTACATAAAAATGTATTAGTGTAGTCAAAATAATTGTTATCCTCAGTACGCAAATACTACTTAACATAAAATTGTTAAGCAAATTTTGATGAGACCGATAGGTCTATAATTTTAAAGTTATTACTATCTTTGTTTGGCTTAGGAATCACAATAATCACAGTTCATCGACTGTGGTTTTAATCTTTCATGTATTACTTCTGAATTTACTTCAGCCAGCAGGAAAACCAATGTTCTTCAAAGATATCGGTAGCATTTTGAATGATCAATCTGGCCTAGATTCCTTTCCATCCATTAACATTTTGTGAGGAAACAGGCGTTTTGCTGGTTTCCTGCCCTATTTTGCACCATTTGGACTGCTAGCTGTTGTTTTTTCGATTCTGAAAGTGCAATGAGGCCTGCTAACCAAATCTGAGGGCTCGTGTTTTAACCCTATACAAAGTACCTGTTGAATTGGAAACACCCAATTGGCAAGACTTGACTTACTTGTCCCCAAACCGGTTTTACTGTAGCCAGATGCCACACATCATAGGAGCATCATCACTTGGTAGAAGGGAACCCAGTAGCTGATTTGCTCATGACCATGTGCTCCCCTCAGGGCACTTTCCTGCGATAAATAGAGCACCCCCAGCAATATGACCCTCATTAGTCACTGGACTTGGAAGGAGGGCGAGAAGAAGACCACTTTGCCCCCGTTAGAAGCACACAAAGAGAGGCTGTTTTGCTGGAACGACCGCACCTGCTGCACTTTGGACTAGCAGATTCTGGACCCTATTCGGCATGCCTGAGTTTGGGAAAAGCTGATTCCTGGCCCAAGTCCAAAGCAGAGACTCCAAGGGTCAGTTAGCTGACCTCTTAGAAAAGCACTGGGGAGAGTAAAGCTGCAAGAGTCCATATTGCATCTCTGGGAGGCACAGCAGATGTTTTGCCTCTACCAGATTCCGGGCCCACCAATGGACAATTTGGAGATAGCCAAAAGGGCACCCATGTCTCCTGGACCTGTGTTGATTGTGACCAGATTTGTCAACCAAGAGGGACACTTGCTCCGACCAATAATTTGCACTGTGACAGCAGTGTTGCATTGGCAGCCCTTGGAGCAATGCATAAAGGACTTCCTTGAACAGTGAGATCCAAGAACAGAGTTGCTCCAACTGTCCTGTGGGCCACAGACTCAACCAGACTTCACCCCCATCGACCGCACTGCATCAAGAGCATCCTTGAGCACTTTTAGTCTGCATCCTCCAGCATCAGGATCACTCCATTGTTATCTGTGGCCGTCATCCAGTAAAGTTTGGATTTTGCCCTAAAATTGCTCTGGTGCCCAGGTAACTGCCCAAAGTATCCCTTCTGCCCCCCTCAATCTTTGTCCTGCTGGACTTGGTCACCCAACTCCAGCTGAAGTTGTCAAACTAACTTTTGAAAACTTTTCCAAACTTTCCAAACTTTTTATTGTCCAATACTTGTTTGAAGTTAATAAAAAAGTTATTTATTCTTTCTAAAATCTGTACCTCCGGAACAGTCTGGTGAATTTTGATGATTAAGGTCTTTAAAAAAGTATAATAATCTGCTCTGTTTTTATAAATTGGTGTCTTGTTTCTTTTGTGTTGTGTGACTTTCTTATCCTGTTGATTGGTGCTGTTAAATGCTTTAAATATTGTTCCTTTGCTAAGCCTTACGGTTTGCAGCCACAGCTACCCTGGGTTGTACTTAAGGGTAAATAAAAGTACCTGACTAGACCCAAGACGATATTTACAGGTGACGGGTGTACTGCATGGTAGGACTTCCCAGCCATACCATATAGTACACCCAAACCCTAACACCTTTGAATTAAATAAAATACCTTTGCTGAAACTAAACCTTAAGAGTTAAAGTCTTCCTGTGAAAACCAGGGTAGAGTTTCTCAACCTTTAGTGTCCCAATAGTGCCATGTATGAAATCATTCATTTAGCAGCCTAGAACATTTTCAGTCAGTAAGATAAGAGATTGCCCATCCACTCATCCTAAGTCCAAAAGACTTCACAATTTTGCAGATCAGAACAAGACTTTTAAATGAGAATATCATATAAATCATGTATTTTTTATTAAGATATTTAGCAGCAATAACTTTTTTTTAATCATAAATGGTTTATATATCAGCAATTGCATTATGTAGGCAATGAATATGGGGTGGTTAATATAGTGTCTAGAAATAACACTTCATGGTTTATTTAATTGCACCAGTGTACGAATATGATTATCGACACAAATACAATTGTAGGTCAAAGCTCGGAGAAACATGTATATAGTATATATATACCACTAACCTAGCTACAGTGGTACACTGAAGGCTTTTATGAGAGATAACGGTCTTTCATTGATGTCAAGATGTGGTGTCAAGAAGAAGCGAATCTTTCCTGAAATGACGGAGGGTTACGGGGAGTCCTGATGGAAACAAATTTGCTGTATGATATCCTGTGAACATAAACGAAGAAGGCCTGGTTCTGTGTTTTTGAGTTGTTTTGGTGAATCATTGCCTCTAGTCTGGTGGTATTCTAGCTGCAGTTCTATACTGAGACAATTGAGATGGTGAGGTTGGTATTGAGGTACATGGGGTCCTGACTGTGATGGCTTTGTAAATGAAGCAGGTGATATTGAAGAAAGTGGAGTCTATTAAGAGAAGCCAGTACAGTTTCAACTGATTACGGCAATTCTCGGGCCTACGGTGAGGACTGGAGCAGAATATAAGATGCTATCCCAAGAGCCGGAGGTAAAACACCTTGCTGCATTGTCCATCTAAAGCTAGAATGGGAGAGTCAGTGACTACATCACCGTTGAGGTTTAGTGAGTGGACCACAAAGTGCAAATGAGGCACCTAGGAGAACAATGACAAATTCAACAGGTCTATGTTTAATGTTCATGCAAACAGGTATTCAGAAGTGTGATTTCCATACAATGGGTTAGGAAAGCTACACTTAGTTTTACCAATTGATTGACAGTGTTAGTAGCAGCCTTTGTGATATGGTATTTACCATGGCGATGGCATTGGTAGAATTGTTGGTGATGTTATAAGTGTTGGTGCCAGTTAACAATGGTGCTGGTGATGTTGGTAGTGACGTCAGTGATGAATGAATGTTTGTAATTCCAGAATCCCAGTCCATTCTGGCAATGGACTGTTAGTCATTGCAGAGAGGTAGGTTGGCAGTAACTTTCAGAAAGAAGCTAAAACTATTGTCAGGTAATTATAGTAAGAGTTATACCTTTGAACATATGATCATTCAGTACCATTTATCTAACATATCGCCCATCTATATCGGGCTGATTTCTAATCTAAAATATTCAAAAAGTTTGAAAATGACTTAGTAGGGACTTGCCTTAACAAACCTGAATTGAAACTGCAGATCCTAGAAGAATTCAATTTACGGTATGGGGAACAGCGGACAAATATACCATAAAATTGGACACTAATTTTGATGATCTGTTGTTTCATCATAAGCTTGATGTTGCACCCACGATGGAGGGCCAGGCAGAGAGAAGTGAGGAAAGTGAAACACTTGTGGCAAAGGAATGCTAACGAGGTACACAGGGCAAAGCTGAAGAAGATTAGAAAGATGTATAAAACAACTATTAAGATGGAAAATTCAACTTTAAATTCGACAACACTCCTTTTTCAGGTGAAAGACATGGCATGTGCAGAAATTATGTTGCTGCCCAAGGAATTGCCTAACAGTGAAGAATACTTTAATAATAAAACCCAGAAGATTATTGGAACAATACCAGCCAAAGCAGCTGCTTTGTCAAAATCAGATTGTTTCTAGTAAGTTTGCCACTAACGATTTATTATGGTTTTAAAATCAGATTAAATTGACTGGCCTGCATTAACTGGCAAAGAGCAGTCCGACGTGTTCCTTCTACATCTGCCAAAATCACCTTTCCTTGCGATTAGTAACATGAGTTGCTATTGCTTTCAGTGCATGGTGCTGTCAAAGAATATCAAATACATATTTAGTTATTTCCAACCTCGATAGCCCTCAACTGCAGATACGTAATATGCCCTTTAGTTTATCTGATAATCATGCCTCATGACTTGCTCTAGGTTTGCTGGCAATACGCTCCAACAAGTATTTATATATGTTGCACAAGTCTCTATGCCTTACAAATTCATTAATGAGTCTCTTGTGCTGATTATGTTTCTCCTGATTCGATGCTGTGTGTCGTACATATTCCATAATGGATCACTGTAAGTGCTGCTATTGTCCCCAGCACTGCGTTAATGGCTTGTCGTCTTTTCCACAAGCAGTCAAGGTGTTTGCAACAATTTATGTTTATTGTTCCTTGAGCATTGCTCAGTTTCACCAGCTCTTACCAAACAGACTGGTCAATTACGTATGGTGTGATAATATTTCTCACTAGCCTTGTCTTTACGCATTAGTAAGAACACAACGTTGTGCACTAGTGTTTTGTTATTTGTCTTTAGTTCTGCACATTACCGTGAATACAGATTTTCTGTACTTAACTCTTCCTTCGTTCATGCTTTTTCTCCAAATTCTGTAGGAGGTGACCAGGCGGGAGAGGTTCCTGGACCAACCTTTGAAGCCGCCGACTACAGATGCGATGCAGACAGTGCTCAATTTGTGCTTGTTGGTTCCGGTGCTGAGCACCGGCACTTATTTGTGAGGGCCGGGGCTTATTCTTCTGCCTCAAGCATTTGCTGCGAGCAAAAGACACATATGGGAAAGATGGAAGGAGGAAAAACTAAAAAGCGTCATAAAGGGAGAAAGTAGAAAGTTGCAGGATGAGCTGAAGGGGCAGGGGTGGCCGTAAGTGGATTGAAGAAGCTCAAGATGGCTTCAGGATTACGCTGCCTCAGTACTCAGTGCTGGCAGATTTAATTACAGCAGCCTCGTGTTTAAGAGAAGGGCTTTGAGCACCAGCACCTCTTTATTTACAAATTAAGCACTGGATGCATGTAAGTACTGGATACATGGTCTTCACCTGTATATCATGGACTAGCAAGGATGTGGCATTCATACAGTTGTACTCCAAAATCCGTACTGTGAAGTCTCGCGTGACAACTTCCACAATGTGCTGCTCATAGAATACCATTGTATAATTTGAGGGTAGTTTTTTGGATAGCGATCTGGGTTTACAACATGCTCTTGGTGGTTTACCCTAATCCATGACTTCCCATTTCATAACTGGCACAAACCTCTATATTTAAAGACTTAACACTAATTTCCATTTAGACATTAGGGGCCATATTTATACTTTTTGACGCAAAACTGCGCTAACGCAGTTTTGCGCCCAAAAAATTCGCGCCGGCTAACACCATTCTGAAGCGCCATGCGGGCGCCGTATTTATTGAATGGCGTTAGCCGACCGGCGCTGCCAGGTGTGCGTGAAAAAAAACTACGTACACCAGGCAGCGCCGGCGTAGGGAAAAATGGCGTTTGGGCATCCCAAAATGGGGCAAGTAAGGCTGAGGCAAAAAAATCATCTTAACCCGATTTGCGCCATTTTTTGTGGGCACCCAGACGCCATTAACATGACTCCTGTCTTAGCAAAGACAGGAGTCATGCCCCCTTGCCCAATGGCCATGCCCAGGTGACTTCTGTCCCCTGGGCATGGTCATTGGGCATAGTGGCATGTAGGGGGGCACAAATCAGGCCCCCCTATGCCACAACATTTTTTAAAAAAAAATACTTACCACAACTTACCTTTTCTTCCCTGGGATGGGTCCTTCCATCCTTGGGTGTCCTCCTGGGGTGGGCAAGGGTGGCAGGGGGTGTCCCTGGGGGCAGGGGAGGGCACCTCTGGGCTCATTCTGAGCCCACAGGTCCCTTAATGCCTGCCCTGACCCAGGCGTTAAAAAGAGGCGCAAATGCGGGGTTTTTTGCCCCGCCCACTCCCGGGCGTGATTTTTGCCCGGGAGTATAAATACCACGCACATGCCTGGGAGTCATTTTTTAAGACGGGAACGCCTACCTTGCATCTCATTAACGCAAGGAAGGTGTTCACGCCAAAAAATGACGCTAACTCCATGAACTTTGGCGCTAGACGCGTCTAACGCCAAAGTATAAATATGGAGTTAGTTTTGCGTCTAATTTGCGTCGAAAAAAACGACGCAAATTCGCCGCAAACGGAGTATAAATATGCCCCTAGATCCATTCGTGGTGGCTCGCTGTATAACTTCCTCATCCTTTAACCCCTTCGCTGCCAGGCCTTTTCCACCTCAGGCTCCAGGCCTTTTTTTGTTTTTTTGGGGCAGGGCGTGCTTAGGCCCTCATACCTTTTTGTCCACATAAGCTACCCACGCCAAATTTGCATCCTTTTTTTCCAACATCCTAGGGATTCTAGAGGTACCCAGACTTTGTGGGTCCCCCTGAAGGAGACCAAGAAAATTTATTTTTTTTCAAAAAAATGGGAAAAAGGGCTGCAGAAGAAGGCTTGTGTTTTTTTTCCCTGAAAATGGCATCAACCAAGGGTTTGCGGTGCTAAAATTACCAGCTTCCATGCTTTCAGGAACAAGCAGACTTGAATCAGAAAACCCAATTCTTCAACACAATTTTGCCATTTTCCTGGGACATACCGAATTTTTAAGATTTTTGTGCTTTCAGCCTCCTTCCAGTCAGTGACAGAAATGGGTGGAAAACCAATGCTGGATCCCAGAAACCTAAACATTTCTGAAAAGTAGACAATATTCTGAACTCAGCAATGGGTAAGTTGTGTAGATCCTACATGGGTTTCCTACAAAAAATAACAACTGAAATAAAAAAATATTGAAATTGAGATGAAAAAAAACAGCAATTTTTCTCTACGTTTTACTCTGTAACTTTTTCCTGCAATGTCAGATTTTTTAAAGCAATATACCGTTACTCTGCTGGACTGTTCTGGTTGCGGGTATTTATAGGGCTTGTAGGTGCATCAAGAACCCTAGGTACCCAGAGCCAATAAATGAGCTGCACCTTGCAATGGGTTTTCATTCTATACTGGATATACAGCAATTCATTTGCTGAAATATAAAGAGTGAAAAATAGGTATCAAGAAAACCTTTGCATTTCCAAAATGGGCACAAGATAAGGTGTTGAGGAGCAGTGGTTATTAGCCTATCTCTGAATTCTGGGGTGCCCATACTAGCATGTGAATTACAGTGCATTTCTCAAATAGACTTCTTTTTTACACACTGTCTTATATTTGGAAGGAAAAAATGTAGAGAAAGACAAGGAGCAATAATACTTGTTTCCCTATTTTGTGTTCCCCCAAGAATCCTGATGAAAATGGTACCTCACTTGTGTGGGTAGGCCTAGCGCCCGTGACAAGAAATGCTCCAAAACACAACGTGGACACATCACATTCTTCCACAGAAAACAGCGGTGGTTTTTGCAAAGTGCCGACCTGTAGATTTTGGCCTCTAGCTCAGGTGGCACCTAGGGAAACCTACCAAACCTGTGCATTTTTTAAAACTAGAGACGTAGGGGAATACAAGATGGGGTGACTTGTGGAGCTCTCACCAGGTTCTGTTACCCAGAATCCTTTGCAAACCTCAAAATTGTGCAAAAAAAACACTTTTTCCTCACATTTTTGTGACAGAAAGTTCTGGAATCTGAGAGGAGCCACATATTTCCTTCCACCCAGCATTCCCCCAAGTCTCCCGATAAAAATGGTACCTCACTTGTGTGGGTAGGCCTAGCGCCCGCAGAAGGAAATGCCCTAAAACACTCTCTGGACACATCACATTTTCTGAAAGAAAACAGAAGTGTTTTTTGCAAACTGCCAACCTGTGAATTTTGGCATCTAGCTCAGCCGGCACCTAGTGAAACCAACCAAACCTCTGCATTTTTTAAAACTAGACACCTAGGGGAATCCAAGATGGGGTGACTTGTGGGGCTCTCACCAGGTTCTTTTACCCAGAATCCTTTGGAAACCTCAACATTTGGCTAAAATACACCTTTTCCTCACATTTCGGTGACAGAAAGTTCTGGAATTTGAGAGGAGCCACAAATTTCCTTACACCCAGTGTTCCCCCAAGTCTTCCGATAAAAATGATACCTCACTTGTGTGGGAAGGCCTTGCGCTCGCAACAGGAAATGCCCCAAAACACTATCTGGACCCATCAAAATGATCAAATACAAAACTATCTGATTTTGCGGGGGCACCTGCGTTTTTGGTCCTGGGCTCAGCAGCCATCTAGGGAAACCTACCAAACCCAGACATTTCTGAAAACTAGACACCCGAGGGAGTCCAGGGAGGTATGACTTGCGTGGATCCCCCAATGTTTTCTTACCCAGAATCCTCAGCAAACCTCAAATTTAGCTAAAAAATCATATATTTCCCACATTTCTGTGTGGGATCACCGCACCGGGACTCATTTCTTACCACCCAACATTCCCCTCAGTCTCATGGTAAAAATGATACCTCACTTGTGTAGGTGGGCCAAGTGCTTATGACAGGGAAGAGCCAAAAACATGTTGAAATTTAGGGGGAACCAAAGTGGGTCCAAAAGGGCAGTGTGAAAAAAAACATTTTTAGGCTGACAAGTGCAGCAGAATTTTTATCGGTATAGACGAGACAATGCTGGATGGTAGGAATTGTGTTTATTCCTGCAGATTCCGGAAGATTCCATCACAAAAATGTGGGAAAAATGTGTGCTTTCCAGCAAAGTTGCAGGTTTTCAGGGCATTGTGGGTAAGGAAATGGTGCAGGGTGCATGTGAAGCACACCACCGTGGAATCAACCAGATGTTTAGTTTTCAGATGTGTCTAGGTCTTGTGGATTTTTCTACATGGCAGTGTCCCAAAGTAAAAAAAAGTGCAGCCCTTACCATTCCAAGTGGGACGATTTTGAGAGTTACCTAGCTCTCATAGCACAAATGTAAAACAAAAAACAAAAATAATGAAATGTCCTCTTGCTTGCCATCAGATAAGATGTTTTAGTGTGCGGGGGAGAGCTGAAAGACTGTTAGCTCCTTCAGTTCGGGTGGGGGCATAACCAGGCCCATACTGGTTGGTAGCCACCACCCCACTATTTTTTATTTTTTATTTTTTTATTCCCTGGCATCTAGTAGACTTTCTGCTCCCTGAGGTGTGGATCGGGGGTAATTACCCAATCTGCCCACTGGTGGGCAGAAGAACTTTGGCCCCATTTATGTGGGGTGGGGGGATGGCCACACCCCCAACCTCTTATTTTGAAAAAAAAAATCTTCCCTGGTCATTGGTGGGCTTTCTGACCCCTTTGGGTCAGATGGGTCGGATGGGCCTTCCAAAAATAGGCCAATCTGCCCCCAAGGGAGCCAGGTATGGCCAACAGTAATGTGCCCCCATTGTGAGAAACCCTTGCCCAAGGGGCTGCCCCCACCAAACAAAACACACACATTCACACACACCAATCCATGGTGTCTAGAGGTCTCTGCCCCCACTTGGGGGCAGATTGGCCTAACAAAAATAGGCTGATCTGCCCTCAAGGGAGGCAGAAATGGCAAAAATACAATATTTCCCCCCGGGGGAGCGACCCTTGTCTAAGGGGTCGCTCCCCATACAAAAAAACATAAAGTAAATAAAACAATATATATATACTTGGTGTCTAGAGATCTGCCTAATTATATTTGGCCGATCTGCCTCCGTGGGGGGGCAGAAAAGGCCTAAAAATATTTTGTTTACCCCTGGGGAGTGGTCCTTGCCAAAGGGCCAACTCCCCTTATGCGTTATTATAAAAAAAAATACAATTTCCTGGTGTCTTGTGGTTTCTGCCCCCCCTGGGGGCAGATCGGCCTAATTATATTAGGCTGATCTGCCCCCAGGAGGAGCAGAAATGGCATAAAAATAATCTTGCCCCCTGGGAGAGACCCTTGCCTAAGGGGTCGCTCCCCACACATAAAAAAATAAAATTAAACAAAAATAAATATCCCTGGTCTGGTGTCTAGTGGTTTTCTGCCCCCCCCCCCCGGGGGCAGATCGGCTTAATTATATTAGGGGGGCAGAAATGGCCTAAAAATAATTTGGCCCCCTGGGGAGCGGCCCTTGCCCAAGGGGCCACTCCCCTTATGCGCAAGTATGAATAAAATAAATAATCCCTTGTGTCTAGTGGTTTCTGCCCCCCTGCGGGCAGAAATGGCCTAATAATAATTTGCCTCCCTCGGAGTGACCCTTGCCTAAGAGGTCGCTCCCCAAACGTAAAAAAATAAAAACAAAATAAAAAAAATTATCCCTAGTGTCTAGTGGTTTTCTGTCCCCCCCCCCCCCCAGCGGCAGATCAGCCTAATAATATTAGGCTAATCTGCCCCCGGGGGGACAGAAAGGGCCTAATAATGATTTGCCCCCCTGGGAGCGACTCTTGCCTAAGGGGTCGCTCCCCAAACATTACAAAATACTAATAAACTAAAAAAAATATTAGCCCTGGTGTCTGGGGGTTTTCTGCCCCCCCCCCGGGGCAGATCGGCCTAATAATATTATGCTGATCTGTCCCCGGGGGGGCCAGAAAGAGCCTAGAAATCATGTGCCCCCCTGGGGAGCGGCCCTTGCCCAAGGGACCGCTCCCCTTACTGAAATTTACAAAAATAAAAATCCCTGGTGTCTAGTGGCCATTTCTGCTGCCCGATCGCATTGCGATCGCGCAGCAGAAATGCTGTGAGAGACAAGAAAGGAAAGGAAAGGTCTTTCTTTTCCTTTCTTGTCCCTCCCACCCCACATCCCGGTCGGAAGAGAAATGCTAAAGTATTTCTCTTCCAGGATTGCGCTGGAAGCAAGCTTCCAGCACGTTCCGAGGTGACCTCTGATGAGGTCAGCGTGGGATTTGCGCGCTGATGTCATCAGATGTCACTGGGGCCGTGGGGGGTGTTCGGGGTGAAAGGGGAAGCGATTCCCCTTTCATCCCTGATGGAGGGTTGTGTGTGGGGTGCCCACGGGGGAGCGCTAGCGCTCCCCCTGTGGGCTGGGTGCAGGACGAGCTGGTCTCATCCGGGCACACAGGAACCGTGTGCCTGGATGAGACCAGCTCGCCTGCAGCACCCATGGGGTTAAAAGATGATGGCAGCAACTGGTAACTGCTGTCTTCGTGCGCCAACTCTCTTGATCCAGGAAGAGTAACCCCTAAAGTGTGTATTAAGGGTCATAGGTGGGTGAAGAGGTCTACCTATCCTGTGAGTATTACTGGTGGTGTGGATCTCTGTTAAGTTAGCAGTTTACAAGAAAGATTTTACCATTCATTTGGAGAGAAAAATACCATACCTGCTGTTGCTACTTCTGGGCCGAATGGTCTTTGTCGTTAGTTGAGATTAACCAGGAGCTGTACATCCTCTTAAATTATCATCACAATTTCAATAGTATTTCACATCAAAAATGAGAGTTGGTGTGAGTTTAAAAGCTTTATTGATCAAATCCTTTTAGTATTTCATCTTTGTTGAGTCAGCATATAGATTCATCAATAGCAAATCATTCGTTTTTGTCAATGATCCAAAATAACCATTGAATGATTATGAAAGCATAAAGTGTGCTTCATAAAGGAAAGAATCCCTATCCAAAAAGGTGGATAGTTAAAAAGGTGTCAGTCTCAATATCCCATAAATAGTTCTGATTATTGACAGATCAAAAAACTACAACGCTTCAGCATCATCTCAAATTCAATAATTAATCAAAACAGAACTTCCCATAAGGAGGGTTTCAACAAACTCCATATAGTCTTAGCATGTGCAGCCTGGTCTGTGCATGAAAAGGGCAAGGAATGTGGCATGTGGTGGCCTACTCAAGGATCATGCATTATTATAGATATCATAAGGTAAGCTTTTGCAACATGTTGCAATCAACCAATCAGCTTTCTGATGCCCTCATGGGAACAGGATCGTTCTTCATCTTCTCACTACGAATACAATAATCCACAGAAAGCAATGTTGAATGAAACATTTTTTATAAAACCCAAAGTTTATTTTTATAAGCTTTTACACCATTCTTTGGTCCTTGGAAACTACATGTGTACGTCTAAGCTTCTACATTTCCTCACTTTAAACATGTTCGCTACTTATTAGTGTTCTATGTGTAAATAGAAACATTTGTAGAGTTAAAAGAAAACAGTTTATGAAACTATCATTCATTATGAAAAATATGTCTATGGAAAGGGCAGGAAAAATAACACTTTAAATTCTTAAATCATGTCAGCTTGTCAGGAAATGATGCTCCAGCTACTCAGGACTTATAACTGTGAATATCTCTTATTTTCTTTGAAACTGTGCATGTTAATGCTGCACATTATTGCACAATTTTCTTGTTGCTTAAAACGTACTCAAAGTAGCCTTGATGATAGTGACATGCACAGGCAATAGATTGTGACCCGAACCATCTTATTTTCCCTTTTCACAAAATGTCTTTAGAGGAAAATATGCTAATAATTAATGTTCTTAAACCAGCTACTTGCAGAACTGATCCCTGCCCTTTCAGAATGTATCAAACACACAAATGAAAATGGAAGAAATGTTTCACAATACGCTAACCCACGAGGAATCATTCCGGGTAACATTCCAACCCTTCGTTGTCACCCACTGCAACTCTAGGCAAGGCCCTACGTATGAAAATCAGTACAGGCACTCTTGCTTGTTGGAAGAGAACATTCTGAACTGCCAGGTGAGGCCACATCTAGGAGGGAACTCAACCAACGACAGACCAGTTATTGCCTTGTTAGAAATAATCAGTGAGGTATAGCTAGGATCCTGTAGTACAGCAAGTAGGGTCCCAACATTTGAGCATATCTTTGGACGCTTAGGGGTTACATTAACACAAACAGGTGATGTGAGCAAAACTTGCAAATACTCTAAACTACTGGCAGCCGCTCTAAGTAACAATCCAGCCAACTGTTTTTGCCAACAGAGACATGCCTTATGCAATTCAATATTAGTTAATATTGGCTGACAGAAAGCCCACTCCATGTGTATTGTAAGCAATAGGTCTTTTAAACAGCTGTGCTGCCAACCTAGATCTAACAGGATGAGAAAATGATTGATTTATTTAATCCTAAATAACTGGGAATGACAGGCAACAGAGGAGATGTGAAAGCAGAATGATAGCTTACGGTCAATAGTGACACGAAAATTATGCACAATAGATGGAAGGAAGTGTGGGGAAAAATGATTGAGGTATATGAGAAGGATAATGGAAAACAAGTACTTCTTTCTTGCAGAATTCACATGAATGGAGGTTGAGGCCATGTAAGAAAGAATGAACTGAAAACAAGCATTAAAAAACAGAATCTTAAATCTGTAGATAGAGGCAATGTAAATAAAGACATGCACACCATGGGTCTACAAATGGCAGGAATATTTAAAAGAACAGATGAGTGATAAAAGAAGAATAGTAATACCAGAAATCAGGAAAGGACTAAGGAATTAATTTAGAGGGATACTAAAATAAAAGAAGGGAAGAGAGGAATGACTAGTACAGAAGAGTAACAAGGTAGCTCAAAACAATAAAACAGAAAATGGTAAAATGATAACCAATGTGAAACTATATCCACCAACAAAAGAGAAGGATGTTTTGCTCCATGAAACCAGCAGATAGCTCAGGAAGAATAAGACAGGAATGTTCAGAAGTAATGAGCAAAAGTTGGAGAATAATTAGCGAACACAATAATAGTTTCAATTGGATGGGCAAAGTGAAAAACAGACTGTAAAGTGGAAAGAAAAAACTATGAATCAAAATGTGAAGAAAAAAATGACTGCCTCAGCCAATGGCTATTTCGGGGCTGATAAAATGAGTACCGTTCTGCAGGACCACAATAGCACAGTTTCAATTAGGGGAAGGCTCCATATCAACAATGCATTACCCCAGGTACCTATTGTACTCATCTCATTTATCACTAATAAGGTGAATCAACCTTGTAACACAGAAGAAAGAACACAAAGAATGCAGAAAGTATATGCCGCTCCCATAAGATTGGATCCTATATAAACAATACTTACCCAGCATCCCTGCTGTTCTTATTTCTGTCTCACGTGAGACATGAAAGAAGAGGAAATGGTGGACTGTGTCAGCTGGTTGCAGGCAGTTATTTCCTCTACAGTAGGAGAGGAGGTGATATGGGCATCTGTCT
Source organism: Pleurodeles waltl (assembly GCF_031143425.1). Classification (NCBI taxonomy): domain Eukaryota; kingdom Metazoa; phylum Chordata; class Amphibia; order Caudata; family Salamandridae; genus Pleurodeles; species Pleurodeles waltl. The sequence continues at coordinate 847,005,540 of NC_090446.1, forward strand.
TCAGGGCTCAGGGAGAGAGGTGCGGGAGCGATGTTGCAGGGAGCAATACAGCAAGCTGTCAGTTGTGTCTTTCTCTCCCTTTCAGGTGAAGTTGTGTTGCACGTGCAGAGATCTGGAAGACTACGTATGATTAGTACGAGTCTGTTTTCTCACTTTGCAAGGTGAACGGTGCTGTAGATCCTCAGAGAGTGTTACAGAACAGAGTTTGCAAATCTTCTGGTGGATTCAGGAGTGAGGCTGCCTCTTTGGACGGCAAAGGACTAGAAACACCTGTTTCTGTCTCAAACCATAGAGTCTGTTCTGCTGAAAGATGCCATACTCCTTGAGGGAGAAGGAAGTCGTACTACTCCTCATTCAGGGAGAGAGAAGTGGTACTACTCAATTTTCTTTCTGGTGGAGAAATTGTACGGGTGCTTTCAGATGACATTGGATCTGAAATCCCTCAACAAGTTTGTACGAACTGTGCCATTCAAAATGGAGACCTTGCAGTGAGTAATTCCTCTGGTAGCCAGGGGTCATTTCATGTGCACACTGGATTTACAGGCTGGCTATTGTCGCATATAAATTCACCTACATGATCTTAAATATATGAGTGTAAGGATATGCCTCTTTTTGCATGGTCACCCCACACCTTTGGACTGATGCTGCTGTTTTTTTGACTCTGTTAGTTCACTGTGGCCTGCTAAATAGACCTCAGTGGCAGTGTTCTAACCCCTTACAAATCGTGTGTCACATTGGCTCTACCCAATTGTCAAGAACTGACTTACTTATTAGTCGCTAGTATATGATACCAGAGTACCAAGGGCATGTGAGAAAGAATTTCCACCAGGGCTGCAGCACTGATTATGCCACCCTGAGTGCAACAAAGTGCAAAATAGCTCACAGCCTGCCACTGAAAACTGGAAGGGCAGTGTTTACATTGCTAGTTCGAATTTGCTATTGAAACCAATGGCAAAGCCACTGCTTCCCTTAACAATATATGTAGGTCTGACATGAAGAAGGCCTATAGAGCCCTGTGGCAGGGAGCTGCACATTAAGTAGAACACATATTTCTATATATATTTTAGCAGAAGCACCCCTAAGTTGTCATTTTGCTATGGAAAAGTTAGTACACCCGTTAACTAATAAAGTGTTACCAGTTGGCATCCCAGCATGCCTAACTCCTTAATGTCACAACCTAACAGAGTAATGTAAGATATCAAGTAGTTGGAACAACTCCCATGATTAGGAAAAATAGCAGCTTGTGAAAAGGTGAGGTGCTACCTCCCATTAGCAGGAAGCAACTCAGAGTGTTAGCCTAAAAGATGAGCTTCAAAGGGGGAGCCACCTTTGGTGGGCAGATGGTGATAATACTCCCAGAAGGCTCTCCTTTTTTTCAGGCAGACAGGCTGGAGACAGGGTCAGACAGGAAAGACCTGTGTCCAAACTTGTTTTTCCATGGGCCTGTTGCCCAGATGTAGCCACACCAGGGCTACCAAGCTCCTCACAGTCAAGGGAAGGTTGAGACATTTTGTAGGTGGCTAGAATAGTGACCCTGGGATTGCCAAATGCCACACTTTGCCAGAAACTCATCACCAGAGGGGAAGCGACGTGGTAGCCCATTTGCAAGTGACCACATGGTCCCCTCACTGCACTTTCCTAGGATAAATATGGCACGCCTAGCACTCTGAACCTCAGATCACATTGAAACTGGAGGAAGGATCAGAAAGGTACTCCCTGCTGCCCTTGAAGCCACACACACACAGATTGTACCATCTGCTGGGTGGTACCTGCTGTACTGTGGGCTAGAAAAGTTGGAACTATGCTTGTCGCTCCTGGCATTGGTAAAAGTCATGCCCCCAGACCAAAGCAGTGACTCCAAGGATTATTTGGCTGATCCTCTGGAACCAGCTCCAGGGACAAAATACCTGAAGAAGCCCAAAATGGCAAGTTGATAGCCACTGCAGACGAACCGCAGCTACCAGATGCTGAGTGTCCCAAGAGGCCAATCCTAGGCAGACAAAAGTTGCACCCGAGTCAACAAGACCCGGGAGTGCTGTCAGAGTCCAGCTTGGTCAGCCAAGAGTGTCACCAGCCTCCAGCAAAGTTTTTTACTCCAAGTACTGTTTCCCAAGACCAGTGGCCCAGACACAGCTGTCCTAATGACTCAAAGAGGACTTCATGTGACCCTGACCTCTGTGGCTAAAGTCGCACCACATTACCCTTGGACTGAGAAATCATCAAAAAGACACCCCTATTGAGCGCACAGCAACCGGAGCATCCTTGAGCATCTTTTCATCCTGCATTCCCAGCATCAGGACCACTCCATGGTATTCTATGGCGATTGTGCTGTAAAGTTTGGTACTGGACTGGAAAACCCTCTAGTGGCCAGGTAACTGTCTAATCCTACCGCATTGCACCCCCAGAACTTCATCCTGTTTGATGTGGTTGCCCAAACCAGGCCAGAGCAGTCAAACTAACTTTTACAGACCTTTGAAAAGTTTCCAGAGTTTTTGATGACTAATGCTTGTTTAAAGAGATAGTATTTTGAGAATCTATCTCTTTGGAACCCTCCAGTGGATTTTGTCCATCAATGTCTCTTAGAATTCATAACATTATAATTTATTTTGTAAATGTGATGTCCTGGTCCTTTCATGTTGTGTGACTTTTATATTCCGTTGTGTGGTACTGTTAAATGCTTTAGTCAGATGTAGCAAGCAGTTTGCACATCACAAACAGCGAATTTCACTGTTTGCGATGTGCAAAAAGCACATCGCAATGCGCAAACCTCGTTTTGCGAGTCGCAATTAGTAAGGGTTGTGCAGTGCAATGCAGGATTAGTTTGTGACTGCGAACGCGGCCACAAACCAATTGTAATTTGTACCCTTTTCAAATGGGTGGTAACCCATTCGCAAAAGGGAAGGGATCCCCAGGGGACCCCTTTCCCGTTGTGAATGGCAATGTAAACATTTTTTCAGAGCAGGCAGTGGTCCTAAGAAAAAGGACCTTGAAAAAATGAAACAAAACGTTTCATTTTTCGTTTTTGTAATGCATCTCGTTTTCCTTTCCTTTTCCTTTGACAGCCACGTCATATAATAGACCCAGATCCTCACATTGAGGTTCTAAATCAAGGAGAGTCATTCTCAATTCTGGGTACTGCTGTTCGGCCTGAAGACAGCCCCCACATTATTCACAGGGGTGGTGGCTTCCTTGATTATCTTGTTCCATCTTCAAGGAATATGAATTTATCCATATCTGGACAATTGGCTCCTCCATGCTTCTTCTCAAAGTCAGTTGCTTCATGAGATGTCTGTAGTATTCAACAGCATTCAGGAACACAACTTCCTTCTCAATGTGGGTAAATGCAAGATGGACCCCACAATGGACTTGACTTTTACAGGGACCAGAATTCAAACTGACCTCAACAAAGACTTCCCACTGGAGTCGTAGGGATCGATTTTGAGGACTCTGGCCTTGCAGGTGTTCACCAGCCATTCCCTGTTAGTATGATGATGGTTCAAGCTTCTAGGGCACTTGGCAGTGGCAATCTTCAATGTGCATTGAGCAACATTTCATCCCTGGCTTTTTTGGAGTCATCTACATTCCTTTTGATGTCAAACATTGAGAGACTTTGAGGTCTTGGTTCCAATGACACTGGAGGTGAGGATGGAGCTGCGGTGGTGAATGGACCCAAACTCTTTCTCCAAAGGGGTATTTCTCAAGCAGGATCCCCTGAAAGTATTAACAATAGATGTCAGTTTCTCTGGTTTGGGGACATTGCTGGGGCAGCAATGAATTCAGGCCAAATGGTCTCTGCAGGAGAGAAGATGCTCCTCCAACTGGAGAGAATTCACAGCAGTGTACAACAACAATTGGAAACATGCAGTTTGGTTTTCAGGACAGACAATATTGTTTCTTCTGCATGTCTGAGCAATCAGCATGGTACTACATTACAGTCTCTAAATATGGAGGCTGTTTGATTGTTTCAGAAGGTAGGGAGTCATCTGGTTTCTGATCTGGCTGTACACATCAGGGGTGTGGTCTATGTTGTGGTACATTCCTCCCAGGAGATGTCCTAGACCAGCCCGATGTTTCACGAAATCTGCACATTAATCAGGATGCCATCCTAGGATCTGTTTCTCTACCAGACACAAGGCTCAACATCCCAGATTTTGCACCCGGTTGCCACAGGAAAGGGGCTTGGGAGGTGGATGCATGGAAAATTCACCGGCTGTGCTCCCTTCTGTAGGTCTTTCCTCCAATTCCTCTGATTCCTAAGCTGTTTGCCAGTATGTTGTGGGAATGCAGAGAAATGATGCTGCTGGTGCTGTTTTGACCAAGAAGATTATGGTTTTCACTTTTGAAGTTCCTGGCAGTTCAGAGTCCTTAGTTTCTCCCAATAGCCCTGTCCCTTCTAAGAGTGTCCCATCTTCTTTCTACTACAAACTTTGTCTCTCTGTGGGTAAGTTGAGAGGTGGAAGTTACAGAAAAAGGCCCTGCCTAGACACTTAGAGATTGCTATACAGAAGTCTATATACCCATCTACTTTGAAGTCTTATGGTCATTACCCCCTCATGGGATCCTCCTTGTCCCAGTTCTAGATAATGAGGTTTGATCCCTCACGGACAGTAGTTACAGAGAAGTCCCTTCTCTATTTTTAGATTTTTTTTATATAACGACTCCTCCCCCCAACTACTCTTTTGTTTCCTGTCATGGATGCAGGTGACAATGCTAGTTCGCTTCTTCGATATTTTTAGTTTTTGTTTTCTGTTCTATTGTTGTGGTATTGTTAAGTTACTCTCTCCATGCACGGTAGTCTGTGTCTGTGTGAGGGGCACCTTTGCGGGACAGGCAGTGGAATGTTTTTTTCCGTGCTCATGGATACGCTCTCAGCTCATGTGCTGAGCTAGGGAGGGGAGCTGCTATCGCATTTGGGAATGGTTCTCCATGGGCCAGTGTGACAACTTCTCTGTTCTCTGCATGTGTCAGATCTTGACATGGGCTGCAGAGCTATGCTGCTTCCTCTTGTGGCAACTGGGTTCTTGTGAGATTAGACCAGGGTTGCCTAGTGATGGCTAATAAAAAGGAAGCACACATGCTGCTGTAGAGCAGTGATGTGCTTCGGGGTGACAGCTTTTTGCAATGGCCAAACATTTAGAGAAGCAAATGCATGTTCGGTCTCCTGAGCGACAGGAGCCTTCAGAATTATTGCATATTTCTCATGCAGGCTTGCAGTCTGATTAAGGAGGCTGCGGATTCTGCTTTGCAAAGAAAGGATGTCCCTGCAAAGCATCAGAGGTTGGATGATGATGCAGATGAGACTTGTGACTGTAAGGGCAGATACATTCAGACTGAGCAACTCCGGAAGGTCTTATCTCATATGGGGACCAACTGGGATTTTAGGCCCTAAGTTTTGAGGAGGGTGAATTTCAGGTGCAGTATAACACTACAATTGTGGACTGTTTGCCTTTTCTTGAGGTCATGTAAAATATGCTGTCTAAGGAATGGAAAGATGCTGGCAAGTCCACGCTTTCTAGTTTTCTTGCCAAACGATATTTGTCAGAGGGTTTTGAAGATCAGTTCCCTGAGGCACCTAAGATTAATATAATCTTGGTGTTCATGTACTTTTCTTACTCTTTGGACTTGGAGGATGCTATCCTTATGGATCCGGTGAAAAAGAAAGTGGAATCTGCCTTGAAATGTGCATATGCTGCTTCTATGTACGGCACTACAGCACTATACTGTACTTCCAATGACACTCAGGTAAGATTGAACTTCTGTTCATACCTCCATTACAGTTCAGTGCTGTGTGGCTGCTGTGTTGTGACAAGCAGAAATGTGTGCATTATGTGACCTGACACTGTTCCATGTGTGGTCATTCGTGCCAGTGTTATGGTGATGTTGTACAAGTTTAATCTGCCCATGCAATGTGTCAGTAGTTTAGCTTTTTCAAATACGTGGCCACTGCAAACTGTGTTCTCATCCCATACAGTACTTAGCATATGTTGCTAAGAATGTCATGTGACTTACAATGTGCTTACACAACCGATCTGTGACTTCTATTTCCCTGACAGTGTTGCCCAGACTAGGTGGTCCAGAGGAGGGATTGGCATGCTGACAACATGGCATAGCTAATACTGTGGCATCTTGTGTGAGGGCCTGAAATGGGTTGTTTCTCCTCACTGATGTTGTTTGGAGTCAATTGCTGTGCAAATTACTGAGTAGACGTGACCAGCAGAATGCAGGCTGTTATGTTACAGGGGCTCATGTTGCTCTAATACCTTTACTTCTTAATTGACTGCCACTAATCCTTTCCCTTTTTGCAGATGTTGGTGTGGTCACAACTGAGAACTAATGTGATGACTACAGACTGCTTTCACACATTTGGTTGATGGATTCACTCTTTACATGACATATGCACAGGATAATCAGGTCCAGACATTGCATGTTGTAAATAAAGCACAGAAACTTCATTGTGTTCAAGGGTGTTTATTGAAGTGACAAAAAGGTAGAGATAGTGCAATAGAGTGGGGTAATGGTGGACACAATCTTCAGTGTAGAGGCCCAGTTGGTTTGTAGCACAGGTCCAGTATCCATGGAGCCATAGGAAAAAGAGCAATTGCAGTCCAAAGTGAAGAGGTTGTCTCAGTGGCACACAAGGGAGACATTCAGGAGGGGCTCATTTTCTGGCAGTGGTTTGGGTCTTGGCTACAGTCTCTGGTGTCTGTCTGGGTAGCAGGGACAGTTGCGGGGTGGTTTTTCTGCTACAGAGGGAGGGGTGCTGGTGGCCTCTGAGTCTTGTGACAGGTCTTCCTGTCCACTAGCTTCTGCAGATGTGGAAGGCTGGTGAGTACACTGGCTAGTGGAAGGGGCCCGCTGGTGTGTTGTGTACTCACTCATGATGTTCGCCATGTCTCCCAGCACCACTGCAATGGAGGGCATGTTGGCATTTAAGCCCTGCAACTGCTGCATGACTTCCTGGTGGTGCTCCCCCTCCAGCCGCTGGGTTCTCCTGCAAGATGGTAAGTACCTGACCCATACTGTCCTGTGATTTCTGGTCAGCTCCCAGGACTTGTGTGAGTGCCTCCTGGACAGTCGGTTCCCTGGGTTGGGCTTCCTCTTGGCACACAGCTAACCTTCCACTGGCCCTGGCCCCCTGTACCTGTGTACCCTGAACTGTGTGCCCACTCCCACAAACACAAGGACCTTCATCATCTTGCATGTGAGGTGTTGACTCAGGTCCCTGTACAGGTGTGCACATTGATGATCAACATGCCCTGGGGACAGAGGTTTGGGGACATCGGTGGCTGCTGTGGTATTACAGTCAGATGGGGGGGCTTGTGGTGGACTGGGTGTTGGCTGTGGTACCCGACTGACCAGTGCTCCCAGGTGGGCCAGGGAGATCATCCAGATCGAGACATCGGGAGTTGCTGTCATCACTGAGGGCTTCTTCTGGAGAAGGACAGGGTTGCCATGGCACATGGTCACCACTGACATTGGCTGGGGTACCTGTGGACATGTAAAGGTTTTGTTACAGTCATTGTCAGTTACATATTCAGCATTTCTGGCTTTCCCTATGGGATGGGTGTTGTCCTTCCACCTTTAGTTAGTGTATGATGATGAATTGTGAGATTGGTAGTGCTACATGCTGTCCATGCATTACTGTTGTGTGTGCATGCAGAGCTGGGAGAGGTGTGCTTGCACTGGGTAGGGCATGCAGGGGTATGCAGTGAGGCTGGCAATGGGGGTGATTCTCTGTATGGGATTGAGTGGGGTGAAGGGAGTCAGGGTGAAGGGGTGACATGCCATGCAGCTATCGGTGGTGGTGTGGTAGAAATGGTGACTTGCCTGTGTCTGGCCCTCCAGTGATTCCAGTGAGGCCCTCTGAATGCAGGATAGCCAAGACTTTCTCCTCCCATCCTGTCAACTGTGGGGGAGGAGATGGGGGTCCAGTGCCAGTCTTCATGATGGCAACATGGTGCCTGGAGGCCACTGCACACACCTTCCCCCCTGTAGGTCGTTCCACCTCTTACGAATGTCCTCCCTTGTGTGTGGATAGGTTCCCATAGAGTTCACCTTGTCCATGATCCTCTGCCATAGCTCCATCTTCATGGCAATGGATATCTCTGGACCTGTGCACCGAACAGCTGTTCCACCATCACCCGCAACTCCTCATCAGTTAAACAGGGGTTCTTTTGTGGGGACATGCCTATTGTGTAGTGTGTGTGTTGTGCAGAGGGTGTTAGATGCTGAGGTATGGTGTGTGATGCGTGACGGATGTATAGGTGGTTGTGGTTTGTGTGTGCCGTTCTAGGGATATGTGGGCTGGCAAAATGTAGCAGTCTTGTTGAGTTTGCAAAGAATTGTGCTTTGTGTGGGGGGCGTTTTCTAGTGCTGTTGGTGGGTGTGTACGGTTTGTGTATATGTGTCATGTGTGGGTTTTTCAATTTGTCCAATGTTGCCTTCTGTTGGTGTGGAGTGGCCAATTCGTCCGCAGCGGTCCACACTGCCAATTGCTGACTGCTGTTGTGTGTCCGCTGTAGTGATTTGTGGTTCATAATTTGGAGGGCTGTGTGTTTCAGGCGTATCAGGGAGGGTGGTGGATCCGATAGTTTGTCGCCTCTTTTGGGTCTGGTGGAATTGTTGTTTTGACTGCTTTCTGTCAGTTTTGTGCTTGTGTGTCATGATGTAGCGGGTGGATTGCTGCCTCCACGGTGGTCTGTTGGCGGCTGCCACCACAGTGGTCTTCGGAAAAGACCACCAATGTCATAAAGAAGGCCTTAGTCTTCTCTGAAACAATTTACCTCGACATCTTATAGAAAGCATGTTGGAGTCTTTCACTACTTGGTGTAATGCCCAGTCCAAGTATCCTGCTCATATTGAGCCATTTAAAATCCTGTTTTTTTTACAGGATGACTTTTTTAGGGTGTTGACTCCTAGCACTCTCTCAGTGAATTGGGCTGCAATTCGAGCTTGTCATTCTATTTCTGATGTCTTCTCTACCTTGTCTTCCCTGGTTTTGAGGTTGCTTAGGAGCTTCAGGTTACAATGGCCCATTGGCCGCAGAATATGGTCCCTGCTTGGGGCTTGTCCATTGCTTTGAGGGATTGCAAGAGGTGCCATTTGAGCCTTTGGTGGAGAAAGACTTGATCTGGTTAACTACTGAGGTGGTTGTCCTGGTGGCTATAACCTTGGTCAGGCATCTTGCTGATTTGGGGGATCTACTTGCTGTTTTCACCTACTTGAAGCTTTTCCCTCATTGGGGGGTTCTCAGGCTGGAGCCAAAGTGTGTCCCTAAGATTTATTCCTTTTTTAGTTTTTCTGAACAGGTGGTTTTACCAGTTTTTCCTGATTTCTCCTCCCCACTTCCTTCTACCCTGGATCTCAGGAGGGCTCTTCTGATTTAGTTGGATCACACTTAGCCATTTAGGGCTTCTCAGTCCTCATTTGTGGGTTATGGTTCAAGTTCCAGGGGACAAAAACCTTCTACACAGACTCTTAGTAGATCGGTGAGGCAGTCTATTTCCCGTGCCGATGCTGCAGTGGGATAGTCTCTCCAAGAGGATGTACAGAGGAGGTCTTCCAGGGTGGTGTCCACTTCTTGGGTGGAGGCTGGAGGTTTTGCAGGGCGGTCACTTGGTCGTCCTCCCATACTTTCCTTACACACTACCGTCTCTCAGTTTATGATGATCTTGATGGACATTTTGGTTCTGCTGTCATGTCTGCTGCTTCTAAATTAATCTGTTGGTTTTCACTGAATATACTTTGTATGCAGACCAGTTTTTCGTGCTTGCTTGTTTTACTTGATCTTCGTTACTTCCTTGTTAGTTAGGACTGGGACCAGGAGGATCCCTTGAGGAGATAATGTTCAGTTACTTACAGAAAATATTCATTACCCTGATTAGGGGTCCTCTGCATTTCCAGTACTCTTCCCCTCTTCCTTCCTCCCAGTTGCACCTTGTTGGGTACTGCTTGGAAACATACAGATGGCGGCAGAGCTAATACAGCAGCAAGAAGGATTGAGGAGTTGTGTACTGTGGTGGTGGGGAAACCTTGTCTCTCTTCTTGTGAGGATGGTTTTGTACTGAGGCTAAACACCTCTTTTGTGACCAAGGTCTCTCCTCAATTTCATAAGGAATAGATTATCCTGCTGGCTTTGGTGGAAGGGGATGATTCTTCTGTGGTGTTCGAGTGGCATTTGTTTTGATGTCAACAGGGCCCCTTTGATGTATGTGGACAGGTTGAAACCTTATAGATGGCCAGATTCCTTGTTTGAATCGTATGAGACTTCTAACAAAGGGGATAAATCATCCTTGTTATCCATCAATCAGTGGGTTAAACAAGTAACTCTTTGGCGACCTCCTCATCAGCGACTCTTTCTCCGGAGTGTGCAAGGTCATTCTATCAGAGGGGTATTGGGTTCCAAAGCAGAATTAAATGGAGTTTCTACTGATGAAATGTGTTGAGCATCCACTTGGGCTATGCCAAACACCATTGTACGACATCACTGGTTTCAGAATGTGTTACAGGACAGCACCAGTTTTAGGTTGGGAGTACTGCATTCAGTGTAACCTTGATGGAAAAGAAGGTTTGCAATAAATCACTGTTGGGTGTTGCAGTCCATAGTGGTTTGTGTATTTTTATGTTTCATTCACTTTACTGTTCTACGAAGGCCGTTCTGAGTGATGCTTTCGTGGTACAAGGGGAACCTGGGGGTAATATCACTTTTCCTTATAACACTAATGCTCTTCAATAATCAGAATTCGGAATACAACACAGAGATTTCATTTTTGGAATATAAAAAGTAGATTTTATAGACCATGTTCAACTAAATGACTGTGAATGGACAGCGGGCACTCCCTAAGCGTTATGATACATTATGTTTATCCTTGTTTGCGGATCTCCTTCTGGCTTCTCACACTTTTTGTTCAAGGCAATGTTGCAAAAGCGCCTGCTGCTGTACGTCTAAATGAAAACGATGAAATCTCTTCATGTAGAAATTATTAGAAAGACTTAGTGGAAATAATGCATTTTGTTTTTGACACAAAGGGCAGTGTGACAGGCCAGCTTTTAGAGCTGCATTTCTGTAATTATTTCCGAAGGAGCGATGCTTAGTGACGTTTCCCATTACAGCCCTAATTCGACGTTTGCGGATAATGAACACGTGCACATTTAAACTGTAGCTAATTACCCTTCTCGTTTAAATCAACGATTAGGCCAGTATTCCGAGCCTTCCAGTTTAACAGTGACGCGTAATTATTTGTGAAAATGCGCTCTCAGATCCAGAAGAAAAGAATAAACGATGCAATCAGCATTATGCAGCACCATATTACTGGAACCAAGGATTATACATTCTTGCCCGGAGAAAACGCTGTGCATATAAACAAATAGCGGTGTTTACGAAGGCTTCTTTCAATTCTGAAGAAAATGGGTTGCTGAGGCGCAGAGTAAACGTGCAATATATACGCTTACATATGATGGCTAACCTTCTTTCGTTCGTGATGAGTCACTTTCGAAAAATGATTGCAATGACATACCACTCCCAATGTACACTCCCCCCTCCCCCCCCTCCCCTCCTCCGCCAACTACAAGTTCCAAGTTTGGGAAGCTGCCACAGGTAATATGGGACCACTTGTTAACATCTATATGTTTGCTTGTAATCTGCCCCCGCTATTTTTCAGTCATTCCTGCTCCTGACATTGATTTAATAGTGCACCACTGAGCTGAGTAAGACATGACCCCCGACATATAACCCAACCGCAGTATTATGAGTGTGCTGTGCCCGCCAATTGCCCCGATATAATGTGGTGCCTCCAGTAACTTTGCAGATCATTTCCTGTATTGCACTCATCCATTCCTACCACGTTTCGATAGGCATCATTCGCGCTATATAAATCTGCAATGAATAATCAAAAATGTAAAAACTGCAGTAAAGACAGTAAATGGAGAGAGGATACAGATATAAATATAGACAAAACACTTTCCACCACACGTACAGTCAGATAAAAAGACAAAACACTTTCCACCACACGTGCACTCAGATAAAAAGCTATCAGTTAGGTGTCGACAGCTGGATAGATGTATTTGTAAATAGAAGGTTGAACAAATAGATCAACAGATGGTCAGATGGGCGGAGACATGTAAAGAGCGTGCGCAAGACAGAGAAGAATGAACAGAGGGATGGATAAACAAGCAGAGGGACACAATGATGGCTAAGCAGAGAGAGTGGTTTTATGGATACATGTTCAAATGTTCCTGGCCGAATTAATGGGGATAGGTTGAAAGCTGAATGAATACATGGTTGAGTGAAAGCTCGTTCTTATTGCAAAACGGGCATGGTAGTTTTCCCATTTGTAGTTTTGCTGCCATTGAGATACTAATACGTAATGTCTGGACCAAAGTAACACTCGAAACTCCGTGGAGCGCATTCATCTTTTTGACAATCGACATTAAAAGTGGACTTTTTGGCATAGTCAGTGTCTTATGATAGGTGTTCGTATCGCTGGGCCACTGCATCAGAATCTCCCGTTTTTTCACAAAGCATAAAAGGGGCAAGAGAGAAGAATGTGATAAGAGTTGGAGTGGAGGATGGGGAGGAGGAAGAGAGTGATAGATTTGAGGAGATGGGGAATAAGGCAAAGATTTGCGTAGGGCGAACGGAATAGAGAAGGGGTGAAGATAATAAAGGTGGGAGGAGAAGAGCACCACAAGTCAACAGATAATAGTAGTATAGATTGACTCACAAATCAGCAAAGGTAAAGTAAAACAGGTTGTTAGCTTTAGTAGAATTGGAAAAGATGCTCTGAATGTCTCAGCTCAGCAGGGAGTGAGATCCAGAGGGTGGGAGAGCTCTGGAGAATGTTTATGGGGTGCCACTGTAAAAGCAGAATGCTTGATTATAACCTATAAATCTCAAATCGTTGTTGACTCCAGAGATTTTGAGGGAGGAATTAAGATATTTCGAGTTCTGCAGGTTCCGGACATAAAGGAGATACATGCCTATTTTTTCATTTTTTATACTGAGGTCCGGATTAAGATTACAATACATCAAAAACAACAATTTGATTTCATACAATTTCACACAATATCATACAATTCCATACGATATTCATGATATTTCAATGATTTCAGACAATTTCATTTTCAAATCCATACATACGAAGTATCCATGAATGATCTACTGAAACCTGACTTTACAAAATATTAATCCACCGAGAATTGGGCTCACATTTTATTAAACCTTACAATCCCTCCACATCAAGTAGCATAAAAGTAGCTCTTTCACTCTTACTTTCTTCATTTTCCCAATCCACTCTCCAACAGAGGGGATTCATTTTGATTTCTATTTTTGCAACAAAGCTCTGGACACCAGCATTGAAACATACAGCAGCATTTGCTATCTGGAGGTTACTTTCAGAGTGGGGTCATAAACCAGTAATACCAGCGGAGCGCTAGGTGCAAGCTGGATTTGCCAAGCTCACTTCGGATACTGAAATGTACTTTCCAAAATTCTCGGATAGCCGCACAATGCCAGATAACATGGGACCAATTTGGTACTACTATCGATTTAAATATAAAACAATGACCCAGCAACACTGTATTAATCCCATGAAAAATATTGGGGTGTTGGATAAATGAGCCACTTTGAGTAGAACTGCATTTTACGTCAATTGGCTTCTCAAAGCACTGTGCCATTCAATTTATTAACTTTGCCCCACACTTCCCTTGACAGTACAAACCCTTCATGTTTCCCCACTTATTTACAGCTTTTTGATAGGTATCAATTACTCAACCTGATACAAAAAGTTTTTTCCTGCCACCTGGTCGCTTTGGGGCTGAGGTTTCAATTAGATTATTGACCACATTTTTACTGCTCAGTTGTCTACTTTTATCATTTAACTCTAATCCTAAAAAATAAAATGTTGTAGGAACACTGCAACCAATGGCTTTCCCCTATCAATGCCCTAATTTTGGCACAAAATTTCCACTTATCCCCTGAAATAAAATCTGTCACCTTAGAAAAAATCCATCGCTTACCATTTAACTGCGTTGCTTTTGATTCGTCCTCTACCATAAACCCCTGACTAAATAAGACAATTCATTTTCTTAAAAAAAAAAACAGTGTAGGATATTGTAACGGACCTTCTTGGGGAGTGTAGTTGACCTTAAATACCAATTAAATTATATTGCTGAAAATTTAATTCTTCAAATCATTCTTAACATTTCCAGATGATTCACAGTATCGCACGAAATCTAAACATATATTGTGAAAAATAGGCATAATAGTATTCATGCAAATTGGGAAGGGCTAAGCCACCTTCTTCCACATCTCTACACAAAGTTCTAAGGGGCATATTTATACTCTTCTTGCGCCATTTTAGCATCAAAGATTTTGATGCTAAAATGGCACATAGCTAACTCCATATTTATATTTTGACTCTAGACCCATCTAGAGTCAAACTAAATGGGTTAGCGTCATATAGTGGATGTGCCAAACTAAGTTGCGCTAATTAGATTCAAGGTAGGCATTCCCATCCACAATATCACATTAACCCCTCACTGCTTTATGTATCGTCCAGCACAAAAAGTACGGCCACAGAGTAGGCAGACCCAAATAATTATTTAACACCTGGGTCAAACCAGGCGTTAGGGGAACTGTGGACCCATTTCCATGGCTAAACACATTAGAATGGGCTCACAGATGCCCAACCCAAGCGCCAAAAACACCCCCACCCACATCAGATGGATACCATATGATGGGGGATCCCATCCTGGGTAAGTTGAGGTAAGTATAATTTTTTTTCTGTGTCATTTGGGGTCCCCTGGCACTGGGTATTATTGCCTTGCCCAGGGACGCTGGTCGCCTAGGCTGGCCATTGGGGTGGTGGGCATGACTCCTCTCTTTACTAAGACAGGAGTAATTTTTGCGTGGTAGTGCATCAGAAAATGATGCTAGGCTGGTTAGTGGCATGCATATTGACTAGCCTAGCGTAATTTCTGGCCCACTAATGCCTTTTTCCCTACCGCCGTCCCCCCCCGGCTAGTGTCTTTTTCTTAGATGCTAGCTATTCCTTAGCACCAGCGTGCACCATTTCATAAATATGCCACCCGGCTGGCGCTATGGAATGGCGCTAGCAGGCGCTACAGATTTTGAAGCGAAACTGCATTAGCGCAGGTTTGCATCAAAATCCATAAATACGGGCCTAAGTGCGGGGCTGACACTTTTATTCTAATGAAACATGGCTTCAACCCCTTTAGAAAGGAAACATTCAGCATACAAGGTACAGTAGAAAAGAAAAAGTTAAATGGGTAGAATCACCGTTTTTATCATTGACACCCTCCCCAAAAGTAGGGGTGTGCAGCATGGTCCGCTCCGCTGGCAGAGCTAATGGAGTTTTTGTAACTCCACGCTCTGTTTGGAGCATGGAGTTGTCCCAAAAACTCTGTCAGCTCTGCTAGTGAAGCTGAGCTCACCTGGTGCGCTGCAGCCCAGTTGGGCTAAACATCGCAAGCGCAGACAGTCTGCGCTTGCGCTGTGCACCCCATAACGGGGCTGCAGCATGCACTGGAGCAGAGGAGAAGGCAGTCAATATAGAGGAGGACCCCCTAGGAAGACCCACACTGGTGCACAAACAAGAAGTGAAACTGCAGCTTTCACTGGCCCTGGCCTGAATTCAGGCCAAGGTTGTAGGCAGTGGAATCTATTGTTTGAGGCCTCTTGTGCACTGGCCTGTCCCCTGCGCACTGCACATGGGGCTGGTGGTGCACAACAGGCCTGGCAGTTTTCACTGCCTATGGTCCTGGCCTAAATGCAGGCCAGGGCCTTAAGCAGCAAAAGAAAGCTTCTGTTTAATGCTTCTTGTGCACCGGCCAGTCCTGTGCCTCTTGTGCACAGGACAGGCCGGTGCACAAGAGGCCTGAAACAGCAGTTTTCCATGTCAAGGCCCTCTCCTGAATGCGCCCAATCTCAGAAGCCCAAAGTAGTGTTGGGCTTAGTGCTTCTGAGATCTGGCGCATTCATGACTCCGCAGGTCACGGAACTCCACCTCCTTTGAATTCCATAGGGTTTTTTTTTAATTCCACAGAATTCTGCAGAGTCAGGCTCTGTGAACTCCTCCCAGGCCTACCTAAAAGGATGGGGGTTAGCAATTTCCATTGCGTCAACAGCACTTCAACTATCAATAGCAATGGATGAAAGTATAACTCAAACACCTACATTGGGTTGGTTATGAATGCAGCCACACAGCTCTGGAAGCAGAGTAGCAGCCTCACTACTGCATAGAATAACTTCAGCTTTCATTTTGTTGATTCTACAGCTCAACCCTTGAATCACAGTAAAGAACACAAAAAGTATTTCCTGCGCAGTCTTCCTAGTATGTAATAATAGCATTATATCACCTGCAGAGAGTTTATCTTATCTATCTGCGGTATAGAGGTTGAATCTCACCATCTTTGTGTATTGCAATAGCCAATAGTTCAATGAAAAAGGGAAAGAGAACTGGAGACAGGGGCCAGCCCTGTCTGGTTCCCTGGTGCACAGGTACCATTCCTACCTAAAACACATTGATAATTATTTCTGTCTCTGCATTTTCCTACATTTTCGGTAACAACCGTGTGATCTGCTAGAGTATCTCAAATCTGTCTAAGGTGCTAAAAAGAGTCTCCCAGACCATGAGATCAAAAGCCATCTCAACAAGCAATCTTCTGCTAAATAATGCATATTTGTTCCTAACTGACTGCCCGCAATAATGTATCAACTAAGAGGCTATCGTGTTAAATCTGTTTGCCAAACATTTCATGATTATCTTGAACCACATTGCCTTGGCTAAAGGAAGATGGGACTGAGCCTCGTTCTAAAATAAAATTAGCCACTAAAAAAGTAGATATTCTCTTAAAATATCTGAGAACTCTTTATAAAACTCTGATGGAAAGCCATCGGGCCATAGACCTTACAATTTGGTAGACTGTCAACCACCTCTTCCAGCTCTTCCTTACAAAAAGGACTAGTTATTTTGTGCCTATCTTCCTCCTAGACTGTAGGGATGTTTAGCCCTACCAAACTGTCTCCAAAGCCTCTTCATCAAATCTCTAGCTATGAATATAAATTTTGTTATAATGTACGAGAAATATTTAATTTATCTTTTCCCACTCCTTACTGTGCAGCCTGGTTGCGGGAATTTTAAAATATGTATCATATTTTTGCTACTTTTTCTTGGGCTTGTCTAGCTAGAAACTTTCCAGCCTATTTACTCTCTTCATAAAACATTTGCATATAAGTAGTGCTGTTTACATAACTCTTGTCATGAAAATAATCACTTACCGCATGCTTAGCTTTCTCAAGTTCCCTTCTGAACTCTTCAGTATAGTGCAGGAAAGTCTATCATGTGCTTCCTTCACAAGCTTTTTCAAAACCAGTTTTTGCTCTCCTGCTTTCCTATTGGATACCACATCCTTGGATGTTGATTGCCCCTGTATGCAAGCCTTAAAGCCGTCCCATACTACATTTGGTGGAGGCACCTAATAGTTTCTGGTCAGGAAGTCTTGTATATCATCTGTACATATTCTGACCCACTCCGCTTCCTGCAGATATCGCTTATAAAAAAAAAAAGCCTCTTAAACTGGGGCTTTTGCCTCTCACCAATTTCAGCCAGCTTAAGAGTTGAGCGATCTCAGAATCCGCTAGGAAGTGTCTGAAGTCACTTAAAACACAAGTTATTCAAAACTAGGAAAAAATCAATCTGGGTGGCAGCTTTAAATCTACCCAAAAGCATGTATACTTCCTCTTATCTGGGTATGCTTCCCTCTATGGATCTACAAGAGATAGAACCCTTCTGTAGTTTTGTATAATGTTTGCTACCTTGGCTTCTGCTGAGAAAGAATCCAAACTGGGGTCTAGCAAAAAATTAAAATCAACTTCTTTAACAATTTAATCCAGAATTTGCATTAGAGACTAAAATAGCTCTTCATACGGTCTAGTATTATCCTCGATGGGGTATAAAAACTGATTAAAGGAATCCACGCTGAAGAGACAGAACAATTAACCCAACACCAGTGGCCCTACATGTCACTTGCCCAAACATGAATCTTAGCAGTCAAGTTTCTGTCTGTAAACACAGCAACTCCATGATGGGCCGTGGGGCTGCTAAAAAACTTTAAAACCGGCATATTTCCTAAACATTGTAAACTTCGCAAGCTTAACCAATGCAATATTCATCTCCTATAATGGCACAAAGGATGGATTATGTTCCGCTATCCAATCTTCAATAGCACACATTTACTTTTATTATTTAGCCCGAAGTATTGAATTAAATAATCTTCAATATATTTCTTTGGGTTCGTGCCTCACTCATTTTCCAACCTATGACCTCCTCGTCTTAAAGTGTTTAAATATACCATAAAGTGCTGCAAGCTACTTCCTGTGCTTAACAAAGCTGCTCGTTTAAATAACGCTGGCAAATCAATCAATCAGAAGATTTATAAAGCGCGCTATGTACCCGTTAGGGTTTCGAGGCGCTGGGGGGGGGGTGCTGCTATCGTTCGAAGAGCCATGTCTTGAGGAGTCTCCTGAAGGTGAGGAGGTCCTGGGTCTGGCGTAGTGAGGTGGGGAGAGAGTTCCAGGTCTTGGCGGCGAGGTAGGAGAAGGATCTGCCGCCAGAGGTCTTGCGTTGGATTCGGGGGACGATGGCGAGGGCAAGGTTGGCAGAACGTAGTTGTCGTGAGGGAATGTAGAACTTGAGTCTGGAGTTCAGGTAGGTGGGTCCGGTGTTGTGCAGTGCCTTGTGTGCGTGGGTAAGGAGTTTATAGGTGATCCTCTTGTCCACGGGGAGCCAGTGGAGGTTCTTCAGGTGGGGGAGATGTGGCACCGGCGGGGTACATCGAGGATCAGGCGGGCGGATGCGTTCTGGATGCGTTGGAGTCTTTTGATGTCTTTCGTTGGGATGCCTGTGTAGAGTGCGTTGCCGTAGTCGAGTTTGCTACTGACGAGGGCTTGGGTCACCGTCTTTCTTGTTCCTGTTGGAATCCACTTGAAGATCCTGCGGAGCATGCAGAGGGTGTTGAAACAGGAGGAGGAGACAGCGTTGACCTGTTTGGACATGGTGAGGTCGGAGTCGAGGATGAAGCCTAGGTTTCGTGGGTGGCTGGCTGGGGTGGGAGGGGGGCCGAGGGCAGTGGGCCACCAAGAGTCTTTCCAGGCCGAGGGGGTGCGCCCGAGGATGAGGACTTCCGTCTTGTCGGAGTTTAGTTTCAGGCGGCTGTTGCTCATCCACTCGGCGATGGATTTCAGTCCCTCGTGGAGGTTGGTTTTGGCGGTGAGAGGATCTTTGGTTAGGGAGAGGACGAGCTGGGTGTCGTTGGCGTAGGAGATGATGCTGAGGTTGTGTTGGCGGGCCAGTTGTGCGAGGGGGGCCATGTAGACATTGAACAACGTTGGGCTGAGTGAGGAGCCCTGGGGGACGCCGCAGATGAGGTTGGTGGCATTGGAGCGGAAGGATGAGAGTTGGACTCTCTGAGTTCTGCAGGAGAGAAAGGATGAGATCCAATTGAGGGCTTTGTCTTGGATGCCGGCTTCGTGGAGGCGGTTTAGTAGGGTGTGGTGGCAGACTGTATCAAAAGCGGCTGATAGGTCTAAGAGGATCAGGGCTGAGGTTTCGCCGTTGTCCATTTGTTGTCTGATGTCATCTGTGGCGGTGAGGAGTGCAGTCTCAGTGCTGTGGTTTCGTCTGAAACCAGATTGCTAGGGGTCTAGGATGGAGTTGTCTTCTAGGAAGTGGGCGAGTTGTGCGTTGACGATCTTCTCGATGACTTTCGCTGGGAAAGAGAGGAGGGAGATCGCTCGGAAGTTTTTGAGATCGTTGAGTTCAGCCTTAGGTTTCTTGAGGAGGGGTTGGATTTCTGCGTGCTTCCAGCTGTCCGGGAAGGTAGCGGTGTGGAAGGAGAGATTGATGATCTTGCGGAGTTCGGGGGCGATGGTGGCGTCGGCCTTGTTGAATACGTGGTGAGGGCAGGGGTCAGCGGGAGATCCTGACTGAATGGAGTTCATGGTCTTTCGGGTTTCGGCGTCGTCTACTTGAGTCCAGGTGGTGATGCAGTAGGCGTGGGAGGAGTTGTTGGGGGTGGGGTCCGGTAGAGGTGAGGTGTTGAAGCTGTCGTGGATGGCTGCGATTTTCTGGTAGAAGAAGGTGGAGAGATCGTCGCAGAGTTCCTGGGAGGGAGGGACGTCGTTGACGTTGGCGTTGGGGTTGGAAAGTTCCTTCACGATGCAGAAGAGTTCTTTGCAGTCGTGAGCGTTGTTGTTTAGGCGTTCTGTGAAGTGGGAGCGTTTGGCGAGTCGGATCAGTTGGTGGTGTTTACGGTTGGCTTCCTTGAGGGTGGTAAGGTTGTCGGGTGTGCGCTCGAGGATCCATTTTTTCTTGAGTTTCTGGCAGGTGCGTTTGGAGGTGGTCAGTTCGTCTGTGAACCAAGCTGGTTTTTTCTTGTCTTGGTTGGCGGTGGGTCTCTTGAGAGGAGCTAGGATGTTGGAGCAGTTGAGGATCCATTGATGAATGGTGATGGCGGCGGAGTCCGGGTCGGTTGGGTCGGGTGGTGGGTTTTTGGCGAGGGTGCTGGCTAGTTGCTCTTCGATGAATTTTCCCCAGCAGCGGTGTGGTGGTAGAGGGGTGCGGTGGTGTTCGGTGTTTTTCTTGAAGGTGAAATGTACGCAGTGATGGTCGGTCTAGTGGAGTTCGGAGGTGTAGCTGAATGAGATGTGGTTGCTTGAAGTGAAGAGTGGATCAAGGGTGTGTCCGGCGATGTGGGTGGGAGCGTTGACCAGTTGACGGAGTCCGAGGTTGGAGAGGTTGGAGGTCAGTGATGCGGTGTTGGCGTCATTGTTGTTCTCCAGGTGGAAGTTTAGATCTCCCAGGAGGATGTAGTCTGGCGAGGCGAGGGCGTGGGTGCTTGCGAGGTCAGAGACGGTGTCGCTGAAGAGGGCTCTTGGTCCTGGAGGCCGGTATATGAGGGTTCCTCTGAGGGTAGTGTTGGGGTCCGTGTGAATCTGGAAGTGGAGGTGTTCGGCTGATTTGAGGGTGTCGTCCGTGTGGGTGTGGATCTTGAGGGTAGATTTGTGGGCGATGGCTATTCCTCCACCGATTCCATTGGTGCGATCTCTTCTGGTGATCTTGTATCCGTCAGGGATGGCGATGGCGATGTCAGGGGCCGAGGAGTCGTTCCACCAGGTTTCGGTTAGGAAGGCTACGTCTGGGGCGGTGGTGTCGAGCAGGTCCCAGAGCTCTATGGCGTGTTTTCGTGCGGAGCGTGTGTTGAGGAGGATGCAGTGCAGGTGGTTGGTGTTGGTTGTTGCTGGCTTCGTTGTTCTGTTGCAGGAGAAGTTGCAGGTACGGCAGGAAAAAGGTCCTTTGGTGTGCTTCGGGCTGGCCTAGAAGCACTCTGTGGAGGGGCCAGGTTTGAGGGCGAGGAGTTCGCTGGCCGAGTAGCGAAGATCTGGGGCGCGGGGGGCGCGAGGACCAGGGGGGGTGGCGCTGGGCGCGGTCCAGGCGCGGACGGGCGCAGACGGGCTTGCCTCTGGCTCGCCTCTGCTGCGCGGATGCGCAGCGCCAGCCATTAAGAAGGGAGGGGGAGCAGCTGGGAGGCGGGAGGCGGGAGGAAGCGGCGAATGGGGGCGCAAGGGGGGCGGGGCAGCAGGGAGGCAGCGGCAGGGAGAGAACTGCAAGGGGGCGTGCCCAAGGGGCGAAAAACCACAAAACAAGGCACAAAAAAGTCGGGCACAATTTGAACAATAGTCACAGAAATACACTAATGGCACAAAATACAGTCGGGGTACAGCAATCAGGGGGCACAACGGGGGCAGAAGCGCAAGGAGGCAAGGCGCTGAAAAATAGCAAAACACTTACAAGACGGCGAAAGCGGCACACGGGTCAAGTGAGGCTTACCAGGGCCTCGAACACGCTAGCAGCAGCGTGGGCGGAGGTCAGGGGCACGAGACAGCTGGGTGGTGCTGCGGACGTGGGGGGCGAGCTCTAGACCTAAAGCTGGTCAGAGGTCGCTCACTCGCGACGCGCAGCGCCAGCCATTAAGAAGGGAGGGGGGAGGGGGGAGCAGCTGGGAGGCGGGAGGCGGGAGGGAGCGGCGAATGGGGGCGCGAGGGGGGCGGGGCCGCAGGGAGGCAGCGGCAGGGAGAGAACTGCAAGGGGGAGCGCCCAAGGGTCGAAAAACCACAAAACAAGGCACAAAAAAGTCGGGCACAATTTGAACAACAGTCACAGAAATACACTAATGGCACAAAATACAGTCGGGGTACAGCAATCAGGGGGCACAACGGGGGCAGAAGCGCAAGGAGGCAAGGCGCTGAAAAATAGCAAAACACTTACAAGACGGCGAAAGCGGCACACGGGTCAAGTGAGGCTTACCAGGGCCTCGAACACGCTAGCAGCAGCGTGGGCGGGGGTCAGGGGCACGAGACAGCTGGGTGGTGCTGCGGACGTGGGGGGCGAGCTCTAGACCTAAAGCAGGTCAGAGGTTGCTCAATTATCACCATAATAAAGACTCTCCCTGCTAAAGTGCCTGCTTTACCATTTACTTCCCCTCTATGTGTTTAAGTATATGTTTAAGTGCTTCAAAATACTAATGTGCTTCATATGCCTGATGACAATCGATAAACTTGGAAATATCAGAATATCAGACTCTCAGGTAAACCATCACCACGTAGGTAGATTTCTTGCCAGTGGTCTGTCTTCACTTGTTTAGCTGTTCTGGACCTCAACACATGGCATAATGGGAGCCCCCTTTTTTTCCCACTCCTTGCATCCCTCCCTTCCATAGAAGCTTTGGCGCCATGTCTAAGTGCCAAAATCTCCCACCTTTAGTTCGAACATAGCAGCTTTTTTTTAAAACTGTGATGAATATTTGAAATACACCTTTAAACAACACTTTGGGGGTCATTCTGACCCTGGCGGTCATGGACCGCCAGGGCCAACGACCGCGGAAGCACCGCCAACAGGCTGGCGGTGCTTCTGGGGCCATTCTGACCACGGCGGTAAAGCCGCGGTCAGAAAAGGGAAACCGGCGGTTTCCCGCCGGTTTCCCGCTGCCCCAGGGAATCCTCCACGGCGGCGCTGCAAGCAGCGCTGCCATGGGGATTCCGACCCCCTTCCCGCCATCCTGGTCCTGGCGGTAAAAACCGCCAGGAACAGGATGGCGGGAACGGGTGTCGTGGGGCCCCTGGGGGCCCCATTCAGATTTTCAGTGTCTGCTTGGCAGACACTGAAAATCATGACGGGTGCAACTGCACTCGTCGCACACCAGCAACTCCGCCGGCTCCATTCGGAACCGGCTTCCTCGTTGCTGGGGCTTTCCCGCTGGCCGGGCGGGCGGCCTTTTGGCGGTCGCCCGCCAGCCCAGCGGGAGAGTCAGAATTACCGCCACGGTCTTTTGACCGCGGTACGGTCTTCTGGCGGTTCCCGCCAGGCGGGCAGCTTCCGCCACCCGCGGGGGTCAGAATGACCCCCTTTATGTCTTCAGAGCTGTCTTTTGATGCCTGTTCCCCAGCAGCTTGAAACCTTGGGATCATGCTGTCAAGCTCTTTTGCCTCTCAGGTGTTTCTGCCATAATATCTGAAAAAATTGAAATAGAAAGTTGCTTTGCATCCTAAATGGCTTCTCCTTGATTGCCTTGGCTAGTATAAACTCTTTAACTCTGGAGTCCACAAAGTTCTCCAGCATGGTCCTAGGATATTTAGCTTGATCATAAACATGAGCTGGGACTCTAATAGCCTGCATCATTGTCAAATCCTGAATATAGTCTGGAAACACATTTGATTAAATTAGACCTTCCACCAAGGCAATACTGCCAGCAGCATCCTATGTTCTGGGATTCCATTGGAGCACCTTCCATGGTTCTCCATTTGTTCTTCTTTATCCTTAAGCCACAGTATCTCCTTTTCAGATTTTCAGTGACTTCTTTAAATGAGTGAACATTGTCCTGGGATTCAGATACCCTTCAGTCCATTTCATACAATATGGTAGCTGCATACACGCTATCCAGTCACTCCTTTAATTCATCCGCCATTTCTTGCTGTGCGATAATAATTACTTTAACTTCTCTTAATACCTCCCCTAACATACTCAGGAAAATGGAGATGTCTACAACCCTGGCTGGCTCTGAAATACTGCCACCACTCCACAAAAAGTAGGGCTCTGCTGTTCTTTTTGAGTTGTGATTGCAGCACACTGAGTTCCAGATAAATAATTCACCAAGTCATCCCTCTTAGACTATACCTATACCTGCACCTGGGGTATACTCTGCCTGGTTTCTCCCTGTCACTGTGACTTCACTCTTAGCCCCATTCCTGCTGTTCTGAAAGCAATGGATGTATCTGGGTCCCTGTTGGACTTTTTTGCTTATGCAGGGTCATCCCCAATCTTTTTGCCTCCTGCCCCCTATTTATTCTGACCAGTTGCTGTTGGCATTTGAACTCTGAGCACATTACCACTGCTAATCAGTGCTAACGTGCACATGCTCTCTGTGTAAAGTGAATGGTTAATTGGTTTATCCATGATTGGCATATCTGATTTACTAGTAACTCCCTAGTAAAGTGCACCAGAGGTGCCCAGGGCCTGTTAACCAAATGCTACTAGTGGGCCTACAGCACTGGTTATGCCACCCACATTAGTAGCTCTGTAATCCTGTCTCAGATCTGACATTGCAGTGTCTGTGTGTGCAGTTTTAAACTGTAAATTCGAGAGAAGAGTGGCCAGGGCACACCCGTATCGTAGATCCAGATAATGTTCAGGAATTAAGTAGATGTCCGGTCAGGAAAGGTGGTGTGTAGGAATTTAATATAGATGCAAGTGGGTAGTCAGAGTCTCAATCACAGAGATTACGTGGTACAGTAAGTCCATGTATCCAGAACAGACAGATGATGATAAATGGTCAGAGTTACAATCAGATGACCACAAGTAACAAAAAGTCTGTACAGCAAAGGTGTCATAAACACTGCCTAATCCTGACGCGACTGGTAAGCCTACTTCAAAGGGCAAAATGGTTATAAGAAGGGCACCCAAAACCACAGAATTTAAAACACTTCTGGAAACCAAGAGGAACCTCTGCCTGGAGAAGAGCTGAAGAGCTGAGGAAGAAGAGCTACCCTGCCTGTGACTCTGCTTTGTGGAGCTATCCTGCAGTTGCTTCTTCGTCCTGTGCTCGAGGCCAAAGACTGGATTTTGTGTTGCCTTCCTTCTTGTGAAGATCTCCAAGGGCTTGATTTGGAGCTTGCATCCTGTTGTTTCAAGTCTCAGGGACAGCAAAGACTTCTCTCTGCCAGCACCTGGAGACTTTGGAGAGACTCCTACTCTGCCAAGTGGTTCCAATCCAGTTCCTGGGACCCTGAGAAGAGAAGCTGGCAGCCCAAGAGTGAGAAATCCACGCACAGACCGCTGTGCGGGGAAAATATCGACACAACTCCAATCTGCGGCTGCAAAATCGATGCACTGCCGGCTTTGCGGCTGAAAATCTACGCTCGCCTGCAACGCGACCGGAAGATCGACGCCCGCGGTTGGAGAAACGATGCACAGCATCACTGACGGAGGCTGGTGAGATCGCAACCTGCGCTGTGTGGTTTTCGGACCATCGTGCAGCTGAATTTCTGAGGCAAACACCGCCGGCCATGTAAAAATAACACAAGGCCTGCCCGGACCTGAGAGTGCTGACCGGACCGATGCATCGCTCTCCTGCGGAGAGAAGGAACGATGCACGCCGACCCGACTAAAGGAGAAACAATGCAAGGTCTCGTGAGTGAGTGAAATCAACGCATCGCAAGGCCTTTTTGATGCACACTCACCCATGCAGGGTTATTTTTGATGCACCCAAGGTTAGTTTTTACGCTAACAGCATTAGCATTGTGTTTACAATTACATGAAGGCTATTTTTGCATTTTTAGTGATAACTTGACTTGTGTATTGTGGATTTTTGTTGTTTTGGTCTTGTCTTGTTTAGATAAATATTTCCTATTTTTCTAAACCTGTGTTGTGTCATTTTGTAGTGTTTTCATTATGTTACTGTGTGTGTGGTACAAATACTTTACACCTAGTACTCTGAAGTTAACCCTACTGCTCGTGCCAAGCTACCAATGGGGTTGGGTGGGGGCTAGCTGAGGGTGATTCTCTTTTACCCTGACTAGAGAAAGGGTCATTGCTTGGACAGGAGGTAACCTGACTGCCAACCAAAGACCCCATTTCGAATAGTCCCATCACTTCCTTCTTCCACATTGCCAGAGGATGGACTCCTCTCCTGACTATTTTCTAAATAGTAATTATTCCACTTTTGCACAATACAATGGAAAATCATACTTTAACTCTCTAGCACAGCCATTTTAATAAACGTTAAGAAATATAGCTTGAATGAGGCCTGGCAACTAATCCAAGACCTCCGCTAAGTTAAGGCCTACAATTCATAAAGCTAATACATAATACATAACCCTTTATATGACACATTACTACATTAGTCAAACATATACTCAACATGTCATATTAATAAACTATTAATAACTAGGCTTTGTGAACATTGATGGCCACTCATTCGTGATCACATTTTCAAATGTGTGTATTATTTTTCTGTTGTTATTACATTTTCTATGCAAATCCATTACTCAGAACACATGAACACTCGTTAATAATTTTTATTAAAATACCTGCACTAGCAATCATTCCTCTGATGACTAAATGTGTCATCACAGTAATCTACCACCCATAAATGTTTGCATCAGCTAAAATTCTGTCAATTCATTCCCTTCATACTTTGGTTCCCTTTTTGAGTTTTCACTGAACAATTTTTTTCCTTTTCTTTTCTTCCCCCCTCTGATCATTCATTGACTTCCTCAATTTAATCCTTTTGAACAATTTACGCATTACACATATTCCAATAAGGCAAACCTTGATAATTAATATCCCCTGCAATATTTTCAATAGAATCCCATTCAAAATGTTGCTGGGCCAATTTCCAACTGAAGCAAAACCTTTGCGAAACTTTTCCAAAACACCAGGTTCTTTTAATTTTTCCAAATCAGCATTTTCATTAATCAGATTAGTAATTAAGTCTCTAATTTCTTTACCATTATTAGGAAAATACGAGCCACAATGCCTAGAATTAATCATTCTACAAACTCCGCCATCCTTCGCTAAAAGAATGTCTACAGCAAGGCAATACTGAAGAGTCATAGCTCTTTCAGCAGCAAATTCATTATCTATCAGGAGTATGGCTCCTACAAATTTTGTCAGCATGTTATCCACGATAGTGGGCAACTTTTGAATCTTTATCGAATTCAGAAAAACTCTTACTGAAGGAATCATTGCTCCAAATATATCTCCCACTAAACCAGAAGGAGACTCCCTCCTCTGTCTCATATTATGTAATTCAGTCACGTCGTAGTTGGACTCTTGCTCTAGGCAATGAAGGATGACAGTAATTATTTTTGTAGGTAACTATGTCAGTCCTACAACAACTCACAACTGTCATCCCAATCATCCAGGCTCACAAGCAGCACTTCACCAAAAACTCAAAAAGTCAAAAGTGATTTGTGGCAGCCTTTATGCATGGACTCAAGACTGTGACATCTCAGGTAGTGTTGTGGGTAAACAGAGATTACCCCTTTCTCACATAAACACCATGTCTCAATCAAACACAGGCAATGAAAAAGATGCTGTGAAGTTTCAATAGGTTTTATTAGCAAAACTGCAATCTGCAATAAGTTGCATGGGCTGCAATGATTAGGATAATTAATAATGCAAGAAACAGAATGGTAAAAACAAGAGTCATTGTCTTATCCAGGTGACTGGTTGACATCTGTTCGGTATAAGTCAATAAGGACGCTCAATGAAGGACCACACGCAAAATTATGAATACAATTTAGCTTTACTAGAATTTCAGGTAAATGTAAGCATCTAGCACGTCAACAATAGTAGAATAAGAATAGCAATGAAAAGCATCTATTTATATATGAGTACACTACAAAGAGCATCTATGCATATAGATATATAAGCAAAGAGTTAATTGACAGATATAAGCTTTGATTAACTGTATACCAAAATGCATCACACTACGATGTTCAGGAAGCAAATTATAAATGAGTTGAATACTTCAGATATGCTTTGATTTACTGCACACCAAAATGCATGTTTCAATTGCTGCAGCAGGCTCACACTATGATGTTCAGAAAGCAAAATATAAACAAGCTGAATACTTCAGATTAGCTTTGATTAACTGCATACCAAAATGCATGTTTCAATTACTGCAGCAAGTTCACACTACGATATTCAGAAAGCAAAATATAAATGAGCTGAATACTTCAGATTATAAACACAGTGCAAGCATAATACTCAATCATAATAATAGAGCAGAGAAACAAAGGCCTTTCATCCCTGTGTGGAACTTAACTTAGTTCACAAAATGCTGGGAAGCACTCTACCGCCCGCTTGGGCCTCTCCCCCTCTCAAGCATCACGGTCTCTAAACAGCAAACAGGGAGGCAGCACTGGGTATGAAGATGGCAGCTTTCACAACCCCATCTGCGAGCTTCAAATCCCTCACCCGCACTTCAGTGCTTAAATAACTCGAAGATTGGATTCTATCTCTTTCTGGCATTTTCTAGCTATGTTATCAGCACTTGTCTCTTGGCTGCTCTGCCCTTCCCCAGCCTTTGTTTTCATTCCATCTTCTCCCTGTACTCTCGTTCACAAGGTTGAGACGGAGTCTCCTACACTAACAAGCTTGAAAATAATATCATGAACTTTTCCACGTTGTTCGGGGGTTTCAGCAGGCATCACGCTCATCTACACTACTCAAGCTAATTATCCCTTTGCGTCACAATGTCTTCCGCACCTTTCCCTATACTGATCACTCCACCCCTTAGATGAGCGTGATGCATGCGAAACAGATATCATTTACTTTTTGACGTTCCGCTAGCTAGGTTGCTACGAATACTTGTCAGCGTTATTCTAAGCGCCTGCATCTTAGCATAAAGCTGTTTTGTGCATACATATAGTCTACATAGTATAGTCATTAGCGTAACACAGTCAATAACCAAATTAGCGGATGTAACACTATATTTAGCGTCTTCATAGCTCCTAGTGCCCAGCCTAAGAAGATGTCATACCAATGATGCTCAGTTATTTGCTGGATGCATGAAGCAGTGTGCATAAGCTGTTTAGCATTTATGGTCATCTGTATGGCTGTATCATTGGTGTGTTTAGCTGCCATATCAAATTTAGCAAAGGTAACTTGTGCGTAGTGCCTGATTGCCTCTAATCTGGGTAGCTTAACAACAAGCGAGATGTTCCACTCTAACTGCGCTCGCATTTGCGTCTGTAATGTGGTTATGGTGAACTTAGTCAGTCGTTACACAATGTGAGTGCTTATGTCAATAATGCTGGTAATATTGCACTTACACATTACTTGCTCTCCGGTGGTTTGTATAAATCCGTTAATAAGTAAGGGATGATTAGTGACATAACATATGCTTTCTGTCCCTATATGATATAAGTCTGTGCCCTTAATAGGATAAGGTAACCATTCACATTCTCCTGGTATTGTGTGAAGACATGGATCTAGCACCCATCCAGTGTGGGTACATACCCACCCCTTGGACCAATCTGCACATCTAGTGGGATCTACTGTGTGATTTGTTTGATCAATCCACTTTCTGTACTTCTTGTGAGTGTGTGGGCCCCTATTGAGAAATTACTTTTATGGCCTTTCCTGCACTATATCCTGTAGAAGATAGCTTATTTCTAATGGCTTCAACATCAAAAGAATTCAGGGCCCCTACCCCAATTCCGGTGGCCCCAGCTATCAAGGACCCTAGATCTCTTCTAATGTGTAACTTTGGCAAGGGCCATAACTGTGGTGTCCATAGTGCACATAATGGATCATACTTTGAGATATTCCCCTTGGCAATATTTATCTGTAACACAATACTATTAATTATGCTTGCATGCAGAGCTTGGTTACATCCTATTCTATATCGAACTATGGAAACGTTGCCTAAGTTGCTGACCATGCGTCTTTCGGTTACATAAAACATGAAGGCTGGTGGTTTGGAGTATCGAACTCTTTTGGTTCCATTGTTCATTGTAACAACCACCATATGTCCTGGTAAAATAATTTGTTTATCAGAGCAATCATAAGGTTTACTCGGGTATGCCTGTGCTGGTGTAAAAGGTACAATGGTATCACAATATTTACATATCATGTTTAGCATATAACTCAAAGCCTGTACTGTTGCTGGCGTCCCCTGCAACTCATTCAGTCTGTAGGCATGTCGGATTTGCTGTCCAGTTACCTTCCAGGTCACAGCTTTGGCTGCCATCCACTTGCCTCCAGGTACCTTCACGTTGCAAAGTGAAACATTTCCCTGGTCATCAGTTACGTTAGAGGCTTGAGGTGCACAAGTGACATGAAGGTCCATAACAACATTCTCTGCTACATTTGGTTGGACCCAATGATCGCAAACAGGAACCACGTCATCGACGCAGATGTCATCATTTATGACCGTGGGGTAAGTCTCACTGCAGGTACAAATACAGGTACATTAGAGTTCTTTAAAAGTACAATATACGTACTCCCCACCCCTTGACTCAATATCTCTCCTGCCTCTGGCTTTTTCCCTGGATGGTTCACCCATACTTTTCTTCCTGTGCATCCAAATCCTCCCTCACCTCTCTGGGTGTTATCGGGGGGGCAGATCTTTCTTCAATGTGGGGGGTGTACGCTTGTTCACAAATCAATTGTGCAATTCTGTCATGTGCTGATAACCTTTTTAGCTGTTCTTTCACCAATCCGTTATATCTCTTAATCATACCTGCAGCTTGTGGATAATAACTAAGGTGCACAATCCACCAAATTCCCTGTTCCTGCACCCAGCCCTGCACTGTTTTCCCTGAAAAGTGTGTGCCCCTATCTGTTTGGATCTCATCGGGTGCCCCATAATTTTTTTTCAGGTAGTTTAGCCCTCGCAAAGTGGACTTTTGATATGCAGACTTACAGGGCATACCCAACACAAGGCCAGAGTAGGTGTCCACCATGGTCAATACAAAGCTTTTTCCTCCTTCTTTTGGAAGTGGCCCGATATAGTCCAATTGCCACACCGTAGCAGCTGCAGTTCCTCTTCTGATATGGCCACTAGGCTTCTTTTGCAGGGGCATTTGTCTAATCTGGTTGCATGTGGGACACTCCTTTACTGCTTGTTGCATTTGTTCTTTAGTAACTGTAATTTGTCATTGCTGTGCCCATGCTTAAGTGCTATTCTCTCCTAGATGTCCGGATGTTGCATGGGCCCTGTTTGCTAGAGCAGCTTCAGCTTCCTCCTTGATGACCACTGTTCGTGTTTTGGCCATTTGATCTGCGGTGTTGTTAAATAGAGATGCAAGTGAGGTATCCGATGGGCAATGGGCATCCACATGTCCCACATAAATTTGACATTTTTGCCCTTTCTCCCACATCTCTTCCCATAGGTGCTCGCCTCCGGAAATGGGGGTGCCTTTAATTTTCCATCCATCCTTGCGCCAAGTCGGGGCACAGCTTACTAGTCCTTGGTAAGTGGCCCAACTGTCAGTGTACACAAATGTTTTCTCTCCAATGGGGGCTTGTTCGATCACTGCTGCTACCACCTGCAGTTCTACAAGCTTGCTTGATCCATTATCCCCTGCTCGCAGCAACATCGTTTCTGTAGCAGGCTGGAATGCGACTGTTTGCCATTGTCTTTTTCCTTGATAGTACCGGGCCGTACCATCTGTGAACCATGCATTTTGCTGTTCTTCTTCAGTGAGTTGTTCAAAAGGAGGGGCTGTCTTAAATGGTGAGGATTCCATTTCAGAGGGCTCTGGCGCAGGGGCCATTGCCTGCAAGTCCACTGCCC
Source organism: Pleurodeles waltl (assembly GCF_031143425.1). Classification (NCBI taxonomy): domain Eukaryota; kingdom Metazoa; phylum Chordata; class Amphibia; order Caudata; family Salamandridae; genus Pleurodeles; species Pleurodeles waltl. Next base: position 847,037,421 of record NC_090446.1, read on the forward strand.
CAGCGTATCTTCTTGTAACTTCGACACTCCTGCTAGTCCCGGTTTTGCCCTCTGCTGCAGATACCATTTCCACTTCACAATGGTAAACTCCTGCACTCTGCCTACTTTAGTGCCAACCCCTCCTTCTCTTGTCCAACCTAGTAAGGGGACCCACTTTTTTCCCTGCCTCTGCTATAGGCTCCACATGACTACATCATCTACATAATCCTGTACTATCATTTCCAGCTCAAACGGGTCTCCTTCTTTGATGGGACCTAACGTAAAAGGATTCTGTAATGCATCTTTTGCTCCAGTGTCCCACAATCTCACCAACCATTTAAACAAGGGCTCTGCAGGCATCTGCCTAAACATATGGGTTATCTCCAACAACTCACTCTGCATATAATCTCTCACCAAACGAGAATTCTGTATTTGCCCACCATTCACTCCCTTTGATTTGTTTTGCACGAGTGGGCGAACCTCCATTACACTTCTTCTTCCACCTTCAACTTCACCTACACTTCCTTCTCCACTTTCAACTCCACCTAATTCTGTTACACATACTTCCACCTCATCCTCACAATTCCAGTCATCATAATCTGAGACTGCTCCATCCCAAGTATATGGATCCCAATTTTCTTTGCGTACCAATGCCCTCACTTGCACAGTTGATTGTATTTTAGGCTTCTGCCTACTCTTCTGTTTGCGTACCAGTGCCCTCACTTGCACAACTAAGGGCATTTTAGGCTTCTGCCCACTCTTCTGTTTGCGTACCAGTGCCCTTACTTGCACAGTTGAGGGCATTTTAGGCTTCTGCCTACTCTTCTGTTTTGCTACTCATACTGCTAATGCGGTGCACCTTGCCTCCATTTGATCACCCCGAGTCACTGCACTTTCTATGGTCTCTTTCATAAGTAACTGCCTTTCCTGCAAGGCCGCAACCTCATCCCGCAGTTTTGTCTTCCTGTATAGCATACAGAGCGCAGACAGGAAAAGCCATCCCACTTGCCCTGCCGCTTTCAGCTCCAGCTTTGCCCCTCTTAGTTTCACACTCTCGATCGCATCTTCCACTAAGAGAGGAGTCACTTTCTCATCTAGTGCTTCCCATAAAACCAGCACTGCCCACCGGTTCAGGAGTCCTGCCACACCAGTGAACGGGTCAGTTGCTAACCACCCGGGAATGGATCTGGCTTCTGCCCCATGCTGCCTTCCGCTCTCTGCCCCATTTTTCTTAAGTCCCCAAAGAGGCATTATTGACTTATACCCCACTTCTGGTACCAAAATGTCTTATCCAGGTGACTGGTTGACACCTGTTCGGTATAAGTCAATAAGGACGCTCAATGAAGGACCACACACCAATTATGAATACAATTTAGCTTTACTAGAATTTCAGGTAAATGTATGCATCAAGCACGTCAACAATAGAAGAATAAGAATAGCAATGAAAACCATCTATATATATATATATGAGTACACTACAAAGAGCATCTATGCATATAGATATATAAGCAAAGAGTTAATTGACAAATATAAGCTTTGATTAACTGTATACCAAAATGCATCACACTACGATGTTCAGGAAGCAAAATATAAATGAGTTGAATACTTCAGATATGCTTTGATTTACTGCACACCAAAATGCATGTTTCAATTACTGCAGCAGGCTCACACTACGATGTTCAGAAAGCAAAATATAAACAAGCTGAATACTTCAGATTAGCTTTGATTAACTGCATACCAAAATGCATGTTTCAATTACTGCAGCAAGCTCATACCACAATATTCAGAAAGCAAAATATAAACGAGCTGAATACTTCAGATTATAAACACAGTGCAAGCATAATAATCAATCATAATAATAGAGCAGAGAAACAAAGGCCTTTCATCCCTGTGTGGAACTTAACTTAGTTCACAAAATGCTGGGAAGCCCTCTACTGCCCGCTTGGACCTCTCCCCCTCTCAAGCATCACGGTCTCTAAACAGCAAACAGGGAAGCAGCACTGGGTCTGAAGATGGCAGCTTTCACAACCCCATCTGCGAGCTTCAAATCCCTCACCCGCACTTCAGTGCTTAAATAACTTGAAGCTTGGATTCTATCTCTTTCTGGCATTTTCTAGCTATGTTATCAGCACTTGTCTCTTGGCTGCTCTGCCCTTCCACAGCCTTTGTTTTCATTTCATCTTCTCCATGTACTCTCGTTCTCAAGGTTGAGACGGAGTCTCCTACACAAACAAGCTTAAAAATAATATCATGAACTTTTCCATGTTGTTCGGGGGTTTCAGCAGGCATCAAGCTCATCTACACTGCTCAAGCTAATTAACCCTTCGCGTCACAATGTCTTCCGCACCTTTCCCTATACTGATCAGTCATTAATACAAAGACCCCCACCATCTTGCAGTAGCATGAGATGACATGAAGATGTGAAATATGTCCTAATACCCTAGCATAATGAACCTAACCTCTAACCTAAAAGAGAGCTAGGTATGTTAAACCTAATCTGCCAATGCCATGTCCATGAGAAGAGCCCTCCAACTCTCGTTACTTTGGAATGAGGTCTCTTGATCATGACTAAGTAGGGGCACGAAGACTGGGTCAGCGTCAAGGCCACGTGCAGCATCGATAGGAGCGATAGCATCTGGTCGGAATCCCTCTGACTATCTGTTTGAGTGAGGAGTATTGATACAGATCTGCCTGGAACCCTGACGCAGGTCTGTTCCCGAACAATAGATAACAAGGCATGCTTGGGATGGTAATTTATATAAACAATTCCCTTGAAAGCGTGAAGAGGGAAGATCCTAATGTGAACACCTACAGTTTGTTTATCTTTGTTGCTTGATATTGATGCCTTAGTGCAGTGGCACTGATAATGCAAACTAAAACATGGGCCTAACTAAAAACAAGGCAGCCATCTTAAAAAATTTAATTAAATAAATGCGCTAAAACAGAGCAAGCTAAGTAGGGTAAAAGTCACTAGGTGACGGGGTAATGATTCTGCAAGCCAAAGGCCAAGCTAACTCCCATATCCCATTAAAACAAACTAGGATTCACTACCGTCACTTTCGGAAACTTCATGAAATCATTCATTTGAAAAATCTTGTGGAAAACTATTCCCAAAAAACATGTCCCACACCATCCTCTTGGAAGACAGTAATAAGCATTAGGACCACAGATGTAATAAATCCCAGGAATTGCCGGGTCCTGTCCATTCAACATAAACGTCCATTTACTCTGAAACTAAAACACATGTTTACATTCACTTGTTCTCACAAACAAAGTATCAGCACATGATGTAGGCCTATATATGCAAAGTTTCCCTACGTGTTGTGCAAATAGAGCTAATTTCCCTTGTGTTCTAATTCCACTGTAAGCATAATCATTCCTGTAATTACATTTCTCTAAGCCTTTTTCTAACTTCTCCTTCAATGTCTTTCTTCTGTCATCTGTGTGATCTAAGAAGCTCTTCTCTATAGGTGTAAGCAAGCATGTTAAATTATTGCGGTGTGCATAAGCTGTGCAAAATGTCAATGTAGGTTCAAAGAAACCTCTAACTAATACTATGTCATTATCTTTAGCTACTCTACTCAAATACCTAATTATAGGGTCAAATGAAAACACTACATCATAATTTGAATAAAAGTACTGGATGTACTTCTGGTTATAAAATCTTGTTAATAGCAGACTACAACTTATTCCATATGTTAAAGGCAGACAATTGAACGTAACTCTTTCCTCAACTGATGAAGGACTCTGCATACTCACATAACAATTACTCACATCCATCATCATAACATATTCAGTAAGTGATAGAAGACATTAGAAGAAAGTTCTCATTGCGCATTAGTACCCTCATGCAAATACTTCTTACTTACCTAAACTTCTCTACTGCTTTTAGAGCAGTAGTTGTCTCAAAAGCAGAAGTATGGTTCACTCCACCCATATCAAGAACAGAAATAACCACAATCAACACCATAAACAATATCCCACACATATCGCCAAACCAATACTCATATATTTACAGCGCCTAGTATTCCTATCCTGCTGGCTAATATTACTTATGATTTGTAAAAAAGCAGAAGAAAAATTTGAAAAACTGCAGCAAATCAAAACAAAATCTTCTTTCAGCCATTATTTACAGCTCTCAGTTTCACTTCCAGGATCCCTTGTCAAAAATCTGTAAGCAGGGTGTCAAAATCAGGTTTCAAAAGTCAAATCAGATTATCAATGTGTTTTCCGGTTATTTTCAACAGTCTATTTGTCAAAAATGTTCTCAGATTATTTCAACAGTTCAGTTCATCAGCCTCCTTCAAGTGCCAAAATATTGACCCCGAATATCTTTGTCAAAACAAAAAGGCAAACATTCTTGCTGTCATTCACTTGTAGTTGCGTGAGCCCATTCAGGACCTGTGTATCTTTGGCTTGCTATTCTTTTTCTTTTCAACTTTCGATTGCCATTTAAATCTCCTTCACTTAGATCTTCTTTTCTTATTGTATTTACTTCTCCCTCTATTGTTGTCTCAACAACCACTTCCTTTCACTTTTCTTTCGACTCTGGCCACTTATCTCCTTTCAGTGGACCTTTTTCTCAGTGTTCTCTTCAGAGTCGAATTTGAAACTTCTCCTTGCTCTGCAGTGTTTTCTCTTGATGGACCTGCAACAGGTTCAGGAGGAGTCAGACCACGGTGACTTTGATCCACCTCAACTCCTTTCCCCTCAGGGTCTGGAATTAGGTCCTTTTGCCTCTCAAAATTGTCTACTTCTGGATCACCACTCCTCTGGATAGGCTCTCCCACTGCCTCAATTGAGATGGGCTCTCCGTCACCCTCCTGGAGTTCTTCTCCTTCGTCTCTCACAGGAATGACTGAACCGTCCTCAATGGGCTCAGATCCGGTCTCAGTTCCTCTTTGTTCTTTTTCCGGTCCTGAGACTTGCTCTCCTGTTGTTGGTACTCTCAACAATTTATCTTCATGATCCTGTGGACATGCTACTTTATTCACGTGACTGGCATGGATTCAGTTCGGAACTCCAGCGCACTTCACAGCTGTGGTAGTTGTCAGAACTACCTGAAACGGTCCTTTCTAATGAGGTTCCAAACACGTTTTCCTTACATGTTTTCGTACCACAGCCTGGTCACCGGCTCTCAGGTTGTGCCCTGGGTCATGGATCAGTGGCAGTGTGGTGGCTTCCACCTGCTGAGAGAAAGAGTGAACTGCATCAGCAAGACCTTTGCAGTAGTACAACACCACATCATCTATAATGTTGATAAGTGAATTTGGAGGCATCGCTGGCAACCTCATGGCTCGGCCCATAACGATCTCATGTGGCAACAATCCTGTTTTACTGTCAGGTGTAATTCTCATTGTCATCAGAATTAAAGACAATGTGTTAGGCCATTTCAGATTAGTGGACGCACACATCTTTGCAACTCTTGACTTTAAGGTACCATTCATTTGTTCCACTAGTCTTGATGCTTGAGGGTGGTAACTACAATGCAACTTCTGCTCAATGCTGCACACAGTAATTTAATTACTTCATTGTTGAAGTGACTTCCCCTATCTAACTCTAAAGAGGTCGGAAACCCGAAGCATGGTATCAGTTCCCTAAGCAGTAGTTTTACTACTGTGAGACTGTATTTTCTTCATGTAGGGTAAGCTTTAATCCAGTGACTAAAAATGCGCACAGTCACCGACAAATATCTCAAACCTTCACACACAGGCATCTCAATAAAGTCCAACTGCATTCTGCTGAATGGACCTCCTGCTCTTCCAATGTGGCTCAAATTAACCACTATTCCTTTCCACGTGTTCATTTGCTAGCAAATGACACAACAATGGCAAACTGCTTCAGCAACCTGTCTAAACCTTGTGTTGAACCAATCATGTTTGAACAACCGAATCATGGCATCTCTCCCAACATGTGGTTGACCATGATAATACCTAGCCATTTGAGACAACAGACTGTTTGGCAAAAACAACTGACCCGCTTCTGAAACCCACAACTCATCTTGTCATTGCACACATTTCATTTTACTCCTTGAACGTTTTTCCTCCCTGTCAACATTATTCTGCAGCATTTTCAATTCATCCAAGGTGTCAATTACCTTTAATGCAAAACTTAAACATGTTTTGACTTCTTTAGGTAACATTTTCCACTTATCTTTGAATGATATAAAGTTCAATGGGCAATAACCTTGTAACTTGATCGGCATATCCATTTCCCAATGACACAAAGTCCTGCAACTTCAGATGTGCACTGCATTTCACCACCGCAATTTTTTCAGGCATTTGGATAGAATTTAACAGTTCTTTAATCCTTTCACCATTTATCACTGGTGAACCAGAAGAGGTCATGAAAACTCTCTGTGACCACAACTGGCCAAAATCATGGATTATTCCAAATCCATACTGGCTATCCATATAGATTGTAACTATCAGCAGAGCAGAAATATGGCACACTCTAGTAAGGGCTACCAGTTCTGCTACTTGGGCAGAATACACTTGTCAAAGCCAAGAAGCTTCCAAAATACCAGTAATTGTGCACACAGCATATCTTACTCTCAGTGTCCCTGTATTGTCTCTTACGCAAGAACCATCAAAAAAGGTAATTTGGTCATTCTCTTCCAATCGGGTAGCTCTAATGTCAGGTCTTGGTTTTGTGCACAAATCAATTACTTCAATACAATCAAGCTCAACATCTTCCACCTTTTCAATTTCAACATTTTCATTAGGAAGTAAGGTTGCTGGGTTCATCACTGTACACCTTTTCAATGACACATTTGGTGACCCTAGAATACTCATTTCATATCTGGTCAATCTCGCACCAGTCAAATATTAGGGTTTTGTCCTTGTAAGTAGAATCTCAATAGAGTAAGGCACCATTATAGTAAACGGATATCCCATCACAATGCCCTCACACTGTGTAAGGCAGTAACCAACTGCTGCAACTTCGTGCAAAAAACCTGGTAGGGCTGCTGCAACTGGGTCCAAAGTAGCTGAACAATATGCTACTGGGCGGTTTACAGCTCATGTACCTGTGTTAAGACGGACAAAGAACATGCATCACACTCATGACAAAACAATGTGAAAGGTTTGACCCTCTCTCAAGTCAGTGACCAATTTCATTCCAGCCTGGTCTAACACTATGGGATCACTGACTTCCTTATGAGTCAGCTTCTGCAATGGTCTCAAAATGACTAAAAAATTTGGAATCCATTGGCGACAGTAGCATACCAACCCTAAAAACATCCTGGCGTCTCTGTGCGGTCGGGGGATTCATCTGCAATATGGTCATAACCCTTTCTCTGGATATCTTTCTCGATCCCTTCTTCATATGGTGACCCAAGTATTTCACTTCTTTTTGACAGTGTTGCAATTTAAGTGAAGACACTTTATGACCATTCTTTCCCAAATGATTCAGTAAGGCAACCGTGTCATACTTGCACTCATCCCTTGATTTAGACACAATCAGCAAATCATCAATGCACTGTACCAAAGTTAATTGGAAAGGCAACTCCAACAATTCAACATTTTTCTTCAAGATCTGATTGAATATGGAAGAGGACTCAGAAAACCCTTGAAGAATTCTGCACCAACAATAAACTCGGTCCAAAAACTTGAAACAAAAGAGAAATTGGCTGTCTTCATGAAGAGTCACAGAAAAGAAGGCTTGTGGCAAATCAATGACCGTGAACCACTCAGCATCACATGGAATCTGAAACATTATCACAGCTAGATTTGGTACCATGGGACAACATTTGACCACAATCTCATTTATTTTTCTCAAATCCTGAACAATTTGAACTTTCACACAGTGCTTTTGCAAATCCATTATCGGTGAATTACATGGGCTGCTCAATACTTCCTTCAAAACCCCTTGTTTCACAAAGTCTGAAATTATCTGGACGACCTTCATTAGGACATCTTGTGGCACATGGTACTGGGGAATTGGAAGAAAAACTGCATTCGTCTTTACAGTAACTTTAACTGGGTCAACTCCCTTTATCAGTCCTATCTCTTTAACTGTCAGATCCCACACCTAGCTTTACTGTGAACATTGGGAAAAATTCAATCAGGGGATATTCCTTATTTGAAGTCTCACACTCTATCTCTGGGGCTTGTTCGTCTTCATCATCACTATTTGTCTGAATCTCAATTCTATCATTTGAACAAGTAATCGAGCATTTTGTTTTACACAGCAAGTCTCTTCCCAGCAGGGATACTGGACTTGAATCATAGACTACGAATTAGTGCAATCCCTGAAAGTTACCAATTTTAACCTGAACCAGTTCTGTAATCGGGTTGTTCAAATACTGATTCCCTACTCCTACAATGAGAACTGTTCTCACCGAAAGTGGCAAATTTGGAACTTCTGCACTTCTCACTGTAGAGGGGGAACCTCCAGTGTCAACCAAAAATTAGACTCTGTGACCCATAACTTTTTCCATCACATAGAGACCTCTCTGATTTACTTCTAAGGAGGTTGCAGCACACATGGCTCCTCATCTGAACGGATGCTCATCCAATCATCATTTTTTCCATTCTCACTGTGTAACGGAAATTGGTGTACTATGTTATTACTTTGGTTAAACTTCGGACCTGTGACCTGTTGAGAAAGCATTGTTTGCTGCTGCTCCATTGGGGCTTGAGGTATTTGAATTTGCTGTCTAGGTACCATGGAAACCTGCTGCTGAATCGGTTGCAAGTGTGTCGTTTGTACATGTGGCATTTGCACCTCCTGCATGGGTTGAAAATTCAGCATTTGATTCACATTATTTTAAAAATTTGGGTTGGAACCTCTCACTCTCGGCCCTCTCATGTTCTGGAACAAATTGATATCATTACTTTGCTGAACAACACTTTCCTGCACCATCATCGGACACTCCAGTTTCCAATGTCCGACGGCTCCACAAACGTGACAAGGCAATAACTTTTTCATTCCCTGAACATCATTCTGAACCAACACAGTACCTGAATCTGGACCACAATTCACATTTCCTCTGCGACCTCTACCTCTCATCTGGGGATGAAACATCATGTTCCTCTGCTGCGGCTGCAAAAACTGTTATGGAAAATTTCCTTGCATACCCATTTGAGCATCCTTAATCTGCATCACCATCGCCTTTGTCTTTCAGCTTTCTCTGCTTCAACTCAATTTCATCACTACAGTATTTTGCATACTGCAACATCTCATCAATCAGTTTTGCTTGTCAGCAAATCAAACGTCAGATAATCATCTGACTAATTTCAGGTCTCAATCCTTCAACAAATCTGAACACAAAATGAATCATGTCTTTCGCCTCCATTGCCTCTGTACCACTGTAATGCTTGAACCCTTGCAATAATCTCTCATAATATGCATGTATCAATTCTTTTGCTTCCTGAGCTGTCCTGTCAATCTTCTGTCAATCAATATTCTTTCGAGAAATATGGGTGAAATTCTCGTTTTCAAAAATTCATTCACCTTATAGTAACGTTTCATTACCTTTGGAGCCGGTGCACCTGTATTCTTTTCTCTCTCTGGTTTGCTTGTTGGCCAATCTACACTTCTTTTACATTCTATCCACAGACCACCTGGAACCACTATCTGTAGTAATGTGTTCAAGTCCTCCCACAGGCACTTTGCAAGTTTTACAAACCTGTCTGTCTGCTGGTACCACTCCACTGGCTTCTCTCTCAATTTTGGATAATCATTCCTAAATGATAGAATATCACTTCTGCTCCAAAGGACATTAACAAAATTCCCTCCTGGAATCTCTCTCATTGATAAAACCTTTACTGGATCTTGGCCTTGCTGCACATTTGCAGTTAGCTCCACAGAATCCCTTTTCCTTTTGTTTTTTTTCTTTACCCATCTGCATTCCCATTTGTCTAATGCTTCCCAGGTCTGGGTACTTTGAATCTATTCCTTAAGGTGTGCCATCATTCTGGCAGATCTCATGTGTTCAAAATATTTAGTCTCAAAATCTAATCTGTAACTCCCTTTCAAATGCTTTATTTTCTCTATTTCTATGCGATAATTCTCTGCCAGGTCTGCTAGCTCCTAATGCACATTACTCACTTCCCTCATAATCTCTGGGCACACATATCTCAATTCTGCTTCTGTATAGGATTCTAACTGATTCACACCCATAGTCCCTTCAATGAGCTCACCCACTTCCATGCGTAGCCTAGCATAATTCAAACACTCCTCTCCCTTAGGAGCACACTGCAGAGTATTCAGCTTTTCTAACCATTCAGTCAACTGCTGAGCAGTCAATCCTTGCAACAAAATGTTACTGGCTTGGACTGGCGGCATGTGATGTGCAACTGCATTCGGGGACGGCAGTGTCAACAATTTCAAACAAACTCTGGCTGATGTTTGACCCTACCCTAGTATCTGGAAGTACTCCGAATGGACTAAGGCCCAACAGTGATCTTGATCCGTCAAAAGTCACTCCAACAGGAGAGACTACTCAAGCATTGTTGTTATGTCCTCCCCTCATTACATTCTGTGTCATGACACCCTGTTCACCTACACTAGGTTTTTTTCTGTGCAAATGGGGGTGCGGCTGGACCAACAGTAATATATAAAGATATAGCATCTGGGGTTGTTCTGGTATTTAAGTTTGTGGGAGAGTAACTCCTATGTTCTCATCTATCATTGGAGTAACTCTGTCTGTGTCCCTGTTACTGGAGTGAATCTCAGCTTGACTTGTGGCTGCACTTGGGGCAGTAAAAGTGGAGTTGATTCAGTCTGAACCAACATCGGTCTCAGAAAAACCTGTTCCGAAGGCACCATTAAATTTGAAGTTGTTTCCATAAGGGGCACATCAGGGTAAATTCTCTGAACCTGTGGTGTCTGCACCTGATTTTGCACTACAGGAGTAGGAGACACATTAAGACCACTCTGCATTGTATTCTCTGTCAGGCTAGCATTAACCTGCATTGGACTCACTATCCCATTAACCTGCGTCAGAGCTGAAGGATCAGCACTGGTACTCGGACCACTCTCATGTGCTGCATATGGTGTTGGGTGATTTCTCAGTAACTGTAAAATAAACTCATCATCACCTGATTCTTCCTCCACTGTTGAAGACTTCCTAGCCACTCTACTTTCAGACGGGCATCTGTTAGTTTTTCTAGTAGCTTTCCTTCCTCCCTTCTCATTGTCCTGCGTAATTGCTGGAAACAACCTAATTTCGTGTAAAGTCTCTATCCTCCAAACTCTCTGAGCACTGTCCCACCTAGCCTCTGTTAAAGTCTTTTCTGCTTTTCTCATTCTCCTCTAGAATTTCTGTTGCAGTTGCTGTCTGGTTACTAGCTCCCAAATCGCTAATGCATCAATCTGTGCTGGTCTCAGAAGGGGCTTTGATTCATATAGCACCATCCTTAAATGCTGTAGAACCCTCAAATTGAATGACCCATTTGCAGGAAATGCTAATTTCCCATCCTTCTCTGTCATTTTGCTTTAACCAAAGAAATGGCACAACACCCTTCTATTCCATTACAATGTAAATTGGTATACCTTCTGGTGGTGTAGCTTCATCTATACTTGCTCTAATGTACGTACCCCCCCCTAAAGCACTCTTTAAAGCTTTGAAAAATTTCATCTTTTAAACCTTTTTTGTTATTCAAAATCAAATCAGGAAATTAGTTTCAATCCCAAAATTCGTATTCACCTACTTTCTAAACCAATTGCCTCTCACGGAAGGCTGCCAATCCGTGCACGACCCTTCTCACTAACCGACCTCTCCCAGTGCGGCTCCAATGATGTCACACTCAAACGTGCTGCGGCTGGCAAAGTCTTGCGGCTTGTCCTCCCAAACTCCAATTCACACAAAACTAATGCAAAATTGCGAGCACTAAACCCACAATCAAAAACCATATCTGCTAGTTTACTACAGGAAAGGTAACACAATTGCTTCAGAAACTTTACAGATTTTTCACTGACGCTCTTCCCGCACTTACAGCGACTCCTTCTTTCTCCTTCTTTCTCAGCCTCCCAGATTTGCAAGCAAAATTTTACTCACAGATTTTACTCTCAAATGATCAGTGGGTCTGTCATGGTGCACATAGGACTCGCCAGATCTCAGTTGAAATTTTCTTTCACTCACTTTGACTCACACTCTGACTTGTCGACAACGCCCGATCAACCTATTAAACCAGACAGATTACAACATACACTTAAGTGTCTCATACACTTTTCAATATACTCCAGTCTTAGACCACGCAGGTTCCGTACATCAACAACCATGTGGACAATTTTTTAGCACAAAGCACCACACATGTGAAGTTCGACTACTTCCCTACTCTCACACTGCGGAGTATACACTCTACTTCTACAACCTCATTTGGAGTACGTAAACTCCCTAAACCCTCCCAAACATCACAGTTTACCTGCCATTTGCATAAGCTGTGCAAGCACAAAACCCTACTACATTCACACTGTCACTAGAATGCTGAGAACATGCTCAGACAACCATTAGCAGGCTCCAAGAAAGTCATTTCTGACTTAGGGAAACATTTTCTCTCCAGTTAACATCACTGAAAACTGAAATCCAAATCCCAATAATAATGAACTCTCAAAAAGCCATATCATCAAGATACGACCACCTCCGTTGATCTTTATGTCTTCCTGCTACCTCCTCTTGGACCACCATCTCTGTTAATACCTGCTATTCTATTCCAGACATCTATGCTACTATCTCTGGGAACACCTTATGACTGTTTCTGCTATTGTTTCTGTTCCAGACATCTATAATGGGCTCTATAAGAGACAAACCATTCGTCTCTGCTATCTGCTCAGTCAGTATCTAATACTCTGTACCAGACATCTATGATGAGCTCTTAAGGAGACAAACCATCCGGCTCTGCTACCATCTCTGTTACTGCATTTGACCTTAATAAGTAAACTTACAAGGGGACGCAAATAGATCGATAACCCTTTTGACTCGCAATTAAGATGATCCAACCATAACTCCAGTACATGCTGATCAATAATCAATAATCAATCGACAGTATCAATAATCAACAATAATCAATGACATTAATAATTTTTGGAGTCAGTAATTGTCACACACCATGACCTTTCAGTCATGAATAACCACACCTTCTAGTAAAAGTTTGAATATTTATTTCCCTATATCAACAATGCTAAAGTCATTTAAGTTAATCTCAAAATCAAATGATACACGTACGGAATATTGATGGAGAACCACAATCTAATCAAAACTTGATCTATTACACATTCTAAGGTTACGGTGCAAATTCATAACAAGAACAGTTGTGCAAACTATATCACATACATTTAGATTCAGCAGAGAAATTCATCAAACATTATTCCCTATTTGCAGAGTAAGAATCCTTAACTAACACCAGATTAGCATCAGCATGTTGGGTCTCATGCAAAACAATTTAGTAATACAAATTTGGAAAACATCTAATTATGGCTCTATCAAATCAGTGCTGTTGGTACCTAGAAAGAAAAAGCAAATAGGCATAACAAACACATGGATACAATAATACCTCTCCTCAATTTGGATTGGCAAACTAAGATAATATTCGTCATCAGCACATCAATTCAGTCAGCAAGGCATCAGGATTCAGCATCAAAGTTCAGAAACGCAAAGTCCTTAAGCATTAAAGTTAAGCACGTCTCTGGTCAAGATGCACAAGAAAATAGCGGCAGTGGCAAAAGGCAAAATTGCAATGGCGACTTCTCCTCAGTGCAGTCCGGCAAAAGTAGATTTCCTAAATAACTTCCCAAGTCCCTATTGGTCAAGGGTTTGCATGTTCACACTTTGTCCAGTAAAAACTGAAACTGAAAACCTATTAATTATACCACTACTCTGTTCACATGTCTCTGATTGGTTTCTCCTGCAATGTCCTCATCATCCGGCTCATCAGGTTATAATATTGTTGCAGCTTATACTCCAGTTAGTGTCTCCATTGTTCTCTTCCTGAGAACGTCAGTCTTACACACATTACACACATATTGTTACATTTAGCAAGAACAGCATCTTCTAGCAGTCGGTTCTCATGTGAAAGACTTTTAGCTACAAACACATTTACACAATACAATGGGAAGTTTAACTCTCTAGGACAGCCATTTTATTAAATGTTAAGAAATACAGCTTGACATGAGGCCTGGCAACTAAGCCAAGACCTCTGGTAAGTTAAGGCCTACAATTAATAAAGGTAATACATAATACATAACCCTTTATATGACACATTACTACATTAGTCAAACATATACTCAACATTTCATGTTAATAATGTATTAATAAGTACACTTCGTGAACATTGGTGGCCACTCATCGTGATCACATTTTCAAATGCATGCAATATTTTTTTATCGTATTACATTTTCTATGCAATCCATTACTCAGAATACATGAACACTCATAAATAATTTTTATTAAAATACCTGCACTAGCAAGACTCACTACTGTCACATTACTGGCAACATCTTGTTGACATGTCTCAAGGTTATCTGGAAAGTGTTGTAGCACCTCACAGACATATTGTCACTCCCTGATTGTACTGCAATATACAGTGCTGGAAAGTCCAGTATCTTTGAACAATTCGAAATAATCTGTTTGTTAATTTTTTTGTTCCTAATATCTTGTTTGTAGTTTTTGTTTGCCCAGGATCCACGGAAACTACGAGTGAGCACTTGTTAGTATCATACCTCTACCCTAAATACTAAAGCATGTTGTTGCTTTGTCAATATTATAGTGTTTCCTTCCTAATGATAGATTAGGGTTGTACACTGGTCCTGAGGATGCAACAAACCCTTCGGAGCCACTGAAGGCAAGAAACATGTTGACCCACCTGAAACTCTAAGGATGATTATGTCTGGAGAGTTTGGCTGGTTGTTTTTAACGTTAACATGGAACTACTTGCTGAATAATACATTTTTTTGGGTTCACATCGATAATTTTAACATATCGCCCTTCACATTGGTCCAGTCTGGATTCAACAAGCTCTCTGCTTAGAAGAGAACATCTTGCAGTGAGGAAGTTCACCTCACCTTCAGGTCTTGATGAACTAAGGATATCCCAAAGAGCTCAGTTTTTCAGCACACATAGCAAGTGGAAAACACCTCCTGTAATTGTTTTTGTGCAGGAAGGTGTCCCTCCCTGAACAAAAACTATCACCCCGCAATGCAGGCATCCTTGCACCATGGTGCAAGGGTGTTGGCACTTGGCAGCAATTTGTGTGCCAGCACAGGGGGCTAGGACAGAAATGCACCGTAACTTGCAGATATGGTACATTTCTGCCCTTTCTTGGTGGTGCAGGGCTGCGCAGCAAGACACAGGCCTCTTAAATGAGGCCCGAACTGTGACTCATTAAATGATTGCTCGTTATCTTGGCACTGTTTGCCTGACTGTGTGCACTCATTCAAGTTTGTCGACATGGTAAAAGAGCAGTACTTTAAAAATCTTTGATTTTGTATTAAGACTGACTCATCAGGTTAGTGACACAATGGGGCATATTTAAGAGTCCCTAGCGCCACCTTAGCTTCGCCATAGCATCATTTTTATTACACTAAGGCAGTGCTAAAGGTGCACTTTCACCCTGTGCCATATTCACAAAGTGGTGCAATGCATGCATTGTGCCACTTTGTAAACCCTTGTGCCACATTATGCCTACACCAGGCATAATGTATGCAAGGGGGTCATTCCCCCTTTAGTGGGGCCGCAAAATGGTACAAGAAAACCGAAGAGGTTTCCTTGTGCCATTTCTTCAGCATACCATTATCTAAAATGATCCCCTTATATTTAGCAGCAGTAGCGCAAACATTTTGGTGCTATTCCTGCGGAGTACATCAATAGCGTAAAAACATGATGCTATTTCCTTTACTCTACACCATGGTGTGCCATATTTTAAATACTGCACACACATGGTGGCAGTAGGGGGGCGCCAAGGGGTGCCAATGTGTTTATACGTTAATGGGTTAGACGATGAGTCACTAATCTACTGACTGGAGTAGATGACACAGCACTACAATGTGTTCTGGAAGGCTTTGTCCCTAGCTCAAGGCAGAAGGAGAAAAATTCGAACTGTGTGTGTATATTAATTATTCTCTGTTTCGGAATGGTACAAAACGTGAGCTGTCCTCCTGCCACACCCAGGGATCAAAAGATGAATTTCACCTTTGGGCAAGTCATGATTTATTTTTATTTACTTTAAATTGATTTAAATTACTGTAATGTTATCTGGTCCGTTTCTCTCAAGACTACCCACATCTCTCTGCACTTTATTGTTTAAAGTAAGGCACTTGTGATAGCGCGTCCAGTGTTCATAAATTACTTGTACTTGGACACGCCGGAGGTCGGTGAACCTTTTGACCGAGTTGGGTTCTCCTCATCCAAGAATAGTCAGATCACTCAAATTTCTTTCATCAATAACCATTTATAATCAATAACCTTATAATCAATTAATTTTAATAAACAAATGAATTAAACAGAAAATCAGTAATTAGACACACCATGACCTTTCAGTCATGAATAACCACACCTGTTTATTAAAGGTTAATGAGTTTATTTCCCTATATTAACAAAGCTAGCACAATATAAGTAAGTCTCAAAATCAAATGGTATACATATACGAACATTACTAGCTGTCCATAGCGACGGAAGAAACACAATCCACGCAAAATCTGGATTATAATGCACTCGGTTATAGCAATGCAAATCACTAATATAAGCAACTGAATTTGACTAATTGCATACATCGGTCAGCATAACAAGATTTCAATTTAGCATGGGGCATCAAATGAATACCTCAACTCACCTCTAATTAGCATTGGCATGTGGGGCTTCATGCAAAACAAATTTAGTCAACACAAATTTAGAAAACTTCTAGCTTGGGCCCCGTCAAAATGAGCAGTTGGTACCTAAGAAGGAAAACACAATGCATAATACAATTATCCTTTTAAAATTACCAAATTCATTCAGCATTCAAGGAAAAGTCTTCGTCCTTCAGTTACCTGTTCGATCAGCATGGGGCGGATTTCAAAGGGGCAAAGTTAAAGCAAGTTTCCTTGCGGCAGCAAGGAAGTTGGGAAATTTTTTACTGCATGGACAAGACGGGGCAAAATTAAAGTTAAAGTCTCTAGGGTGAGAATTCTTAAAGTCTCTCTCTCTGCGACAGAGAAAAGGCATCAAGGTGTCATTTAAAATGGCGTCTTGAATCTGGCTTCAAAATGGCATCAAAGAAAATGGCTGACTTCTCTTTGTCCGGTGGGTTTAAGTAGGAAATAGTTCCAAATTCTTCAGGGTCTTCCATTGGAGGTTTCATAGGGTGGCTTCCTTTTGACTAATGAATAGTGTCTTTCTCTTGGTACTCATTTATGCATCAGGTGTCCTTGGAGCCTTGGAACACAAGTAGCAACAAAGTTTGCCAATTATTTCTGTATCAGAGTCTTTATTGTCTGCACCTGCAGAAACTGACCTTGCTTCAAAGGGGATGAAACTAGCCTAGCACGAAACCTTGAGATAAGTGTATTAGTCATTCTACTGGAAAAATACAACCTTAAAGTAAAATGCATTTTGTTAATACAAGTGAAAACCACGCAGTTAAATTTGAGACCAGGCAACTAGGCCAAAGCCTCTGCTAAATTTAAGCTAAGCATAAAACAGTTTCAACAAGAAAATTATGGAATACATTTGCAATTATGACGGATTACTACATTGTAAATTCTTCATGAGTAACTAAGCTTGTTTATAATAATGGCTAACTACCTCGTGGGCACAATTTTCCCACATACATTATTTTTCTTTGCTAAAATCACACTACCTTATACGATTTTGTTACATGATATATGAATATTTGTTAGTCTTTCTTTTTCTGCTTCATCAATCCCTCTTCTGATGACTAATTATGTCATCACATTAAATCTTCCATCACAAATTTTATTTCATTAAAATTCTGTTTTAGTAATTTGGCACTTCAGTCAATTCCCTCTTTCTTTTTGTTCCCTTTGATTTTTCCCTGTATATGTCTACTATTTTATTTTGTTCTTTCTCTTCTCTTCTCCTTTTGCTTCTTGAGTTCAATATTTTAATAGCTTTACATATTCCCCAAATACCTAATAAGCAGATTAATATTATTACTATTCCTTTTACTATTTTCAATAATAGTCTGTTCCAAATGTTGCTGAGCCAATTTCCCACGGAAGCAAATCCTTTTCCAACCTTTTCCCATACTCCTGGTTCTTTCAATTCTTTCAAATCTGCACTCTCGTTAGTTAAATTTTTAAGCATTTTCCTAATTTGCCCACTGTTGTCCGGTATATAAGAACAACAGTGACGTGCACTGAGCATTTTGCAAACACCGCCATTCTTTGCTAAAAGAATGCCTAAAGCAAGCTGATTTTGAAGAGTCATAGCTCTTTCTGCAGCAAGCTCAGTATCCATCCGGATCATTGCTCCTGAGAATTTTGTCAGCATGTTATCCACAATAGTAGATAACTTTTGTATTTTGATCGAATTCAATATGACTCCTACTGAAGGAATCATCGCTCCAAATATATCTCCTACCACACCAGAAGCTGTCTCCCTTTTCTGAATACGATGTAATTCAGACAGCTTTGAAAACGTCTTTAAGTCCTCTAGTTGATAAATCTTTGGGAATACTATTCCCAAATGACATCTCCCATACCATCCCTTTGGAAGACGATAATAGGCGTTGAGTCCACAAATATAATATGCTCCTGGAGTAGCTGGATCTAGGCCATTTAACATGAATGTCCATTTAGCCTGAAACAAAAACACGTGTTTACATTCACTCTTAGGTCTATATATACAAAGCTTCCCTATATGTATTGCGTCTAAAGCTAGTCTCCCTTGTGTCTTTATTGCGGCAAAAGCATAGTTATCTACAGATGTTCTTTTGTGTAATTCCCTTTCTAATGTCTCCATTGTCACTTTCCTCCTATCTTCAGTGTGATCTAAAAAGCTTTTTTCTACAGGTGAAAGAAAGCATGTAAGGTTTTCTCTATGAGATTGAGCTGCGGAAAAAGGTGATAGTGCTTCAAAGAAACCCCTAACTATTTTTATATAGTAATCCCTTGCTACTTTACTCAAGTACTCTATAATAGGGACATATGGAAACATGACATCATGATTGGAATAGCAGTATTGAATAGACTCCTGGCCATAAAATCTGGTTAGTAACAAGCTACATGAAATTCCATATGTGAGAGGCATGCTATGATATGTCACTCCTTCTATTACTGAGGTAGGCATTTGTGTGCACACATAACAATCCTTTGAATCCATTGTGTCAACATACTCATTCAGCAAGCGATAGAAGACGTTAGATGAAAGCTCTTTCTTATCGTGTAAATATTTCTCGTTTTGTTCAAGTTTCTGCAAAGGAGTTAATTCAGTAGTAATTTTAGAAGTAGAAGCATCATTTTCGTCTCTGTCATTCTTTCCATGCATTCCAAGAACTGTGCAGTTATTAGACCTATACACATATATTTACAACATTTCATTTTATGTCCCTTTGAAGTACTGCCTGGCATGATCTATATAGAATCAGAAAGTTGAAGACACTTTATCAAATCAGATTTGCAGATATATATAAAGCTGAACGAGTTCAATGTTCACACGGTTTTCTTTAGCAGCTCAGTCTCTTATCGGATTAGCAGCTTTTGTCTCAAAATTGGTTTCAAAGTCAATCAAGTTATCAATGTCTTATCCGGTTCAAAAGTCAATCAGGTTGTCAATTTCTTATTCGGTAATGTTCATGGAATTTCACTTTTCAAGTACCAAAGTGTCGTTCTGCTTCTTCGTTTTCAAGACTGAGAGATAGAAATTTGTCTGACCAATCGTTAGTGGCTGTGTATGCCCACTCTGGACCAGAATATCTTCTGCTCGGTATTCTTTTCCTTTTCAATTTTGCATCTCCTTTCGATTCTCTTTCGCTTACGTCTTGTTCTTTGGCTGTGTCTTTTTCTTCACTCAGTGTTGTTATTACGTTAGAGACTTCTTTTGTTTTCTCCTTCAATTTTGGCCCTTCATTTTCTTTTAATATTTCTTTAGTCTTTGACTTCACTGGCGATATGCTTTGTCTCCGTTTCACGCTGCTTTCACCTGATGCACCTGTAACCGGTTCTGGAAGAATTTGGACGATTTCACTCTATTCTGTCTTGTCTCCTTCCCCTAGGAGGTCAATCAGGTTTTCTCTTTCTTTTCCTGTATCGTCTGCTTCTGGGAAAGCCCTCCTCTTATTAGGCTCTCCTGCTTCTTCACCTGTGACAGGCTCTTCGTCACCTCCAGGATCTTTGTCACTTCCTGAGGCTTCTTCTCTGTTATCCTCAAAAGGATCGACTGCATTTGCTTCAAAGGGGATGAAACTAGCCTAGCATGAAACCTTGAGATAAGTGTATTAGTCATTCTACTGGAAAAATACAACCTTAAAGTAAAATGCGTTTTGTTAATACAAGTGAAAACCACACAGTTCAATTTGAGACCAGGCAACTAGGCCAAAGCCTCTGCTAAATTTAAGCTAAGCATAAAACAGTTTCAACAAGAAAATTACGGAATACATTTGCAATTATGACGGATTACTACATTGTCAATTCTTCATGAGTAACTAAGCTCGTTTATAATAATGGCGAACTACCTCATGGGCACAATTTTCCCACAAACATTATTTTTCTTTGCTAAAATCACACTACCTTATACGATCTTGTTACATGATATATGAATATTTGTTAGTCTTTCTTTTTCTGCTGCATCACTTGCTTTCAGGTGAAGGGTGCTATGTTCCCACCAGTTGCACACTATTTCATGCTCGTCTAATAGGGACTCTGCTGTTGGTCCCCTTGCAAGGGGTTTGAAATTCCTCCCATGTTTAATGGCCTAAAAAAGTTAAAGATCTTGACACATGATGGCCAAGCAGTAGGATTGTGTTATAAAATGTATATCAGTATACAAGAAGGCAGGCCTCAAGTGTTTACTCACATACGGAACAAATAGACAAGGCCAACAAATTGATGACAATTAGTCAAAGTAAAAGAAAAAGTCCTTGATTCTTTTTAGTTACTGCCCAGTTCTTACAAAAATCCTGCCCTAGAGAAAAGAGCAACAATAACCTGGACCTTGTAATGGAAAGTTCAGATGCAGGAATTCTGAGTGATCTCACAGGAGCTGTGGCAATAGCTGACGATACAGAACTAACCAGCACTTGGGCGTGTGAAATGAGGGAGAGCCTTAGTGGTGAAATGGTAGAGGCTGGAGAGTAAACGAGAGAAAAGCTTTTATGAGTGATATTTGGAACAGTAGCATGCAGACGGTGAGTAGTGATGATGGAACTGCATTTTCCCAAAGAAAATAAGAAGTCACTGAACAAATTCTATAGATGCGGGTTTGCAGGTAATTTTTTCCAAAGAGTCAGGGAAAGCGTCTGTACACCAGAGTCTGAAGGATTGATAAGGTGTAAAGTGTTGTTGATACTGAAAATGTAAAGAAAGTGATTTTTGAATGTAAAAGAAGATGATGGGGTTGATTATGAACTCTTAGTCATGTCTGACTACGAAGTAATTGTGGGAGCAAATAAGCTGATTATACTGGCTGATTTGGGTTCACCATATATTATGGTGATGAAAACTGGGACAAGTATGAGTATGGTGAGGACAAGACTGAATTCCGATATTAATCCTTTGGCATATAGCGGCAAACGCTTTGATTTACTTAATTACACAATAGTGAGAATTCAGTTCCATGACAAGAGATTGTTGGCAAGGTTTATATTGCTAACGTTGACCTGGGAATCATGTAGAATCCCAGATCTTACTAATCCAGAGCAAGTGTTTTTGGTGTCAAACTCAGAGGTTGGAGCAGATAGTTTTCAGGAATTTCACAATGTTTTTGAGAATGAGTTAGGACTGCTGAAGGATTTGAAACATAAAATTATTCTCAAGAAAATGACGTGCCATGCATGCACAAGCTGTGGAAAACCCCCAACATGATGCTATGCCCCCTAAAAGAGGACCTTCAAAAGTTATTGAGGCTTAGGGCATCAGCAACCCACATCCTAGTTTTGGGCAAAGTGAAGTTAGTTCTGAAAAAGCAGAGGACTAATAGCCACTGGTCTACTGGTCTCCTTTGACTGGTGACAACTCCTTTGCAGGGCAATCACAGTACACGCTGATGACTCTCCCGGGTCCAGTAGACTAAGGAGTAACTTGTGGGGGTCAGGTTTAGATCTCCCAGGCTGCACCTCAGCGCCCAGTGGTGGTCAAGCTTCTTGGTGCTGGGCTCCCAAAAGTGCAGGCTTCTCAGCTTTTGTGCCCCTGTGGCATGGAGTCATCTGACTGACTTCTGGAGTTTCTTTCTGGCTCTCATGGACAACCTTTGCACAAGTGACGCACCACAGGCACAGTCTTCTCTTTGCTAGACCGCAGGTGCAGCAGGAGCAGTACAGTCTTTGGTGCAACTTGTCTTTGCTGGGTCCAGGGAGCAGCAGGGCACTCTTTTGACAGTCTTCTCTCCAGAACAGATGTGATTCCAGATTTTTGTGACAGACATACCACTTTTAGGCCAGCTACAAACCTAGAGGGTAGTGACAGCTAAATAGCCAATGAGAAATCAGGTCCCCTTCTGCGAAATGAGGTCTCTGCTGACATGAGAGGGCCCTTCTCTTGGGATTTGGTGCTCCCTACCCCATTCCATGGGTGTAGCTAAATGGAGGCTACACTCTCCGTGAAATTATTGATTAGCCACAGCTTTTCTCTCTCTGTCAGAGATGCCAGACTGTCTGCTAAAATTAAAGAGCAGCCCTGTCTTATTGTGGCTACCATTTGCCCTTCAAAGGGGGCTTCTTCTTGGAAGCTTGCTATTTGGGCTCAAAGACACTCTGGCCATGGTGCCAGGGGGACTTCACACCTGTTTCTTCTGTTGACCCTTTGTTTATCTTCCTGAGAGTCAGGATTGCCTGTTCCCAGGTGGGCAGCAGGCTGTTTCAAGGACAGCAGGTGTGTACAACTGATAATGATTACTTGAAAGTTTGGGCAACAAAGTGGCAAATTCTAAAGTTGGCATTTGTAAAATAGTTGCATTAAATTCAAGTTGTGCAACAAGTCAGGTTTAATTGAACCATTCTTTTGAAACCTTGAAGTATCAACTTTAGTAATTCCATTCGGAAGTGAGCACTCTTGAGTTGGCACAACATAACTCCATACTCGGGAACGAGGCTCCAAGCCTCATGCAGTAAAAATTACAGTACAAGGTTTTTACAGTCAAGACATGTAAAACATATGTATTTCTTTTTAATATATTGTACTCAGTGTTTAGGGTTTGATATGTGTGCCTTAGGTGAGGCATACAAATGTTAAAAAGGAAGGTTTGGGTTTTACCATGGGTTGAAATGGCAAAGTTGGGCTAGCAGTTTAAAAACTGCACTACCAGCCTGCAATGGCAGACTGGGAGTGATACAATGCTTTGTCACTCTTGTGGGGGCACATTAAGTGCTTCAGTCCAAGAGGGACACTTAACGCACAGGCCCTAGTTACTCATGGTATTCTATGCTAGGGACCTATAAGTAAATTATCTTACATCATTTGGGGGTAAGCCAATTAAACATATCATTTTAAGAATCACAGCACTGGCACTGAGATCTGGTTGGCAGGTCCCAGTACACTTTCACAGCCATTTCACAACTATCTAATAGGCAAAATATGGAGTCAAAAAGTTGGGGTAAACCTGCTGAAAACAATTGTTTTACATGTGTCATGTAGCCATATAGCAGTGCATATGAAAGTATTGTAGAATGTGTTTGATTTTACTGTACCTTGCCCAGCACAGGGAGATATCTACAGGTGCTTTCAGAACTTCAAGCCTAATCAGGAAGAATGTTTCTGATTCATTATTACTGCCATAAAGGTATATTAACCTGGTAACAGCTGTTTGATGAACACAACATATTTTGCAGGTTTCAACTACATTCTTATGGAGGTTTGTGGCTCTGATTGCAAGGTTTAGGGTATCTGAGCTGTGATAAATACAGTCTTACTGTATTCACCCCAGTGCCATGCAATTATGAGTAAAACACAATGGATTAAGGGATTACTGTGTGGGACCACTTTTTTGACCAACAAAGCACAGAGAGTGATGATTCTCTAATTATTATATAGTAACAATCTAGATTTCAGGAAAGACATGAAGGCTAACATTGTGCATTCTGTCTTTTAATGGCACTCCTACAGCACTTTAAAGAATAAATATGGCATCATAACATATGGAACTAGAATCTGAACACATGCACAGCCTCTGTATGAACTCCTGTCTTCTGGCTGCCTCTTGATATTCTGTGATGTGTTGAACATGCAAACTCATTATGATCACATCCTTGTTAAGATTCTTTTCAAAACACACATTCCTTAAGACCAGTGATCTGGAATCAAAAGATAGAAACAGTAACCCAAAAATGTGTTTAAATTATACAAGATAAACCACTCAACTTTTCCTCAGATTACTGAAAAAAGAAATCTTAACTCCCAAATTGCACACAATATTACAACATATCTCTATATTTTTTTATTTGCAGCTCCACATATGTAAGAGACTGAGAGAGATACTGCTAGCCTCCTCATCTTTAATAAAATCTAGATTCGGAACTTAATAAATGGAAAAAGTTAATTTCATTCCAGACATTTAAGCTATCATTATCCATGTTCAAAAGCCTTCTAAAACTACCATTCCCACTTTCTCCACCCGTCTTAAATGCCTGGCAAACACACCTTCACTTGTCCTAAACTCCATCGCCCAGCTCTCAAACTTCTGCCTACAGTTCACCACACTCAATTTAGAACCACCCTCAGGTTTTGGGTGAAAAAAACAAATCTGTAATAGACTTGTAACTTCTCCAAATCTCAAAAAAGACCCACCAGGCCCGTAACACCTTCTTCTTATCTTTAAATCCTTCACATCTGAAATCCTCTGAAACGAAACCAAGCATAAAGATAAAGCCAATTTTATACTAAGGGCCTGATTACAAGTTTGGCGGTCCATGGACCGCCATGGTGGCAGCAGCAGTCCAACCACATCAGGTTGGTGGTCAGACCACAGTATTCAGATGCATGTGGTCTGATAGATGAAACACTGTTGGGATCCTGCCATACCGCCAGGCAGTGCACACTGCAGTGACCGTGAGATAGGCTAATGAGGCTGTCAGAGGACAGACCTCTAGTGTTTTCGCCGGACATATTATGATGTTGTTTTCCACAAAGTCACTCTGGCAGTCCAACCACCATGTCTCAGCTGGCAGAGCCCTCCTCTACTCACCTGGGAAGGTGTGTCAGATCACAGTGGCATGCTGCATGTTCCATAACATCGCCCTGCATAGGAATATCCCATATATCCCAGAGGAGAGGGAGCCTGCGGTGCCATCGGGTGAGAATTCTGAAATGCCAAGTGAAGATGATAGTGCTGAAGTGGAAGGAGCTGAGTTACAATAAGATCTCATTGACAGCTTCTTCTCATGAGTGTAAGTATGTCATGAGGTGTTGTGAATTTGACTGTACAATGAACTGTAGTTGTGATGATGTGTGAAGTATATTTTTGGAGATAGTTAGGGAGCTGATGCCCAGGCAAATTCTTCCAAAGGGTGCTTGATGAGAAAGCTTTTGACACATTCACATTTTGATGATGTTGCTTTGTTTGTGACAGAGTTTTTCTAATTGGACTTTGTTCTCCAGACGTTTGCTATGTGACTTGTGTCATATGTACCGTTTCATAACTATACTTTTTGTTTTATTCTTTATACAGGTACATTCACCATGAGAACTTCATGTGGGCATTTCAGAGTTGTGACATTAGCAGGTATATCATGGTGTTGGGACATGCAAACTGGACATAGATTGTTACCGGGAATGCATTTCACAGACTTTGTGGGTAGAAGACCTGTATCAGGACAGCTTGCACAGTGATAGCATAGAAGTGCAGAAGACACCGTTGGACTTGTTCATTGGTGTGTGGTGCCCTTATGACTCATGTGGTCAGTATAAATGTTTGAGACTAAATTTGTTTAAGTTTCCCTTCGCATTGGCTGAGCCCTTCTTTAGCCTGAACTGTTTGTAGCTGTTAATGTGTTTCATCATTGTAGGCCAAAGTGCCTGTGGCATAGCACTGACATTTGTTTGTGTCATACCACCAGATGCAGAGCCACTGGATTGCAATGACCTTGTGATCAGGGACTGTTATACTGTCATCTGTCTCGGTGTTATATTCAATGAGGTGGGCTTCCTTTTGAGAGCTAGGGAATATGGCTCCAGATGATGACATCAACTATATCCATTTTTGCCTATTTAATAGGACAATGTCTGATAGGTACATTTCTACAATGTTCTGGAGATCTGTACCAGTATATTCGGTGGCTTACATAGCCTGATATGGTCATGTCTGAATTTCAGTGTTTCTCACATCTTGACAGCCTATGTGTAGAACAATGTAATAAAATAATTTCTGAAACAAGACAACACATGTATGTATATGTTAGTGTGAAATAGTTGTAATCCTGAGCTGGACACTTTGTGCATGCAACGTATCCCTGCTTGCACAAGTAGCTTGAATCGTAATTATATATTTCACATGGCCTTATATATCTACCTAGCTACATGTGAATGTAAAGAAAGCAAACAATGAGTTAGTGATGGGTGAATTTGTGTGGCTGCTTTAGATGTACTAGAGGTAGTTGGCCCACAGAAAGGGGTGGATGGTGGTGGAAAAGCACTGCTCAGGGTTGTGTGGATGTCCCTCAATATCCTTGTTAGGATGCAGTGTTGGAATTGTGGTCAATCCATTTGTTGGATCATGTCCCTCTGCAGCTGCTTCATGTTTCAGAGTTAAGTTAACACCTGGCCCATCACGCCTTGAAATGCAAGACTGTTGCTTTCAGGGAGAAGGAAGAGTTTGAAAAAGAAAGAGATTAATAATATTGTATGGAAACAAAAGTTGTCTTTGAGAGACTTGGCATGAGTCAATCTTGATGTGGCTGATGGTATCCTATTGGACAGCAGCCCCATTGGCCTCACTCTGCTCCCCCCCAGTAGCCCTCCTATGCACCTACCCCCATGAGCCTGTGCCCTTGGCAGAGGGTGGCCTTTACAACTGGGTTCTGGATCCTCAGTGTCAGGTATGTGGGTTGCACCTGAGAATCCAGGACTTGGGGACACACGATGGTTGAAACTGCACATGGTACAA
Source organism: Pleurodeles waltl (assembly GCF_031143425.1). NCBI lineage: Eukaryota > Metazoa > Chordata > Amphibia > Caudata > Salamandridae > Pleurodeles > Pleurodeles waltl. Next base: position 847,064,590 of record NC_090446.1, read on the forward strand.
AGGTTGGGAGGAACATTGTTGCCTGTGATGTTGATGCAACAGGGTTGGGAGGTGCCTTTGTGGTACAGTGAGACTCACTGTTGCCATCTGACCAGGTTGCCAAGATGTGTCAGGACTATTTTCCACATACACAATTCCAGGAGTGTCATCATCACTGAGGGCTACAACCGAGGGTGGAGTGTAAGTCTGATTGGTGGACGAGGTCTGCCCAGGGGCTGTACCAGCTCGACCTGTTGAGAAAGAGATTACATTGTTATTGGTTAAAGTTTGACATCTACCTTCAAAGGTTTTGTGTTACAGTAAGTAGAGACATTGGACATTCTTAAGTGGTAGGTTAGCCTATTGTGCCATGTTAACATGATATTGGAGTATTTGACATGAAATGTGTGACGTTTGCCAAAACTATTAGATTCAAGCAGCTCGTTAGATGTGCTGATCAGTTGCACTTTGAATGAAGGAAAGAAAATTAAATCTTACCTACAGTGGAGACAACACAGTTGAGAGGCACCATGGATATTTCACCATTCTGAGGCCTAGTTGAGTGTGATGCAGGCCAAAACACAATTCTGTTGTATCTGCATCTGCAGTCATCTTGTGTGCAGTGCTGTGTCAATGTGTTTGCTGCCTCTACCATGCTGCTAATGCAGGTTAAGACCTTCGGAATACTTGGTGTATATACTTTTTAAGGTGCCATTCTTGTCCTCAATAGTTTAATCGTGGAATACCAGGTCAAGATGGAGCTAGTGGGACAGACATATCTCTGCGTTGAGCAAGATCTGTATATTTCTCACTTCCAATTGAGTAAACTTGATTAATTTGAGAATTTACAACCAGGTGTGTTTGGGCAAGTGAACACTGGTCTGGTGGTTGGAGTTACAGAAACCAGGCCTCTTGGGAGTTGTAGTCAGGTCACTCCCTCTACTTCTCATCTCTTGACAAATGGTATACTACCAGGTCAGTGAAGAGCATTTGAGGAAAAACAAACAGGTATATTTGAGCAAGTGAACACCGGGCTGAAGGTAGGAGTCACAGAAAAAGGGTCTTCTGGGAGTTGGAATGGTTCCTGTAAGTGTATCAGTTTCAAATAATCATCCCAGGGCTCATCCTCTGAGACTTTTCAAGCAAGAAGGGTCAAGACCCTAGACTTCACCAAAGATTGTTTCCCTCTATCTCTGCTCATTGACAAGCATTTTCTCACCAGGATCAGGAAGGGAATATTGTATTTTAAGTGCATAACCCCTGGAAATGAGGCCTGAGAAACCCAAAATGGTGTGATCAACACATTTCAACATTTCTCTTGCCTCACTTTCATATGAACCATCTTGTTCTTAGCGATGGAAGGGGTACCATATGCCTGACTATCCATCCAAAGCTGTTGGAAGGCATCTTCTTTTGGCACCTTGGGGTCCAGACTTCAACTGCAACAATCGTCTACTAGCCTGCTCGCAAACAGGTTCACCTCTAATGGATCCCATTCCTCCTCCACTCTCAAGAAACATTGCTGGTCCAAAATCAAATCATTGTAATATGCTTGATAATGAGAATTCTAATCCACCTCAAAATGCGCCTGACCCAGAATATCCTCTGCTGCCAACAAAATCTTGTGTTTGAGGCAAAAATAAAATGTTTTTTTCCCATCTCTGTCAACTGCCAAGACCTGCTCCCTCCTAACCTGCTTATGTGGCTCACTACTGAAACATTGTTCATCCAAATTAACACTCTGAAACCCTTACATGTTTTTAGATAATGAATAACTCCCTTGAGTTCCAAACAGCTTATATGGTGACATTTCTTCAACTTTGTCCATCACCCACCTGTCTCCTGATGGCCAGCACACCCACCCCAACAATATAAACTTGTGTCTGTCTCCAGAACAAAATTTGGAGTTGAGCTAGAAAAATGTTTAACTACTCCACACTTCTAAATTCTCTTGCAAACAGTTTAATTCCTCCTTTGGCGCCAGTGTCATCTCCACTATGTCCTTCTACTATAAACTTTTCCTTAAAACACAACTTTTACCTTCTGCAGTGGCTGATAAGACAATTGACTAGGAAAAAGTGGATGAATTGATTAAGAAAGCCGACCATTGACTCATGCCTAGTCTCTCAAATACAACTTCTGTTTCCCTACAATACTATTAATCTCTTTCTTTATCAAACTCATTCTTCTCCCTGGAAGCAACAGTCTTGCATGAAACGTATTTGGAAGGAACCTTATCTGACTTCTCCTCATGGAATATGAAAATCAGGCACTCAAGAAGATTCCTCGCTATCTCTAACTTATCCACCAACTCCTCTTCAGCTCTGGATATTATTAAAAAGTTGTCCAAATATGTAATCAATTTCATTCCCTTCCTCCCCAAAAAATACTACTGATCTCAACACAGTGGTATAGCAGCGGGGTACTGAAAGACAGACTCTTCTACTCCATAAGAGATAAAGATCCTTTAAGTCTATTTTCTCTAATGAACATATCCCTAAGTGTTACATTCCCCTCCAACTTGAAGTGCTTGTAAACCAAAAATGTTTTTACATCCCTAAAATTTCTTACAGGATACCATTCCTTGTCCTTTTTCTCCACAAAGAAAAGCACACTCACGTACCTCCTGTTCTTTTTTTTTTGTCCTCATTTCGCCACCCACGCTTTGGTTAAGAGGAAAAAAGCAATGGCCGAGGCAATAATGGTATGGCTCCAGGTGTGCGGTACGCAACACTGCTGGGCTGCCCCACCTGTTCTACTTATTGCACTTTTCCCAATCGACTGCCATCGACCAAATCTTACTGTTTTCTTCAAGACCTGATCATAACCAAAGCAGCACCCAATAAGGTGAGGAGAGTTCTAATCATTGGACTTAAAGTTCAGGAGGAGGAGACCAAACAAAGAAACTACAAAACACAAATTATATAACTGAAACTACTCCACACTAATAAGCTACTGATAAACATTTTCCCAATCCACCCAAAAATTGTCTCTGCTAGTAAGAGGACCTCGTTGTTCCATTTTGCACAGTCGATTTACAGATGTTTGCCAATCCTGAACAAGTGGGGGCAGAGGGTCCACCCATTTACGACATATTTCCCGTCTGGCCAAAAGCATTAGTACAAACAACAAGTGCTCCTGTTGTACTGACATTTGCTGATAATTTATACCTGGTTCACAAACCCCAAACACCACCATAAGAAGGTTTATTCTTAAGTTTACAACAAAAATTACCTTCAGAATACTTCCTATCTCCTTCCAATATTTAATCAACATTGAGCATTGCCAAAACATGTGAACATCATCTGCATTGTCTTCCGCACACCGTGGACAGTTTTTCTTAAATTTCCCAATAGCTGGTAATCTAGCAGGTGTCCAGTAAACCCTATGTAGTGTAATCAGATGGTTTTTCTTCAACCCTGCAGGTTTAGTAGTAAACCACAGCTCTGAACAAGACTTCCGCCACAATGCTGTAACTTCTAGGGTTGGAAAGATCCTCCCCCACTTCAATAAGGGGAGGGATGCACCATCATCTACTGTTTCCAACAGAACATGATACCACAAAGCAACTTCTTTTTTAATGGCTATCTGGTTTAATTTCCCTTCCCATGAGCTCCTCCCTATTTCTCCTGCTCGTCGAGATTTCACCCAACTAGATAACTGAAGGTACTTGAATTTAGAAACTGTCCCTCTAGTACGCTCCTGAAATGCAGACCAGATTAACAATTCAGAACCTTCTATAATCTGACCCCATTTTACCACCCCACTTGTTCTCAATGGAATTGATAGTTTGTCGATAAGACATTCAGGAATACCGGGTGAATCCCAGATAGGAGCAGAACTACAATAATAAGGTATCCCTAGCACCTTCCGAAAATAAATCCAAACATTACACGCGTGTCTGGGGAGCTTCAAACACACCTTCTTGAAGTACTTTGGGTGTCCAAATTTATATAAGAAATGATCAGCTCCTTCCTCAAGATGTGCCGTCAGAGCTCTCCAGACCAATGCATACTCTGATTTCTTATTCAATAACATTCTGGTATTTTTTAGTTGAAATGCCAGATAGTACCTAAAAAAATCTAGAGATGCAATACCCCCCCACTCTTTCTTTCTACTCGCCCTTCTGCGAGAGTCTTGGTTAATGGTCAACTATCACAGGAATTCAGGATTTGTCGGGGCACGCGACAGGGGTGTCCTTTATCTCCCTTGCTTTTTAATTTATATATTGAACCTTTGGCAATTTTATTACGGGCTTGTAAAGACATTCCCCTGTTTCGGATTGGGGGATGGGAAAAGAAAGTAGCATTATACGCAGATGATCTTATGCTATATACTAGTGATGTGATGATTACTTTGCCTATGGTCGATACATTGATAGAGCAATTTGGCAGATTTTCAGGCTATAGTATAAATACAGAAAAGACGGAAATTATGTGTTGGAACTTGGCTTATGTTTCTCCCTTAGTGAAACAAGAGATCAAATACTTGGGAATCCGGTTTACAACTGATCTTAATGATGTAGCTAAGTTCCATTTTGACATAACTTATAGGGAAACTAAAAAACTGTTAAAGGTGTGGGCTGCTCTTCCACTTTCTATAATTGGAAGATCTAATATCTTGAAGATGTGTATTCTTCCAAAGTTTACCTTTTTATTTAACACAATCCCATTAGAGTTTAAGGGGAGCTGGTTTAAAAAATTACAGGGAGATTTATCCTCGTTTGTTTGGGCCTCCAAGGGAGTAAGGATTTCTTGGAAAAAGATGAGTACCTCCTGTTCTTGTCTTCCACCAAAAAAATTGAACCTTTTCCAACATTTGACTTATCTTACCTTCTACTAATACTTTGTGTTCCTTACTTAACATCAGCTCCCTCAAATCCCTTTCTTGTCAGGCACTTCTTGAAGATCTAACACAAATTGTTGAATGGTCTGGAATGCCCATTGATATTTTGTTGGATCTTGCCACTACTTGTAAAATGGCTTCAGTGTAATTCCCACCTTTTTGGTGGAAAGAACCACAAAAGATCTTTGTAGTTTCCCTGGACCCCACCATTGGCCTGTTTTCTTCCACATGAATTCCTAGTCCTTTCAACTCTTCTCCTTTGATGAATGTATTATGTAGCTATCTAGAAGCCACTTCCTGTACCTCTTGGTTGGCAATACAATAGGGACGCCTTAAAACCTTGTCTGGCTGCAAGTCCCCTTCTGCCAGCCCTGAAAAAAACACTACAGCTTTCCAAATTGCTCTGCTTTTTTGAGGGTGGTAAAGGTGGAAGCATATTTCTCTACATGTTTTACTAAGTCTTCAGGTAAGAGGAGAGCCTTCTCATCTTCACACACTTCTTTGCTAGCCATAATCACATCTTTGGGTTTATCTTCATTGGTATTGTATTCCTACTAATTTGCTTACATGAGAAAACTAATGGCCCTTTGAAACCAACCCCCAGTAGGTCTAAAATGACTTGTGAGGGAGTTCAAGTATCATTAATTAATTAGTGGCATAGAAGCAGCATGTGGCAGCTATTAAATCTGCATTTTATAAGCTTAAACAGAGAAAATAAAGTAGAAATGAAAATATGCACATTTGAGGTACAGTGAGCCATGTAGCCTAACAGTCGTATTCTGACAGATCGTTTAACAAGAAAGCATTCAGCATTTATTTTGAGTGATTTATTAATGAATATTAACATGAGAATATTATTTCAAGGTAGAAACAGTAGAAATAAAATATATTTTGAATAAATGCATTGATTTCCTTATGAATTACATGTCTAGAAAATACAGTACACATTTGAAATTGCTTTGAAGTAATATCAATGATGTTTAATGAAATAATTTGTTTTGCATATTTTATTTGAATTTAAAGGTGTGCAAAAGGTTTATCAATGTATTCATTTTATTAGTGAGCATTAGGGTTTCTTAACATGACTAGGCCTGGCAGTTGATTTGCAAGCACCAATGGAATAATGTTGCTTTAAGTTTCCCCTTTAACCTGAGTTGTGTCTAGGCTACAAATGAAATGGTGAATGTTCTCTTGTATTCCAGGAGAAGAGCATGTTTCAAGGTTAGTTAATGGAACAATGTTTGTTCTAGCTGTTGAATCATAGAGGAAGCTCATGAAACTTATGTGAAAGAATATCAGCTTAGTTTATTATGTCATGGGAAAGGAAAATATCCTGTACCCTTCGATGAAGAGTTCATGAAAGCATTTACTGAGTTGAGAGAGAGTTTGTGCAGAGCTCCAACTTTGGGAATGCCGGATTACATAAAAGGTTTTGCACTGTTTTGTCAGGTTGTGCTCTTTCTGTTTTGATGCAGTGATATGGAGGAACAAACAGGTCAGTGGCATATACTTCTGTCACACTAGATCCTGTAGCTGCTGCTTTGCCAGCCTGTCAGAAATCTGTGGCTTCAGCTGGTGTAAGAATTAGCCAATCCGAAGGCATTGTGATGGGAGAACCTTTTACTGTCATCTTCACGCACTTGGTCAAGATCCTCTTGACCAGATCTAAGACTCAGTGTTTGCCCAGTGTCTGACTTGCAGGTTATGAACTATTGATTCTTGAATCACCCTATGTAGCGATCAAGAGGTGTTTGAGTTTGAACCCCGCCACATTAATGCCTCTAAATGTTGATGATACAGTTGATGTTAATGAAATGGAACATGACTTCTTTGATGTTACTGAACTTTGTTCCAAACCCAGACCTGTTATTCAATATACTCCTTTAGAAGAGAATGACCAAGTTGTCTTTATTGATGGCTCCTGCTTAATAGACAGTGAAGGTTTTCTGAGAGCTGCCTATGCAGTTTGCACACTCTAAGGAGTAGTTGAAGCTTAATGGTTTCAAGGAATCGTTTCCGCCCAAGTAGGCGAATTGGTTGCTCTAACAAGTGCAAGCTGCGTGTCAGAGTAGCTCAAAGTGACAATATTCACAGAGAGTCAGTACGGATTTGGTATTGTACATGACTTTGGGCAGTTTTGGCACCAGCGAGGTTTAATGACCTCTTCTAGATCCCCTATTAGAAAAGGTGAGAAAATGTATGGTTTGTTAAACGCATAACAGTTACCTGAGAAGATTGAGGTGGTGAAGTGTACAGCCCAGGTAAAATCAAATGACTATGTACCATTGGGTAATGTCTATTCTGACCAATTGCCAGATATTGTGCACTTAATTGTGTCACCTCCTATGAAGAATGGAATAATGAAAGTGACACCAGTGAGACAAATCAAAAAGTTGTGTTGTCAGTGATTGATACCTGGGATGAAATTAAGAGGTTAAAAAAAATCCAACGGAGGAGGAACACAGAGGTTAAATAAAAGCAGGATGTGATCAAAGAAAGGGAGATGACAATTGGATTCCAAATGAAGGGAAAGTTGTGTTGCCAGATTTGTTGTTGAACTCAATGGAGAGGTATTATCCTGGTTAGGTTCATCTCAGCATGGATGCTATGATTTGCACATTCAAACAGATGTGGTAAAACCCCAGATTTAGACTGGTTGCAGAAGAGGTTTGTCACAGATGTGTTACACGCCAACAAATGAACCTAGGGAAAACGCACAGTGGTTAGTTTGAGCCACATAGGTAGATCAGGAGGTCCATTTTACAGAATGCAACTTGATATCATTGAGATGCCTGCTTGAAACAATTGAAGTATGTGTTAGTTAATGTGTGTTTGCTGTCTAAGTGGATAGAGGCTTATCCAAAATGTACGAATGATAGTCTCATTGTAGTTGAGCTGCTGCTCCAGGAACTAATACCTAGGTATGGATTCCCGACTTCTTTGGAACTCACTTTAAGAATAAGATCATAAAGTTGTTCTGTGCAGCATTGAACATTGAGCAAACATTGCACTGCAGTTACAAACCTGGGACATTTGGATTGGTGTAGCAAATTAATGGAACATTGAAAGCTCGATTGGCAAAGGTTTTTGCCTCTACAGCATTGAAATGGCCTGATGTATTTCCACTTGTCAAGATTAGCATGCATAGCACCCATGACAGCGTGCGTAAGTCATCAAAACGCTTTTATTTAACTACAGGGTACAGCTGTAATTTTAAAGTTTGGAACATGTCTTTACCTCGGGTCATACTGGCAAGGTCGATATACCAATTTCATTTGTCCCTTTCTAAGAAAAAAAACAATATTTTCTACACAATTTCTTAGAAAAATGGAAGTGCCTGCCATGTCGTGCTATACATTGTAAGAGTAAACTGGAGCAATTTATCTGGATAACCTCTGTTAAGAACAGTGTATGGTGGTTTGCTGGGGAAATTACAACATGAAAAAGGAGGTGTTTTGTGCTGACAGCCTTACAATTTTGGCTCTTGAATACCGAAAGCATGTCAAAATTTGACAGTGTATAATGTTGTACTTCACGCATAATGGTAACATCTAGCCTTTTTCCTAATCATCCTCCACCTAAGGTATTCAGTTCATGTCTTATGCATTAGTAGGGACACAAATTCTGTTGGATTTCATTTGGTGGATTTCTGAATTATTTTGTTTTGATTATTTACTTGTTTTATTATTATGTATTTATTGTGTTTATTAGTATAACTCTCCTACATACACTTTATAAAAACAAATCTATGTTGTGAACCATAACTCAGTAAGAGAACTACTTAAAGGATGTCTATGGGAAGCTGTTCATGTCAAAATTACAGCTCCCCACATAGGACACTCCTGAAATGTATAGTGACACACACTACAGTGAATGTACTATGGCCCTCATTACAACATTGGCGGTAAAAACCGCTTACCACCGTGCAGAAGACTGCCAACACACCGCCGCGGCAGCGGAATTCTGCCACGGTCATTATGACCCAATGCTCGGAATCCGCCAAAATTCAGACACCCACAGAAGTCCGCCACACCAAAGGTCAGTGATAAACTGGTGAAAACAAAACCTCCATTGTCACGCCAACAGAAATACGCCCACACTATCATGACACACAAATCCACGTCTTTCAACTGCAGTATTCCATTGGCGGTACACACCGCTGCGCTCAAAATACACACACATATACAAAACACTACCACATTGGACAATTGGAAATACACACACCTGATACACATACACACGACTCCCACACACCCATTACAATATAAAACACACACCCACATCACCCACAAACCCCTACGACAAAATTACAGAGAGAAGGCCAGAGATAGACACTACAAACAATTACCAAGCATCCACAGGCACACAGTACCATCACCCACATAACTTCCACGCACCTCACACAACACACCACTAAATATCACCCCACTTATCACTACGCACCACCCCACACATCACCCACACCACCCCATGGCACGGCAAAGACACCCCAGGTTCTCTGAGGAGGAGCTCAGGGTCATGGTGGAGGAAATCATCCGGGTAGAGCCACAGCTATTTGGATCACAGGTGCAGCACACCTCCATAGCTAGGAAGATGGAGCTATGGCGAAGAATAGTGGACTAGGGGTCAACGCAGTGGGACAGCACCCAAGAAATAGGGATGACATCATGAAGAGGTGGAACGACCTACGGGGGAAGGTGCATTCCGTGGTCTCAAGACACCACCTTGCGGTTCAGCCGACTGGCGGCGGACCCCCACCTCCTCCCCCACAACTAACAACATGGGAGGAGCAGGTCTTGGCGATTCTGCATCCTGAGGGACTCGCAGGAGTAGATGGAGGAATGGACTCTGGTAAGTCAAATCTTAACTATTACATCCCCCACCCTACTTGCATGCTATCACATACCCCCACCCTCACCCTCATCCCATCACTCCAACTCCTCACAAATGTCCCAACATCACAAACCACACATCCTAACACCAAGCCCTGCATGCAACAACAAAGCATGGACACCCATCACCAAAGCATGGCCACTGCACATACCCATACACCCCCCTAAACCACCATCACACAAGGACCCACATAGGAATGCAAGCACTGGGGTACACGGTCACCCACCCATTGCCCACCATGCCACACACAGATGTAATAAACATCCTTTTATACCCCTGCAGGACCCCAACCCAACGTCACCGGACAGGAGGGTCCACACATGTCCACACCACCAACAGAAGAGGCCAACAGTGATGACAGCAGCTCTGTCCAACTGGATCTAGATGACCAGCCCGGCCCATTGGTGCCCTCTGGACAGTCGGTTCCCTTCACACAGTCACAGGCCACCACAGAGCTTCCCCCCTCTGGAAACACCAGCACAGCACCCAGCGGGCCCATACCGCTGTCCCCAGGACACATCAATCAGCAGTGTGTCCACCACTACAGGGAACCCAGGCTAACCCACCACCCCAACAACAACAGGGACCTGGGGGCAGTTGCAGTGGGCACAAGGTCCAGTGGATGGAGGCCCAGGATCACAGGGGAACTGGGAGGGCTGCTGTGCGACAGGGGGAGGACAGGCCCAGGGAACCCACTCTTCACGAGGCCCTCTCCAACATCATGGGAGCCTACCACCATTCCTAGGAGACTATGGCAACGGTACTGGTCAAGTTTCAGGAGACCCATCGCCTGCAGGAGGAACAGTATTTGGGATTCAGGGAGGAACTCAGATCCATCAATTCCACCCTGGGCACCATCGTAGGGGTGATGAAGGAAGTCCTCAACACCAGGAGGGACACTGTGGCAAAACAAGGTGCCCCTGACACTAGCCTGGATGATGAACTGCCCACCACCTCCGCCGGCACTAGTGGACAGGAGACAACACCACAGGACCACCACACCAGCATCCCACCACCTGCAGAGGGTGAACCACCCCGCAAACGGTCCCTGAGATCCAGGACAAAGGCAGAGAACGATGCCAAGACCCCCGCCAAGAAATGAGACCACCATAATGTCATCCTTCTGTCCCACTTTATCACCCTGTCCATCCTCAAACTGCCCCAGCTCCACTTCCTATGCCCATTTGGGCATTGCACCTGTGAGACTAATAGACTGGACTCTGCCATGGACATTCCTCCACCATCACCACTCACCATTTTGCAACCCCCTCCACTATTGAGCACTTAAATAAAAACCCTTGAAGCACAAAACAATCTGGAGTCAGTCTGTGATTTCGAAATAGTGTATTAGCAATTACAGTGTCAAAATGCTCTTTCAAATGTAATGTCAACATACCTATGTCACACAGCTCTAGTCCATGAGGAAACAAAGCAGATGTCATACAGTGGGACCCACATCTGTGAAATCGTAAGGGAAAGTGACAACTCAGTGACCATACACTGGGTGAAAACGACAGACAGTTGAGAGGTAGTAGTGTTAAAGTACATTTAGTAAGCAGGTTTTTATTCTTACCTGTGTCTCACTGAAAATATTGCAGGATCACCGAGTTCCTGTTGTCGATGTCCTCTTCTTCTGCTTCCTCGTCTTCACTGTCCACAGGCTCCACAGCTGCAACAACACCGCCATCTGGACCATCCTCCTGCAGAAAAGGCACCTGTCGTCGCAAAGCTAAGTTGTGAAGCATACAGGAGGCCAGGATGATCTGGCACACCTTCTTTGGTGAGTAGAATAGGGTTCCACCTGTCATATGGAAGCACCTGAACCTGGTCGGAGGATGCCGCCATCTCCTCACATGTCCCAACGGACGGTGCCTATGAAGGACAACAGCGAGCACAGAGTCAACCAACTCAGAGGTACGTACCCACAGCTTACAGAGAACACGAATCCGAAATTTGGCATGTATGAGTGTTGAGGCAAGGCCTAGGTATGTTTGACGCAGTTAAAAATTAAGCCATGTCGGCCCCTGAAATGGCGGCTGCCTGACTGTAAATTGGGACAATGGGATGTGAGGTAACTGCGCTGGCGTTGTACACCGTCGCGATAGGCGGTCAAAGACCGCGCGCAATTCTGCATTGGTTAACATTGGACCCTATGGGTCCCAGGAGCCAATGATGATGTACGCCAGCCATGACGGTACGCACCGCCGCGGACGTGACCACCATTTTCTATCTGTTCAATCACTCGATACCTGATCTTCAACAGGAGAGGACCTACACTGCAAGTGCTGCTGCAACCTCGGTCTGGAAGAGACAATGGCTTGTGCGTCTGGGGAAAGGGTCCCTGCCTTCACATCAGAGGAGTTGGAGAAACTCATGGATGGGGTCATCCCCCAGTACACGCTACTCTATGGTCCTCCAGACAAACAGGTAAGTACACTGGGAGCATGCTGTATGGGCTATGCCTGTGTGGATTGGGGTGGATGAAAGATTGGGGGGGAGACTGAGGCGTGCATGAAACGACAGTGAGTGCATCTGCCACATGGTAAAGGTAGGGATGGGGGCCAATGACTGTGACGGTGCAGTTGGTAATAGCTTTTCTTTTCCCCCTGTACAATTCATGTAGGTCAGCGCCCACCAGAAAAAGGATATTTTGGGCCGTATTTATACTTTTTGGCGCACAACTGCGCCAACGGGGTTGTGCGTCAAAAAATTGAACGCCGGCTAACGCCATTCCAAAGCGCCATGCGGGCGCCGTATTTATGGAATGACGTTAGCCGGCGGAGCTGCCTGGTGTGCGTAAAAAAAAAAGACTTACACCAGGCAGCGCCGGCGTAGGGGAAAATGGAGCTTGGGCGCCAAAAAATGGGGTAAGTCAGGCTGAGGCAAAATTTTCAACTCAAACCGATTAGCGCCATTTTTTTGATTCCCAACCCCCATTGAAATGACTCCTGTCTTAGCAAAGACAGGAGTCATGCCCCCTTGCCCAATGGCCATGCCCAGGGGACTTATGTCCCCTGGGCATGGTCATTGGGCATAGTGGCATGTAGGGGGGCACAAATCAGGCCCCCCTATGGCACAAAAAAAATACTTACCTGAACTTACCTTAAGTTCCCTGGGATGGGTCCCTCCATCCTTGGGTGTCCTCCTGGGGTGTGCAAGGGTGGCAGGGGGTGTACCTGGGGGCATGGGAGGGCACCTCTGGGCTCCTTCCGAGCCCACAGGTCCCTTAACGGCTGCCCTGACCAGGCGTTAAAAAATGACGCTAAAACGGCTGGACATCATTTTTTTTGACCCGCCCAATCCCGGGCGTCATTTTTGCCCGGGAGTGTAAATACGGCGCACATGCCTCGGAGTCATTTTTTAGACGGGAACGCCTACCTTGCATATCATTAACGCAAGGTAGGTGTCCACGCTAAAAAATTACGCAAACTCCAAGATCTTTGGCGCTAGACGGGTCTAACGCCAAAGTATAAATATGGAGTTAGTTTTGCGTCGGAATTGCGTAAAAAAAAACGACGCAATTCCGGTGCAAACAGAGTATAAATATGCCCCTTTGTGTGCCATCACCAAGGATGTCCGGACCCTGGGGGTCTACCACAGACGGAGCACCCACTGCTGTAAGAGATAGGAGGACATTCGCCGCTGGAGCAAGAAGACGGCGGAGGCCCAGCTGGGGATGGCCTCCCAACGTATGAGGGGTTCCCGTCGCACCATGACCCCCCTGATGTTCAGGATCCTGGTGGTGGCGTACCTAGAGTTGGATGGGCGCTTGAGGGCATCACAGCAGACACAAGGGGGTGAGTACACTCTCATTCTGCTTATTTTGCGCGCAGTGGAGGTGTCTGGGTGGGGGAGGTGGGCTGTGGGTTTCCCTAGGCCAGGGCGAGTGTGCTTGTTAGGTCCCCTTGTTCTGGCAGACCCTGTGGCACCCTACCCCACCTGTATACAGTGCCAAGTACACCTAATCAGGCTCCTGTGTCATCCATGTGTGCAGATGTCGGCCATAGCCTTGTAGGCCATGTCCCAGGGATTGAACAGTGGAGCCCAAGTGCACGGCGTAGTGCAGGGGGCTTCTGTGTCTGTCGTGTCTGCCAACAGTAGCGGTAATGCATGCACTCAACATGTCTTTCTTCTGTCGTCGTCCCCCTTTTTGTGTTCTCCCTGTTCTTGTGTACATTAGCATCATCAGGCGGAGGAGCAGTGGCACCGGAGCAGGAGGGAGCTGCATCCCACATGGTCCTAGAGGGCGAGACAACGGACTCGGAGTTCACCAGTGGGACGGAGGTCGAGGGGAGCTCCACAGCAGGGTCAGGAGCTGAGACCAGTGATACGGACTTGTCCTCTGATGGGAGCTCCCTTGTGGTGGTACAGCCGCCACCACCCCTACCAGCACCACCCTCCCAGCAGCTCCTCAGCCTTTGACCCGTGCCCCATTAACCCAGGAGGGTGGGCATCACCTTCGCCCCAGGCACCTCAGCCCCTGCCTCAGTCACCCCTGCTGCCCTCAGTGAGGAGGCCATTGACCTCTTCAGGTCCTTCACTGTTGGGCAGTCTACCATTTTGAATGCCATCCAGGGTGTAGAAAGGCAGTTGCAACAAACAAATACATTCCTGGAGGGCATTCATTCTGGTCAGGCGGTCCTTCAGCGAGCTTTTCAGACTCTGGCCTCAGCACTGATGGCAGCTATTGTCCCTGTCTCTAGCCTCCCCCCTCCAACTTCCTCCATCCAGACCCAATCCCCTCTACCTCAGCCTATCCCAAGCACACCTTCAGACCAGCATGCACACACGGCAACACGCAAGGGAAGCTTTGGCAAACATAAGCACCACACATCCCACAGGCACTCACGCAAGCATCACACACATGCAGACACACCAACATCCACTGCCTCCACTGTGTCCCCCTCCTTCTCGTATCCCTCCTCCCTCCCAGTCTCATCTACACTCCCACCTGCATGCACTACATCTGCAGCCACTACTTCCATCACCAGCACACACACCACCCCACCCCGCTTACGTGCCGTCACCACCCCCACTGCCATTCACACATCCCCTGTGTCCTCTCCGAGTGTGTCTGTGACGTCACCTCCCAAGATACACAAAAACAGGCACACACCCACCCAACAGCCATCCACCTCACGACAGCCTCCAGCACATGCACCTTCACCCAACATCACCAAACAAACACCTCCTACAACCACAACCTCTTCCTCCACTCCCAAACCCCCTCCAGCTACCTGTCCCACTGTTCCCAAGAAACTTTTCCCGTCCAACATTGACTTCTTTCCCTCACCTCCCCCACCCCGTCAGTCTCCTAGGGCCCGACTCTCCAGGTCCCAACCTAGCACCTCAGCCACAACATCTCCAGGATCAGTGGTGTCTGTCGTCACCGGAATCTGGAGTGCACCGGGCAGCAGGGCACCCAGTGTGGCATGGAGCCACAGCACAGACAGTCCCCCACCTGTGAAGCATCAAAAGTTGGCTAGTGCCTGGCGGAAGAGGGGGAAGACTCCAGACACCAAAGCCACTCCCAGGGGTACAGGTGGGAGTGTGGAGTCAGCTTCGACACCTTCCAAGGTGGGGAAGGGCCACAAGAAAGTCGGCAAGTCTGGGAAGAGCAGCACGGCGGAGAAGACAACCTTCATCCCCGCTGCCCAGGAGGCCACTGCCACCATCCCCGCTGCCCAGGAGACCACCGCCATCATCCCCGCTGCCCAGGAGTACACCGCCAGCATCATCCCAGCTGCCCAGGAGGCCACCGCCAGCACCAGCCCAGCTGCCCAGGAGGCCACCACCAGCACCAGCCCAGCTGGGCCAGACAGTACCGCCACCACCAGTCCGGCTGGGCCAGACAGGACCGCCAGCACCAGTCCCGCTGGGCCAGACAGGACCGCCAGCACCAGCCCCGCTAGGCCAGACAGGACCACCACTGAGTCACTGCCAAGGACACCGCCGCCACAAGCACTGCTGCCAAGGACACCGCCGCCACAAGCACCGCTGCCAAAGACACTGCCGCCACAAGCACCGCAGGCCCATGAGCGCCAAAAGCACTGACGCTACTGAGGCCGCCACGAGCAGGATGAAGCACTCTGGGCACCAAGCCCCCTCCTGAACCAGTGGAGATTTACATCCACTACCTCTGTCTTTGGCAGGATGAAGCACTCTGGTCACCAAGCCCCCTCCTGAACCAGTGGAGACTGTCATCCACTTGAGAGACTGTGGCTTTGCACTCCCCAGGATATAGCAATGGGCAACCCACCCACTTGAGAGACTTGTGAGACTGTGGCTTTGCACTCCCCCGGATTGAACAGTGGGCAATCCACCCACTGTAGAGACTTGTGAAACTGTGGCTTTGCAATCCCCAGGATATCGCAGTGGGCAAACCAGCCACTGTATAGACTTGAGAGACTGTGGCTTTGCACTCCCCAGGACTGAACAGTGGGCAACCCACCCACTGTAGAGACTTGAGAGACTGTGGCTTTGCACTCCCCAGGATGTAGCAGTGGGCAACCCACCCACTGTAGAGACTTGTGAGACTGTGGCTTTGCACTCCCCAGGATATAGCAGTGGGCAACCCACCCACTGTAGAGACTTGAGAGACTGTGGATTTGCACTCCCCAGGATTGAACAGTGGGGATAGGGCCCCCCGTGGATTTGGCATTGTGCACTCAACCGGCTAAGGTGCCCACCCTTTCCCTTCCCCCTGAGGTGCCTGTTTTATTTCTATTTTATGCCCCTGCAGTGTTCTCTCTGTCATGTTCAGGTATCTTGTGTGGGCCTCGCCCATGCAGTGTGGGCCCAGTGGTCCACGGACTTTAAGGGTGGAATACCTTGGACTAATATTCTTGGTGTATATATTTGTGAATAGTGTATGTATATTATTTGACTACTGAATTTTAATATATTACAATCGTTCACCTCATTTCCTTTTGTCTTTGCATTCTTCCGGGGGGGTTGGGGGTGTAACTGTAATGTATCATGCTGTATTAGTGTGTGTGTTGTAGTGGGTGAGGGTGAGGGTGGGGGTGTTGTGTATTGCGTGTGTGTGTCACTGTTTATTCCCTCCACCGCCTCTGTGTCGTAGGTGAAGTACTCACCGTGCTCTTCGCCGCCGGCGTTCGTGCTCCTGGTAGAGGAGCAAGAAGATAAAGGCTGGTAAAATGTGGAGCTCTGATTCCATGGCGTCCTGGTTCCTCGTGGGGTGGGCAGAGGTGATAGTTTTCCCTTCGAAGTCCTGTTTCCACCGTGTTTTTGTTCGCGGAGAATCGGCCCCGGAAAAGGTGGCGGATTGGTAGGTTGTGATACTGTGGGCGGTACATTGTCTCCCGCCTGTCTGTTGGCGGTGACTGTCAAGCTGTTTGGTTTCCACCACGGTCGTAATTCCACTTTTTTTCCTTCGGCCTGTTGGCGGTCTTACCGCCGCTTTAACACCGACCGCCAGGGTTGTAATGACCACCATGGTATTGAAACATTGTCCAGTTGATACTCTTCCCATTCCCATTTAGTTCCTGTGGCTTGGGGATACCCATCTTTGTTTTGGTAGCATACTTTATTAAGGCAAAAAAGAAGTCTGCCCTCTGTACATTTTCCAGATGCAAACAAAAGTGTATACCAAGTTTGACAAGAACCATTGTGTGAAAAAGGAAGAGGAATGAGAGGTGTTCCTCATTTCTTTTGATGCGCAGGTATCATTCCACATACCCAACAGTTAGTAGTATTTGTAGCATTATGAGCATGATGCAACATCTGAATGAAAGTATTATTGAAGTACGATTGACGGCGCTTCTGCTCCTGATAGGGAAACGTAAAGTAATAGTGATCCTCTGGTACTGGAGTAGTGGCAACAAAAGCTCACGAGCAGAGCCATCTTTTCAACAAACCAGGTGATTATTGCTATAACCACCAAAACAACAACAAACCCCATAGTACTAATGATCACTTTGTTATTCATTTTGGCAACAGTGATAATCGACCCTTCCAGAAGTTAATTTAAAACAATCGTTGGAGCTCTTATCCCTGGGCAGCCGCTGATTTCTTCATCACGGGCCAAGATGGATGTCACTACTCTAATGCATGGCTGATCCCCCCCTTTGCCACATTGGCTCTCCATTTCACTAACCCAGGGCCCAACCAGTTTTTTTCAGCACTACAGATTCTTTCCTCTGTCTCAAATTATATCGCGACACTCCAGAAATCGTATGGTCCGGGAAGAACTCCACAGATTCGTCAGGTGATATAGCACGGCCTTTCTCCGTAGTCAAAATCTCTCGATGATCGGTCAGCACAGCAGGTTCCACCAAGGTAGGTAGCACTCTCTTGCAGTGAGTACTATGGACCCAATTCTTTCGGCTCATCACTCGAACTGCTGTCCTTGTCGCAAGGAGCACCTGCTCTGTTCCTAGCCACCTTGGTTCCAAGCTGGTTGATCTTTCAAAGGACTTAATCATCACCTGGTCACCAGGTCTGAGTTCATGGCCTTCACCTGTAGATCTGTCAGGAAGTGCTTCTCGAACCTGTTGATGAATAGAAACCAAATTGTCGGTTAACTGTGCCAAATAATCATTCATCAGGACACAAGGTACATCATATACAGAATTTGGCTTAGGAACTCGCCAAATGTTCATTGGCCTTCCAAATACTATTTTGTAGGGGGTAAGACCTGTTCGAGAGTGTGGCACTGACCTAATAGACAATAATGCCAATGGTAATGCATCCGGCCAAGTTGAAGATGTGGAAGCCTGTATCTTCGCTAACTTCAGCTTCAAAGTAGCATTATACCTTTCCACCAACCCTGCTGATTGTGGATGGAAAACTGCATGGAACTTCTGATTGATCACTAATCCTTTCAGGACATACTTAATAACTTCCCCAACAAAATGAGGTCCGTTATCATTCCATAAAAGTCTGCAAACACCAAACCTAGGGAAAAATTCTTTCAAAAGCACCTTCGCTGTGGTAATGGCAGTATTATCCTTTGTGGGGTACACCTCTATCCATTTACTGAAGGCACATACCACCACCAAGACATACTTTAAATTGTTGCAGCATTCAAGCTAAATATAATCCATTTGTAGAACTTCGAAAGGTGCAGTTGGTGTAGCAAACCCTCCCGCAGGAGTTCGTGTCCCTTTTCCATGATTGTATTGTGAACAGATCAAACAAGACTGTACTATTCTCTTAGCTGTACTGGAAATTACTTCATTACTGTTGAAGCTCCAACATGTGCCAGCCCATGTGCCATCTGAACCATAGGTTGTACAAAAGCTATAGGCAATTTCCATTTATCAATCTGCTTATTCCGCCAACAGCCCTTATCATCCAATTCTCCTTCTTCAGACCATTGCTCACGCTCTTTCACAGAAGCAGATTTCTGTATATCTAATACATCTTGTCTAGCATTATGCCACCGTTCAGCTTGTGACTTCACTACTTACATAGAAATAGTACTTAGGTGCATCGCAGTCTCACGTGCTACGCGGTCCGCATGGGCATTACCTTGTCCTATCTTATCGGTCAATCTCTTGTGTGCACTACATTTCACAATAGCTATTTTCTTTGGATATGTCAATGCAGTCAAGAGGTTATGCACTAATTCTCCGTGCATTATCTGCATCCCGTGGGATGTGAGAAAGCCTCTCTTCTTCCAAAGCAAACCAAAATCATGAGCCACTCCAAAAGCATAGCGTCTGTCTGTATAAATATTCACACATAAGTCAGTACTAAGCTCACATGCTCGTGTCAAAGCTATTAGTTCAGCTGCTTGAGCTGACTTCTGTGGTATACGAGCTGTCTCCACTACCGTGTGTATTGTGGTGATTGCATATGCAGATGAGGTCGTTCCGTCTGGCAACTTCAAACAAGACCCATCAACCCACAATTCCCCGTCTACATCTGGAAGGGGCGTATCTTGAAAATCAATACGACCCTTTGTCTGTTCTTCGGTAAGGAATGTACAATCATGTGTTTCTTGTGACTGAGGCTGAGTTCCCAGATATGGCAACAAAGTGGCTAGATTTAGTGTTGCACATCTCTTCAGTGTATTGTGAGGAGCCAGCACTACCAATTCAGATCCTGTCAGGCGAGCACTAGTTAAATGTTGTGTCTTTGTTTGATTTAAAAGAGCATCAACCACATGGGGTACTAACACCAACAGCTTATGTGACAAAACTATCCCTTCACTCTGACATATTGACACAGCTGTTGCCGCAACTGAGCGAAAACACCCAGGCAATGCTTGAGCGACAGGATCAAGTACTGCTGAAAAATATGCACAGGAACGCTGCTTATCGCCATGTGTCTGTACTAAAACTGACAATGCACATCCATCATTCTCATGTACGTAAAGTGCAAAAGGCTCAGTGTAATCTGGAGTACCCAATACTGGTGCTGAACAAAGGGCTTCTCGTAGCTGCCCGAAAGCAGTCTCACATTCATCTGTCCATGCGAGTGGCATTGGAGTATCTTTAGTCAAAAGTGCTAGCAAAGGTTTGACAATGTGTGAAAACACTAATATCCATTGCCTACTAAAAGAAGTAAGACCAAGGAATGCATGAACATCTTTCTGAGTAGAGGGTACTTGTGTGTCTAAAATTGCTTGAATACGATCTGATGTATGTGCACGGCCCTCCTTAGACAAAGGTGACCTAAATAGGTTACCTTTGGTCTACAATATTGCAATTTCTTTCGTGACACTTTATGATGGTGTGAAGCAAGAAAAGAAAGTAAGGACAAAGTGCTCTTTTCACATTCCTCAGGGGTATTAGCTGCCAACAAAATATCATCGACATATTGTATGAGAGCCACACCTTCAGGCAAAACAAAAGAATCAAGTTGTCATTTTAACACTTGACTATAAATACTAGGACTCTCAGTATAGCCTTAAGGAACTCTGCAAAATCTACATGATCGTTTATTCAAAGCAAAACCAAACCAATATCTGCTGTCAGGATGAATAGGGATCGAAAAGAAAACATTCTTAAATTTTATCACAGAAAACGTAGTTGCTGTCGGGGGAACCAAAGTAAGAAGTGTTGTGATGTCAGATACCACAGGATATTGTGGTACCACAATCTTATTCACTTCTTGTAAATCAATAATGAATCGGTAAATCCTAGTATCAGTATCCCTTTTCAGAATAGGAAGAATCGGACTGTTAGAAACATTATACGGAACTTCCTCAACAACTCCAACTGCAATAAGATCATGCACAATTCGTGTGAGTGCTTCTTCGCCCTCCTGTGAAATTTTGTATTGAGGCAAACGTGGCAATACAGCTCCCTCCTTGACACTAATGTGTACCGGTGGAATAATCATTTGTCCCACATCAGTATCTGAAGTAGCCCACAAAGTACTAGGGAGTGAAGCTAATGCAATATCCTTTTTAACAAGAAAAACTCTTTCCATCACAGAATGATTATCATTCAAATTAACAAGCACCCCTTCAGGAGAGCATCGTATTGTAGCCCTGAAATACTTGAGCATATCAAGACCCACAATATTGTCTGGTGTATTTGGAGAAAGCAAACTGGCCGCTAAAATCATGAAATGCTTCTTCAAAGCGTGTAAAGAAATCAGAGACCGATTCATCTGCCTTTTGCTTACAAGACGCTAAAACAGTCCAATCTATCTTTTTAGGGGGAATAATCATTTTTAACTTCACTAATATGGCTGCGGGAAGATCTAGAATCAACTGATACGGCTCTTTTGCAGGTTCCCTATACCCGTGTATCTGTTCTAATTCTTTCCATGACACCCCAAAAACTCCACGATCATCAACTTTATGAACCGTTCTCTACATATCTGCGGTAATATCAATCCGAAAAATAAATCAATGTCAGCCAAAGTCATAGTACAAAAACTAATTGCTCCCTCAACTTCCTCTTAAAAGGTGGCTGGATTTTTCGCGGGTCAGGTAATGCTGTTTTAAGTGCCATTACATCTGCCCTATTCCAAGGAGTATACACCCAATTATAAATATAATAACCCTTAGCATCAACAGAAGTTTTATCATCACTTGTACCCAATCTTTAGGTGGAACATACAAAGGCGCGGCCTCCCGCATTGGTTTCGCGTGAACTATCATAGTCTTATCTGTTCCGAAGATGGAAGCTTGCACCCCGCCGGTCTGAGATGTCTGTGAAACTACGTCCACGGCCCTTTTCTCCTCTTGCAAACGGACTGCCGCAACACATAATTTCACCAAGCGCCTGATTGCATCAACCACCTGTGAGAAAACAAAAAGACCATCACGCATTTGCTTATGATCAGCTGCTACATCATCGGGCTCTAACTCATTAGAATATTTCCGAAATAGTTCAATAACTTCTGTGCCAAATGCCTCAGTAAAATATAACTGCTCCTTTTCCGTCCACCCTTTCATGTTGTCTAAAAGTTCAGAAGCAGAGACAACGCTACAAATTGTTTTATGAGCAATAGATCTAAGCTCAGAGGCACAGTCAGCAGGCAACATAGAGTGACTGTCACGTATCTTCTGTTGTTGCTCCGAACCGGAGACCTCAGCTAACTCATGAGGGGCAGAAGGAACGACATACGGAGGTGGAGGGCGATCTAGCAACAACAAAATCATTGTGCGGTTTATTAAGGATAGGATAGAGAGGTTGCTGAACACTGTATTGGCCAGTTACCTGTAATTTACGTTCTTTCTCTTCTATCTCCTTTAAATCGTTTATTTCTTTCTTTCTCATTTCCAATGCTTTCCCATATACATTCTTCCGCTGCTCTGTCTCAAGCAAGGCTTGCTCACGCTTCACTTGTCCACGCACTTCTTTCTCCCACATTCGTACACAGTCAAACATATCTTGCCTAGACCTTCGCCTACACATACATTGTTCCACATACTCAATCTTTCGCAAATCAAATGACCCATGCATAGGCCAACGTAACTCAGGATCCGCACGAGTGTATTTATTCCATAATGTGCTGTACATCATAGAAGAAAGACCATGTTTAACATACATATCTCTATTGGGCGTCCCCTCTGGGGGTGGCGGTTGCGATTCTTCCAGTCTCAAATTGGTACCATTACAAAAGCAACACATCCTACGAAGTGCGCTAAAAACAGGCAAGCCAAAATAGTGCACAATATGCAGTATTGTAATCAAAGTAGCACTTAAAGTGCTGTTCAAATCAAAATTAAATTGGAGAAAATTCTCCTCATTACCTGCCTATATTAATTGCAATTTATATATCAATTCAAAGGACACAAATTGACTAGACACCCAAAACACGAGAGCCACAGTAAGTGGTGAAACAAAGGCATCAAAACCCACAGCAAGTGCCGTAAAACGGCTCTTACCAATCACAGGGCGTCCAGGTTCCAACTGCCAAGTTCTAAAATCGACCAAATGGTCACTGAACGATGAATGAACAAAAAGGATCTCAGTCGAGGACTGGCACCACCTGGATGGTCAAATCAGAAAGAAGGGAAAAACTCTGTGGTTGCCAGGACTCATGTCTCCTCAGGCATTGATCGTCCGCAGTGAGATCCCAATCCTTCGTCGCGACCAAGCTGTCAGGCGTCCGAGTCGCCGATGAGTCCCTGTTCGGGCGGCAATTTGTCAAAGTAAGGCTCAGCAAGCCTACTAGTGCAAGGGGTTCGCCCTTCTCTGCACAAAGTCCTCAGACCATATAGGAAGAAGTTGGCACAGAAACTGAAATAAAAGACAAAGTTTATTAAACTTCATGAGGTGGTACCACAGTTGAAACAGCACCCTTCGGTAATGTTTGAAGTAGCACACTGAACTAAGAGAGCATGGTCCTTTTATACCCATGCAGGGGCTAAAAGAAGGTGGTACAATTATAGAAGCAAGACTTATATAATGTCATATAAGGTCATATGGAAATGCACAGTCGATAGGTGGGAGGGGCTAACAGTTTTCAACGACTAGTAGACACATTACTGTTGGTTACTAACTAATAACAGCTGCAGACCTTACTGGGCATGTGCAAAGTGGGAGATGCTAAATATAACTTGTCACTAGACAGATTTTCAAGAGTAGTTAACAGGCAGGGAGGACAGAGCACATGGCGAGCACATGGCAGCATGTGGCAGAGATAATGGCTGCCATGAATACAAAATGGATTCCGCGAAATGTTCACAATAGTTGCTAAATACAAGATGTCTTCTGCTAATGCTTAATCTAATCACTACTAAATTACAACATAGTCAGGGGCATGGCCATGGGTATAGTGGAAGGTGATGCCTGTTGGAGGGTCTTCAGGGTGGGTGTATGTATGAACCACTGTGTTCACTCCTTTAAGCTTCTTACAAGTGTCTCCCCTGTTTTGTTTCCCCATCCCTGTTCTCTTGTGTTTTCTGTGTACATTAGCATCATCTGGCGAGGCAGCTGAGGCACTGGCGAGTGGGGATGCAGTGGCCCACGGATCCTCTGAGGCAGAGTCATCTGACGCCAAGGGGACCAGTGGGTTGGAGGGCGAGGGGAGTACCACGGGGGATGCAACTACCACTGGAGGTAGTGACTCCAATATCTCCTCTGATGGGGGCTCCCTAGCAGACCCTAGTGGGCCCACACCTACTGTATCATCTTCCACCATCCCCCCTGTCATCACTGCCCTCCCATTTGCTCCCCACGGAGTTGCCCACGCCCCCTCACCCAGAAGGGTGGGAGTCACCTTTGCCCCAAGCACGTCTTCCCCTGCCCCAGTCAGCCCCGCTGCCCTCACTGAGGAGGCTATTTACGTCCTGAGAACCATATCTGTAGGGCAGACAACCATTGTCAATGCCATCCAGGGGCTAGCATCAGAGATGCAGCAAACCAATGCCTATCTGGATGGCATTCATGGTGCCGTGTCTGGCCTACAGAGATCTTTTCAGGCTCTGGCCTCCTCTTTGATGGCAGCCAGTGTCCCTGGTCATTCCATCCCCCCTCCAACCTCCTCTACCCCTTCCAGCACCCCACTCCTTTCACTCGTCCAAAGCACACATTCTGACACGCAGGCACACACCTCAACACACAAGAAGCACACGTCTAAACACAAGCACCACACCTCCCACCACAAGCATTTACACAGCCAACATACACATGCACACACAGCAACATCCACTTCCCCCACCACTTCCCCCACCTCTTCTGCCTCCATGTCTATCCCCTCTACATGCACACCCCTAGGCACTGCACCTTCATTCACTGTTTCTGAGCCTCTTCCTGCACTCACCACAATAGCACACATCCATACATGCACCCCAGACACCACACCTGCACTTACCACAACTACTTTAGTTGACACACGCAGCACACTCACCAGACTTGCAGACACCCACACAACATACATTCACATTGGCAGCATGTCTTCTCCCACTGTGTCCACCCCCCTCCTCCAAAAACACAGAAACGTACCAAAACACCCACCGATCATACATCCACCACACCTTAGCATACTGTACAGTCACCTGCACCCACAACACCCACCCCTACACCACTTACGTCCACACCCTCTGCCTCCACTCCCACACCCTTCTCCAGGTCCAACCCAATTGCTTAAAAGAAACTTTTCCTCTCCTGTGCTGACCTCTTTTAACCCACTGGCCCACCCTGTCTCGTCCCTAAACTTGCACACCTCCTTGCCCATTCCACTCCTTCCACTTCACAGCCCGCCCCTGTCCACCCTTCACATTCCCATGCCCCTTCCCCAGAGAGGAAGAAGCCCCGTGCTGAGCCAATTCCATCTGGATCCATCTGGTCCAAGCACACTCTCCCCCCTTCAAAGGCCAAACCTAAACCCCCTCCACCTTCCGAACGCAAATCCAAAGCCCACCCCTTCGTAAATCCCCACCACCCCCGGCCCCTGTTCCCTGAGGTGTCTGGATGCCCCATTGTTGTCCCTATAAGGTGGAGTACCATAGCAATTGTGAGAGTCAGGTTGGGGCCATTGTAGCCCATGGTACTCATGGCACTATGGACTGGCCATTGGCCTTACTTGAGAATCATTTGCTCAGAGAGCTGCATTAAAAGTTTATGTGTAGCCTGTGTTTTAGAGGCACACTCTGGATCCCTGGTCTCTCGTTTCATTGTTTGTAGGTGTGGGGCCTTTGTATGTACTAGGGTCAGGTTGGATTTGCCTGGTGCTGGGTAAGTACCTCTTGCTGTGGAGTGTATGGCTTGTGCTGCTGTGAAGGGTTGTGGGAGCGTTACGGGGTGGGTGGAGTGGGTGGGTATGTAACTGTGCCCTTTCTTCCCTTGTTTCATAGGTTGCGGTACTTAACATCGTCATCTTTGTCAGTGGTCTCGGTCATGGGGGTATTTGGCAAGTAGGATTGGCATGATCTGCAGCTCTCTAGCCATGTCTGCTTCAGCATGTAATGTCAGCCTCCGGTGAGTGTTTCCTTATATTTGGTTAGTTTCTGCCTGGCTTTGCATGGCGGTGGTTCCCGCCCCAGAACTGATGGCGACATAGTGGTTCATTATTTGATGGGCGGGTTGGGCCTCTCTGTCGGCCTGTGGGCAGCCTCTGCTGTCGTTGTTGGCACTCCTCTGATGGCAGTGAGTGGTTTTCAGGCTGCCTGTTTTTCATGTGCTTCATTATTTGGCGGTCCAGACTGGTCCTTTGTTGGTGGTTTTTACCGCAGGCGGTGGGGTGTTTCCCGCCATGTTCATAATGAGGGCCAAACAGCTAAAAGGGTTATGCAAGGAGATGAGTGTACCCACCCAAGGGGCTTCCAGAAAGGAGGACTTTCAACTGGCGCTGAGGACCTGGGCAGAAACCCATTTAGACGATGATGCTAAGGATGAGGAGCCAGAAGATGGCCCCTCAGAGGATTTCTTGCCATCAGTGGATGAAGTTACCACTGTAATTGTGCCTCCTGTCTGACCACGGAGCAGTGTCTCTGATCCAGGCCTGACCGCAGAGGAAAGGAGAGGGAGTTCCAATTGCAAATGGCAAGAATGAAAATTAAGGGCTCAACAGGAGGAAAGGAGGGCAGAGAGAGAAGCGCAAGCAGCTCAGAGAGCCTTGGCTGAAAATAAACTTTTGTTTGCTCATGAACTGAGTCCCAAGGAGCTGGATCTTAAGGCGAACAGTCTGAGTCCAGCAGTAATGGCGGCAGCATACAGGAGGGACCTGCTGGGGAAAATATGGTTCGTATACCCAAAAATGTGGTGCACAGTTTTGTGGTGGGAGATTTCATAGATAAATTGGCTAGCTGCTTATGAAGCTGCACTAAGGGCTCATGAGGTTCCTGAAGGGCTATGTGGTACAACTATGTGGAGTAATGTGCCAGCACTGGGGAGGGACACACTTCTCACATTGCACCCAAAGGATCAAAACACATATCCACCTATGGGTGTGGGCCGCAAAGTAGATGATTACACATGATTGTATAATTTGATTCTGAGAGAGCATATGCTCAGTATTTGTTTTACAGAGTTGTGCCAGCACCTAGTAGACAGTACGCTGACTGATCCCAAGAAGCTTGCTGAGGAGACGGAGGGGGGAGAAAAAAATAAAAACAAGGAGTTCTCAAAAGCACCCCCAAAATAGTTCCAAAGGGAATAGTGGTTACCAGTCCCGGTCTGATTCCAAAAGGAGAGGTTTTACTGACCATAAGACAGGGAGGTTTGTACCCCAATGTGCAGAATGCAATAAGTATGGGCACTCTGAGGGCGACTCCAAGTGCCCTAAGAGGGCACAACCCCCAAAGGAGGGCAGGCACCTGGGTTGGCTAGTGTAGCACTCAGGGTGGAGATGGTCCCAGACTGTTTTGGGGAGCAGATAGAGATACTCCTAGTGTCCCTGGGGGATGCAGAGATTGCAGAGATGGTGCCAAAAACCCACATGCCTGCCAATACTTCCAAGTATAGGCAGTGGGTCACCATCAATGGGCAAAGGGTGGAGGCTCTGCATGACACAGGAGCCAGCATGATTACTGTCAAGGGTCTGCTGGTGTCAGCAGAGCAGGTCCTCCCAAATACATTCCACAAGTCATAGTCGCTGACAATCGTGAGAGCCACCTACAAGTAGCTCTGGTTCCCATTGAGTGTGGGGAGGTCTCTGGTACTCTGAAAGTAGATGTGAGTCCTGCCATGCCTGTGGATTGTCTGTTAGACAACGACCTTGAGCACACTACCTGGAAGGAGGTAGAGCTAAGGTCTGACTTGGAGATGTTAGTATTGCCTGAGTGGGTCTGCATGACCACAGAGTCCATGGCTGTCGGGGAGAGAAGTCAGGTGCGTCTGGAGCCTGGAACAATGGCCCAGACAACTGCCAAGAGGAGGGGCAAGGGGCATGGGAAACCGGTCCCAGAAGTTCCCGCAGTGGTTGACGGGGTTCTTTCCAAGCCAACTGGGGAAGACATTGCCACCCTAGGTGACCTACCTGAGCTTGCTGGCTGGAAAGTTGAGGGTGGGCCCACCAAGGAGGAATTCTGCAAGGCATAGAAAGAATGTCCCCTCTAGAGGGCATGAGGAAGCAAGCCTCAGCCCAGGCAGCAGGTGCAGCCTCTGGCGATCACCACATATATTGGGAGAATGATCTCCTCTAAAGTTAGCCTAAGGTTCCGGCCATTGGGGCAGTGCGTAAGCTGGTGGTCCCCCAGTGTTACCAAACCTTCCAACTGGGTCTGGCTGACGACATTCCCCTGGCAGGACATTTGGGGCAAGAAAAGACCTTTGTCAGGCTTGTCATCCACTTCTATTGACCCCGAATGAGGACAAACTCAGATGCATTCTGTAGGTCCTGTCCTACCTGCCAGGCCATTGGTAAAACAGGAAAAAGGGTTACGGCCCCCCTGATTCCACTTCCTGTCATTGGCACCCCCTTTGAAAAGGTGGGCATCGGCATTGTTGGTCCATTGGACCCCAAAACTGCCTTAGGCAACAGGTTCATCCTGGATTTGGTGGACCATGCCACCCGTTACCCAGAGGCAATCCCTCTGAGGACCGTAACTGCACCGGTGGTGACCCGAACTCTGATGGGGATATTTACCCATGTGGGATTCCCAAAGGAGATAGTGTCTGACAGAGGCACTAACTTCATGTCTGCATACATGAAGTCTGCGTGTGGTGTAACCTACAAGTTCACCACACCCTATCACCCCCAATCTAATGGTCTTCTGGAGAGATTCAACAAGACCTTGAAAGACATGATCGCAGGCCCCCCTGAGGCCCTAAGCGTAAGGGGGACATCCTCTTACCATGCCTTCTCTTTGCTTACAGAGAGGTACACCACAAGGGGTAGGGTTCAGTCTCTTTGAGCTTCTCTATGGGTTTCCTGTCAGGGGAACCTCAAGCATTGTCAAGGAGGGGTTGGAGAAAGCTCCAAATTAACCCCCTCAGGATGTGGTCAGCTACATGATGGCCCTCCGCAACCAGATGCACCGCTTCTGGAAAACGCCCAAAAGTAACCTTGAGGCCAGTCAAGAGGTGATGAAATGCTGGTCTGACCAGAAGGCCACACTGGTAGAGTTTCAACCTGGAGAACAACTGTGGGTAATGGAGCCAGTAGAGCCTAGAGCTCTCCAGGACCACTGGTCTGGCCTATTTGAAGTGAAGGAGTGGAAAGGGGAGGCCACTTAACTAGTGGACCTCCAATCCCTTAGGAGGCCCCTAAGGGTGCTCCATGTCAACCGACTGAAGCCTCACTTTGAGAGGTCCGAAGTCAACATGCTTCTGGTGACAGATGAGGGTATGGAGGAGGAGACTGAACCTCTCCCCGATCTTCTCGCTGCCAAGGAAGG
Organism: Pleurodeles waltl; assembly: GCF_031143425.1. Taxonomy (NCBI): domain Eukaryota; kingdom Metazoa; phylum Chordata; class Amphibia; order Caudata; family Salamandridae; genus Pleurodeles; species Pleurodeles waltl. Next base: position 847,094,018 of record NC_090446.1, read on the forward strand.
TGATGGGTCAGTGGAGGGTATCATTCTCTCTGACTCCCTGACCCTAGACCAGAGAGGGGGCTGCTACCAGTTACTGGAACAGTACTCCTCCCTGTTTTCTCTCACCCCTGGACTCACACACTTGTGTGTCCATAACATTAGCACGGGAGACAGTCCCCCTTTAAAGAACAAAATTCACTACCGGGGTCTCAATTCAGTCACACGGACCCCTGAGCTGATGAGCTCATAGACAGACTAAGTGCTGCCAAATTCCTCAGTACTTTTGATCTCACTTCAGGGTAATGGCAGATCGCCTTGACTGAGGGGGCTAAAGATAGATTGGCATTTTCCACACCTCAGGGCCATTATCAATTCCGGGTGGTGCCCTTTGGGTTGAAAAATGGCCCGCTACCTTCCAATTGTTGGTTAACGGGGTCCTAGCTGGGAAGGATGCCTTGTAAGCAGCCTACCTGGATGACATTGCCATCTACAGTGACAGCTGGGAGGAACACATGGTCCACCTCAAGGAGGTGCTTCAGGCTCTGCAACAGGCAGGCCTGACCATCAAGGCCAGTAAGTGCCAGATTGGGCAGGGTTCCGTGGTGTACTTGGGACACCTAGTAGGTGGTGGCAAGGTGTAGCCACTCCAGGCCAAGATTGAAACTATCAAGGCCTGGCAACCACCTGAACCCAAACAGAGGTGATAGCCTTCTTAGGCCTCACTGGGTATTACCGCAGATTTGTCAAGGGCTATGGAACCATGGTGACATCCTTGACAGAACTCACATCCAAAAAGAAACCTAGGTTGCTGAATTGGACAGAGGCTTGTCCTTCCCTGAAGGAAGCCATGTGCATGGTCCCCGTGCTAAAGGCTCCTGACTACTCCAAGGAATTTATCGTGCAGACAGAAGCTTCGGACCTTGGCATAGGGGCTGTCCTAGCACAGCTGAATGATGAGGGCCTAGACTAACCAGTAGTCTTTATTACCGAAAGACTATTACCACGGGAACAGAGGTGGAGTGCTATTGAAAGAGAAGCATTTGCTGTGGTCTGGGCTCTGAAGAAGCTGAGACCATACCTGAGACCATACCTGTTTGGGACTCACTTCCAGGTTCAGACAGACCAGAGGCCCCTCAGATGGCTCATGCAAATGAGGGGTGAGAATCTTAAACTCCTGAAGGGGTCCATTTCCCTACAGGGAATGGACTTTACAGTGGAGTATCGCCTGGGGTTGACCATGCCAATGCTGATGGTCTCTCCAGATTCTTCTGCCTTAGTGATGTGAGATCCCAGGAGGTTGGGTAGCTCTCCCCACTTTCAGCTGGAGGGGACACATGTTAGACCTGACAGCCTTAGGGTGGTCATGCCTAACTTTTTGCCTGCCTCCCTCCACTTTTGAGATACTGTTTTTACTGTTTTGTAGACTCTGCACACTTTACCACTGCTAACCAGTGCTAATGTGCATATGCTCTCTCCCTTTAAACATGGTAACATTGGATCACACCCAATTGGGCTATTTAATTTACTTATAAGTCTCTAGTAGAGTGCACTCTATGTGCCCAGGGCCTGTATATTGAAAGCTACTAGTGGGCCTGAAGCACTGATTGTGCCATCCACTTAGGTAGCCCCTTAACCTAGTCTCAGGCCTGCCATTGCAAGGCTTGTGTGTGCAGTTCACTGCCAATTCGACTTGGCATTTAAAAGTACTTGCCAAGCCTTCAACTCCCCTTTTTCTATATATAAGGTACCCCTAAGGTATGCTCTAGGTAACCCATAGGGCAGGGTGCTGCCTAGGCAAAAAGCAGGACATGTACCTATGTAGTTTACATGTCCTGGTAGTGTAAAACTCCTAAATTTGTTTTTACACTCCTGTGAGGCCTGCTCCCTTCATAGGCTAACACTGGGGCTGCCCCCATATATAGTTTGAATGGTAGCTGCTGATCTGAAAGGAGCAGGAAGGTCATATTTAGTATGGCCAGAATGGTAATACAAAATCCTGCTGACTGGTGAAGTTGGATTTAATATTACTATTTTAGAAATGCCACTTTTAGAAAGTGAGCATTTCTGTGCACTTAAATCTTTCTGTGCCTTACAATCCACGTCTGGCTGGGTTTAGTTGACAGCTCCTTGTGCATTCACTCAGACACACCCCAAACACAGGATACTCAGCCTCACTTGCATACATCTGCATTTTGAATGGGTCCTCCTGGGCTGGGCTGGGATGGTGGAGGGCCTGCTCTCACACAAAGGACTGCCACACCCCCTACTGGGACCCAGGCAGACTGGATTGAACTGAAAGGGGACCAGGTGCACTTCTAAGCCACTCTTTGAAGTCTCCCCCACTTCAAAGGCACATTTGGGTATAAAAACAGGGCCTCTGCCCTACCACCTCAGACACTTCCTGTAGAAGATACCTGAACAAGAACCTGCACCCTGACAAGAAGAACTGCCTGGCTGCCTAAAGGACTCACCTGACTGCTTTCTGAAGAGGACTGCTGCCTTGCGGTTGCCCTGCTGTCTTGCTGCTCTCTTGCTTTGTTGCAGAAGTGCTCTCCAGGGGCTTGGATAGTGCTTGCCCCCGTTCCCTGAAGTCTCAGGACCAAAAAGACTTCTCCAGTGCAGCTGAAATCCCTCTGCGGTGAAAATTCGATGCACCGCCTACCAAGAACGATGCACAGCCTGTTCGCGGTGAAAATTTCACTGCACGCCGAGTCCGTCACGACGCAGCCCAACTTCGCAACAGAAGATCGACGCAGCGCCAGCGAAGCAACTGGAACTTCAACGAACATCCCTACTGGATCAACGCAAGCCGACTCAGAACGACGCTGCCCGACTTCCTGAGAGGAATTAACACAGCACCTGCCGTGCGGATGAAAATTTCACACATCTCCTACCGGAATCGACGCAGCCGCTGTGACTTCGCTCCACAAGCCCAGGATTCCCCACATCATCTCCGGGGCATCTGAAAACCCTGCAACCTGAAGAGGATCCAAGTCTGCGCACCGGAAATCGACGCAACGCCTTCCCTGCATGGAAAATAATGACGCAAGTCTGTGTGCGAAGGGGCGAAACCGACGCACACTCTCTGATTTCCACACATCTCCTATTCTGCGGTCCCTTGTGAGGATTTTTCTACGCAAACCAGTGACTTTGCCCTGCAAGAGACACTTGTTGTTTCTAGGAGAACTTAAGATACTTTTTATTGCTTTTAAAGTAATCTTTTAACTCTAAAGACACTTTATATCACTTTCAGTGATACCCCTACATTTGCTTATTTTATCTTTAATTGTTTTGACCTGCATTTATTCAGACAAATATTATATATTTTTCTAAACCCTGTGTGGTGTATTATTGTGGTGTCATATTGTGGTATTGTATGATTTATTGCACAAATACTTTACACATTGCCTTCTAAGTTAAGTCTGGCTGCTCACTGCCAAGCTACCAGAGGGTGGGCACAGGATAATTTGGATTGTGTGTGACTTACCCTGACTACAGTGAAGGTCCTTGCTTGGACGGGGGTAACCTGACTACCAACCAAAGACCCCAGTTTTAACAGCAATGAATATGAGACATATAGAAATGAATATGAGATGACTGAAAATGAATATGACTTGTGTTGAAATTAATGTAACCCCATTAAAGTGAAGTTGACATGCCTTCAAATGAGTATTACCAAAGCTGAAATTCTCATGACATTTGATAACATGAATATGGCATGCCTTGAAATTAATATGACTCATATTCAAATTAATATATATTAAAATAAATAAGTTGTATCTTAAAATTAATGTGACAAGTGTTAATATGAATATTACATGTGTTGAAATAAATATAACATTGATTGAAAGGACGATAACACATGTTAAAATGAATATGACATGAGCTGAAATGAATAGGACCTTCATTGAAATAAGTTTGACATGTTTTAAAAGTAATACTAGTAACGGTAAAATGAACATGACATTTTTCACAACGAATAGAGCTTGCAATAAAAGTAATATGATATACATTGACATGATTATAATAAGTGTTGCAATGGATATGATGTATGTTAAATTAAGATATGTTAATCTGAATAAGGCATCCATTGAAAGGAATATGACACATGCTAAGATGAATATGAAATGCATTGAAACAGATATAAGTTCCACTAAAATGAATCCAGCATGTCTTAAACTGACTATGACTAATGCTGAAATTAAAATGAAACTTCTCAAAATAAATGTTATGTTTGCTATGAAATTGATGCACAGCTAAATAAATATTGCATATATTGAAATTAATATGAGCTATGTTGAAATGGATATGACCCATGTTAAAGTTATTATGACAGGTGTTAAGGTAAATATGACATCCGTTGAAATGAATGACATTCATTGAAAGGAATATGACATATTAAGATGCATATGAGCCACTTTGAAATGAATATGACACTTGGTGAAATTAATATGGCCCACATCAAAATTAATATCACTTTCTGTAATATGAATATGACACTTTTTGAAATTAATATGAAACTGTGAGATAAATGTAGCATGCTTTGAAAATAATTAAGCATATATCGAAATGAACACAAGCCATGTTTGAAAGAATATGACCCCTGTGTAAATGAATATTGCTTGCACTGAACTTCTGTTGATTTGCTTCAAAACTTATATTGCATATTGACATTAATATTACATAATCTGAAAGGGTATGATAGAATAAAATGAATTTGCTAAAACGAATGTACCACACTTTTAACAGAATATAAAATAAGAAACCAGCCTTTACTACACATCAATTACATGCATCCATGGTAATGCAGGTAAGTATTTCTACATTTGTCATACAGTACTTTATTATGCAGGTAAGTATTTTTTGTAAATAACATAATTTGTTATGTGCACATAGAGGTAATGGGAGGTGTTAGTAGCACAAGCAGTCAGGCTTATGTGAGAGGGAATGTGTAAAGTATTTGTAGACACACACACACACACAGTAACACAGTGAAAACACCACAAAAGTATTCCACACCCGTTTAGAAAATATGAAATATTTATCTGAGTAAAATCAAACCAAAAGGACAGATAATCCAAAATATACAAGCAAAGATATGGATTTTCAAAGATTAAGGGCCTCATTGCGAGTTTGGGTTTCCGTGCTCCATCATGGTGGTGGTCCCACCACCATCGGCTTTGTGGTTGGACCACTATATTACAATGCTGGAGGTTCCATAGAGGAAAGCATCCGGCTGTCCTGCTGGCACTGCCAGGCCGCGCAGACCGTAGCAGTGGCGAGGGAGGCCAAATAGGCCGACAGAGCCAGTGTTTCTGCCGGAAACATTATGATGTTGTCTACCGCCAATGAGACCATGGTAGTCCAACCATCACATTCCAGCAGGTGGAAACGGAGAGTATAAAGGAAGCAACTCACCTGCAGGCAACGTTACACATCCTGTGCTGCCATGGAGCCCATCACACACATCCTGATGGAGGTGCTGCTCATTGATGACACCACACAGCAACCACATTGAAACCCCCGGACGGTCAATGGGATGCACAAAGGTTTGTGAAACAAATATCCAAAGTTCGCAATTCAAACAATATCTTCACAATAGGGTTGGTGGCCTCAGGAGCATTCATGGAAGGAGGCTGCCCTGGGACGCATTACACTTTGCACATGCCCCTAAAACAGCATTTGCTCAGGGACCGGCACCTCATGTATCTTAAGGACAAATAATATTTGAGCCAACAGCATGGTTCATACATCTAGATGAAGTAGCTGTAAGGTACACACATCAAAATGGACACATGGTCAGTCAAGTGCAAAAGAAGCTAGAACAATTTAACATCCTTCATGTGTGGACAGACAAGACTCTAGCGCCCACACATGAGACAAATCGACAATCCATCCTAGGAGGACAACTCTAACACCATACATGCTGACATCTGCCAACACAAGATGAAATACTTACCCTAGCAAACATAATACAATGCTGTGACACACCAATTGGATCAACACCCACCTATCCATACTGTGAACATCTACCCTTGTCTTGGGAGACACTAGCACTGCCCACAAAGTCAGATATTGCAAACAACTGCAAATGGATGAGCACTCAGGGTGAAACACACACAACTGTAGGCATACAACAAAAGTTACTCAGGAACAACATAAAGGTAGAAAAGTAATGGTAGAAAAAATGTATACCCAATAAAGCAACAACTTGGTTTTATTTAATTCAAATGCTGAAGAGCAAAGGCAATTGGCCACTTCATATGAGTCCATGCACATCACTGTGCCTAACATTATTTCTAATCACTGCCAGGGAATCTCCACAGAAAGGGGCATCAAGTCAGGAGGCAGGCACCTCACTGATTCTTCTTGGGTGGGTGTGGTCAGATTTGGGATCAGGGCTTTTTGTTCAAATGGTTGGGGGGGAGGGGTGTGGGTGTTTACAGGTGTGGCAGGTGTGACAGGGAGGATTTGGATGTGGAAGGGATGCATTGATATGTAGGTGGGGCCCTTTTGGAGTTGGGAAGGGGATCGCAGGTTAAAGGTGAAGGGCAAGGTCGAAAAGAAAACTCTCCTTGGGAAAACAGGTAGGGTCATCAGAAGGGGTTGGGGATTTGGAGATTGACGGAGTGGTGGGCTTGCCTGTAGGCATAGATGCCTTGGGTTTGTGCATGTGTGAGAAATGCTTGTGTTTTGGTGGTGTCTGTTGTGTTTGTGGGTGTCGGCATTTGCGTGTCTTGGGGGCTGGGAGGTGGAGGTGCTGGGTGATGTGGGATTAGTGGATGTGCATGTGTCGGTTGGGGTGGTGTTTGGGGATATGATGGATGTTGTGGATGTGTCTGTGTGTTGGAGTGGTGTCTGTGGATATGGTTAATGTGGAGGATACGTATGCCGGTGTTGGGGTGGTGTCTGTGGATATTGTTGATGTGGTGAATGTGTCTGTGAGTGTTGTGGTAGTTTCTAGGTGTGTGGGTCCATGTGTTGTGAGTCGTTGTCTGGCTGTATGGTGGATGTGGTGGATGTGTCATTGGGTGTTGTGGTGGTGTCTTTGGGTAAGGTGGATGTGGTGTGTGGGTAAGTGGGGGTGTGAGGTAGTCTGTTGAAATCCTGGCTGATGTGGTGTCTGCGGGTGAATGTTGCTTTCTAGCATGCAGTGTGCCTTGTGGTGTTTGTGTCGATGTGTGCATATGTGTGTGTATGCTTGGGACAGGTAGGGGAATAGGGAATTTGGATTGGGAAGAAGAAGGTGGTGGGAGGAAGGATTGGGGGGTGGATCGCTGCCATCAGTGAAGAGACCAGAGCCTGAAAAGATCTCTGTAGGCCAGACATGTCACTATGCATGCCTTACAGGAAAGTACTTGTCTGCTGAAGTTGGCTTGCCAAGCCCTGTATTGCATTCACAATGGCATTGTGCCCCAGAGAGATACTCCTCAGGAGGTCAATAGCTTTCTCACTCAGGGCAGCAGGGGGTACCAGGGATTGGGGCTGAGATGCCTGGGGTAAATGAGATACCCACCCTCTTGGGTGAGTAGGTATGGCCAACTAGGTAGGGTGCAACAGGGAGGGTAGCGATAGAATGGGGGTGGCGGGCAAGGCTAGTACAGGAGCAGGTCCTGATGGGTCCACCACCACTAGGGAGTGGCCACTGGAGGTAGAATCTGAAGATGACAAGGTTGATCCTGTGTCCTCTGCTGCACTCCCCTCACCCTCTGGGCTACTCGGTCCCTCTGTGTCAGTGGTGCCATGACTTGAGGTTACCATGGCTAGATGCTTCCCCACTTGGTTGCACCCCATCTCCTTCGCTTACCTGGAATGATGCTGCAAATACAAAGGGGAAAATGGTCACCACATGTCCCTGATCACACTTGAACAACAGCTGTGATCAGCAAACATTACCATGACGTCAAGTAGGCCCCAGCAACAAACTACATTAAAGTGTCTGCTACATGTACCATACCATATGCATGCATGCCGCATGAACTGTCAACAGTTGCCCACAGGAAAATCGGGATGTCAGACAACTCCATTTGCATGGGTGAAGTTGTGCAATCACAGTTACCTTTGAACAAGTAGGAGACCATATCACTTTCAATGTTTTGCCTCATGGATCATACCTCAGTTGCCTGTTGTCATACAATAGTAGGCCAATGCCAAGTACAGTCCCACAGATACCACACAAGGTCATGCAGACATCTATTTGTCACATACACAATAACACAACAATAAGAAGTGATGCTCCAAAATCCTGTCATGTTGCTGACAGCAGTGCAGTATCTAGAAGAAGGTGACATTGAAATACTCATGTCACACTGAAATGCACACTTCACCATGTGTAAATTGCCATAATGGAGTCATGGAGGTAGTACTAATGTTGCTCAGATATACTACACATTTTGCATGGAAATGTACACTGTAGACAAAATGTGCAAACTGTCAGGGAGATATGTCTCTAAAATCCTCAACACAATGATTAAGCTAGCCCCAGAGAAATCACTACTACTGTATGACACCCCTTACAATGAGATACTCTGAATGCATCACTAGAAGTCATTAGTCCTTTGTATGTTGGAGAGGCCCAGGGATTTGCAAGTACTTATAGAAGGCTCTCAATGTGTTGCCCAATGGGAAGCTACATCACTCCTTCCAATTTGGTCCTGCAAACCCAGATGTCTGTGGATGAATAGTTGTACCCAATGTGATTCAAACATAACTTCCAATCCCTCCATGATGCATGCCAATGGTCAGGTAACAAATCTTCCCCATTTCACAGGTGCAGCGCACTTTGCCAAATGATGCCACATCAATGGCATGGAAATGCACATTGTGTGTACAAACTCTAGTCCTACTTGCCATGTATCTCATTGCTACTGCAGTTGTACATGCCAAATGACATGCAATGACGTGTGAGGGGATGTGTGAGCCAACACTCAATAGTGACACACTCCTGTCTGTGGCACCACATGAAATGTAGTCCCATTGCATATGTCCAATTCCAAAGACAGGTTGGCATGCAAATATGTGTGAGAAATATAGAAATCATCACATGAACACATGTAGACGATGCATTAAACAGCAGGGTACACAGTTTGTCAAAAGAGACCGGAACACAGGCTAACATATCGGGACAAGGAATGTTGGCAACAGTGATGGACCATTAATCATGTCAATAGACATGCCCCACCTTCCAAGGTAAAGTTTTGATCTGTAAATGCACCCAAAGAACAATGTATGCTCTGTCACATGTATGATGGACACCTTTACATGACAGACAGTAGTGAGGCACCAGCACTCATCACACATTGAAGACAAGTGGCCTCTGAGGAGCAGATACCAATTTACTCACTTGACCAAACACATGGATTAAGACAGTGATCCATCACTTCATTTTCTTTGGGCTTTAACTCTGAAGAGTAGTGGTCTGTTGTTTAGAATTTAGACAAAGTACTACAACAAACATTACATGATTGATCACTGAACACAGCCATGTGTTGTCCGTGGAGAGCACTTTTTGTGGATTGTACTCAGTTGTGTCCTAGGGCCCTGGGCTAATAGGCAAGGCACACCACTATGCACAAAATTACATATCTACACAAACAGTTACTCATCTTGTGTATCACACATGGCCCATCCCCAACCATCAGGAGGAGATGTCAGAATCTAACACATGAACTTACCTATGTGACAGGTAGGAATATGATCTGTACTTACACCCTTGTGGCTGCTGTGATCCCCTCAAGCACCCATCAAGGTCCAGGTATGCTACTGCCAGAATTCGGGCCATTGGGGGGGTCATGCTCTGATGAGCACCCCACCAATGTTTGGAGGACAGCCTCAGCTGGACCTCTGCGATCTTCTGGGCCCAACATCTCAGGTCCTCCCACCTCTTGTGACAGTGGGCACTCTGCCATCTATGGATCTCCAGGGTCTGCACCTTCCAGGTGATGGGTCTCTAAATCTTCTTCATCTGATGGGTGTTTACCTGTATATATGCAAGAGACAAATCAAGCGATTACAAGCACAGGTTTTTGCCCCAATGTTTGTGTCACACACGTCAGAAACACCAAGCACAAAATGGGCAATTTGTCAACATACTACAAGTGTGAAGCACACATGCCTATAAGTACAAGGACATGAGTACACACTTTTGGATGAATATGTAGACTAACCCACTACCCTGCTAAAGGCCTAAAATGACTAAGCAAGCCTACTGACATTAGGTAGCCAAAGCTCCTGCTACATGTACTGTGATGTGAGCCACAAGGAAACACCACACTCCAATGTGGTTTTTGAAGGGTAAACTCCTTAGGTGTGACTGGACAAACACATTTACATTCTGCAACATTGATTTAATGTATACAGTCCCTAGAGGCAACTACCATAGTACAGACTTCACCCTTACTCTTGAGTTACAATGAAAGGGCTGGCATGGTGGGTATGGAAAGTATCTTCCCTGTGCATGTGTGGACAAGTGGCATACCAAATGCAGACTTGTGTTACTTCCGGGGAGGGGTGTTGGTGGTATGTACCTGTAGCACAGAAAACTCCTTTGATCATATGTTTCTATCCTACAGAGGAGACATCCAAAATACAAAGGTATATAATATAAAGTTTGTGCTATGTAACCAACATATGCCATGGCCTCCCAGGAATATACACACTGCCTGCACTGTGGTACTGTCATTTATGCAATAAGCCAGTACAGGACAAATATGACCTGTGGGAAGGTGACAAAAGAGCTGTGGGAGTAATGGACCTGCCATGAGTCAAAGACACACATTGACTATGATGCAAAATGCATATATGGGCTAGTTCAGGAATTTACCTCAGTACCAATTCCTAATCTAGTCATTGGACTGAGAAATTAAGGGTAACATTTGCCACTAGAGTCTCACAGTAGCCACCTGACAGGATCTGCAGGTCTATACAGTACTTTTGGTGGTCGGAAAATACGAGGCAGTTGAGGGGCAGCTTTGTTGCAGATAGTTGAGCATCTCCGAAATCCGTGTTATGGACAGGTGTGTTCACAACCATGGGGGTCACATTTGACCCTTCTGTAGTTGCCAGCTGTGATGTGTAATGGGTGTAATGTTCATCCTGTCAGAAATGCTTTCTCACATGATATTGTTGGCATGCATCATTTATGTTTCTGTGGACACAGTGACTAATGTTCCAAATCATGGCCCAGATTTAGGAGGGTGCAGTGCCACTCTAGCGCCACCTTAGGGTCCGTTTTTTACACTAAGGAAGCACTAAGATGGCCTTTTCCCCATGCCATATTTACAAAGTGGTGCAATGCATGCATCTAAGAGATTTCTTTGCATCATTTATTTCACACTTTTAATGCCTGCTCAGAGCAGGTGTTAAAAGGGGACACACCATTGTTTACAATGGGCTCCTATATATTGTTCAGGGTTAGCCTCAAATTTGTGGCACTAACCCTGAACAGTACATCAATAGCATAAAAAATGCTGATGCTATTGCCCCCTACCCTGCGCCATTGTGCGCAGTATCTCAGATACGGTGCACATATTGGTGGTGGTAGGAAGTCGCTAAGGTGTGCATGGAAAGTTAAGCTACACTGGGTGCAGCGTCACTTTCCTTAAATCTGCCCTCATGTCTTTTCACACAGAGGTACCCTGGAAGAAGGAGGATGAAACTGCCTCCTGTATACTGTCCATTGCCAGACAGATGCTCAGGCCAAGTCATCCAGCTCTACCATCTGAATAGGCAATCAATAGTGGATTTATGACATCAATTGGAGCCAGACCTGATGCCAGCTAACAGTAATCCAGACTGCTTGCTACCCATTGTACCAGTCATGTCAGTATTGCACTTCCTGGCTACAGAGTCCTTCCAACATACAATGGCCATATCTGGTAGCTTGTCCCAACCTTTGTTCAGTCAAGTGTTGAAAGATTTACCTGACATGAGGTTTTAGCCAGTGTGAAGGCTGACTTCAATGGTTTTGCCCGCATCCCACATGTGGTGGGAGCCATTGGAGGCACACAAGTTGGCTTGGTGCTACCACAGGCCACTAAACAAGTCTTTATCAAAAGTAAAACCTTCCACTCCATCAAGGTGCAAGTTGTCTGTTTCGCTGATCTCTAAATCTCAAATGTGTGTGCCCTTTTCCTGGATCAGCCCATGATTAATTTTTAATGTGAACAGCACCATGCCCCAGCTGATGTCACAACTGCAACCAAAAAGGGCCTTGATGGTTGGTAAGTCACATCTGTATTGATTGCGTGTGAACAATGTCAGGTGCTACAATGATGAATTGAGTGACTCATTGTTGCACTTATGTACCATTCCTTAACAGAAGACTCAGCATATCCAAACTGTCCATGGTTATCGACGCCACTGAAGAATCAAACTATGCCAAGGGATGTCCGCTTCAATAAAGTACATGAAAGAACACGGCAGGAGGTGAAGTGAGCTTTTGGGCTCCGAAAGGTCAGATTCTGGTGTCTGGACAGGACTGATGGAGTCCACTCTACGCACCCTGAAAAATGTGTCAGATCACTGTGGCATGAGCCACACCATTGTGCTGTAAAGAAATATCCCTTACATCCCAAAGGAGGGGAGCCTGCAGAGCCACTGGGTGAGAATCCTGAAATGCCAAGTGAGGATGACAGATGTGAAGAGGAAGGAGCTGAGTTGAGAGAAGATCTCATGCACAGCTACATCTCATTAGTGTAAGTATGTCATGTGATGTAATGACTGTGACTGTACAATGAACTGTAGTTAAGGGAATGTGTGGAGTGGAGTGTTTTTGAAACAGTTAAGGATCTGATACTCTGCAAAAATTAGCCCAAAGCTGATTGATAAAATAGCTTTTGAGATATCCCCACCTTGGTGATGTTGCTTTATTTGGGTCAGTTCCTTTGCAATGTACTTTGATTTCCAGATGCTTGCTATGTGACTTGTGTCATATGTATGGTTTCAAGCCTATACTCCTTGTTCTGTCCTTTTTACAGGCACCTTCACTATGACATCCTTATGTGGGTATTTTAGAGTTGTGACATTGCAGGTATTTGATGCTGTTCTGACATACAAAGTGGGCATATATTGTTCCAGGTAATGTAGTCACAGAGTTTGGGTGTATGAGACCTGTACTAAGACAGTTTTCAGTGTTTTGGTCGAGATTCAGACGTACGCATTGCACTTGTTTTGTGTTCTGTGGTGGGCATGATGCATCATTTATGTCATCATGTGGTCATCACATACGTAATCCTATCTTAAGACCAAGTCATTTTCCATTCACTCTGGCTAAACACTCTTTTTGTATGACCTGTATGCAGCTATAGATTTGTTTCATCATTGTAGGCCACAGTGCTTGTGCCAAAACACTGACATATGTTTGTTTCATATCACCAGATGCAAGAGCATTGGATTATAAGGGTCCTGTGATCAGGAACTGTTTTACTGCCATCGGTCTAAATCTTGGATTATGTGATGTTGGATTACTTTGGTGTGGTATGTAATAAGACTCAAGATGGTGACATCAACCACTTCTATGTTTGCCTATTCTACAGGACAATGTCTAACAAATCCCTTCCTTTTGTGTTCTGGAGGTCTGTACTTGTAAATATGTTCATTTACTCACTGTGAGTCAATAGTTTATGATTTCCAATAGTTCAGACATATTGACAGCCTATGTGCTGAACACAGTAATATTTTTTTGTTTGACCAGACACTTGTATGTATGTGCTTGTGTGGGATGGTTGTAATACTGAGCTGGAAACTGTGCACATGCTACATATCCCATCATAAACAAGTATCTTGGATCATCATCGCATGGTTCAAATGGTCTGACATATCTACATGGCTAAATATGAAAGCAAAATCAGCAGGCAATGAGTCAGTGATGGTGATTTTATTGTGAAGCTACGACTAACAGAAAATATACGTGACATGAATCAACTGAAAAATAGGACATGTGAAGGGGTCAGTCATGGTGAATGAAATCATTGGAGTAGATGCCACACCATTGGAAGTCCAAAGTCCAGAGTACTCCTCCCATTGGATATGGACAGTGGTTCTGGATCAGTCCACAGAGTGAATGTGTAACACACACGGAAGGACCTTAGAGAAGAGGGTTATTGCTGGCAGTTGTGGATGTCTTGCTATCTGCACCTTCTGGCTCCTTTGCTGGACATGCCAGCTTGCAGGGGAGGATGGAGATCAGCTGCTACAGAGGGGTGACTGTGGCTGGTTGTTGCTCTGGCAGGGCCTCCCTTCCTATGGCTGCTACCGATGTTGAGGAGCCTGCTATTGATGAGCCAAAGGAAGGAGAAGATTGGTTTTGAAAAGCCTGCTCAGTGTTGTGTGTATGTCCCTCAACACCCCTGTTCTGGAGGCCTTGTTGGAATTGTGTGCCTCATCTATTTACGCATGTCCCTATACATGACCCTCTGTAGTGGCTTCATTTCGCGGAGTTCGGTCAACACCTGGCCCATAACGCCTTGGGACTCCTGACAAACCCCCAAGATGTGACTGAAGTTGTCCTGGTCAAGAGCAGCCACAGCGGCCCCACCCTTCTGGCCCACAGCATCCCTCCCACACACCCTACCCTACGGGCCTGTGCCCTTGCCACAGGATACCCTCTCCAACTTGTTCAATGGACCCTCATTGTTTGAAACTCAGGATCCAGGACTGGGGGGCAGAAGTAGGTGAAAACTGTACTGGGTAGTCTGTTCTGTGGCCTCTGTGTGCCCAGCGGCAGATCTACCTGTTGATGATAAAAATACATTGTTACTCGTTGAAATGTGACATTTACCTCCAAAGGTTTTGTGTTACAGTAAACAGAGACCTTGGACAAAGTTATGCTGTAGGTAATCAGTTGTGCCAAGTAATCATGGTATTGGGTGATTTGACATGACATGTGTGAAGCATGCCAACACAATTTGACTCAAGCAGATGATGAAATGTGCAGATCAGTTGAACTTTGGAAGGTAGTCTGAAAATTATATTTTACCACCAATGCAGCCAGCACAGTGGAGAGGCAGGTTGTGGCTTTGGAGGCCTAGTTGAGTGAGATGCAAGCAAACCCAGACTTTGTTGTGTATGTTACTGGAGTTGCCATGTACACAGTGCTGTGTCAATGTGTCTGCTGCCAATACCAATCAGGTGATACATCTTGCACCCTTAGGGATACTTGTTGTACACACTGGGTAAAGAGTCATTCCTTTCCTCATCCTGGGTTAGCAGGGTCAACATGGAGCTAGGTAGACAGACATGCCTCTGATTTGAGTATGATCTATGTCCTGATCACTTCCAGGTAAGTAAACTTCAATTGAGAGTTTACGTACAAGGGTATTTGGGCTAGAGTTACTGAAACAGTGCCTACTGGGAGTTGTAGTCAAGTCACTCCCTCTACTACACACGCTTGACAAATGGTATCCTCCCAGGTGAGTACACTTGAATTGAGAGTTCACAAACAGGGGTATGTGGACAAGTAACCACTGGATGGCCGTGTTAGGAGTTACGGAAATAGTGCCTCCTTAGAGTTGCAATCTGGTCACTCCCCCACTATACACTCTTGACAAATGTTATCCTCCCAGGTGGGTACACTTCAATTTTGAGTTCACAAACAAGGGTATTCGGACAAGTGACCACTGGGCTGGTGTTTGCAGTTACTGGAACAGGGCCTATTGTGCTTTGCAGTCAGATCACTCTCTACACTACACACACTATATAAATTGTATCGCCCCAGGTGAGTACACTTCAATTGAGGATTCACAAACAAGGGCATTTGGGCAACTGACCACTGGGCTGGTGTTTGGAGTTACTGAAATAGTGCCTCCTGTGAGTTGCATTAGGTCACTTCCTCTATGACACTCACTTGACAAATGGTATCTCCCCAGGTGACTACACTTCAATTTTGAGTTCACAAATAATGGTATTTGGACAAGTGACGCGAGGGCTGATGTTTGCATTTACTGGGACAGGGCCTATTGTGCTTTGCAGTCAGATCACTCTCTACTCTATACACACACTTGACATACTTGACAAATTGTATCCTCCTAGGTGAATATACTTTAATAGAGAGCTCACAAACAGGGGTGTTTGGGCAAGTGACCACTGGGCTGGTGTTTGGAGTTACAGAACCAGTGCCTTCTGGGAGTTGCAGTCATGTCACTTTCTCTACTACACACACTTAAATGGTATTCCCTGGGTAAGTACACTTCAATTTTGAGTTCACAAACAAGGATATTTGGACAAGTGACCAGTGGGCTGGTGTTTGCAGTTACTGGAACAGGACCTATTGTGCTTTGCAGTCAGATCACTCGCTACTCTACAGACACACTTGACAAATGTTATCCTCCCAGGTGAGTACATTTCAATTGAGAGTTCACAAACAAAGGTACTTGGACAAGTGACCACTAAGCTGGTGTTTGGAGTTACTGGAACAGGGATTATTGTACTTTGCTGTCAAGTCACTCTCTACACTACACACACTATACAAGTTATATCCCCCAGGTGAGTACACTTTAATTGTGATTTCACAAACAAGGGTATTTGGACAAGTGACCACTGGGCTGGTGTTTAGAGTTAGAGGACATGTCTCTTGGGAGTTGCAGTCAGGTAACTCTGTCTACTCCCCAACACTTGACAAATGTTTGGTATTACATATCTGTATGCAGGCTGTATTTAGGATTGAGCATAAGTTTACATTCCGGGACATACCATGAATCCTAGAAGATATTTTTGTTACTGTGATATTTCCAGGCACCATTCGGACATATGGCATGTGATGGGCCTTCGCAGCTGTGCTGTTGGGTCCAATTATACATACTGACAGTGTTACTACTCAGATAATCTGGGTATTGAATTTTGTTGAGTTGTGTGAACAAGACAGTGGCAACAGCTGAGCTGTGAGCATGCATGGCATTGTATTTTTGTGGCATTATTTGTGTTGTGATTTACCAGACTCTACTCCCCCAGGTATTCCTGTCATGCCCTATAGCCAAGACCTTCTTCTCCCAGGTCAAAACTTTTAATAGAGCACTGGGAGGGCCACTGCTAGTCTTAATGGCCTCCAGCAGCTGTCTGGAAATCAGGGAACAGACCTTGCCCATGAGGTCATTCCGCTTCTTCTTAATGCCCTCCTTTGCGTGTGGGTTGGCGTCTACAGCATTTGCTCTGTCGACTATCCTGCCCCACATTTCCATTTTCCTAATGAGAAGAATGTGGTAGACTTGGGCTCCACACAATTGTGGCTCTTCTCTTACGATTTCATCCATCATGACTCTCAACTCATCCTCTGAAAATTGTAGGTTTTGGGCCAGTGACATGCCTGGAAATTAAAGGGGGTGACAGTGACTAACTAAACAAGACAAATGAATATGGGAAAAGATAGACAATGTGTGTAAAAGGTGTAAAATGGGATGGGGAAAAGGGCTGCCTTATGACAAAAAATGGATGAAATAATGTGTGGTCTGTCTTGCTCTGCTGCAGGGTAAATGCAAAGGTTTGCGGTCTGTGAAGGGGTGTGTTTTGTAGTGTCCTTTGCAGGTGTGTCACCTGGGCCAATGTGTGTCAGCTATGTTGTTTTTTTAATTTATCCAGTGAGCACTTGTCTGTTACTTTGCTAAACACGGACTGCAGTGGTCAACCGCTGCACGGGGACTGCCACGGCAACTGTGCGTTTGTAATTGGTTTGGTGTTTGGTTGCGGCGCTGATGGCACTGGAGGTAGGACCACCTAAGCCCAAGCTGCCACGCCGCTGGTGGTCTGCCTTTTTTGCTTGGTTGCTATCAGTCCTGCCTGTATGAATTGTAATTCCATGGTCCAGGGACAGCCAATGTGGCGGTCTTTTTGGGATCGCCAACATGGCAGTCTGGCGGTCTGACTGCCAAACTCGTAATCAGGCCCTAAATCTTAGTATATAGCTTGGAAACATAGTAGCTCCACCTGGGGCTATCACGACGTCTTGGACTCATTCCCAACCTTCAGATGCCACTTGCGAGGGAGTGTGGGCTGGTCACGGAGTCGTACAGTCCCCAGGTACAGTACCTTGGAAAACGAGGAAACAAAGATGTTTTATGGAGTCAGGAAGGTGAGGCATCACTGGAGCATGTGCAGAGTAGGTTCCTTACTGCTACCAGGGAAGGGAGGCATCAGTTCCTTACTGCTAAGCAGGGGAGGTGAGGCGTTGGTTCCCTACAGTTGTAGGGAAGATGATGAAGCATCGATTGTGAGGCATTGGTTCCTTTCAACAAGGTGGGGTCGATGAATCCAGCAGGTCAAGACATGAGGGGTCAATTTCACAGTGTCTCGATCACACCATGGGACGACTGGTGCTGCAGGGGAGTCAGAGTCGGGTGTCACAGACATCAGTGTCACTGCACCTGTGACTCACTATGTGGCGGGACTTCACAGGCACTGCAGTGGCATCGGGTCTGCGGCGTTGGTCTTGGATGTTGTACTCAGTGGGGACCACAGCTCGGGTCTAGGCAGCTGTGCCGAGTCAGACAGCTGCGCCAGTTCCAAAGTTGCTCTGGAGTCAATGTACATGATTTCTACTTGGTTACACCAGAACTCACCCCCAAGGGCCCAGGACCTGGATTTGGCACCACTTGGCAAGTCAAGATTCTCAGCAAGACAGCCCAGGTGCTAACAGATGAAGGCCCTGATTGGGGAACCGCCAGAAGACCGTACCGCGGTCAAAAGACCGCGGCGGTCATTCTGGGTTTCCCACTGGGCTGGCGGGCGACCACCGAAAGTCCGCCCGCCAGCCCAGCGGGAAACACCCTTCCCACGAGGAAGCCGGCTCAGAATGGAGCCGGCGGAGTGGGAAGCTGCGACGGGTGCAGTTGCACCCGTCGCGAATTTCAGTGTCTGCAAAGCAGACACTGAAATTCTTTGTGGGGCCCTCTTACGGGGGCCCCTGCAGTGCCCATGCCATTGGCATGGGCACTGTAGGGGCCCCCAGGGGCCCCACAACACCCCATACCGCCATCCTGTTCCTGGCGGGCGAACCGCCAGGAACAGGATGGCGGTATGGGGTGTCAGAATCCCCATGGCGGCGCAGCAAGCTGCGCCGCCATGGCGGATTCCCATGGGCAGCGGAAAGTCGGCGGTACACCGCCGGCTTTCCGCTTCTGGCCGCGGCTGTACCGCCGCGGTCAGAATGCCCGGCGGAGCATCGCCAGCCTGTTGGCGGTGCTACCGCCAACCTCCGCCCAGGCGGTATTTACCGCCAGGGTCAGAATGACCCCCGAAGTCTTTGATGTCCCTGAGACTTCTTAACAGGAGGCACGATAAGTCCAATGCCTTAGAGAACCTTTGGAAGTAGGATGTAGAAAGCAAAGTCCAGTTCTTTCAATTCCATGACAGAAGCAACATGCCAGTACAGCAAAGCAACAGGCAGAGCAGCAGTTCATCCTACAACACCCAGCTCTTCTTCTTGGCAGAATGTCCTCAGTCTAGAAGGATTCTAACTCCGTGGGCTTAGAGGTCCAGTACTTATACACATTTCTGTCTTTGAAGTAGGCAAATGTCAAAGAGAAGTCTTTGTAGTGCACAAAACCCTGCCTTTCCTGCCCTGGCCCCAGACATACTCCAGGGGGTTGGAAAATGCTTTGTGTAAGGACAGCCACATACCTATTCAGGCGCAAGTATCAGCTCGTCCTGTCCCTCCAGCTCAGAAGAACCCATCAGGATATGCAGGGCACACCTCAGATCCCTTTATGTGGCTGTCAAGAGTAAAGTCACAAACAGACCAACTGTCATCCTGACCCACACGTGCATTCCACAGACAGGCAGAGGCACAGAATAGTTAACAATAAAATGCCCACTTTCTAAAAGTGGCATTTTCAAACTTACAGTTTAAAAACCAACTACACCAAAAGATGTATTTTTAAATTGTGAGTTCAGAGAGCCTCAACTCAACATCTCTATCTGCTCCCAATGGGAAATTACACAGAAACAATATTTCAAAGCAATACCCATGTTACCATCTGGGAGATGTAGACCTTGCAATACTGAAAAACGAATTCAGCAGTGTTTTGCTATCAGGACATGTAAAACACACCAGTACATTTCCTAGTTTTTAAATACTCTGCACCCTGCCAATGGGACTGCGTTGGGCCTAACTTAGGGGTGATTTACACACAGTGAAAGGGAAGGTTTGGGCCAGACAAGTGGGTGCACTTTCCAGGTTGAAAGGGCAGTTTTAAACTGCCCACACAGACACTGCAGTGGCAGGTCTGAGACATGTTTACAGGGTTACTCATATGGGAGGCACAGTCGGTACTGCAGCACCACTAGTAGCATTTGATTTACAGGTCCTGGGCACACATGGTGCACTATACTAGGTGCTTACAGGTCAATCAAATATGTGAATCATGGATAAACTAATTATCAACACAATTTAGACAGAGATCACTTGCACTTTAGCTCCGGTCAGTAGTGATAAAGGGCCAAAAGTCCTAAAGCTAGCAAAAACAAATTGCAGCACAGTCAAACACATATATTAATTTTAGTTAATTAATTTTTGTTTGTATCATATATTTTCAGAATGTGCAATATGTAATATTAATTTTAAAACAAATCAACATCAGTCCAATGCAAACCATATTCCTTTAAACTGGAGTCATATTTATTTAAACATGACTTATGTTGATTTCAATATGTGCTGTATTCATTTCAAAGCATGCTACATTTATCTCACATAGTTTCATATTTGTTTCAAAAAGTGTCATATTCATTTTAATGAATGTCATATTAATTTTCATGTGGAACATAGAAACTTCACCAGATGTCATATTCATTTTAAAGTGGTTCATATTTATCTTAAGATGTGCCATATTGCGTTCAATAAATGTCATATGAATTTCATTGGATGTCATATTCATCTTAACACCTGACATAATAATTTTAACATGATTCATACCCTTTTCAATATAGGTCATTTTGATTTCAATGTATGCAAAATTCATTTTTATGTGTATCATATTATTTTCAAGCATAACGTTCATTTTGACAAGTTAATTTTAATTTCAGCATAGGTCATACTCAGTTTAAAGCACGCTGAATTAATTTTAAAGAGGGTCATGTTAATTTCAATGCACATCTGATTCATCTTTGCATGACATTTTCCATTCAATGGAGGTCTCATTCATATTAACACATCATATTAATTTTAACATGCATGAACCATACCCATTGCAACGCATATAATAATCACATCAATGTGTATCATATTACTTTTAATGGAAAGAATATTTATTTTGATAGATGTAATGCTCATTGCACATTATAGGGGGTCATTATGGACGGCGGTAAAATGGAGAAAAGTATTGCTAACAGGCTGGCGGTACTTTTCTCCATAATATGACATTGGCGGTTTGGCTCAAGCCAAACCCCAATGAACCACTCCTTCCGCCATGGCAGTAACAGCCGCCAGGCTGGAGACTTCAGTATCCAGCCAGGCGGCCGTCAATAGGCCACCCGCAGGCTTATGACCCCGCCTACCGCCAGGGTTTTCATGGCTTCCTTACTGCCACAAAAACCATGGCGGTAGGCACTGTCAGTGCCAGGGAATCCCTTCCCTCTCACTGATAGGAATCTTCCCCGCCCCCCTCCCACTCCAGACCCACCCCCCAACATACGCACACCTTCATACACCATTGTACACACTCATATATTCACTCATACCCACATTTACCCACGCATGCATACATCCATTCACCCACACATCCACACTCACTGATATGCATACAAGCACACACGCATTCACACAACACAACATACACGCACTCACATATCCATACATGCACACACATACAACACGCACAACACACCCGCATTCACACACACACAAACATTCACACACACACACACACCCCTGCACACACACACCACCCCTCAACCCCCTCCCCTGTCGGAGCTCCCGACTTACCTGATTTCAGGGGGTCCTCCAGCAGGAGACAGGACGGGGGCTGCTGCCAGCAGCAGCGTCCGCCAGCAGAACACTGCCAGGTCGTATCATGGGTCATCCTTATTGTCCTCCGCCGCCTTGGCCGTAGCTGGTATTCCGCCATCCTTCTGGTGGAATTCCAGCTACGTCATAATTTGGCAGACGCTGGTAGCCAAGGCGACGGTCTTTTGGCAGCCGTCGCCACTGCGGTAGATGGTTTTTACTGTTAATGTTATAATGAGGGCCCATATTCTTTTCAGAATAATACATTTCCATTTCAGTTCCTTATATTAATTTCAATCTGTCATATTCATTCCAATGTATGTCATATTCTTCTTGGCATATGCCACCCATTTCAAGAAATGTCCCATTCTCTTTGATGAATCTTGAATTTGTTTCAGTGATTGTTTTATTGTTTACAGTGAGGGCCAAATTTATATCAATATGATTGATATTTATTTCAGTATGTCTCTTATTCAATTCGGAGTGTGAGTTATTCACATTAATCACTTAGTAGCATATTCACTCTGCCAGGTTTCATATATGTTTTGGTTCAAGTCAGATTCACTCTGCCAGGTATTATAGTTATTTGGACACATAGGGGTGTATTTACAGGCCCCTAGCGGCACAGGAGCGGCACTTTTCGTGACGCTCCTGTGGCGCTTAGCACTGCACCATATTTACAAGGTGGTGTTAAGCCACTTTATGTGGCTTAACGTCACCTTTTAAATATGGCCCCTTCCACACAGCACTGTGCGTGGAAGGGGCGTGTAAAGGGTGTTGCTGTGGGCATGCCACAGCAACACCCATTGCATTTTGATGCTGCCTCAGATTTATGAAATTTTGTAAACCTGAGGCAGCACCAAAATCTAACGCCACCCCAATACTCTTATTCCTCCTTGTTTTTTTTCTTTTTCTATGTGTGCTGCATTCTGCAGCACGCATAGGAAGAGCAAAATGCCAGAAATTATTGTTTATGTGTGGGAAGGTGTCCCTTCCCGCACATAAACAATCATTTGAAAATAACGCTTTGGCACTTCTGTGTGTGCTGCATTGTGCAGCACACACAGAATTACAAAAGTGCCATTAGTGATTGTTTATGTGCGGGAAGGGACAACTTCCCGCACATAAACAATCACCCCCCTCAACGCAGACATTCTTGCACGATGAAGCAAGGATGGCAGCGTTGGCGCTGACAGCTAAATTTAGCGCCAGCGCAGGGATAAACACAGAGGTGCACCATATTCTAATAATTACGGCGCATCTCTGCATTTCTAAAGTGACGCAGCGCTGCCAATTTTGGAGCAGCATCGCGCTGCTTCACTTTTCCATAGACCTGGCCCATAGTTCTTTAATTCTGGTGTGTGTCATATTTATTTTGCAACATGCTATGCATTTCAGAATGTGTCCTATATGGGGAGCTGTAAATTTGACGTGAACGGCTTCCCATAGATGTCCCTTTAAGTGGAAATGAGGTTCAAAGTAAATAGGAGAAGTGCATATGACAATGGTTAACAATTGCAAACATGTTACTAATCTGTAGATAGTCCACTGATGTTATGAGTCGCATGCGTGCACCCACTTTCTCAAACAAAATAAGCATTCTGTTGGACAAAATATATGGATTCATTCCTTTTAACATACACCTTCATAACACTCATAGGTGGATAAGCAGTGTGAGTGATGCGGCCATTCACGTTTTACAGTCCTAAAATTGATTTAAGATTAAAAAATCAGAGGTTTGCCCTCTGTGTCTGAAAATATTAGATAATATCAGAACAATCACCTATATCCTTCCTCAAAGCTGCCATATAATTTAAACGTAATTAAAGAGGAGAGGATGTATCAAAGGCATTCTGAATGCAATTTTAAGGAATCGCTAAAATAGCGATTCCTTAAAATTGCGACCCTGTTTAGAGAGTCGCAAATTGCGACTCTCTAAATAAGAAATTGCAAATAAGGAATCCTCATTTGCGATTTCTAAAGCACATGTATGAAGCAATTCCTAATCGCTATTAACCATGAGAAAATTTAAAAAATGCTTTTAAAATACATTTTAAAAATTTACATGTAAAGCACACATGCCCTTTTGGCATGTGTGCACCTTACATGTTGTTAAACAATGTTTTGGGGTGCAGCAGAGGGGCCTTAGGCCCCCAGCACCCTGGAGTTTGCATTTCCCAAAATTGCGAATTCCAGTTAGGAATTCGCAATTTGGGACATGCAAAATATTCGCAAATATGGGCAGACAGTCCTATAGATGCGAATGGGGGCCGGTTTCGCAATTTGCGATTCGGTAATAGCATTTGCGATTTTTAAGAAAACGCTATTACCGAATCGCAAATATGATACATTGCATTTTGCGAATCAGAAGTAGCGATTTCTTAAAAATCGCTATTTCCCATTCGCAAAAGGCTTTTTTCATACATCTGGCCCAGAGTGATTCCCACAGGTGGCCAATCACTCAAAGCTCAATCCAAGCCTGAGTTAGATGCCCGGCTCTCGGTCAGCTTCACATCTGCTTGGACCCTCAATCCCACCTGAGATCGAGTTTTCATGTAGCTTCTGCCCCCCCCCCACGTTTTAAATTCAGTCGTCGAAAATTAACCATATGGATTAATCTGTGACATAAAGAAGGCAAAACGAAAGAGACACCCATTTAGTGGCTGAATTGCACAAACTGAATTCAGAAAACCTGGACTCAATCACAGATTACCTGCTTGACCAAATTGTGTGATCCTAGGCAAAAAGATCACATCACAGTGCCTCATTTTCTTCACTATCACATATAAGAGGATCGACAAATAGAGTTCAGGATGTGCACTATACATAAACAGCTTGTGCTTTATTTAAAGACTATAATGTTGCTTAATGTATAATAAGAATTAGGACACAGGGAGACAGATGATAACTGACATCCTGGCTCAGTTCACTAAAGGATTTATCCTCAGGATGAGGAGTCATTGAAGCTTTAAAGTTAATTTTTCTAAGCTCTCACTTTTATGAATACCTTTCAATGCAGCGATATAATCTGATGTACTAAGGAGAAAGGTTTACATATAATTTTTTTTAATTTTGAAGAGGATTTATAATTTTTTACACAATCACTGTTCCAGGATTTACATGACAAACATTTTCATGCCAACTTTTTAAAAGTGCCATTTTCAGAAGTACAATTTAAAATCCTATTTCACCATAAGTAAGCATTTTAACCCGCTTGCTGCCAGGCTTTTTCCTCCTCAGGTGCTAGGCCTTTTTTTGACTATTTGGGGCAGTTCGCGCTTAGGCCCTCATAACTTTTTGTCCACATAAGCTACCCACGCCAAATAAGTGTCCTTTTTTTCCAACATCCTTGGGATTCTAGAGGTACCCAGAGTCTGTGGGTTCTCCTGAAGAAGACCAAGAAATTAGCCAAAATAGAGCTAAAATGTAGTTTCTTTAAAAAAAATGGGAAAAAGGGCTACAGAAGAATGCTTGTAGTTTTTTTTTCTCCTGAAAATGGCATCAACAAAGCGTTTGCAGTGCTAAAATCACCAGCTTCCCAGCCTTCAGGAACAGGCAGACGTGAATCAGAAAACTACATTTTTCAACACAATTTAAGCTTTCTACTGGGACATACCCCATTTTTACTATTTTTTTTGCTTTTAGCCTCCTTCCAGTTAGTGACAGAAGTGGGTGTGAAACGAATACTGGATCCCAGAAAGCAAAACATTTATAAAAAGCAGACACAATTATAAATTCACCAAGAGGTCATTTGTGTAGATCCTACAAGGTTTTCCTACAGAAAATAACAGCAAAAATAAAAAGATATTTAAATTGAGGTGAAAAAAACAGCCATTACTCTCCACATTTCACTCTGTAACTTTTTCCTGCAATGTCAGATTTTTGAAAGAAATATATGTTACATCTGCTGGACTCTTCTGGTTGTGTGGATATATATGGCTTGTAGGTTCATCAAGAACCCTAGGTACCCAGAGCCAATAAATGAGCTTCACCTTGCAATGGGTTTTCATTCTCGAACGGGTATACAGCAATTCATTTGGTGAAATGTAAAGAGTGAAAAATAGGTTTCAATAAAACCTTTGTATTTCCAAAATGGGCACAAGAAAAGGTGTTGAGAAGCAGTGGTTATTTGCACATCTCTGAATTCTGGGGTCCCCATACTAGCATCTGACTTACAGGGCATTTCTCAAGTAGACGTCTTTTTTACACACTGTCTTACATTTGGAAGGAAAAAATATGGAGAAAGACAAGGGGCAATTACACTTGTTCTGCTATTCTGTGTTCCCCAAGTCTTCTGATAAAAATGGTACCTCACTTGCGTGGGTAGGCCTAACGCCCGCAACAGGAAACGCAACATGGACACATCACATTTTTACATTGAAAACTGACATGTTTTTTGAAAAGTGCCTAGCTGTGGATTTTGATCTCTAGCTCAGCCGGCACCTAGGAAAACATACCAAACTGGTGTATTTTTTAAAATTAGGCACCTATGGAAATCCAGGATGGGGTGAGTTGTGCGGCTCTCACCAGGTTCTGTTACCCAGAATCCTTTGCAAACTTAAAAATGTGGCCAAAAAACACTTGTAGGAGCCACAAATTTCTTTCCACCCAGAGTTCCCCCAAGTCTCCTGATGAAAATGGTACCTCACTTGCGTGGGTAGGCCTAGTGCCCACCACAGTAAATGCCCCAAAACACAACATGGACACGTCACATTTTCCCAAAGAAAACAAAGCTGTTTTTTGCAAAGTGCCTAGTTGTGGATTTTGGGCTCTAGCTCAGCCCGCACCTAAGGAAATCTACCAAACCTGTGAATTTTTGAAAACTAAACACCTAGGGGAATACAGGATAGGGTGACTTGTGGGGCTCTCGCCAAGTTCTGTTACCCAGAATCCTTTGCAAACCTCACAATATGGCCAAAAAAACACTTTTTCTTCAAATTTCGGTGACAGAAAGTTCTGGAATCTGAGAGGAGCCACAAATTTACTTTCACCCAGTATTCCCCCAGGTCTCCCGATAAAAACAGTACATCACTTGTGTGGGTAGGCCTAGTGTCCTCAACAGGAAATGCCCCAAAACACTATGTGGACACATCAAAATTATCAAATACAAAACTACCTCTTTTTGCTGGGGGGGGTTCACCTGTGTTTTTGGTCCTGGGCTCAGCAGCCATACAGAGAAACCTACCAAACCTAGACATTTCTGCAAACTAGACACCAGAGGGAGTCAAGGGAGGTGTGTCTTGCGTGGATCCCCCAGTGTTTCATTACCCAGAATCCTCAGCAAACCTCAAATTTAGCTTAAAAAAATCACATTTTCCCACATTTCTGTGTGGGATCACCACACTGGGACAACGTTCCCCTCAGTCTCCCGGTATAAATGATACCTCACTTGTGTAGGTAGGCCAAGTGCCTGTGACAGTGAAGTGCCAAAAACATGTCGAAATTGAGGGGGAACCAAAGGGGGCCGAACAGGGCAGCTTGAAAAAAAAACATTTTTAGGGTGACAAGTTGGGCAGAATTTTGATCGGTATAGATGAGACAATGCTGGGTGGTAGGAATTTTGTGGATTCCTGCAGATTCCAGAAGGTTCCAACACAAAAATGTGGGGAAAATGAATGATTTCCAGCAAAGTTGGAGGTTTGCAGGGCATTGTAGGTAAGAAAATGGTGCAGGTGCATGTGAAGCACACCACCCTGGAATCAACCAGAGGTTTAGTTTTCAGATGTGTCTAGGTCTTTTGGATTTTTCTACATGGCAGCGTCATAAAGTCCAAAAAGTGCAGCCCTCACCATTCCAAGTGGGACGATTTTGAGAGTTAGCCAATCCCTCATGGCCCAAATGTAAAACCAAAACCCCAAATAATCAAATTTCCTCTTGCTTGCCATGGGAGAAGATGTTTTAGTGTGTGGGGGGAGAGCTGAAAGACTGTTACCCCCTTCAGTTGGGGTGGGGTAATAACCAGGCCCATACTGGTTGATAGCCACCACCCCACTATTTTTTTTCCAATTCCCTGGCATCTAGTAGACTTTCTGCCCCCCCCCCCCCCGGGTGTGGATCGGGGGTAATTGCCCCATCTGCCCACTGGTGGGCAGAACAACTTTGGCCTCATTTATTTGGGGAAGCGGTATGTCCATCAAATGCCACGGG
Organism: Pleurodeles waltl; assembly: GCF_031143425.1. Lineage (NCBI taxonomy): Eukaryota > Metazoa > Chordata > Amphibia > Caudata > Salamandridae > Pleurodeles > Pleurodeles waltl. The sequence continues at coordinate 847,122,072 of NC_090446.1, forward strand.
GCCCGGGGGGCCAGGGGGGCACGGGTGGAAGGGGAAGCAATCCCCTTCCATCCCTGCCCAGGGGCCCAAAGCAGGACAAGCTGGTCTCGTCCTCGGCATCGCGCACGAGCCGAGGGCGAGAGCAGCTCATCTTGCACACCCAGGGGATTAATTTTAGATTCCCGAGACACCAAACTTGAAGGGGTTATCTCCTCCCATTTGGAAATTATGCTTATAAAGTGTAATAAGGTAACTCCTATGTTTAGCTATTGGAGAGATGGGCACTGCAGTGGTGAAAAATTAATTTAAGAGTTTTCGCCACTAGGACATGTAAAACTGAAAAGTACATGTAAATGTAAATACATTGCACCCTGACCTCTGGGCTGTCAGGGCCTCCCCTATGGATGACACATCTATTAAAAATGAAGTTTTGGGCCTGGCAAAAGACTTATTTTACCCAGTCGAAATGGCAGTTCGAAACTGCTCACACAAGCTTTGCAATCGCAGGCCTGAGACATGCTTAAATGGCTACTTAATTGGGTAGCACAATCAGTGCTGCAGGCCCACTAGTAGTATTTAATTTACAGTCCCTTTTGCCCTGTAATGCACTTTATTAGGGACTTAGAAGTCAGCATAATGGGTATATGTAAATGTTGCCATGTTTTAGGGATAGAGCACAAACACTTTAGCACAGGTTAGCAGTGGTAAAGTGTGCAGAGTCCTGAGGCTAGTAAAAACGAAGTCAGCAATGAAAGAAAGGAGGAAGGAGGAAAGTCTTGGGATGACCCTGCAGAAAGGGACATTTTCAACAGTCCATGCTGCCAGTGTGATTACTATATGCATAAAACACACTAGCCCTGAAGCTATCCTGACACAGAGCAGGAGGGCAAGTAACAGTGAGAACAACTTTCTACTGCCCCACAGAAGCCCCTAGTGCCTCACAAATAGAAAAAGAAACACTCCTTTGGGAGGAAGGTATAGTTGCCTTATTTTTAGATTGAGGACCTTCCGGTCCAGCATACCTGTTAGAAAATGCTTCACTTTGCATCATCACTTCCATTTATTTGAAGGATGTTGTTAGTTTTTTTTTTTTTTTTTTTTTTTTTAAAATATTATGCAGACTAGACACACCAAACAATTAAATGATTGGACACATTTAGAATAGTAGAAGAATAAATGATACAATCATCAATGACGTATTTCTTAAAAATGCTATAAAACAAGCTTTACAAAATGTTTTGAAAACAGATAAAAACACTCTAACTAACCATCTATAAATAAGAGACAAGCAAAAATAATTCTGTGCAGCCTACAAAGTAATATTAACTTTAGACTGCTAAAATATTTACATATCCACTGTATACTATATTATGTATCATCTATCAATTATGAATAAGGAGCTTGCAATAACGGGATTCCATAGTGAAACAGGAGTGTTTTCTGATAAAATGCCTACTGCATTCGTGCACTAATTATTTGTCTATTTTAAACAAGAATCAGCAGTAACAGAATTCTGTAGTTATAACAAAATATTTTCTGATAAGGTCCGAAATGCAGTTATGCAACTTATTTTTTTATGAAAACAGCAATAACAAAATTAAATTCAATGTTATAGCTGAAAAAAAACTTCTAATGAAATAATAGAGTGTTGCTGTTGTTTTTTGGACTCTGTACACTGTGACCCTGCCTACTAGGCCACAGTGCATGAGCTGTGACCCTTAAAAACTTGTTAAATTGATTAAAATTCCTGATTGGCACATTTAACTTACATATAGGACCCTAGAATACGGTGCCCCATGTGCCCATGGCCTTTAGGTTAAATGACACTAGTGACTGCAGCACTTATTTTTTCATTACTAAAGAGAGCATGTAATACATGATTCTAGACATACCACAGTAGCCTAGCTGAGCAGTTTTAAAACTGCCATTTCAACCTGCAAAAGCAAACCATCCAAGAAGCCTACCTTTTCTAAGAGCACAGCTGACACGTTCGAACTGGATTTGCCCTGGACCCTTCTGGTGACTTCTGGGAGAGAGAGACATAAACCCCATGTGGTGCCCATAAGGTCCTTGATCCCTAGGCTGCTGTTAGAGTGTGTTCCTCTAACCCAATAACCGACAAAACTGGACACTTCAACACATTTCAGAAGTTTTCCTTCAGCAAATGAACAGAGACCGGGACTGATGCCGAAGCCACACTTGACAACATTAAATTGCCAGTCAGACTCAAGTCACCAATTTCCCCCGCTGAGAGGATTTAGATTCCAGAAAGGTATCGAAGTACAAACGCAGAGGAGCATCACCAAGGCTGATTTCGAACAGCACCTGACCACCGATGAGTACTTCCTGGGTACAGATTCTGGACTTTGCCGGCTTGGAGTTCCACACATTGATGTTGGCTATGCCAAGTTTTCCACCAGAGCGAAGGTTCCCACTGAAGACACGGACTTCACCAGGATGCTATCTTCGATCACTTCTTCGGACCCACCTTACAGCCCCAACCAGCCAACAAACAGTCATCAAGGAGGTTTCACCAGAAAATGTTCTTAGTCAGAAGGTAAACTTTCCACAGAGAAAAATGTAGTCCCTTTATCTAACTGTTGATGTGGACTGAGCCTAGTGTGCGCAGATAACTGTGAGTGGTTCTTTAAGCTTTTAGGTGCTAATTTGACTTAAAACTACTAGAAATCATATAATTGACTGCCTACATCTGATTTTTGTTGTTTTGGTGGAGGAATTTTTATTCTGTTGTGTTTCCTACTTGTTAACTGTTGTGGTACTGATAAATACTTTACACATTTCTGCTATGATAAGCCTGTATGCTCTGTGCAGAAGTTACCAAGGGTTGAGCTCATGTTTATATTACTGAGACTTAACTAGTCATTATTATTTGGTATGGACTCTAAACCCCTCCAACTCTAATCTCGCATTCTCACAATACACCTCCAGGGCTTCAGAATAATAAATTGCACACTACCCACCACTCCCATGCATTCATATACTTTGAACCTCAAAGGATGAAAATATTTGAAAGTCTATAGCATGTAAAACAACCTAAAATCTTATGTGCTGTGAGGAGTAATCGGGTCAGCCAAAGATTGCTGCTGTGCATTCCATCAATTTCTCCAGGGGTAAGTGTTGGCAAAATAAGGTTATCCTTGGTGTAGAAAATTGGGTAACTTGTTGAGGGGGAGGGTAAAACCCTATTCAAGCAGCAACCCTACTCAAAATGCAATAAAACCCCAAATAGTGTGTGCTTTACTTCATCGTATCTTGGCACAAACCAGTCAGACTTAACTTGGAGGCAATATGTAAAGTATTTATGCGGCACTTCAAACTGTACTAAAGTGATAACACAACACAAGACAACACAAGAAACATCCCGCACAATTTAAGAAAGTATTTGAGACCAAAAACAACAAATATCCAATCAATAGAGCCAAAGATATGTAGTTTCAAAGATTTCAGCGTAGTATAGAGACTAAAAGCAAAAAAACACATGTCATGGTTACCTTGTAATCAAATCAAATCAAATCAAAAGCATATATAAAGCGCGCTACTCACCTGTGAGGGTCTCAAGGCGCTAGGTGGTTACTGCTGCTCGAAGAGCCAGGTCTTGAGTTGCCTCCGGAATGCAAGGTGGTCCTGGGTGGTACTGAGGTTGGTGGGGAGGGAATTCCATGTCTTGGCCGCCAGGTAGGAGAAGGATTTCCCACCTGCCGTGGTGCGGCGGATGCGAGGGATGGCGGTGAGTGCAAGGTTGGTGGAGCAAAGTTGACGGGTGGGCGTGTAGAAGCTGAGGCGACGGTTAAGGTATTCAGGTCCCTTGTTGTGGAGGGCTTTGTGTGCATGGGTGAGGAGCCGGAAGGTGATCCTTTTGTTGACGGGAAGCCAGTGCAGGTGTCTCAGGTGGGCGGAGATGTGGCTGTTGCGGGGTATGTCGAGGACGAGGAGGGCAGAGGCGTTTTGTATTCGCTGCATACGTTTCTGGAGTTTAGCGGTGGTTCCTGCGTATAGGGTGTTACCGTAGTCCAGGCGGCTCGTGACGAGGGCGTGGGTCACAGTCTTTCTGGTGTTGCCGGGGATCCAACGGAAGATCTTTCGGAGCATGCGGAGTGAGGAAGCAGGAGGATTATACGGCATTGACTTGTTTGGTCATGGTGAGAAGAGGGTCCAGGATGAATCTGAGGTTTCGTGCGTGGTCTGAGGGGGTTGGTGTGGTGCCAAGGGCTGTGGGCCACCAGGAGTCGTCCCAGGCTGACGGGGTGTTTCCGAGGATGAGGACTTCCGTTTTGTCTGAGTTCAGTTTCAAACGGCTGAGTTTCATCCATTCAGTGACGTCTTTCATTCCATCTTACAGGTTGGTCTTGGCGCTGGTGGGGTCCTTGGTGAGGGAAAGTATCAGCTGAGTGTCGTCGGCGTAGGAGGTGATGTTGCTGTTGTGTTTGCATACGATGTCGGCGAGGGGGCTCATGTAGACATTGAAGAGAGTCAGGCTGAGCGAGGAGCCTTGTGGTACGCCGCAGATGATCTCGGTGGGGTCTGAGCGGAACGGTGGGAGGTAGATTCTTTGGGAGCGGTTGGAGAGGAAGGAGGTGATCCAGTCCAGGGCCTGTCCTTGGATACCGGTGGAGCGGAGGCGGGATATTAGGGTTCGGTGGCAGACGGTGTAGAAGGCAGCCGAGAGGTCGAGGAGGATGAGGGCGCCTGTTTCTCCGTTGTCCATCAGAGTTCTGATGTCGTCTGTGACTGAGATGAGGGCGGTTTCTGTGCTGTGATTGGCTCGGAATCCGGACTGAGAGGGGTCGAGTAGGTTGTTGTCTTCAAGAAAGTTGGTAAGTTGCTTGTTGACGGTCTTCTCTATGACTTTGGCAGGAAAGGGGAGGAGCGAGATAGGGCAGAAGTTCTTCAGGTCGCTGGGGTCCGCCGTAGGTTTCTTCAGTAGGGCGTTGACTTCTGCGTGTTTTCAGCTCTCGGGGAAGGTGGCAGAAGCAAACGAGCTGTTGATGATGGTCTGGAGATGCGGGGCGATGATGTTGTCGGCTTTGTTGAAGATGAAGTGAGGGCAGGGGTCCGAGGGGGCACCGGAGTGGATGGAGTTCATGGTAGCTTTGGTCTCTTCCGTGCTGATGTGAGTCCAGGTGTTGAGGGTGATGGCTGGGGTTGTAGGTTCTGTGGTGGTTGGCTGGGTCAGGTGTCCGAAGCTGTCGCGTAGGTCGGTGATCTTACGATGGAAGAAGGTGGCGAGGGAGTTGCAGAGGTCTTGTGAGGGCGTGATGGCATTATCTTTGGGATTGGAGAGCTCTTTGACAATGTTGAAGAGTTCTTTGCTGTTGTGAGTGTTCTTGTCCAGTCTGTCTGTGAAGGAAGTTCTTTTGGTGGCGCGGATCAGTTGGTGGTGTTCGCGGGTGGCGTTTTTGAGGGCAGACACGTTTTCTGCGGTGTGGTCCTTGCGCCAGGCTTTCTCGAGGGTGCAGCAGTTTTTAGATTTAGATTTAGATTTAGATTTTTTCGATAATGCAAGACCGGATAAACATAACAAGTTCAGGCTGACTACGATGGAAAAGTTACCTTCAAAAGTCCAGCATGAAAAGTTCCATTCACAATTGAAGATAGAGTGAGGAACATGTAGAGTGCAAAGAGCAGGCTGGGCATCACAGATGGTCGTCACTGTGGTGCCAAGATCCTGTTGAGTATTGTGGATAGTTGTTGCTGTAGAGCTGCATTAGTAGTCAACGTGGACTTTTGATGTTGTAGAGTGCAGTGCAGATCTTATGTTGCTAGTCATCAATGGTGGTTCCTATGGCACTATAAATGAGGTTTGACAGAAATTCCCATTGGCGGGCCGCATATGCGACAAGATTGTGATGCAAACAAGTCCGTCTGCAGTTGTGAAGAGTCTAAAACGTCAGGATTTCTCCTTTACCAGGAGAGGGAGCACAACTAGTGCCACACCAATGGTCCAAGACCTGAAGGGCTCCTCTTGGGGTCAGGAACTAACTCCAGCAGAGGCCATCAAGGTTCAGGCAGTCCCAGTTACAGGTCAAAGCAGCAGGTCAGCTGTGCAGATATAGTGGGGCCTCTGAAGATTGTTATGCCCCCAAAGCTCAGAACAGGAGGTCAGTCTATTGACCCTTGGAGTCACTGCGGCTTGGGATAAAGCGTGCCTGTCAAGTTTTCCTTCTCAACAAGTAGGACAGCAGGCAGCAATGTGGGAAACTGGTTCTCTATATATGGTATGAAAATGACATGCACTGTGATGAGAGTCCAAGCAATCCAACTTTGGTATCCACCACTGTGTGGTCGAGCAGTTAGACTTATCTTGGAGATGTGCTAAGCATTTGGTATAATCACAGTATCAATAAATGTGGACACACACTTGGAAAAATAACTCAAGACCAATTTACAAAAATACTTTAGGTTTTTCTACATTTTTACGACCAAGATCATCAATATATGGAAGTACTTTTTTAGTAATTATTTTTCAAACTTTAGGAAATGTTCTGTTTTTGTGCAAAATTACGCACCATAGGAATGAATCGGAATATCTTTGAAAATGCATTAAAGATCAGACAATGCTCTCACAAGTGTCACCTTCTATATTTAGGTTGAGGTCATTGAGATGTCTTGAAGGCCCACCCGGAGAAATTCAGGTAGGTCCCAGTTCAAGCAGGAGCAGCATCTGAAAGTCCTGAAGCTGATGCACAACATAGAGGGGAAAAACTTGGAAACATACTGCACAGGTGGACTTAAAGGTAAGCACAGTGGGTCACCTAGGAAGGTGGTGGTCATAAGAGGTTAGGGACTCCTAGAGCACAGCTGGTTTGTTGATGCAGGGGCCAGGGAGGTTTGGTGTAGTACAGATGGTCAGCCAGGAGCGGTGCATCTTGTAGTCTTTGGAGCCAAGAGCATGTCGCTTGGGGGGTAAACTGCAGGTGAGCAGGGCCACTCTGGGGGTGATTTTTGGGTGTCCTGAAGTCATTGAGCAGTGCTTGCTTCTGGGGTTTTGGGAGACTGGAGTGGACTTTGTTTCTGGGTGTCTGACGTAGTGGGTCCAGTACCCCAGGAAATGGTACATCTCAGACCCCAAAATTCCCAGTGCCATCAATCTTAGCATACTGGTAGGTTTTATCCTTCAGGTCGGTTGTGTGGCTTTTGGTCAGTGTTAGAAATGGGGTCTTTGGTTGGCAGTCAGGTTACCCCCTGTCCAAACCAACACCCTCACTCTAGTCAGTGTAAATCACACATAATCCAAATTATCCTGTGCCCACCCACTGGTAGCTTGGCACTGAGCAGGCAGGCTTAACTTAGAAGGCAAAGTTTAAAGTATTTGTGCAATAAATCATACAATAACACCATATAGCACCACAAAATACACCACACAGTGTTTAGAAAAATATATAATAATTATCTGGATAAATACAGGTCAAAACGATAAAAATGTAATAAGTAAATGTTGAGCTATCACTGAAAAGTGATATGAAGGCCCTCATTACAAGCCTGCCGGTTGGTGATAAAGCGGCGGTAATACCGCCAACAGACCAGCGGTAAAAAAAATGGAATCACAACCGTGGCAGAAACCACTAACACAGACAGCCACTTTAACACTCCGACCGCCACGGCGGTAGAAACAAACACCGTGGCAGTAACTGCCAACAGACAGGCGGAAGACAATGTACCGCCCACACTATTACAAGGCACAAATCTGTCAGCTTTCCGGGGCGGTACCAACCCCATCAAAAGCAGGGCGAAACAGTACACAGAAGGGAAACCATTCACCTCTCGACACCCAACGAGGAACCAGAACGCCATGGAGCCTGAGTTACAGGTCCTGCCCATGTTGGCTTACCTCCTCATCTACCAGGAACATCAAAGATGGCGGCAACGATGGTGGTGAGTACTGCACCTAGTACACAGAGGAGGGGGGAGGAAAAAAGAGAGTGACACACACATGCAACATGCAACACCCCTACCCCCCACCCACAACAACATACACACACACACACATCCAATAACATCACACATACCCCCGTCACGCAAGGACCAAATGAAATGAGTTTAACAAGTGTAATAATCGAACAATCAGATAGACCAAGATAACTTGAAATCATCAGTATATACAAATATTTACAGCAAGTACAGAAGTCGGCACACTGTATCATTAAATGTCCGTTGACCAGTGGTCCTAAAAAGCATGGGCGAAGCCCGCACATGACACCTGCCTCAAAACAGAGAGAACACTGCAGGGGCATCAGGTCGGAAAAAAACAGGCACCTCAAGGGGAAGGGGAGGGGGCACCTAAGCCGGATGTTGGGACAACGCCACTGTTCCTCGAGGGGACTCCATGCCCACTGCCTGGTCCTGGGGACTGCAAAGCCACAGTCTCTCAAGTCACTCAAGTGGGTTCACTGCCCACTGCTTGGTCCTGGAGAGTACAAAGCCACAGTCTCTCAAGTGAGTGGGTTGCCCATTGGTTGGTCCTGGAGAGTGCAAAGCCACAGTCTCTCTAGTGGCTTTGGGCCGCCACGCCAGAATGAATGCCCTCGAGGTATGCATTTGTTTGCTGCAAATGCCTCTCGGCACCCTGGATGGCATTCAAAATGGTTGACTGCCCAAGATGAGGGTTCTTAGGAGGTCAATAGCGTCCTCACTGAGGGCAGCAGGGCTGACTGGGGAAGGGCCTGAGGTGCCTGGGGCAAAGGAGATGCCCACCCTCCTGGGTGAGCAGGCACGGGGAACACGCTGATGGGCTGCTGGGACAGGGGTGCTGGTACGGGGGTTGGCAGCTGTACCTGTTGTTGCAGTGGGCACAGAGGTGCCGGCCCCCGCAAGGGAGCTCCCATCAGAGGAGGAGTCACTGTCACTGGTGTCCTCTCCTGTCCCTGTCGTGGAGCTCCCCTTGCCCTCCGTCCCACTGGTGCCTTCAGACTCTGTACATTCACCCTCCTGGGCCATGTGGGTTGCAGCTCCCTCCTGCTCCCGTGCCACTGCTCCTCTGCAAGATGATGCTAATGCACACAAGGACAGGGTGACAAAACAAAAAGGGGGGGGAAAGACAGAGGAGACACATGGTCAATGCCAGCAACACCACTACCGTTGGCCCATGCACTAGCCCATGCACTATCAGTTCTTTGGAACATCACCTGCTCATGGGGGACTAAGCCTAACCCCATTTGCTGCACACCTGGAACCCACAGGAGGCTGACTAGTTGTAGGTGGCCACTACCACTATTGGGGTTGGAGTGCCACAGCGCCTTCCTAACAAAGGACCTACCCTACCAAGTTCTCCCTGGCCTAGGGGAACCCACAGCCCACATCCCCCACCCAGACACCTCGTAAAGGGTGCAGAGTCAGCTGAATGAGACTGTACTCACCCTCTTGTGGCTGCTGTGATGCCCTCAAGCGCCCATCCAACTCCGGATATGCCACCGTCAAACCTATGTGGTACATGACCCTCTGCTCACCATTCTCCTCCACAGGGCACATCCGCTGGGGAAGATGATGAGATGGCATTATCCTCCGGTGTACAGACCCCTGGTGGACCTGTCGACAATGGAAGACAAACACATCATTATCACCTACAGACTTAATCGTGCCACAATCCAAGAACTGTGTGCCCAATTGGAGCCAGACCTGATGTCAGCTATCCGCCATCCCACAGGTATCCCCCCTTTAGTGCAGGTCCTGTCAGTGCTCCATTTCTTGGCCAGTGGTTCCTTTCAAACAACAGTGGCCATGGCTTCAGGGATGTCACAGCCAATGTTCTCTAACATTTTGTCCAGAGTGTTATCTGCCCTGCTGAAACACATGCGCAGCTACACCGTTTTCCCCCAGGTGGAGGATTTGTCCACAGTGAAAGCTGACTTCAATGCCCTGGGACATATCCCCAATGTCATTGGTGCCATTGATGGTACACATGTGGCATTTCCTCCCCCCAGGCAGGAACGAACATGTGTACAGAAAACGTGAAAGCTACCATTCAATGAATGTGCAGATGGTGTGTTTGGTGGACCAGTACATCTCCCATGTGAATGCCAGGTATCCTGGCTCTGTGCATGACGCTTACATTTTGAGGAATAGCAGCATCCCTTATGTGATGGGGCAACTCCAGAGGCAACGTATGTGGCTCATAGGTGAGCCCAAGGTCCCCACACAGTATGAATCGGTGTCTTGGTACGGGATAATCCCTAAGGGTTGTTGTATGTCTAACAGATATCCCTCGACATTTGCAGGTGACTCTGGTTACCCCAACCTGTCATGGCTACTGACCCCAGTGTGGAATGCTGGGACAAGGGCAGAGGAATGCTACAATGAAGCACATGGGCGAGCTAGGAGGATTATAGAGCGGACTTTCGGCCTCCTGAAGGCCAGATTCCTGTGCCTCCATCTAATAGGTGGCTCCCTATACTACTCACTGAAGAAGGTGTGCCAGATCCTCCTGGCATGATGTATGTTGCACAACCTGGCGTTGCGATACCAGGTGCCTTTTCTGCAGGAGGATGGGCCTGAGGTTGATCGTGTGGCAGCTGTGGAGCCTGTGGACAGTGAGGAAGAGGAGGCAGAAGAAGAAGATTTTGACAGACGAAACAACATCATCATGCAGTACTTCCAGTGACACATAGGTAAGAGACTGGCACTGCTCATCTCACATCAGACTACTGTGGGACATTGTATAAGTCTGCCTTATTACCTCTGGGCATGGACCCTGACAGTTCACTTTGGCTTTCCTTTTCACAGATCTGGGTACCACATTCTGCCTTCTGCTATGTTCACTGCTGCCCAACAACTGTCATACTTTGGTATGTGCAAATTAACATTTACTATGTTATTTGTCAAAGAGGTTGCAATAACACATTTGTGAGAAAACAGACTGACTCCAGATTGTTTTGTGATTCAAGGGTGTTTATTTAAGTGCTTAATAAGTGGAGGGGTATGTGCAATGGGCTGGGGTGATGGTGGAGGAATATCCATGGTAGAGTCCAGTCTCTTTGGATCACAGGTGCATTGTCCAATGGGGCATAGGAAGTGGGGCAATGGCAGTTCAAGGTGGTCAGGGGGACATAGTGGGACAGAAGGGTCACAATCAGGAGAGTCTTATTTTCTGGCGGGGGTCTTGGCAATATTCTCTGTCTTGTGCCTGGATCACAGGGACCGTTTGCAGGGTGGTTCTCCTTCTGCAGGGGGTGGGGTGCTGGTGGCCTTTTGGTCCTGTGGCGGGACCTCCTGTCCACTAGCGCCGGCGGATGTGGAGGGCTGTTCATCATTCAGGCTGGTGTCAGTGGCCCGGGGGTATGCCACTGTCTCCCTCATGGTGTTGGCCATGTCTGCCAGCACCCCTGCAATGGTGACCAGGGTGGTGTTAATGGACTTCAAGTCTTCCCTGATCCCCAGGTACTGTTCCTCCTGCAGCCGCTGGGACTCCTGAAACTTGGACAGTACCGTGCCCATGGTCTCCTGGGAATGGTGGTATCCTTCCATGATGTTGGAGAGTGCCTCGTGAAGAGTGGGTTCCCTGGGCCTGTCCTCCCCCTGTCACACAGCAGTCCTCCCAGCTTCCCTGTTGTCCTGTGCCTCTGTCCCCTGAACCGTGTGCCCACTGCCACTGACCGCAGGTCCCTGATTGTCCTGGGTTAGTGGGTTTGCCCAGGGTCCCTGTAGTGATGGACACACTCCTGATTGATGTGTACTGGGGACAGTGGCATGAGCCTGCTGGGTGGGTGCTGTGGTGGTGTTTCCTGAAGGAGGAGGTTCAGTGGTGGTTTGGGACAGTGGCAGGGGAACCGACTGTCCAGAGGTCCCTGATGGGCCGGGCTGGTCATCTTGATCCAGGCGTGCAGAGCTGCTGTTGTCACTGTGCGCCTCTTCTGTGGGGGGACTGGATATGGCTGGCACCTCCTGTCCGGTGACGTTGGGTAGGGGTCCTGTTGGGGTGTAAATGCATAGTTATTGTATCTGTTTGTGCCACCTTGTCCACTGGTGAGTTTCCCTCTACTCTTCAGCTTGCATTATCGCGTTGGCCCTTGTGTGAGTGGTGATTGTGTGCCCTGGCTGAGTCTCTCTACTGGACATGCTTTGGTGATGGGTGTCCATGCAGGTCTTTAATGAGTGTCCATGCATTGTTGTCACATGTATGGCTTGATATTGGGATGTGTGGGTTGTGATAGTGGGGTATCTGTGAGGTGTTGGGGTGATGGGTGTGAGGGTAGGGGTAGAAGTTTGTGATGGCATGCAGGTAGGGTGGGGGCACATAATAGTAAAGATATGACTTACCAGAGTCCAGTCCTCCTGCTACTCCTGTGAGGCCCTTTGGATGCATGATCGCCAAGACTTGCTTCTCCCATGTTGTTAGTTGTGGGGGAGGAGGTGGGGGTCCACCACCAGTCCTCTGTACGGCTACCTGGTGTCTGGATACCATGGAACGTACCTTCCCCCGTAGGTCGTTCCACCTTTTCCTGATGTCATCCCGTGTTCTTGGATGCTGTCCCACTGAATTGACCCTGTCGACAATTCTCCGACATAGCTCAATCTTCCTAGCAATGGACATCTGCTGCACCTGTGATCCGAATAGCTGTGGCTCTACCCGGATGATTTCCTCCACCATGACCCTGAGCTCCTCCTCAGAAAACCTGGGGTGTCTTTGAGGTTCCATGATGTGGTGTGGGTGATGTGTGAGGTGATTGTTGATATGATGTGTGGTGTGATATGTTGGGGTGTGTGGATGGTGTATGAGTGATGGTGTTGTGTGCCTCTGGATGCTGGTGTTGTCTTTGCTTTTCTGTCTCTCTGCTTCTTCAAAAAGTTTTGTTGTAAGGGGTTGTGGGTAATGTGGGTGTGTGTTTTACAGTGGTGTGAGTGTGTGGGTGTGCTATGTGTATCAGGTATGTGTATTTTGATTTGTCCAATGTGGCTGTGTTTTGTATGTGTGTGTGTATTTTGAGCGCGGCGGTGTGTACCGCCAATGGATTACAGTGGTTGAACGACAGCCACGTTGATTCGTGGGTCGTGATAGTGTGGGTGTATTCCTGTTGGTGTAACGGTGTGGGTTTTGTTTTCGCCAGTATATCACTGACCTTTGGTGTGGCAAACTTGTGTGGGTGTCTGTATTGTGGAGGATTTCTAAGTGTAGGTCATAATACCTGTAGCGGATTTCCGCCACAGCCACGGTATGTTGGCGGCCATCAGCACAATGGTCAGCAGCCTCTCCCGCCAGGGTTGTAATGAGGGCAAAAGTTTCTAAAGTCTTTTTAAAGCAAGAAAGTCTCTTTCAAGGACAAAGTACCTGGTTTGCATGAAAAATCTCTGCAAAGAACCGCAGAGAAGGACAAGCGTGGAAATAAAGGGGTGTGCGTTGATTTCTTGGGCCACACACGGTGATGCATCGTTTAGTTTTCACGCAGGGACGGCTGTGCAACGATTTCCGGTGATTGGTCATGGATCCTCTTCGGGTTGCTGGGTTTTGGACGCCCCGGGGATGGTGTGTGGATTTCCTGCGCTGGCAGGACGAAGTCATAGGAGGTGCATCGATCCAGCGGGCATCGCGTAAAATTTTCTACTGCACGGCAGGCAATGCATCAATTCCTCTCTGGAAGCCGGGCTGCGTTGTTCTGGCTCGGCTGTGCGTCGATCCAGTGGGCCATGCGTAAAATTTCCGGTCACTACGTTGGTGCGGCGTCGATCTTCTCATTGCAAAGTCAGGCTGTGTTGTTCCGGTTCTACGTGCGTTGAAATGTTCACTGTGGTGCAGGCAGTGCATCATTTCTGGCAGGCTGTGCATCGAAGTTTGCAGCACAAGGAATCCTTCTTGAAGAGATGAAGTCTTCTTGGTCCTGAGACTTCAGGGAACAGGAGGCAAGCTCTATCCAAACCCATGGAGAGCACTTCTTCACCTCAGCCAGAGAGCAGCAAGGCAGCAGGGCAACAGCAATATAGGAGTCCTTCACAGAATTCAGTCATGTGAGCCCTTTGGGCAGCCAGGCAGTTCTTCTTGGCAGGATGCAGGTTCTGGTTACAAGTTTATTCTCCAGGAAGTGTCTGAGTTGATAGGGGCACAGGCCCTGTTTATATACTCAAATGTGCCTTTGAATTGGGGAGACTTCAAAGAGTGGCTTGGAAGTGTACTAGGTCCCCTTTTAGTTCAATCCTCTCTGCCAGGGTCCAAGTAGGGGGTGTGGCAGTCCTTTGTGTGAGTGCATGCCCTCCACCCTCCCAGCTCAGGAAGACCCATTCAAAATGTAGATGTATGCAAGTGAGGCTGAGTATCCTGTGTTTGGGGTGCGTCTGAGTGAACGCACAGGAGCTGTCAACTAAACCCAGCCAGAAGTGGATTGTAAGGCACAGAGTGCAGAGAAATGCTCACTTTCTAAAAGTGGCATTTCTAAAATAGTAATATTAAATCCAGCTTCACCAGTCAGTAGGATTTTATATCACCATTCAGGCCATACTAAATATGACCTTCCTACTCCTTTCAGATCAGCAGCTACTACTCAGACAGTGTATGAGGGCAGCCCCAATGTTAGCCTATGAAGGGAGCAGGCCTCACAGCAGTGTAAAAACAAATGTAGGAGTTTTAAACTACCAGGACATGTAAACTACATAGGTACATGTCCTGCTTTTTGCCTAGACAGCACCCTTCCCTATTGGTTACCAAGGGCATATCCTTAGGGATGTTTATATATAGAAAAAGGGGAGTTTTAGGCTTGGCAAGTACTTTTAAATGCCAAGTCGAATTGGTAGTGAAACTGCACACACAGGCCTTGCAATGGCAGGCCTGAGACAAGGCTAAGGGGCTACTGAAGTGGGTGGCACAATCAGTGCTGCAGGCCCACTTGTAGCATTTAATCTAAAGGCCCTGGAAACATATAGTACATAGTACTAGGGACTTATAATTAAATTAAATAGTCCAGTTGGGTATGATCCAATATTACCATGTTGAAAGGCATAGAGCATATGCACTTTAGCACTGGTCAGCAGTGGTAAAGTGTGCAGAGTCTGAAAACCAGCAAAAACAGTATCCAAAAAGTGGAGGGAGGCAGGCAAAAAGTTACAGGTGACCAACCTAAGGCTGTCAGGTCTAACAGTCAGGCTGCTGGGTTTGGTTCATTGGTCAGATTCCAATCAGTAAACTGGACTTCACTTGTTCCTTGCCCACAGGATGCAGGAGAGTGATACCTTCACTCTGAGGGAGGTTCCTGGTGATTTTCAGAAGTCTGAATGTGCTCTGAGGGTTGTGTAGAATCCTTCAGGTTTTAAGGCAACACTTGAGCAACGATTGTTGAGTCCTGGAGCAGCAGGCAGGGTTTGGGGCCTTTTTCGTTATGCAGCAGGACTTTTGTTCTCATGCCTTGGGTCTTCTTTGTTCCTTGTCTTCTTGTGCCCATCAAATCTGATTTGTTGGTCTGGGGATGCCCACTAAACCCTGCATTTAGGGAGCATTAGCGGGACTACCTGAAAGTGGCCAATGGGTCACATCCCTTAAGTTGGCGACACCCATTAAGTGACCACTTCCTGTGGGAAGAGGTCACATCCCTAACCCTGACTGGCTATTTCCCTGCCATTAAAGGTGGAGGAAAATGAAATGGAGTGGTCACCTCGCCTGCCACATCTGAGGGGTGGTGCAGGGTGGGGATGGCCACTTCTCCTATTCTTTCTAGTTTTCCTGCCTGTTTTCCCACCTAATGTGGGTTCAAAACAATCGGGCAGCCCTCTGATGCTAGCAGCAGAGGCAGGGCTCAGATTTCAAAGGCGGTAAAGCGTTTGAAGCTGACCACTGGTGCAGGGTGCTTGCCTGGGGGAAGAGGAGTAACTCCTCCACCCAGGAAAGGCTTTGTGTTCTGGTTTCTGAGAGCAAAAGGCTCTCATGCCAGCAGGCCAGAATTGTGTCTGGAGGTGGCAGGATGGTTAGGATCAGTCAGCAACCATGCCAGGGTGGTTTCCAAGAGGCATCTCTAAGGTGCCCTCTGGGTACATTTCATAATAAATCCATCAATGGCATCAGTGTGGGTTTATTATTCTGAGTTGTTTGATACTAAACAACCCAGGGTTTAGAGAGGCCATCATGTAGCTGGAGAACTCGTAATGACCAGTGTCCAGCACATGCATTGACTTTCGCTTCCCTGTACAATTAATATGTCTGAGAATTAGCAAAGGCACAGTATGGCCATATTTGCTCATGAACACATATGCCTCCACATGCATTATAGTTTACCCTGCCTTAGAGCTGTAAGGCCTGCCAGAGGGGTGTATTACCTATATTGCGTGCATTGTTAGTGGACATGGCACTCTTGGTGATTGCCATGTTGAGTTTGCAACTTTGTATGCACCTTGTCATGCACTTGCAATGACAGTCTGCATGAGGCTTGTGTGGGGCCTTTCAGAGTGGCACAATTGGTGCTGCTGCTCTTGGGGGCCCTCTTCAGTACCCATACCCTAGGTACCAGGGGTACCATTTACTAGGGGCTTACAAAGTTGGCTGAAGTGCCAAACATAGTACAACTTTCGGGAAAGTTATCTGGCCATTGGAACCTGTTTAGCAGGAGCCCAGGCCTCTTACAGTTTGAAACCATATAATTTTCTAGGCAAAGGTTGGTGGGCCATCATGTCAAAAGAGGCGCTTTCTTATGTTATAAGGAGGAGAGCAGAGTAACAGGGTAGCAAGGTAGCAGATTGTCTATCAGCAGAGTAAGTCCAGAGGTGTTCTAAAGAGTTGGGTCTGAGGGTCCAATACTTATACTTGGTGAAAGATTTGAAATAGGAGGAATCCAACCCCAGAGGTGCTTGGAATTTCCTTCCTCATTTTCCCTGGCCTCTGGTTGTCTGGGGACACAAATGACTAGGGTCATCCCTTTTTGAGTATGCTCAGGCAGATTACAATTTGATCACCCTACCAAGAGAGTGATGGACCATCCAATCAACACCTCAACCATCCAGGAAATAACACCTAGCGCACAGTAGAAGTAATACCTGGCACCTCCAATGTATTTCACAAACATTCTGCACTTGATTAACACTTGTCACTTTATTCAGAACTGTATTGTTAATGACTTACAATGCCTCTGACATTGCTATAAAGTATTATTATCAATTGATATTGCATAACAGTTTTGTGAAGCGCTCTGATACCATCCGATCTAGCCAGTGCTATAGAAAACTCTTTAAATAAATAAATAAAAAATAAGAAGTGTAGGCCCAGGAAGCACAGAGCAGATTTTCTCCTTGAGTAGGAAACAAAGATAAAGATGGCTATTGAAATTGATTAAATTTCACTATTTAGTGTCAGAAGAGGGAGTGTGATATCTGTTTTATTTCAGGTTCCACTTTGCAATAGTCAATAGGAACAAACCTGCGGAAGGTGCACAGAACTACTGGCCTCTTAGTGAAATTTAACTGTTTGTACTTGTTTTGTGACCGAAGAAATGATAATTTTGCAAGCACTCATTACAAGCTGTTGCTATGCTCCGATAAATCAATGCCCTGCTATAGCCAAGGTTCTTATTTGGATTAATGAATGGGCAAAGGAGTGGAAAACCACTATTGTTTTGCTGAACAATTGCCTCTCATTGGCTATGTATCATGTGCACAATATGTGCAATATGCATTGTAAGCTATAAAAACCCATGTTAACTTCTGCAAAATGAGCCAGTCTACACTGATAATTGGCTCCTTGCAGCAGTTGAAAAATACATATGTTAGAATCTCATTAACATGTTTTTTTTAAAAAATGTCAAGCTCCCACAATGGAACCCATACCATAAGGTGGGGTCCTAGACTTATGATGCATATCCAAACCTGGGCATCCGGTACTGTCTGTTACTTTCTCCTGTCATCGTGTTTCACCCCTCAAATGAGGTGGGTGAAATTGACAAGGTCAGAATATCCATAAAAATTGAAGCTCACACTTGGCATCTGAAGCCTAATACTTCCAAAAAGATTTCATTGATAAATTGAAAGTCCCTAACATGAGGTCGGCATCCTATATCTTATCCTATATCTTGCAGCTGGCCGATATTACATTAATTGCTTTTAGTGATGATCTCTGGCATCTGTTGGCATTGTAAAATGTGCATGCATTTCATAATGCAGAGATAGATTGAACATTTTAAAAATCCCTACGCTGGCAAATAATGGCCAACAGAGGTATTGGGACTTACCTTAATGTAGGAGGTGTCATCAAGGGCATAAACTGGACATCTGTTGACCATGACATAAGCTGTTCACCATTAGGTCATTGGACATCCATGATATCTGGTGGTCCAGCTCTAAAGGGGAGCGCAACTGGTATGATGTGATGATGCTTGCCCTCTTGTGGCCACCCTTGACTTCTGGTGGACACCACTGGTGTGTGACAAGGACACAAGCAATTAAGAGCAAATATATGTTCATTTTGGACAGAACTAACCATGAGCACTAGATGAAAACAACAAGATGATACTTCAGGGCAATGTGTGGCTTTTACAAAAACAACATGATCATGATTGATGAAAAAAAAATGTATTCATTAGAAATCAAATTATATTGAGGGCAAAAAAAAGTATATTTCCAAAACTTGCCCATTAAAGTTTAAAACAGAAATTGTGTGATAGCAACATATATTTCAACATGACACCTATGTTATAATGCATGACATGTATTTTTGCTATTATTTAATTGGTATATGAGAGTACTTGCTGCGACAATTGGTTTTCCTGCCTTCCATGTGAGCTTTTCTTCAATCAATACAAAAATGTTTATTTCATTGTGATCAGGACTTCAGTTTAAGGCCTGAGTCTGTAAAATCTGTATGACTTAAGATGTATAACATAAGCACAAAAATAATATGGTGTCAAATTTTCAGTGCCTAAATACTGAGGAGCAAAGTATCAGGAAGGTAAGAGCATATAGGAGAGTATCGAGATTCACTGTCCTTTAGTCCATATCATTGTTGAGGATATATAGGTATGTATCATTATAAGTAGTTATGGTTAGGACCTAGGGCCAGATGTATCATCAAGGCCCTTTGCAATTCGGAAATAGCGATTTTTAAGAAATCGCTATTTCCGACTCACAAAGTGGCATGTATCACATTTGCGAATCAGTAGTAGCGATTTCTTAAAAATCGTAAATGCTATTTCCGAATCACAAATTGCGATACCGGCCCTATTCGCATATTTGGGCCTGTTGGCCCATATCTGCAAATTTTTTGCATTCCCAAAATTGCGATTTCTGAACCAGAAATCAGAATTTTGGAAATGCAAAACCCCAGGGTGCTGGGGGGGCTAAGGCCCCCTCTGCTGCACCCCCCAAAAAAATTGGGGACATGTAAGGTGCACACATGCCAAAAGGGCATGTGTGCTTTACATGTACAATTTAAAAATGCATTTTAAATGCATTTTTACATTTTGCACATGGTTACCACCAAGTTCAACTTGGTGGTAATTAGCGATTCCTAAATGCCAACATCGCATTTAGGAATTGCTTCATACATGTGCTAAGGACTCACAAATAAGGAAACCTTATTTGCGATTTCTAATTTAGAGAGTCGTAATTTGCAACTCTCTAAACAGGGTCGCAATTTTAAGGAATCGCTATTTTAGAGATTCCTTAAAGCTGCGTTCAGAATGTATTTCATACATTCTGAAATGGCATTTTGCATTTGCAAACGGGCATTCACACCGTTTGCGAATGCAAAATGGTTTCATACATCTGGCCCTTAGTTTCCGTAGGCTCTGTTTGACAAATCTCCACAAAATTTTCAAAACTAGTTTACCAGTCAAGTATCAGTATATGTTTCGGGGTGATTCGTCAAGTGGAGGCCAAGAGAAAGGGGGTCCCAAAATATGTTTTTCCCAAGCAATTTCCCATTGGGTTATTAGACATAACTACAGTCCGAACCGCTGAACGGAATTACACCAAAGTTGGCAGAGAGCAAGATCTTGGTCCAAAAAGATCTCTTTTTGTAATGTGGTGTAAATCTGTTCAACAGTATTGGAATTAATAACAAAAAAAGATTAATGTGTGGTATAACTAGAGACACAGTTACACCGGGATACACGTGCCAAAAACAATGCTGTGACTGCTGCCACCACTTCAACGAGGAAGTGGTGGCAGTCTTCTTTGGACTCAGACTCAGACTAAGTCCCAAGAAAAAAGGCAAAAAAAAAACACAAGGGGGCAGAGTAAGCATACCTAGACCCCTTAGGTTTGGTGGTGCTGTCCCACATGGACCCAGCCTGGGGCCAAAAATGTGTTTTTTTTCATTTTGCTGCAAATTCGTGGAGAATCCACTGTATTTTATTTTATATAAAGCACACATGGGTTCCTGCACTTATGTTTCTTTAAGCCACCTGGGTGGGTCAGATCACAGGGGAACAATCATTTGTATATTTGGGGAGAGGAGAGAGTGCATGGCCCTCCTCACAAGGCCAATTCTGACCCCAGTTAACCCCATCTCTGGGACCGGGTGGCATAATAAAAGGGGGTCATATGGCCCCACTCCTGGGCTGATTTCAGCCCCGCGGATCCCATCTCCAGGAAACCAGCCTCATAAAATAAAGTGGGAGGGAGGAATGTGTCCCTCCCCTCCCTGGTAAATTTTGATCCCGGGAACCCCGTCTGCTGGGGCTCATCTGTATTTACCCCGGTCGAAGGATTTACACCTCGAAAAAACGACTAAGTCCGAAGGTAAAAATCTCCACCGAGGGCTCCCGCGACTCGTATCCGAAGAAGAGTTCCAGGAGGTCGGATTGGACTGGCAGGTTCGTTCCGCTGATGAAAATCTTCAGAAAAACGACTAAGTGTGAAGGTAAACTTTTGACCGAGGCCTCCAGCGGGCTGTAGCCGGGCCGGGCTCCATCGCGGTCGGCCTTAAACTTTGACTTTGCCCCGGTCGAGGTGCGACCAGATGACCAGATTGGCACTTTTTGTTTCTAGGTGCTAGAAAACAATAATTCTTTAAAAATTCATATCTCCGGTTCCCCTTATCCGATTTTATTCATTTTTGTGTCATTTTAAAGATAAAAATACAGTCTATGTTTATAAGTTGATTTTTAAACTGTTTCCTGGGTTTTATTTAATTACTGTTTTGTGATATTTGAATGCTTTACACTCTGTCTCATAAGTTAAGCCTTGTCGCTCGTTGCCAGGCTACCAAGGGTTGAGCTGGGTTTACTTTACTGAGACCTAACTGGACCTAGGTGGAGGTCAGTGGCCTATTGCTAAGTGTAGTACGTGCCTGCCCTTACCAATAACCCATTTTCCAACACATGTATTCACTGTTTACCTTTTATATTCACACATTAAGTTGTATTTGTAAAAGTGAACACGCATTCCTTATTCATGTTCAGCATTTATTTTGACAAGTATATGTGTGAGCATCTATAATCATTAATTTGAAATACACATTCACTGTTGGTTAAAGTTAGTCTAAGTAAAGGCCTTAATTTTAAAATGTATTATGTTTGAATAGTGTATTCTTTCTCTTGCCTTTGACATAAAAGGTCTAATGAATCCAGTGTTGAATCTACTGGTCATACACGACAGCCAACCTCCCTATGCACATGGTGGAAGGACGTGCATGGCATGGGGATTGCTGCATGTGGGGGTTGAATGCAGAGTCTGGCCCAGCCAAGCCCCCACCACACACAACTGAAGGCTATGTGCAGCAGCAGTTGGATTAACAAATGGTAATTAAAATTTACTTTATGAAAAACTAGAAATTAAATCAATGGTTACTGGGATGTTATAATTAGGAAATATAAATAACATAACCTTAGAAGTTATAGTTTGGTTCAGAGTTTACACACAATACCATAGAAGTTCAGCAGTTTAAGTTATACTAATTCGAAGTAACTATAACTTGGGGCCACATGTACAAAATAAAAACACTACTTTGACCCATGTACATTAGAGGGAGATTCCAGCCAGATGACCACAACTGTATGCTAATTGCTGAGTGCTTCACTGCACCTGCTTATGTAGACTCCAGGTGTAGGCCAGGGGTCCAGCAGGGCAGTCCTTCTTGTTCTTGTCTTGTTCTAGTAGGGATCTGAAGTGAGGTGCAGCTCTGCCATAGATATCCTTGCTCCTAGAATGGCAAGCAGTCTAATCATATGCAGGCCTCCAGTTCAGTCTTGAGGGACCGCTTCCTGGTAAGTGTGGCAAAAACCAATCCCAGGGAGCAATATTCTTCCAAAATCCAAGATGTAAAAAATTCAATATTAGAGTTTAGATCTGGCTGAGTCCACCCACTGGTGTGGCTAAGTGTTCCTTAACACACACCCTTTCAGCACTCTCCTAATCTATTCAGGGGGAACCTGGCTGTCTGGGGCTGCAGGTAATGCGGGAAGTCCAGTTATTGTCGCAAATGTCCTAATCCCCTTTGAAGTCCAGTTTGGCTGATCTCCCCCCATCCTGTTCTACCATCTGCTGAGGCAGATCTCATCCCACCAGATGCTTCCTTTATTTCAGTGTAGGCCACTTCATACCTCATCAAGGCAGCCTGGCTCGGGCTGCCAGAGGCCGACCGATCAGAGAAAAGCACTACCATGCTGAAACTGGTAACATATAGAAAGAGTTCTAAAACTCTTTCTCTGTCCAAGTTATATTAAATTCAACAGAGGCAAGTTTTGGGATTTATTATAACTTTTTCATTTGAGGCCAAACTTTCTATATTTAGCTCCTTCATATGGAAAATTAGACTTTCTTATTTTAAAATAAAGGGCCTGATTATGACCCTGGCGGACGGCGGAGGCCGTCCGCCAAGGTACCGCCGCTGAATGACCGCACCGCGGTCAAAAGACCGCGGCGGCCATTTAGACATTTCCTCTGGGCCGGCGGGCCCTCTCCAAAAGAGCGCCCGCCGGCCCAGAGGAAATGCCCCTGCAACGAGGACGCCGGCTCAGAATTGAGCAGGCGGAGTTGCAGGGGTGCGACGGGTGCAGTTGCACCCGTCGCGTATTTCAGTGTCTGCTTAGCAGACACTGAAATACTTTGCGGGGCCCTCTTACGGGGGCCCCTGCCGTGCCCATGCCATTGGCATGGGCACGGCAGGGGCCCCCAGGGGCCCCGCGGCACCCCCTACCGCCATCCTGTTCCTGGCGGGCGAACCGCCAGGAACAGGATGGCGGTAGGGGGTGTCAGAATCCCCCATGGCTGCGCAGCAAGCTGCGCCGCCATGGGGGATTCTAAGGGCAGCGGTAAACCGGCGGGAGACCGCCGGTTTGCCTCTTCTGACCGCGGCCGAACCGCTGCGGTCAGAATGCCCTGCGGGGCACCGCCGGCCTGTCGGCGGTGCTCCCGCCGACCCTGGCCCCGGCGGTCTTGTACCGCCGGGGTCAGAATCACCCCAAAAGTCTCTCCATGTTAGCCTGTGCAGCCCATTCACTACAAAGGAGAAATACAAATTTGCCTTTTTTTCCCTCACCAGGGCTTGAAAAATATCTTTTATAAAGTCCCTGCTTATAGTCACACTGCACCTAACCTTGGGTACACTTAGGGAATACCTTAGGGGTGACATATTTGCAAGGTAAGGTAGCTTAGGTTAACTTTAACTTAAAATCAATCTGCATTACAGGCCTGCTTTTGAATTGACACTGGCCAACACATCAGTGGACCTATGGGTGTACTATCTATGCTAGGGTCCCTAAACCTACATGGAACCCAAAGACCTGACCTCTAAACTGGGACAATGGGATTGTGGGGTAACAGCGCTGGCGTTGCACACCGTCGCAGTAGGCGGTCGTAGACCGCGGCGCACTGCTGCATTGGTTAACATTAGACCCTATGGGTCCCAGGAGCCAATGAACAGGTGCGCTGGCGGTGATGATGCGCACCACCGCAGACGTCACCGCCGCGGACGTCACCGCCATTTTCTATCTCTTCAATCACTAGATACCTGACCTTCGACAGGAGAGGACTTACACTGCTAGTGCTGCTGTGACCTCGGTCTGGAAGCGACGATGGCTGCTGCGTCTGGGGAAAGGGCCCCTGCCTTCACTGCACAGGAGTTGGAGAAACTTGTGGATGGGGTCCTCCCCCAGTACATGCTACTCTACGGTCCTCCAGACCAACAGGTTAGTACACAGGGAGCACGTTGTATGGGCTAGGCCTGGGTGGACAGGGCTGGGGGAAGAGTGAAGGGGGCAGAGTTCATACTACAGTAAAGAATGGGAATAAATGGGCCACATGGTCAGAGTAGGGAGGTGGCCACTCACAATGATGGTGCCGTTGGTAATGACTGTTCCTCTTCTCTTGTGCATGTCATGTAGGTCAGCGCCCACCAGAAGAGGGACATTTGGCGTGCCATCGCCAAGAAGTTCCGGACCCTGGGGGCCCACCAGAGACGGGGCACCCACTGCCGGAAGAGATGGGAGGACATTCGCCGCTGCAGCAAGAAGACGGCGGAGGCTCAGCTGGGGATGGCCTCCCAACGTGGGAGGGGTGCCCGTCGCAACATGACCCCCCTGGTGTTCCGGATCCTGGTGGTGGCCTACCGGGAGTTGGATGTGCGCTTGAGGACATCACAGCAGACACAAGGCGGTGAGTACAACCTCATTCTGCGGACTTTGCGTGCAGTGGAGGGGTCTGGGTGGGGGAGGTGGGCTGTGGGTGTCCCTAGGCCAGGGCAAATTCTGAAAGCAAGGCCCCTCTGTAATGTAGGCCATGTGGCACTCTACCCCACCTCAGAAGAGTGCCACGTTGAGGTATAGTTGCCCCTGTGGCATCCATGTGCGCAGATGTCCACCATTGCCATGTAGGCTACATCCCAGAAATTGCATGTGCAGAGGCCAGGAGCACAGCGTAATGCATGGGGCTGCTGCGTCTGTCTTGTCCGCCAACGGTAGCGGTAGGACATGCACTAAAACTCTCTTACTTCTGTCTCCCCCCCTTTATCTGCTCTCCCTGTCCTTTTGTACATCAGCATCATCAAGCGGAGGTACAGTGGCACCGGAGCACGAGGGAGCTGCATCCCACATGGCCATAGAGGGCCACACCACAGACTCTGAATGCACCAGTGGGACGGAGGGCGAGGGGAGCTTCACGTCGGCCACCGGATCAGCAACCAGCAACACAGACTCGTCCGACGATGGGAGTTCCCTTGTGGTGGCGGCACCATCTGTGCCCCCCCTTCTACAGGTACAGCCGCCACCCCCCCTACCAGCACCGCCCTCCCAGCAGCCCCTCAGCGTTCGCCCCGTGCCCGCTCACCCAGGAGGGTGGGCATCACCTTTGCCCCAGGCACCTCAGGCCCTGCCCCAGTCACCCCTGCTGCCCTCAGTGAGGAGGCCATTGACCTCCTCAGGTCACTCACTGTTGGGCAGTCTACCATTGTGAATGCCATCCAGGGTGTAGAGCGAGAGTTGCAACATGGTAATGCATTCCTGGAGGGCATTCATTCTGGTCAGGCTGTCCTTCAGCGAACCCTGCAATCTCTGTCCTCAGCACTGATGGCAGCCATTGTCCCTGTGTCTAGCCTCCCCCCTCCAACTTCCTCCACCCAGACCCAATCCCCTGTACCCCAGCCCATCCCAAGCACACCTACAGACCAGCATGCACACAAGTCAACACACACAAGTAGCTCAAGCAAACATAGGCACCACACACACCACAGGCACTCACACTAGCATCACACACATACGGATACAGCAACATCCACTGTCTCCACTGTGTCCCCCTCCACTTCTTCTCCCTCCTCCCTCCCAGTCTCGTCTACACACACACCTGCAAGCACCACATCTACAGGCACTACGACTCGCACCAAGACACCCAGCACCACAAGCCGCTCACCTGCACTCACCACCTCCACTGCCATTTACACGTCCCCTGTGTCCTCTCCCAGTGTGTCTGTGACGCCCCCTCCCAAAGTACCCAAACGCCGGCAATCACTCACCCAACATCCATCCACCTCATGACAGCCTCCAGTACCTGCACCTGCACCCAAAACAGCTAAAGTGACACCTCCTACAACCACCTCCTCTTCCTCCACTCCCAGACCCCCTCCAGCTACCCATCCCAGTGTCCGTCAGAAACTGTCCCTCTGTCAAATTGACCTTTTTGCCCCCACTCCCCCCTCCAATTCATCAGTCCCGTCGTAGCGCCTCAGCCAAAAAGCCTCCAGTACCTGTGGTGCGTGTTCCAGGTTTTTGGAGTGCACCGTCCACCAGGGCAGGCAGTAGGACCCGGAGCCAAGGCACTGGCAGCCCACCCCCTGTAAAGGCTCTAAAATTGGAGAGTGGACGACGGGACCGTGTCAAGACTCCTGGTGGGACAACAAGTGAAATGGGATCGAAGGCGATTGGTGAGTCAGCTGTAACTCCAAAAAAGGTGGGGAAGGTCCAGAGGAAGTCTGCCCAGCCTGTTGTGAGTGTCACGGCGGAGAAGTGCGCCATCTTTTCCGGCGGTCCAGACACAACCGCCAGCACCGTTGTCACTAGTCTAGAGACCACCGCCAGAGTCACAGCCCAGGAGGGCCCACATATCGTCACTGGTCCAGAGACGACCGCCAGAGTCACAGCCCAGGAGGGGACAGGATGCCACAGCCTGCTGGCCAATGATGGAACGTCTACCACACACCAATGCCCAGTGTAGAGATCGTCATGCCACACACCAATGTCAGTATCAGGACCGCCATGGTAAAGCACTGCTGAACAGTCATGAACCTCAATGGCAAAGCACCGCTGAACAGGGCAAAGACCGCCATGGTGAAGACCGCTGAACAGGGCAAAGACCACCATGGCAAAGCACCGCTGAACAGTCATGAACCTCAATGGCAAAGCACCGCTGAACAGGGCAAAGACCGTCATGGTGAAGACCGCTGAACAGGGCAAAGACCGCCATGGTAAAGCACTGCTGAACAGTCATGAACCTCAATGGCAAAGCACCGCTGAACAGGGCAAAGACCGCCATGGTGAAGACCGCTGAACAGGGCAAAGACCGCCATGGCAAAGCACCGCTGAATAGTCATGAACCTCAATGGCAAAGCACCGCTGAACAGGGCATGGACCGTGTAGGAATGAATGGACCACCACATCAGGCATCCTTATCCCATGTGCAGCTGGGATAGTGACAGGACAGGAACTTTCACGAGGAGACGCATCCAGTCTGGGCACCAGTCCCCCTCCAGAACAAGTGGAGACCTGCATCTACTTGAGAGACTGTGGCTTTGCACTCCCCAGGATGGCACAGTGGGCAAGCCACCCACTGTAGAGACTTGAGAGACTGTGGCTTTGCACTCTCCAGGATGGCACAGCGGGCAAGCCACCCACTGTAGAGACTTGAGAGACTGTGGCTTTGCACTCCCCAGGATGGCACAGTGGGCAAGCCACCCACTGTAGAGACTTGAGAGACTGTGGCTTTGCACTCCCCAGGATGGCACAGTGGGCAACCACCCCACTGTAGAGACTTGAGAGACCGTGGCTTTGCACTCCCAGGATACATCAATGGGCATGGAGCCCCGTCGTGAATCTGGCTTCGCATTCATCTGGCTGAGGTGCCCCCCCTTCCCTTCCCCCTGAGGTGCCTGTTTTATTACTATGTGATGCCCCGGCAGTGTTCTCTCCGATTTTGGTCAGGTATCTATTGTGGGCCTCGCCCATGCATTTTTGGATTGTTGGTGCACGGACATTGTTGTGTACATATCTGCACTACTTCTTGTATTGTATATATAATTATGAGTGATTTAGACATATATATCTGTATATTTTTGTATGACATGTATATTGGCACATTACAATGTTTGACCGAAATTCGCTTTGTCTTTGGATTCTTCCGGGGGGATTGTGGTTTGTTAATGTGATATTTTTGACTGCATTGGTGTGTATGTTGTAATATGCGAGGATGGGGGTGGGGGTATTTGGTGGGTGTCCCCCTAACTTTTGCCTCCCACCTCCCCCGTGTCGTAGGTGCAGTACTCACCGGTATCTTCTGCGCCTACTTCGCTGTTGGTCGTAAAGGAGCAGATAGACAAGGGCAGGTAGTATTTGGAGTTCGGGGTCCATGGAGTCGTCGTTCCTCGTGGGATATGTTAAGGTGAGCGTTTTCCCATAGCACAAGCTGTTTCCGCCGTGTTTTTATCCACGGTGAATCCGTCCCGGAAACCTGTGTGGTGTATTTTTGTTGTGTTTGCACTGTGTTATTGCATGATTTATTGCACTTTACACATTCCCTTCTAAGTTAAGCCTGACTGCTCAGTGCAAAGCTACTAGAGGGTGGGCACAGGATAAGTTATATTGTATGTGACTTACCCTGACTAAATTGAGGGTCCTTGCTTTGACTGCCAACTAAAAGACCCCTATTTTGAACACTCTCCTAAACAAACAACACTATTATACAATTGTTTCATAACTTACTTGTGTGACATCACAAAACAATTCCTTAAATCCAAAGGTATATATCAAAGAGACAAAAAGAATGATCATTCTACCTCGAAATCCAAGTGAAAAGTGACCAGGAGATGGACAAACCACTGTTAGGAGTCTGCTGAACAGGAAGAGGAAGTTAGCATCTCTGAGGCCCTTCCTTCTTGTTGGAAATAAAAAGAAAAAAGGCTTCTCACACTAAAAAGACAACTTGAATGGTCCATTGGGGAAGAAAACCTGTTTTTGACTAGATTTAGCTGCTTCTCGAGTTCAAAATATACTCGAGGTGCATTCTCACTTACAAGCAATGTTTCCTGTAAGGCGAGCGCGCGAGCACGCGCGCACCTTTCCTTCCCCCATCACGCAGGCCCCTTCGGCAAGAGCGCACGTTAATATATAAGCCTTTTAGAGCGATATACGTGCTCCCCTAAGGCAGATAATGCTCATATTTGAATCTGGATTGAAGTGAATGAAAACAACGTTTAAATGCCGCGGGGAGTGTTTTAAACATCATTTGGCGTATTTTAGCATACAAGCGAGCAAGTGATATTTATGTTGAAAATTAATGGTTAATGAGCTAGGAAATGCTTCAGAACAGTAGGAAATGTGCTGTTATCAACTTTTCCATCATTGTCATACTTCATAGTTGTTTATATGCATTATCACTTTCTCAGCTCAAATAAGCCTTTTAGAGCGATATACGTGCTCCCCTAAGGCAGATAATGCTCATATTTGAATATGGATTGAAGTGAATGAAAACAACGTTTAAATGCTGCGGGGAGTGTTTTAAACATCATTTGGCGTATTTTAGCATACAAGCGAGCAAGTGATATTTGTGTTGAAAATTAATGGTTAATGAGCTAGGAAATGCTTCAGAACAGTAGGAAATGTGCTGTTATCAACTATTCCATCATTGTCATACTTCATAGTTGTTTATATGCATTATCACTTTCTCAGCTCAAATAAGCCTTTTAGAGCGATATACGTGCTCCCCTAAGGCAGATAATGCTCATATTTGAATCTGGATTGAAGTGAATGAAAACAACGTTTAAATGCTGCGGGGAGTGTTTTAAACATCATTTGGCGTATTTTAGCATACAAGCGAGCAAGTGATATTTATGTTGAAAATTAATGGTTAATGAGCTAGGAAATGCTTCAGAACAGTAGGAAATGTGCTGTTATCAACTTTTCCATCATTGTCATACTTCATAGTTGTTTATATGCATTATCACTTTCTCAGCTCAAATAAGCCTTTTAGAGCGATATACGTGCTCCCCTAAGGCAGATAATGCTCATATTTGAATCTGGATTGAAGTGAATGAAAACAATGTTTAAATGCCGCGGGGAGTGTTTTAAACATCATTTGGCGTATTTTAGCATACAAGCGAGCAAGTGATATTTATGTTGAAAATTTATGGTTAATGAGCTAGGAAATGCTTCAGAACAGTAGGAAATGTGCTGTTATCAACTTTTCCATCATTGTCATACTTCATAGTTGTTTATATGCATTATCACTTTCTCAGCTCAAATAAGCCTTTTAGAGAGATACTCGTGCTCCCCTAAGGCAGATAATGCTCATATTTGAATCTGGATTGAAGTGAATGAAAACAACGTTTAAATGCCGCGGGGAGTGTTTTAAACATCATTTGGCGTATTTTAGCATACAAGCGAGCAAGTGATATTTATGTTGAAAATTTATGGTTAATGAGCTAGGAAATGCTTCAGAACAGTAGGAAATGTGCTGTTATCAACTTTTCCATCATTATCATACTTCATAGTTGTTTATATGCATTATCACTTTCTCAGCTCAAATAAGCCTTTTAGAGCGATAGTCGGGCTCTCCTATTGCAGAAAATGCTCATATTTGAATCTGGATTGAATTCAATGAAAACAGCGCTTAAAGGCCGCGGGGAGTGTTTTAAACATCATTTGGCGTACTTTAGGATACAAGCGAGCAAGTGATATTTATGTTGAAAATTAATGGTTAATGAGCTAGGAAATGCTTCAGTACAGTAGGAAATGTGCTGTTATCAACTTTTCCATCATTGTCATACTTCATAGTTGTTTATATGCATTATCACTTTCTCAGCTCAAATAAGCCTTTTAGAGCGACAGTTGTGCTCTCCTATTGCAGAAAATGCTCATATTTGAATCTGGATTGAAGTCAATGAAAACAGCGTTTAAAGGCCGCGGGGAGTGTTTTAAACATCTTTTGGCGTACTTTAGCATACAAGCGAGCAAGTGATATTTATGTTGAAAATTAATGGTTAATGAGCTAGGAAATGCTTCAGAACAGTAGGAAATGTGCTGTTATCAACTTTTCCATCATTGTCATACTTCATAGTTGTTTATATGCATTATCACTTTCTCAGCTCAAATAAGCCTTTTAGAGCAATAGTCGTGCTCTCCTATTGCAGGAAATGCTAATATTTGAATCTGGATTGAAGTCAATGAAAACAGCGCTTAAAGGCCGCGGGGAGTGTTTTAAACATCATTTGGCGTACTTTAGGATACAAGCGAGCAAGTGATATTTATGTTGAAAATTAATGGTTAATGAGCTAGGAAATGCTTCAGTACAGTAGGAAATGTGCTGTTATCAACTTTTCCATCATTGTCATACTTCATAGTTGTTTATATGCAATATCACTTTCTCAGCTCAAATAAGCCTTTTAGAGCGACAGTCGTGCTCTCCTATTGCAGAAAATGCTCATCTTTGAATCTGGATTGAAGTCAATGAAAACAGCGTTTAAAGGCCGCGGGAGTGTTTTAAACATCATTTGGCGTACTTTAGCATACAAGCGAGCAAGTGATATTTATGTTGAAAATTAATGGTTAATGAGCTAGGAAATGCTTCAGAACAGTAGGAAATGTGCTGTTATCAACTTTTCCATCATTGTCATACTTCATAGTTGTTTATATGCATTATCACTTTCTCAGCTCAAATAAGCCTTTTAGAGCAATAGTCGTGCTCTCCTATTGAAGAAAATGCAAATATTTGAATCTGGATTGAAGTCAATGAAAACAGCGTTTAAAGGCCGCGGGGAGTGTTTTAAACATCATTTGGCGTACTTTAACATACAAGCGAGCAAGTGATATTTATGCTGAAAATTAATGGTTAATGAGCTAGGAAATGCTTCAGAACAGTAGGAAATGTGCTGTTATCAACTTTTCCATCATTGTCATACTTCATAGTTGTTTATATGCATTATCAATTTCTCAGCTCAAATAAGCCTTTTAGAGCGATATACGTGCTCCCCTAAGGCAGATAATGCTCATATTTGAATCTGGATTGAAGTGAATGAAAACAACATTTAAATGCCGCGGGGAGTGTTTTAAACATCATTTGGCATATTTTAGCATA